>NC_136411.1:34710000-36064166 GCF_051521515.1 Lactuca serriola
TTAAAACTTTGAACGATTATAAAAGTATCTTTATGAAATATTTTAGTTAAATTGAGATTACAATTTAGTTTTTGTATTTATCACTACAATTTATTACTTTTAACTATTTACAAAATATTTTTTGGTTTTTTAAGTGGAACTGAAATTTATATTTATATTGATATTGTAATGTTATATTTAAATTAACAATTTAAGTATTTTGTCCAAACTGTTCAAAAGTTGTAGCTTTAAACTGATAATGGTTTACATACAATAGCATATTAAATCTAATTAATTAGGTATAATATGTTAAAAGTTAAAGACATAACTTTATAAGTAGAAGTAAGATATTATTCTAAAATTATAATTTAGTATTTTTATGATTACACTTTAGGTGTGATATTTATTTAACTTTATTAACCAACTTATAATCATTATTAGAAAGTCACTACAATTAATCATTTTAACTATTTACAAAATATCAATTGGGTTGTTTAAGTTAAACTAAAATTTATATTTAAGTTGACCCTATAATATTATATATAAATTAATAATTTAAATATTTTATACAAATTGTTCCAAAATTGTATCTTTAAAATGATAATGGTTTACATCCAACAATATATTAAAACTAATAAACTAAGGATAATATGTTAAAAGTTAAAAAAACATAACTTTATAAGTAGATAAATATAATATTTTAATAGTCAAATTTAGTTTTTATGTAATTACACTTTAGATTTGATATTTATTTAACTTTATTAACCAACTTATAATTATTATTAGAAAAAAATTGAAAATTATGAGAGTTTCAAATGCATGTGGTGAAAGAAAAAATACATGGGTGTTTCAAATGAATATGGTGAAAGGAAAATGCTCCCTTTATAACATAATACTAGGCGATTGTCCGGGCGTTGTGCAGAAAGGCCTATATAGTTGAAATTTAACCACATGAACTTATGTTAACCATAACATTTGTTATGATTCAAAGTGGCTATTAATTATATTTTACACATCAAGGATCAATGAAAACCATAGTCGTAAGTGTTTTATCAACACAAAATTTCATTAACTAAAACAAGGTTTAGAATGTGGAAAAAGAATATCGAATAAGTTTTAAAATTTATTTGAGAGAGAGAGGTAGAGAGAGAGAGAGAGAATATTGTTCACACGAATCATTAAATTATGAAAAAATAATTCTAGTGAATGCATCCAAAATAGGTGTAGAATGA
Organism: Lactuca serriola; assembly: GCF_051521515.1. NCBI lineage: Eukaryota > Viridiplantae > Streptophyta > Magnoliopsida > Asterales > Asteraceae > Lactuca > Lactuca serriola. Next base: position 34,711,212 of record NC_136411.1, read on the forward strand.
AAAGATTTAAATAGAGTGCCATCTAGGAGAATATATGAATAATACTTTATAACTTCTTATAGATTTCTATTTTTAGATAACAATTAGAATTTAGTTACACTTTGTTTATATTAACATATATTTTGTTTTTTAGGGAATATATATATATATATATATATATATATATATATATATATATATATATATATATATATCGATTTTGATAATAATTAATATTTCGAAATAATTTATTTAGATTAATTTAGACGTTTGTTTTTAGAGAATAAAAATAATATATATATATATATATATATATATATATATATATATATATATATATATGCTTGACTATTGTTTATATTTTAGACATACATAATTAATTAAACTGTAGTTGTAAATATGCTACAAATATATAATGATTTTTTAAAATGTCGATAATTGAGAACCTATAGTCATATAAAGTTTAATTAGCACGACAATTTTATGTTTTTGACACACTGGTATCTTTAATATGTAATATTATTTATCTTTTAGTCTCAAATTTATCTTAAACATGACTACATTTTAGACACAAACTTTATTCTTACCGAGGATTTTTTTTTGTCAATTTAGCAACATGAAGTTATGTTAACCGTAACATTTTTTTCCATCAGACACATCAATTTTTTTTCAAAGTGACGATTAATTATAATTTAGACATCACATATCAATTAAACTGTTGTTGTAAGAGTTTTATCGATACACAATTTAATTCGATGAAAACAAAATTGAGAATGCGAGGATAAATATCATCCACTCAGTTTTAAAATTTATTTAGAAAAGGGAGAGATACAAATGGTTCAAGGGAATAATTAAAGTAGGAAGGATAATTCTAGTGAGAATGTATGAATAATATTTTATAATTTTTTAGACATTTCTCGGGTAAAAATTAAAATTTCGAACACTTCGTTTATATATATATATATATATATATATATATATATATATATATATATATATATATATATATATATATATATTGGTGAGTTAGACTATTGTATATATTTTAAACATATATGACAATTAACTAAATTGTAGTTGTTGATATGCTATAGAAATGTAACATCCTATTTTTTTCACCTTACAGTCAACAAGTCAAGTAAATACGTCTTTGATAGAAGACTTTACGATAAATAATCTTGATGAAAGTCGTAGAAATCGCAACACCAAGATCATATATAGATAGAACATTTGAAGCGGACTTCATAAGAGAAAGTTATGTTTTTTAGAAGTTTCAGCATATGAGTATACGACAAAGAAACCAAAATAAAAATTGGTCGATTGTTAGGAAAAACAATCTAAACGAGAATTGAAGATCTCTTCAATACGATTCCATCGATATAAATACAGTCGAAAACGGATATCGTATGAGAGAGTTATGATTTTTATACAGGTTTTAACAGTCTGAGCCTGTTAAAAATATAACTTTAAAAAAAAAATTCAAAATTAGTTGACGGAGTATTAATGAAAGTTGTAGATATCGTCGATAGCTATGCATCGATATAAAACTTGTCAAAAATGGAACTTTTACGGAGAAGATATGGTATTTTTAAGAAATCAGAACTCTTCGGACACAATCGCACGCTCGTGTACACAGACCAGATGTGTGACTACACTAACGACTGCATTGATGTGTAACATGCACCGACACACCACCCAAATTATATATATATATATATATATATATATATATATATATATATTGGTGAGTTAGACTATTGTGTATATTTTAAACATATATGACAATTAACAAAATTGTAGTTGTTGATATGCTATAGTAATGTAACACCCCATTTTTTCGCCTTACAGTCATAGACGTCTTCGATAGAAGACTATTTATGATAAATAATCTTTATTAAAGTCGTAGAAATTGCAAAACGGAGATCACGCATAGAGAGAACGTTTGAAGCTGACTTCATAAGAGAAAGTTATGTTTTTTAGAAGTTTCAGCGTACAAGTATACGACACAGAAACCGAAATAGAAATCGGTCGATTGTTTGGAAAAACAATGAAGATCTTGTCCATACAATTCCATCGATATAAAGACAGTCAATAACAGATATCGTATGAGAGAGTTATGATTTTTATACGGGTTTTAACAGTCTAGGTTTGTTAAAAATATAACTTTAAAAATAAATTCAAAATTAGCTGACGGAGTATAAATGAAAGTTGTAGATATCATCGATAGCTATGCATCGATATAAAACCTGTCAAAAACGGAGCTTGTACGGAGAAGATATGGTATTTTTAAGAAATTAGAACTCTTCGCACGCAGTCACGCGCAAAGATGTGCGACATGCACCGACACACCACCCAGATGTCTCCACGTTCCATTTCGTTAACACGTGGGGTTATAAGCTCTCGACCTCTTTGTTGTTCCTCCATCATCCCCTAACTAATTCGTAATAACTTATCAGCATATCAACAATCATACACATAGATACTACATATTCGGTTCTACAGGCACATAGAAAACTATATTATGGTCTCTACATTGTTAGTTCTTATATCCTAACATACATAGATATATACATAAATACATAATATAGTAAAACGAACTCACCTGGATAGTTAATTAGACGATTGACATGATTTGGGTGATCCAATAGACCGTTAGACATATAATACTCTAACTTATTAACTTCTACGATGATTTGGTAATGTACGCTAGACCTATCACTAATCCTAGTGAATATTGATAGACCTATAAAGTAAGGATCATCCAAGTAGGACAGTTGGGAGACAAGATCATTTCAGCATATAGCTTTTCTGAAATCCAACAACCAAGCCAACGTAACCCCAGGAATTGCACTAGCATAACTCCAGCTAGATAGCTACTATTTGTTGAGCTCTCCGAGGCCTCAAAGCTTCACCAAACTATCCTAAATACTAAATTGATTCCGTAAGTATAACTCAGAATTTCGTGAGGGAGAATTAGAAGGGGTGAGGGAGAGAATGAGGGTTGTTGCCACTTTACAAGCGACTTTTGGGGTGCACGTCGCGCATTTTAAGGCTAAGTCTCCCCATCCATTTTTTGTGCCACATGTCAGGCTCTAAGTGGTCCACATTTTCACCTTCCAGAAGCACGTGTCACGCATCGCAAAACGCAGATTTTGTAAATTCCGTAACTTCTTCACACGAACTCCATATTTACATTATTTATATCCCCGGAAAGCTCTCGACGAGATCTACAAATTTCCTTTGGAGCCCAACAACTAATTCTTACTTTATTTTTCATCCGTATTTCTATATAATTAAACGATTTTGCTAAAATCATAACTCTCTCGTACGGACTCCGTTTTTAACATTCCTTTTCTAAAAATTCTTATCTTAAAGAGTACTATGACATTCCTTTTGGTGACTTTAGCTAAAGGTCAATTATTTTATTCGTAGCTTTTTACGTCACATATTCCTTGTACACGACTTATGTTTATATCTTATAAAAATCATATATAATTCATACAAAGTCCGATTTCTACGAATGTTATATTTTCGAGATCGATACGACATGTACTTTCTACGATATATATATATATATATATATATATATATATATATATGTGTGTGTGTGTGTGTGTGTGTGTTTTGGTGCACTCATTTTTACGATTTACGGACGATTCGGTTTATTTTTCCGATTTTTCTTGGGCTAAAGAGTAATATTTCTACTTCAAATTATACAAACGTTTGTTTATATTGAATCCTATGGAATGGTAAAAATGGGGTGTGATAACTCTCCCCACTTACAAAGATTTCGTCCCTAAAATCCTACTCCTAGGGCACCTTGAAATTATCTTATCGGAGTTTATGGAGATCAACTTGTGATCTTGTCGACGTTGTCGCATCTACATGGCTCCTAGAACTTCATTTTCTACCTTAGACATACTCCTGAGCTCCTCGCGAAGTCTACCAAAACCAGGAACTCGTCGGTCGAGTCTTTTTGAATCTGATCTGCTATGACGGGCAATCATCTTTGGACTTGAAATGTCGACACAGTTAACTCATTAGGAAGTGACTAACAAGGGGAATTCATCTACTATATCCTAACAAAATCTATTCTTTCAGAATTTGGGTCATATTCATTACGACAACACCGAAACTACAATCCCCACTTAATTGTGCTGCTACTCCTATACCTTGGTGTCAAAAGTCAAGATGCTCCTCGTACCTCTTCCTTAAGGGTTGGTTCTCCCCCACTTGGGTTCGACCCATTATCTGCTACTACTTGCCACTGGTTTAAGCTTAAGCTGACTTTGCTTATACAATTGGTAGTTCCTTTTTTGACTTTGAAGAAACTCATGTTTGTCTAATCCAATGACCTTAGATATTCCTATCATACTACTACCACTTGTATTCTTCACAAGTGACTTCCTTAGAATAGGATAAGCATAAGTTGTTTGGAAATATACTAACATGTATGTTGACTATCTTAACACTGGTAACCATATGTAAAGTAAACATCCTATATTTAGTTTAATATTCTTGTTGTACATTTATTACATTAGTTGAAGCCTATGAGTACTATTAACTTTTAGGATAGGATATCATTCATACTGGAGCTTTTCCTTGATCTAAAGAACAACCAGACATGTTCTCTGATGCTTCCCTTGCTTCTTTTGCCATGAATTGAAAGGCTTGCCCTTGGGGCTTCAACTCCACCTTGTATTCGGTCGGTTATCCTTAATGTTGTAGGTGTTGGATCTTGTATTGTGTCTGTCAAGTTTAAAAGAGTATAGTTGGCCTTGACGTGGCCCATTTGATTACAGTGAAAACAGATGTGCACTCCCTTTGCCACAATTGTAGCATACTTTTGCACGAAAAATCCCTTCGTGTAATTTTCCACACTTATCATACTTTTGCATGCCGCTAAAATAAAACATTCTGTCGACTGAATGATCTTTAACTACAACGGTTGCACTCATACAGATTTGCGTAATAGCGCCAAATCAAGCAATCTAAAACTATTTAATTTTGGGAGCATGAACCTAATGTATTTGTCAAATAACTAAATAATATTAATATAAGTTCTAAGCAACAATTAACAAGCAAATCCCTAGGCTATAAGGTATCTAATTTACCAGACAATTCTAACCGACAATTCCCGAAAAGATCCCTAGCCTACATACTAGCATGTATGTCTAACATTTCATATATCAGCAAACATAACTAACATGGATATTTTAAGAATCACATTCCCTACCGAGCTTCGGCTAACAGTGCGCATCGCATTTTTTCCACTTCATCTCATTTTTTTATAAAAATTTTGTTTAAGATATTCAGATTCTCAGTTCACACGAGTGTTCATCTAATTCGCTCAAACCAAGGTTCTAATACCAATTTGTTACATCTTAAATTTTCAAACCAAAATTTTCATTTTATTTATTAAATATTCAATTACATCAAAGTATAATACGCAAAACATAATTGTGAATGTGCATAAGTACAGTCGAACCAATGAAGTGCATGAAAAACATTTATAACAACTGGGTAAGCTCTAGGCTTAGTGAGTTCTGCCTATATAACAACTGGGTAAGCTCTAGGCTTAGTGAGTTCTGCCTATATAACAACTGGGTAAGCTCTAGGCTTAGTGATTTCTGCCTATATACCATATACCATAATACACATACATGCACACAAATAATATGCGTATTTTAGACTTACAGCCTACATGTCATTTTTTCTTTAACACGAGTCTACATGTACTTACGGTTTACATTTCATTTCGTTCACACATATCAGTCTGTACTTATGGCCTACATCTCATTTCGTTAACACGTGGGCCTATAGGCCCCCGACCTCTTTGTCTTTCCGCTATCATCCCTAACTAATTCATAATAACTATGTAACATCACAAAAATTTCAACAAATTTAAACCTTTCAAAACAACACATTTATTAACAAAGGTGTTTACAAAAACATTGTCTCCAAAACATGATTTAAAATCAGAGTCTCCCAAGATCCAATCCGTTGTAAAACCGAGGATGTGTATAGTCATAGGCCCCCGACCTCTTTGTCGTTCCGCTATCATCCCTAACTAATTCATAATAACTTTGTAACATCACAAAAATTTCAACAAATTTAAACCTTTCAAAACAACCCATTTATTAACAAAAGTGTTTACAAAAACATTGTCTCCAAAACATGATTTAAAATTAGAGTCTCCCAAGATCCAATCCGTTGTAAAACCAAGGATATGTATAGTCATGCATTTGCCTTGCCACAAATCATCTGAAGAACCTGAAACCATAAACAGAGTGTAAGCACGAAGCTTAGTTCGTTCCCCCAAAATACCATCGCACAAACATATAGCAGATAAATAACAACAGTACTGGGTCCACAGCTAAAAGACTGGATTACCTCTGAGCCCACAGTATGAGTCTGGCTTGCCTATCAGGCCCACAGCTCATATATGGCCTACTCTTGAGACCACAACATAAGTCTGGCTTACGCCTGGGGCCCACAGCTTATGTCTGGCTTGCTCCCAAATCAACCAGTCATCGGACTAGAATACCAATATCCAGCCCTCAGTACAAGTCTGGCATACCAGCCGGTCTACAGCTCGTATATGGAATGCTTCTGAGCCCTCAGTATGAGTCTGGCATGCCCTGCACGGCCCTCGGCTCATATCTAGATTGCTCCAATACCCTCAAGCCCTCGGTACGAGTCTGGCATACCAACCGGGTCCTCAACTCATATATGGAATGCTACTGAGCCCTCAGTATGAGTCTGGCATGCCATGTCCGACCCTCAACTCATATCTAGGTTGCCAAATTGCCAACTCCGCTATGATCTACGCACTATCAAATACCACAAAGACAACCCATCAACATCTAGCCCCTGATTCACGCTATGAGCCCAAATTAGGGTAAAAGACCATTTTACCCTTCTCAAGCTTGGCCCAAGCTAAGGCCCAAAATATAAAACAAACATCTAAGGCCCAAATATGGCCCAATTCCTTTTATGAGCCTTCACCCAAGAAAGCTGTAACATCCAAAAATTTTGGTAAGTCTTAAAACCCTAAGGATTATATTATTAGCATAAATGGTCCCTTAAGTATGTTGGGCGTACTTAAGTGTACGCTTAGCGTACTGCATGGATGTGGTCGCGGAGGAATCAAGGTACGCTGGGCGTACCTTGAGTTACGCGAGGCGTACGCGTCAGGGTTGCAAAACCCTAATTATCCGGACTTGAGGCCTATTTAAGCAATCTTATGTTCCTTGGACTAAACCCTAGAGAGCCTCAACAGCCTTAGAACGTCCATATACTCCTGGAAACCTTTGTAAGATCATTCTTAAGCCTTAAAGTGTGCATTTGTGGCTTTTTTGTGTGTATTTCAAGAAGAAGAGGTGGTCAAGCAAGCTTGGATCAAGTGGGTGCTTCAAGTTCCTGCCTTAAAAGCATCTTGCAAAGCTTCTGGAGGTAAAAAGCTTGCATCTTTCCTCTCTAATCCTTAGATCTAGCTAGGGTTTTGGTGGGTTGTCCCTTTTATGAACTTTGGATCTCTTTGTTGGGTTAAGCCTTCCCTTTTGATATGAAAGTTATATCTGAGGTCCCTTAGTCATTTAGAAGCATAAAAATGGAAGCTTGATGAGAGATTTGACCTCATGCATGGGTAAAAGACATTGGAAAGGTCTTAATGGAGTGGTTGGGTGTGTATGAGACATGCAAGGGCATAAAGTTGCCAACTTTATGCCTTAGGACATCTTTTCAGCCTTAGATCTAACTTTTGGTCGTGATGGATTCGAGTATTAAGCACTTAATGGAAAAAGTGCTTAAGCTGTTTGTACGTTGGGCGTAACCTACTTTACACGGCACGTAGTGCCCAATCCTTTAGTACGATGCGCGTACCAGGGTGGTACGTTGGGCGTACGCAGCTGAGTTGGGCCCTAAGTTGTTTTGGGCCTTTGGGCCTTCGGACCTCATTTGGTTGTTGGGCTTGACTTGATTCTGAGAGTTATAGGCCTTTTTACCTGTTTGGGCCATGGACTTATTGATTGGTCCTTATTGGGCCAAGGGGCCCATTTAGGATATTGGACTTGGACTTTGGGGCCCATTTGTAAGAAAAGGGTAATTGGGCCTTGGGGGTAGACTTTGAAGATTGGGCCTCTATTTGGGTAATTAAGGCGCTATTATTGATTGTGTTATGGTTGTTGTTATTCAGCTCGGGAGGCTGTGAATTACTTGGAGTGCAATATTCGTATTCATCGGAGGGAGGTGAGTCTTCTCACCATACCTATGGGTCTACGGCACCAAGGCCGGCCCATTATGTGTACATGTTGTATGTGTATTATTCATTTATGAATTGTTATGTTATGTGATATTATGCTGGTATGGAAGACCCCGGGGGGAGCCCGTGGCATTGGATATAAGCCCATGTGGGGTCGCCCATGGCATTCCTAGGTAAAGACCATGTGGGGTAGCCCATGACATTGGATGTAAGGCCATGTGGGATAGCACATGGCAGTCCTAGGTAAAGACCATGTGGGGTAGCCCATGGCATTCTTGTTGATTGTATTGCATGGTTTTTGTGGCATGTTTGTAGCTTTAATTAGCTATCAAGATATGTGTATGTGTTTGTGTGTGGTATGCTCTGGAAAACTCACTAAGCATTTCGCTTACAGGTTGTTGATTTGTTTCAGGTACTTCTGAGCCCAAGGGCAAGGGCCCGGCATGATGACGTGGCACACACTCTATCTCTCTTTTAATGTATTTTGGGACCCTCTAATGTTTTAAAAAGGAAAACAAAGATGTAATGAATATTAATTTGAAAACATATGTTTCGGAATCTTTGGTTTATGAGATTATTTTGATTCATTCTAAAGTGAAAAATTTTCTTTGTAAAATTTGGGTCGTTACAAAAGCCCATCAAAACAAAAGCCCAAACCATAAAATCCAAGTGGCCCAACATGGCCGAAGACATTGTGAGTCCAAAACCGAAGCCCAAAACGAAGAGGCCCAAAACTGTCACGTACTCCAGAGGTACGCTCAGCGTACACGAGGCTGCGCAGAATCCATCATCGGGGTGGCAGATTGGGTATGTGGGGCGAACACCTCCCTACGCAGGGCGTACCCTCGCAAGACTCAATTTCTTCATAAGTGCTTAATGGCTTAAGCACTTAAGCCCAAGCATCAGATCCATGATCCAAATGCACTCCAGGGTTATAAAGTCTCCAACTTTATGACTTTAGACGTCTAAAAAGTCCTTAATACATGGTCTTAATCCATTAAGACCTTCTACAGGAAGCATGGAGCCAAACTAGCTAAAGGGACCTCAATTTCATGGCTTATAACTCGTCCTAGGGTCTGAAAGGACAGACCAAAACGACTAAAACCATAAATGCATAACAATGGGACTTTTGGGACAAAAAGAACATCATAAAGCAACCGAAATGAGATCCAAGAAAAAAAAAAGCATAAATGTAGCAACTTTTTACCTTCTGGAGCTTCCCAAGAAGGTGATGATCCAAGACCCAAAAGCTTGCTTCAACTGCTAATCTCCTTGATGCAACTTCTTCATTAAGCACACAAAGAATACACTTTTAGCTCAAGACACTCGCTTATGAGGTTGGGGTTTGCTAAAAAAAATGACTCAAGGGCTTGAAGGCTGAAAAGATGAGGCTAAATGCTCTATAAGGGTGATTAAATACCCCACAAACTCTAAAACTTAGGGTTTCTTTTGGACGAGCACGCCCAACGTACATATGTCTATGCCCAGCGTACTAGGGCACACCCTAGAAAGCTTTGTGTACTCACATGTATGCTTAGCGTACCACACCTTCTCCTAAAATTACCATTATGCCACAAGGTTTTCTTACGACCACTTCCTTACAAAACAAGGACCAAAATGACATACTTTAAAACCAAGAGATAAATTTGAAAATGCCTGAAAACCGAGGTGTTACAAACTTATAAGCACATCAACAATCACGCACATAGATACAACATATTCGGCTCTACAGGCACATAGAAATCTATACTATGGGATCTACAGTGCTAGTTCGTATATCCTAACATACATGGATATATACTAGAATACATAATATAGTAAGATGAACTCACCTGGACAGTTACTTAGACGATTGACAGGCTGGGTAATCCGATTGTTGGTCCAACAGACGGGTAACATGCCTAACGATTATTAATCTATAATACTCTAACTTATTAACTTCTATGACGGTCTAGTAACGTAGGCTATATCTATTAAGTAAGGATCAGCCAAACCCAACAGTTGAGAGGCATGATCATTTCAACATATAGCTTTACTAAAATCCAACAACCAAACCAACGTGACCATTCTAGACACATATCCCGTAAGTAGATTAATCAGGATTATAACATAGAATTATTGTAAATCTTAATTATAGGTTCATAATAATGATTATGACTATAATTATAAGTTAAACAGAAAGCAAAATAGTGATGCCTAACTTATAGGGATTTCCTAGACAAAGTCCGGAAATTGCACTGACATAACTCCGGCTTAATAGCTACTATTTGTCAAGCTCTTCGAGGCCTCAAAGCTTCACCAAACTATCCTAAATACTAAGGAGATTTCGTAACTATAACTCAGAATTTCGAGAGAGGGAATTGGAGGGTGTGAGGGAGAAAATGAGGGTTGTTGCCCTTTTACAGGGGCAAGCGAAACATCAAAGGAGGCGATTTGGTTGAAGAACTCCATCGGAGACCTTGGAGTTGTTCCGGATATCAAGGAGCCAATGGAGATTTTCTATGATAATGAAGGTGCGGTTGCATTAACAAAGGAACCAAAAGATCATGGCAGATCAAGCCATATCGACAAAAAATACCATGTCATCATACATAGAATAGAATAAGGTCACATCGTCGTGAAGTGTGTATCATCATAAGATAATCGTGGAGATTCATTCACTAAGGGTCTGAGTATGGTTAAGCACATTCAGCATGTTATGAGCATTGGTCTGAAAGATGATATTAGTTTTAGTAATTAGATAGTTAGTTTTGAAACTTGTAACAAAGTAAATTTAATTGACTTTTGGCAATTGTAGTTGTAAATGTGACCTATCTTAGAACATTCCTTAACTAGATGAATTCTTCATTTTCTTTCCTTTCTTCTGGTGGAATTCTACTCCACTCATTACACCTTTCAAGCTCACCATGGACACAAGGATCATTATTTGTTCTTCTAACAAATTGTGCGCCTTTAAAGAATTAATGATCTAAATAAAGAAAGGTATGTTACTTGGAAGGATCGAAGATATTCAACCTAAGGTACATTGGTACCATAATCTCACTCTCATATTTTTGTCAACTCTTCAAGGAGGGAGCCATTATTTCAGTTTACCGGGCTTGAATCCCTTCAAATATGGTTTGTACAAAATGTTTTTTATCGGTCTCTTCAACCTCAAATTTTCTTTTTCATATTTGAAACTCAACTTCTAATTCTTACCATTCTTGGGAATTTTACAAGTTAGTTCAAATACACTAAATAAACAATTAGAAACCTACAGACACATAAAATCTCACTTTCTAAATTAAGGTCAATTGTCTTAACATTTCAAAATAAACCTAGACCACATATAGTTTAAGTACAAGTAATGACCCTAGTACCTACTACACTTAAAGTCAAGCTTTGATGCCAAATTGAAACACCCCTCGCTAGGGTAATTTTAAAATAATATTTATTTCATTTGATTTCATTTAAATAACTGTATTGTTTTTATTTACGTAAGTCACGTAGTTTAAAACAAGCATTAATAATACTTAAAAAAAATTGTGTGTAATTAGGTCAGAAGTACCAAAAATGGAGTTTTGTGAAAAGATCAAGGTATTAATCAATTTAATAACATAAAAACCTAATGCCTACAAAATATCCAAGCTACCTTCTAAGTAATTCCTAGGTCTTTAACCTAAGCATAAGTCAAAATAAGTTATGTAGTAGAATTGCTTAATGAGAATACTCGAGGTTGATTCATTTTCAATAAGAATGTAACAATCGAACTTACTCAAATCAGACCTCCAAAATCAATATGGATCATCAAATACCATAAGTATTACTAAACCTAACGGTAGAGTACAAAGACTCAAATAAACAAGGGCAAATAATATATGTACCCATATTTGAATCCAAGGATATAAAATCCACAAATCAAACCAAAGAGTTTAATAACTCAAAAACTTTATCCAGAAGAGGGAATAGCCAAATCCAATATGAAGGGCTTACTAACCCATAATCTATAGTAATCTATAATAAGGGAACTATGTGACACCTACATTCCAAAATGAGGAATTTTAGTATATAAAATAAAATATATAACAATTAATTAGTTTTGAATAACTAAATTTGCTCAATATGAGAATATTAATTTTTAGAAGCTTGATTAATAAATAAAATATTTAAAAAGGAAGTTAATAAATAAGGAGAATATATAAATATTATAAAAATAAATTATAAGGATTTCATAATAAATAAAATAAAAGGCTAAATAAATATTATAAAAAATAAATATATTAAAATAAAAAATTTAATAGTTAGAATTTTGCCATATCTGAAATCGCGCCTTTGCTATAAAAAATGAGACGTTTGTAGGTGTTGCATGTCTGTTTTGTGTTTATGTCATTTTGTTGTTTTGTGTATGTGCTTGGTTACATGTTATCCTAAAGACAAAAATCTTTTATATGTAACAAATAGCAGCTTACTTTAGTTTATTTGTCATGTATCCATAAACGATACTTTGTAATAAATACATTGATCCATGTTTTTGGATATAAATTTTTATTTGTATTTAATAGTTACAAGGTAGAAATAAAGAACTTGTCGAAGATGGAAATTCTCTTACATTCTTTAGGTGGAGGAAAGCAATGGAAAATAAAAAGGGCAAATACGAAGATGTTGATGTCAAAGTCATGGCAATCAAATTAGTAAGTTTAACTGCAAACTTTCTTGTTTGTTGTTTATATATAAATGTGCAATTGGTCAAGTAACATCTTACTACATTTATTTGATATATTTTGTGTATAATTGACCATTAAAAACATATCACTGACGAAGCCCTAAACCTGAAGTGAAGCTTGACTCGGGCATGATGCCCTCACACTTGTCATTAGCAAGGAAAAATGAGGATTTTTAAAGGTTGTTGGCATTGGTGCGATTTCCAGCAGATATCGACACGTTCATCGGATAAAAGGATCATCGAAAGAACGAATTGCAGAACTTGATTTTCAACTAGAGAATAAGAAGCATGAGCATGAGAAAAAATAAGAACAACTTAAGGTGCAATATGAACAAGATAAAAATATCAAAGATCAAGTTCTTCGTTTATGTCTACAATCATTCCCTTTGCTTGTTTTACGTATATGTTTTGATTACAAATTTGTTCTTACTATTTAACTTGAGAACTCATGTATGGATTTTCTTATATTATTAATAATATCATTTTTTGTTCATCTTGTTTGTTGCTATATTTATTTGTAACATTTGATTAAACAAAAGTGGCTACTATGTCCATTTATAATTGTGAATATCCATTCATATCCGTGGCAAAAGTTATATACAAACACAATTACAAAAATTAATATGGCTTCATATAGACAATTTTCACGAGATAAATCAAAATACATTTCTATAAGTACTAATTGTCGATGCTTAAAACATTTATATTTGTCTAAAAGTAAACAATAGTCGCATTGATTTTTTATGTGTCTGACAAATGTCATGGTCAAAATAAATTAATACGAAGGTTAAACAATAACCACATTTAAAATTAATTGACGTATCTATAATAATTGTATGGGCCGTGTTTTAATTTGTTCCAAGTCGCTAAAAGATATACAAAATCACTTTAAAGAAATATTGTGTGTTACACCGAAAGCTAAGTCATGATAGATATAAACTCATGTGGCTATAAAGAAAACATTAGTCATTGTAATTGAAATTGTTTGACCATAATCTAAACAAGGACATGATAATATAAATTCATGTAATAATAGGATAAATGATAGTCACGTTGAATGAAATTGTGTGTCAATAGAACACTTTCGACTATGATTAAATTGATTCACAATGTCTAGATTATAATCAATAACAACTTTGAAAACTTCTAGTGTGTCTAAAAGATAACATGTGTAATGTTAACATAAGTTCATATGGCTAAATAGACAAAAAACAAATAGCCATAACAAAAATAAATTGTGTCTATAATAATCTTATACATGACTAAAATGTAAATAATATTACCCATTAAAGATAATTGTGTTAAAATGACAAAATGTCATGCTAATAAAACTTCATCTGATAATTGTAGATTCTATGTGTCTAAAAGATAACAAATGTTATAGTGGAAACAAAGAATAGTTATTGTAAAATGAATATCAGCCACAATGTGTCTCTTACAGTCGATGTTTAATTGATTTCTATATCGAAAAAAATATATATATAGTCACACTTACAAATCGTTGTATGTATTAATGATAATAATGGTGATTATTAAGAAAAATCATGTGGCTATAAGTTATATGAAAAACACACTTAAAACACTTGTGTCTTTAAAACAAATTTGGCTGTGGTTTGCTTAATTCCATGTCTCTTAAGTCTCAACAAACAATCTTTATGTGACTAAATAATAGCAAATGTCACTATGAAAATAATTTCATGGGGTCATTGAATGAACAATAGACATCATCAAAAAAAACAAATGTGAGTCTAATAAGAGTTTATGGCCACAATGGACAAGATGTTTGATTACAACATTTTTGTTCATTGTTTGCTTGATTCCATGTGTCTAAAGTCTCAATAAACAATCTTTTTGTGACTAAATAATAACACACGCCAAAGTAAAAATAAATTTATCTAGCCACTAAATGAACAATAGTTGTTGTTAGAAAAACAAGCGCCTCAAGAAAAAGTATGGCCAAAATTATTGTATAAAATACTTGATTTCAACAAATATTCCTACCCAATTGCCACAATTTTACAGAATGACTATAGTTTTTCAAATAATAAAACTACTAGATTTATTGTAGTCGTATGTTACCTAAAAGGACACAACCTTTGATCACACTTTCGATTAAAAAACATAGGGCTAAAGGCATATGGTCACAGTTTTGAGTTTTGTGACCAATGTCATTTTTTGTACTAATGTGTTTCCATTTACTTGGTACATTAAATATGAATGAATTAAATCAAATTAAACATAGTAATGGGGTTTGATGTTTAACAACATATGCTGTGATTAATTTCAACAACATGTCATGTCGGATGTCACATTGATGTCATCTCGCCAATATCACTAGTGTATTCGATAAAATTCACACAAAAACAGTTTAAGGGTTAATGTCATAAAAACATTCAAGTTTTCAGGTTTTTATCGATTTTGCCCAAAATTGAATTTTATGTCCAATTTACCCTCATATTTTCCAAAAAAATGTTAGATTTTACCTTTTACTGGGTGTTCCGGTTTCCATTACATTAACTTCGCAAAATACCCTTAAGTTTATAGTTTTTTTTTTACATTTTTACCCTTAAGTTTATATTTTTTTTTACACTTTTACCCTAAGTAATTTTTTTATATTGTATGTATTGATGCAGAAAAATCATATGTATATACAAAAAAAATGTTCAATATATATATATATATATATATATATATATATATATATATATATATATATATATATATATATATATATAGTTCTTATACATTTTGTGAAACAGAAAGAGGCAAGACCGGTGTCAAATATATCTTGCCATTATTTTAGAGCTTGTTTCAAACCCTACACGAATATACAAGTCTACATAATTTGTTATCACATCTAGGTATCGTAAACTCATCGATCTGCTCAATATATGCATCCTAAAAATCGTTGATTAAGTAACGCTTCATAAATGATGTCTTCATGTCCATTTGACGAATATACGGACCATTCACAATTGAATTTGCAATGATAGTTCATATGAAATTGTAATGAACCAAATTTTCTTCTGTTTGCAAGGTTAGCATTCCATTATGTTTTCTATATTTGGATTAAACTTATCTTCGTTTTCAGATGTTGTTTGGGGGCAAAGTGTAATTAAATAAACCTTGACCCTATATACTAAGGGGCTAGCATGAAAATTATGGCATATTTAAGGAACCCTAACCCTATGGCCAATTTTCTTACCCTATTTACAACCTCCATAACTCAAAGTGTAATTAAATAAACCTTCAACCTATATATGGGTCTAAGGGGCATTTTGATATACTAAGGGGCTAGCATGAAAATTATGGCATATTTAAGGAACCCTAACCCTAATGGCCAATTTTCTTACCCTATTTACAACCTCCATAACTAGAAAGGATGAGTTCTGATTAGAGTTTCCATTTATATTAATGAAAAGTTATTAAGTGTGCCTTTTGTGGATTTTGTTGGCGTGGTGGTTGGTTTCCAATCTCATCATTGTGTTTCTCGATGTTCTCAAAAGTTCAAGAAAGTAAGAGCTTCATCTATTATTCATTTCTCTATTTTTGATTCAATAGAAACTTGTAGATTGTAAGTTATTGCACAAATATGATGTTTTTGTGTAAGTTGTATCCATTTTTGCTCATGATCAATTTGGATTGTTTGAGTATATCCCTTGTGCTTGAAAACACCCCAAAGAGAGTTAGGATGGGGTCGGGAACGACTAGTGTTCAAGATATCGATCATTGCACCGTTACAACGAATGTGGCGCATAAACCCTCATTACTCGAGACGTACTATGTCTGCATTACAATCCAATGTGATAAAACACAACACATGCACATAGCTAAAACGTGACACATAGCTATGCTAAAACATGACGGGTCTGAAGCATTTAACTCATGAACGCAACACGTCAAACCTGACTAAGAATGCATGACATACACCATGTACATGCGACACATAGTTCCTTTGTTCGGACCATATTTCTTGTATGGTACTCGATTCTTATAGGGTCCTCGTTTTTTGTTCGGGGTAGTCCCTAGCTTGGCGTGAACCTGATTTCCTATACTAAAAGCAGTGAGCTTCACAACAAAAGCGAAGCGAGCCACGGTAGCCTATTAAGTTTTCCAGTTGCATCGTATCGTACTATCGGAAGGATCTATACCTCCATTAGATAGAGCCCCCTCTCTTAATGTAGATAATGTAGAGTTAGAACTATTGCTACCGCGGAATCCACGGTCACACATAAGTATATCTACTATTGGTAGAGGTCTCTCAACTATTCAGATTGGAGATGAGCCGGATTAGGGATGAGCCGTCAGACTTTTCTAAATCAAGTACATAGTCAAAAACTACCTTTTTCGTAAATGGTTGTATTGATTCGTAATAGGCTATTATCTATTTGTTGAAATATGTGAGCTTTATGTTTGTTACCTACGACATATGATGATGCTTGTAAATCGGTTATAATGAATAATTTTGTTATCTAATGGTATATGCATTGTTATGCTATGGTTTATGAAATGAATTAAACAAGACTATGCTTTGATGAGTGTTTTAGTATATGCATGCTTCAACTTGATTATATGATTATTGCATTCTATGATATGGTTTACTCCTTCCGTCCCAAAATTATAGTCCATCTTTCCTTTTTGGTTTGTCCCAAAATAATAGTCCACTTCTAAAATTAAATAACATTTTTACCAAAATACCGCTCATTATTACTTAACCAACTAAGAATTTATTGGAACATTAAATGCAAAGTAAAGACAGAACTTTCATTTTATTGTATAAAGTTAATGGTAATTAATGTTTTCTTAATCTATGTGTTTTTTGTCTGTGGACAATAATATTGAGACCAAGGGAGTATGATTTAATGATATAGATCGGGTAAGAAGGAAATTTTTGGTAAAAGGTATGAAGTTTTTTCTACATAGTTTTTGGCGAACCAAAAAAGTGAATCATTACATGAATCAAAAAAAAATCCCAAAAAAACATCTGGGTGATTCATTTTTGCAAGGATTTTGTTATTATTCACTAAAATTCATCAAAATGAATTTTTGCTTGATTTTACTTAAAAATAAACCATGAAGGTGTTTTTTGGGGACATTTTTTTTCTGAATCATCTTGATTCATTTTATTCGTTCGTTAAAAAAATATACATATAAAACTTTTTTACCTTCCTACCAAAAATTTTGTTCTTATTTGATCCGGATTCTGTGATTTAAATATATGGGTTTCTAATTTAGTGGACAAGGGTAGTATTAGTACTTAACCTTACACATTATACGGACTATGGGCCTAGTAGCTTGCAATACACCTTATAGGAAAAGAGCTTAAGCCATTAACGAGTTGCATGGTCTTTTTGACCATGTGACACATAGTACATGAAAATTTAGATGTTTGTGGATTGGAGTGGTTTGGCAATAAAAGGGCTAGATCAAGCATCATGTAGGAGCTATGAGGTGTCGTTAATTTACCACTTGCACCGACTCTCAAACGACAAAAGTACTTATACCTTGCATAGTCAAAGTAGCGAAAGTGGCATGGGTTGGTGTTTCAAGTGGAAGTCATGAACCACCTACAACATTTACCAGCCAGACACAAGTAGTGAGCGCGGTTTTCCTTTTATGTTATGTATCATTATGGGACACCTACCTTACTTGTTATAAGATATTACAGGTTATACATGCTAAGCGATGATATTACATGATCGGTTATACGCAATATATACGCAGTGATATTACATGATCGGTTATACGCGATATACATTATGGTTAGATATACTTGGTTTTATCTGATATGTGGTATGGAATATATTTGGTTACTTGTTTCAAATAACTAGCCCATTAAGGGGATATGTGTGTTTTCTCTTTAATTGTGTACAACTCATATTTGCTAATACTTGTTTCTTTTACCTTGTGTAGGTAGCTTAAGAGCTTGGTTCGGTGAGATTGGGTCATTTGTGGGTAGTATGATCTTAGAATAAAAGATACCGCTTGGACACGTTTTTGGTTATCTACTTTTGTATTTTGCTTCCGCTACATTTATAAACGTCTTGGATGTTTGGTTTTTGAACGAATGTAACGTTGTGGTCTACTTTGAAAGATTTTGAAATAGACAATATAACACTTTTGTTGCATTTTCTGTTAAAAGATTTTTTTATTTTTTTTTTGTAAAAATCACGGCGTTACAGAAATTCATTCTAACAAACAAAACATAGGTGTTCAAAGTGATCAAATTGTTCTTTTTGCATAAATCTTAGCAACTAATATTGCTTTAGAGAAAGATATCTATTTATTCAATGGTACATTGTTTTCAATACTCATTTTGATCCTATGTGTTTTGGTAGATCCACTAACTCCCTAGTTACATTAATTATAAGAGAGTCAGCTGCATCATTGATAGCTCTAGCCACTTCTGGATCACCACATCCATATTGATTGTGAAAATACCTCACTTTACACTTTCATATGCTTCCTTTTGACCAAGAACGGAAGAACCAATCACCTAGGTTCTCTCCGTTCCGACTCTACTACTACTTTGTGGTTTATCTTCCTTAGTAAGGGTTATGAGTATAAAATAGACATACCAACAACATCAAAAGCTATATTAGAGTTGAGATTTAAACATCTTTCAAAAATACATCTTCAACAGATTTCATGTTACTGGAATCTACGATGGATTCTACAATAACACAAGATTCTTTATGTAAGAGTGTGTAAACCTTGTTTATTCATCGCGTAACCAACATATATGCTCTTAGGTGTGTAATCGAACTGAATCGAGTCCATACATGCGCTCAACTCTTAATAAAAACTTAAAGCTTGAAACTAGACTCAAGCACGAGTGAAGCTTAACTTTCGAGCTCAAATTAAGCTTGTTTAAGTAATTGACATTTTCGACAAGGCTAAATGATGTATTAAAATAATGCAATTTAATTAAGCTCGACACTTTCAAGATCAGCTTTATTATATACTAACAATAATTATGTAAATATAAGTAAGTCGTTCGAAAAATGTAGATATAGATAAAATAAAGCGTAAAAACATAACTTTTCCCAAGCACGAGCAAGCTGAAAAGATTCACGAGCCAAGAATTGAGACTCAGAGTTTAAGCTTAACTCGACAATATAGCGGACTAGTTGGAGCTCCACTCGAGTTGAATCGAATTGATTTCAAATATTTTCAAGTCGGTCTCAAGTGTCTAAGAAGTTGACGTTACTTGATTACACTCCCAACTACCACCATAACACCATTGTTGCAACGAGATCAATCCCACCACCAACATAGATGCTACCAACGATGATGATGTTACCAAACTCATACACTTCCCACCATCACCTACCACAAAGCTTGGAATCAAACCCTCCCAAGGCAACCACAACTTAACCACCTTCATTCACACTTCCTCTCTATAATATCATGTCTTTCTAATACAGCAAATCATCCAATCGTTGATATTAGGCAACAAAACAATGAGATCAATGGTCAAAAAAAAACGGTGTGCGTGTGCGTGGGGAGTTTTGTGTGAAGTGCAGCTAGGTGGAGAAACATTGAGGATGCCAACATATATTTTAGGTTTCAACTATTGAATTTGATGCTTTCATATAATTTTAAATTTGATTCTTTAGATTTTGTTTTAATTTTAAGTTTGATTCTTGAGTGTTATAGTCAAAATTTTGTTTTTTAATTAGGTTTGGTTTTACGGTTTGGAACATGGTAATGTAGGAGATGAAGAAGATAGGGGCAACACGATCATTTGGAAGAATCTAACGCCTAAACAGTTAAGTTAAACGATTATAGTGTATTTCAAATTCTCGATTTACGAGTTTTATGTTGTACATGTATCTCACTAAACTATGCAACTGAACTAGCATATCGTCTTGTCATTTTTTTCTCTACAATAATAACTACTTCAGTGAAGAAAAACTTACAAGTTAGAAGATTTATCTTTGCATATGTTAACTGATCGTTTCTCCACTTGTTCCATCTTCAGACAAATCAAGATGTCTACGCAAAGCAAGACTGGTAAACCAATATTGAAAAGAAACCATGTCAGAAATAATCACCAAAAAACTTTCCTTTTCTCTTGAAATGCATAAAAGAAACCATGTCAGAGATAATCACCAAAGGTTACCTGCAGTTTTTAGGATCCCTCCAAGTTAAATTTGTTTCAGACCTCATGCTATGAGGAAGAGCCATGAAGTTGTTCCAATCTTGAAGCATGATTCTAAGATCATGAACTTTGTTTTCCAAACCAACACAGCAATTTGCATGCATTGTGCACACTTTATTCAAGTCTTTGCTAGGTTCACAAAATCCCCCAAAATACGTTGTATCTAGAAACCTCAACTTCAGGTTGATGTCTGTAAGGATTGAATCAAATTTGATACGATTGAGAACATCCTGATCATGCATGTCTGGATAGATTACTCTTGAAGAGTACCAGTACTTGTAAAACTCTATTGACCGGATATTTGACCTCACAAAACTAAATCCTCCATTGGGTATATTTGTCTCAACATCAGTCGAGTTTCCAGAGTAATGGTCACATGCAATTTGAAAATCTGCATCCGAATAGAAATGAGGAAAAGGATCCCTGAACCACATGACATCAGCATCCTGCTTGAAGGAAACCCACCAAAATCAATATGCATATTATGAGTTACTGTGTGTTTGTGTGTGTGTGTGTGTGTGTGAGAGAGAGAGAGAGAGAGAGAGGATTACAGTGAAAAGAAAGTTGTATCCCATTTCAAGCACAGAGCGTAAGAAATCAACCCTTCGCCACATCATCTTCAAGTAATCAGGGGTCATAAAATAGGCCTCTTGAGAGAAATCAACTCCTTCACTACTGAGGGAAAAGCAATGGGTATGAACACGCTTACAAGTAGCAAATGCGTTCTGATCTAGAGCAATAATCACCAAGTGATTCAAGAGTCTATTGGTTTCTTGACTAAACCTAAAGCTTGCAAGAAACAGATCAAGAATCGAATTCTCTGGATTGGCCCAAGCCTCATTCAAAGTAGTTAAAATAACTGTCCTGTCGTTCATAGATGCCTCCTTTAAAACAGTTTCCAGACTAGAATCAGCTCTCTCCTGCAATAGCAATACATTTGATACAGAAATCGTCACACATCCTTTATTTCCTCATTTGATACAGAAATTAGGAAATATAAACTTCTAGCAGTTGTTTTATCGAGAAGGAATACCTTTAAAATCCAAATAGAGAATTCCAAAGATTGAAATTAATAGACTTCAAGTTACTAATAAGTTATCGTTGTAACAACACATAATTTTTTCTAAATGATGACTTAAAGGAAACTAACCGACAACGAGTTGAAGGACAGGGAAGAGGAGAGCATGTCGGTAGACGAGACCAAGTACTCCGGAAGTCGGATCTGGCAAGAATCAAGAGCGCTATGGAGAAGGACATAAGAAAAAACAAAAGATATGAAGAACAGCGAGGCGATTCGAACACGGTGGAGCAATGTGGAAGATTTGAATTCAAAGAAGTAGCGACGGAGCATTTCTCCAAAGAAGATGGAGATATAGTGAGAAATCGTTGCTGGTGATGATATTCGAAGAATAGCTGCCGTCTTGCGTCGCCGTTGCTGTGGTTTCAGTATCATCTACAGTATCACGCCTATTTTTTCGATGTAAGAGAATTGTTTGGGCATGCGAGAGAGAGAGAGAGAGAGAGAGAGAGAGAGAGGAGGATGGGAAACCGAGGTTGGTGACCGAGAAAAGCAGAGTAGGCTAGCTGACGTGAATAGGTGAAATTGTCGGTTGCTTGTGGTAAGTAGGAACACTTCACGAAGGGATATCGATTATATAAATCATAATTTGATCTAATTTTTTTTTTTTATTTTACAAAAATTATAAGATAACCGGTTTGAAATGGGCCATGTTAAAATAAGGAAAATTATCTAACAAAAATTGATATTTTGGATAGCATTTTTAGACTGTGAATTTATGGAGTTCATAGAAAAACATCTTTTAAATTTCAAAAATAAATCTAAAATTCCATAAATATATTTAGAAATTCAAGAAAAAACTTAGATTTCACTAAAATCTAACAAAAAGTTACAAATATATTAAGCCTAGAGGGTACAGGCGTTATCAGGCGTTAAGGCCAACGTGAACTTAGTCTAACGTCGTGGTAATGGGTTGAACACCGCCCCGGTGTCATTAAGTTATCTCTCGTGGTAACGAGAACATCTTGCAATATGTGTTTCACTCAATCAAAATTGAGTTTAGTTTGGCTCATCAACCATATTAATGGTCAACTTTTCAAAAAAAAAATATTACTAATAAATACATATCTTCTACGTCAAAATCATTTACATCATTTTTTTTTCTATATTTTATATAATATCAATATTTCTACAGGAAAAAAAAAAAAGATATATTTGACTTGTTCAACCATGATGATGATATCTTTGTCAGTATGATGTACAAATTTTATAGGGACGTGCTACTACTACCAGATCCAACTCCTCTACTAACAAGATGTGCGATGTTAAACAGAAATTGTAAAGAATGACACGAACGTCTAGTTCATGATTATTGCAGAAAATTATGTCTACCAGGCAAGCGATTTCAAAAGAGGGTTTCTGCGAAAAAGTGTGTTTGTACGGATAGTCGACGTGTTAGAAAGTAGGTATTATTTCTTTAAATTGTTGTATATTTTAAATGTAGTTTTTAGATAAAATAAATATATTTTTTTATCTAGTAAATATATGTTTAGGTATGTATCCAAATGAGATATGATGCTAAAGGTAGGTGAGGATTCACATGTTTGCATAAATGTGTTGCGGCAACTAAGTTGATGGTTATGGGGGAGTCATCCGATTCTATTGACGATTATACGAGAATTTCTGAAAGAACTGCAAGAGAAAGTTTATATAAATTTGCAATAGGTGTTGTTGAAACATGTGGTGACGTTTATTGGTGGAAGCATTCATTGAATGATATGCAATAACTATATACGACATATGAAGAAATACATGGTTTTCGGGTATGCTTGAAGCATTGATTGCACAAGGTGGAAATAGAGAAATAGTCCCGTTGCATAGAAATGTCAATATGCAATTGGTCATCATGGAGCGCATTCGTTGGTATTGTAAAGCCCCGATTCTCAGGTATTGATTTTTGGTTATTAGATTTTCATGATTTCAAGGTCTACTCGACGAGTTGGTTGCCCTGACTCGTCGAGTAGCAGCGGGTTGGTCCACGTGTTTAAGTGACCTAGTCGCCGAGTCCAAGAAGGGACTTGACGAGTAGGAGCTGGAGGATGAAACCTTAATTTTCGGGGTTTTGCACCCTATTTAAAGGATCATAAGCCTCCTCAGCCTCCCTTTACAGCCTCTTGATACTCTATAAAACCTAATTCGTGTGAGTGTGCTCCATTTGTGTGTTTTAAGCTTTGGAAGAGGATTTTTGGTGAGAAAAGCTTGGAGATCAAGTGACTAGAAGCAAGGAACGTATGGGAATCAGAGATCTACCTCAGTTGGCATCCTTTTGAAGGTATTAAGCCGTTATCTTGACCTCATTTCATTCTAGATCTCATTTAGGTGGATTTTAGGGCTTTTCTAGCAGATTAGGAAGTTTTTCTTGTGTTTGAGCTTAGATCTAAAGTTGCAACTTTAGATCTGAACTCCTTTGGGTCTCTAAGTCCTAAAGCTTCCAGCTTTTGCAAGAACGAGACTCTCCTAAGGTGTAAAACTCCATTGCAAGCTTGGATTTGTCATTTAGAGTCTCTAGAGCCTTGCATGCACGTAAAGTTTGCAACTTTACGTGATAAAACATGCCTTGGGGATTTGGATCTGCAATATGGAACCTTAGCATGACTTAAAAAGCATCTGTTTGGATGAAGGACTGAAGGGACTCGACGAGTTGCATGGTCAACTCGGCGAGTCCGATGAAGATTGTCGTAGACTCGACAAGTCAGTAGAGTGACTCGGCGAATCAGCTAGGGTTTTCCCAACCTTTGGACATGCGTGAACTTGGCGAGTTGCAAGGAAAACTCGACGAGTTGGCCAAGGAGTTCACGACCACAAACATTAAGAACTCGACTAGTCACTCGAGGGACTTGGCGAGTTGACGAATTATACAAGGAACTCGACGTGGCTGGTTGTACTCGATGAGTTTAGGTCAACATTGACTGTTAACCTTGGCAGTTGACTTTGACTTTGACCAAGGGTTGACTATTGGACTTCTGGGCCATTTTGGGAATTTATGAACATGGTTTTGTGTGCGAATATAGGTGGTGGAGTTTGTGGCGATGATCTGAGAGTTTGAGTTTATCTTTCGAGTCGACAGTTGCGAGGTGAGTTATCCTCACTATACTAAGGGGTTTAAGGCACCAAGGTCGTCCCATTGGATATGATTTCCTAGCAATTGGTAGTATGTTGAGTATGAGTTAGTGTTGCATGTTAATTGCTATGCCAGTTAGGTAGATCTCTAGGACTACCTGTAGTATCATGTGATTTTCTGTATGTGCATTAGTTGTATTATATGTCGACATATTATGCGAGATGGGTTGAGGTGATACTGCTCTGTGTGGTAACTGACAAGCCCCGGAGCATTCTAGATACGAGTTGAGGGAGACTCGTACTGTGGACTCGGTGGCAATCTAGATGTGAGTTGTGGGCCCGAAAGGCAATCCAGACTCATACTGTGGGCCCAGGGGGTAATCCAGTCTATAAAGTTATGGACCCAGTATATGTTGTTATTTGTATATGTGTTATGTGCAGTGTATCAGTATTTTGGGGGAACTCACTAAGCTATCGGGCTTACAGTTCCAGTTTATTGTTTCAGGTACATCAGGGGATCGCGGCAAGGCGAAGACATGATCATACAGCTCCTCATGTTTTGTTTATGTTTCTGGGAAAACTCTGATATAGACTATTTTGAAAACAAATTTGCAATAACTGTTGGTTTTTAATGTTTTGAAAAATTTTAAATTAACTTGAATTTTATGGATGTTACAGGTATTAGAGGTTATTGCTTCCCAATATTTATGGATTGGACATGCTTATTTTGGGGTTGCTGGTTCCAACAACGACATCAATGTTCTTGATCAGCCACTGATATTCAACGATTTTTTGTCAGGAAAGGCATTGGATGCTCCTTTCATAATGTGTATTTTTTTTGAAAAAAAATCACTTCGTTTTCTTTGTTCAAAAGTTAATGTCTATTTTTTATAGAAAAAATTAATAAATATATCAAAATTCATTCTTTTTTGTATTTTTTAAACATACATTCATATTCATGTAAAAAAAAACGATATTTCAGTTCAGATTCACATTGTGAACCTGTTCAGATTCATATTCTGAACTTTTTCAGACTCATATTGTGAACCTTCTCAAATTCATAATGTGCATAATAGTAAGTCAGATTCACAATGTGAATCTGAATTGATCGACCTTTTTCACATTGTGAATGTTAAAAATTGAAATATTTACAGTTTAGATTCACAATGTGAATCTAAACTGATCAAGGTTTTTTTTTTCTAGTCGGTGTTGATACTTATTAATAGATTACAGAAAATTAATATGTTTGGTATAATTAGTTTTTTTTTTTTATAAAAATAAACTTAAATATTGAAAAAACTAACAAAATGAAGTGGGTTTTTTTCGAAAAAAAGTTCGTTTTTTATATATCATCATGGATCTCTATGGAAAGAAGACGAAAAATCGAGAACAACAGTATATTCGTTTTTTTTTCGATAAAAAATGTGGCCTAAAAAAATTTTAATCGAAAAAAGAGGTGTGTTTTTTAGTATAATCTGGTGTGTGTGTTCAATGTACAAATGTACATCTATTTCCTTTGTCGTTGATCATTATGATTTTCGACGCTCACGATTGGTTCCTTGGTTCCTTGTTAATTATGATTATCTATTGAACCTCAACCTATATATATATATATATATATATATATATATATATATATATATATATATATATATATATATATATATATATATGGAAAACTTCAATAAAGAACCATTATTAATCAAGGCACCAAGGAACCAGTCCAAAGCGTCGAAATTTAAAGCGATCAACGGCAAAATGAAGAGTTGTACATTTTTACAATGGACGCACATACATCGGATTATAAAAAACCAATTTCTTTTTTTCCGTTTAAATTTTATTTAGGCCATGTTTTTTATCGAAAAAAAACTGAGTATACGGTTGTTCACGATTTTTCATCCTCTTTCAAAAGAGATCCACGATGATATATAAAAAACGATTTTTTTTTCTAAAAAAACCCACTTCATTTTCTTTGTTCGAAAGTTAAGGTCTACTTTTTTATAGAAAAAAATTAATAAATATATCAAAATTCATGTTTTTTTGTACTTTTTAAACATACATTCATATTCATGTAAAAAAATGATATTTCAGTTCAGATTCACATTGTGAACCTTTTCAAATTAATAGCGTGCATAATAGTAAGTCAGATTCACAATCTGAATTTGAACTGATCGAGTTTTTTCACATTGTGAATGTTAAAAATTGAAATATTTACAGTTTAGATTCACAGTGTGAATCTACACCGATCGACGTTTTTTTTTTTTTTTTGTGACCCTTTTCAGATTCATAGTGTGCATAGTAGCAAGTCAGATTCACAATGTGAATCTGAACTGATCAAGCTTTTTCACATTGTGAATGTTAAAAACTGAAATATTTACAGTTTAGATTTACAGTGTGAATCTACACTGATCGATGTTTTTTTTTTCTAGTCAGTGTTGATGTTTATTGATAGAATACAAAAAAATAATATTTTTTGGTATGATAAGTTTTTTTTATAAAAATAAACTTAAATATTGAAAAAACTAACAAAATGAAGTGAGTTTTTTTTTCGAAAAAAAATCATTTTTTATATATCATCATGGATCTCTATGGAAAGATGACGAAAAATCGAGAACAACAGTGTATTCGGGTTTTTTTCGATAAAAAATATGACCTAAAAAAATTTTAAACGAAAAAAAGTGGTGGTTTTTTGATAACGATGTGGATTTTTTGGTATAATCCGGTATATGTGCGTCCAATGTACAAGTGTACAGCTATTTCCTTGGCCGTTGATCAATATGATTTCCGACGCTTACGATTGGTTTCTTGTTAATTATGGTTCTCTATTGAACTTCATTATATATATATATATATATATATATATATATATATATATATATATATATATATATATATATATTAACATCCGTTTTAATAAAATGTGTTTGATAAGCATTAATTTTGTAGGACCCATTTCAAAATAGAGAAGACGATATTCGCAAAACAATATAAAATTAGTCAAACATTAAAGAACTACTTTCAATAACAACCGATTTTAGAGAGCCCACTTGAAAATAAAGATTGTCACTTTTAAAATGCTCACAATTAAATACATTAGCCAAACATAAAAAGAAAACCCAGTAAACACCAATTTCTCAGCCCACACTTCGAAAGGTGAGTTTGAAATGTTTAAATGATATTGTTTTGAAATTTCTAGTTGGCCCTACAGTACATTGCAAAAGGTGCGTTCCAAATGTTTAAATGATAATAATACGTAAAATGGTAATATATTTTTTGATTTGTATATATATTTGGTCATTGAGTTTTTTTCGTCCACATTTACCCTATCAACTTATTAAACCGTATACATTCAGTCCTTATAACTGATTACTGTAGGTTAGCCGTTAGCCGGGAAAAAAAATTACTTAATAGGATAATATATGTCACATTTTATACACATTTAGTCCTTAATATTTTTGTACATATTTAGTTTTTAACATTTTTTTTGTTTCAAAATTTTGTTTTTGTATTCATTCAGTACTAATTATTGATTTTTTTTTAGTTTTTTCTCATGACATCTTACGTGAGACAATCATTGATAAGAGGTGTGGGGTTGTTGATACTTATGTGGAACGTCTCATTTTCACAACAAAGAATTTTCATTTTTAAATAAGGCCTTATGGTATACTCATAACGAGTATGTTCGTGGTCTATGTGGCCACGAACAAAAAATGTGAACACCATCCCATACTTTTAGTGGTGGCTAGTGGTGGAAAAATTCGTGGTCAAATGTGGTGGGGAGAACGGACAACAACATCCAATAACTTTTTTTCTCTCTCCATGTCTCTCTATCTCTCTCTACCTCTCTCTACATTTTAATTAATATATATATATATATATATATATATATATATATATTAATTTAAAAATAAAAAAATAAGAAGAATATTGTGGTGGGTATCCCATAGGTTTAGTGGTTGAATGTGGTGATTAGGTGGCACCCACCACTATAGTGGTTAGTGGTGGGTATAACGGATGGTCTAAAGCAAAACTCCTTAATTATAAATTCATTATTAAGAAAAACCGTTTATTCCAAAATACATTTATCAAAAATCAGAGTAATATAAAAACCGCGGAATCCTCAATACTGTTGATGAGTGTGTACATTGATGCTTTCGCATTCCCACGATCAACAATAGAACCTGAAAACATAAACACTATTGCCTGCTAATCTTCTCATAGCACACTATTCTGCTACCAACTAAAGAAGAAGAAAAAAAGAGCATCTAGTTCATCATTCCTGCATTCAAGCGTCTCCATCATCAATTTTGGCACCTTCTGGACCTGTTGTGAGTTCCAAGTTCATTGCTTTATGAGTCCTTAAGATTATATATAGATTTTTGTGCTTATTTCTCTACATTCAAGTTTGATGTAGTGATTAGAATCCATAAAATTGTCAGCTTTACGGATCTTCAGGGTCCCTTGAGTGTTATAGTTGCTAGATCTATAGTTTGGTGGAGTTTTATGACTCTTGCATGAGATTTGATGTCATATTTCCCCATTTTTGCCCTAGTTGGTGTTGGGGCATGTATTGGGCATGCGTGTCCAAAAAGCCATGATTTTTATGATGTTTTGGAGTGAATAACACTATATGGAAGGTTTGGTTGCCTGTCTTATAGGATCCAGAGTTTCATTAAGAACTTCTGATCTGGGTGTCTTCACGACATTAGGGATTGGGGTGTCACGACGTAAGGATGGCGATCATCGACTATTTTGGACTGTTTCATATCATGACGTGGCCATTTAAGGGGCCACGGTGTGACCCCTGGCTATGAGACTTTTGGGTTCGGCTTGACTTTGACCTTGATTGAGATTTAACCAAGTTTGACCTAGGGGTATTTTGAGCTATATTTGAGACTGGTCATTATTTGATGAATATATTTTCGATGAGCTGCTATTCATAGTTATTTTCTGTTCAGTGATCTTGCTCAGATTGAGAGGTGACCATTCGTGTGAATCCAGACTCAAACTAAGGATCTGTAAAGTTTTCAAAAATGGTTTTCAAAATTGTTTTCAAAAGTAACCAAGGAATGATGCAATGTGTACGATTAGCCGGAGCAAGAAAGTTTCCCCAAGTTACCACATTGTTATTGATAAGATGTTTGTGTTTAAACAACATGCTAGTGATAGGCTAGGGATCTTCGAGAATTGCATGATAGAATTGTCTGATTGTATGATGACTGGTAGCCTAGGATTCTTTCTTATATGGAACTGACATCATTATTGTAGTTTCCTAGTGTATGCATCAAAATTGTACATAACTAAGATTTTATAGCCTGAGAATATTTGATTTAGCCTTATTTACTGTTCCTTGTTTGGTTATGCGCTTAGGCTAGAATCAAGTACTCAACTATCTATAGGATCCAATGTTACGTATGATTAGCATACACGAGCGTTGCAGGATTGGTGGAAGTTTCATGAATGAGTTATGTCAGGTTAGCCGACCAATCGAGGGATGTCTAGCCTTTCTCTAGGAAGTGAGAATAGGTTTTTTTTTTTTTTTACATATGGCAAAGAGAGAAAGTATGTGAGGGGGGGGGGGGGGGAGGGGGAGGCAGAAATTGACGCACCTATAGGGATTTTTTCTTTTTTTCCCCTCTTTCCTTTTACCTATTTAACTTCCAAACAATAAAATTATCAATATCTTGTACATAATTACTAAAACGCCATATCATCTCACAAGATATTGCCAATAAAAAAAATTAAATCTCCACCTTTTATTTTTTGAATCCTACGACAATGATTTGTCCTTGCAGTCCTCACTTATTGTTGAGTCATCACTTGATCATATATATATATATATATATATATATATATATATATATATATATATATATATATATATATATATATATATATATATATATATAAAACGAGTAAATGACAAAAAATAGTATATAGGTTTGGGGTATTATTGTCTTTTTAACCTAATAAGATATAAATTGTTTTAAAAAACTAGAAAAGTATAAGTTCTAAAAATTGATTTTATGAGGACAGTAAAAGAAGTATTATTAAAAATGTTTATTAACATTCCAAACACTCTTTTATACTAGGCTAGAGGTAGTGGTAGTATGCTTAACATACTACCACAGTGGTTTTTTATGCTATATATGATTTTTTGAAACCATATAGGATAGAAAGAATGGTAATATCCAAGTTGTTAAAAGGTAGGGAGTGGTAGCATCCAAATAATGTTCTATTTTTAATAAGTTTTATTTTGATAAAAAAATCCACCAATCACAACCATTGAAGACCTCTCTCTCTCTCTCTTTCTCTCTCTCTCTCTCTCTCTCTCTCTCGTTATACTTGTGGCGAGTCATGGCTTGTGATACCCTTGGCGCAAGCCAACGTGGTGTTTGGCGAAGGTGGCGCGACCTTCATGAGCCCTTGTGTAAAACATGTTTTTCGTAACAGGTATTATTCAAGATATGTAAATTGATATGAGATGAGTAAATGAAATAAAGCATAATGCTTCTTTAAATTAAGAAATGCTATTTTATCAAAAATGGAGTTGAGAAAGTTGTTGATCTTTTAGAGACGATTTTGTGGATATGAAGATCATCGAAAACAGAGTTCATATGAGAAAGTTATTGTCATTAAAAAAGTAGGATGCCATATTAAAAATCTGCCAAGTCGAAGCTTTTACTCAACCATGTCGGAAATCAAATAAACAAAAATTGAGTAGTTTTTCATTTACCGTTGGCCAATATCATTTCATTGATTTCAAAAACTTTTTTAAAGGTCCTAGATGTGTATTAACATTTTGATAATCGATTTTAATATTCCAAAGACATAATTACACTAAGATCGACTTTACAAAAGTGATGATCCACTTGATTAATATCATATAAATGTTGTTTACACTCAAATGAAATTCCATGAGTTATAGTGTCACATACATATCATAAACATTTATGTTTTAGTTTGAATTAATACATTCATATCAAGAGATTCTACTAAACCATGACAATAAACTTGAAGAACTGAAGCTAATAGCTTATTTTATTTCATTATTTTTATTAGTTTATTTTAGATTTTTAGATCTTTTTATCATTATTGCATTGTATTTTATTTATTTTCTCTATTATGGATCATACCGGAGACTTTTTATGTTGCATGAGGTATTTTGTAGGGTTTTGGAGCTTGTTGCAGTTATGGTTTAGCTTAGAAATGGGCTTTGTGGGCTTCCGAGGCATTATTGGGATTTGCAAATCCGCTAAAGGATATTTGGGCTTAAAAGGCTAAAGAGTTGGATGAAGTGGGCGTGTGAATATGGATCACGGATTGTTAATTTAGGCTTGGAGCATCCATATTTTAAGCAAAAAGATGATTGGTTAATTTGAATCATGTGGGATATGGAGGGGACCAAGGGAATCTTTGGTAGTGGGATGGTTAGTGGAGGAAAAATGAGCGAATTGCATTCCAGCAGCACTTGCGCAGGTGGAATTTCCGTCGCGCGGGTACCCACGCAACTGCCCAGTTTTGGGCATTTTGGTCATTTGGCTTGCCATTACCTTGGGGGATCAGATCTATTAGCCATCACTTCGATTTTACACCATTGGAGACCAGAAAAAGGCGATTTCGGAGCTTGAGACTCATTTCTTTTTATCTTTCCAAGTTATTGGTAATTTCTTTATGCAATTAGAGTTTTGTGATTATTATTTTATTGTCATGAGTGGCTAAACTCTCTATTTTGGTAGACCTTGGCTAAAACCTTTGAATGTTTGTGGGTATTTGAAGGATTTATGCTTATTTATCATTTATCTTATGTCTATGATTCTAGTTCATATTTCTTATGCTTGTTTAATGCTTTGATCATGAGCTTGGTACTTTAATAATCAATTGTTGGTTTATTTCTTTGGTGTAGCATTGAATCATTGAATTTACTAAGAACAAGGGCTTTATGATGGTAGAAATCATCTCTAGCTTATAAATCATAACTCCTTCATGGATGTATAAGCATTGACATCATCTAGGAATTGGGGATTCCTTCATTCTTAAGGCTAATCAACGTCTTGGGTTCAATTGCTTCAATTGGATCCTTGATTTTCATTAAGAAGGTATTTTGTGGGCTTCCCCAACCTCTATACAACTTATCGGGAATCTTGGCATATCATGCTTCATGATTGCTATAACCAATTTGGGATGAATGATAAGCTTCATATTAAATCCTAATGATAAACACACAAATATTCATTGTGTTGAATTGCCTTGGTTTACCAATTCTCTCCAATATTTAAGCATCTCATCACCTTGCTTAATTGCAAGTTTTTCTAGTTATTTAAGTCTTTTAGTTTTCAAGCAATCATAACACCCCCCCTTTTTAGTTTAATTGTAGTTAGTTAGTTTATTTACACTAGTTCTATTAGATTGAAATGGTGATTGAATACAACCATTTCCCCGAGGATCGATACCCCTTTTTACCGTTATATTACGTTTTATTTGCAAACAAAGTGTGTAATTTGCTTGGTGGACTTGACATCCCACCAAGTTTTGGCGTCGTTGTCGGGGATATTGGCTATTGTTATTTTATTGTTTATGCCTAGGTCTACAAGAACCGATGAACTACTCTACAATCCGGAAATTGAAAAAGAAGCAAAAAGGTTGAAAAAGTTAACCAAACAAGCAAAGCAACAACAACTAGTTCAAGCTTCTTCCTCTTGTCCACTAATCAACATAGAAGACCAAGTTCACACTTCAAGTGATACCAAAACCGAGCCTAAAGTATACTAACAAATGCATTATGGAAAAATGACATACAACCACACTTTTTCAAAAATAGCCTGGTCACACTTTTGATAAAAGTGTAACGATTTTGTTATATAGTGTGACTATTTAGCATTGATAAAAGTTTGAATTGTTATTACTTCATTTAATTATGTGTGTGACTGTTGCAAAAGAAAAAAAACTTGTAGTCACACTTAAAAATAACGAATGTGACAAACTTTGGACACAATCGAGTAGTGTGGCAAAATGTCACCATCTGCCACTATGTTACAGTTTATAATGGCATATAACTTTTCATTCGCGCTACTTGCTATAATTTCATTACCGCTTCCCTCAAATTTTCATTTCTGCTTTACTTTAAATTCACACCATACACCTATAGAAACTTTATTATCTTTTAAAAATACAAACCATAAAGATCTTTTTAAACCTAAAACAAAATTTGCTACTTTCCTCTATCCCATGTACACCATAGCTCTGCCCATCGATTTATCCTTTCACCTTCTCTAGCCCACTGAAAGCCTCATCCTTGACACAATTTAAGGTTTGTGTTACGCCCATGAATTCGGGCTAGACATTTATGTGATAATAATTATGAATATGCATGTCATTTAGTAATTTAAATCCTCGAATAGGATAACTGCAAAATAAATGAATAGGAATTCTTCAAACATAAGACGTGTTTGTATATATATATATATATATATATATATATATATATATATATATATATGTGTGTGTGTGTGTGTGTGTGTGTGTGTGTGTGTGTGAAGTTTTGGAAAATGTTATCGGTATATAATATTTGTATAAAAGCTTATTTAAAACTTAAATTTTTTTATTAAATAAACGTTTATAAACTAAAGGGCTTCTAGCCCAGTGGTATTAGGTATTGCCCTCCTCCCTTGAGGTTGATGGTTCAAGTCTTGTCGTGGTCATAGGTAGATTTAAGGAGTATTTTAGGAGTAGGTTAGATTTTCCGTTCAAAAAATGTTTATAAATAAATGATTTTTAGGATTAATAATGTTGACAAAACTTGTAGTAGTCATGATTACGCACCCGTTGCTATAAAGAACGCCAAAATATGACGTAATATGAAGAAGTTATGATTTTTCGATGTTTCACGTTTGACATAGTATAGCCGTATGTGTGTCATAAAATATGAAACAATGATAGATTACTTTTTAGCCAAAGTAATGTAAATAAGAATCAATGTCCTCTTAAATACGAATCTTTCTATATAAAGAATGTCGAGAACGGAGCTTGTATGATACTCGATTGCGAATTACCCGATAAATTCTAAGTGAAAATTATAGTACATGTCAATACGAATCCATGGATATAAAGAACATCGAAAATGGAGCTCGTATAAGAACATTGAAAATGGAGGTCATATGTGAGAGAGACGATTTATTAAAGATCGCAAGAAATACCTACAAAGGAATGACGTGTAAGCAGTAGAGTGCACCATGTGGCAAGGCCAGATACCGCCTCTTCCACCAGATGCGATGAGATGTCCTAACGAGAGTGAGGCACACGGCACAACCAAAAGACTAGCACACCGCCACGCCATGGCACGTCTATTAAAAATCACTATAAATTAGAGCCGAACCCTTCCTCATTTTTAGCCCCATTTTTTTTCATCAAAATTTTCTTTCCAACTTTTCCTGAATCCCCCGAGATCCAACTTTCTAAGTTTTGAACATTTTACCAGGGAGCTACGACGTTGAAAAGGAAAAACGAAAGAGTTAGGAAAAGAGCTAACCTAACCACGAATCTTCCACCTTAATCAGATGAGTGCATAATTACTTTCATGAACACAATTTAATACAAGTATTTATTAAAATTATGCCTTGTATTGCGAGTAAGTAGTTACTTTCGTAAACATGATTTTAATAAAAATATTAAATATCAGCTGAAAGCTTATATATGAATTAAATGCTTATTATATGTAATATGTGTTAAATGTATATTTGGTAGTACTACATAACATATATTATGCAATCTAGATATGGTTATATATGTGCTAAAAATGTTTTTGGTAATACTACATGATAATCTTAATAGAAGTATTATTACATAAAAGATTTCTATATACTAAATGTTTGATATTTTGTGCTAAATGTATACATGTATTAGATAGTATTTCATGAATGAGAAGTTGTATTAGAAGTTGATTACATATATTATGGTCTTGTCTAGTTATAAACTAAGACATATAAGATACTTAGTTCAAAGTAAGTTAAATAAACGCTTAGTTATACCATGTGTTGTAATGATATTGCATAAGTAGAAAATTTGTATTGGAAGTTGATTACAGGTATTGTAGTATTGTCTAATTATAAACTAAGACTTAAAAAGGGATGCTTAGTTAAAATAAGTGGATATTGGGTAGTATCATACTAGGGATGAATGTGAGATTGGAACGGAGAGTAGATTGATGTTATATAACACTATTGCGTGTCGGGGTGTGATACGTAAATTATGTATTATTTAAAACCCAACTAATATATACTAACTATTATGCGATAGGTAGTGTACCTAATCAATTTTAATAGCAAAGTTCAGGTAAGTAAGGTATGGAACACAAGGAATGATAATAACATCTAAAATACCTACTAAAGTTATCTAAGTAAATTAAGAAAATAAAAATAGGGATCTTTCTAATTTTGCAAGTTTAGAAACTTAAAGCAATTAACAAGGAAGTAAGTTCAACTAAAGAAGAAACAAGAAAATGGTTTTAAATCAAGATATTAAAGAGACTCCTGTTTAGATGCAATTCACTTTACTAGTATAGTTGATTTCTTGGAAAGTGCAATGGATTAAGTTGTTGCCTACTGACTCCTAAGTTGACTAGAATTTATGATCAAAATACTAACCCTTTAGTAAAAGAACATCATTCATTCATTGATAAAGTGAACAAATAACCAAGAATACTAGTGTTAATTTAAGTTATGCTAGACTTGAACTAGTGATTCACATTAATGGATAATAACATCAATTCCATACATGAATGGTCATCATATATTAGCTTTCACATTAATTTACCCACTTTTCTATTAAACCAAAAGTTAATGATCAAAACACTAGTTTTATAACTTTGATGATCACAAATTCATAAGATTCATGTTTACCAAAACAGAATTATCATCTAATCTCATTAAAACTCATGAATAAAAAAAGTAGTTATCATTAACATAAAACATTTATTATCAAGCTAACATAACAAATAGGTAACTCTCAAGAATCTAATATCTAATAAATCAACATATAGCATAAAGATTCTATACTCTAAACAAAAGTTAGGGTTTTTAGCCCATAACTACTGGAAACACACAATCAAAAACAAATTTCAGTTTGAGAAACATGATGAAAAGCAAAGTAAACAAAGGGTTAAAAGTGTTTTTGCCTTAAAATCTCTTCAAAAATAAACTTCAAACGAAATAAGAACTTCCTCAGCTTCCTAGCAAGTTTCTAGTCTTCAGAAAACGAGAATAACTTGGATTGTAAGATAAGGTTGAAGGCAGAACGAAAATATAAATAGTTTCCAAAAACTTGCTCCCACATCATGGCAAATAGTCTCCACAATGTGACGATCTTAAATCACACGTATTCCCCAAGGCGGCTTCTTTGATCGTGAATCTTCTCCTCACCATGGCGTGGCTGTCGAATCCCCACGTCATGGACTTCAGAATCCCTTAGTTCTTTATCTCTAATCGAATAGATTCAGTTTTTCCTGCTTCCAGCTCCATGTTTTGCTACCTTTTAATCATGAGCATGTCTTCGCTGCTACAAAACAGATTTTAAACATATTAAGCACCTTTTGTCTTAAAATAAGCACAATTGTAGCTAAGAATATTAAGATAAAGCACATAATATATTAATGAATATGAAAATATCAAAATATCCCACACATGACTTTTTGTTTGTCCCCAAGCAAAACTGATTTTAATTATCATCATATCATCACATTAAAACCCTAGCTACCAACATCGCATAAGACAATCCATTTTGAGCTTATCCATTACACTGAGACCACAATGCTTGTATTCGTGTCTAATGATTCCTAAATACTCCCCAATCCTAAATACTTACAGTTCTCATAAATACTTCCCACTCATTTTGAAAAATATTAATTTCTGGCATTCCTACCACCTTTACCCTTTTATTACCCCTTTCGTCTCAAAAGTTATTGCCAAATTCCAAGTGACCTAACTTTAAAAAGAAAAATCCTATACAATATAATTGTCTTAAAAATATAACTACCATTTTTGTTGCAACTTTATCTTTTTGTGGAGCTCTTTTATCTCTTTTTTTATTTTATCTTTTCTCAAATGCTTCAATTATCCACTTTCACACATAAGAAAACAATTAAATTATGCTTCAACTTTATTGCTAATTTACTATAGCTCACGACTTTCTAAAAGATTCACTATAGTACTCGGAATCCCTTAGGCCACTAATGGGGCCCATGGCTTTCTATGAAACCTTTTTAAACAATATTTCTTCCCATCCATCCAACATTTTATAAATAGGTGGATAGATATGTAAAATGCCCCCCCAACCCCCCAGGGGGAATACTCGTTGAGTTCCAAAGGCCACAGATTTGGTCCCACTCCTAAGCTGTTACCTATTTTCCATATAATAACTAGACTTAATAATGAAAAAAAGTAAACAGATAAACTTGGAAAATTGACTCGATTTGTTTTGAAAAAAATGACCCATGAGATAAATCAGCCACCGATAGGCTTTTTATTCGGTCTACGTATTCACAAAGAAAAACTTCTTATGTCCCTTAAAATGCACAAGGTTATGTTTTTGTCTCATGATTTCACTAGGATATGAAAGCCATAAATAAAGTATAACATATATATATATATATATATATATATATATATATATATATATATATATATATATATATATATTCTCAATTAAACATTATAGCTCACATCGGATCGTCTCACACAACACTAGCAACCTAGGTCCCAACACAACAATATAATAATTTTTAACTAGATTTCAAGATTAGACCATTATTTCAAGTGTTTATACTATAATTATTTTTTAATCATAGTCATTTTTTTTATTTTTCAAAACCAATATTCTTGTATTCCTATATTCGACCCCTACCCCATACTTAATTCATGCAATGTCCTCAATGCATGCTTAAATAAAGAACATAAAAGTAAATAAGGAGAAACATGAACAGACTCTCTTTGGATAGTAGTGGCAAGGTCGAAATCAAAAGTTGTGTGGTTTACATCTCGTGTAATTGCGGAAAACAGTAATTTTGGACTTCTATAAGAACGAACTTTGATGCTCCAAGAAAACGAACTACAGATAGCAGTTAAACGAGCACTTGAAAACTATATCTGAGATTTCCCATCTCGTGGCCACTACTAGAAAAACAGTCTTTTACGACGCGCAATGCGTGTCGTAAAATGCTCAGATGACGCGCAAATGCGCGTCAATTAAGGCCTTGTCATAACGAGAGACGACACACTTTTGCGCGTCGTCTATAGACGACGCGCATTTATGACACACAATGTGTATAATTAAAACCCCTTTAAGAAAGGCCATGTCATAAATGAAGATGACACATATTTTTGCGTATCGTAAATTTAATTATTTAAAAAAATATATTTATATATTTATTAATTTTTAAATTAAATTTGCATTTAATGTCTCATAATAGAAATAAAATACCATATACAAAAAATACAATCCATTGCATTAAATTTAATGTCATACAATTCTATTTCTTACAATATATAAATTTGCATTCATCTAATCTACTTTGTGTTTCATACTAACAATTGAAATGAAGAATGCAACACTTGCATTTGCAGCATCTTATCTCTTTCAGCTTGAGCTTTCTTTTCCTCTTCTAACTCCAAAGATATTCGCTTTCATCAACTCTGTAAACACAACACAAAATCACTTGTCATTTTCATTCTACTTTTAAAATTAATTCTTATTAGGACATTCTACTTTTAAACCTACCAATCTAGCAAAACTTTCAAAGAATATAATTTATAATTTTTTTATGGAAAGTACATTTCTATTTCTTGAATACAAGATGTTACAAATCAAGAAACTTACATGGACTGCTGACCACCGGTTTCCTGCATCATCTGAGTATATATAGTTGGATTAATGTCTAAGTCCATAACTATTTTGGTATGTACTTGACCCGATGGTGCATGGTCCTTTTGGGTTGCCTTTACCAAAACAACTTGATAGGATGAATTA
Organism: Lactuca serriola; assembly: GCF_051521515.1. NCBI lineage: Eukaryota > Viridiplantae > Streptophyta > Magnoliopsida > Asterales > Asteraceae > Lactuca > Lactuca serriola. Next base: position 34,751,476 of record NC_136411.1, read on the forward strand.
TGGAGAGAGAGGATTAATTATGATTTATTAATATATTATGAGAATAATATATTAAAGGAGAAATCATATTGTTTAATTAATATTAGTCAAGAATTAATAAGAATTAAGTTTGTGGCTAAAAGACATTAATTAAACTTAAGGGACTAGAACTGTCAATTGTGTGATAGTTGAATATTGAGCTAATGGACTCCATGTTAGAGGGGTGGACGAATTCTATGGGGAAACCCATTAGAAATCGTCCTAGGCCTTTAAGGAAGGAATCCATGGGTTGCTTAGGGCCTAAGCATCCAAATTAGGGTTTCCTTGTTAGATAACCCTAATAGCCTCGCTATTTAAAGGACCCTTGAGACTCAAAAACATGGTGAACTTGTTCCTTAGGGTCTCCACACGTTTTGGGCAGCCTCCTCTCTCCTTATTCTTCATCCTCTTGCTCTTGGTGTTTGTGAGCCATTAGAGGAGTGACACTTATGACTCTAAGCTTTCTAAAGTCATTACAAGGAGGATTTGAGATTGTTATTGCTACATAACAATCAAGGTAATATCTAAAAACCCTTTCACATGTTAATGTGATTAATTGTATGCTAGAACTAGGTTTTAAAGTCTTGGATGAAATGCATGTACAATAGAGAAACCTAGATCCAAGCATTAGGGTTTGCATGAGCACATAGTATGTTCTTATGGTCAAAATCCATCAGTGGTATCAGAGCCTTGATTGGTTTCTATTGTATTGATGCCTTGTTTGTTTGTTCAAGCTATAAAATCGATTTTGGCCCCCCTGTCTGATGAACTCGGCGAGTTCCAATATGGACTCGGCGAGTAGCTCCAACTCGGCAAGTTCGAGCGTCAGAAGGAGGCAGTTTCAGGATTTCTTGTTGTTTTACTCATGGATACTTGCCTTATCTGTTTTAGGTCATTAAAATCCAATTTTAAACATATTTTTGAGTATATCCTTGATTAAACAAAAGATAATTACCAATTGATTAGATAATAACTTCCTTATATGATTAAAGTTTGATTATTTGTATTAATTGGGTAACTTATCTTGCAAGAAATTGATTTTAGGTCAAATTTAGATAATCATTAAATTAATTGTTTATTTTAAATTATTTGCTATTTGATCCTTTGTGTTTTGAAAAGTTTCAAACTTGCCCTCAAGTTTTGGAATTTAAAAGTTGATTAAAAGTTTAATTTAGAAATGTTAAATTCTAAAACCCTAGTATTGTTTTGAAAAGTTCAATTCTCACCCTTATGGTTTTATTAATTAATTAAAGTGTATAATTAAAAGAGATTTAATAAATCCATAAAGTTTTGGTTCACAATTTGATTGAATTAAAAGTATAATTGTTAAATCTGACCACCTAATATTTTAAAAGTGTAAAATACACCCTATACTATATATAACATTAAAAGTCTAATATTATATATATGTATGAGTAAATAGTCAGTCTTACCGTTAGTAGGCCTCATTCACGAAGCTGGTCTATAAGGGGTGTTTAAGGAAATTGCCTATAAAATGGCGATTGAATGGGTATCCACTCTTACCCACCGCACTCTTGACTAGTGGAGGGTCGTTAGCCGAACGGGTAGGATAGGACAGAAAACTTCCATTATAAGTATAATGAAGTACAAAAGTAACTAAATGTGTTTACAAATTCCCAATCTTAGTTACTCTAGGCAAAAGTGAATTGATGCAATTCCATAAAATTACACTTTGTACCCTTGCAAAGACGTTAGTGGAGCGTATGTGGTTAACCGACACACTAAATGGGTCAAAGCAAAGGTAGCAAAGGGTGACTCAATGTTTGTCATAGTTCGGTGGAGCGTGTGTGGTTAACCGGCACATCGAATAGGTGATTGTAACATGTGGGGGCACCATGTAAGTTTGCATGGTTATTCACACCCTGTTTTGTGATCCTCGGCATCCTAGTCACAAATCGAGGGGCATATCGAGATTTAAACATGCCATTGAAAAGTTCAATGAATCTCAAAGGATCTAGGAATTTCAAAGCATTTAAAACTTAATCTGTTTTTCGTTTTTCATGGTGGAGAATTAGTAAATCGTCATTCACTTACCTTCAAATATTCTGCAACTAGATTACGACATCCCTTTTCTAGGTTGTAGCGTATTGTGTTGGGTCCTAGCCTTAATATCTCATTTGGGTGATTTATTAAGGACTCAATCAATCAACTAACTTGAATTTGTTTTCTCCCGTTTTGTAGATGTCAAAGTACGACAACTATAGTCTTCCCAAATCCCGTGGAACAAGCTTTCCACATGAAGATGATATTCCACGATTCGATCAAGGAACAAGAGATCATGCTTTACTTCCTCTACCTCCTCCAATTATTCTCCTTAATCCACAAGTTCGAAGGCTTGAAAAGTTCAAGCTCACTCAAGCCCTTTTGGCAAGTAAACATGAAGAAGGAAAGTCGGTGTATGCACAGGTCCTAGAGACGAAGTCACACATTGATAGGTTAAGAATGTTGGGATCCGTTGTCTGTGAGGAGCTGGCTGTTGACTGGGTTCTTCAGTCACTTCCTAACTCGTATAGTGAGTTCGTAAGAGAGTACTATATGATGAACCGCGACGTGACCCTCATAGATCTCACCTATATGCTTATTGCTGCTGAATCAACAATGGTTTGGCGCAACGGAAAAGCAAAGTTGATTGGTGAATCTGCCTTCCAGACCTCTATGGATATAGAAAACGGCAACGAAAGGCATGCCATGATCAAAATGTTTGATCATAAGAGAAAGGCAAAGTCTGAAGTAGTTCCATGTGCTATTCCAAAAGAGTCAATTTGCTTTTATTGCCAAGAGAAGGGACATTGGAGATGAAGCTACCCTATTTACCTAAGAGATCTAAGAGATGGGAGAGTCAAAACGTCTGGCTCTGCTTTAGGTAAAATCGATTAACTAACTCTTTTAAGTTCCTATTCTAGATTCTTAATACATAATGTGATAAGATTACAATTGATGTTTTGAAGGATCGAAGAAAAGAGAGGAAGCTTAAGGGAAGAAGTGAGCGGAATCTAATCGTGAAGAAATGGATTTCGATGACATTACTTGAAGATTAGATTCTTGAGCTACTACTTAGAATTAGAATAAGATTGCTAAGAAATATGTATTAACATAGTTTTTCGATGAGTTGCATTGTAAGGACAAATTTTTCCGCAATAAAATAAATTTTGTTTTTATATTATTTATTTATCCTTACAATGACATGTATGAAAAATTGATGTTTGAAAGTTTCTATTATTAGCAATAATGGTTTTGATTCTTAATGTTATTTGTTGAAATGTCGAGAGTTTACCAAATAGGGAGAGTTTCTTGGAATCATGCAACTTGGTTGCACGATGAATGAGAAATTTCATATTTGGAAATTAGACTAGTTCGATGACAAAGTGTCAAGTGAAGGACTAAGAGATCGAGTACACAAAGTTGTGTGTTGATCAAGTACACCACAAGAGTAACAAATATATTTGTCATGATTTACCAAAAGTTTAGTAAATATGATTATACTTATAAGATGAAGTGTAATTCTGAATTTATTGAAAGAGTTTAAATCAATAGCAGAACGAATAAGAAGAATCAAGTAGGCAGAAAGATAAAAGTTTCTCTATTCTAAGAAGAAGGGAGAGTACCTTTTATTATGTTTTATGATAGGTCTTAATGATTAAGAACCATATCTCAATTGATCCTCTAAGTGAGTCTTAGTATAATTGTATGTCTGGGAAGAGGAATCAAGAATTGAAGAAATGGTTAAATCAAGAAGTCAATCATACTTCATTCCAAAACAAGTCTTAGAGTTAAGATTGTGACATTGAGTGACAAGTATTAAGAAGTTTTATAACAATCATCAAATGTGGAAAGTTGTGATGTCTTGGATAAGACAAAGACCAACTAGGACCAATTTTATGAAGTGTTTTGTCTTGATAAAAGCTACACTAACTCTTGAATATTTGTTTGTCAAGAAATGTTTATTGACAAGAGAATCTTATATTCAAGGAGTCAGTGGGAGTCTTAATGGTCTTGAAAGGTTTAAAAAACAAATCAAGAATGAACCTTATCGAACATCAGTAGCACACGACTTGAGGTTTACAACCTATCGTGTTGACACTATCTTGTTTCTGTGCCGTTCCAATTGAGTTAATTATGCATGTGAGTTCTATGAGTTCTCATTTGAATGCATAAAAGGCAAGGACCTTGATCAATGAAAAGTACATTGATAAGAAAGGGTGAGCTGCTTAACTACTTGGAAGACATGGTGGGCACTCGTGTTACCATAAGGCAAGAAATCAAGATTGAGAAAGTTCGGTCCATATGAGTTTGGATTTGTCGCAAACTTTGGTTTTGACAAATTCACATGGATAGGAACACATACACCATTAAAATCTAACTGTCATAAGATTCCCTCCTTCATGAAAATGACTGTGAGGAAATACTTTCAATAAGAGAGATTTTAAGAAGATAGTAATTGTGAAAATTGGATTCTCGAATTCGATTATGGTTACAGTATCCCTTTCCATGATTCGAATTGTGAGATTTGGCAATTAGTCTGAATTGTTTAGACACACATATGAGCTATCTAAGGCAAAGATGTATAAGTTTGAGAAGCTTAGATAAAAGATTATCAAAGCATTAGGTATTAGAAATATGAACTTAAGAAATTCAATAGGTATTGTTTTTCTGGAAGTTAAGCTGGTTTCTGAATACATGTCAAAGCTAGTGGGAGCATAAGTGTTATGCTTATATGATAATAATCATTATGATAGAGGGAGCATAAATGTTGTGCTTGTATGATTATTATGGAAAGTATTGCAAGTTAGCAATATTAATTATAGAAAACAAGAGTTATACTTTGCAAAGTCGCAAGGGTTGAAAAGTTGTTTTGCTATAATTAAGGGAGAGAATATTATGCTTCATTTCAAATCTAAAGGCTTAGGTTGTGGAATGTTAATAAATTTATTCAAGGATACCTAGTGCGTTCTCAAATTTCGATTATGATTATGGCATCCCTCTTCATAAATCGAATTGTGAGAACGTGACACAAAATATTATGGCAGAAAATTTATAAAGTATCTGATCTTTATGTAAGACATTATGCATCGTGTCTCATACGCTTCGGGTAAAGGATCGATTGCAAGTGCTATAATATTTGACCATTCTAAAATTTTCCAAATGTCTGGCGCATTTAGAGGAGAAAAGGACAAGAATCAGTTTTGACTAAGATAATTAAATAACTATCAAAGGACAATCCAAATCTCGCTGAGGATTGGTCGCTTGTGAGTAGTTGGAAGTATAGTATTGGATGGACCATATCGACATTATTATGAATAGAAAAAGGTTCTATTAAGAATGAGTTGTCATATGGAAAATATGGAAATGGTTCCATATTAGGAGTTGGATATTAAGAATCTATGTCTAGATTAGAAACTTTTATGCAAAATGATGTTCAAAGGAATGTACTTTGAGTGAGAGACATCACATCTATGGAATTGTCTTGTAACAATTTCCGATAGAGAGCTTTGTAATTCATTGGCGATAGTCATTGTGACCTTAGTGCAGTGACATTACAAAAGGATCATTGCATAAAATGTTAGAATCTAGCATATTCTATAAGTGGCAAGAATTTGATATTCTTTCACTTGTGAAAAGGATTAGGAGTTGTGAAATAAGTATGATTGGAAATGTGTTCATTTGATCTATTTCACAAAGTAAGAACCATAGGTAAGCATTGTGTGCATGCTAAGAGTATGGGACAAGTGTAGTAATAATTCAAATAAGAAGTTGATTACCCGAAACAACAAATAACGAGTAATCGATATGGTGTTAAATAAAAGGTGTTTTATTTATACTCAAAGGTTTGAGGCCATATGGGATTAGTATTATTCTTGTGTTTCACTTTGCATGTTTTGACTTCCTGAATAATTTAATTGGTTCAGAACAGTTAAATTATTCGAACGGGCCACAGTCGTTCATATGATGGAAGTAGGTATGAATGAAGACTGTCGTGAATTGGTGTGTGGATTGTCTAAAGTGTATTAGACATAAGAAAATGTTTGCTGCAACGTTCACGAGTGCTTATGAATATGATTTGAGCATTAGATTAAACCCACACTCACTTGGATCACTTCATGAATTGTATCACGAGTGATTGGTGAGACGATAACATCTTATATTCTTGAAACCGAGATGTGTGAGTTGTATCTTGCGTGTCGGTTGCACATTGATAATATGTAAACGCACCAGTAACTTGGTGTTATAAAACATATTGTTGTGTGTGACTCGGTAAGAGAGTGAAAGCGAGCATTGAGTCAAAGTTTATCCGTTCCTTTTATCCAAAGTAGGATAAAAGCGATATCTTTGGTCCCCTCGATGATTTAGTGATGGCACCTAAGTGCTTGGCCAAGCTGGGACTAAATTTATGGTTCAATTGTAGTCTGTTGTCAGTCATCATAAATCGGAAGTCGGGAAATAGTATAGAGAGAATGATTAAGTTCATGTCTCATATCTATATGATATCTAGAATGGAGGAATATATGATCCGTTATCTAAAGGACACACGTATCTGATAAGATCAGAGTTGACAGCGGCTTTGGAAAGCTACGATTGCAGATCAGGATCTGAAGTCATACGCCGAATAGTTATTAGACTTATCCAAGTGGGAGACTGTTGGATTAGTGTCTAAGTCCATAACTATTTTGGTATGTACTTGACCCGATGGTGCATGGTCCTTTGGGTTGCCTTCACTAAAGCAACTTGATAGGATGAATTATGGAGAGAGAGGATTAATTATGATTTATTAATATATTATGAGAATAATATATTAAAGGAGAAATCATATTGTTTAATTAATATTAGTCAAGAATTAATAAGAATTAAGTTTGTGGCTAAAAGACATTAATTAAACTTAAGGGACTAGAATTGTCAATTGTGTGATAGTTGAATATTGAGCTAATGGACTCCATGTTAGAGGGGTGGACGAATTCTATGGGGAAACCCATTAGAAATCGTCCTAGGCCTTTAAGGAAGGAATCCATGGGTTGCTTAGGGCCCAAGCATCCAAATTAGGGTTTCCTTGTTAGATAACCCTAATAGCCTTACTATTTAAAGGACCCTTGAGACTCAAAAACATGGTGAACTTGTTCCTTAGGGTCTCCACACGTTTTGGGCAGCCTCCTCTCTCCTTATTCTTCATCCTCTTGCTCTTGGTGTTTGTGAGCCATTAGAGGAGTGACACTTATGACTCTAAGCTTTCTAAAGTCATTACAAGGAGGATTTGAGATTGTTATTGCTACATAAAAATCAAGGTAAGATCTAAAAACCATTTCACATGTTAATATGATTAATTGTATGCTAGAACTAGGGTTTAAAGTCTTGGATGAATTGCATGTACAATAGAGAAAAACCTAGATCCAAGCATTAGGGTTTGCATGAGCACATAGGATGTTCTTATGGTCAAAATCTATCATATATGTACTCATCAACTCTCTGCTTTGCCAAAGAAACGTTGCAGTAATGCAGTCCAAACCATCAGTACGTGCAACACGAGTAGAAACATCCAAATCTCTACAAATCACTGTTCTAGCAAACACTTGAAAAAAAACTTGGTATTGTCTAATATTATTAACACATCATGAAAAACAGAAAATGAAACATCGGAAACATCTAAACTGAGAGAATTCATGCTCATAATTGGGATAATATTTTATTTCTTGAGTAGAGGAATCACATCAAAAGTTTTTGGATAAGTGACATGAGGAGCTTTGACACGATTAAGGGGTATAAATGTAACTCTACCACGTTTCTCTTCATCAAGGTGTCGAATTACTTGTGTTGAAATGTCATCATTTTCAACCACCCCATGGAATAAGTTGCATAGAAAAAAAAAAATACAAGTTTATATATAAGCAAGAAATTTTAGATAGACAAGTGTTAAATGACTTTGTGAAAACCTGTTTCCTGTAGTACGTAATTTTAATAGCTGTGAATAATTTTTCATCACATTCAAACAACTCGATAAAGTGAACCAAACACTCCAGTAATGTTGTACTCTCTACAGGTTCTTCTAACTGTACTAGTTCCCCTCCTTATATCCTGTTATTTGTAAGATAAAAATAATAATATAAGCCTACATTTAAACCTTCATGAATATGACAACATTCAAATCTTCTAGAAGCAAAGATACATTCAATAATAATAAGTACAAATGTATTAAGTATTAACATACCCCAGGAGTACGGGTGGAATTGGTACGGTACCAATTTGTTTTTTCCTTAAACCGTGTACCGTACCAATTATAATTGGTATAAAATTTTGATACCGATACCGTACCAAGTATACTTGGTACCAATATATTTGGCTACCAACAAGTTTGGTTGATACAAATTTGTAATTGTATATACCGACTTCTTTTAATAGTCCATTGTAAGATTTTAAAATAAACAAATACGTCGGGTAATTTAGACGTTTATTAAAGAAATTTGTTAAGCAGTTCTTAATTTACAAAAGAATTCTATTGAAAGTAACGCTAAAGTAATGCTTTAATTTTGTGATTTAACGTGGTAAAAATTACTGCCTAATACGACCAAATAACTTATATAACGTTCTTAAAAATATAAACACTAAACACAATTAACAATTGAAATTTACGATTTCGTTTATATATATATATATATATATATATATATATATATATATATATATATATATATATATATATATATATGAATTGGTTGGTACGGTATTACCATGGTATCCAAACTTTTGTACCATTACCGTACCGAGATTGTTCAATTGGTACGGTATTACCAACCAAACATGTTGGGTACCAAATATATTGGCTACCAACTTTATTGGTTCGGTTGGTAGCATGTTGGTTGATTTTCCGTGGTACAATTTTGACAGCCCTACCCAGGAGTAGCATGATCCAAGGCTTTTTCTGCTTTCACAACTTCTAATTTAAGACGCTCGATTTCAGCTGTAATTTCACTTTTTGTCCCCCATAAATCCCTAAAAAGGTTTTAAAAAAAATCAGCATCTGATACATTTAAAATGAAATACTATTATATCGGAAGTCAAGTGTCTACGACAGCCTCTGGCACCTCATTTGGTCTGGAACTTGCAGGGCTGTATAGGGGAATTACAAATTATATAACTCTAACAAATCTTTCAACTTTTTCCTCTTGAAATAAAATTTTACAATATTTTTTGCTAACATATTCAAGATTAACAATTATCTTTTTCAAAACCAACCCTGTTCAAACTTGAAACGAATTAATTGTTTTTTACACTTGTGTTTTTTGGTCCAAGGCAACTGCTATTTATATTTTGCTTTAAGCAACTAAAAATCAACTGCTTTATACAAATGAGAAACAAAAATCCAAATTTTTTAGCTTCAGTTTCAGTTTTAGAAAAAAGAATACCTTTTGCAATATCCATAAAGAAAACAAATGGACTGACTTCATCAATAGGTGATTGCAAATCCTCGTCGTCGCTGAAGTCATCATCGTCATCATCACCTGGGCCGAATGATCTTGCCTGAGTACGTACCCAGACAAATTTACTCTTGATTTTTTTTCTCTATTATAAATAAATAAATACACAAATATTTGAAACCTAACCTGTGCACCCAATCTCTGGAGTCTCAAGCTATCGGCTTCATCACCATCCTCTACATCGACTCCCATGTCCCCATCATCATCTTCATCATCATCATCGGTTTCCAAACCATCATCCATGTCATCATCATCTTCTTCAGGATCTTCCTTTGCAGTTTCTGACCATAAATAAAATTTTAAAATAAATAAATAAATCAGAAGATATAATATTAATGATAAAAATCCTGTTTGTGATGCACACAAAGAACATGAGATAAAAGAAACATGTGAAACCTGCTACTTGGTCCTTGTAAGCAACAAGCAACTCAAGCATTGCCTTGAAAACACGCTCCAAGAACTCGCCTGGAAACTAAGCCGGAGGAAGTGTAAGAAGAGATGTTAGACCCAAACAACACACTTTCTTATCATGTTCCCTAAAACGCATATTAAATAATATCATCTATTCTATTGCATCATAGCAAACAGGAAGCAAAGGAACATGCTTAAAACTTACCTTTTAAAGTTGGCATGCACACCACTCTTTTTCGTTTGTTGCAACATCTGGAACCAAAGATTGAAAACTTCTATAGCCACACCCATTTAATGCAATATGTTCAGAGTCAACGGGCCGCTATAGTAAAGTGCATCAACAATCTGCATAAATAATAACACCATCTTCATCTTGTGTTTAAAAGTAGTATGATAACAACTAACAAGAGGTCTTTTAGCATGAAACAATGAACAAGATCAACTTCTACTTCTTCAATGTATGTTATGTTTGTTCCTACAACAAATCTAGAAAAGACTATATAAGCGGGTAGATTTATGTTACTTACAACTTGCACCAGAAGGCATTTCAAGTATGGTCGTTCTGCTACGCGCACCTGAAGATTCCCTGAGATTTATGTTACTTACAACTTGCACCAAAAGGCACTTAGGTACCTTTACCATTTTGTTAGTCAAAACTCAAAACTCAAAACTTACATACTTTCTTGATTCTTGAGAAGATTCTGAAACAGGAATCATGTTGTCAGAGATAATTAAATCTAAGTTCAATAATATTCCAACAAAGGACATTCAAATTGCTCAGAGTGACACCAATGTGGTTGCATTGAATGAGGCAAAAAGCGATGAAGTATCCAAAATCCCTCACATGGAGCCTTTACTCATTACTACTACTACTCATACCCTTGCAATGAATCCCCCTGTAAACATACCTCAAAAAACCCAAGAAACATCAATTATCCCAGTATCTACACTTCCAACTTACTCACTACCTTTAATGACTCCACAAATACCCACAGTCATGGCATAAACACCAACTCCAACTGCATATGACACAAAAAGAGCATGGAATCAGAAAAAAATAACATATATTTCTGAAAATGAGAGGGAGGTGAAGAAAAGTATAACGAAACAGAACAGTGTGAGACTAAATGCTGAGAACCCACCCCGTTTCCAATGATAAAACTAAAGATAGAATTAGGGGTTCCATTTTTCGACGACATTGATAAACAAAGAAAACCCTAGAAAGAGCAATAATAAAAAAAGAAATGATTTCTCACGTGATATCACTATTAAGAATTCGAAGATGGTACTCCATACTGTATTGCCAACATGTTTGACGCCAACACCTGAAAGCTGGAAAAAACTTTCATCTATAGTTTGTTCTTGAACAACTACCAATCCCTTCAATTTTTTCGAATTAAAGCTGTTAGGTGAGGGTTGTGAGGCAAGAAGAGGCGGTGAGGGTTGGAGGCGGTAGAGGTTGGTGAGAGTCCAACATGAATAAGGGGAGATATGAGAGAACTAATGGAACTGATGGAAACAAAAGTAAAGGAGAAGCCCATGAGCGGCCGTAGTAGGTGGAGCAAGGTAGAGTGGAAGTGGAGCTGAGACGCAATCGTCGATGCTAAGTAGGCTCAATGGCCGGTGATGGGATGTGAGCCCGACGTCCCCAATGAGATCAGGCGAGACGGAGCTTGCCGATGAAGTGAGGAATGGATAATCAGGTATTCGATTGCAAAGCATTGTGGAAGGGGTGATATTAAGTTATCTATGAAAAAAGCCCTAGCTTGGTAGAAAAAAATAATGGACGCGCCTTTTCTAATAAATTTATAAAGCGACACCTCTGTACGTCACACATATTTGTTAGGTGCCCTTTGTGTTTTTTTTTTTTTTTTGACACTTATTTTAGGGAACGCAAAAATGCGCGTCCTAAATCCTTCAAATTTTAAGAGAGCTGACACTATTTTTAGGACGCACACTATATTAGGCAAGTATTTGACCCGGTTGTGCATGGTCCTTTTGGGTTGCCTTCACCATAGCAACTTGATAGGATGATTTATTAAGAGAGAATAAATATTATTAATATATTATGAGAATAATATAAAGAATAATAATATTGTGATTTGATTAATATAAGTCATAGAATTAATTAGAATTAATTTGGTGACTTAAAGAGATTAATTAAATAAGACGGTATAAACTGTCAATTGTTAGATAGTTAAACTTTAGACTGTAAATCCATATTGGATAGGGGTGGATGGATTCTAGAAGCTAGAGATAGCTTAAAATCGTCCAAGTCTATCTAAGGAATGGATTTGGATTGCTTTAAGAGAAGATTATCCAATTAGGGTTTAAGTTGTAACCCTTAAGGAGTCTACAAGTATAAATAGACCCTATGGCAAAGGGAAATCGGCACTTGATCTAAAGTAGAGAACCCCTGGCCGAATTCCTCCCCTCTCCTATCTCTCAAATCATCCTCCTTGCTATTTGGTGTTTGTAAACCATTAGAGGAGTGACAATTGTGACTCTAGAGCTCCAAGACAACAAGATCAAACAAGAGATTCAAAGGTATGATTCTAGATCTGATTTAGTATTGTTCTTATACCTAATTAGTCATTAGAAGTCTTGGATTCAAAGCATGTTTAATTAGAAAGCCTAGATCCAAGCATTAGGGTTTTGCATGCGCACATAGGAAAGTTCTTATGGCTAAAACCCATCAGTGGTATCAGAGCCTAGCTTGGTTTTCATTAAATTGCTTATTTGTTTGAAACTTAACTGCAAAATTCGATTTTTGTGTTTCTGAGTCATGGAATCGGCGAGTTCCATAGTGGACTCGGCGAGTTGGCCTGACTCGGCGAGTCACTTGGTGCACTTGGCGAGTCCAAGCGTCGGGAATGGCCAGATTCGGGATTTCTTCATGATTATCTTATGGAAACTTACCTTAATCATATCAGATCAACCCTAATCCGATTTTTTGATATATATGACTATAATCTTGATCTAATTAAAGATATTTATCAACTAACAAAATATTTAATTTCCTTATATGATAATTAATTAATTATTTTGATTATTTTGGTAATTATCTTGTAAGAAATCTTGAATAAATCAAATATAGATAATTAGGAAATTAATTGTTAATTAAAATTATTTGTTATTTGATCCTCCATGTTTTAAATGTTTAAAACTTGTCCTCAAGTTTTGAAATTTATATTTTGTGATTAAAAGTTTTAATTTAGACCATTTAAATTTCAAACCCTAAGTTTTTTAAAAGTTTAAAATACAACCCTATACTAATGTAATATTACAAGATTAATATATATATATATATATATATATATATATATATATATATATATATATATATATATATATATATATATATATATATAACTAAAATGCTAGTCTTACCGTTAGTAGGCCGCATTCACGAAGCCGATCTATAAGGTGGGTATAAGGTTGCGGCCTATAAAATGGCGCTTAATGGTTGTACACTCACACCCACCGCTTGCTTGATCGGTGGAGGGTCGTTAGCTGAACGGGTAGGATAGGGCAACCTCATCCTCTCATTAAAAGTATAATATACAAAGTAACTACACATATTTTTCAAATTTCCCAATCATAGTTACTTTAGGAAAATTGAATTGATGCAATCCTATGAAATTACACTTTGCACCCTTGCTAAGAAGTTAGTGGAGCGTGTGTGGTTTACCGGCACACTAATTGGTTCTAAGTAAAGGTGGCAAAGGGTGATTCATTGTTTATCATAGTTCGATGGAGCGTGTGTGGTTTACCGGCACATCGAATAGGTGATCGTTACAATGAAGGCACCATGTGAATTTGCATGGTAATTAACACCCGCTTTGTGATCCTCGGTATCCCAGTCACAAACAAGAGGGGCATATCGAGATTTAAACATGCCATTGAATAGTATCAATGAATCTCATCCGAACCTAGGAATTCTCAAAAAACACTTAGGACTAATAGTTTAAGTTTTGTGATGGAGAATTAGTGAATCGTCATTCACTTACCTTCATATTATTTGCATGTTAGATTACGGCATCCCTTTTCTAATATGTAAATATTGTTGTTGGATCCTAGCCCTAATTTTTCTTATTGGGTGATAATTAGGGATTCATATTCTAATCTATCTTTGTCCTTTCTATTTGTAGATGTCGAACGCAAACAACGCTGCTGCTAGTTCTTTCACATTGATGAGCCTTTGCCAAAAGGTCACCTTCGATGGAACGAACTTTAGCGAATGGATAAGATACATTCGCACCATTGCTCGCTATGAGGATAAGGATTATGTCCTCGATGAGAAGCTCCAGAAAATTAACCCTGAAATCGCTACTCCGGCTGAAATGACTGCTTTTGAAACTCATGAGCGCGATGAAACGAAGGTACATTGCATCATGATAGCCACCATGAACTCCGGATTCCAAAAGTCCTACGAGGACATGTACCCGTACGAGATGCATCAAGACTAATTGGAGAGATACCACCAAAACACGAGACAAGAGCGTTATGAGATTTTCACTAACATGATTTCCGCTAAAATGGGTCATGGAAAGTCTCTTACGGTGCACCTGCAAAAGATGCAAAGGTATGTCGACCGCCTTCGCAAGTTAAATGTTTACTTTGGGGAAGACTTGGCGATCGAAATGGTGCTTCACTCTTTGCCTCCGATGTACAATCAATTTAGGATGACCTACCACATGAACAAAGAGGAGGTCACCCTAAGCAAAATCCATGGTCTCTTGAGGGTCGCTGAGAGCAACTTCAAAGACAAGTCTGTTGCACCAACTCCCAATCCACCCGCTGCTCATGTCTTGGCTATTGGTCAAGAAAAGGGAAAGAAGAGGAAGGCGTCGTCTAAGAACTATCGTAAGGTTAAAGCCCGAGATGGTGCCTCCTCTAGTGGGACCAAAGTTGATCCTGCTAAACCCTGCCCTAACCCAAAGGAGGCAGAGTGCCACCACTGCCATAAGATAGGACATTGGAAGAGAAGCTGCCCAGAGTACCTGCAAGCCATTAAGGAAGGAAAGATCAAGCCGTCTTTCGCAGGTATATACACAATTAAATCTAACGATTCTAATCATGCTATTTCTTGGGTTCTTGATACCGGTTGTGGTTACCACATTTGTTCTAATGTGCAGGGACTAAGAAGAAGTAGGGATGTGGAGCAAGGAAGGATCAATCTAATCATGGGGAACAGAAGATCGTCGCCTGTGACCAAGATTGGAGTGTATTCTTTAGTGCTTAGGAATAATTTATGTTTAGATTTGAACAATTGTTACTATTCGCCAGAAATGGCTAGAAACATCATTTCATTTCATGGTTTATTTAGACAAGGTTTTAGATTTTCTTTTAATAATGAGAATGGTTCTATTTTGGCTTATCTAAATGGTGTCTTTTACTTTGAAGCTATACCATGTAATGGAATTTAGGAAACTGTTATGATTGTTGATAACTTAAGAAATGATGTTTTAAACATAGATTCTTCCACTAGTATGGATAAAGGATCCTTGTGGCATTGTCGTCTTGGACATGTCAACAAGAAACGCATAGCCCAACTCCAAAAGGATGGAGTGTTGGAGTCATTCGACCTTAGGGAAGATAACACGTGCGAGTCTTGTTTGATTGGAAAGATGACTAAATCACCCTTCACGAGCACGTGTGAAAGGGGTGAGGGTCTATTGGACCTAATACATACCGATGTATGTGGACCGTTTAGATCAACCACGAAGGATGGGAACCGCTTCTACGTGACTTTTACCGATGACTATAGTAGATATGGGTATATCTATTTAATCAAGCAAAAGTCAGAAACCTTTGAAAAGTTCAAAGAGTTCAAGAATGAAGTGGAGAATCAATTGGGCAGGAAAATCAAGATGCTTCGATCCGATCGAGGAGGAGAGTACATAAGTCTTGAATTCCACGATTATCTCAAGGAGTGTGGAATAGTTTCACAATTGACGCCTCCTAGGACACCGCAGTTGAATGGTGTGGCAGAAAGGCGTAATCGAACCTTATTGGATATGGTTCGCTCTATGATGAGTCGTGCTTCACTATCAATCTCTTTTTGGTGGTATGCCTTAGAGACTGCCGCCAATATCCTTAACCGAGTCCCTACTAAGAAGGTTACCAAAACACCTCACAAGATGTGGATAGGGAAAGCTCCCTCGTTAGCACATATCAAGGTTTGGGGTTGCGAGGCTTTCGTAAGATGAGATACTCACGACAAACTCGAACCGCGAAGTGAGCGATGTATTTTCATCGGCTACCCGCAGAAATCCTTTGGATATCTCTTCTATAGACCGAAGGACAATGTTGTCTTTGTTGCGAGAAGAGGAGTTTTCCGAGAGCGAGAACTCATAAGCCAAGGAGACAATGGGAGGCAAATCGAACTTGAAGAGATTCAAGAGTCGATAGATGAAGGAACCTCTACCGCTGGCACTCAACCCAAGGAGGAAACTCCGGTTGAACCGATTAACGAGTCCTTACCTCTTAGACGTTCCGATAGAGTTAGAGTTCATCCTCAGTGTTATGGTTTTCATATTACTACCGAAGGGGAC
The DNA here is from genome assembly GCF_051521515.1 of Lactuca serriola. NCBI lineage: Eukaryota > Viridiplantae > Streptophyta > Magnoliopsida > Asterales > Asteraceae > Lactuca > Lactuca serriola. Next base: position 34,767,944 of record NC_136411.1, read on the forward strand.
ACGTATATTAGTGATAGTACACTAATAAATCTTGATGAACCTAATAGCTATAAGGAAGCCATGGCAGGCCCAGAGTCTGCGAAATGGAAAGAGGCAATGGATAGCGAGATCCAATCCATGTATGATAACCAAGTTTGGAATTTGGTTGATAATGTGCCCGGACGTAAGACCATTGGGTGCAAATGGATCTTCAAGAAGAAGACCGACATGGATGGAAACGTACACACATATAAAGCACGATTGGTTGCGAAGGGCTTTACTCAAACTCCTGGAGTTAACTATGATGAGACCTTCTCACCAGTTGCGAAGATGAAATCTATTAGAGTGATGCTAGCGATTGCCACATTTCATGATTATGAGATTTGGCAAATGGATGTCAAGACCGCTTTCCTTAACGGAAAGTTGCCTGAGGATGTTTACATGGCTCAACCAGAGGGGTTTGTAGATCCGAAGCATCCGAATAGAGTGTGTAAGCTTGAGAAGTCCATTTATGGACTTAAGCAAGCGTCTCGCAGATGGAATCTTTGCTTCGATGAGAAAGTCAAAGAGTTTGGATTTGTACGAAGCGAAGATGAATCATGTGTATATGTCAAAGCCAGTGGGAGTATAGTTAGCCTCCTCGTTCTATATGTTGATGACATATTACTCATAGGAAATGACATCCTGACTCTACAGGAAGTTAAGTCCTGGCTCGGGAAGTGCTTCACTATAAAGGACCTCGGAGAGGCTTCTTACATTTTGGGAATAAGGATAGTAAGAGAAAGAAGTAAGAAACTAATAGGACATAGTCAGAAAACTTACTTAGAGAAGGTACTAAAACGTTTTAGTATGGAAAACTCAAAGAAGGGAGAACTACCGATACAAAGTAATGCCAAATTGATAAGACTCAAAGTCCGAGTACCGAAGCTGAGATAGCAGAAATGAGCCGAGTACCATACGCTTCTGCAGTTGGCTCAATCATGTACGCTATGACTTGTACTCGCCCTAATGTAGCCTTCGCTTTGAGCATGGTTAGCAGATATCAAGGGAATCCTGGCAAAGCACATTGGATTGCGGTGAAAAACATCCTTAAGTACCTTCGGAGGACGAAGGAATGGTTCTTAGTCCTCGGAGGGAGTGATGACTTGAAGGTGCGAGGGTATAGTGACGCCAGTTTTCAGACCGACAGGGACAACTACCGTTCGCAGTCGGGCTGGGTCTTTACCGTGAATGGAGGAGCAGTGACTTGGAAAAGTTCCAAGCAAGAAATCATAGCTGATTCAACGTGAGAATCAGAGTACATTGCAGTGAGCGAAGCGTCGAAGGAGGCAATATGGCTGAAGAACTTCATCGGTGATCTTGGAGTTGTACCTGCCATAAAGGAGCCCATGGAGATTTTCTGTGATAATGAAGGAGCGGTTTCCTTGACCAAGGAACCGAGAGATCATGGTAGATCAAGACATATCGACATAAAATATCACTTTATTAGACATCGTGTAAAAGAACGACAACTCGTAGTGAAGAGGATATCATCAGAAGATAACCCAGCAGATCCGCTTACGAAGGGACTGAGTAAGGTTAAGCACTTGCAGCATGCTAGGAGTATTGGGCTGAAGGATGATGTTAGCATAGATTAGATAGTAGTAGAAACGTGTAATAGATAAATGTAATTAACATTTGATGATTAAATAAAGGAGTTTTATTTATGAGTAATGTTACTGTCTTATGTTAATTGTTTAACTATTGTTTCATTTTGCATGTTTTGACTTCCATAATAATTGAGTTTAATTATTCAAATTGTCCACAATCGTTCATATGTTGGAAGTAGATATGAATGAAGATTGTCGTGAATTGGTGCGTAGATTGTCTAAATGGTATTAGACATAGCAAAGGGTTGCTACGACGTTCATGAGTGCTTATGAACTAGCTTTGAGCATTGGAACAAACCCGCGCTTGCTGGAATCACCTTATGGAATATGATATAAAAGGGTGATCGCAAGACGATAATATCATATAGTCTTAAAACCTAGATATATGGTTTGTTATTTGTTAATTGATTGTACATTGATAATGCGAAAAACGCATCAGTAACTCGGTGTCATAAAACGCATTGTTGTGTATAGTTGATTAATGAATAAGTAAATGGATATAAGTCGAAGTTTATCTGTAACTTTTATCCCAAGAGGGTAAAAGCGATATCTCGGCCGCTCGATGATTTGATTTGACTTATGTGTCGGGCCCGGTCAGAACTGAATTGATGTGTTCGATTAAGTTCTATGTCAAATAAATCAGAGATCGAGAAACCTAAATGCTTGACTAATCATTCCATAGAATTGTCAGCATGATATCTAAGAGAGGACTGTACGATCCTTTATCTAAAGGACAAGATTGTTTAGATCAGAGTTTGACAGCGTCTTTGAGAGCTACGATTGCAAATCGAATTATACTTGTGCATATAGTTACTAGACTTATCCAAGTGGGAGACTGTTGGAATAGTGTCTAAGGCTGCAACTATATTAGGCAAGTATTTGACCCGGTTGTGCATGGTCCTTTTGGGTTGCCTTCACCATAGCAACTTGATAGGATGATTTATTAAGAGAGAATAAATATTATTAATATATTATGAGAATAATATAAAGAATAATAATATTGTTATTTGATTAATATAAGTCATAGAATTAATTAGAATTAATTTGGTGACTTAAAGAGATTAATTAAATAAGAGGGTATAAACTGTCAATTGTTTGATAGTTAAACTTTAGACTGTAAATCCATATTGGATAGGGGTGGACGGATTCTAGAAGCTAGAGATAGCTTAAAATCGTCCAAGTCTATCTAAGGAATGGATTTGGATTGCTTTAAGAGAAGATTATCCAATTAGGGTTTAAGCTGTAACCCTTAAGGAGTCTACAAGTATAAATAGACCCTATGGTTAAGGGAAATTGGCACTTGATCTAAAGTAGAGAACCCTGGCTGAATTCCTCCCCTCTCCTCTCTCTCAAATCATCCTCCTTGCTATTTGGTGTTTGTAAACCATTAGAGGAGTGGCAATTGTGACTCTAGAGCTCCAAGACAACAAGATCAAACAAGAGAGTCAAAGGTATGATTCTAGATCTGATTTAGTATTGTTCTTATACCTAATTAGTCATTAGAAGTCTTGGATTCAAAGCATGTTTAATTAGAAAGCCCAGATCCAAGCATTAGGGTTTTGCATGCACACATAGGAAAGTCTTATGGCTAAAACCCATCAGTACTATTTATAGGTGATGCATCATAGCTTCCATAGAGTACCCCATAAAGCTCAATCCTCCGACAAATGTCATCATCATATTTCCGAGCCATAATGTGATAAGGATCTATGGATAATCCATCCCCCATGGCTGCATCTCGAGCTCCCTGCTCATTCACCCTCGACCAAACATTCTGGTGCTCCTCTAGAACTTCAACTGGATCATCAAAAGGCACTGAGTAATTGTCACTTCCTGGATCCTTCACGATATGAGAAGTTTTAAATAAACATGGCTATAACAAACATCCATCCATCCTCGTGAGAAGCACTGCATTGGGCTCATTAAATATCCTAAAAGATCAAGCCAATTTGGTGACCATCATTCCACCATAAATAGGGGCCCCAGTCCTGCTCTGGCATGCCCATTATGTCAGAAAATCTGAAACATAATAAGGAAGGTTGAAAAATACATTTGGTGTAATGATACACAACATAAAATACATCGAGTAGAGGCACTCGATTCCCTTCTTTCTTTTGATTGAGAATGCATATGATCAGCCTTTGAATGAATCTGTGCACCTCTTTTCTGATCTTTCCTTCGGCTGCAGTTCCTACGGTGTATGCTCCATTGGCAATCGTAGTCCACCACTCAGCTTTTGTAACATGAACTGGTAATCGCTTGTGACAATGATCCAAGAAGACAGTAAACTTAGGAGAAGTTGCCTCTAATCAGTTGTACAGATTTAACCGCTATGAAAGTTCAGCAAGACTAAGTTCCATCCTTTGTCCCCTAAGACAAAAAGTTAATTTTTTTAAATCATTGATGCCATCTTGTTTTAAAAAATGGACTGTAGCGAAAAACTCCACACATAGCTCCACATACACATGCTCTTGAAGCCTAAATAATCGTCTCCACCCCATACAAGTAATTTGTACCCCATCTTGACTAAACAAATTCATGAGAGATGGCTCAGTTTGTTCCCTGCCCCTGCATCTTGAATCCAATTCCAATATAATATTAGTGGTATATTGATGTCTTTGGTTCGTAACCATCCCAACTTGTTTCAACATTCCAATAACATAGCAGCTGCCACGACTTCGGGAAAGTCATACCACTAGAAATTTAGATTGCCTTATGAACTCTTTGTGGAGCAGATTGCATATGAGGTTCCATACCTGTAAAATCAGATAGCAAAAACACGGGTTGCCTCCCGTAAGTGCTACTTTTTGAGGAGTCTTGAGTTGGACTCATTCCCTCTCTACATTGTAGCAGTTTCATCTAGGACCACGCCCTCTCCTTCCTTTTCTTCCTTTTGGCATTCATTCTTCGTAATGCTTCACTATATGCTTATTAACTTGAAAAGTTGTCCTGTCTCCTTTGTATATCTTAATGGCTCCATATTGAAACGTTTCTTTCACCACAAATGGTCAGCACCATCGTGTCTTCAGCTTTCCTGGAAAGGGCTTCATACTTGAGTTGAAAAGTATGAACTTTTTACCAAGATCGAAATCATTATTCCCTCTTTACCTAGCATCATTTCATTTCTTTGTTTTGTCCTATAGAACAAAGAGTTAGTGTATGCTTTGTTTCTTAACTCTTCTAAGGCATTCATCTGCATCAATCGGTTAGTACGCAATTCGGCGAATTCAAAATTACAACTCATCAAATCCCAAAATGCATTGTGTTCGATTTCAACCGAAAGGTGACAACTTTTTTCCAAAAACTAGCCTATAAGGCGTAGTACAAACTTGGAGTTTCAAAAGAAGTTCGAAATACCCACACTGCATCATCAATTATGTCGAACCATACATTTTTATTATTACCGATCGACCTTTCAAGAATTTTTTTTAATGCCCGATTTGTTATTTCACTTTGCTCACTTGTTTGAGGATGATAAGGTGTTGCAAATTTATTATGTACACCATATTTTTATAACACCTTTTCAAGTTGTTAATTACAAAAGTCGGATCCCCGATCACTGATTAATGCTCAAGGCATGCCAAAACAAGAAAATAACATCTTTTTAGAAATTTAGTGACAACACATGTGTCATTAGTGGGTAAAGATTGAGCTTTCGCCGACTTCAACATATAGTCGACCGCTACTAGGATGTACTTGTTACCTCGTGAGGCTGGAAATGGTCCCATAAAGTCGATTCCCCAAATATCAAACACCTTACAAACTTGAATGATACTTTGAGGCATTTCATTGCGCAAAGAGATGTTGCCCGGTGTTTGACACGAGTCATATTCTTTGACAAAGGTAGTGGCATCCTTGAATGTTGTAGGCCAAAAGAATCCTACATCAACTACTTTCTTTGATGTGTATTGTGCTCTATGATGCCCTCCAGTAGGTCCATTATAACAATGATGCAGGATGTTTCTGTTGGAATAGTGTCTAAGGCTGCAACTATATTAGGCAAGTATTTGACCCGGTTGTGCATGGTCCTTTTGGGTTGCCTTCACCATAGCAACTTGATAGGATGATTTATTACGAGAGAGTAAATATTATCAATATATTATGAGAATAATATAATGAATAATATATTTGTTATTTGATTAATATAAGTCATAGAATTAATTAGAATTAATTTGGTGACTTAAAGAGATTAATTAAATAAAGGGTTATAAACTGTCAATTGTTTGATAGTTAAGCTTTAGACTGTAAATCCTTATGGATATGCTAGGAACGAATTCTAGAAGCTAAAAGGATAGCTAATTCGTCCAAGGCTTATCTATGGAAATGATTTGGATAGCCTTAAGAGAAGATTATCCAATTAGGGTTTAGGTTGTAACCCTTAAGGAGTCTACAAGTATAAATAGACCCCATAGCTAAGGGAAATCGGCACTTCTCCTAAAAGCAAGAGAACCCTGGCCGAATTTCCTCCCCTCTCCTCTCTCCTAAATCATCTTCCTTGCTATTGGTGTTTGTAAGCCATTAGAGGAGTGACATTTGTGACTCTAGAAGCTCCAAGACCTCAAGATCAACAAGGAACTCAAAGGTATGATTCTAGATCTGTTTCAATGTTGTTATTTAACCTAATTAGTCATTATAAGTCTTGGATTCAAAGCATGTTTATTAGAAAGCCTAGATCCAAGCATTAGGGTTTTGCATGCGCACATAGGAAAGTTCTTATGGCTAAAACCCATCAGTGGTATCAGAGCCTAGCTTGGTTTTCTTTAAATTGTTGCTTGATTAACTGAAACAAACCTGCAAAATTCGATTTTTAGGTTTCTGAGTCATGGACTCGGCGAGTTCGAAGGTGGACTCGGCGAGTAGGCCTGACTCGGCGAGTCCCCTTGTGCACTCGGCGAGTCCAGGCGTCAGGAATGACCAGATTCGGGATTTTTTCATAATTATCTTATGGAAACTTACCTTAATCATATTAGATCAATCTAAATCCGATTTTTTGTTATATATGACTATTATCTTGATCTAGTTAAAGGTATTTGTCAACTAATAAAATATTTAATTTCTTTATATGATAATTAATTAATTATTTTAATTATTTTGGTAATTATCTTGAATAAAATCAAATATAGATAATTAGGATATTAATTGTTAATTGGAATTATTTGTTGTTTGATCCTCCATGTTTTAAATGTTTAAAACTTACCCACAAGTTTTGAAATTCATATTTGTGATTAAAAGTTTAATTTAGACAACTTAAATTTCAAACCCTAGATTTTAAAGGGTTTTAAAATATAGCCCTATACTAATATGATATTACTAGAACAATATATATATGTATAACTAAATGCTAGTCTTACCGTTAGTAGGCCTCATTCACAAAGCCGATCTATAAGGTGGGTATAAGGCTGCGGCCTATAAAATGGCGCTTAATGGGTGTACACTCACACCCACCGCTTGCTTGATTGGTGGAGGGTCGTTAGCCGAACGGGTAGGATAGGGCAACCTCATCCTCTCATTAAAAGTATAATAAGAAATATAAAGTAACTACACATATTTTAAAAATTTCCCAATCTTAGTTACTTTAGGAAAAGTGAATTGATGCAATCCCATGAAATTACACTTTGCACCTTGCTAAGAAGTTAGTGGAGCGTGTGTGGTTTACCGGCACACTAATTAGTTCTAAGCGAAGGTGGCAAAGGGTGATTCATTGTTTATCATAGTTCGATGGAGCGTGTGTGGTTTACCGGCACATCGAATAGGTGATCGTTACAATGAAGGCACCATGTGAATTTGCATGGTAATTCACACCCGCTTTGTGATCCTCGGTATCCCAGTCACAAACAAGAGGGGCATATCGAGATTTAAACATGCCATTGAATAGTTTCAATGAATCTCATCCGAACCTAGGAATTCTCAAAAAACACTTAGGACTAATAGTTTAAGTTTTGTGATGGAGAATTAGTGAATCGTCATTCACTTACCTTCAATTTATTTGCATGTTAGATTACGACATCCCTTTTCTAGTATGTAAATGTTATTGTTGGATCCTAGCCCTAATTTTTCTTATTGGGTGATAATTAGGGATTCTTATTCTAATCTATCTTTGTCCTTTCTAATTGAAGATGTCGAACGCAAACAACGCTGCTGCTAGTTCTTTCACGTTGATGAGCCTTTGCCAAAAGGTCACCTTCGATGGAACGAACTTTAGCGAATGGATAAGATACATTCGCACCATTGATCGCTATGAGGATAAGGAGTATGTCCTCGATGAGAAGCTCGAGAAAATCAACCCCGAAATTGCTACTCCCTCCGAAATCACCGCTTTTGAGACTCATGAGCGAGATGCGACGAAGGTACATTGCATCATGATCGCTACCATGAACTCCGAATTCCAAAAGTCCTACGAGGACATGTACCCGTACGAGATGCACCAAGACTTATTGGAGAGATACCACCAAAACGCGAGACAAGAGCGTTATGAGATTTTCACCAACATGATTTCCGCTAAGATGGGACATGGAGAATCTCTTACCGTGCACCTGCAAAAGATGCAAATGTATGTCGACCGCCTTCGCAAGTTAAATGTTGACTTCGGTGAAGACTTGGCGATCGATATGGTGCTTCACTCTTTTCCTCCGATGTACAACCAATTTAGGATGACCTACCACATGAACAAAGAAGAGGTCACCCTAAGCAAACTCCAAGGTCTCTTGAGGGTCGCTGAGAGCAACTTCAAGGACAAGTCTGTTACACCTACTCCCAATCCGCCCGCTGCTCCTGTCTTGGATATTGGTCAAGGAAAGGGAAAGAAGAGGAAAGCTTCATCGAAGAACTATCGCAAGGTGAAAGCCCGAGATGGTGCCTCTTCTAGTGGGACCAAAGTTGATCCCGCTAAGCCTTGCTCTAACCCAAAGGAGGCAGAGTGCCACCACTGCCACAAGATAGTACATTGGAAGAGAAGCTGCCCGGATTACCTGCAAGCAATCAAAGAGGGAAAGATCAAGCCATCTTTTGCAGGTATATACACAATCAAATCTAACGATTCTAATCATGCTATTTCTTGGGTTCTTGATACCGGTTGTGGTTATCACATTTGTTCTAATGTGCAGGGACTAAGAAGAAGTAGGGATGTGGAGCAAGGAAGGATCAATCTAATCATGGGGAACAGAAGATCGTCGCCTGTGACCAAGATTGGAGTGTATTCTTTAGTGCTTAGGAATAGTTTGGTTTTAGATTTGAACAATTGTTGCTATTCGCCAGAAATGGCTAGAAACATCATTTCATTTCATGGTTTATATAGACAAGGATTTAGATTTTCTTTTAATAATGAGAATGGTTCTATTTTGGCTTATCTAAATGGTGTCTTTTACTTTGAAGCTATACCATGTAATGGAATATATGAAACCGTTATGATTGTTGATAACTTAGGAAATGATGTTTTAAATATTGATTCTTCCACTAGTATGGATAAAGCATCCTTGTGGCATTGTTGTCTTGGACATGTTAACAAGAAACGCATAGCCCAACTCCAAAAGAATGGAGTGTTGGAGTCATTCGACCTTAGGGAAGATGACACATGCGAGTCTTGTTTGCTTGGAAAGATGACTAAGTCACCCTTCTCGAGTACATGTGAAAGGGGCGAGGGTCTATTGGACCTAATACATACCGATGTATGTGGACCGTTTAGATCAACCACAAAGGATGGGAACCGCTTCTATGTGACTTTTACCGATGACTATAGTAGATATGGGTATATCTACTTAATCAAGCAAAAGTCAGACACCTTTGAAAAGTTCAAAGAGTTCAAGAATGAAGTAGAGAATCAATTGGGCAGGAAAATCAAGATGCTTCGATCCGATCGAGGAGGAGAATACCTAAGTCTTGAATTCCACGATTATCTCAAGGAGTGTGGAATAGTTTCACAATTGGCGCCTCCTAGGACACCGCAGTTAAATGGTGTGGCAGAAAGGCGTAATCGAACCTTATTAGATATGGTTCGCTCTATGATGAGTCGTGCTTCACTACCTATCTCTTTTTGGGGGTATGCCTTAGAGACCGCCGCCCATATCCTTAACCGAGTCCCTACTAAGAAGGTTGCCAAAACACCTCACGAGATGTGGACAGGGAAAGCTCCCTCATTGGCACATATCAAGGTTTGGGGTTGCGATTCTTTCGTAAGACGAGATACTCATGACAAGCTTGAACCTCGAAGTGAGCGATGTATTTTCATCGGTTACCCGCAGACATCCTTTGGATATCTCTTCTATAGACCGAAGGACAATGTTGTCTTCGTTGCGAGGAGAGGAGTTTTCCGAGAGCGAGAACTCATGAGCCAAGGAGACAGTGGGAGGCAAATCGAACTTGAAGAGATTCAAGAGTCGATAGATGAAGGAACCTCTGCTGCTGGCATTCAACCCGAGGAGGAAACTCCGGTTGAACCGATTGACGAATCCTTACCTCTTAGACGTTCCGATAGAGTTAGAGTTCATCCCCAGTTTTATGGCTTTCATATTACTACCGAAGGGGACACGTATATTAGTGATGGTACACTAGTAAACCTTGATGAACCTAATAGCTATAAGGAAGCCATGGCAGGCCCGGAGTCTGCAAAGTGGAAAGAGGCAATGGGTAGCGAGATCCAATCCATGTATGATAACCAAGTTTGGAATTTGGTTGATTACGTGCCCGGACGTAAGACCGTTGGGTGCAAATGGATCTTCAAGAAGAAGACCGACGTGGATGGAAACGTACACACATATAAAGCGGGATTGGTCGCGAAGGGCTTTACTCAAACTCCCGGAGTTGACTATGATGAGACCTTCTCACCAGTTGCGAAGATTAAATCTATTAGAGTGATGCTAGCAATTGCCACATTTCATGATTATGAAATTTGGCAAATGGATGTCAAGACTGCCTTCCTTAACGGAAAGTTGGCTGAGGATGTTTACATGGCTCAGCCAGAGGGGTTTGTGGATCCGAAGCATCCGAATAGAGTGTGTAAGCTTGAGAAGTCCATTTATGGACTTAAGCAAGCGTCTCGCAGATGGAATCTTTGCTTCGATGAGAAAGTCAAAGAGTTTGGATTTGTACGAAGCGAAGACGAATCTTGTGTATATGTCAAAGCCAGTGGGAGTATAGTAAGCTTCCTCGTTCTATATGTCGATGACATATTACTCATAGGAAACGACATCCCGACTCTGCAGGAGGTTAAGTCCTGGCTCGGGAAGTGTTTCGCTATGAAGGATCTCGGAGAGGCTTCTTACATTTTGGGAATAAGGATAGTAAAAGAAAGAAGTAAGAGACTAATTGGACTTAGTCAGAATACTTACTTAGAGAAGGTACTAAAACGTTTTAGTATGGAAAACTCAAAGAAGGGAGAACTACCGATACAAAGTAATGCCAAATTGATAAGACTCAAAGTCCGAGTACCGAAGCTGAGATAGCAGAAATGAGCCGAGTACCATACGCTTCCGCAGTTGGCTCAATCATGTACGCTATGACTTGTACTCGCCCTAATGTAGCCTTCGCTTTGAGCATGGTTAGCAGATATCAAGGGAATCCTGGCAAAGCACATTGGATTGCAGTGAAAAACATCCTTAAGTACCTTCGGAGGACGAAGGAATGGTTCTTAGTACTCGAAGGGAGTGATGACTTGAAGGTGCGAGGGTATAGTGACGCCAGTTTTCAGACCGACAGGGACAACTACCGTTCGCAGTCGGGCTGGGACTTTACCCTAAATGGAGGAGCAGTGACATGGAAGAGTTCCAAGCAGGAAACCGTAGCTGATTCAACGTGCGAATCAGAGTACATTGTAGCGAGCGAAGCTTCGAAGGAGGCAATATGGCTGAAGAACTTCATCGGTGATCTTGGAGTTGTTCCTGCCATAAAGGAGCCAATGGAGATTTTCTGTGATAACGAAGGTGCGGTTGCCTTGACCAAGGAACCGAGGGATCATGGTAGATCAAGACATATCGACAGAAAGTATCACTTCATTAGACATCGTGTAGAAGAGGGACAACTCGTAGTAAAGAGGATATCATCAGAAGATAACCCAGCAGATCCGCTTACGAAGGGACTGAGTAGGGTTAAGCACTTGCAGCATGCTAGGAGTATTGGGCTGAAGGATGATATTAGCATAGATTAGATAGTATTAGAAACGTGTAATAGATAAATGTAATTGACATTTGATGATTAAATAAAGGAGTTTTATTTATGAGTAACGTTACTATCTTATGTTAATTGTTTAGCTATTGTTTCATTTTGCATGTTTTGACTTCCAGAATAATTAAGATTATTAAGAATAATAGAAATTGTTCAAATGGTCCACAATCGTTCATATGTTGGGAGTAGATATGAATGAAGATTGTCATGAATTGGTGTGTAGAATGTCTAAATGGTGTTAGACATAGCAAAGGATTGCTGCAACGTTCATGAGTGCTTATGAACTAGTTTTGAGCATTGGAATAAACCCGCGCTTGCTGGAATCACCTTATGGAATATGATATAAAGGGTGATCACAAGACGATAATATCATATGGTCTTAAAACCTAGATATATGATTTGTTATTTGTTAATTGATTGTACATTGATAATACGAAAACGCATCAGTAACTCGGTGTTATAAAACGTATTGTTGTGTATAGTTGGTTAATGAATAAGTAAATGCATATAAGTCGAAGTTTATTTGTAACTTTTAACTAAGAAGGTAAAGGCGATATCTCGGCCGCTCGATGATTTGATTTGACTTATGTGCCGGGCCTGGTCAGAACTGAATTGATGTGTTCGATTAAGTTCTATGTCAAATAAATTAGAGATCGAGAAACCTAAATGCTTGACTAACCATTCCATAGGATTGTCAGCATGATATCTAACAGAGGACTGTACGTTCCCTTATCTAAAGGACAAGATTGATTAGATCAGAGTTGACAACGTCTTTGAGAGCTACGATTGTAAACCGAATTGTACTTGTGAGTATAGTTACTAGACTTATCCAAGTGGGAGACTGTTGGAATAGTGTCTAAGGCTGCAACTATATTAGGCAAGTATTTGACCCGGTTGTGCATGGTCCTTTTGGGTTGCCTTCACCATAGCAACTTGATAGGATGATTTATTATGAGAGAGTAAATATTATTAATATATTATGACAATAATATAATGAATAATATATTTGTTATTTGATTAATATAAGTCATAGAATTAATTAGAATTAATTTGGTGACTTAAAGAGATTAACTAAATAAAGGGTTATAAACTGTCAATTGTTTGATAGTTAAGCTTTAGACTGTAAATCCTTATGGATATGCTAGGAACGAATTCTAGAAGCTAAAAGGATAGCTAATTCGTCCAAGGCTTATCTATGGAAATGATTTGGATAGCCTTAAGAGAAGATTATCCAATTAGGGTTTAGGTTGTAACCCTTAAGGAGTCTACAAGTATAAATAGACCCCATAGCTAAGGGAAATCGACACTTCTCCTAAAAGCAAGAGAACCCTGGCCGAATTTCCTCCCCTCTCCTCTCTCCTAAATCATCTTCCTTGCTATTGGTGTTTGTAAGCCATTAGAGGAGTGACATTTGTGACTCTAGAAGCTCCAAGACCTCAAGATCAACAAGGAACTCAAAGGTATGATTCTAGATCTGTTTCAATGTTGTTATTTAACCTAATTAGTCATTATAAGTCTTGGATTCAAAGCATGTTTATTAGAAAGCCTAGATCCAAGCATTAGGTTTTTGCATGCGCACATAGGAAAGTTCTTATGGCTAAAACCCATCAGTTTCGTGCTTTCTTCCCAAAAACGCATCTCCTTATGATCCCGTGAACGCAACTCCAAAATAGGTAAGGTTCATATAAAAAATAGTACTTGAGGTTGGAATAGAGTTTTTTCTGTTATTGATAGGAAATACATTTTGGAAGGAAATTGCTCGTAAGGTAATTCAGGATATCTGCCAACCCAAACTCTTCTCCCGCTATTACCATTAAGTATTTGCCCGAAAAGTTATCATCTATCTCTTCCTCTTTTAATTCCTCTAGCTTCAGGTTCTATAATCTCGAGAGATGGTCATCCTTTTTGTTATGTTATGATTGTAACGTCTCGATTTTCAAGTATTTACCTTTAACCCCCCTTTGTATGAGAATTGTTCGTACTTTGGCCCGAGTGCATGAGAAGGATTGCAAAATGGCCCATAGTGGCATTTTGGTAATTTTTGGCCGAAGGCTTAGTAAGTTGGGCGTACGTTTCGTAAGCAAGGCGTACATGTATGGATCCTTGAACGCTGGGGTGTACACCGGTGTACACAGGGCGTACGTGAAGGATACTCAAACCCTAATTTTTAGGGTTTGGTCCATATATAAGCATCATGAAATCCTCATTTCTCATTCCCTCTTCATCCTTCACTTGCCATTTCGTCCATCTAGAACCCTAAATCACCTTGAGAGTGTTCTTGAGCTTTTGTGGGTACTTTTGGCAATTAAGAAGGAAGGAGAAGAATAGAGGACCACCTTGGAAGAGTTAGGAACCTTAGATCAAGAATCTCATCACCATTTGGCATCATTTTAAGGTAAAAGGCTCTAAACTTGACGATGATTTGTTTAAGATCTTGTTAGCCTTGAAGTTTTGAACATTTTGGTCCCATTAGCTTGGCATTTTGAGTATGAGTTACTCTAAGTCATTTGATGCATCCTTTTAGACATTTCAGAGTGTTTTTGTCTATAAAAATATGATCTTGAGTGTTGTATGTAACTTATGATTGTGTTAGATGGTCTTATTGGGTTAAGAACATGGGGTTTTGGACACTAAGTAGTTAATAGCCATGCAAAGTCATAAAGTTTGGATACGAGTTTTAGATAGAAGGGCTTAATGGAATAAGCTCTTAAAGGAGTTTTAGGACTGGGCAACATACGTTGGGCGCACTTGGAGGTACGTTGCGTGTACGTGGTTAGCGTCCTACTTTTTGGTCAACATCAGAGTACGTTGGGCGTACTTTCTTGGTATACAAGACGTACTCCACTGGGAAGGAATATTGACTTCTGGACCTTAAGCGTTGACTTTGACTTTGACCATGGTTGACCAAGTTTGACTTAATGGTATTTTGGGTATTTTGAGCTATAGTTAAGCCTTGGTCTCTATCTGTTGAATAGGTGACATGTAATGCCGATATTCAGAGCAGTGTATTGTTCAGCTATTCATTAGACTGAGAGTTGAGTTTCTCCTCATTGTACCATGGGTCAAAGGCACCAATGCCGACCCACTAGATTATGTATCCTGGTTATAGGATATGTTGGATTAGTGTCTAAGCCCGTAATTATATTTGGTATGTACTTAACTCGGTTGTGCATGGTACTTTTGGGTTGCCTTCACCAGAGCAACTTGATAGGGCGATTTATATATATATATATATATATATATATATATATATATATATATATATATAGAGAGAGAGAGAGAGAGAGAGGTTATTATGGTTTATTAATACATTATATGAATAATATATTAAAGGAGAAATCATATAGTTTAATTAATATTATACAAGAATTAATTCTTTGGCTGAAAGACATTAATTAAATAAAGGGGACTTAAACTGTCAAATGTGTGATAGTTGAATATTCGGCTGGGAAGCCTTATGGACAAGGCATGGACGAAATTACGGATGTGTCCATCCTAATTTCGGCCATAAGGGCCCTATTCCAGAAGCTTCCTTGGACTGCTTAAGGCCTAAGCTGTCCATTAGGGTTTTGACTGAAACCCTACTAGCACCAGTATAAATAAGACTCCTAGGGCATCAGATTTCAGCCATTTGAAACCCTAGAAGAGTTCATAGCCAAAATTGTGCCATCCCCTCTCTCTCAATTAGCGTCCTCTTGCTTGTGGTGTTTGTAAGCCATTAGAGGAGTGACATTTGTGACTCTAAGCTCCGATAAAAGAAGATTCAAGCCATTGTTGGATGAATTGAATGTACAATAGAGTCTTGGATGAATTGAATGTACATTTGTGAGTCTAATCATCTAGATCTGTTTTCTTAAGATAATTTTGAAATATGTATGCTAGATCTAGGGTTCATAAGTCTTGGATGATTTGAATGTACAATAGAGAAACCTAGATCCAAGCATTAGGGTTTGCATGAGCACATAGGATGTTCTTTTGGTTCAAACCCATCAGTGGTATCAAAGCTTTCTTTGGTTTCTATTGTACTGATTCCTTGTATGTTCATCCTTACTGGAAATCGTTTTTCTACCCTCTGCCCGACCTGACTCGGCGAGTCACTAGCTGCACTCAGTGAGTCGGCCCAACTCGGTGAGTCCAGTTAGTGACTTGGCGAGTCGGGGAGTCCGAGAGAGGGAAAATCAAGATTTCTTGTTGTTTTGCTGAAGGAGAATTACCAAAACTGTTTTTGACGAATAAATTCCGAATTTTATTGTTATTATGTGATTATCATTACCAAAACAAAAGATAATTACCAATTATATGAATAATAAATTCCTTATATGATAAAATTTGATTATTTAAATTATTTGATGAATTATCTTGTGAATAAAATAGAATTGGTCAAATTTAGATAATCATTAAATTAATTGTTTAATTTTAAATTATTTGCTATTTGATCCTATGTGTTTTGAAAAGTTCAAAACTTTCCCTCAAGTTTTGAAATTTAATTTTTTAATTAAAAGTTTAATTTGAATTATTTAAATTTCAAACCCTAGAGTTTTACAAGTTTAAAATTCAACCTTATACTTTATTTATTATAAGATTAATATATAAATGTATAACTTAAATGCTAGTCTTACCGTTAGTAGGCCTCATTCACGAAGCCGATCTATAAGGGGGGTATAAGGTTATAGCAAATAAAATGGTCGTTTAATGGGTGTCCACTCTCACCCACCACTTCCTTGATTAGTGGAGGGTCGTTAGCCGAACGAGTAGGATACAACAACCCTTTCCTCATTAAAAGTATAATGAATTAATAAAGTAACTAAATGTTTTTACAAAATTCCCAATCTTAGTTACTTTAGCCAAAAGTGAATTGATACAATTCCAAGAAATTACACTTTGTACCCTTGCTAAGATGTTAGTGGAGCATGTGTGGTTAACTGACACACTAATTGGGCTCTAAGAAAAGGTGGCAAAGGGTGACTCGATGTTTTTCATAGTTTGATGGAGCGTGTGTGGTTAACCGACACCTCGAATAGGTGACTATAAGATTGAGGGGACCATGTACATTTGCATGGTTATTTACACCCACTTTGTGATCCTCGGCATCCCAGTCACAAACTTGGGGGCATATCGAGATTTAAACATGCCATTGAAAAGTTCAATGAATCTCAAAAGATCTAGAAGTTTTCAATACATTTAAAACTTAGCTTTAATTTGTTTTTCATGGTGGAAAATTAGTGAATCGTCATTCACTTATCTTCAAATTATTTGCATGTTAGATTACGATATCCATTTTCTAATTTGTAAATAATGTTGTTGGATCCTAGCCCTAATTTCTCATTTTGGTGTTTAATTGGGGATTCATTTCTAATCAAACTTTTTTCTCTTTTCTATTTCAGATGTCGAACGCAAACAACAACACTTGTGGTTCCTCTGGCTCGTTCTCACTCATGAACTTGTGTGGGAGAGTGATCTTTGATGGGTCCAATTTCAATGATTGGATCCGCAACATTCGAATGGTCACTCGTTATGAGGACAAGAAGTATGTCCTCAATGAGAAGCTGAAAGAAATCAACATCAACATTGCCTCTGCTGAAGAGATCGCGACCTTTGAGGCCCATGAGCGTGATGCTACGAAAGTCCATTGCATCTTGTTGGCGACTATGACTGCAGAACTCCAGAAGTCCTATGAGGACATGTACCCCTATGAGATGCATCGAGATATGCTGGACCGGTACCACCAAAGCGCTAGGAAAGAAAGGTACGATATCATCACTTCGATGATCATTGCCAAAATGGGTAATGGAGAGTCCCTTACTGCTCATCTGCAAAAGATGCAGATATATGTGGATCACCTGCTAAATTTGAATGTGAACTTTGATGAAGAGCTGACAATTGACATCATCCTTTACTCCTTGCCTCCCTGCTACAACCAATTCTGCATTTCCTACCACATGAACAAGGAGGAGGTCACTTTGAGCAAGCTTCAAGGCTTGCTGAGGAATGCTCATAGCAACCTCAAAGACAATTTTGTTGCATCAACTCCTACTCCTACTGCTGCCCCAGTCTTGGCAATTGGTTAAGGGAAGGGTAAGAAGAGGAAGGCTCCCTCAAAGAGCCACCATAAAGGAAAGTCCCATGATGGCACCTATTCTATTGGAACCAAGGCTGGTTCTGCTAAACCCAACTCCAACCCCAAGGAGGCAGAGTGCCACCACAGCCACGAAATAGGGCATTGGAAATGAAGCTGCCCGGAATATCTGCAAGATATCAAGGATGGAAAGATCAAGCCATCCTACACAGGTATTTACACTATTAAATCTAATGATTCATCACATGCTATTTCTTGGGTACTTGATACAAGATGTGGTTTTTACATTTGTTCTGATTTGTAGGGCCTACGAAGAAATAGGGATGTGGAGCATGGGAAGATAAACTTGATCATGGGGAATAGAAGATCGTCGCATGTCACCAAGATTAGAGTTTACTCTTTAGTGCTTAGCAATGGATTAGGATTGGATTTAAATAATTGTTGCTATTCGCCCGATATGGCAAGAAACATCATTTCTTTTCATGGTTTGTATAGACAAGGTTTTAGATATTTATTTGATAATGAAAAGGGTTCTATTAATGCTTATCTTAATGGTGTTTTCTATTTTGAAGCATTGCTTTGTAATGGAATATATGAAACTGTGATGGTTGTAGACAATTTAGGAAATGATGTGTTGTGTATTGATTCTTCCAATGGTTAGGATAAAGCATGCTTGTGGCATTTTCGTCTTGGACATGTCAACAAGAAACGCATTGCCCAACTCCAAAAGGATGGAGTGTTGGAGTCATTCGACCTTAAGGACAATGACGTGTGCAAGTCTTGTTTACTTGGACAGATGACCAAGTCACCCTTCACTGACACTTGTGAAAGGGGTGAGGGTTTATTGGATCTCATACACACTGATGTGTGTGGGCCCTTTAGAACCACCATAAGGGATGCGAGCCACTTCTATGTGACTTTCACCGATGATTATAGCAGATATGGGTATATCTACTTAATCAAGCACAAGTCAGAAACCTTTAAAAAGTTCAAAGAGTTTAAACAAGAAGTAGAGAATCAGTTGGGTAGGAAAATCAAGATGCTTCGATCCGATCGAGGTGGAGAGTACCTAAGTCTTGAATTCCACGACTACCTCAAGGAATGCGAAATCCTTTCGCAATTGACACCACCTAGGACATCGCAGTTGAATGGTGTGGCTAAGAGGTGTAATCGAACCTTGCTAGACATGGTTCGTACCATGATGAGTCGTGCTTCGCTACCTATATCATTCTAGGGGTATGCCTTAGAGACTGCCGACCATATCCTTAACTTAGTCCCTACGAAGAAGGTTGCCAAAACACCTCACGAGACGTGGACAGGGAAAGCTCCCTCGTTGGCACATATCAAGGTTTGGGGTTGCGAGGCTTTCGTAAGACGAGATACTCATGAAAAGCTCGAGCCTCGGAGTGAGCGGTGTATTTTTATCGGCTACCCGTAGAAGTCCTTTGGAAATCTCTTCTATAAACCGAGTGACAATGTTGTCTTCGTTGCGAGGAGAGGGGTTTTCCGAGAATGAGAACTTATAAGCCAAGGGGAAAGTGGGAGGCAACTCGATCTTGAAGAGATTCATGAGTCGAGTGATGAAGGAACCTCTAACATTGGCGCTCAACCCGAGGAGGAAACTCCGGTTGAACCGATTGACGAGTCCTTACCTCTTAGACATTCCGAAAGAGTTAGGGTTCAACCCCAGTTTTATGGTTTTCATATTACTACAGAAGGGGATATGTTCATTAGCAATATTACACTAGTGAATTTGGACGAACCTAACAACTATAAGGAAGCCATGGCGTGCCCGGAGTCTACAAAGTGGAAGGAGGCGATGGACAGCGAGATTCAGTCCATGTACGATAACCAAGTTTGGAGTTTGGTTGATAATGTGCTAGGTCATAAGATGGTTGGGTGCAAGTGGATCTTCAAGAAGAAGACCGACATGGATGGTAATGTGGATACTTATAAGGCACGATTGGTTACGAAGGGCTTTACTCAAACTCCCAGAGTTGACTATGATGAGACCTTCTCACCAGTTGCAAAGATAAAGTCTATTAGGGTGATGCTAGCCATTGTTGCATTTCATAAATATGAAATATGGTAGATGGATGAAAAAATATCTTTCGTTAATGGGAAGTTTGCTGAGGATGTTTACATGAGTCAACCAGAAGGTTTTGTCAATGCGAAGTATCCCAATAGAGTGTGCAAGCTTGAAAATCCATTTATGGATTGAAATAAGCGTCTCACAGATGGAATCTTTGTTTCGATGAGAAAGTCAAAGAGTTTGGATTTCTACGAAGCGAGGATGAATCATGTGTATATGCCAAAGCCAGTGGGAGTATAGTTAGCTTCCTTGTATTGTATGTCGACGACATACTACTCATAGGAAACGATATCCCGATGCTGCAGAAAGTCAAGTCCTGGCTTAGGAAGTGTTTCGCTATGAAAGACCTCGGAGAGGCTGCCTATATTTTGGGAATAAGGATAGTGAGAAACAAAAGTAAAAGACTAATAGGACTTAGTCAGAATACTTACTTGGACAAAGTACTAAAATGTTTTAGTATGGAGAATTCTAAGAAAGGGGAGTTACCGATCCAAAGTAATGCCAAATTGAGTAAGACTCAAATCCCGAGTACCGAAGTCGAGATAGCAGAGATGAGCTGAGTACCATATGCTTCTGTGGTTGGCTCGATTATGTATGCTATGACTTGTACTCGCCCTGATGTGGCCTTCGCTTTGAGCATGGTCAGCAGATATCAAGGGAACCCTGGCAAAGCACATTGGACCGCAGTCAAGAATATTCTTAAGTACCTTCGGAAGACCAAGGAATGGTTTCTAGTCCTCGGTGGGAGTGATGAATTAAGGGTGCGAGGGTATAGTGACGCCAGTTTTCAAACCGACAGGGACAACTACTGTTTGTAGTCGGGCTGGGTCTTTACCTTGAATGGAGGAGCAGTGACTTGGAAAAAATCCAAGCAGGAAACCATAGCTGATTCAACGTGCGAATCAGAGTATATAGCGGCGAGCGAAGTGTCAAAGGAGGCGATATGGTTGAAGAGCTTCATTGGAGAGCTTGGAGTTGTGCCAGCCATAAAGGAACCCATGGAAATTTTATGTGATAATGAAGGAGTAGATGCCTTGACCAAGGAACCGAGAGATCATGGTAGATCTCAACATATCGACATAAAATATCACTTTATTCGACATCGGGTAGAAGAAGGACTCCTCGTAGTGAAGAAGGTATCGTCTAAGGATAACCCAACGGATCCCCTTACGAAGGGACTGAGTAGGTTTAAGCACTTGCAACACACTAGGAGCATCGGGCTGAAGGACGATATTAGTTTAGATTAGATAGTTTTGAAACATGTAATAGATAAAAGTAATTGACATTTGATGACTAAATAAAAGAGTATTATTTATAAGAAAAGTTACTGTCTTATGTTAATTATTTACCTATTGTTTCACTTTTCATGTTTTGACTTCCTGAATAATAAGATTATTCGAATGTTCCACAGTCGCTCATACTTTGGGAGTAGGTATGAAAGAAGATTGTCATGAATAGGTTTGTACATTATATAAAGTGTATTAGACATAGCAAAGGTTTGCTGCAACGTTCATGTGTTGAGAGAAAAACTTGAGACGCACTTGAACAAACGTTAGAACAAGTATATTTGCAGAATAGTTTATCTCAAAGGATCTAAAACCTCAACAATAATAATAAGTTAGAGTTTGATAATTAGAGAGTTAGTTGCAGAAATGTAAGGAAATATAAATGACAGCAGGTGTTATATCAAGTATACACATAAGTTGATTCTTAACAAGGAATGCATTCAAACGTAGTGAGATATGAGATGCCAAGTTAGTAAGTGAGATCAAACGTAGTGATTAAGTCAAGAATCACTTGCTTCAAAGAGAGAAGATATTCAGATATAGTGATATTTATGAGTAAGAGAGACGAGAGAAATAATATGAGATATGAGATGCGAAGTGTTATCTAATATTTTGATAAGAAAGATTGAGTCCTATATATAGAGGCTCAAAGATTACACTTGTTCAATTATCTAAACGTAGCCATGTAAGGCATACTGGACAAAAGAGAGTACTCTATGAAAATCAGATAAAAAGTTAAACTAAGAAGACTAGATAGTGAACTGCTGATGATGATGACTTCGGATGCGGTAGCTGAACTGACTTGACTGCGGATCTTGCAAGGCTGTGGTAGGTCAAGTTTAAGAGGGTCACTTTTATGATTCAACAATTTCCCCCTAAGTGACCTCTTCAACTTTACTTCAGTTATAAAGTTTTAGAAACTTGATTAGAATCCACCAAAACTTTCTTACATTCTCTACCCAGATGATTCTCCTTAAAATTTTGAACCTGACTTCGGCAGTTATGTATTTGGACTTTTGAACTGCGGTTCGACAAACTTCAAGTTTCTTCCTTGTGAGACGATTCATGGCAGCCATGGGGATGAAATATTTGGTTTCATTGATATTTCTCTTTAAAATGACTCCAAGATTTGGAAGTTTGTTGCACCCAAAGATCTCTCTTGATAACCGTCAGTCAACATCGGTGCAGGGTCCAGTGGAGGTAGATCGAACTTCTTGGCAAGGACAGGGTGAATGTCTGCATCAATCTTTGCGAAGTCACAGACAGTTTCCCTTAGGAATGTGCTTACCCTCTCAAATGCTATCTTCATCTTGGGATACTTTTCTGCTTTGTTTTGGAACACCTTTGCTAACAGGAAGATTTCTTCTGGATTCATGCATGGGAACTCAGCTTGGGTGCGGACGTAGTCCTGATTCCTTCTTGTAAGAGTATACTGGTTGAAGTCAACTTTCATGAATTTTCGGGGCTTGAAGTTCTTGACTGCAGATGGTCTATCATTAGACAAAATTTTTTCTATTGAGGAGGCATGTTAGCATGGAATCGATTGAGTCTTTCGAATTCCATGGGTAGTCTCTTGTGATCAGGTAAGCTGCGGTCAAATTGGTCAAATACAGTGAAGTATTTTGTAATGGGGGATATTGGAACATCCCAGTAACCGTCAGATGGGGGTTCAGCAAAGGTAAGGTATGGTTTGTAGTCATCATCCAACAATATGCGGTGAGGATTGATCCAAGAATTGACTAAGGATTCATCCTAGGTGATGTCAAATCGGTTTTCTCTCTAGATTAGCTCAACAAACTTGGCTGCTTTCCAGTCTGCTTTCTTCTGTTTTGTTGTGGGAGAGCCAGTTGAGTGATCGGATGACATGTTGGATGCTAAATCTTTGAAGTGGGGAGGAGTTTTCGGTCGCTTCGAATTAGATTCTTGAATGATTTCTTTTTGCAGTGGTGACTAATGTTGTGGGGGAGTCTGATGTTGCGGTGGAGTATGGTGTTGTTGAGAGATGCTATTTGAATGATGGTCTTCATCACTTCCCCCTATTGAGGAATGCAGAGCCAGGGATTCCTCAATCCATTTCCGAAGATCATCGACTTTATCACACACAATGTCGAATTGAGCCTTGATAGCATCATCCAGTTGTTGATTGTTTGGAATAGTGGTGTTGAAGAGCAGTTGATGAATCTCTTTGGTAAGTTGAAGGATCTCAGGACCATGAAAATTTAAAGATAGAGAGCATCGAAATCCGTTGACGGTAGATTGTAGGACCGAGATAGTGGAATCATAGGCAGTATGAGTTTCATCTATCAGCTTCTTCGAGTAAGTCAACTGATCAGCAATGACTGCTTGAAGGTCTACCTTGATTGCAGATACTTCAGAGATGAGGCATTCCACAGTATCCATAAACTGCTGATGGTCAGCCATACGACATGTATCCAACAAACGAATTCCCATTTCTACTTTCAGAGAAATTCGCTCAGCAGCCAGTCATTCACGAGTTTCCAGCCGTTCTATTCTTTTAATTAGGGACTGCGGTCCTGGAATGTCTTCAGGTTGCGGTTGTGTGGGCTTGACCGCAGCAAGAATCTAATCTACTTTCTCTTGAAGATTCTGAAATTCTTTTCGTGAGACAGCATTCTTCTTTTTCTTCTTTTTCTTTTTTTTTTCTTTAGGCTTGTAGGTTGAGTGTTGTGAACCACTCGAGGCTTCTTCTTCATAAAAAATCATTACATCATCATCAGAAGGAGCATGCTGATTTACTTGATTGAGATCGAAGTCATCGAGGCCGAATGTAGGGGCAGAGCTAACTTCGATTGCGGTCTCATCTTCTTGAGAATCTTTAGGACTTGGAGTTCAAGGGAGCTTTGATTGATTTTCACCACCAGGAGTGGTCTGAGCGTTGCGGACCGTCTCAGCCATTGTGGACATCCAATCCTGTACTTTCAGAATTGTGGTTACGGTGTGAGCGTGGTTAATTTCATCTGCCCAATATTTTGCCACTGATTGAATTACTAGCTGCTTTTGTTGAAGCTTGTTGGTCTGTCGATCCTTCCTTTCTTGAAATGTCCTACGGAAAGCGACATATTTCTTTGCTTCAACTTCATTTCTTGGCTTGTATGTACTCCATGAATCATTGAGATCAATATCGTCAATTCTTTGATTAAGCACCGAGGTGTCCCTCGGGTCCACGAATCCTTGCACAATTGTGCTTACCGTTCCTAAACCACCTGGAAAGGATGGAAGCGGATTAGGATTTCCTGAGCTTCATCGGTCTCCTTGACCTGTGGTCAAGTCTGGCCTCAGCTCAGTTCTGGAAAGGGCGGAAGAATTGCCCTGCTGTTGGGAAGGTGTTTGAAGTGTATGGGTTATAGACAAAAGGATGGAGTTTAAATCCTCAGGTGTAAAGAAATGTAGACTGGAAGCCCTGGAGACCTTAGGTCGAGAACCAGTTCCATCCCCTTGGGAGTGAGCTGGGGGTGAGTCTCCACGATTAGGTGAAACATACACACTTTCTATGTCTGAGTAGAATTCGATGGTTGCATTGAATGGGTCTGCGGCCACCCCAAGGACTACCGGAGCGTTTTGAGAGGCTGCGGCATCTGTCCGGTCATGCATTTGGTCATTGGATTTGGTTTTTCTTTTCTTGAGGATTGCAATGGGTTGTGCGTCATCATCAGAATTATCATTTGATTCGTCATTTGAAGGCACAATTGGTTTGAGTTTTCTCTTCTTGGATGGTTCAGGGTTCTTGGAAGTATCCTTCTTCTTTGGGGTTCCATGTTTCTTGGAGATGTTGCGGGGGCCTTGGTTGGCTGAGGCAACCTTCTTGAATCTTTATGATAAAGGCAAGTTGGACAGTGTAGTAGAGGATGGGGCTGCGGTACTATCAGGGTTTATGAGTGTTGTTGTGGTTTGTATGTTCTGACTAGGTAGAGGCGGGGTAGGAAGGTATGGGTCAATACCTTCTGTAGCCTCTAAGTGATCTGTGACATCATTGGTTTCAAGTCCAAGTGAAGACAGTATGTGGACTGGTAGTTGTCTAATAGGTCGAAAAAGAGATTGATCTTTAGAGGGGTTATACCTTTTAAGATCTCTGGTGATGAAGAGATTGATATCGTTGCCCATGCTTGGTCCTACATCAACATGAAGATCGGAGATGCATAGAGACAAGAACCTTGAAGAGGTGAGTTCGGTAGGGATTTCTTTTGGACTTTCCTTGGGAATGTACTGAAGGAAGTCATCCCACAGAATCTGACTGTAGTTGACATCGTGACCAGTGAAGATGCTCTAGACTAACTCTAACAGTTTAAGGCCCATGTTATCAGTGCCTCTAATCCTGCCAGACAGACTGCGGATTACGAAGTGGCACACGAAATGCCATACCGCAGGTAACTAATTCTTCTTGAATTCGCCTACGCCTTTCAGCTTCTTTTGGTAACCCATTTTATAAAATGCAGATAAAATATCGGTTGTGCTTGGGGTGAGAACTTGGTTGAAGGATGAACTAACAGATTAATGGTGTTGAGAAACTTCTCTTTGGTCAGAATAACCAAAGAATCATTCACCAGATTCAGATGCACCTCTTGAAGGTTGTTGAGAGGGCAATATGCAGAGGAAGCACATTTGTAGAGAGTTGAAAGTGGAACTACATCGGTGAAGGCATCAAAAGGGCCGAACAAAGGATGATTTGACTAGAACTTGATTGGCTCATTGTAAAAAGAATGCACATCGAACACTGCCCTAAAATTGCTTGAGGCAATCGTTGGCATTTGGTTTCTTGAGGCAGAGTATGAACCAGTTGGGTGAACAGAGACAGATGTTTTGGAGTGTTTGTTTGAGATACCCGAGTTCACCATTTTTCAAAAGGTTTGAAAAACTTGCAGGAAAACAGAGTGCAAGAGGATGAAGGAGATGAAGTTCGTCTTGAGAGTTTTCAGAAAGCGTAAACCTTTCTTGTGGAGAAAAAAAAGGTTTTATAGTGGCAAAATTAAAATTTAATTGATTTTACCCTAATTAGAGTCGGGTAAAATAAAACATTTGATTTTTTTATTTGGATGCAATCCCAGCCACAAATGATTTTATTAAAAGATTTATAATATTTTTTTTAATTTTCCAAAAGCGGTTGCATTTAATGAAATGTCAGTCCCTAAAACATCACGTCTGAAGAACGTGTGGTGAGGGAGTTAATCTGTTGTATAAAGGGAGAAGTTGTAACGGATTTGACGTTTTGGGGTAATAGGAAGAGACAGTTTAATGAAAAAGATTTCTTAAAGAGAAATTTTTATGAAAAACTGTTCTTTTTTGTCATCATACCTAAAATAGGTTTGACAAAAGGTTTATTTGAAAAGCAGAATTGAAACGATGATATGATATACCAAGAATGTTTTTTAGAATGTTTTTATTATTTAATGAAGGATCATTAAATAACACAAAACGTTTCAAGAATTTATGAAGTAGTTGAATAATTGAGACTTCATTGCGGATTGAGACTTCATTGCAGATGGATCTTTTATCATTGCGGATGGATGGTTAGACGACTGCAGTAGAAGAGCTGAGGGGAACACTTGGACAAAAATTAGTATCAACAATTAATGAGCACCATTGTGAGATAGATATGATATAGAGTTGCGGTGTATGAGGGATACTACCGTACATAGAATATACTGCGGTACATAGGATACACCAAAACTATCTATCATAAATAAGTTCAATGAGGACCCCAATAGAGACCAAGGATGGTCTGCGGTACCTCTCAATTCAAAAAGAATTGTGGGTCCGGATTCATCAATCCAAACATTTGTAAGAAATTGTTGAATTTGGTAGAGTCAAGTGCTTTAGTGAATACATCAGCAATCTCTTCATGAGTATTGACAAAAATTAGTTCGATATTACCTTTCAGAATGTGATCTTTGATGAAGTGATACCGTAGCTCAATATGCTTCGTCTTAGAGTAATGAATAGGATTGTGAGAAATCGCTATAGCACTCTTAGATTCACAATAAACTGGTATCCGCAACATTCTGTATCCGTAGTCCATAAGTTGTGTTTTCATCCACAAGACTTGAGAACAACAGCTGGCTGCGGCCACATATTCAGCTTCTGCGGTAGACAATGATACACGACCTTTTTTTCTTGATGACCAGCTGACGAGTCTTCCACCCAGAAATTGAAATCCACCGAAGGTGCTTTTTCGATCTAGTCTGCATCCGGCATGATCCGCATCAATGAATGCTTGTAGGCTAAAGTCATTCCATGCGGGGTACCATAAGCCAAGAGTTTTGCTACCCTTTAAGTATCTTAGAATCTGCTTGGCTGCGGTCATGTGTGACACTTTTGGATTAGCTTGGAACCTTGCGCATACACTGGTTGCAAATACAATATCTGGTCGGCTTGAGGTGAGGTACATCAATGAACCAAATATTCTTCGATAAGTTTTGTGATCTATGGATTCACCGGTAGGATCAGCGGAGATTTTATGTCCGAAGGCCATTGGGACCTTTGCTGAGGAACAGTTGTCCAGTGAGTATTTCTTTAGTAGTTCATAGGTGTATTTTTCTTGATGAATGAATATTCCTTGCGAAATTTGTTTGATTTGAAGACCCAGAAAGAAATTAATCTCTCTATTCATGCTCATTTGAAATTTACTAGTCATGAGCCTAGCAAATTCATCCACCATTCCTTGATCTGAGGATCCGAAGATGATATCATCCACATATATTTGTACTAGCATAAGGTGATTACCGTTTGCTTTTCTAAATAAAGTGGGATCAATTAATCCTCTTTTGTACCCTGATGAGACAAGAAATTCTGAGAGAGTCTCGTACCATGCTCTTGGAGCTTGCTTCATACCATAGATTGCCTTTTTGAGTTTGTAATAGTGATCAGAAAATTTAAGACTTTTGAAGCCAGGAGGTTGCTGAAGATAAACCTCCTCTTTTAATTCACCGTTGAGAAAAGCACTTTTTACATCCATGTGATGTACTTTGATGTTCTTGTGAGCTGCGTATGCTAAGAAGATTCAAATGGCTTCCATTCTTGCCACCGGAGCGTACGTTTCATTATAGTCAATACCTTCAAGTTGACTATATCCCTTAGCAACTAGCCTTGCCTTGTTTCTGACGACCGCACCAGATTCATCCAACTTGTTCTTGTAGACCCATCTAGTTCCAACAATAATGTGACCTTGCGGCTTCAGAATAAGTTGCCACACTTTGTTTCTTTTGAATTCGTCTGGTTCTTATTGCATTGCGGATATCCAGTCTGGTTCCAGTAATGCTTCATTGATCGTTCGGGGCTCGACCGAGGACATAAATGCTGCGTAGTGACAGTGATCAGATAAATCCTTGGAAGATCGAGTTTGGATACCTGCAGATGGGTTGCCGATGATTTGACCCGATGGGTGGTCATTCGTCTATACGTGTAAACGATTAGCAACTGCGATAGAGGGAATATCTTCAGTATCGAAAGACTCTTCGATTGGAGGCGGTAGTTCCCCCTGGGTTTGAGAACATCATGTGGAATCATCTTGGGCTGTTGGATCGATATTAGCATTTTCTTGAGCAATTGGAGTAGGTCCCCCCTGGATTGTTGATGAAAGATCCTCTTGAGCGTGAGAAAGTTCCCCCTAGATTATTGAAATTGTGAGAACTCTTGGGTCAGTTCTGGTGTCTATATTTTCTATGTTTTCATCATCCGAGTCCGAAGAAACATTTGATGGTTGAAATCCTCTGCGGAGAGGGACTGGAGCTGCTTCTTCTAATACTGGAACCCCGATGGTTGTTGTATGATCCTGAGTTGAGTTTTCCCCCTCAACCAGTGAGGTGAAAGTAATAAGCAACACATCATCGGATAGCGTAGGCCCATATACTTCAGCATGTTGCATTTGGGCTTCAGGTGACACAAGAACCTCAGAGAGTTTAGCAGTCTCTATTGGATCGAAGAGATCATCATAGTTAACTTCAACTATGTTTAATGGACCTGAAGAGTCAGGAATATCACATTCAAGGACTGCTTTAGTCTCAGTGGAGGGAGAAGTGTTGCGGACATAATAATCATCGAACTTTTCATCAAATCTTTCGACTATTAGTCTAGTACGTCTTATGAGAACCCTATAGGCTACCCTGTTTGTTAAGTAGCCAATGAAGATGCCTTCATCATATTTTGGTACAAACTTGTTGAGATGATCCTTGTTGTTGATCACAAAATATTTGCATCTAAATATATGAAAGAATAGGACATTAGGCTTTCTGTTGTTAAGGCCCTCATATGGTGTTTTGCTGAGACGTTTGCACACGATGCTTCGGTTATGAACAAAGCATGCAATGGCCACTGCTTCGGATGTAAAGGACATTAGGCTTTCTGTTGTTAAGGCCCTCATATGGTGTCTTGCTTTGGACTGTTTTCCATACGCACATGCAAGGCAGAGAGTGTCATTGTGATACTTAAGAATAGCGAGACCTCGGACAAGTTCCCTTGTGACCAGGTTGTTGATATACTGGAAGTTGATCAGATGAGCAAGCTTGCGGTGCCAGAGCCAACTAACTTCGGATATGGCTTTTGATTGGAAACATAGTTGTGGTTTCCCGATGATCAGAGAGACATCCAGAGGATACATAGTACCTTTGGATCTGGATTTGATCAGGCAAGTGCTTCTATCGCTTGTCATTATGTAGTAGAATTAGTTATCAAATTCAAACCGATGACCTGCCTTACATAGTTGCCCAACACTAATGAGATTGTGTTTCAGACCTTCCACACAAGAGGCCTTTTGTATTGAAAAATTTCTAGTAGTAAGAACACTATAACCTCGGATGATTCGATTCGCGTTGTTGCCAAATGTGACGTTACCCCCATTACAAATAGGCCTGAAATCCTGAAGGTACTCTAACCTTCCGGTCATGTGCAAGGAGTAGGCACTGTCGATTAACCATTCTTCTTCTTGGTCCTCCTTGCACAAAGCCTGAGAATTAAACGGTCAATTTAGGCACCCAAACGAGTTTGGAGCCCGGGGCAACATATGAATTCTTAATTGATGCATGATACGATGTTGCAGGGACAGGGTTTGTGTCAACTTTTAGACCTAGTCCTGGGTGTTTGAGAGATTTTGGAGTTTTGTGAGATTGAGAAGAGTTAAGAGGTTTTTAAATGAGCTTGATTTGACATGAGAAGAAATCTTTTGACACTGACATTTGCAAACTGAACTTTTTTCATTTGTGTTGACATTTTGTTTAGTCAGTGGTCTGAGTGAGGGAGTAAGCTTGTGTCCAGTCTGAGGGTTATGAGGTCTGACAGTAGGCTTTGAAAAAGCAGATTTTAAAGGTGCAAAAGCACGTGTAGACCTTTTGAGAAGTGATTTCTTAAAACTTTGATGTGAAATTAAAAGTGCTAGAGTTGGAAAAATACCCTTCCATTTTGGATCATCTAAGGAATAGATTTGAAAACCATTGCTTCGAAAAGACTTTACTTTCTTTTGGGTTATGTTAGATGAGTTTGGAATGGATTGAAGAACTGTAGATTCATTTTTCTTTGTTTTCTTGACTGCAGAGATTTTGGACAGATAATTTGAGAAAACAAGTTTTTCTGAACTCCTAGACTTACAGATTTTTGAGAAATTGCTTTTGTTTTGAAAGATTTTCCCGCTTATTGCCTCGGAATCGAATTTCTTCTTTGAAAGCCTTTTTTGCTTCGGTTTTAGGAGAACCGCAGTCAATGCTATTGAGTTGCGGTTTCCTTGAAACATTTGATAATTTTGAAAAATGAGGACTTGATTCATCTGAACTGGAGAGTTTAGGATTCGGGGAACATTGACCAACTTCAAAGTTCTCGATTGGTAATTGATGATGAATTGGTTGGACGGTCACAATACTTTTGACTAAGGTTTGCGGTTCGGATCTTTGAACAACCACATAATAAGTCTGAGTGGATACATTGGTGGGACAATTGATGGAAGGAAGATGGACAAACCGAGGTTCATGACTGCGGTCTGATGGCAGAGATGAGAAGTCTATTGAGACTTCAGAATCTTCCAAGACAATTTCCTCATCAGTAATTGATGAAGTCTGAGAACTGGGAAAAGTTGTACTATCTATGGGATTAGAGAATTCAGGAAGAATTTCTTCGATAACACAATTGTTACTCAGATCGTGAAGTCTACCAAAGTGAACTTTGATATCTTTAGGAAATGTTTTGTCATTGACCGGAAACATAAATTCTCGGTCTGGAGGGACGTAGGGATGGTCTTTATTGAATTGGGGTGATGAGTCCTTTACGGTAGAGTACCCATTGGACCAACCCCAATTGTAAGTGTTATCAGTAGTCCCATTGTTAACAAGATTTTTGATGGCTTCACTTTCATTAAACAGTTTTTCTATATAAAGATTTAAGCATACAATTTCACTCTGAGCTAAATCTCTCTGATTCAAAGCTATTTCTAACTGTGTTTCACTCAACATTCTTGCATCTTTTTCCAAAATTAAGTCATTTTCTAACTTAGCCATTTTGAGTCTTTTGTTGTCCAGTCGTCCTTTTACGTGAAACATCTCCTAGGAAGCAATGTTCTTATCATCTAATGCTTTGTTATAGTCTGTAAGGACGGTAGCACATGTATCATTAAGGTTGTCTATGAAGGGCTGACAATCATGCATGTTATAATTTAGAGTTTGAATCATAAGTTTTACCTGTTCGACAATGCTGAGTGCCCCATCCTTCGTCATATAGCAGTAATTCTTTTCCATCTTTGTAGAACAATCTTCATCGACAGTTGCTATCATACAGATCTTTCCTTTTCCTTTGATGCTGCTAATGTCCTCATCTTCATCCCCAGAGGACCAAACTTGATGATCTCTTTTTACCTGAGCAACATATGCTCTTCCTTTTTCCTTTTCCTCCATTTCCTGAGCCATTCTGAGATAGAATGCTCTATCTTTTACTACATTTGCCTTGCCGTCTTTGGCAAAATGATTCTCTTTGTTGCACTTGTGACATATCACAACATCACTTTTGTCTTCTGAGGGAGTACCGGAGTCAATGGTTTGGATCGGCTTCGGTGCCTCCTTGGGTTGAGTATTTTGGGACTGCGGTGGTGGGGGAGTGTTTTTAGTGAAATGAGAGTCATTGTTTTGAGTGTTAAGATTTCGGTTGAAAGGTGGTTTGTTATACAACTGATTCTTTTGGAATGAAGAAGGTGGTAGTCGGTTGAACTGTTGGCTGACAAGAGTGATTGCATTATGAATTCTTCTTCATCGTCAGACTCCGAATTTGCTTCATATGAATGCGGAGAGTTGTCAAATGCTGCAGAGTATTATTGAGAGTGAGGAGATTGTGCTACGAGAGCAAGTGGACCACCGAGGTCTGCACATTCTTTGAGTACGGTAGATTCTTGGGCTTGCAGTTCACCATAGAGCTTATAAAGAGACAAACAGTGAATTTTTCTATCTCCTTGAACAATCATTTTGGAAGTCATCCAATGTCTTCCTAAACCGTTAAGAAACTGGAGATTTGTTTCATGGTTGCTTTGGACAGTGCCAACATTGGATAGTTTAGTGACTATCAGATTAAATCTTTTGAAGGAATCTTCTAAACTTTCACCCACATGAGCTTTAAAGTTATTAAACTCATTGAGTGCGGTAGTAAGTTTTATGTCTTGATCCTGTTCAGTTCCTTCATACAGGTTTTTCAGTACATCCCAGATCTCCTTTGCAGACTTGCAATTTATGATTATGTCGAAGTTGTTAGGCGTAACTCCACACGAAATCTCATAAAAGGCAATACAATCAAATTCCATTTTGTCTAGATTGTCTTTGGTGGGATGTTCAGCGCTGGTTCACCATCTCCTAGTCTTGCTGTGGCTCCATCAGTTTGTACTGGAGTAAGAACAAGAACGTGAGGTCCTTTTTCAACAAATCTCCATACGTCTCTTCCAAGTCTCCTTAAATATTTTCCATTCTCTGGGACCAATGGTGATATTCATTTGCCACAAATATTGATGCACTATTCGAACCACCAACACTGTTTGATACATTAAGAGATAATGCCTGTTCCATTTTTCCTTGTTTTTTTTTTAATTTTTTAATTTTTTGAAGAGATGAGCTTCAGTGGCATAGAAGGCTTTTTGAAAATCAGATTTTTGCTTCAAAAGGCAAACACTTGAACAAACGTTAGAACAAGTATATTTGCAGAATAGTTTATCTCAAAGGATCTAAAACCTCAACAATACTAATAAGTTAGAGTTAGACAATTAGAGAGTTAGGTGCATAAATGTAAGGAAATATAAATGACAGCAGGTGTTATATCAAGTATACATATAAGTTGATTCTTAACAAGGAATGCATTCAGACCAAGTTATTAAGTGAGATCAAACTTAGTGATTAAGTCAAGAATGACTTGCCCCGAAGAGAGAAGATATTCAGATATAATGATCTTTACGAGTAAGAGAGATGATCGAAATAATATGAGATATGAGATGTGAAGTGTTATCTGATATTTCGATAAGAAAGATTGAGTCCTATATATAGAGGCTCAAAGATTACACTTGTTCAACTATCTAAACGTAGCCATGCAAGGCATATTGGACAAAAGATAGTATTCTATGAAAAGCAGATAAAATGCTAAACTAAGAAGACTAGATAGTGAACTACTGATGATGATGACTTCGGAGGCGGTAGCTGAGCTGACTTGACTGCGGATCTTGTAAGGCTGTGGTAGGTCAAGTTTAAGAGGGTCACTTTTATGATTCAACATCATGAGTGCTTATGAATTTGATTTGAGCAATGGATTAAACCCGCGCTTACTGGTATCACTTTGTGGAATTTATCACGAGTGATCGCAAGATGATAATATCATATGGTCTTAAAACCTAGATATATGGTTTATCATTTATGAGTTGGTTGTGCATTGATAATGCATAAACGCATCAGTAACTTGATGTTATAAAACGCATTGTTGTGCATGATTTGATGAGTGAAAGGCAAATGCATATAAGTCGAAGTTTATCTGTTCCTTTTATCCTAAGAGGGTAAAAGCGATATCTGGGCCCCTCGATGATTTGGTTTGACTTATGTGTCGGGCCCGGTCAGGACTGAATTGATGTGTTCAATTAAGTTCTATGTCAGACAAATCAGATATCGAGAAACAAACTGATGGACAATAAGTATGACTATGTTCCATGTAATTGTCCGCACTATATCTAGAACGGAGGACTATACGATCCCTTATCTAAAGGACAGGTTACAGATAAGATCAGAGTTCAACAACATCTTTGAGAGCAACGATTGCTAATCGGATTGTACTTACATTTCTAGTTACTAGAATTATCCAAGTGGGAGACTGTTGGATTAGTGTCTAAGCCCATAACTATATTTGGTATGTACTTGACCTGGGTGTGTATGGTCCTTTTGGGTTGCCTTCACCAGAGCAACTTGACAG
The DNA here is from genome assembly GCF_051521515.1 of Lactuca serriola. Classification (NCBI taxonomy): domain Eukaryota; kingdom Viridiplantae; phylum Streptophyta; class Magnoliopsida; order Asterales; family Asteraceae; genus Lactuca; species Lactuca serriola. The sequence continues at coordinate 34,802,600 of NC_136411.1, forward strand.
GGTGATTTAGAGAGAGAGAGAGAGGTTATTATGGTTTATTAATATGTTATATGAATAATATATTAAAGGAGAAATCATATAGTTTAATTAATATTAGACAAGAATTAATTAAGAATTAATTCTTTGGCTAAAAGACATTAATTAAAAAAAGGGGACTTAAACTGTCAAATGTGTGATAGTTGAATATTGGGCTGGGAAGCCTTATGGACTAGGAATGGACGAAATTACGAATGTGTCGATCCTAATTTCAGCCATAAGGGCCCTATTCCAGAAGCTTCCTTGGACGGCTTAAGGCTTAAGTTGTCCATTAGGGTTTTAACTGAAACCCTAGCAGCACCGGTATAAATAAGACTCCTAGGGCATCAGATTTCGGCCACTTAAAACCCTAGAAGATTTCATAGCCGAAATTATGCCATCCCCTCTCTCTCAATTAGCATCCTCTTTCTTGTGGTGTTTGTAAGCCATTAGAGGAGTGACATTTGTGACTCTTAGCTCCAAGACAAGAAGATTCAAGCCATTATTGAAGAGGTAATCATCTAGATTTGTTTTCTTATGATAATTTCGAAATACGTATGCTAGATCTAGGGTTCATAAGTATTGGATGAATTCCATGTAACATAGAGAAACCTAGATCCAATCATTAGGGTTTGCATGAGCACATAGGTTGTTCTTTTGGCTCAAACCCATCAGGATAATGATATGCTAGTATATGACTGATTGGTAGAACTATATGATTATCTGTATTTGATGGTTCCATGTTTATGTTTATCTGTTACATATGTCAATATATTGTGTTGGGTTAAGGTTGTACTGCTTTGTGTAGTAGCCAACAAACCCATGAGCATTCTAGACAAGAGATGAGGGTCCGATTGGCATGGAAAACTCATACTGTGGGCTAAGGAGAAACCCAAATATGATTTGAGGGCCCAATTGGCATGCCAGACTCATACTGTAGGTTTAAGGGTAACCCGGTCTTTTTAGCAATGGACCTACTATATGCTGTTATATGTATGTATGCATAGGTACTTTGGGGGAACTCACTAAGCTTTGACTTATAGTTTTTAGTTAATCCTTTCAAGTACTTCTGAGGATCGTGGGAAAGCGAAGGCGTGATCATGCACATCATCCTGTTTTATGTCACTGGGTTGTAGGAAAAACTCTGATTTTGAAATAATGTTTTTAAAACAATGACTCCTTTTGTAAACAATATTGGTTAATGGTTGATTTTGAAAATGTTATATTTATTATGATTTTGGAGTGTTACAAGTTGGTATTAGAGCCTTGGTTTGAGAGAATTAGATGAACATTTGTATGAATCCAGACTCAAACTAGGGAACTAGAATACTTTTTAAATGGTTTTCAAATTTGTTTTAAAAAATAACCAAGGAAGGATGCGATGTGTACGATCAGCCGGAGCAAAAAAGTATATCCCAAGTTGCCCACACTATTATTTGTTATGATATGGTAGAACAACATGCTAGTTGTAGGATACGGATCTTCAGAAATTGCATGATTTGCCTGTTGTATGATGCCTTGTATCCTATAAAGTTTTCCTACTTATTATGGACTCTTTTGGGTGTGAATTAACTATTAACTGAATACGTTAAGTTACATGCTACATAGGTTACATAATTTTAGAGTGAAGGAATTGGCCCTATATGGCTCAACTCTTGTTTGAGTCCAACTATTATATGGTTCACTCTTTTAATAAAAAGTTATTTAAGTTATATTGCATGTGATTGTATTCATGTGATAGTTAACTTGCACCAATGGGGGTCGTTTGACAGTTGATCGAAGGGTGAGGTGTGGATCCTAAGAGAGCCTAGGAAGTGCTTTAGTATGGTTGTTATGCTATTTAGCAAGTGTTGGAAGTACTATTATGACTAGGTAACTTAGAGGACTCGAGATGATTCTTGAAGAAAGTATGGATAGGTGTAGTAGGTAGTATTAGGCCCTTACTATTAGAAGCACATGATCCATACTCGGATCAAGGAAGTCACAAGGATTCAAAGGAACTGGTTGAGGGTAGATATCATGGTTGGATATCCATGACTCATGGAAATATTTATGTATCTGCAATCTTTTGGTTATGGTTGTTCAGGCTGAGGATGAGTATGGTGATTGTTGTGCTTTATTGGCCATCTCAGTTTGGGTTTAAATAGTGCATACCTAAGTGAGTTACCGATTTTGAGGTTTCAGGAGCCTTGCTCAAGTAGTGCCATTTGGGCCGTAGGACTTAAGAATGAAGCCGTTTTTGGGAGTGCATCGATAATTTCAAACGGAGGATGAGTGGTTGGCAGATGAATTGGAATGTCACTATCTATGGTGAGTTTTATGTCCTTCCAGTTTTCTGAGTTCGAAGAAGGAGTGGGCAGGCTTGTGACTTTTAGAGATGGGATGTAAACCAAACATGAGGCTAGTTAGCTACGGTGTTTGGCAGCTGTATGATAGCATGGGAAGGTGTCGGGGGATTGTTGTGGTATAGATGCCTCGTGATGAGACCAAGGGTCCGGTTCTTGGGAAATAGGCAGGTCAAGTGCTAGCTGATGGTTTAAGGCGAATCGGGAGCGTCAACTTTTGTTGTCTCTTATGTATCCTGACTATGAGAATGATGCCTTTTGGTACTTATGAACGATTTTGCGATGAATTGATAGTTGGGATTGCAGGTAAGGAGTGTATGTTTTTGGATAGTAAGTTGGTGTTTTTCTTATACATTTGCATGAAATCCTTAATGTTAAAAGGTGGTTATGATTAGAAATTTTTGTGGTCTTCATCTAAGATTCAAAATCTCGTAGGGTTACTTGGTCCTTATTCGGAAGATCATCCTGCGTGTTTATACATTCCAAGAGTCAGGCGTGGTTTGTATCTGGTCGAGCCGATTTGAGATACGTTTTGGTTACAACACCAGTGGGTGGTAGTTCAAACCCTAAGTGGGGGAGAACTAGGTATTTTTCTTCGAGGATCATTGATCTGTTCGAGTTTGTGGTGTCAGAAGAATAACTCATATGGATCTGGAATACGGGTATGCGGGATTTCGATTTAAGACCTGGTCAAATCAGGGGTGTAGAGCAAGTGGCTATCTGATGTATGTGTTCAGGAATTACACGAGTTGTCTCGTAACAGGAAGTAGTTGGTCAAGGAGATCATTGTAGCCATTGATTCCTTTTTGGGATGCCAATGAATAGATAAGGAGGCACTAGGATCACTCAGATTGAGTATCGGTTGTTGAGGGACTTGTCAGCTCATTGTATGGATTGCTATTTTCACTCTAGATTGGGTAGTTGTCGATCGATAAATCAGTTTCAGGGATAAGTATGTTCAGCTCCGTGTGGGTTTTGGTTCACTGGATTAGGTGTCAATGCATTCTCGATCATTGGTCATTTCATACATCATCAACACAGAGATTCTCCAGAAATTTTAAGCTATATCAGTTGAATTTCAATGGATTCAACAACCTATCGTCCAGTTCGGCTCGAGTTCGAAAGATGTCCTTGGTTATTGGGAGTCTAGAAGTTGGGACAATGTTGCTCAGTTTTCTAGATGGGACATTAGATCTACTTAGAATCTAATTTTTGGATGTCATGCTGGCAGGGTCGGTATTTGGATGGATCCGACTAGAGTCTTAGCAATATTTCCGGATAACCTTAAAATTTTTATCGAGATAGTTACATATTGATGTGGTGTATTCCGCATCAATCAAAGTATGGGATCTTGTTTTGATCGTCCACGAGGACGTCTTCTGTTAATGATTGAGGTTCGTTATTTCATTAGAAATCTGCTACTTCACCCCTTTTGGGGTAAGGTTATGGCTTTCCAAAGCGTGTGTATTGTGGTAAGTTCATTATATATTGTCGTGAGGGGGTGCATGTAGATTGGACAAGATATCAATGAAGCACTTGGTTCAAATTATATGCATGGATCTTATTTGGGTTTTAGCCTTTGAATTGGAACAAGAGTGTGACCATCTATCCTATTATAGGGTCGTGTGTGACCATGTTTTCGTCGGATTTTATGTTGGTAGCAGCTTGTACTGTGAAAGGAATAGTGCATGGTAAAAGAGTATGGCATTTTTGCACTCGATTAGTGTTGAGAGGGATGTTGATTAGGTTCCTAAAAGGTGGTGGAATGAAGTTGAGTATCTTTAGGTCCCCATGTTACTGGTCGTGAGTTTTCAGGAGAATGATGGAATGTCTACAAGATCGGCGTAATACCGGGAGCATTCCAGAGATGGGTTGAGGGCCGGGAAGGGCATTCCAGACTCATGTTATGGGCTCGGAGGTGGTCTAGACCTATGCTGAGGACCTTGTAGGGGTATTCCATACATATGATATGGGCCCAATAATCATGATTTTTTATTTCTTCTGCATGTGGTACATTCGGTGTTGGTGCATTGTTGGAGTCAGAAGACTCACGAACCAGATGGTTTGGATAAAGTGAGCAGTTAAGGTTGCTAGGAATATCAGTCGTGCATTAGAAAGTCTGTTGCGGAGTGTTTTCATGATAAATATTGTTTGTTCGCGAGCTGTTATTAGGGGTTTGGTTACCAAGGTTGGGTATCGGTTATGGAGTTTCAAGTCATGAAGTTCATTGTGAATGTCTTCAGTGATTTTCCAGGTGGGGTTATACCTGATCTAATTAGGGTTGGATGCAAGGTGAAAATTCTTGGATTAATTATCTTTGCTCGTACGAGCAGTGGTTGGTAATGGCGTATTAGGGAGTCAAGGGTTTATTTAAGGTTTTTGGTACATCTTATGGATTTTGAATTCTCGAGCGATGTGTTTTGAGTACTTCATTCTGCGGGTTTAGTGGTGTTTTTAGTCAAAGAAAAGGGGTGGGTTCAACAAATGGATGGATATCAGTCCTGGAATATGGGTTCTGAACTTTAGATTCGATGAGTTTCCGGTCTCAAGAAGCATATTGATAGAGTTGATTCGGTGATTGTAGTTTTAAAAGTCCATGGCTCTGTGGTTCTCGATAGAATTTAAGTCTTATAGCTAGGAAGTTATTGAATATGATGGAGTTATACGTGTTTTTCTACAACGGTTATCTAGTTGAGGATCATGTTGGGAGTTGCCTTGTTTTTGGATGAAGTGTTCAACGACAGTGAATGTTCAGGAGTCCTATTTCCCAGTGGTATCAGCAAGGTAGTTTAGGGTTGGAAAGGTTCCGTATGGTTAGGATTGTAAAGAGAAGACGTAACTATGTTCCGAGATAGTTTGCTTGCTTTAGAGTCAGTCGAGGTATTAGATTTCCAGTTTTTGGGAGAATTGTGATGGTTTCCTTTAGTGGTAAAAGTTAATGGGTCAAGGATTCATTATTGGTAAGGGTGCGTGAGTTTCTTTAAGATTGGGTTAAGGATAGTATGGGAAGGCAGTCACCTAAATGAGTTGACTTATAGTTCGGATCGGGTTCTGGGGAGGACCATTGGAGCGGCCCGAGGTGGAGATGCGGGAACTCTACCCTGAGTTAGTTGCAACAAGGGACTTTGAGGATGTAGTTTGATTTAAGTGGGGGAGAACTGTAACATCTCAATTTTCAAGTGTTTACCTTTAACCCCTTTAGTATGAGAATTGTTTGCATTTTGGCCCCTATGCATTAGTAGGACTTCAAAATGGCCCATAGTGGGATTTTGGTAATTTTGGCCGAAGGCTTAGTATGTTGGGCGTATGCTTCGTACGGAAGGCGTACATGCGTGGGGCCTTGTACGTTGGGCGTACACTGCATACGTAGGGCATACGTGAAGGATCTTCAAACCTTAATATTTAGGGTTTGGTCCATATATAAACATCATTAACTCCTCACTTCTCATTCCCTTTTCAGCCTCCACTTGCCATTTTGCCCATCCAGAACCCTCATCCACCTTGAGAGTGTTCTTGAGCTTTTGTGGACACTTTTGGTGATTAAGAAGGAATGAGAAGAATAGAGGACCATCTTGGAAGAGTAAGGCACTTTAGATCCAGAATCTCATCACCATTTGGCATCATTTTAAGGTAAAAAGCTCTAAACTTGATGATGATTTGTTTAAGATCTTGTTAGCATTGAAGTTGTGAACATTTTGGTGCCATTAGCTTGACATTTTGAGTATGGGTTACTCTAAGTCATTTGAGCCATCCTTTTAGACACTTCAAAGTGTTGTTGTGCAAAAAATATGATCTTGAGTGCATGCATGTGTTAGATGGTCTTATTGGCTTAAGAATATAGGGTTTTAGAAATTAAGCACTTAATAGCAATGAAAAGTCATAAAGTTGGAAACTTTATGACTTAGGTCATCATTTTGGGCTTGGATCTGAGTTTTGGATGGAAGAGGTTAATGGAATAAGCTCTTAAAGGAGTTTTAGGACTGGGCAGTGTATGCTAGGCATACCTGGAGATACGTTGAGTGTACGCGGTCAGGGCCCCACTTTTTGGTTAACATCAGAGTACACTGGGAGTACTCTCTTGGTACGCAGGGAGTACTCTACTGGGAAGGAATATTGAAATATGGACCTTGATCGTTGACTTTGACTTTGACCAGGGTTGACCAATTTTGACTTAAGGGTATTTTAGGTATTTTGAGCTATAGTTAAGCCTTGGTCTCTATCTGTTGAATAGGTGCCCTGTAGAGCCGGTATTCGGAACAGTGTATTGTTCAACTATTCGTCAGACTACGAGGTGAGTTTCTCTTCACTGTACCGTGGGTCGAAGGCACTAATGTCGGCCCACTAGATTATGTATCCTAGTTATAGGATAGTGATATGCTAGTATATGACTTATTGGTAGAAATGTATGATTATCTGTATTTGTTGGTTCTATTTTTATGTTTATATGTTACATATGTTGACATATTGTGTTGGGTTGAGCTTGTATTGCTTTTTGCGGTAGACAACAAACCCGGGACAATCCAGATATGAGTTGAGGGCATGATTGGCAAGCCAACCTCATATTGTGGGTTCGGGTACAACCCAGATATGAGGTGAGGACCCGATTGGCATGCTAGACTCATACTATGGGCTTAGGGGTAATCCAGTCTTTTTAGCTGTAGACCCAATATATGTTGTTATATAATTATGCGTGTGTTGGTACTTTGGGGGAATTCAATAAGATTTGACTTACAGTTTTTAGTTCATCATTTTAGGTACTTCTGAGGACCATGGGAAAATAAAGGTGTGATTGTGCACATCTTCCTGTTTTATGTCCCTTGGTCTTGGGAAAAACTCTGATTTTGAAATAATGTTTTTGAAACAATGACTCCTTTTGTTAACAATATTGGTTAATGGTTGATTTTGAAAATTTTAAATTTATTGTGATTTTGGATTGTTACAATTACGTTGTCGTGTTTTATAGTGTAATTACAATAAACAGTCGAAATCGAGTTAGTTGTTCGGAGTTATAATATGGTTAAACTTTGTTGTTAATAGGTAAATTCAATAGATTGCTTATTGTTGGTTAAAAACTTAAACAAGTAGAATTGTCATAATTACAAGTTTTGAAAATAGTTTACGGGGTTAAGTTAGTAAATAATCGTATCGTGAAATTTGATGAGTTTGATGACAATTGGTCACGAAGTTTAGCCCATAATAAATTGTAACAGATTCCCAGGAACTTATTGTTTGTTGAATAAATGTTCGGTGAAGTGGAAAGGTGAAGGGTAGTGGAAAGCTGAGACCGAAGTAGGAATTGGTGTGCTGACTAGCTATGTAAGTAATTTTACTCTAACACCTATTGTTGTCGATGTGTATAGTGGCACAATATGTGGGTTATGTATATTTTGATATTAATATATATATATATATATATATATATATATATATATATATATATATATATCCTTATAAAAGAATATTTTTTTGCCATGTGTCATCATATTAAGCATTTTAATTAATGTCATGCCACTTGACAACCTATTGATTCTTGATTTCAAATTTCAAAATTTAAAATTTTCACTTTAATTATATTAAATTAATAAATTAGAATGAAAAATAAAATGAAATTAATACATATCATAAGGTGATATAATTTCACGCATCTATTTGAATCAATGATTATAATTTTATATAATTAAAAAATATCTCTTAATTAATAATTTACTTAAAATAATTTATTTAAAATAATTATTTAATAATTTTGAGTTTTTACTATAAAGTTTAATTAATTTTGTAACCGTGATTCCCACGAGACACACACACACACACACACACACACACACACACACATATATATATATATATATATATATATATATATATATATATATATATATATATGAAACGACCCTAAAATCTCAAATTATATGTTATAATATGGTTTAAATACATACAATGGTGAGTTCAAGTAGCAAAAGGATAAAGTTTTTGGCAATGTAATATGTACATCCTTGTACTTATCTCATTATAAAAGAAGATTTATATGTTTTTAGTAAAGGATCATTAAGGAAAAGTTGTAGTTCACTCCGAGATGATCATGGGAATATAAAGTTTGACAAAATCGGAGTTCATATGAAGAAGTTATGGCCATCTGAAGTTGATACGGAAATTATCCGAAAGCGTGATTCCCCCATTTACAAGATGCGACATGTCTTAACCCATATGGTAGATGTATTAGTAAGTTTATATGATTATAAGAGATTTGGTACGTTACCTAACTTCTTCATATGAACTCGGATGCCATGATAATAGTTAGTCGTCACTAACTAGTCAGGTGAGTATATGTGAATTATATGGGTACATAACAAGTAAATATTTTTACTTGAAAAGTGTGAATACGTCACTAGGTGTGATAAAGATTAAGCATGCCAAGTATATAAATGATTTCAACAAGGAATGTCATTAAAAGGTATATAGTTAAGCTTATCAAATAATATGCTTGATGATTAAGCAACAAGAGCTATTGCTAAACTCTATAGTTAAGTATTTGATTAATTGGTATGTTGGTAAGAAGCCTATATTGTATAAACGCTAGGAATCTTTATGGCAAAGTTGTTCGGCAGATGTCGCATCTGAATATAATTCAAAAGTTTATAAAAGTTATATGTGATAAAAGATATAAAATGCTTCTGTTGTAATTAAGAAGACACTATACTCCAAGGGTGTGTATGGAAATAATATTTAAGTTTTGCAAATATTGTGACTTTATGAAAGTTATTGGCATGCCTGTATAAGTAAAAATATGGAATAAGTATTAGAAGAGTTAAATACGAGGAAAGGGCGTAAAATGCCTATTATGTAGATGATTATTATGCAATATTCCACGATTGAGTACCAAAAGTATAATTCCATATGCAATGCAAACCTTAAGGAAGGTTATCATAACAAGATATATGTGTAATTATATGCTAAAAGCTTATGGAATGCTATTTGTGAACAAGGCGTGAAATGCCTTAGTTGCGGTTGAGGCCATACAATACTCCACGAGTGAGTAAAAAGATATATAGTTAAGCTATGTAATTAACATGAGTTATCAAAGAAGTTATTGGCTCAAAAGCCTATTTATGCATGCATGTATGTGTTAGAAGATAGATGAAAGTTGTATATGATAAGGGACGTAAAATGACATCTGTATGATTAAGGATATTGTGTAATTTGATAATGAGTACTAGGAAGTAGATGATTAATTTTATTTGAGCCTGTGCTAGGAAAATATGTCACAAATCTTGGAGCACGTGACATGAAAATGTGTCGCACATGTTGAAGCTCATAACATGCAAAGATGACACATATGAGATGCTATTATAGGGGACCTGACGACACGAAATGAAGTGTTTATTCCAAGGCCATGCTATGCGGATGAACTTGTGTTGGCTAGCCAGATTTGAGTTACAAGCCAGAGGCGATAGAGTTGTATTTCGATTATAAATCGGGGGCATATGTGTTAGGATTTCTTTGTAACTAGCTATGTGTTAATATATGCAAAAGTCTATGGTTAGCGATGAATTTATGACTTTTAAAATCTATGTCGGCCTATGCTATTGAGTTAAAATCCCATGTAGCTCACAAGACATTTGTTTGACGTCTTTGATTAAATGTGATATGTACTTAGATATAAAAGTGGAGATAGATTGTGCTATCAGAAAAAACGAATATGAATAAAGAAGGTTTTTTAGTCCTTTTCACTTACACTTTAGTTGTTGATATTATTTGTAACACCAAAAGCTACAAACTTTTATGATGATATGAAAGTTTTTGTAAAAGCATATTTTTATAATATAAAATGGTGTTTAAAAGTTACGTTGTTATATATATATATATATATATATATATATATATATATATATATATATATATATATATATATATAATTGATGTTGATATATTATTGTTTGGTGAAATAAGCAATGAGGGATAAATAACAGTGCTAACTTTGGATGAAATATATCCAAAGGAGTATATAATGATAGTGATGATTCTTTGGTGAACCACTTAACCTTAATTGTGTTATATGAAAAAAAATCAATTATATGAAATAATACTTGTAGGTCTTATAAGGAGTTATGAAACAATGACTAATTGATATAAATAAAATTATTATATTTGATGTGATATTTATTTATTGATGATAAGGTTTTTTAATATATGATGATATATGTTGTTCTGTTATTTTAATAATTATTCACTAAGCTTTATAACTTACTATGTTTAGTTAATGATGTGTAGGTCAGGTTGATTGTAACGATTGACTCGAATCCAGATGTCATTACGATTTCTTGTAATAACTTTTTGTATTTGAAAATGCTAGTGTACACTAAAATTTTTTATAAGGTTGTAAATAAATGAATTTTTTGGGTGTATCTAGTATGAAAATCTAGGTGTTAGAGTCACATTCATAAATTTATGTATGTCAAAAGGTTAAAATAGGCCACACTGAAAAACAATTTATGGTTATAAAGTGAATCTTTGTCCTGTTATAATAACAAAGTCACTATAAATAAGTTATAGTCATTTAATTATTTTTCAGTGTCAAAAATATATAAAATCGTCATATATATACCAACGTTCATGCTAATTATTATTTATGTGACTATATGTTAAAAATCAACCGTGGTTAAAATTATATTTATCACTTTAAATTATTTTTCGCCACAATTTACATATTTTTATGTCTCTAAAAGATAGGCTATAGTCATATTTTACAATTTTATGTGACACAAAATAGCACATGACACAGTAAAAACACATTCATGTCGCTATATGGTTAACAAAAACACTAGAATAATGAAATTTTGTGTCTTAAAAGTAATAATGGCGACATATTCGATAAAATCCTTGATTACAATTTACAACAACAAAAATCCATACAAAATAATCATATTTTTTATACTATGGTCACACTTTTCTATGCTGAATTTTCATATGACCATAAGATGTCTAGGGTGTTACCACCTACGGTGATACTTTCGATGAAAAAAAATGTATGACTAAAGAGATATGAATACATGTTTGGGGATCAAAAAAGAGCTGTTGTATGTCATTTTTGCATAATGATGGTGGATTCCCCAACCTAGATGTAGTTTAAAAAAATCAAAGCAAACTTGTAATCAACATTAATTTCTTAAAAACAGGTTAAATTTTGGATTCCACAATTATTGGAGCTTTGAAGTTTCAAAACTAATAAAAGCTCAAAATCAAAGTAGGAGTGATATAAGTAGAAATGGATTTGTAATATAGTGATCAAAACTCACTTGAAACTTCCATCAAATAATCCTAGTATAATGATTTTCGGATTTGGAGTTTCCTCCAAAACCTAACATCGAAGATAAGAAGAATATGATGAGTAACAATATATTTCCAAAGCTTCTAACAAAATCCTAGCAGTACCAATGCTTCAAAATTCACTTCTAATCACATTCATAAGCTTGACATGCAATAAATTCTTCCTTCTCTTTCATGTTTTTTCAAAATATCTAAGAAGTGGGGAAGAAGATAGCTAGTTTACAGTGTTAATTTTCACCCTTTCACTTTCTAATTTCACACTTTGGCCATAAATAAATATAAATAACTATTCTCCTTACATTTTCAAGACTAGCCACTTCCTAACAATGTTTCTAAAAAAATATGATCCTCAAAATGTTAGTTTGGTTAAATCTTAATCAAAGACTAGCTTTTGCCCAAATCTATCAATTTAACTTTACGTTTTTAACCAAACTAACTATTTAATCTAATTCAATTTTTATAGTTTACTTTACAAAATAATAAATATCATATTTATGCTATTTTATTTTTATTTAATTCTTTAATTTCTTATTTAATCAATTTATTTGTTTAATTTAATAAAAAATTATATTTAGCCAAAACTGATAATGTTACGATGGCAGATGAAGCTTGCTAATTTAGTTTTTGATTGGAGACCATATTTCCATGAAACAAAACCTTTGGACTAAAGATGTTATAACCTGATTTGTATTTAATAACTTTTATTAATCTTACATTATATATTTATAACTATTTGTTGATATTATACTAGAAAACTTGAAATATTTAAAAAAAAAAATCATATACATTTTTTCTTTCGTATTAAAATTTTCTACTTAACAATTATTCCATAGCAAATTCAAAATTCAACTTTAGTATAAAGGGTGCGACAGAGTTTTCAAAGGGGTTGCTTAATATTATCATCAAAGTTGAGCCTTCTCCACTATCCTCTAACTACCACCACCTCATGGCTCAACTCAGTAAGACTTGGTAATTAAGCACTCCCTTTAGGTGACCCAAGTTCAAAATCGAGGGCTTCAAGCAGGGTGGCAATGCGAATGATATGTGACTTATTTATGAAAGGGCTGCTTGGTATCATTAATGCCAAATGTGAGCTCTCTCCCGTATCCTCGCAAAGCAAGGAGATGATGTGGTCAGTTGGGAACACATTCTTTTATTTTGTAACACAAAGTGGAGCGAATTAATACAGAAAAGTTGGTTTAAGAGACAAGCGAAGAAGAAAGCATCTAATTCTCATATTAAAGCATTTTTAAGTTCATTATGTATCATCATATTATACATAAATCAAAGTTAGTAAAAGTAAGGATATGAATTTCACTATCAACTATCCATTTTATGTGTTACATTTGGAGATAGTTAATTAGATTACTTAGCTTTATACATGAACTATAGATCCATATATATACTAATATAATTCACGACAAAGACGTTGATATACGATAAATTCTTGCGAAAAATTAAATAGCCAAACAAGTTGTTGCCTTGAGCTTATCTATCCGAAGTTAAACAGATATAAATCCTTCTATCTATAGAAACATCCTCTATAAGTTGGAGTCCAATAGTCTGATCCATTGTTTTCATGGTACACTTGAGGAGTACATGATGTGGGAACCAAGCACAAACCTCTACTCTTAAGATCTAGCTTTGTATCTCCTCGATCTGTTGCTTCGAATCTCACCCATGTGTCCTGAAATCCAAAACAAGCAATTAGTTTTTCGCCAATTTGGATTGTAATTCCTAAAGTATTTTTTTTTCCTCTCACCTTGATGATATTAGTCTTCATGTATGGGTTGCTCAATAACTGCAAAAGGTATAACAACTGTATTAGATAACCGGCAGTTTTTATAGTGGGATTGATGATAACTATAAATTTACTTTTATTTGTATTTTGTGGTAATTAAGTAAATATATTTTACAACGTATATGCAGTATCAAATATATATATAAGAAGGTATTACCTCTACTTGCTCTTGTAGGCACTTGATATAACCAATAGCCTCCCATAATACAGAAGCTGTATCTGTCTGAAAAATTAAGCGAATGTCACATTTCCAGTCGCAAAAAAAAGGTAATTCAAGGAAAGATTAGGCGATCGATCATGTTTCCTGTGTTCTTGAGTACCTTGCCGAATGGTGATACTATTTGCTGAAGTGCTGTTATTTTATCCCCAAGCTTTGTTTTAGGAAGCTGAACCTTGTATGGATTTTTCATATAATGTATTAGCTAGCTAATATGTTTTAAAAATATCATCATATAAAATTTAATGCAGATTCTAATAGGTTGCATTTAAACAAAATGAATTGATGGATACCTTAGTTGATGAAACTGTAGATGTCTCAACCTTAGGCTTCTTTACTAGTAATCCAGAGTGGTCGTCTGATTTCTTTCTTTTTCCTTGATCATTCGCAACTCCATTCCCTCTTCCATTGACTTTAGTAAGTGTGCTGCTGTTTCTTCCTCTTATTGGCTGCCATTTTTGTGATGACACGTTAAATATTAAAAGTTAAGGTATATTATATGTATATGTATATGTGTGTGTGTGTGTGTGTGTGAGAGAGAGAGAGAGAGAGAGAGAGAGAGAGAGAGAGAGAGCTTGCCTGATAAGAACTATTGATGTCTGGTTTCCTTTGGTCCCGCAAATTCACAATACCTGATGGTGGCTTGTTTAAAGAGCTGCCAAAAGCAACCAAATCAACAAAACCCCTTCCGTTAGCACATTCCAAATCCGGCATACCATTGTAATAATACTTGTTATTATCAGCAACAACCATGTCGTTGATTTCTGCTTGATATTCAATAGCATGACTACTTAATCCTCTTCGGAGTAACCCCCCACGTTCAATATCAGTACTATCTGTGTGTTCGTTCTTGATGGTTGTAAATTGACTGCTGTATGGATCAAATTGTGGATTTGTTTCCACATCTGGGGGCGCAATCGACCAAGTACTTACAGAAGATGGATTCTTAGTTTGAAATACGCCATCGTTGAATCCATTAAAACTCTTTTGAAATTGGTGGAGATTTGTTGGGCTTGAAAACTCCCATCCACTGTCCATCTTCTTCAAATAATCGCAAGCAGCTGGTTCAAACATCCGAGTGGATATATTCTGCAGTTCCCCTGTAGTTCCCACTCCCCTATATGTGTACGTATATACTTTACTCATTACTACCACAACAGATATGTATGCCAAATTTCATGTATATAAAATATACAAACATATTTTAGTTATACAAATTATGAGGTGATAAACATAAAATATACATGAGAATGTTAGGTTATGCTAAAGTAAAGTGGAAGAATGGAAAGAACAAAAGGAACCCACTAGAAAAAACCTTTTGGGTTTCTCTTCTTCGAGAAGGATTCCGTTTTCCCTTCTCTACCAATCAAGAGCTCATCATTACCATTACCAATAATTGATGAGGAGTAAATTTATTAATATGAACATGTTACCAATAAATTAATTTTTAAGGGTTTTTTCATAAAAATTATATATACTTTTTCCAATTTTATGCAAATAAGTCCTTTTTTTATTTATTTACAATATTTCGAGAAGACAATTTTCGGAAAAAAAGTATAAATTATATTGTCAGGAAAAAACCTATATATCGGTTTTTGGCAGGCCATGTAATTATATGAACGGATCAGGTAACCAATTACCGGTAAATATTTTGCAAAATTTACCTGCTTTTAGAGTGTTTTAGGAAGTTTAACGATTTAATAATCATCCAAACAAAAAATGAAACTGTAACGATAAATTTAACATCTTTTTATCTTTTATGGTAGAATGTATAATATAATTTTTTTTATCATGATGCACATATTGTAGTGAATTTAATTATTGTAAATGGACGATAGCTAGCCTATGTATGTGTACGATTTTTATAAATTCTTTGCCTTGTATATTTATTTCAGGCTGCTTTTAATTTCATCAAAAACTGGTTTAATTTATTAGCCGAGTCACTGAAACAATCACTTGACTACGTTTAAAAAAGCTGTAAAGTTAGGTATCAAGTGTTGAGTCGTTTTCGTTTAATAACTTACATGAAAACTTGATTCCAGAGATGATGATTATCAGAAACCGCCTCTCCATACAAGTCAGTGGTGGAAGCTTTCTCTACAAGACCTCGAGAAGACTCCATGCTAAGCCCAGAGTTGTTTGAAGCATTGGTTGTAAACGAAGTAGAAATAGAAACATCTTCATCTCCACCAGAGCAATTCGAGTTAGGGTCTTGAGGGTTGGTGCATGGCTGGTTACTTGCAAAATTAGCACCACCGGTCGTCCAGGAGCCGAGAGAACTTGAATGTACATCCGGCCACCACTTTGCTGCAGAAGAAGATGTCGCAACAGAGGTTTCATTGCACTGTTCAGCCATTGCACACTTACTGATTACGTTCAGAAACATAAGGGTATTGAGGTGGGATGGAGGTAGGCGATTTGGAATATAAAGGGAGGACTATGTATGAGTGTTTGCAGTTCTAATATGAATTAATATCATATCATGTGTAGTGCACAGTGCCTACACTAAAATATGCAACCTCAGTTCTTCCACTTAGATGGTGGACAATTATTATATACTAATGGATGGGCCAGCATGAATTTGTAGTGTAAGAAAGTGTCCTCTGACTTTTAGTACATAAAATGCCATTCAAACGGAGGAAAAGAAACAAGAATGATAAAAACCCGAAACTGTAGTTTGGATTTTTTGTCCTACTAATCATATATGTCGTGAATTGGGATACCCAAAGAGAAAGTGCTTTTTCGTTGCTGGTCAAATATATGAGTATAGATAGAATCGAGATAGACTCTTTAGCTAGACATACAAAATTAAACATACATGATACACCATCTTTAGGTACATACTCAAGGTACACTTGACTAAAATCATAGGAAACAGATAGATAACTCTTTTTGCCGATCACGATGAGAAGAAATGACTAGATATCCTTTTTGTCACCTCGATCTTAGTTTGAACCATGAAATATCAACTTTAAATTCATCATTATATATGCTATTAAAATTAGACCTGACAATGAGGTGGGTTTCCAGCAAATCGATCTTGATTCAAACCCTTTTAACAAATTTCAAATTCGGATCCAAACTCGCTCTGTAACCGGTAAGGTTTTGAATAATCAAACTCATACTGTTATCCACCGAATCAACATATATACAAACCTGCCCCGTAACCCATAGGTGTTTTGAATAATCAAACGCATTTTTTTGTAAATCTTAAAACAACATTTATCAAATAAAACAAATGTTGATTTAGAAAACACATTACACTCGAGGACTTTCGATTGGAATTAAAATCATTATTGTAATAACTTCTGATTTAATTTTGACCGTCGATTGCATTGATAAAGAATAACAATTATAAACTTTTTTTCTGGTTGATAAATGACTTTATTGATATACAAATGAAATTGGTGATTGCTTGATGAAATACAAATGAATGACATCACATGATTCTTAGTAGATGATTAAAAGTCTAGAAGTCAGAGTCCTCAAGACCTATGTAAAAACAGTTTTCTCTTTGGACTTTCAATTGGAATTAAAAGTAAACTTTAGACATTATAAAATATAAATATATAATTCTAAAATTTATACGATGCGGATTATAAGCGGAACGGATCGATGGTGATCCATACCTGACCCTTTTAATAAAAAGGTTAGCGGGTACGGGTCGTTAACGGGTAAATCGATCAAAACCATGCTACAAACCTATATAACTATTAAGGGTTTGGATCGGATCATAGTCAAAATTCGCTCCATTGTCAGACCTAATTAAAATTTCACATTAGAACACCCAAAATAATGTATGCACATGTAAAAATGAGTTCTAACATATATTGTTTTACTACTTTTAAACCTCTTAATTACATGCAAGTGTATGTAAAAGTTATGTATACCTCCACTAGAAAAAGGCAACGGTTCCTAGACAAATTTTAAAGAAAATTTCTCGGAAATAATCTTTAATTTCCAAGGGATTTTGTGTCCACCGAAAACCCCCCTAAGAAAACCTTTTCTATGGAAAAACCTTTTCTATGGATTTCCTTGTAATTTTCTAAAATTTCCAAGAAAAGTATTTTATATGAAGTATCCACGACTTTCCCACATGCCTTTGCTAGGAATATTTGTGAGGGAGTTCCATATTTCCGAGAAGGAGAAATGACATATTAGCACTACTATGTGTGACACATTTGTCCATTTAGTCTCTTAAGTTATTTGCATGCATTTGAAGGGAATAAAGTTGGTTTTGTCGGGTCTAACATGTCATTTTGTAAGAAATGAAGGGGTCAACCAGTGGCTTCCTCATCTAAAACGATGACTATAACGCCTCCAAATTCGGGCTAGACGTTTGAGGTGTAATAATAATAATAATTATGCATTTAATCAAAAAAAATAAAATCCTTGAATGGGATGATCGTTATTCGTATGCATTATGAGTTAATAAATAATTATTGTTTACACATTATGTGGCCAAATATTATTAGTGTATAATATTTGAAGAAAGTCTTAATATAAAAATTGTCGTTAAAAGAAAAAATAACATTAAAAATAAAAGATTATTTATGATAAATAATCTTAACTAAAGTTTCAGTAGTCTTATTCACAAGCCCGTAGAACGCTTAAATTTGACTTCGTATAAGGAAGTTATGATTTTTCGAAGTTTCGCGTTCAACCTTGCATGACAATGTGTGTCAAAATATGAGTTGGAGGTAGGTTGCTTATTAGCCTAAGTGATCTAACCACAAGTCGTAGTAATAGTAATTAGAGAAGTGTGTATATAAAGAACACCTAAATCTGACTACATATGAGGAAGTTATGATTTTTCAAAGTTTCGAGTGCGACACAGTATAATAGTGTGTGACACAGACATCAAAATAAAAATCGGTTGATTGTTAGCCGAAACAATCTAAATAAAAGTTGTAGTACTATTTAATATGAAATCGACGATATAAAGAACGTCGATAACGAAGTTCGTATGAAGAAGTTATGAATTTTGCTAGAGTTTTAACAGTGTAAGACTTTATAAAATATAAAGCAAAAATGTAATGAGAATTAGCTGTTGACGCCTAAAAGAAATTTGTAGTGTTCTTCAAGACGATCATAGAGATATAAAGAATGCCAAAGACGGAGCGTATGAAAGATATATGAATTTTTAAAGATTCGAAAAATTACATGCGTCTGATGCCACATTTCAGCACCAGGTTCAAGGTTTGTTGCCTACACCACTACACTGAGTGTAGCATTATACATATGTTAAGTGTATCCTACGCTGCACATAGCACTATCCCTACGCTAAGCGTAGACTTCCCTAGCAGATTATAAATAACTTACGTGATTTGCTCATCCCCCCCCCCCCCCCCCCCCCCCGCATTTTGATTCCAATATTATTGGTTTTTATAGTACTTTAGCATGGATCTGAGATGTCACAGAGTCTAACGAAAAGAAGTTTTGTCTGTCGAGTTTCTGGTTTTTTGTTAAACAATTTGTCAATTGAGTTATGCTTAATGTACTTTAACTATACCTTATATTTATGTTTGTAAACGTTATTATGAACTTATAAATAAGATTTATCAGTAATATCACTTGTTATACTCATCGATATACTTACGGGAGTGATGTTTAGGCTAGATTTTTAAGGTGTGTAAAGTGGATTTTCCAAACAGTGTATCTTTATATACCAAAAGGATCCTACTTCCGATATGATCTTATCTGTTTGTTCCTTATCATTTATAAGTTAGTATTCTTTTGGGATTATTGATAAATCTGATAAAAATATTATAACGATTAAACTTTATAAATACAAACAAATACTAAGACTTAGTAATATTCGTATTTAGGTTGTTTAAAAAGGAAAACTAAAGCGTCAGTCAAAGAGCTGACTTTCACGCGAGTCTTTCACATATATCAGGTAAGTGCGTATTTACTTTTATGAACATGATTTTAATACAATGTATTTATAAAAAGTATTAATTATCTGTTGAAAGTTTATTTATGAATTAATTGCTTATTAAGTGGAATATTAGTTAAATATATATTTGATAAACATACAATGTGTGAAGCAGATATGGTTATTTATGTGTATATACGATATGTTACATGACAATCTTAATCAAAGTATTATTACTTAAAAGATGAATTTATATTAAATACATGATATTTTGTGTTAAATATACACACTAAACTAGGATAGTGTTATCTAAACAACTTGACTATTGGAAGCTGATTACAAGGATTTTAATCTTGTCTAAGTCTTTAAACCGAGACATATAAAGGGTGTTTTTATCCACTTAAGTTGGAAAATAGTATAAACATACTCTATATCGTGGTAGTATCGTGAATACTTTATTAATAATGAATATTGAACTACTCTAGTTACAAACTAAGGTTTGTCAATGATATTTAGTTCAAATTAAGTTAAAGGAATACTTAGTCATACCATCTGTTATAATAATATTGCATTAACAAGGAATACGTACTGAAAGTTGACTATTTATATTATAGTCTGGTTTAGTTTTAAATTAAGACATATAAGGGGATGATTAATTCTACTTAAGTTGGATAAAAGTATAGTCGTATACTGTATCGCGATAATATGGTATAAACAGGAAAACGGTTTTGTAAGTTAATTAAAAGTGTTATAGTCTTGCATAATAATGAAATAAGACTTATAAAGGATGCTAAGTTCAATTAAGTTGGATATTAGGTAGCATCATATTAATGGTATGTGGGATAAAAACAGAGAGTAGAACTTTATTTGTGACATTATCAAGTGTCGATGTATGGGTTAAGCAACAAAGTACAATATAGTATTCTTTTGGACAGCCGAATATGGTGGGTCTGATCAGGAAACTAAAACAATATGTATGTTCATATCCTAAGGTAAAATGACAACACTTAATCATTCTAGACGGTCTTGTGAATTACGTTGCTAGTGTGGACTTATAACCCATAAACGTAAATGAAATGGGTTACCATATTCATCAAATACTCCGATGGATTAAATTTCTTTCATGACTTACACTGACCAAGGAAGCCCCTAGCTCTGTAGTCCAACCATTTCTATATATGATTCACAAGTTGAGTTGATTCTTCCTGATAATCGTGGACTAGGATTTGTGAGAATCGGTTACGATGGTATGTATAGGTGTAAGGTTTTATAAATATCTAAGTTATGAGATTTATCTATATTTTTTGGCAACAGTTAGTTTTGCAGGATTGATAATTATAAATTATTATCATAATAATATTATGGGATTGAAAACACTATGTGTCTCGCCATATTTCCCAAACTGATCCACTCAAATTATATGCATCACAAGTAATAGGGTTAAAGCTACTAGAACTTGTTTAGGATGACGAGTTATTAAGAGACAACCTACAACAATGTTCAGGTGGTGGCAGAGCTAGGGTTAGAGTAAAGGTGTATCCCAAACTGATGTGTTCGGTTTCTTGGTTTCTTTTTCGATTTTCCAAACTCAGTTTCGGGTTTAAACTCAAACTCATTGTAAAGTTTAACTTGCTAAGAATTAAGAAGATTGTGTTGCTTATATAATAGATGTATGGGAACTATGTTTTATGTTATGGCCGACGTGGGACAATTTTAGAATTATAAGGAAAAAGTTAAAGGGGTATAGGATAGAAACTGATAAACAAAATAAAATACACCTACGTCAAGGTCGAGATTCGAAATAGGGACATCCAAGTTAAAATTTCAATGCTTTACCACTTGGAAAACACAATACTTGTGTTTAATCTTCACAAGTTCATAATATAATAGGTATAAAATCCGTATGATGCTATATAAAATCCTTTTATATAGATGCAGAAATAAAAGAAAATAAAATGTGAGTAAGAAGGTTCAAACTTACAACCTCAAGAAAAATGCCCTATCACCATAACCACCTGAACCAACTACAACTTTTGTTATTATTTTGCTAAACATATTTATATTAAGGATCACAACATAAACAAAAATTTTTGGATAAAATTATACTATTGGAATTTTTTGAGGGGCATCCCGGGATCCAATGTAGATCCGCCCTTGTGTTGAGGACCATTAAGTCTTTACATTGTAACATATGTTGTGTATTGATTTTGACATCCTTAGGGTTTTGTATTTTGAAACAACATCTTTACTCATGACATTTTAATAAAACGAGACAATTTTCGCAAAATATTTTATTATACTAGTATTTTCCACAAACAAAGTTATTGTAATTTTTAAAGTGTAAAGAAAAGTTTTTTTTTTGTTTTGAAAAATAAGGGATGTCACACTGACCACGTGGCCAGTCCATGCCTTATTATTTGTGAAGACTTCCTTCTTTTTCTCAGTTCCTTCTTCTTAAGTTTCTTCATCTCCTTCATTCTTCTTCTTTTGCTGCATCCAAACAAGAAATGATGGTGATGTGCCATTGTGGAAGTATGGATATCTTAAGGGCTTCTATTCTAAAAAAATTGGTTTTTTCAATTCTAACCTAATTTTGCCAATTTATGGTAGTGAAATCTGCTAGGACCTAAGAGTGGGTTTCTTTCGTGGGTTGATGAGGCTAAAAATCATTAGCATGATGTATCTTATAACTGAACTTGTTATGGATCAATGACAAGGGTTTTTTGGTTTTTGCCAAAGTCGGAATCTGATAATCTCATTGTTCGTCTCCTTCTCTATGACATTCCCAATTTCCCAGCCAGAAAAGACCGATTTATTTATGCTTATTTAAAAATCAAAGTATCCTTTTTGAAGAACAATATTGTAGAATTTGTTCCCAAAAAACATGATAATGATATTATCATAACATTTCCGAAGAAATGTATTTTATTTATATTAAAAAATTGAGATGTCATCGTCAATATATAAACATAAGCATAGTGAAATATTACAAGTCTTACAGTAATTAAACTAGTGGCCTAATACTCTTTGAATCTCCCAGCGGAATGTATTTTTCATATAGCCACGTATAATACAATAAACTGAGTGGGTCATGTTGGGAAACCTGGTGAGTACATAGGGTTTTCAACCCACAATAATATAATTATTATGTTTAATCATCAAACAATTAACCTAATTTATCATCCCCATTATCTTCTATATTCTTACGGATATTCCCTAAGAATCATCTATTCTTCATTTATTTATTCCTAAGGATTGTCCTGAGGAATAGGCATGAAGTCTATCGTTGTCAGGGTTTATCTAACAGACACTAAGTCCATAGCTACCAATGTTATCTATTAGCCACAACTGCTAATGTTATCTATTATGCACAACTGTTAATGTTATCAATTAGGCACATATGTCAAGGTTTATTTATAAGGAAGAACTGCGAAGGTTTTTAGAGTACATCTGGTGAATACGTGGTTTAAAAACACCTACAGGTTGCGAGCTTGCTAGCATTCCACTGGACTGTCGAGAATGGTATGTGGTTGTCATCTATACTCTGCTAGATAACCGGATCAGCTTTAAAGTCAAGGCTTCTCATCATCATTCGCCTCTCAACATCTATATCATCTTTCATCTCTCATCATCCATATCATCTTTCATTTACCCATATTTTCCTAATATATTTATAGATATAAAAATACATATATACAGTTTAAATCATGTAAAACATGTATAAATCGTTCATCTAGCATACATATATCATGAACACAGATAATAAGCACACATAGCATGTATTATTATTAAATACTTCATATTTGTGTAAGATGAAAGTAACTATGTACTTACTTGTTAAACTAATGATTCGAAATTCGGACAGCGCTTCGCTTCTAACAATTGTCTTTTCCTTTAATGTAACCTAGTATCATTATCACTAAGTCTTAGTCTAATATTTATTATGACTAATTATTAGTCTAGATTCATCATTAAATCAAAGTCTACATCAATATATATATCAAGTAAGAAACAACCATGTAGGAACATATAAGAGGTAGGGTCCGTTTGGTTATACGAAGTATACTGTTTGGAAATCTCACTTTAAACACCTCACTTAATCTAGCCTAGAAATCATCCCTATAAGTAGATCAATCAGTATAATGACTTGGAATCACTAATAAATCTTTTTTATAGGTTTATAATAATGATAATGAACTTAAACATAAGTTATACTTAAGTACGGTAAGTATAACTAAGAGGTAGGGTCCGTTTGGTTATACGAAGTATACTGTTTGGAAATCTCATTTTAAACACCTCACTTAATCTAGCCTAGAAATCATCCCTATAAGTAGATCAATCAGCATAATGACTTGGAATCACTAATAAATCTTTTTTATAGGTTTATAATAATGATAATGAACTTAAACATAAGTTATACTTAAGTACGGTAAGTATAACTCAACTTACAAGTGGTTTAGCAAGAAACCGGGCTCTGTGCAGGCAGAACTTCTGAGCCGAAAGCTCTTCTTCTAGGGGATTTCTGGTGCTCTGGGCTTTGCCACTAACACTTAGGAGGTGCTAGATATAGGTTTAGAGGGTTTAGAGTGATTAGGAGATAATTGGTTGAAGAGGTGTGAAGAAAAGAGTGAAAAACACCATCTATTTATAGACTGCAGCAACCGAGTACGCGGGGCGTACGCAAAGGGAACATTGGACGTACTGTAATATGATGGGCGTACGCAAGCTACGTTGGGTATACCAAGTCCAGATGTCACGATCAGGTGTCAAGCCATGGGGAAGAAGGTGTGGCCTAGATCATGCCACGTGTCACTCTGAGGTTAATCCGAAAATTAATTACCTTCTAAAATCCGTAACTTTCGCATACAAGCTCTGTTTATATCTACACGTAGGTATCGACATGATCGGCAACTTTCATTTAGACTCCGTCGGCTAATTTTGGCTTTATTTTTAAAGTTATATTTTAACAGGCTTAGACATTTAAAGTTCGTTAAAAATTCATAACTTTGTTATCCGACGTCCGTTTTCGATTGTCTTTATATCGTTGACCTCCTATTAATGAGATGTTTAATTCTCTTTTAGGTTGTCGCAACTATCATTCGATCAATCTAAAATTCGATTTTCGGACTATATACTGCTACACTGAATCTTAGAAAAATCATAACTTCCTCTAATGAAGTCAGATTTGGACGTTCTCTATATGCACGCTCTCGGTTTAACGTCTACTATGACTTTTGTTTAGATGGATAAGGCTAAAAATTATTTCGTCAAAATTAACATTATATGATTCGCAGAGTTGTGCTTGTTTAATCGCAAAACTTTGACGGGTCATAACTTCTTCGTTATAAGTCGGATTCCAGCGTTCTTTATATGTATGAAATCCTTGTAACATATACTATAACTTTGGTTAAGGTTGTTTATTCTAAATAATCTTCTATCAAAAAGTCATTTTTAACGCTTATTATCTCTAAATTGACTAGTCCAAATCTGTGGACATTACATTCTCCTTCCTTCCTGTCAGTGACTCCACTAACAAATCCAGGGAACAATCGAAGATATTTGATTGCATAACTCGATATAGTCTCGATTGCAGAAGATGATATAGCCCAAGTCGATACAGTCTAATGGCATTTTACCGGTTTACATGCCCATGATTTTGACTTTTACAATCTGATACTGACTTTAAAATGGTAAAATGCATAACTGGAACAAGAAAATGGCTACTAAAGATAGAAGGTCTAAAAGGACAGTTCACTAATAACTTTTTTCCCTTAAAAGGCACAAAAATAACTTAAGGAACTAAATAGGCAAATATGCAATACGTAGTACGGTCAATGTGTCTTTTCCCCTTTCCAAAAACGGTTTTATTACAAATGTTTTTTTGTGACACTTTTGGTCATACTTTGACATATTTTCGTAGGGGTTTCCTATGAATTTCCGAGGAAAAGTACAACGGTAAAAAATGTAGGAAAATACACAAATTTTTTCTGCCCAAAATGCAAAAAAAAATTCTAACACAAATAAAAAATCCATTTTACAAAGATAACAAAAATAAATCTAAAGAGTGTTAATTACCACAATGTCAATAATCATTTTTGATATGTTGGATGGACCAATCATTTTGTTTTCTTATCTCAAGGGTTAGATGTTGGTGTGCCTTAGTGTATGGCTTTCCCATGTTGTTGGTTTTGACATAATCATGGCGATCAAGATCTTTTTGAGGAGAATATATGTTAATTTGTGGAGATTGATTCACCTTTAATTCTATAGATGGTAGGTAGCCCTCCCATGGAGAAACATTTACATGGGCTAGTTCCTATATATCATATATGCCTTCAAATTCATCATGGGCTAGTTTTTTTAGAATTATTAGAAACATTTATTGGTATATATTCCATGAATTTGTGTAATATATCAAAAATCCATTCAACATAAATTGATAAAACTCTCTTTCTTTCTCTCTTTCTCTCTCTCTGCGTCCGACTCACCCTCATCTCCTTCCTCATCCTCGTAGAGCTCCTCCTCCTCAAACTCCTCCTCTATGTCTTCAGGATCCTCCTCAATCCAACCTCATTCCCCTGATTGGGGGAAGTATGGGTCCTTAGGGTGGTGGAATCCAGCTATAGTCTCTGCATGAGAATATATACATACGAGAAAATAGGTAGAATGTTAAAACACCCCTATAGTATTTTATGTAATTTTGTTTTGTTCTTAGAACCTTTTGATTTATAGTTGATGAGTTTTAGATTTGTTGTCCACCTTGACCACTCCTAGACACATGTTGGTCATATCTCGAATAAATATAGTTGATCAGGCTATATTTACCATAAATATGATTACATAACTGCCTAAGTTTAGTCACGATGTCCAACTCTTCTTATTGTTTTCTAGTATGCATGTATGTATGTACACCTTGGTAAAATATTTATATTTATATTTTTAAAGTACAATTTTAGTCAGAGTGTTTTAGTTCCGTTGTGTTTATAGTTGTATATCTTTTATGGTCAGATATACTAGTTCACTATAAACAATACTCTGATACCAATCTCTCACATCCCCGAACAGGGACAACGGAAACGTCCGGGGGTGGATGACTTCATTGTATTGTACCATCACAATTGAATATAATTGAAAACATACCAACCAACATCATACATTAAAGATACCAACATACATTGTTTACAGATTGTGTTTGTTCACAAATTTACACAAAAGTGACATAAAATATGATGTTCCAAAATGTAGCTAATATCCAAAATCCATAGCCCGATTACCTGTTCACTGAGTCCCTGGGAATATAAGTCGTTTTGAAAAGCGTCAACTAAAAAGTTGGTGAGTTCATAAGCACATTTGTATAAAAAAAACTTTGTAACATCTTTGATTTTAGTAATTTGTAAAACTCCAGAAGATCTGATATTTTCCATGAAAAATGGTTTGTAAGTCTCGTTCCAAAATTGTGAATAATTGTATGTGTGTTTTTTGTTTTCTTTTGTTCATAATTGAAAAGAGTGTGTGTTCCAAGAAAATCCCATATTTTCTGTTTTATGAAAATTTGTAGTCTTAAAACCCTAAGACCGGAGTGGTGATAGTAAAGTACAAAAGTGAAGCATAGTTTTATATTTTTTAAAACTAGTGAAGTGTATAATTTCGTAAATCCAAAATAACATTGTTAATCACTATGTGAGTCGTTACAACCATGGTTAATATGACTGATATGCCTGTCATGACGTTCTTCAAACATCGGTTTCGGTAAGATATTTGTCACCCTAGACTGGCCCCGTCTAGCGATAGCGAACAGCTCAGGTGTGGGGGTGTCAACCCCATATAGATCTATACACAATTACCTTGCTCTCTCCCTCCAGGAGACTCTAGTTATAACCACAAGACTTACGGTATATGCTAGGTAGGTACGGTGAAGGTAAGTCTCACAAGTGCCTTAACAGATTTACCTGGAATTTGACTCCCATTATTGAATAATAAAAATAACATTACTAGTGTAAATTCGTGACTGAACTTTTATGACACGCATTTTTCAGCTTTATGACATACAGCTTACACTTGTACTTTTAAAAGCTTTATGACGGACAGATGATGACACACACATTTTTCTGTCGTAATATTTCTGTTTTGTATACCGTTTTAGTTAAATTATTATACTACTTTTTATTAAATAATCATTAATTGACTTGTCTATTTGTATTATATGTTGTATAAATAGCATAAAACTCTAAGTTTTTAAACCATTAAAATAATGACAACTTATTACGACTATTTTACTATAAAAATCATTTTT
Organism: Lactuca serriola; assembly: GCF_051521515.1. Taxonomy (NCBI): domain Eukaryota; kingdom Viridiplantae; phylum Streptophyta; class Magnoliopsida; order Asterales; family Asteraceae; genus Lactuca; species Lactuca serriola. Next base: position 34,830,473 of record NC_136411.1, read on the forward strand.
AACAAAATAAACTAATTTTGTGGTTTGTTCAACACACCAAAGTTTAGTTTAAGAGTTTTGTAACATAAAATACTTTATTTTGTTTTAACTCCAATAAGTCACCATTTTTAAAAAACTCAAATATGTTATCAACATATACTATATGATTTCTAGCACACATTAAGAACCTTTTTAGTTGAGAACTTGTGTTATCTTCAACCTAAGACTATGATACAAGAAATTGTCCAAAGGATAAAATTAATCTAGCATATGGAACTTGTAAATCTCGAGTTTATGGTGGGTTAGCATGAAGTAATCAACATTTCAACCATAATATTTAAGATGCATGCTATTTTCCAAGGGTTAAACACGTTACACACCGGTACATGCAATTATCCAATGGTTAAAAAACACGAAAAGGAGTGGGGTATGAAGCTCACCTTGAGGATTTTCGAGATGTAGAAGAAGAAGGAAACTTTGAGCCTAACTTGTCTTGGAGAGGTCACTCGAAAATGGTATTCTAAAGGCTTAACACACAACAAAATGAGTGTATAAATGGAATGTTTTTAGCATAAACATGTAATAAAATATTTTGAGTCTAACATGGACTTACCAAGAAGCCTAGAATCGATTTTTGATGATGATGAACTCGAGATTTTTTCAGAGAAGAAGGAGGATGTTCTTGAGACTATGTGAGTGAAAATGAAAATGTGAAGTGTGTGGGGGTGTAGGTTCGGCCAAGAGATAAGAGAGAGGGAAGGAGAAGATTTGACCTTTTTGCTAGATGATGTGAAGGTTGCATGGATATATGGAGGATTAAACCTAGGTGCATGGGGGGTAATAAGGAGATGGCACCCTTATTATCCAATCCCTTTTCCTTTTTTTGTTTAAGCCATAACTGACCCATAGGGTTCTCGACCCAAAGGGTGGCCCAAAAAGAGTGGTGTTCGGTTTTGACTTGGCCCAATAGGAGGGTCCAATAGGGGTTTTCGGCCTAACAATGCCCATTGAAGTGTTTTCGGCCCAATAGTGGTTTTCAGTCCACTAATCTAAATAAAAGGTTTCGGCCCAATAAGGCCCAAAGAAAAAGTTTTCGGCCCTATAGGGCCAAATGAAAAAGTCTTGGTCCAATAGGGGTTTTGGGCCGAGAATTCTTGGGCTAACGCTCAAAATTGATCGGACTTAGCTATTGGATCAAGTTTTTAGGCTTGTACGAGGTTGTTTCGACTTGAATCACAATGTATGTAAGTATGAACTCAACAACATTGTAGTTTGAATTTTTCAAATTTGATGTTATAAAGTTACATAGAGGAAATGGTTTTGCACATGAATCACTCCTTTGAACCCTAATTTTGCTAGTCTTGACACTTTGAGAAATCGTTTACCAACTTGTGAAAGTTCTTAAACCCTAACAATAAAATATCCATAATTTCTAAACCTTCTAGTTAAGCGATTGTGTTAAAGAATAAAAAAAAGTTTTGTATTTAAAGGGTTGTTGGTTAATTTAGATTGAGTCTTGAATCTCTAAGTTTTGTATCTCGATTAAATAAGCATGTTGAATCTAGCTGCTTTTTAGGTAGTTAAATATCAACACGAAGGTCTCAATTTTGATAAGACTTTCTCACTTATTTCTAAGCTTCTTGTTTTTTATTGTGTCATTACTCATTAGTAGCGCTGTAAATTTTGGTTTGAAATTATATCAAGTAGATGTTTACAATGTGTTTTTGTATGGTTCACTTAAAGAAGACACCATCATGTCTCTTCCTCAAGGTTATTTTCTAAGTATGATAAAAAAAAAAAAAAAGACGTGTAGGCTTGTTAACTCATTATATAGGCATAAACAAGCACCAAGGGAATGGAATGAAAAACTCACTCCCTCATTACTTAAATTTGGTTTTGTCCACAGCAAGATATATTATTCATGGTGTTTTTGGGTAATTGTGAAAGTAAAAATGAGGTTCTAGAATTTTTTTGAAAACTAAGTTTTTAATATAGATTTGGGGCTCTTAAAAGTATTTCCTTAGAATTAAAATTATGAAGATCCCGAATAGACTTTACCTTTTACAAAGAAGGTATTGTCTTGTACTTCGTTATAAGTTTAGACTTTTAGCTTCAAAGCTCATTGTTACATTGGACTATTATTAGGTAACAATCCAATGATGACCTACTTGGTTATATCATTGGATTTCGGGAATTGGTGGATAAGATAACTTATCTAATCAATATAAGGGCTGATATTTTTTTTCTTCTGTAATGCAAACTCTTAGCTATTTTATGCATTTTCCTCATAAATCCCTTATTAGACTTTCTATTCATGTGTTGTGTACCTAAAACTCAGGAAGAGGTATTTTAACAAAAGTAGTTTATTTTCTCTTACTGCTTCTGTTAATGTTGATTTTGGAAAATGTACTACTTATGAAATACTTGTTACATGTTCTCATTATTTTTTACGAATTCCCTTATTTGGTTGAAAAATAAAAGTAGGTATTGTGGAATAGTAATTGTACGTAATCATATACTTATTTTGGAGCATAAGGGCAGTATCGTCTTTTTTATACTTAGCTGTTATTTATTGTTACAAATAGTTAAGTTCAAGTTAGCATTTCTCCATGATAGTTATGTGTATTTTAGCAAGTTAGTATTCAGTAGCTTGTATGTATTCTCAGTTGTAACATTTTAATCAATAATGAGAATTCTTTTCTCCATTTCATATGTTCTTGAACAAAATGGTATCAGATCATTTTTTTCAATTTTGTTCAATTTCCTGTATCGATGCATTTTGTTCATCAACCGATGTAACACTCTAAATTTTCAAATAATTTTTTTATTTTTAAAACAACACAAAAAACAGTTTCACATTTCTCAAAGCAATTTTATAAGTTGTTCAAAACACAAGACAACAAAATGTTTGACAATATCCCAAAACCAAAACATAATCTCTAGCTGGACCTAGTATTGTCCAGATCTTAAGTCTCATCTTCAAAGCATGCTCAAACAACTAAATTACTCAAAAAGAAGGTAGAAATGGCCAGAAACTCTCTAATGGAGAGATCCAACAAACAAGTGATCAACTTAATGGATTTTTACCTCCAGATGGCCGTTAACACTAAATGAATGCCAGATCCAAAGACTCCTTCTCGTCCCAAGCCTTTTGCTCCTCAAGTTCCTCTAAAGAATGCACCAAAACACACACTCTAAGCCTCACTCTCTCTCACAATGGAAGATAGCTCGATTAGGGTTTCTCTCCGAGTGATAAGGTGATGAGGGAGGCAGAATAGAGGGCTTAAGGTCCTTTAAATAAGGTGCAAACCTTGAAAATTAGGGTTTTCACGCTCAGCTCCTACTCGTCGAGTTGGGTCCTCCAACTCATTGAGTTGACTCTAAAATCCGCGCGGCTATCTCAATCTCTACTCAATGAGTTAGGGCCTCCAACTCGTCGAGTTTCCCTGTCAAAATAAATATAAATTAATTTAACTTTATATAAACCTGGGAGTCGGGATGTTACAACCAATTTCCTTTTTCTTTCTATATTGTATCAATTGATCTTGTTTATCAATTGATTTTGTTTTCTATTTCTATATTGTATCAGTTGATCTTGTTCAGCAATTGATTTCATTTTCATTTCTTGTTTTGCGTTGATTGAGTGATTGTTCACCGATGAATCTTGTATTCTTGTTTTCTATGATTGAATTTATTTCTATTACCATTCTTATATTCGTTAACTAATAATGGAAGAAACTTCTAATTCTCAAACTGTAAATGATCCAAATTTTGTTTACCATTCCGATAATCCTAGAATGATCTTTATTTCTCAAATCTTAAATAACAAAAATTATGCTTCATGGAGTAAATCGATGAAGATTGCTTTATCTGCTAAAAACAAATTCGAATTTATTGATAGAACTCTTCCACAACTTGATAACACAAATCCTGAGAGACTGAAGCTTTGGCAACAAAATAGAAATATCATCATATCTTGGATCTTCAGTGTTGTATCCAAGGAGATTTCGGCTTCGATCATATATTTTGAGACTGCTGCTGATATGTGGAAGGAACTTGGTGAGAGATTTCAACAAAGTAATAGGCTAATAATCTTTCAAATCAGAAGTGTAACATCCCGATGATAAGGTACTTCTAATTTTAACCCTATAATTTAATTATCTTACATTTTGGTGCCTAAGTTCAAGAAAGTGTTCAAAAAGGGCCCTAGTAGAATTTTCATAGCATGTCATGCGTACGTATGTACGCTAAGCGTACTAGGGTGTAACATACACGTTTTAAAATCGTGTATTGTAAATTATAAAAGAGAATAATATTATGTGAAATTGAGTGTTGAGTTCTAACGGATAGTTTTTATTAGAAATGAAGTAAAACTATGTTTAGAATCACTCATAAAATATTGGAAGTCTTATGAGATTCCAAATAAAAGCCAAATAGTGAAATATAGGGAAAATATAAAATTTGAAATAAGTAAAATTTTATTATTGAAAGTTGTAGAAAATCTCATTAGAAACATTTAGGCGAAAACCTAGCCGAAACCCGAATTATAACAAAGAAGTTATGACCAAACGAAGATCCGTGATAAATCCGAAAAATACTTTGTCGCGTAAAAATTTAGTTTTCGATAAACTAATTTTTAGCTTTAGTGATGTAAATGAAAGTTGTAGAACTCGTGAAAATAATCAACTTTCATATAAAGAACGCCAAAATCTGACTTCGTATGAGAAAGTTATGATTTTTCGAAGTTTCAGCTTAGCAGTAGACAGCTAAAAACTCGAATTTTAGATCGAGTGATTTTTTGCCGACACAACCTAAACGAGAATTGAAGGTCTTGTCATTTGTAGTACAACGGTAAAAAGTCTGACGAAAACGGATATCGGATGAAGAAGTTATGAATTTTTAACAGATTATCTTGTCCCGATCTATTAAAAATAATAATATAAAAATTAAAGTCAAAATTAGCCGACGAAGTCTAAACGAAAGTCGTAGAACATAATTTTAGCTACGCGTGCATATAAAGAACGTCAAAAACGGAGCTCGTATGCAAAAGTTATGGATTTTACAAGACTTGGCACATTTTTTTATTTAATTTTCGCATGAATAGTGATAATCCACGTGGCATCTTCTGATTGGACCGCAGCCTTGCGTGGCAACCTCTGATTGGTCCGATGTCGTGTCCGCCTCGTTTCTGATGTCGTGACTCGCCCTTGCCCAGATCCGACGCGTGTCGCGATGAGTCGTCCGAAGCAACTTAGTTACCCGGTGACTCCTCGCATCCGAAGACGCCTGTCGAGTCCGAACCGAGCCACCTGGAGCCCTCGCATGCGAGCCGCGTGCCTTCGCCCCCTGCTGCCACCTACCCTCGCTGACTCACCCCTTCTCGGCCGAACCCTCGCATCTCCTCCCTATAAATACAAGGCCTACGAGCCTTGCCGAGGAATTTTAGAAAATTGCCATTTTTGGCCCCTTTTTCCATATTTTGACTATTTTGACATCCCCCGAAGCCCCGGTGTCAATTTTAACACCCGAAACACGCCCCAAAGTGTCGTGAAGCCCGAAAAATTTATCTTTTCGGTTTTGAAGCTCTACCTTTTTAGAGTCCAATTTTTAGCTAATTCTCCCGGTTTTCAACAAATAAAGTCATATTTGGAGCCGATATGCTACTCAATTACTATTTTAACCCCCGATTATTTTGAGGTGAGTTCAATATATAGGAACAATTGTATGTTATGTGTTATATGTACTATATGCTTTTCAGTGTTATTATTCTGAGTTATTTTCCCGTGTTATTTTTATTTGCTATTTTTAATAGCAAAGTTATACATTTGACCATGTGATCAGTGAAAGGACTTAGATTCACAGTGGTACTGGTATGTAGCCTCTGGCCATGTAGAACATGTCTCGTAAGAGAATGACTTCTATTCTATGGCATTGGCAGAAGGTTAGATAGGAATGGTATATAGCCTCTGACCATGTGGAGCATGACTCCGTAAGAGAATGAACTCTATTCTATGGTATTGGCAAATGGTTAGACAAGGCTATAAGCCTGAAATCTACCAAAATGTTAATCAGAAATTATATGTCTTCTGTGCCATTTGGGCCAAAGCTTTATTGATGCATATCAAGTATTGAAATCGTTATGTCTCATTGATCGTAAATCTTTGAATCAAATCTTGAGTTGATATTGAAAGCCTGGCATATGAAACGCATATGATATTGTTGTTCTTGTTCCCTTTTGCTTCTATCATATTGGTATATATAAGGCATAAGATTATATTGTATCTATTTATTGAATTCACTAAGCGTTATCGCTTATCCCTCTCAATATTTAATAATTGCAGGTGATGAGTATCCAATATAGTTTTATACTGCTGAAAGATTTAGAATAGTTAATACTATTTCTCTGTATTTTAATGTTCATGTATGTATATGAATAGTAGATTCCTGGGTAGACATGAAATGTAATAAAACTTAGTCGGTTTGTATCCAATCTTTTGTAATCACTTTATCAATATAAAATATTGTTTTATAAATATGCATGTAGCATGTTTTGAGGAAGTAGCTTAAGAATAATGTTGGAATAGTATGAAAGTTTGGGTCTTTCATAAATACGAAAGTTGGGGTCTTTCAATCATGGTATCAGAGCAGTGGTTTAAGTGAACTAAATACCACGGATTGGTATTTAGACTTAAACTATTGGAAGCTCAATATATGAGCTGATTCTTAATAAGTATATGGATACAAACCATAGGAAATACTTAAGTGGGGGATTGGGTAGTGATAAACCCTAGTATTCTAAGATATTAAGTTACTTCAGAATTTTAAGAAAATTAGTTTAAGTGAACTAGGAGTTTTGAGAATTTCTAAGCTTAAACAAGAATTGTTAAGTGAAGATGATACGATATGTATCTGGTATATTTTAGGTTGAATACCTAATGGAGTCAACCACTAGAATATTAAGAGGAGATATGTCTTATATTCTAGTAGTGCTAAATGATAAATGAATATAGCATGCCTTAAGGTGCTTATCTATAATTGCTATTATTTGAGAAAGCTTAAGGTCTGTTGCCGACCTTGGTTTAGAAAATTTTATGTTCAGAATTCTAAGAATTTTCGTAATAGAATTTTTCGAAGTGATAAAGAGACTTATGATAGTTGACATCGATAAGTTTATAAATAAACGATCGCGAGATATCGTAAAATAATAAATATGAATTGTTATCATAATAAGTGTATTAATACCAATAGAGTGGTAATATACATTTAAAGTATGTTTGATATATAATAACATCTTTGGAAGAAAGATGTGCGTTTGAAACACGTTTGGGCGAGACAAATGTGTTGGTGCAAATCCACGAAGTTGTTTCCACCGCTGTTTAGATTGAAGCAGTGATTGTTTAGAGAGTCAGAAGAACCGAAGATGGCGGTCAATACTTCGATAGTATCTCAATCGATGTTGTACAAGATTTAGAAGAATTAAAGGAAGGACTAATGAAGTTTTCAGACTCAATAGGCCAAGACTTTGTCAAAAACATTGTAATGTAGTATGCAGTTCGAGTAGTAATCCTATACAAGATGTTCAGACTTAGTATTTAATAATACTAAGTGATGATTGACTTCTATCCCATCCTTATAGAAGTTCCATTGTGTGTTAAGCCGACTTTAACATACAAGATTGGGATGGTGAATTGAATCATTTAGTGGTAAGTGGTTAAGCAACTTACTTGTTTAAGTAGGGTAGAATGCTTAATTAAAGAAGAAATACACCCATAGTATCGTATGAGAAGAGATGTTGTAGTCAGGAATGACAAAGAACCAAGTTGAAGCTAGTAGAGCTTGCTGAGATGCAGCTAAGATGCAGACTTCTCACGATAGATTCCTATGAAGTAGACTTAGGCTTACTCAGATACAAGAATAACGGTGTCAAGGAAGAATAATGAAATGAACAAATGTGCATGATGGATTGCATGAGTTAGAAGATGATGCAGGTAGTAGAAGACCGTTTGTCTACATGCTGCTAGAGTAAATTTTGGAATAGTGTGTCTTGTAAAGTAGACACTACTCAAGAAAGAATTTATATGAAGAAATGGAAGTAAAATTTCTATCGACCTATGGAAAAGTATTTGGATATATTAAAACGAGCATATGCATGACAAAAATCCTAGAAGGCAAGTATAGGTAATCCAATATATGTTGGATAGAAACGTGAAAACCCTAGTTGAGTCTAGGAGAAAGTGTTGTATGTATTTGTTTAAACACATTCATGTGTGATAAGTTGCTTTGTGAAAAAATTTGAATGGTGACTTGGGAACAGCGAGACAATACTTGGGACGAGTATGAGTAGGTGTGAATAGTAGTAGAGGCCTATACTACTGGAAGCACAGGACTCACACTTGGATCAGGAAAAAGTCACAAGGTTACCAAGAAGCTAGTAAATGATTTCGTTTTATTCGGGAGTGTCATTACCTTCGTTTCGGTAATGACTAAGAAAATAATTATCGTTCAAATCTTAATGTCATAAAGAATCGAGTCCAATTAGTATAAACCCGCGAAAGGAGTTGATTGGTTCAGAGAACCATGTCTTATATAGTGATAAAACTTCAGTAGGAATACTGAAGAAGTAAATGGTCGAGGTAGTCGATAGAAATATAACGATCTTCATTAAAGAATTTAGCAATCATTAGAAAGAGATGTGACTTGCTATGTGGTGTTACTGGCCACAATAAATGTTTCTGCCCTACTCTTACTAGTCAAATGGCGGGGAGTCAAGTTTCCGTTCAACAATCAAAGAGTACTCCAATTAAAAAGGAGGAGGTGCCAAAAGCTAAAAGATGTGTAGGTCCGAAAGCACGAATTAGAGATACGTGGTGCTATTCTTTCTGTTCCAAAGCATCTACGTGTTGATCAAACTCTTTTCATTTTCTTTATTCCATTAGCTTGATTTATTTGATCTGATTCTAATACAAGAGTTTGGTTCGTTATGTGTCTTGTGTGTTATAAATACAAATGTCATTAGAATAAAACCATTCGAGTTGCTGTTATAGCAAAAGTAAAGACCTTATCACGGGTTTTGTTTATAAACCAAGAAGGGGCAGGAGTCTGCAATGAGAATTGAGTTTTAACTCAAAGATTAGGATCGAAAGCCCAATAGAGAATGATGAGCGGGTGCAGGTTTGAGCACCGCTAGTAATTAATAAGTTTGAAGAGTTTGACAATCGTTTGGCAAACTAAAAGTTAAAATATCGTATATTTTAGATTACCACAAAGGAAGTAAGTTAAAAACTCGAATGTTGTGACTAGTAATTTTCTCATAAACTCTAGATTTACTCACATCTTATTTGATTTCAATACCTTAGATTCTTTCGTGCCTTATAAATTCGCATATTCTTTTCAAATTGCTTGTTACGCAATTGTCCAATCATTTCATATAGATAACATAGGAAATATATCATTACTTGCTGATAAAGCCTATAGAGTTAGTGTTATAGGAATTGAAAGTTATAATCTTCCTGCTAACCTAATTCCTATCTTTGATATTATTCTCGACATGGATTGGTTGTTAAAGAACCACGTAGAGCTCTTGTGTTACAAAGAGATGATATGCATCCCTATCGAAAGGGAAGATTCTATTTATGTCTACGGTGAAAATAATAAATTTCTTTCTTAAAAACTCGTAAATTATGTCGAAGGGATATTCTACTTATCCGGCTTATACAGTTAATACCTTGAAAGAGGAGAAGAAAACTGATAATTGTCGACAAGCTGACTACGAGTGCATATTTTGTCGCCATACGTACAACGGTTCTAATGGAGAAATAAGCACAAGTTTACTTAGACGGAATTGTGGCGAGACATGGTGAGTTACTAAAGATTATTTCCGATTGTGATACTCGTTTCACTTCTCACTTTTGGGTGAGAATGAAGCATGAGTTAGGATCTCGAGTTGCTCTTAGTACAACTTATCATCCTCAGAAAAATGATCAAAAGAAGAGAGCAATCCAAATAGTAGAAAATATACTGAAGGTATATAAAGTACTGTATGAGCGTAAATGTCATACTCAAATATGTTGGCGTGACATAGGACAAAAGATCTGAAATGATTCAAGACATCACTGACAAGATACAAATTTTCCGAGAAAGAATGAAAGCAGCCCAGGATCGACAAATGTCCTATGCAGAAAAGAGGAGACGACCTGTAGAATTCCGGGTGGATGATATAGTAATACTGAAGGTATTTCATGAAAAGGCGTTATACTACTTTGGAAGAAAGAACGGTTGGTAAGCAAGCATACTACTTGGAATTTCCTGAAGATTTGACAGATATTCATGAAGTGTTTCATGTGAGTTATCTGTGCAAATGCTTAAGCGTATATGATGAAATGATTCCGTTATCCTAAGAGATATTGGATAATAAGTTAAGATATGTAGAAAACCCTGAAAAGACTATAAACGAATGAACGACTAATCTACATAATAAAGAAGTAGAGTTGGTGATTTTCAAGTAGAAACACCAACGAGGCCCAAATTATACTTGGGGAAAATAAGAATGAGATAAGAGTGAAGTATCCTCATTTATTTTAATCGTTATGATTTCGGGGACGAAATCCTCAAAAGGAGGAGGTATTTGTAACATACACGTTTTGAAATCGTGTATTGTAAATTATAAAAGAGAATAATATTATGTGAAATTGAGTGTTGAGTTCTAACGGATAGTTTTACTAGAAATGAAGTAAAACTATGTTTAGAATCACTCATAAAATATTGAAAATCTTATGAGATTCAAATTAAAAGTCAAATAGTGAAATATAGGGAAAATATAAAATTTGAAATAAGTAAAATTTTATTATTGAAAGTTGTAGAAAATCTCATTAGAAACATATAGGCGAAAACCTAGTCGAAATCCGAGTTATAACAAAGAAGTTATAATCAAACGAAGATCCGTGATAAATCCAGAAAATACTTTGTCGCGTAAAAATTTAGTTTTCAATAAACTAATTTTTAGCCTTAGTGATGTAAATGAAAGTTGTAGAACTCGTGAAAATAATCAACTTTCATATAAAGAACGCCAAAATCTGACTTCGTATGAGGAAGTTATGATTTTTCGAAGTTTCAACTTAGCGGTAGACAGCTAAAAACTCGAATTTTAGATCGAGTGATTTTTTGCCGACACAACCTAAACGAGAATTGAAGGTCTCGTCATTTGTAGTACAACGGTAAAAAGTCTGACGAAAACGGATATCGAATGAAGAAGTTATGAATTTTTAACAGATTATCTTGTCCCGATCTATTAAAAATAATAATATAAAAATTAAAGTCAAAATTAGCCGACGAAGTCTAAACGAAAGTTGTAGAACATCATTTTAGCTACGCGTGCATATAAAGAACGTCAAAAACGGAGCTCGTATGCAAAAGTTATGGATTTTACAAGACTTGGCACATTTGTTTATTTAATTTTCGCATGAATAGTGATAATCCACGTGGCATCTTCTGATTGGACCGCAGCCTCGCGTGGCAACCTCTGATTGGTCCGATGTCGTGTCCGCCTCGTTTCTGATGTCGTGACTCGCCCTTGCCCAGATCCGACGCGTGTCGCGATGAGTCGTCCGAAGCAGCTTAGTCACCCGGTGACTCCTCACATCCGAAGACGCCTGTCGAGTCCGAACCGAGCCACCTGGAGCCCTCGCAGGCGAGCCGCGTGCCTTCGCCCCCTGCTGCCACATACCCTCGCTGACTCACCCCTTCTCGGCCGAACCCTTGCATCTCCTCCCTATAAATACAAGGCCTGCGAGCCTTGCCGAGGAATTTTAGAAAATTGCCATTTTTGGCCCGTTTTTCCATATTTTGACTATTTTGACATCCCCCGAAGCCCCGGTGTCAATTTTAACACCGGAAACACGCCCCGAAGTGCCGTGAAGCCCGAACAAATTATCTTTTCGGTTTTGAAGCTCTACCTTTTTAGAGTCCGGTTTTTAGCTAATTCTCCCGGTTTTCAACAAATAAAGCCATATTTGGAGCCGATATGCTACTCAATTACTATTTTAACCCCCGATTATTTTAAGGTGAGTTCAATATATAGGAACAATTGTATGTTATGTGTTATATGTACTATATGCTTTTCAGTGTTATTATTCTGAGTTATTGTCCCTTGTTATTTTTATTTGCTATTTTTAATAGCAAAGTTATACCTTTGACCATGTGATCAGTGAAAGGACTTAGATTCACTGTGGTACTGGTATGTAGCCTCTGGCCATGTAGAACATGTCTCGTAAGAGAATGACTTCTATTCTATGGCATTGGCAGAAGGTTAGATAGGAATGGTATATAGCCTCTGACCATGTAGAGCATGACTCCGTAAGAGAATGAACTCTATTCTATGGTATTGGCAAATGGTTAGAAAGGGCTATAAGCCTGAAATCTACCAAAATGTTAATCAGAAATTATATGTCTTCTGTGCCATTTGGGCCAAAGCTTTATTGATGCATATCAAGTATTGAAATCATTATGTCTCATTGATCGTAAATCTTTGAATCAAATCTTGAGTTGATATTGAAAGCCTGACATATGAAACGCATATGATATTGTTGTTTTTATTCCCTTTTGCTTCTGTCATATTGGTATATATAAGGCGTAAGATTATATTGTATCTATTTATTGAATTCACTAAGCGTTATCGCTTATCCCTCTCAATATTTAATAATTGCAGGTGATGAGTATCCAATATAGTTTTATACTGCTGAAAGATTAGAATAGTTAATACTATTTCTCTGTATTTTAATGTTCATGTATGTATATGAATAGTAGATTCCTAGGTAGACATGAAATGTAATAAAACTTAGTCGGTTTGTATCCAATCTTTTGTAAACACTTTATCGATATAAAATATTGTTTTATAAATATGCATGTAGCATGTTTTGAGGAAGTAACTTCAGAATAATGTTGGAATAGTATGAAAGTTTGGGTCTTTCATAAATACGAAAGTTAGGGTCTTTCATAGGGCGCGCCATAGTACATTGGGCGTACATATTGTGCGTAGGGTGTACTTGCCAAATAGGGAAACCTTAATTTTTAAGGTTTAGCTTGTATTTAAACCCCATTATAGCCTCAGTTCCCCTCACCTCATCAGCCACCATTCTCTTAGAACGTTCTTGCAACCCTAATTTGCCTTGTGAAGCCATTCTATGCTTAAGAGTGTACGTTTTGTGCTTTGAAGAAGAAGGAAGGGAGTTACGCTAACCTTGGAGGAGTGAAGCACTTTGAATTTGGGATTTGTACCTTATTGGCAACCTTTTGAAAGTATAAAACTTGCAACTTTTTCCCTGCATAATATAAATCTAGAAATGGATGTTTTAATGACGCTTTTTTTAGCACAAAATGTTAGATCTTGAGCATGACATGTTCTTGATTCATTAATTGTATTTTCAAAAGTTAGTTGTAGACTTAAGTCATAAAGATGGAGTCGCAATGGTTGGTTTTGTCCCATGCATGTCATTAAGAGTCTTAAGGAATTAAGATGTTGGGTTTTTATGGATTAAGAACTTATGGAACATGTAAGGTCATAAAGTTGGAAATTTTATGACTCCTAATGACATTTTGACCTTGTATATGCATTTGGACGAGTTAAGACATTATATTAACACTTAATGGGAAAAAAGAAGTATGGGGTTACGTCGAACCTACCTAGGAGTACGCCCAGTGTACATGGTCAAACGGCCCAATATGGTCAACGGGGGACTACACCCAGCGTACCTCCATAGTACACCCTGCATACACTTGTTGTGTTGAATCGGATGAGTTGATTCAGATGAGATGACTCGGTTGACTTATGGATTTTGACTAGTTTGACCTTGACTTTGACCAAGATTGACCTTAAGGGTATTTTGGGTATTTTAGGATTTTGATTTGGTCACTTGGTTGGAATAGGTGTCGAGACCTCATCAACTTCTGTCCAGTTTGTGAGGTGAGTCTTCCTCACTATACTTATGGTTCGAAGGCACCAAGGTCATCCTATTGGATTAGATATCTTGTTATGCGATAGTATGTTATCATGATGTAGTGATCTGTTATATCGGTATCCTGGTATATAGGATGATTCTATGCTTAGTAATCTGTAAGATCTGCCTGATTGTTTGTTAATTGGTTATATGTATGTTATCTGTTATGTATTTGTCGACATGTTGAGTGTGGTTGGGTTGAGGCGGACCAGTGTAGAGTGAAGGCCAAGAGACCCAGGGCGTCCCGGATGGACTGCAGGCCTGAGAGGTGTACCAGTTAGGCCAAAGGCCTAGAGAATGGTACAAATAGGTTGAAGGCCCGGTGAGGCGTTCTAGTCATGCTGAAGGTTCTATGAGCGTTCAAGATAGTCTGTAGGCTGGTGCGGCGTTCCAGTCAGGTTGGAGGCTCTATATGCATGTTGTTTGTTATTATGATTTGTGGTGGTACTTTGGGGAAAACTCACTAAGCGTTAGCTTACAGTTTTGGGTTATGTTTCAAGTACTCCGGATGATTGTGGGAAGGTGAAGGTGTGACCATACACATACCCCCATTTATGACTTATGATTTTGGGAGACTTTGATGTTTAGAAAATTTTTTGAAAACTACGATTTGTAAACAATTTATGAATTTTATTGATTTTAAAAGTTTAAATTTCTTGTGACTTTTATGGGTGTTAAAAGTTGGTATCAGAGTCTTGGTTTGAGTGAATTGGAGAAACACTCATGTGAATCCAGTGTCAAACTAAGGAAAAGGTTTTAAAAATGATTCTTCCAAATTGTTTTCAAAATAATCAAAGAGGATGTAATGTGTATGATCAGCCGGAGCCAGTAAATGGACCCTAAACTACCACACTGTTATTTGATATTGTCATATGTTAGAACAACATGCTAGTGATAGGATAGGGATCTTCAGGAATTTCATGATAGAATTTCCTAATTATATGATGACTGGTAGCCTAGGGTACTTTCTTATAAGAAATTGGCATCATTACCGTAGTTGCTTAGTGTATGCATCATAGTTGTACGTAACTAAGATTTTATAGCCCTAGAAAGTTTGGTTTGGCCTTATTTCTAGTTCTTGTTTGATGAAGGGCTTAGGGTAGAATCAAGTATTCTGCTGTCTATAGGATCCAGTGTTATGTATGATTTAGCATACACGAGTGCTTCAGGGTTGGTGGAAGTTTCATGGATGATTTTTGTGGGGTCAGCCGACCAGTCGCGTAATGTTTAGCCTTCCTCTAGGAAGTGAGGATTGAGTGTATGCATGTACTATTTTGTATTGTTACGGGTTGTTGTGATGATCATATGAGACAAATACGGGTAGTTGTGGAAGGTCGAATAGGCTCGTACTAATGAAATCACAGGACCCGTATGCATAGAAGGGAAGTCACAATCACTAGGTCTTTGTTGGGAGTTGGTTCCCTGGTATAATATGCGTTTTATCTAATATCTCCCTGGTTTATTTTCAGTATGGTGATGAAGCAACAATTTGAGGCATGATCCGGATCAGGATTAGGAGCAGGTGGCCAAAATGGGCCAGCATTGACTGAGGATCAAGTTTGGGAGATCCTTCAGGAGGAGGTTATTTCCCTCTTCCGGGCACAAACGTTGAAGATGTTTGGGTATATTAAAACCGCTATGGTGTATTACTTTGATGAGCGATGTGTTGCACTGTCTGAGGCTGCTAATGTTGCAACCAGCTCAGCCGTTGATGTTGTTGGGATTGGTGCTGGGAGAGCCTTTCAGTGTCATGGCTTCGACAATACGAAGCCCCCGAAATTTGATGGAGTTCAGGATCCGATCATAGCCATGAGGTAGTTGTCTGACATTGAGGGATATTTCTTCACTTGCACTTGCCCAGCTGACCAGAAGGCCAAGTGCGCTCTGAAAATTCTATGGGCCAGAGCAAAGTATTGGTGGAGACTTGTTACTGGCTCATATTCTTCTCAACAGAGGGTTGTTGTTACTTGGGAGCAGTTCTCATAGATGTTCTGTTCTAGATATGTTTCGTTGGTGGAGCGTGAGAGGTTGGCCCAAGTGTACTTGGATTTGAGACAAGGAACTGAGTCGGTGACAGAGATCACTAAGATGTTTATGGAGAAGGACATTTTTTGTCCTGAGTTTGTTGCTTCTGAGCAAGCTTAGATGACCTGTTACTTGAGCATGATTAAGACGTACATCAGGCAGGTTGTATCCACTCAACATTATGGTTCATTATTGGAGTTGTATGATGCCGCCAGGTGGCGGGAGAATGAGACGGAGCTCCAGACGAGAGAGCAGAGATAGGCCCCGACACAGTTGCAGCCAGCGCTGAAGCGGTTCAAGGCCGATGATACTAGATTTAGGAGTCAGAGGGGCGACACTTGTGGAAAGTGCAGAAAGGTTCATGAGGGGGCTTGTCGATCGGGCGGTGTATGCCACAAATTTGGCAAGGAAGGGCAGTATGTTAAGGATTGTCGCCATCCAGTCCCAATTTCGAGTACTAGGACATGCTACCACTGTGATCAGGTTGGCCATATGAAGATCAACTGTCCATTGATCTCCTCCAAGACGGCGCAGGCCTAGTACCAGCTACTTTGAGGATCACCGATGGGAGCCATGGGAGGGCGGAGCCCACGAGGGCTCGGGGTCGTGCTTTTCAACTCACTGCGGAGGAGGCCAGAGCGGTTCTAGATGTCATGACGGGCATATTTCTATTTATTATTCTGTTGATTATGTTTTATGTATGCTCATGTTTATGATCCTAATAGGTACGTTCTTAGTGAACTCTTTGCCTGCTCTTGTTTTATTTGACTGGGGCAGGATTCGGTCCTTTGTATCTCGATCATTCAGTAGGGAGTTTGATATGCCTATTGGGGAGTTAGAGTATTTGTTGCTGGTTTCTATCGCCAACGAACATGAGGTTTTTCCATCCACATTGTATCAGGGATGTATATTGGAGATCTTCAGGGTGCGTTACCCGATTGATCTGATCCCTGTCTCGATGGAGGATGTATGCGTGATAGTGGGTATGGACTGGCAGAGTAAGTTTGATGTCATGGTTGATTATGAGGGCCAACAAGTGGTAGTTCAAACCCCAAGTAGGGACAGTTGGTTATCTATGGAGAGAGCACCGGTGTTGGTTCAAGGTTTTGTTCGGCAGCCAGGGCTCGACAGTATATTCAGCACGGGTGTGTAGGTTTTTTGGTTTATGTAGTGGATACACGGGTTGGGGAAATTGGGTGTGATATGCTTCAGGAAGAGGGGGAAGTTGGGCCCCATGTAAATTGGACCTTTCTGGGTGATTATCAGGGTTCGTAAGGTAGCTTACAGGTTGGATTTTCCGAGCAAGCTCAGACAGATCCACAACACTTTCTGTGTCTCAGTTGTGGAAATGTGTGTTGGAGATCGAGGCAGTGATTCCTTTAGATGATATGTAGGTCGATGAGCGCCTGGACTATGTTGAGAGACCGGTGACTATTCAGGAAAAGAAGATGAAGATACAGCGCAATAATGAGATACCTTTGTACAGGTATAGTGGCAGCATTGGAGAGGTTCTGAGTGGACTTGGGAGCCGGAGTTTAAGATGTGGCAGCATTATCCTGAGTTATTCTCCACGGCAGACTTCGAGGACGAAGTCTAGTTCAAGTGGGCCAGAATTATAACATCCCGATGATAAGGTACTTCTAATTTTAACACTATAATTTAATTATATTGCATTTTGGTCCCTTATTTCAAGAAAGTGTGAAAAGGTCCATAGTGGCATTTTCATAAATTAGCCTTGAGGGAGGACACCATGCGTACGCTTGTAAGCTGAGCATACTAGGGCACGCCATAGTAGGCTAAGCTTACATCTTGTATGTGGGGCATACTTTCCAGATATGGAAACCCTGATTTTTAGGGTTTAGCTCATATTTAAACCCCATTATATCCTCATTTCCCTTTACCTCATCAGCCACCATTCTCTTAGAACATTCTCGCAGCCCTAATTTGCCTTCTGAAGCCATTCCAAGCTTAAGAGTGTGTGTTTTGTGCTTTGAAGAAAACGGAAGGAAGTAAACCTCACCTTGGAGGAGTGAAGCACTTTGCATCTGGGATTTGTACCTCATTGGCAACCTTTTGAAGGTATAAAGCATGCAACTTTATCCCTCCATCATATAGATCTAGAAATGTGTGTTTTAATGATGCTTTTTGGTCCCAAAATGTTAGATCTTGAGCATGGCATGTTCTTGATTCATTAAGTGTATTTTCAGACGTTAGTACTATACTTAAGTCATAAAGATCGAGTCCCAATGGTTGGTTTTTGTGACATCCCCAAAATCACGGCCAGAAAAGACTGATTTCATTTATGCTTTTTTTAAAATAATTTCAGAGTAAATAATATTTATCAAAGCATTTCATCAAGAGATGCATTTTCATTATATAATCAAAAGTCGGGATGTCATGTTCCAATACAGACCATAAAGCATAAACGATAACATTACAAGTCATTCAACAAATATATACATATACAGACTTGTAAACAAAACAACCCGATGATTCATCCATCTTACGCCCTTACGCCACTTCCTGTAATACAAATAAAACTGAGTGGGTCAGGCTTGGGAGCCTGGTGAGCATATAGGGTTTTCAACCCACAATAAATAAATTATATTTAATTTCACCAACCAATCACTATCCCGATTACCCATTCCCATTATCCTCACTTTACGTCCCTAAAAACAACGTCTATCTTAAGGGACCTAATCTAGGATTTTCATCGGGACGGACATTACTGCTAAGGGGTTTCCTCAACAATAGATATCCTAAAGGCAACCATGAGGGGGATAGAGTACACCGGTGAACACATCGTTCACAACACCTACAGGTTATGAACCTGCTAGCGTTCCACAGGACTGTCTAGAAAGAGTTTGTGGTCATTATCCATACTCCGCTGAATAACTAGATCAACAACAACAACAACATCGAGGTCTCTCATCTGATTATTACACACCAACTATCTACCCATGTTCTACCCAACATATTAGTAGATAAAAATATATATTTTTATACATAGTTTAAAACCTGTATATCATTTTCATTCAATACATATTCCACATAAGAGATGAGGCACACCCACATAACACGTATTTCATAGAAAGTAAATCAGATCTATGAGATAGAAGAGAATGAATATACATTCACACTTATAACAACAAAATTATACACATAAACAACAATATACTTAATACACTCAAACCATACTTGTATTATTATCGTGTTTATGAAAGGTAGTATACACTCACATGATCAGAAGACAATCAGACAGCACTACGGCTTGTAGAAGTAGTATCTCTCCGCAGATCTGGAAGATCTTCACAAAAATCGAACTTCTCGCGGGCAGAGCTTCGGCTCGGGAATCACACTCTTCGGGATTCTCGGGGCTTCGGATCTTGCTTCGGGACTCGGGAATGATACCGGGGCTTCGGGGTACTTCTGGCACGCAAATCAATGCAAAACGGGAGAGAGAAGAGAGAAAAAAAAAGCAATTGAGTTGGCTGCCCTCGCATCCTATTTATAAGAGGCTGGAGCCTCGGAGTACGCGGGGCGTACTGGTCCGGAATCGTCATTGCTTACGTATCCGAAGTCACTTGAGTGCGAGGTGCGTCATGCTTCGCGGTACGCGGGGCGTACAGCAGTACGCTGGGCGTACTTCGGATGAGTCCGATGACTCCTCTTCGGATAATACCAAGATTTAGAATTAAATTTAAATATTAAATATTTAATAAACTTCGGAAATTCATATCTTCTTCATACGAACTCCATTTTCGACGTTCTTTATATCCACGCGTAGGTGAGACTACGCTCTACAACTTTCGTTTAGACTCCGTCAGCTAATTTTGAATTTATTTTTTATTAATTATTTTTAGTAGGCCGGGACAGAAAAACTTCGTTATAAATTCATAACTTCTTCGTTTGACGTCCGTTCTCGCCTAACTTTTCATCGTTTTGATACCAACAACGAGATCTTCGATTCTCGTTTAGATCGATTCGACTAAAAACTGCTCGATCTCAAATCGAGTATTTCAGGCTGCATACCGCTAAGTCGAAACTTCAATAAATCATAACTTCCTCATACGAAGTCAGATTTGGGCGTTCTTTATATATTCGGAAACCTCGTTTCAACTACTACAACATTACCCAAAGATATCAAGTTTATTTTACACTTAAATTTTGACGCTTATTTTTAATCTTAATTAATCGAACCACATAATTAAGCAATTAAGCACAAAACACATAATACTTAAATAATACACTTCTATTATTTCAAAACGGGTTACAAAGGTTAACTTAGACTATTACATCAAGGATAATGCCTAGCCTGGAAACGCGGGTGTTACAATTCTCTCCACCTTAGAATGATTCCGTCCCCAGAATCACACATCAACAAACAAATGCGGATAGCGACCCATCATGTCACTCTCCGTCTCCCAGGTGAGTTTCGGCCCATTCGTGTGTTTCCATCGGACAAGCACTAACCCGACCATCTTGCATCGCAACTTCTTAGCCTTTCGGTCAACGATTGCCTCTGGTTCTTCAATCAACCTTTTGTTCTCATCGATTGTCAACTCCGAAAGTGGAATCATGTCGGGAACTTCTCCCGTGAACTTCCTCAAATAACACACATGAAAAGTGTTATGAATTCCATTCAGTTCTTCTGGTAGTTCGAGCTTGTAAGCTTGGTTCCCAATCCTCTGAAGAACTTTAAACGGTCCAATAAACCTTGGACTCAACTTTCCCCTTTTACCAAATCTTATAAGTCCCTTCCACGGCGAGACTTTAAGCAAAACCGAATCTCCAATTTCAAAAGTCATCGGTCTTCGCTTTTTGTCACCATAGCTCTTTTGACGATCCTGAGCTGCTAACATTCTTTCCCTAATTATTTTCAACTTTTCAGCAGTTTGATGGACCATCTCCGGTCCCATAAACTGCTTTTCCCCAGCCTCAAGCCAACAAGACGGCGTACGACACTTCTGTCCATACAAAGCTTGGTAAGGTGCCATCTTAATGCTCGAGTGGAAACTATTATTGTAGGAAAATTCTACAAAAGGTAAATGTTCATCCCAGTTACCTAGGAATTCCAGAGTACATGCTCTCAGCATATCTTCAAGCGTTTGTATCGTCTGTTCGCTCTGACCATCAGTCTGCGGATGGTAAGCTGTACTTAAACACAACTTGGTACCCAATTCCTCTTGTAGACTTTTCCAAAATCGCGAGGTGAAACGGCTATCACGATCCGACACAATCGTTAACGGAACACCATGAAGCCTCACAATTTCCTTCACATAAGAATTTGCAAGCTTCTCCATAGACCATTTCTCCTTGGCTACTATGAAATGCGCACTCTTAGTGAATCGATCAACGACCACCCAAATCATGTCGTGACCATTCTTTGTTCTGGGCAGTTTAGTGACAAAATCCATAGCAATGTCTTCCCACTTACCCATAGGCACATGCAATGGTTCTAAACTCCCATATGGTTTCTGATGTTGTGTCTTGACTCTCGCACAAGTCACACACTCGGCCACATATTTTGCAACATCAAGCTTCATCGTCGGCCACCAGTAGTAGGGTTTCAGGTCCCTATACATTTTAGTGCTACCGGGGTGAATCGAGTACGTGGTCTTGTGAGCTTCTTCCATCAGAAGATCTCTGACTCCTCCTGTCTTAGGTATCCAAATCCGATCTTGGAACACCTTCAGTCCATGACTGTTTACACCGAACACCAACGTTTTGCCCAAACGTTCCTCCTTTCGGTTATTCTTTTCAGAAGCTTCCTCTTGAGCTTTCTTTATACTTTCCACAATGGTCGAGATAACTTCAATTCTCAACGCTCTTGGCCTTTTCCTTTCAAGATTGACTTTCCGACTGAGAGCATCAGCAACAACATTAGCCTTAACGGGGTGGTAAAGTATCTCGCAATCGTAGTCCTTGAGTAACTCCAGCCAGCGTCGTTGCCTCATATTAAATTTTTTCTGATTAAAGAGATATTGGAGACTCTTATGATCAGTAAAAAGTTTGCACTTCGTGCCATAGAGGTAATGCCTCCATATTTTCAGAGCGAAAACTACTGCTGCTAACTCCAAATCATGAGTCGGGTAATTCTTTTCATGCTCCTTCAGTTTTCGAGACGCATATGCTATCACCTTTTCTCTTTGGGTCAAAACACAACCTAATCCAACCCCAGACGCATCGCTATAGACAGCGAAGTCATCAACTCCATCGGGTAGAGAAAGTATCGGTGCCTCGCATAGCTTCTTCTTTAGCTTCTCGAATGCTTCTTTATGCTTATCACTTCAAGCATAAGTAGCTCCTTTGTGGGTCAAAGCTTTCAACGGAGTAGCGATCGAAGAAAAGCATTGGATAAACCTTCGGTAATATCCGGCTAATCCCAAAAAGCTTCGGATCTCTGTGGGACTTTTCGGTTGTTCCCATTTCATCACAGCTTCGATCTTCGCTGGATCAACCATTATCCCTTCTTGGTTGACCACGTGACCCAAGAATTGGACTTCACGAATCCAAAAATCACATTTGGAGAACTTTGCATACAGCTTCTCCTGCTTCAAAACTTCTAACACTTCTTGCAAGTGTCTGCCATGCTCCTCTTGGCTTTTCGAGTAAATCAGAATGTCGTTAATGAACACTATCACGGATTTATCAAGGAACGGATTACAAACCCTATTCATCAAATCCATGAATGTTGCCGGAGCATTGGTTAGTCCAAACGACATAACCAAGAACTCATAGTGTCCATATCTAGTTCTGAATGCAGTCTTCTCGATATCTTGCTCTCTTACTTTTAGCTGATGATATCCTGACCTTAGATCGATCTTCGAGAAATAGTTCGAACCTTGCAATTGATCAAACAGGTCATCAATCCTTGGCAACGGATATCTATTCTTTATTGTTGCCTTGTTCAGCTCTCGGTAATCAATGCACATCCTCATGCTTCCATCTTTCTTCTTTACGAATAACACCGGAGCTCCCCAGGGTGATGAACTAGGTCTTATGAAACCTTTGTCCAATAACTCCTGAAGTTGCATCATCAGCTCCTTCATCTCCATCGGTGCTAATCGATAAGGTGCTTTTGCTATTGGCGTCGTTCCGGGCAACAAGTCAATACGGAATTCCACTTGTCGATCAGGCAGTAATCCAGGAAGATCTTCGGGAAATACTTCCGGATAATCACACACAACAAGAATATTCTGCATCACCTTCTTTTCCTTCTTAGCATCGATCACGAATGCTAAGTATGATGTACACCCTTTGGTCAAACATTTCCTGGATTTCATTAGAGAAATGATTCCAGAATTTACTCTGCGTTTGTCTCCATACACCATAAACGAATCTTTCCCAGGCGGGTTTACTTTAACTATCTTCTTCTTGCATAAAATTTCGGCATCATTGGCGCTAAGCCAATCCATTCCCAAAACGATGTCGAAACCGTTAAGTTCGATAGGCAATAATTCCTCGTGGAACTTATTCCCATTCAGATCAATTAAGATGTTTTTCATACGATGGCTAACAGGTACAAACTTGCCACTAGCAACTTCGACTAATAAGGCATTATCTAGTCTATCAACAGGCAAAGCTAGTTTTCTACCAAATTCATGCGATATAAAGGAGTAGTTGGCTCTAGAATCAAATAAAATTTGGGCAGGCAATTCGTTAACGAGAAAGGTACCTGAAGCGACATCAGGTTCATCTTTGGCAGCTTCCAGTGTCATCTGGAATGCTCTCACCTTTGGGTTTGGCGGAATGTTGGGTCTAGCTGCCTCCTTCTTCTTCGGGCAGTCCCTCGACATGTGTCCCTCCTCACCACAACCATAGCAAACCTTCTTAGAGAGGGTACATTCATTAGCATAGTGACCTGACTTTCCACACTTGTAGCATATGGCCACTACCTCACATTTTCCATGATGCTTCTTCTTACATTTGTCGCACCATTTCGCTTCACCTCCACTTCCTCTCGAACCAGACTTCGAGAACTTGTTTTTCTTATTGGACCCTGAAGTTCCATCGAACTTCCTCTTTTCACCAACTTCTATCCTTTCCAGACCCTTTTCCTTCTGCTGGGCCTCCACATTCTTAGTTGCACGAACAGCTGTTTTCAGAGTAGTTTCCATCTTGACCGTCGGACCAAAGTTGGCAGGCAGTCCATTAGCAAACCTCTCAATCTTGGAGAGTTCCGTTGGCACTAGGTACGGAAATAACTTCATTTTCTCAGTGAATGCAGTAGCATAGTCATCTATGCTCATCCTCCCCTTCAAGTTTTGGAACTCATTGTTCAGATCAATCAGATATATCTCTACACAATACTACACCCTTAGTTGTTCCAAGAACTCCTCCCATGACATTTTCAGGGCTTCTCCTCGTGGCATAGTATCTGCCAACAACTTCCACCAACTCAAGACTCCAGTCTTCAGTTGTCTGACTGCAAAGACAGTATTCTGTTTGTTGCTATAGTCGCAACTTTCAAATACCATCTCCATTTTGGAGATCCAATCCATTATCTCAACAGGCTTTGGGCTCCCAGAAAGACTTGGCGGCTTGGTGCCCAAGAAGTTCTTGTACATTCGCCCATCCTTGTTGTTTCTCCTTTCCAGATCGTTCCTTCGTTCTCCTTGAGTCCCAACTTGACTCATAATGCGACTATTGTTCCCTTCCTCCAATTGCTCGGGAATCAATTCTGGTTCCTCAATAGGTATGATAGGTTCGTCCCTATTATCATGCAACATCTGTCGCATCTCATCCCTTTGTTCGGCTAGCATAGCCCGAATCATGGCTTGCACCCCAGCCATTGTTATTGGTTCTGGTGCTGCTGCTACAACATGTATTTGCTCAATCACTGGCGGTTGATTCCTGTTTTCATCCGCGTTTCCAACGCCACTCCTTGTTCTCACCATTTTTGATCTACACACCGAATAAGGTGAAATTAGATCCTCATTCACGATAGATATTCAAATCATCCTTATTCCTCCGAAACGTTTACATGCTAGTTCTAATAACGTAGGCATACGCTTAGAATCCTACACACATAAGGTTTCCAAATCTGGTCGGCAACAAATCGTAGATCCGAACAATTAATATCATATATGGCAACATATAACATTTAGCACATAAAAGCATTTTAGGCAACTTTCCTAAAATAAACTAGTGCTCGTGTCTATAATATATCAGACACACTTCTCACAATCTCCACTTAGAATTCTATGTTTAAGTCTAGAAATCCTACAAATTCCTAGTTCGCTTAAACTAATGCTCTGATACCAACTGTGACATCCCCAAAATCACGGCCAGAAAAGACCGATTTCATTTATGCTTTTTTAAAATAATTTCAGAGTAAATCCTTTTGATTTAAAAGTGTTGCGGAATTTGTTCCCAAAACAAAACATGATAAAATAATATTTATCAAAGCATTTCATCAAGAGATGCATTTTCATTATATAATCAAAAGTCGGGATGTCATGTTCCGATACAGACCATAAAGCATAAACGATAACATTACAAGTCATTCAACAAATATATACATATACAGAATTGTAAACAAAACAACTTGATGATTCATCCATCTTACGCCCTTGCGCCACTTCCTGTAATACAAATAAAACTGAGTGGGTCAGGCTTGGCAGCCTGGTGAGCATATAGGGTTTTCAACCCACAATAAATAAATTATATTTAATTTCACCAACCAATCACTATCCCGATTACCCATTCCCGTTATCCTCACTTTACGTCCCTAAAAACAACATCTATCTCAAGGGACCTAATCTAGGATTTTCATCGAAACGGACATTACTGCTAAGGGGTTTCCTCAACAATAGATATCCTAAAGGCAACCATGAGGGGGATAGAGTACACCGGTGAACACATCGTTCACAACACCTACATGTTATGAACCTGCTAGCGTTCCACAGGACTGTCTAGAAAGAGTCTGTGGCCGTTATCCATATTCCGCTGAATAACTAGATCAACAACAACAACAACATCGAGGCCTCTCATCTGTTTATTAAACACCAACTATCTACCCATGTTCTACCCAACATATTAGTAGATAAAAATATATATTTTTATACATAGTTTAAAACCTGTATATCATTTTCATTCAATACATATTCCACATAACAGATGAGGCACACCCACATAACACGTATTTCATAGAAAGTAAATCAGATCTATGAGATAGAAGAGAATGAATATACATTCACACTTATAACAACAAAATTATACACATAAACAACAATATACTTAATACACTCAAACCATACTTGTATTATTATCGTGTTTATGAAAGGTAGTATACACTCACATGATCAGAAGACGATCAGACAGCACTACGGCTTGTAGAAGTAGTATCTCTCCGCAGATTTGGAAGATCTTCACAAAAATCAAACTTCTCGCGGGCAGAGCTTCGGCTCGGGAATCACGCTCTTCGGGATTCTCGGGGCTTCGGATCTTGCTTTGGGACTCGGGAATGATACCGGGGCTTCGGGGTACTTCTGGCACGCAAATCGATGCAAAACGGGAGAGAGAAGAGAGAAAAGGAGCAATTGAGTCGGCTGCCCTCGCATCCTATTTATAGGAGGTTGGAGCCTCGGAGTACGTGGGGCGTACGACGTTACGCGGGGCGTACTAGTCCGAAATCGTCATTGCTTACGTATCCGAAGTCACTTGAGTGCAAGGTGCGTCATGCTTCGCGGTACGCGGGGCGTACAGCAGTACGCTAGGCGTACTTCGGATGAGTCCGATGACTCCTCTTCGGATAATACCAAGATTTAGAATTAAATTTAAATATTAAATATTTAATGAACTTTGGAAATTCATATCTTCTTCATACGAACTCCGTTTTCGACGTTCTTTATATCCATGCGTAAGTGAGACTACGCTCTACAACTTTTGTTTAGACTCCGTCGGCTAATTTTGACTTTATTTTTTATTAATTATTTTTAGTAGGCCGGGACAGAAAAACTTCGTTATAAATTCATAACTTCTTCGTTTGACGTCCATTCTCGCCTAACTTTTCATCGTTTCGATACCAACAACGAGATCTTCGATTCCCGTTTAGATCGATTCGACTAAAAACCGCTCGATCTCAAATCGAGTATTTCAGGCTGCATACCGCTAAGTCGAAACTTCAATAAATCATAACTTCCTCATACGAAGTCAGATTTGGGCGTTCTTTATATATTCGGAAACCTCGTTTCAACTACTACAACATTAACCAAAGATATCAAGTTTATTTTACACTTAAATTTTGACGCTTATTTTTAATCATAATTAATCGAACCACATAATTAAGAAATTAAGCACAAAACACATAATACTTAAATAATAGACTTCTATTATTTCAAAACGGGTTACAAAGGTTAACCTAGACTATTACATCAAGGATAATGCCTAGCCTGGAAACGCGGGTGTTACAGTTTTTTCCCATGCATGTCATTGAGAGTCTTAAGGCATTAAGATGTTGGGTTTTTATGGATTAAGCACTTATGGAGCATGCAAGGTCATAAAGTTGGAAACTATATGACTCGTAATGACATTTTGACATTTGATCTACATTTTGACATGTTAAGACATTATATTAACCACTTAATGGGAAAAAAGAAGTTTGGGGTTACATCGAGCGTGCCTGGGAGTAAAGCCAGTGTACGCGGTCAATGACCCGATATGGTCAACGGAGGAGTACGCCTAGCGTACCTCCAGAGTACGCCCTGCATACACTTACTAAGTTGACTCGGCTAAGTTGACTTCGTTGGGTTGACTCGATTGACTAATGGATTTTGACCAGTTTGACCTTGACTTTAACGAAGTTTGACCAAGATTGACCTTAAGGGTAATTTGGGTATTTTCGGATTTTGATTGAGATTGGTCACTTGGTTGGAATAGGTGTCGACTGGAGCTGAGATTCGGAGCCAAGACCTCATCAACTTTTTTCCAATTTATGAGGTGAGTTTTCCTCACTATACTTGCAGTTCAAAGGCACCAAGGCCGGCCCATTGGATTAGATACCATGTTATGTGATAGTATGTTATCATGTTGTAGTGATATGTTAGATCGATATCCTGGGATATAGGATGATGTTATGCTTAGTGATCTGTAAGATCTGCCAGATTGTTTGTTAATTGGTTATGTGTATGTTATCTGTTATGTATTTTCTGACATGTTGTGTGTGGTTGATTTGAGGTGGACCGGTGTAGACTAAAGGCCAAGAGACCCAGGGCATCTCGAATAGACTGCTGGCCGAGAGGCATACCAGTAAGGCCGAAGGCCCAGAGAATGTTCCAGATAGGTTGAAGGCCCGGTGAGGCGTTCTAGTAATGTTGAAGGTTCTATGTGCGTTCCAAATAGTCTTTAGGCCGGTGCGGCGTTCCAGTCAGGCTGAAGGCTCTGTATGTATGTTGTTTGTTGTTAAGTTTATGTGGTGGTACTTTGGGGGAAACTCACTAAGCGTTGGCTTACAATTTTGGGTAATGTTACAGGTACATCGGATGATCGGGGTAAGGTGAAAGAGTGACCGTACACATCCTCTCATTTATGAATTATGATTTTGGGAGACTCTAATGTTTGATTTTTTTTTTGAAAACTATGATTTGTAAACAATTTATGAATTGGGTTGGTTTTAAAAGTTTAACTTTCTTGTGATTTTTATGGGTTTTACAAGAAGAAATCTAATGAATCTCACACAAGGTTCGGATTCTATCAATACTTACTATATGAAGCTTAAAATGTTATGGGAAGAACTATCAAACTATAATATTTAATGTACTTTCACTACTGCGAAGGATCTGGAACAAATAATGAGTTTTCTTATGGGACTCAATGATAGCTATGCTCAGATCAGAGGTCAAATTTTGTTAATGGATATGATTCCTCCTGTTAATCGAATTTTCTCGTTTTTGATTCGAGAAGAAAGACAACGTGATCTTCATATAAATCAACAAAATGAATTTGTAATGGCATTCAATGTGAGAAGCAACAACAATCGAAATCAAGTTCTAAGAAACAAGAATCGGGGTTATAATCGTAATTTTGGAAATAACTCCATAAATTACAAGATGGTTTCTGTAGGGCGTATTGTGTTGCATCATGGGCTCGGTCCTTAGCCCAGTTTTGGTAGCCGATTTGGGCCTGTCCAACCGTGCATTATTTAACTCTAGGGTTTTAGTATTTAAGGTGCATGCATGCATCATTAGTAATAACGCTTTTATTATTTTCTGATAAGTATTGTAAACCCTAGCTCGCCTCTAAAGTAGAAGTTCTTCATCGAGCTCTGCTGAGGCGTGACTATATTTGAATCATAAGCTTTACATTGATTCCATACTGTGTTCATAATCGTATTGTGTTTGATTTGTTTGTTCTTCATCAATATACCTATGAAAGATCTAAACGATCTGAGATTTATTCTCATCAATTGGTATCAGAGCAGGAGAGTGTAATTTATACACATATCTTCTGTTGAAGAAGTTATTAGGGTTTTTCCGCATTGATTGATATTAATTGAGCCGTCATTCCATATTGGCGTATCTCATTAATTGTCGATCTTACTCTAATGATAAATTAAAAGTCTGGTCTTAAACAGGTTATCGATCAAACTTCATCACAATGTCTATGGATGATTCACAAACCAATCCTATCAACATCTCCAATAGTATTGGATCAATGATAAGGATTCCAATCTTATACACTCAGGATTATGAGGTTTGGACGCACCACTTCGAAGATTATGTGATCGGCTCAGAAGATAATGGGTACTTGATCTGGGAAGCAATCACAGTTGGCCTATTTGCTCACTCAAGCACCTCAAAGATTGTCAAAACTCAAAAGGAGTACAATCAGCTTGTGAATGATGTGAAAGACATTCCTCAAGATGAAAAAGAGAAGTTTCAATGCAACATCAAGGCCTTAAGAATGATTAGGTTTGCTTTGCAGTTGGATACGTTTCGATTGGTGAGTTCATGCGCTACAGCTAAAGAGATATGGGACAGGTTGAAAGAATTGTATTCCACTGATGAAGATTTGGAACATTCGATTCAAACCTTGCTGCTTTCTGAATTTGGTGATTTCAAACAGAAGCCCGAAGAGAAACTCGTTCAGGCTTTTTATCGGTTTAATCATCTTCTAAGTAAGATGATAAAGCACAGGATCGAAAGGAAGGTTATTGAACAGAAATTTACCTTCATGAACGGTCTTAAACCCGAATTGATGGAAGTCATGTCCATAGTAAGGGCACATGAACAATTTAAATCATACTCTCTAGGGAAACTGGTGGGAATTCTAAAGTCCCATGAAAGTGCAATGTCAAAGGAAACGAACGTGGTTTCCAGTTTGGGTTCGTTAGCTCTTGTTTCAAAATGGAAAAGTGTTGAAGAAGAAGAAGAATTAAATCTTGCTAACTATGATCTAACCGGTGAAGAGTATGCCCTGATGGTTTCAAATCCTAGAAAGTTCCCAGCCAACAAGAACCGAAACTGGCAGGGAAGTTATAGTTCTGAAAAAGTGAAGGAGGAACCGAAGATGGGTTCAAAGTTAGAAGAATCCAAAAATGATGCGAAGATTGGTGGTGACTCAGGCTTTGATTGCCATTATTGTGGAGGCAAGAATCACTTTGCCAAAGACTGCATGCTGAAGAAACAAGTAGAAAAGATTGATGAGGATGATGAGGAAGCGAAACTCTTGAGACGATTGGAGGAGATCAAGAAAAGAAAATCAATAGCTAACAATAAAACCATGAATGCTTTAATTGTACAAGATACAAGTAACAATGATGAATTCGGTGGAGTGGAAATGTGGTCCTCAGATTCAGAGGACGAAGAAGTAAGAAAACCGACTCATGGCAAGGCGATACTGGTGAAAGAAGAATATGCTGCAGGAAGGTGTTTGATGGTAACAGAAGGAGTATCTCATATGAGAGGATATACAACAGTTGGTGGGCTGGAAGATCAGAAGGAGCGAGAGGACAGGTGTTTTGCTGCGAAACCTGTCAGTGCACAGATCAACGAATGTGATGAGTTGATCAAGAAGGTACAAAATATTCTTGTTTCTCTGAAAATACATGTTACTAACTATGAAAAGGAACTGAATAGCTTCAAAATCTAAATTTTCTAGTATAAGTATTAGTCTTACCCAAACTCGTGTCACAAACTCTAACCTGACTGATCAAATTAGCAGGATATCGTCGAAGAGTGAGGAGAGGAGGATGTGGATTGAGCAGAAGGAAAAAGAGTTAATTAGGTCAAAGGACGAGTCAATCTATTTGCAACGAGACAATCTTAATCTTTTAAAACAGTGAAACGTTTTTTGTTTAATTGCTAAAAGACTTTATTTTAATATCACTCAATTGCATCTCGATTGTGAAATAAGAAAGAAGATACATCGCATGATTTTACCCTTCCTTAAGTGAAAGGAGGATGAAGTCGATGCCGAAGCTTACAATTGTGAAAATGTTGTATCTTCTGACGAAGTCTTTCCTGCCTACAAAATTGGTCTTGACAAAATAGAGTCCTACATAAAGTCCAAAGACCATAAGTATATGCTCAAAAATCTATTAGACAAAAATGATAGATTGACGTTAAGAACCGAAATTGTACATAAATTTGACTCATTGAATGCCAAACTAAGTTCAGAAAATGAAATTGATGCTGAAAATGCATCTAAACTTAATGAGGATGATGACATTAGTGAAATCTCTGTAGAGGATGTGGTCGACTGTTCAGAATTTGTCAAAAGCGAACCCGAAACTCACAAAAATCTGATTTCTAAAAACTCTGTTGAGTTCGCTCGCTCGTCGACAGATAACACCAAAATTCTCAAGGCAAAAGTTGTCGTGTATCAAAAGGTTCAAACCACTCCAAATCAAGTCTACACAGTTCAGGAAATCACTCCTCAACAAACAGCAGAACTAACAACTATGGTAGAAGAAGATAATGCAGCTGGATGTGAAGAGTTCTTCTGGTCAGCACCAATAGATAACGCTGATGACACAAAAGGCCTATCTCAGAAAACCTCATGGAGAGTGAAGGGTAGATATGTTCCGAAACCACTTAATGAGCCTGCAAGATATGATGTGCCAAGCACAAGTGGCACCAAAACATCTTTGGGTGAACCAGTGATAACTTCCTGTGAGACATCTTTGTCAAAGAGCGAAAGTCATGCTCAAGTTTCAAAGAAAAAGACCAACATTCATAAAAATCCAAAATAGGTGGCAGAACGAAAACACCAACGAAATCTGAGATACAAGAAGAATCTCTCAGAAAGAAAACAGTTTTGGAGATCTCAAAATCCTCATTATGTAAGGTATGAAAGGATGCATAAGTCACGAGGAGAATCAAGAAGCAACCAAAAGGAAAGCTTCGTTCGCAACAGGTAAGGAACCGAAAGGAGGGTTTCGGTCCACAGCAAGTAAGCAACCGAAAGGAGAGCTTCGGTCCTCAGAGTGTAAGAAACCGAAAGAATGGTTTCGGTCCTCAACATAATAGCAACCGTAAGGATGGGTTCGGTCCAAAGTTCAATAAGACGAATAGAAGGGAAGAGTGTTCTCGTTCTCAACCAAGGAAGAGTAATAATCAACGATCTAATATCGCTTCTAAACCCTATTCTTCTCATTCTCATTCTAATTCTTATCATTCACACGATTTAAAAGGGAAAGGAATGATCTTTCCATAAAACAACAAATTCCCGAAAGAGATCCAAAATAATGCATACGTCAAAATCTCAAACCCTACATCTAACGAATCTAAGCCAAACAAAATTAAAGTTTTCACAATAAAAAGAAAAGATGAAACAACTCTAATTAAAAGAACTTTTATGGTTGATGTTTCTCTTACTATTCCTTGTCCTGTAAAAGGCTCACAAGGACCCAAGAAACTTTGGGTTCCTAAATCTGCTTAATATTTTGCAGGTTATACGTGACAAGTAGTTTGACGAAGAACGGTATATTGATAGTGGTTGCTCGCGTCATATGACATGACGAAAGGAAGAACTAAGAGAGTTTCGGTCTCTCAAGGATGGTGGAATTGTGATGTACGACAACAATTCGTTTGGAAATATCAAAGGCTATGGAATGATTACGAATGGTGATTTCTCAATAAGAAAGGTCACATACGTTGAAGGATTTCCGCACAATCTTATCAGTGTATCACAACTGGTAGTTGGGACCAGATTGAAGGTCTTGTTTGATGATGAAGGCTCAGAGATAGTCGAAAAGAGGTCAAATAACATTCTGTTGAAATCGAAGAGAAAGGGGGAAATGTACCCTTTAAACCTAAATCCAATTCGAGGGAAACCAGGAGTCTACTTGCTAACGAAGGCTCACTCATACGAAAGCTGGTTACGGCATCGAAGGCTCTCCCATCTTAATTTCAAGAATATCAACAAGCTAGTTTTAGGAGATCATGTTCGAGGTCTTCCAGTTCTCAAATTTGACAAAGAACATATATGCGCAACTTGTGAAATGGGAAAGCAAAGTCGACAAAGTCATCCCTCTATTATCAACACAAAGGTGATAGAACCATTGGAGCTGTTGCATATCGATCTATGTGGTCCCTCCTCTATTCAAAGCATTGGTGGGAACAAGTACATATTGGTCATCGTTGACGACTTCTCTCGCTTCACATGGGTGTTTTTCTTGAAGCAAAAAACAGAGGCTACTCCTAAGCTCAAGCTCTTCATAAAGCAAGTAGAGGTTCAACTGAGGAAAGTGGTTCGTAACGTAAGAAGTGACAATGGCTTGGAATTCAAGAATAAGGATTTCGAAGATTTTCTAGCTGAGAAAGGAACGACTCATAATTTCTCGGCTCCATATACTCCACAGCAGAATGGAATCGTCGAAAGGAGAAACCGATCTCTGTGTGAAGCAGCTCAAACTATGCTAAGCTTCGTTTCCTTGCCTTTGTATTTCTAGGTTGATGCTATAGCTGCTGCTTGTTGCACTCAGAACAGATCATATCTAAACAAGCGATTCTCTATTACTCCTTATGTGATCTTGAACAATCGCAAGCCGAATGTGAAGTTCTTTCATGTGTTCGTTTCAAGATGCTTCATCTTCAGCTCAAAAGAGAATCGAAACAAGTTTGATGCTAAGGCTGATGAAGGAATACTTTTGGGCTATTCCTTGCATTCGACGACATATAGAGTTCTGAACAAGCGCTCTAAGAAGCTTGAAGAGACATACTATGTCACTTTTGACGATAGCTATGTCAAGAAGATGAAGACAACTGAAGGTGCAATGCAGGAAATCTTTCCAAAGACCAGTCAAGTTACGGCTCCTATCTCAAACCTTTTCGACCAATATATGCTTCTTTTTGATGAACCTGAAAAGGCTATCGATTCTGAATCCAAGGCGGAATACAACAAAGTTGATAGTCTAAAGCAAATCATTGACGATGGTGCACAGAAGATGGTTGCTGATCAACCAAAAGCAACCAAAAAGCCTGACTTAAGCGACCCTTCTGGTGACCATCCTTCTGTCCAAGGGAGGTTTCGTCTCTACCAAAGGATCAAGGTTCTTCATTCTAGGGGGAGAATTCAACGTCACAATCATCTAGCTCCACCGAAAGTCCAAACGAAGGGGAACATTTTGATCTAGATATTGAACTCGTGTCTTCATTCGAGGGGGGGGGGGGGGGGAATACAAATATCAATTATGATGATACAGCATTAGAATTGGAAGAAGAAATCAATGCAGAACTGGATCCCTCTTTTGATCCAAATTATCCACCTCTCATTAAATGGACCAAAGATCATCCTCAATGTCAAATCATTGGGGAATCTTCAGAAAAGGTATTAACTCGATCACAGATCAAAGCGAAACAAGCTGCACTATTCTCTCAAGTAGAATTTTGCATGTTCAACTCTTTTATCTCCAAAGTTGAACCGAAGACTGTGAATTCGGCTCTTGACCATTCTGATTGGGTTCAAGCCATGCAAGACGAGTTAAACAAGTTTGAAAGAAACAAAGTATGACGTCTAATTCCAACTCCAAAGGATGCTTGGGTTGTCGGTCTCAAGTGGGTATTCAGAAATAAGATGGATAAGGAGGGGAACGTGATTCGTAACAAGGCTCGATTGGTTGTAAAAGGCTACTGCCAAGAGGAAGGTATCGATTATGAAGAGACCTTCGCTCCAGTTGCAAGATTAGAGTCAGTTCGAATCTTTCTTGCTTATGCTGCACACAAAAACTTTGAAGTCTATCAGATGGACGTAAAGTGTGCCTTTCTCAACGAAGAACTTGGAGAAATTGTGTACGTTGAGCAACCGTCAGGCTTCGTGAACGAGAAGCACCGAGATCACTGTTACATCCTAGACAAAGCGGTATATGGCATGAAGCTGGCTCCCAGAGCATGGTATGAAACTCTCACTCGATTCTTAAAAATGTCTAAATTTAAACAAGGTTCGGTTGACCCAACCTTCTTTCATAAGAGAGAGGGTAACCACCTTATGATAGTCCAAATTTACGTTGATGACATCATTTTCGGATCCACGAATCCCAGCTTAACAGCTGAATTCAGGAAGTTGATGGAAACTAAATTTGAGATGAGCTCAATGGGTCCAATTAACTTTTTCCTTGGCTTAAATATTAGACAGGGACCCGAAGGCATTTTTATTAATCAGGAGGCATATACAAAGACATTGCCCACTAAGTTTGGCATGATGGGAGACTCCAAAGTGAAAGTTCCAATGGCTTTTGGGACAAAGATTACACCTTCTTTTGAGAAGCCAGCCGTTGACATGACGCTTTATCGTCAAATGATTGGGTCACTAATGTATCTAACAACTAGCAGACCCGACATCATGTTCTCAGTTTGCTACTATGCCCAATTCCAAGCTAACCCACGTGAACATCACATGCTAGCCGTGAAAAACATATTTCGCTATCTGAAGCGAACCTCCTCTTTCGGTCTATGGTATCCAGCCAACTCAGGTTTCTTTGTCCAAGCGTTCTCAGATGCTGACTTAGGTGGTTGTGGATTGGATCGTAAAAGCACCACTGGAGGATGCCAATTTCTCGATGGTAAATTGGTCAGCTGGCAATCAAAGAAACAAACCTGTGTTTCTCTTTCCACGACAAAAGCTGAATACATTGCTACCGCCTCATGGACATCTCAGGTTGTATGGATACAAAGTCAGCTTAGAGATTATGGGCTGAACATGAAGAAAATCTCACTATATTGCGACTCTAAAAGTGCAATTAGGATTTGTCATAACCAAGTGCAACACTTGAAGACAAAGCACATAGCACTGAGATATCACTTCATCAAAGATCACGTGGAAGATGGCAACGTGGAGATTCACTTTGTGAGGACAACTAATCAACTGGCAGATATATTCACTAAGGCTTTACCTGAAGCAAGTTTCAACAAAATCTTACAAGGCCTAGGAATGATGGAAGCAGAATCAGTACCAAAAAGCGCATTCACTTCAATAAAGGTAAGAAGCGAAATAGAGCGAACTGAAATGAACCAAACACTCGGTCTATTTCGGGTTCGGTTCAACCAAGAACCGAAATGAACCGAACGCTCGGTCTATTTCGGGTTCGGTCCTTCTGAACTCGTTTGCTTATCTCTCATAGTAAGGAATTTTGATTGTATTCTTTTGTACACTCTTTTAAATACTCATTTTTATGTTTCTTTTATTTTTTTTATTATTTTCATATAATCCAAAAATATTTTTTTTATTTTGTTTTATTAAAAGTTTTCACAAAATACAAAAATATCTTTTATTTTATTTTTATCTAATGCTTTCCTTTGTGTAAATGTTACTCTCAATGTTGAAGCTCAAGCAGGTAAAACCTCTTTTCTATAAATTAGTTAAGTGTCCCTAGATACATGTTGTTGCATGTTGACTAAAGCCTCTACAGATGTTGAGTGAAGCCTTAATGACATGATATATACAAATCATGTTTTCCCAAACTAGGCTGTTACATTCACTCTAATCCTGAGCTACCTTACTCTTCTCATATTGAGCTTAGAGTTTTCTGCTTGGTCCTTATTTTATAGCAGAGGTACATTCGCTTCTTATACCACCTATATCATTTTTCTTCACTACACTTCACCTCACTAATGTAACCCTTGAGACTCTTAGCATTTAACACTGAGGTTAATGGTTATACAAAAATCTGTGTTAATGATCTTAGTTTCGTGTCACTACATACTAAGTGAAACCCACAATTCAACACCATTAATGAATTGACAGTGCACCATTACTATGATAAAGTTCTTGAATGAAATCTCTTTTTATTTTGAGTGATCCTTCTGAAAATGTCTATTACCAAGATTTTTCTTCCCCAAGGATCCAATTAAGTTTTTTTTTTGAGATTTCTCAATTTTCAACAAGTCACTAAATATTTTACCTACCTACTTGTTTAAAATACCACATTGGTCTCACAAGTACTTCATTTAGTTTTGTTCTTATATCAAGAATCGAAATCATGAATTGAAGCGAAAGCCACCCTTTATAACTTTAATTAAAATGATGCCTTTCAATACTTCTTAACAAGTATTTGATCGTTATTTAACGGGAACCCACACAAGCACTTTGAAGTCACTCTGGACTTCCAAAGGAAAAGATTCGTGCCCGGAATCAGGCGCTTTATGTCTTAATAAGACATCACAAATTCCCATAAAAAGTTTGCTTTATTTCTTTATATTTCACACTCTATGCATGAAAATCTTAGATTTTCCAAAATCTGGTTCTATTAACGATGAGCTAATTGTTACTGTTTCGTTTCTAAAAGTATTCCAATGGTCGATAAAAATAAAGGTGATGACGGTTCATGTCAGATATGTGGGTGACGTTTGGGATAAAGTTCTTGGCTGAGTCAGCAGTTATCCAATCGTTTTGACGATTTGAAAAAGGCACTTTTTATGGAAAGGCGCGTAACACTGAAACATCCTTTCTCTCTCCTGCGTCGTCATCGGGGTTGCCAACTGTTCACTCCATCAAATCAGGAACATTTCTAATAAATCTAAGATTTCATCCGGATATTTCTCTCTCCTACTTGTACATATAAAAGGATTCGGCACACTCCTTTTTACTCTTTTATCACTTCCAAATCGTCTCAAAGAAAAGGGCGATCTCTCTCACTGTTCATCTTCTTCCTCAACAAGCTTCATCTATGGAAGACTCATCCTCAGTTCAAGAAACTTCTGCACGCTCCACTCTTCTTGCAATCAAGCCTAATCACAACATGTTGATCGATCTATCACCTTTCCTATACGATACGTACATGTATCAAGTGGTGGAATGTCTGAAGTATTCCCCACTCGCAAAAGCCCTAACCACTGCTGAAGTTGTTCCAATGTCTTGTCTCTCTCAGATCTACTCCACTGCAACGTATGACAAAGGGGCAGGCAAAATTTTCTTCGATATTCTTAATCAAAAGGCTTCTATCTCCAAGAATCATTTTTGCTCTCTTCTATATGAAGACTCCATGGTTAATACTGATTCGATTGCCACAAGTAAGCTCTTCACAATGTTCTACAACATGGATTATACTAAAACCCTAACCACTGTGACCAGGTTTAAAAAGTACCGCCTTCCTCCTCAATGGAATGGCCTCTTCACTCTACTCTTCAAAGGGCTTTTTGAACGTAGTGTTGGATCTGACGGTGCGAGCAAGTATTTCATGACTATACTTTATGGTGTGTATCACGGTCTCAATCTGGATTATGGAATGGTTTTATAGCTTCAACTCATTCATAGTTTATCGTCTTCTTCTCGCCACACCGAAATCTCTTGTGATCGCTTTTGGACTGTTATCACTTAGTAGATAATGGTTCGCTTTCATGTTCCTATCATGGCCGACTCCATGATTTCTTCTATTGCTACGTTTCACACTACTAACATCATTGTGACTCATCCTTTGAAATTTGTTTTTGTTGGATCCATTCCTGAGTCGATGTCTGCTTTTGTGCCTCCTTCAAGCAAGATTATTCAGGAATACAAAAAGCTTCCCTCTTCTGCTTCAAGGGAACTCACTGCTGACATCGTTACATCAATCGATGAAGCTGACAAACCTGCAAAGAGAGGAAAAAAGCATGAAGGGAAAAAGGGAGATAAAGGGGGTCAGGTCTCCAAAGTTCAAACACCTAGGAAGCGAAAGTCAGAAAAAGCATCCCCAGCTTAACCTAAGCCGAAGAAAGTCAAGAAACCAGCTCGACGACTAATTCTGCAATCTTCCAGTGATTCTGACTCAGAATATGTGCCACCTACTCAACCCACACCTCTTCCAAGTGAATCTGACAGTGAAAGCTTAGAGGATGAGGGTTCAGCGTGTGGTGATACACTGCCTCGCTCGCCTACACTAGAGGTACCTGTTCGGTCCCAAGCCTCTTCTCCTCCACCTGTTTCTGTTCCTGTTTCTATCCCTCCTACTTTTCCCATCACTACATCTCAACCATCCACTACTATTCCCATTTCTGTTCCAATCTTTACTAAAGCCACTACTACCACCACTACTAGAGTTTGAACCAACGTATCTGATACGGTGGCTCATTCTTCAGCACCTACTACCGAACCACCTGTAACTACCAAACCACTATCTCCTACCCAATCTACCGAAACCAACATAGTTCTTGGAGGTGAGGACTTGGAGTTTGATTCCACTTACTTCAGTCCCTACTGCGTCCAAAGTGATGACGACGAACATGCTCCAGTAATCAAGCGACATCTCAAGGCTGTTACTGAAAAGCTTGATCAGCTGCTTTCCTTCTCCTCCACTAGTGCTTATTCTGAATCCGCT
This sequence comes from Lactuca serriola, assembly GCF_051521515.1. Lineage (NCBI taxonomy): Eukaryota > Viridiplantae > Streptophyta > Magnoliopsida > Asterales > Asteraceae > Lactuca > Lactuca serriola. Next base: position 34,870,202 of record NC_136411.1, read on the forward strand.
CTTAAAGCTCTTTTCTCTTCGGTTGTTAAAGAGCATGACGCTTCTCTCTCTGCTGCAGAAAAGGCTATCGAAGCGTCTACTTCTCAATGTCAGAAGGCCTCGTCCGCTGTTGAGGCTTCGACGAAGGAATGTAAAGAAGCGACCACAAAAGTCGATAAACTAATTTCTGAGGCTCAACTATTCCTTGATTCTTTGCAAGCTGCTGCTCAAAAGAACTCTCAGACTGTGAATGCTTCGGTTGATAATCTTCAGCGTTCTCTTCAAGCTGAAAGGACTAATCTTGAAGCCGCTCGTAAGGCCATTGAAGCTGCCAATGCCACCCTTCACGCTGATGTCAATGATCGTCTGACTCAACTGGAAGCAGAGTTGGCTGTAGAAACTCGAATAATGGATGAGTTAGACAAGCATACATCTCAGCTGAAAATGCAAAACCTCAAGCTTCGCACTGCAACAATTGAGCTTAATGATTTAAATTCTGAAAGGGAGGTAATTCGAAGCTTCGTAGGTGACGTTCATTCCATTGTACTTCATCTTCTTGACGTACATGATCCCATTTTGACTATATCCATCAGACACCATTTGGCTGACAAACTCAGACCTGCATTAGATATCCTTAGTTGGATTGAGGGTGTTTCGGTGACTAATGTCCAGCCGAAACAAGGGGGAGAAAAGGAAAAAACTCAACCTCCTCCCGAACCTAAGTCAATAGCTGAACCAAAGGATAATGAAGCTTCGGTCAGCAAAAGGGATAAGAGGAAAAAGAAATTTGGTGAAGATGATACAGATGATGATGATTTTGAAGATACTATGGGTGAAAATCCCTCTAAGCCTTTTCAGAAAACAAAACTTTCTGACAAAGAGCTTGCAGAAAGATCAAGAAGGAAACGGATGAGCTGGAGAAGAAGCAAAAAGAAAAGGGGCTCTTGGAGAAAAATAAGTCCATTTTTCTAGAGTGGACCATCGATTCGCTCCAAAAAGATGCTATAGATGAACCAAGCACTCATTGGCTCGAGCCTGTTATGTCGTTCGGCCTAGAGAACTCGAAGGATGCGCAGTTTGACATGCCAATCACTCGAAAGGCATTTATCTTTCATTGCTTCAACTCAACTGCTATCATTCCCTCTCCGGACTCGAAGGTGGATCGGGATCTGTTAGATTTTTATCTGGAGTTTGCTCAGCCACAGTACTTGACCTGGAGTTCACAGAAGATTACTGTAAGTCCCCAAAATTGCTTGTGTATCAATCAGATCCAATTGATGGTGCGGAATCCCAATCAATTGGATGATGTCAGATCAATATAGAAGAGAAGGAGAAGAACAATAACTTGAATCTAATGTATTGATGATATGAATGATGCTCCTTACAATAGATTCTCTCTCACACACACTTCTTCTCTCTAACTTTCTCTCTCTTGTCTAGCCTTCTCTCTACTCTTCTTACCATACACTCCCACATGTACTCCTCTATTTATATGAGGCATGGGCACCAGCAGCACACCAGTGTACAGCTGCACACGCGTGTGCGGCCGTACACGCGTGTGCAGCCGTACACGCGTGTGCGGCCGCACACACAAGTGTAGCCGTACACAGCCACAATATTACATATTATATTATAGAAAAAATATATTTTCCTAGAAAAGCAAAGTATAAACCATATTTGTGACCCAACAATCTCCCCCTTAGTTTATAGCTTTCTTTTCTAATTGACCCAACAAGCTCCCCCTAAAAAGTATCTGCTTTTCTTGTTAATCTTCATCGAGAGCTTGACTTCAGCATTAATCTTCAAATTTCTTCACAACATCAGGATGAACATATGAATCTTCCATGAATGACTTCATCTTGAGCAGTTGGGCATTTCTTCAAGATTTGACTCTGAACGCATATTGGGTGAGAAGGCTTGATGAAAAAGATGCTTGAAAGATAGCACTTTCAACGTGAGAATCTTCAGAGAGAACAACAGAGAGAAATAATCTTCTGGATCACTTCAGCAGGTACAAGATAGCAGCAGACTGATTGAGGAGGCTTCAATGCAATCTGTCACATAATCTTCAAGAACAGCTTCACCTTGCTTCTGAGGTTGAAAGATTGAATGATGGAAGAATAGTCTTCATTTCTTCCTCCTTCGAATGAAAATTCTTCGATGCTCACGGATGAAGCCTTGGCTCAGAAAATCTTCGTTACAGTCTCCACGAGTTTCATCTATGCCTGAAATCACTTTTCAAGACAAAACAAAACTAAAAGAAAAATTAGCACACACAAAACATATTTTTGGATTTTTGATATTTTCTAGAAAAATAAAACAGAAATAACACTTTTTTTGGATTTTTAATTTTCTTTTTTGATTTTTTTTTTGTTAATTTTTAAATCTCCCCTAATGTTTAAATTAGAAGAAACTATAAAAAAAATTTAACAAAAATAAAATGATATCTAACTTTAAGAGTGATTTAGGATCAAAGTTTTTAGACAACCTTTATCCGCTTGTCGGTACCTTCTATCTTCACGGCTTTGTCTGGTCGATCGTCGGTATTGTTGTCCACTTAAACACAAAAAATTGTGACAAAATTTGGACATACTATAAGTGACAAGACAATGTGATCCTAAGTTCCTAGATATTATATCTGATCCTAAGTTTCTAGATACTATATCTTAAGGACCATTCAGCTGACGACGACCAGGGATATTGTTGTCCACCTAAATTGAGCAGCGAGATCTATAGATAACCTTTGAGTATTCAATTTTAATTGTACTGGAACATGTTTCCCGCTTCCAGAGATGCCCCGGTAATCAAGGAATTCCAGAGTACTCCTTACATCGGATGAGCAGACCATCATTAAGAGAGAAGATAGATTCAGAGTATTGTTATTTAGAGGGATCGAGAAGTAGAAGGTTGCATATGCTATGTACCAGGTCGGATTGTTAGTCACGCAAAGGAGACAGCATATGGCTAACAGATAAGAGGAATTGTATATATATATATATATATATATATATATATATATATATATATATATATATATATATATATATAATATGTAGAGAAATAGAGTTGCATATGTTACAGTCCAGGTCGGATCTCTTTCAATCGCACAGAGGAGGCAACATATGACTAACAGTAAGAAATAAAGAAAATGATTTTCTACAGACCTAATTCATCGGAATTTACCAGTCACCCCATCAATACCGGAATAAAGGACAGAATCCGCACATCGAGGAAAAGTTAAACCACAGTTCCAGATACGATTCAATTAATGTGACCAGTAGATTCCCATATATATCTCCCTGCTTAACCTATCCAAACGTTGTATTGTCAGACTAAACGGATCTAACTAGGTCAAGATTTGTCAAGTCATTTGATTTCTTAAGTTCAACTTTGCCTAGTCATGTCCATTTTGAATCTTTCGTGCCTACCGACGCATCAAGCCAGAGCATTGACCCTTAAACTTTGGGTACGTTACGCAAACTCAGATTGCCCGTTATCACTAGATGATATCACTTCCCAAAACATCTCCCTCAAACACATTTCATAACCAACATATTTTTGATTTTCTGATTTTCTAATGTTTTTGGATTTTTGAAAATTTTCTAATTTTTGTTTTGTTTTTATTTCTCCCCCTAAATTTGTGCATAGGAGAGAAATCAAAGTAAATGTGCAAATTTAAACTATCCTAAAACAAAAAATTTGTCTTTAAAGCGAATCAGCTTAAGAAAAACTCAGAAGTATATAAAAGAAAAACTCAAACCGTAAGTCACCGATTGAATTTGCATTCAGAAGGTCTGAGAACAGCATGCGTAATCTCAGAATAGATCCGAAAATTCTTCATGTCATTAAGCACAAACCCCGTGAGTGATATCTTCCTTTCTTCCTTTCCCGCAAAGGACACATACTCTCAAACAAATGTCTGAATGTTGTATAGTTGAGAGATGTCCCCTATCATGTGCCAGGAACAACCACTACCAACAAACCGGAGTCTGATGTTATGCGTCCATAGCTGCTCCGACACCGAGCGGGATCAGTTAGTCTTTGGAACCCAATCCATTTTGAAACTGGGTCGACCTTTGTCATCATTGCATGGTACTCTCTCCCATGACATGTCCTGCTTATCACAAACAGAAGATGTAGAAATATTAGAATCGTTAGTAGATTTAGGAGAGTGAGCCTTTGGAACCCATTTCTTTTTCGTTCTGATGGGTGGCTCAGTACTTTCTTTTGATCTCGATGTCGGCCGTTGAGATGACTTTGATTTTGACTTCATGGGAGCATCTCTTGGATTTGGCTTCTTGGCCGACATTCCCTTCTTGTTCTTGGGATTCAGATTCTTGGCATTCTGTGCATTCCAGTCACCATGGTCTGAACGTGACCTTGAGTGATTTCTTTTGGAAAATCTCCCTCTTGGCGCGTTCTGCCAGCCTTGTGCATAGTAGGGAACGTATGCTCGATTAGGACAATTTCTGGCAATGTGTCCAGGTGTTCCACAGTGAAAGCATGTCTTTTTCTTCACTAGGAAGTTGTTTCTTCCTGCCCCTAGTGGCGTATCCTTGCCTTGTTTCTGATTGTTCCCACAAGCACACTTGCAGCAAGTCGGCTGTTTCACTTGATTTGGTGGCCTGTACTTCTCAACAGCAGGTTGATCAGAAGCAACTAAGTTTGAAGCAACAGATTCAGAGCTCAAGGAAACATTGGTGTGTTCAATAGTTTTCCCATTGTTCTCATCCTCTACTACTTTACCTGCACAAGAAGTAGAATCATTAGTATCGCTCATCTCAACATCCTCAGTTGGCCCTGATTGTTCGGTCTTAACTGAAGCTAGAGCAGGGGTTTGACCATACTGAGCAGGAATTTCTTCCTCATTAGTCTCAAGGGGTCGGTTATAGTTGTGATTGAAAGGTGGAGGAACACTATCATACCCTAAACCCTTGTTTTGATTATCTTTGAATTTTAATTGGTTTTCAAATAATGACTCGACTGTCTTACTTGACGCAGTGTAATTTTTGAAACTAATATCTGTTTTTCCACACTTAATTTTCAAAGCGTGAAGTTGTTCAGTTACAGCAGCAAGTTTGCGTTTAATGTGATCATAATTTTCACACTTGTTGCTGTAATCTTCTTATAATTTCCTAAAGTCCTTGTTTTTTTCTTCTAGTTGTGCTTTTAACGGTTTCTGACCTTTCCGTAGAGTATAGCCCTCATATTTAAGGTCCTCATTTTCCCTTTTTAGCAAATCAATTTGTTCGCAAAGAAATTTAATCGTAGCTTTACAAGATGGAGTACATGAAACTTCATTTACCAGAATTCATGTGGAACTCATTTTTTTTATTTATTATAATTTTTTTAATATTTTTAATTGCCCTTTGACTTAAAAACCGAGAAAGTCAACCTCAAAAGTCAAATTTAAAAGTCAAATTATAAAAGTCAAACTCAAAAGTCAAATCGAAAAGCTAAATTTGAAAAATTAAAAGTCAAACGAGAAAGTCAAAGTTTAAAGTCAAAGGTCAAATTTTAAAAGTCAAATCAAAATTTTAAATCAAAAGTCAAAAATTAAAAACTTAAATTTTTGGTTGAAAAAAGTATTTAAAATTAAAGGAAAATCAATTTTGGGCTAAAAATGACAAAAATACGAAAGTTAGAGAGTGGTTAAGATTAAAACTTCGAAGTGAATGCACAAGGGCTTGGCTAGCCGAGATGGTGAGGCGCTTGGTTGAACACTTTGAGGTCCCGAGTTCGATCCCCGGCAACCTCAAAACGCGTGGAAATTTTTTATTGCGAAGCGCTGCAGCGATGCGAAGCTGCTGATGCAATGCGAGGCTGATGACGCAATGCGAGGACGTGCGAGGCTGCTGACCCAAAACCGAACACCTAGCCGCACACTCCGAGCCGTAATCTGAGACCGCATACCGGGGCTGCACACCGAGCCATACACTCCGAGCCGCACTCCGAGCCGCACACTCCCTGGCCAACACCTGAGCCGCAAAGAAGAAACCCCCCTTATTTTTGCGAGATCTATCCAAAAACGCTATTATCTTTTCAAAATAAGATCAAATAAGCTCCAGATCTGACAAAAATTGATTGATACAACCAAGCTCTGATACCAATTGCAAGTCCCAAAATTGCTTGTTTATCAATCAGATCCAATTGATGGTGCGGAATCCCAATCAATTGGATGATGTCAGATCAATATAGAAGAGAAGGAGAAGAAGAATAACTTGAATCTAATGTACTGATGATATGATTGATGCTCCTTACAATAGATTCTCTCTCACACACACTTCTTCTCTCTAACTTTCTCTCTCTTGTCTAGCCTTCTCTCTACTCTTCTTACCATACACTCCCACATGCACTCCTCTATTTATATGAGACATGGGCACCAGTAGCACACCAGTGTACAGCTGCACACGCGTGTGCGGCCGCACACACAAGTGCAGCCGTACACAGCCACAATATTACATATTATATTATAGAAAAAATATATTTTCCTATAAAAGCAAAGTATAAACCATATTTTTGACCCAACAATTACTACTGTCAAGGTACTAAAGCCTTATTTAGCCGGGAAGTTCATCAACATCAAATTTAAAGTGACTCGAGGCTCTAAAGGCTCGGTTCATAATTTCTCCATGGCTAATCTGCCGAACCTAAACCCTCACGAATGGATACTCCTCAACAACATTTTGTTGTCGAATCCTCAGGAGTATCAGCCGATTATACACCATATCAAGCGAATGCTTGTTTGCTACATTCATGAAGTAGCAAAGATGGATCAGGAAATTGCCTCGGCTATTCACAAGCGAACCACGATCAAACCAATGGGAAGAGCTAGTGATATAAACTCAATGATCAAGGGGAAAATTGACACAAAATATCACACTATGATGTTTCTTAGGGGCGAAAGTAAAAAATGCATGTTCGCTCTTGTTGACAAGCACCTATTATCAACTGCTTGCTTGGAGCATATATTAGAGATCGTTCAGAAGTGTAATCAGAACTCAGCAGCCGAAAAGAAGTTGTTTACTGACATGCTGAGATGGTATATTCAATTTCGGCAGACTTTTCTTGCTATCATTCCTCGGCTGTTCAAAGTTGTGAAGACAGTGAAGCCTACTCAACAGAAATAATCTCTCGCTCCATTTGACGCAAAGGGGGAGATTTTAGAGCTTATAGTGTTGCGTCATCGGCTCGGTCCTCAGCCCAGTTTTGGTAGCCGGGCCTGTCCAACCTTGCATTAATTTACTCTAGGGTTTTAGTATTTAAGGTGCATGCATGCATCATTAGTAAGTAACGCTTTTATTATTTTCTGATAAGTATTGTGTCACACCCCGAAAACCGAAGGCGGAAACATTTCCGGGGTTGACTCCACGTTGAGTATCAAATCCAATGCACATAGTAAGTAAAGTAAAGCAACCATTACATTACATATTGAAAAGTTTTACATTTGTTTTGAAAAGTAAAGTGTACATGTGATACATAGTATATAGACATAAACAAAACGAAACTGGTCTCCTGCGCACACCAACCTAGAACAAAGTGATCTTCGGGTACCTGTTCTAACGTTGACCTGAGAACACAAGTGGTTTTGAAAATCAGCATAACGCTGGTGAGTTCATAAGCGGTTTTTTTTTGTGAAAATGTTTATGTTTCCTTTTCGTTTTTGAAAATGTTACACACCAAGAAAATCCCATATTTTCTGAAAAAGGTTGGTTATTGTTTCACAATATGTAAAGAAAAGTTGTTCACTGAAAAACATGTTTACCCATGTGAAATGTACAGTTAGGTTATTTGGTTTGTTATATTGTTCTGGTTATGTACCAATGAATTCCCAGGAAAGTCCCATACTTTCCTGATTATGTATTACCAATTGTGAAGGATATAAAGTTATCCGGTTTGTTACACTTTTCTTGTTATGTACATGTTTCCCAGGAAAGCCCCATGCTTTCCTGAATGTTGGTTCCAATGTGAAAGATGTATACTGAAACCTGGTTATCTTGTGAAGTGTGTTAAGTTATTCATTATTACTATTGAGTAAATCTCTGTTATCCTAATTGCCAGTTCCGTAACCATACGATAGACTAACTGTGGCAATAAGAAGTCCACATCACCTTATGACTTTCGTCACCCTTGAACCATTTCGGTTCGGCTGTAGCTAGCAGCCAGGTGTGGGGTAGTCAGCCCCGTATAGATCTATACACTCAAGTCACGCTCTCTAATCCCCAAAGATTCTGGTTACGGGTGCAGTCCTCCACTCGTGTATCACTGTGGAGTGTTCACCGAGGACGTGTCTCCAATCATACATGACTAACAATTTACTAGTAATAATATGATAATCCTCCACTCACGTATCTATGTGGAGTGTTACCGAGGACAAACAACGTACAAGTTTCATGTTCATATGTTCTAATGCCATGCTTTTAACTGATAAAATGTGGAAAACCATTTGTGAAATATATAAAACATAACAGTTTATAAAACCCATTTCACAAATAATATGTTACGTGATCTGCATGTTCATACGGTTATCAGTTGTGTATATCAATGTTAAAAGCATATGAAATGTGAAACACACACACACGAAAATAAGTTTTGAGTACAAGAAACCCTTGTACTTTGCTTGTGTCCCCCCTGAAAACAGTTAAAAAAACAGTGAAAAAGGGTAGGGATATGAACTCACCGCTTAATGTAGAGATCGAGTGTCAACGGATGCCCTGAACTCCTATGGACCCTATTTTACATGTGATGACACATAAATGAGTTAGAACTAAGGTTTTTCCATGACTAAACATGATGGGAAAACATCCTTAGGGCTTGGAATTACTAAGAATAAGTGTCCTATGATCCAAACTTAATGATTTATGCAATTTTAGGGCCAAAAATGGGTATTAGAGTGGGTGTATGGTCTTGAAAATGAGTGTGCGGCTGGGGAGTACGGCCAGGAGTGTGTGTGAGGCAGCACACAAGAGTGTGCGGCCGTACAGAGGGTGTGTGCGGCCGTACACAGGAGTGTGCGGCTGTACACTCCTCATTTGAGTCCATATGTTGATTTTGAAGTGTATGCTCTTCATACTTGGGAATTTTGAATGTATGCTGCCCCCATTTGAAGGTGTGCAGCCGTACACCTTCAAGGGACGATGCATATGATGAACATGATAAGTTTTAAACTTGGGATTCAAGTGTTTACCACTATAATCAGCTTGAAGATAGAGTAGGTCACGATTATGAAGTCTTCCAAGTGTTCTTGGTTGATGATTTAGAGAGAGAAAGTAGAGAGAGGGAAGAGAACATCTAAATGAATGAATGAAGAGGTATCCATCCATAAATTGAATTGGGTGTGAGGTTGAGGGTGTTTGCGGTTGGGTGTGTGGCCGTACACACAGGTGTGTGGCCGCACACACCTTAATTGGTGAGTTTTGGCTCGATTTTGTGATACTAAACAGTCTCCAATCCTTCCTAAGACTCATATCTAAATTATACTAAGTCTAAAGCACCCATATGAAATCACAAGATTTAATAAAAGACAATGAACTCAAGTTTTAGTGCTGAAACACAGATCAATTACATGGGTTAGAAGTTTCGGGTTGTCACATATTGTAAACCCTAGCTCGCCTCTAAAGTGGAAGTTCTTCATCGAGCTCTACTGAGGCTTGACTATATTTGAATCATAAGCTTTACATTGATTCCATATTGTGTTAATAATCGTATTGTGTTTGATTTGTTTTCATCAATATACCTGTGAAAGATCTAAACGATCTGAGATTTATTCTCATCAATATCTCCATTTTGTACTTATTGTAAATGTAGTGGAAACACTCAAGACAAGTGTTATCATTTGCATGGATTTCCACCTAGTAGTCGCAATAATTCAAACTACAAAAAAGTGAATTTTGCTTCAATGCAGGCTGATGTTGATCCAATTCAGGCTTTAGGTAACTCTGCAGTCAATAGGAATCGAAGTCTTCATGCTATTATTGGTTTTACAAATGATCAATTCCAACAACTAATTGATATGTTATCTGGAAAATTAGCCTCAGTCAATGATGTAAGTCAGGCTATGATACAAAAAATCTTCACCAAGAATGTGATTGACGGGATGAATGTTACTGAGCTCATGGGGTAAACGAAGTTTATAGGCTACCGGACCGATCCTGGCGAGGATCTCGAAAGGTCCAATGTACCTCGTATTAAGTTTCCCACGCTTACCAAAGCGTACAGTGCCTTTCCAGGGCGAGACTTTCAACAAGACATGGTCTCCAACCTGGAATTCCAGAGGTTTCCGACGGTTATCAGCGTAACTCTTTTGGCGATCACGTGAAGCTTTCAGTCGTTCTCGAATTTGGATGATCTTCTTGGTGGTTTCACGGATGATTTCAGGACCAGTGAGAGCACTATCCGGGACTCGATTCTTGGCTAACTGTGTATCCCCCACCTCGGCCCAGCACAGTGGAGATCTGCACTTGTGACCGTAAAGGGCTTCGAACGGCGCAGCCCTAATGCTGGTGTGGTAACTATTGTTGTACGAGAAATCGATCAAGGGTAGATGTGTGTCCCACGATTTTCCAAAATCAATAACGCATGCCCTAAGCATGTCCTCTAGAATTTGGATTGTTCTCTCACTTTGTCCATCGGTCTGAGGATGATACGTCGTGCTCATGTCTAGTTTGGTTCCAAGGGCTTTAAATTCTCGCGATTCTTTCCATCTTGAATAATGGATGCAGGTACACCGTGCAGTTGAACTACCTCTTGGATATAAATTCTCGCGAGTCTTTCCATCTTGAATGATTCTTTGATCGGAATGAAGTGAGCGGACTTTGTCAGACGATCGACAATTACCCAAATGGTGTCGTACCCACTCGGACACTTGGGTAGTTTGGTGATGAAATCCATGGCAATCATCTCCCATTTCCATTTGGGTATCTCAGGCTGCTGGAGCAGACCCGAGGGTTTCTGATATTCGAATTTCACCTTGGCGCAAGTCAGACACTTGCCCACGAACGTAGCTATCTCAACTTTCATGTTTGGCCACCAATATTGTTTCTTGAGATCTAAGTACATCTTGTCAGAGCCCGGGTGAATAGAGTATCTGGTCTTGTGTGCTTCCTCCATAACAATCTCCCTGAATCCTTCGAACCTTGAAATCCAGATCCGATCCATGAAGCAGTAGACTCCGTCATCCCTGATCTCAAGTTTCTTTTCCATTCCTCTTAAGGCTTCGATTGACACGTTCTCGGGTTTGAGGGCTTCTAACTGGGCTTCTCGGATTTGCATGGGTAAGTTGGAATGGATAGTCATCGTCTGGTTCTTCACTTTACGGCCTGCACTCTCCTTTCGGCTAAGGGCATCTGCTACCACATTGGCCTTGCCGGGATGGTAACGGATTTCACACTCATGATCACTGAGTAGTTCTACCCATCGCCGTTGTCTCATGTTCAAGTCTTTCTGGTCAAAGATGTGTTGTAGGCTCTTGTGAAGATTGTGCACTTGGTTCCGTAGAGGTAATGTCTCCAAATCTTCAACGCAAATACTACAGCTCCTAGCTCCAAGTCGTGTGTGGTATAATTGACCTCGTGTGCTTTCAACTGTCTAGAAGCATAAGCAATCACCTTTCCTCTTTGCATAAGCACACAGCCTAAGCCTTGGGTAGACGCATCGCAGTAGACAACGAAGTCGTCTGCCCTTCGGGTAGGGACAGAACAGGCGCGTTGCACAAGGCTTTCTTCAGCGTCTAGAATGCGGTTTCTTGTTTATCACTCCAACAAAAGGATACACCTTTCTGCGTTAGAGTGGTTAAGGGTTTTGCGATTCTAGAAAATTTCTGGATGAATCTCCGATAATAGCCAGCGAGACCCAAGAATTGCTGGATTTCTGTGGGTGTCTTCGGTGCTGACCAATTCTCTATCGCCTTTATCTTGGAAGGATCTACATGAATACCCTCCTCACTTACTACATGACCGAGGAAAGTTACCTTCCGAATCCAGAATTCTCATTTGGAAAATTTTACATACAATTTCTCGGATCGAAGGGTTTCCAACATTAGCCTCAAGTGTTGTTTGTGGTTTTCTTCGCTTCGGGAATAGACGAGTATGTCATCGATGAACACAATGACAAACTTGTCCAGATAAGGACGACACACCCGGTTCATCAGGTCCATGAACACTACCGGTGCGTTAGTTAGACCGAAGGGCATCACTACGAACTCGTAGTGTCCATATCGAGTTCTGAAAGCTGTTTTGGAAACATCACTCTCATGAACTCGTAGCTGATGGTACCCTGATCGAAGGTCTATCTTGGAGAAGTAACTGGCTCCATGGAGTTGATCGAAGAGGTCATCTATTCGCGGAAGAGGATATCGGTTTTTGACGGTCAACTTGTTTAGCTCGCGATAATCGATACACATTCGAAAGGATCCATCTTTCTTCTTGACAAACAGTACCGGAGCTCCCCAGGGTGAGGAACTCGGTCTAATGAATCCTTTACTGAGCAACTCATTGAGTTGGCTGGATAACTCCTGCATTTCAGCTGGAGCTAAGCAATATGGAGACTTCGCTACGGGAGTCACTCCAGGAATTAGGTCAATACGGAACTCGACCTGACGCTCGGGAGGAATTTCTGGAAGCTCTTCAGGAAACACATCAGGAAAGTTACAGACTTCGGGGATGCTCGCGAGGTCTTTAACTTCCTGTTTCTCGTTGATTACATGGACCAAGAATGCAATGCACTCCTTTCGCATGAGCTTTTGAGCTTTGATGCAGGAAATGATACGAAGATTGGAACTGAGTTTATCGCCATAGATTATGAGAGTTTGATCCAAAGGAAGGTTGAGACGGATGGCTTTTTCGATACAGAGGATATCAGCATGATTGGGACTCAACCAATCTATGCCAATGATGACATCAAAGCTCTTTATGGAAACCGGCATGAGATCAATAGGAAATGAATGGTCGTTTAGGGTAAGGGTACAACCTACGAATATTTCGTTAGCGCTTTCTTTCTCACCGTTAGCCATCTCGACGGTAAAAGTTTCAGTTAAAGGTTGGGGGTTATGTTTTAGGTTATGTTTGAACGAATGACTAACAAAGCTTCTTTCATATGAATTGTCGAGAAGGAATGTACCCGAGACAACAGTGGGATCGGCGACTACTTCCTCCCGTCCCATGACTAGGACTCTCCCGGTGTTGTAGCTGTAGACTTCTTAGGGCAGTTCCTTTTAAAGTGCCCGACCTCACCATAGTTGTAGCAGGCTTGACCAACGCCTGCTCCCGAAGATTGATTGGCTGATTGGGCCGGAGCTTTGCAGAGTCGAACCGTGTGCCCATTCTTACCTCAATTGGTACATGACAGTTCTCGGCAGGGGGCGGGGTTGTGGTGATACTTGCACTTGTCACAGAGGGGAAGATTACCAGCATACCGGCTGGTAGGAGTTGGAGCTGTGGATCCCACAACAGAGGCAGCAGCAACGGGGGTAGTAGCAGCATGAACTGCTACCGTTTGCTGTCTTTTGGAGGATCCTTGGGAAGTTTGACCCTTCTTCTTCTTCTAGAACTTTCTCTTCTCACCACTACTTTTGGTCGATTCAGGAGCGGTAGTAGTTTCCTCGACATCATCACTGTGATCAATTAGGGTTTGGGCTAAAGTCTTAGCACTATCATATGTATCAGGGCGAGCAGCTAAAACATGACCCTTTGTTGGATTGGTTAACCCCCAAATAAACCTCTCGATCTTTTTGCTTTCAGGAGTGACCAGACCAGGACAGAGAGGGCAAGATCATCGAATCGGGAAGTGTATGCAGCAATGTCGGAACCTTTCATCTTCAGGTTCCAGATCTCGTGCTCTAGCTTCTGCATTTCACCACGGGGACAGTATTCGGCAAGGAGGAGTTCTTTCATGGTGTCCCAGCCCATGAATTGGCTACGGGTATGGTCAAGGATTTGACTCGGCCATTCCACCAAGTCAAGGCTTTATCACTGAAAGTACAGGCTGCAAATTTGACCTTATCGGACTCAGCACAGGCACAGATTTCAAAAATGGATTCGATTTTCTCGAACCATCGGGACAAGGAAATGAGACCACCAGTGCCATCGAAGGATGAAGGCTTCGCATTCATGAAGTCCTTGTAGGAACCCTCCTTTCGGTGTTCCTGATTACTTTCTTGATCTTGAGTACCACCTCCCGAACCACGGGTGTTTAATTGGGACATAGCAGCTGCCACCGCGGCGGTAACAGCTGTTTGGAATAACACGAGATCAATTTCAGGAGGAGGTAGTGGCGGAGGGTTGTTGGTCTTTGAGCTGGGTCTCTTTCTGGGAGGCATCTTGATCTAATAAGATCAAGAAAGAGAGGATGATAAGTCCTCTGAATTGGATCGAGAGATATGATAGATATTTATTCCAAATAAGCGATAAAGCAGGTAAACTATCGCTAATGGAATGATCAAGGATCTATACGTGAACAAGGATTTCTACAAAGAATTGGCTCGAGAAATACTCCCATAGTATTTCATGATTCGTTATTACATTGGCGCAATGTTTGTGGTATTAGGGTAAGTTTTAGGCATGTCGCATACCACAGTGACTCCCAAGCACATGTTGGCCGTGTCTCGAATGAATATAATTGGCCAGGCTATATTGATCCTAGACACGACTACATAACTGCCCAGGTTTAACCACAGTACACAACACCCATTTACTTATGTTTTTTTCTACTTGTAGATACGGATCTCGATGGCTCGGTATACTTATATATTTTTGAAAATACTTATAGTTTGAAGATACTTTTATTTCAGAGCACTTAGGCCCTTTAGTGTTTATATTTTTATACCATGTAAGGTTTTGTATACTTTATTCACTATAAACAAGGGCTCTGATACCAATCTGTCACACCCAGAAAACCGAAGGCGGAAACATTTCCGGGGTTGACTCCACGTTGAGTATCAAATCCAATGCACATAGTAAGTAAAGTAAAGCAACCATTACATTACATATTGAAAAGTTTTACATTTGTTTTGAAAAGTAAAGTGTACATGTGATACATAGTATATAGACATAAACAAAACGAAACTGGTCTCCTGCGCACACCAACCTGGAACAAAGTGATCTTCGGGTACCTGTTCTAACGTTGACCTGAGAACACAAGTGGTTTTGAAAATCAGCATAACGCTGGTGAGTTCATAAGCGGTTTTTTTTTTTGTGAAAATGTTTATGTTTCCTTTTCGTTTCTGAAAATGTTACACACCAAGAAAATCCCATATTTTCTGAAAAAGGTTGGTTATTGTTTCACAATATGTAAAGAAAAGTTGTTCACTGAAAAACACGTTTACCCATGTGAAATGTACAGTTAGGTTATTTGGTTTGTTATATTGTTCTGGTTATGTACCAATGAATTCCCAGGAAAGTCCCATACTTTCCTGATTATGTATTACCAATTGTGAAGGATATAAAGTTATCCGGTTTGTTACACTTTTCTTGTTATGTACATGTTTCCCAGGAAAGCCCCATGCTTTCCTGAATGTTGGTTCCAATGTGAAAGATGTATACTGAAACCTGGTTATCTTGTGAAGTGTGTTAAGTTATTCATTATTACTATTGAGTAAATCTCTGTTATCCTAATTGCCAGTTCCGTAACCATACGATAGACTAACTGTGGCAATAAGAAGTCCACATCACCTTATGACTTTCGTCACCCTTGAACCATTTCGGTTCGGCTGTAGCTAGCAGCCAGGTGTGGGGTAGTCAGCCCCGTATAGATCTATACACTCAAGTCACGCTCTCTAATCCCCAAAGATTCTGGTTACGGGTGCAGTCCTCCACTCGTGTATCACTGTGGAGTGTTCACCGAGGACGTGTCTCCAATCATACATGACTAACAATTTACTAGTAATAATATGATAATCCTCCACTCACGTATCTATGTGGAGTGTTACCGAGGACAAACAACGTACAAGTTTCATGTTCATATGTTCTAATGCCATGCTTTTAACTGATAAAATGTGGAAAACCATTTGTGAAATATATAAAACATAACAGTTTATAAAACCCATTTCACAAATAATATGTTACGTGATCTGCATGTTCATACGGTTATCAGTTGTGTATATCAATGTTAAAAGCATATGAAATGTGAAACACACACACACGAAAATAAGTTTTGAGTACAAGAAACCCTTGTACTTTGCTTGTGTCCCCCCTGAAAACAGTTAAAAAAACAGTGAAAAAGGGTAGGGATATGAACTCACCGCTTAATGTAGAGATCGAGTGTCAACGGATGCCCTGAACTCCTATGGACCCTATTTTACATGTGATGACACATAAATGAGTTAGAACTAAGGTTTTTCCATGACTAAACATGATGGGAAAACATCCTTAGGGCTTGGAATTACTAAGAATAAGTGTCCTATGATCCAAACTTAATGATTTATGCAATTTTAGGGCCAAAAATGGGTATTAGAGTGGGTGTATGGTCTTGAAAATGAGTGTGCGGCTGGGGAGTACGGCCAGGAGTGTGTGTGAGGCAGCACACAAGAGTGTGCGGCCGTACAGAGGGTGTGTGCGGCCGTACACAGGAGTGTGCGGCTGTACACTCCTCATTTGAGTCCATATGTTGATTTTGAAGTGTATGCTCTTCATACTTGGGAATTTTGAATGTATGCTGCCCCCATTTGAAGGTGTGCAGCCGTACACCTTCAAGGGACGATGCATATGATGAACATGATAAGTTTTAAACTTGGGATTCAAGTGTTTACCACTATAATCAGCTTGAAGATAGAGTAGGTCACGATTATGAAGTCTTCCAAGTGTTCTTGGTTGATGATTTAGAGAGAGAAAGTAGAGAGAGGGAAGAGAACATCTAAATGAATGAATGAAGAGTTATCCATCCATAAATTGAATTGGGTGTGAGGTTGAGGGTGTTTGCGGTTGGGTGTGTGGCCGTACACACAGGTGTGTGGCCGCACACACCTTAATTGGTGAGTTTTGGCTCGATTTTGTGATACTAAACAGTCTCCAATCCTTCCTAAGACTCATATCTAAATTATACTAAGTCTAAAGCACCCATATGAAATCACAAGATTTAATAAAAGACAATGAACTCAAGTTTTAGTGCTGAAACACAGATCAATTACATGGGTTAGAAGTTTCGGGTTGTCACATATTGTAAACCCTAGCTCGCCTCTAAAGTGGAAGTTCTTCATCGAGCTCTACTGAGGCTTGACTATATTTGAATCATAAGCTTTACATTGATTCCATATTGTGTTAATAATCGTATTGTGTTTGATTTGTTTTCATCAATATACCTGTGAAAGATCTAAACGATCTGAGATTTATTCTCATCAATATCTCCATTTTGTACTTATTGTAAATGTAGTGGAAACACTCAAGACAAGTGTTATCATTTGCATGGATTTCCACCTAGTAGTCGCAATAATTCAAACTACAAAAAAGTGAATTTTGCTTCAATGCAGGCTGATGTTGATCCAATTCAGGCTTTAGGTAACTCTGCAGTCAATAGGAATCGAAGTCTTCATGCTATTATTGGTTTTACAAATGATCAATTCCAACAACTAATTGATATGTTATCTGGAAAATTAGCCTCAGTCAATGATGTAAGTCAGGCTATGATACAAAAAATCTTCACCAAGAATGTGATTGGCAAGGGTGAAATTATACAAGTACTATATCTGTTACAAAATCAAGAAAATGAGGCACAGGTTCATGCAATTTCAATACAGAAGTGGCATCAACGATTAGGACATCCATCACAAAATAAGATCAAACTTCTTGATTGTTTTCTACCTTGTGATAAAAGTTCTAGTCTTAACATATGTTTCATCTGGGGTAATTGAAGGCCTCTTTGACACAGATATGAGGCCGAAGAGGGTTTTCTAGCTGCAGAGCGGAATTCAACCACATATCATGCAACTATTTGTCCTTTAGCCAAACAAAAGAGATTACCTTTTGTATCATAAAACAATATATCCAACAAACCATTTGATTTGATACATTGTGATATTTGGGTTCCTTATCATATTAATTCACATCAAGGATATAGATACTTCATCACTATAGTTTATGATTGCACATGATACACATAGGTCTATTTAATTAGACACAAATCTGAAGAACACATAGTTATTCCTCACTTCTTTATCATGGTCAATAGGCATTTTAGTCTAAAGATAAAGAAGTTTTAGATTTGATAATGCAAAAGAGTTATAGTTTATTGATTTCTTCAATAAGGAAGGTACATTTAATTAATTTTCTTGTGTTTAGAGACCTCAACAAAATTTGGTGGTTGAAAGAAAGCAATAGCACTTATAAAATGTTGCTAGAGCCTTCTTTTATCAACCTTATATTCCATATATCCATTGGTCTTAATGTATACTCACAGCTCCATTTCTTATCAATATAACACCTTCCAAATCTATTGGAAATGTATCTCCTTACTAGAAGTCATACAAGGAACAACCAAAGTATTCTCATCTAAAAGCTTTTGGTTACTTGGATTTTTCTTCAACTTTGCCTTCTAAAAGACACAAGTTTGATCAAAGAGCATGTGCCACTATTTTCATTGGATACCCAAATGGAATGAAGGCTTACAAGTTGATTGATTTAGAAACAAAGCAAATTTTCATTTCTAGAGATTTTTTTCTTTCATTAAGATATTTTTCCATTTCAACATTCTTCTCAACAATCCTTTGAGAATCCTTTTATACAACATGTCCTTACACATCCCATACATCATGATGTTGATATTCCAAAATCTTTGTCCTTTACATCTAGAAACAATTCCAATCCCAATGATAGTATTGATTCAATGTCGAATTCTGTTCCATAAACTTCCAGACCTGTGAGAAATAGAGCACATCCTACTTGTCTTAGAGATTATCCTTGAAATCTAATTCTCAAGTATCTCATGTTAAATATCCACTTTTAGATGTGCTTTATTATTCCCAATTGTCTTCTAGTCACAAAGCATATACATTTGCTTTTTCCATTCAAAATGAACCATCTTCTTACAAAGAGACAAATCAATTTTCAAATTGGAAACAAGATATGTATGATGAAATACAAGCTCTGGAATTGAATGATACATGGAAAATAGTTTATTTACAAAGGATAGAAAACCTCTTGGCTATAAATGGGTGCTGAAGATAAAAAGGAAGGTTGATGGATCTATAGAAAGGTGTAAAACAAGACTAGTTGCTAAAGGCTTCAATCAACAGGAAAGAGTGGATTTTCTAGATAAATACTCTCCTATAGCCAAATTAGTAATAGCTAAAATCTTATTAACTATTGTTGCTCAAAAATATATCCCTCTAATCCAATTGGATGTAAATAATGCTTTTCTTAATGGCGATTTATAAGAAGAAGTGTATATGTAATTGCCACAGGGTTACTACTCATCTAAAGGTTCTAATTTCAAAACTCCATTGGTGTGAAAATTATAAAAGTCATTATATGGACTTCGACAAGCATCAAGACAATGGTATGCCAAGTTTTCATCATTCGTACTTTTCAGAAGATTTTTCCTTATTCACAAAAGGGCAGACTGGTAATTTAGTCACTTTATTAGTCTATATTGATGATATTGTTTTGAATGGTGATTCAATGGAGGAAATTGACGCTATCAAATGACGTTTAAGTGCTAAATTTCGATTGAAAGATCTTGAAAAGTTAAAACATTTTTTGGGTCTTGAAATTGCAAGATCATCAGATGGGATTGTTATTTCACATAGATAATATGTACTTGATTTGTTACAAGATACGATAATGTTAGAAGCAAAGCCTACCTCTTATCCCATGGACCGATGACATAAATACTCAAATTTTGAAGAAGAGCAACTTCATGATCCATCACATTTTAGAAGGTTAATTGGCAGATTGTTATATCTAACCATTACACGACTAGATATAACATATGTTGTTCATCGGTTGAGCCAAGGAATGTATTTTCCTAGAACTCATCGTTATCAAGTAGCTCTAACATCTTTTAAGATTTTTAAAATCACAATCTAGGTTAAGGTTTTTTTATCTGCCAAATCATCATTAACACTATGAGCGTTTAGTGATTCTGAATGGGCAGGATATTTAGACACAAGGAGATCAGTTACTGGATTTTGTGTGTTCCTTGGTGATTCTTTGATTTCATGGAAATCCAAGAAACAAAATACCATTTCAAGAAGTTCCACATAAGCAGAATATCGTGCATTTGGATTTGTTACCGCATAAATCATATTGGTTGAGATATTTGTTGCAAGACTTTGACATTCATTCTACTACTCCTACTTTAGTGTTTTGTGACAACAAATCTTTAATCCAGTTGGCCAACAATCCTATTTTTCATGATGTACTAAGCATATCGAGATTGATTGCCATTTTGTGAGAGATAAAATTTTGGACAAAACAATTAAGCTCATGTCTATACATACTACAAATCAGCGTGCATATGTATTCACTAAACCACTACCTTACTCAAAGATGCATCCTATTACATCCAAGATGGCTCTCGAAAGTATTTTCAAAAGTCCATCTTGAGGGGGGATTTTTGGAGCATAAGGACAGTATCGTCTTTTCTATACTTAGTTGTTATTTATTGTTACAAACAGTTAAGTTCAAGTTAGCATTTCTCCATGATAGTTATGTCTATGTTAGCAAGTCAGTTTTTTTTTGAACCAGCAAATACAAGTATTATAATATACTCCTAAACTAACACCTAATTCCACCTATGTCCACTATGGGACTTGAACCCTCAACCTCAAGGAGGGAGGGCACCGTTCAGTTGCTTGTATATATTCTCACTTGTAAGATGTTAATCAATAATGAGAATTCATTTCTTCATTTCATCTGTTCTTGTGCAAAAACTTAAGGTTGCTATAAATAATACGACGGCTTGTTTGCCTCCAGTTGACATCTTAGTAATAAGTGATTTTGTTCGATTGAATTTCCGACAGATCCTAACAAGTTTGATTAATAAGTTCATTTGTTGGTTGAATGAAAAATGACGTCATTTCTAGCTAAAAAACTAGTATACTATTTAACGAAAGTTCTTCATCACAAGACGATCCCTCATCCCCCCCCCCCTCCCCCCCCAACACACACACACAAACAAAAAAGGTAATGAAATTGTCATAACACCGTAGATACATACATTCATACGGTAGTAATGTAGCGGCTCATCGTAGGCACAATACTGACAATTTACCAAGATCCTACACAAGCATATGTGGAATTCCAACTAGATCAATGTTCATTCTAAATAAGTTTCAACCAATTGTACGAACTTACGTAATCATATCACTTCATGTATCCGACCGATACTATGAAACGCATGCCTCCCTTTCAAGTTAGGTGGAATGATTCAATGATTTAATAAATCAAGCAAGGAACCACGTGGCTTACCAGTTTATCTAAGCCAAGTTTGTTTCAGCTTTTATAAAGTTTCGAATTTCATCACTTTTTAACAACCTTTTCAATATATAAATTGCTGAATGGGATTACATGTTAGCCATTAGTTAGGTAGAGAATGGACAAGTTAAGACAAACATGGTGTCTTATTGGCTTGACGACTAAACACTAACTACACAAGCTACACTTTTCAGATTATTTAACAAATATGTTATCCTTCATATGACTGGTATGTGCTTTAAGTTTTAAAATTGGCTAATTCTTGTTACGCCTTCAAGCAAAATTATATAGAGCATTTCCAGCCACTAATAATTCTTGTGGATAAAAACATTGGCCAACGATTTAGGGCTACTCATTCGTGGTCCGTAAGTTACCTTAAATGACTACTTTATTAAGAGACAAGGTTGAGTGTTGTGTTAAACATTGCCACTCTTTATTAATTGGAACAATGTATTAGATACGTAGACTTGTTTAAATATATGAGATTGAGAAATAAGATACTTATATAGATTGTTGTGATTAATTATATGCATTGCTATTATGAGGGGGTGTATTGCGTGGGAAAGATGACCAACATATATAGATTGTTGTGATTAATTATAAAGGTGCATATATATGGCATAGCTTATAAAATAAATATATAAACATCCCACTACAAATTGGTTTCTTACAAACACACAAAAAATACTTGATTTATAGAAATAAATTTAAAATGATTCCTAGGTTTAGCATTAAATCATAAAGAAGATTGATGAGCAATATTTACTAGCAACATTTGAGTATCCTCAATTGTTATAAGCACTCTTGGGATATACTCCCTACGTCCCAATATTATTGTCCATTTACAAAAAACACACAGATTAAGAAAACTATTAATTATCATTAATTTTATATAATAAAATGACAGTTTTGTTCTTATTTTGCATTTAATGTTCCATTAAATGCTTGTTGGTTAAGTAATAATGAGGGAATATTTGGTAAAAATGTTATTTATTTTTAGAAATAGACTATTATTTTGGGACAAACCAAAAATGAAATATGGACTATAATTTTGGGACGGAGGGAGTATATGGATAAGCTTTATTTATCATCTTGTAGCTATTATATAATGTGTTTGGTTAAAGACTTCTTCCAAGTATACTTTGTCACATCTAGAATGTTAGATTTTGGGTTTAAGAACATCAATTAAAATTTGGGTGATTCAAGAATCGTGTTTTATGTATACATCTTTCATAATTATGATTTCGATCCTATTGCATGAGTTATCACGAAATCTGATTAGGGATAATCCAAAAACATTCTATTTGGAGTTCATGCTTCTTTCAGAGATCCGAAACACACAATATACCTACTATTTTGTGATTTTCAAAGAGACGGTAAGCTGCATAGAAGTCAAATTTTGGTTATTGTAAGGTCACATTTGATCGACATCTTTTTAGGTCCAAACAAATCTTTCTAGCTGATTGGACCAGAAAAACTGTTTGATTTACCCAAAAAAAAGGTCTTTCTCGAAAAGTCCTAAAACCATATATTTCTTGTTGAATTGGCCGGAAAGACAATTGTACCCCAAACTTCACCTCTTTTTTTCTTGGATTATTAATTTCTTTTAAAAAAAATTATTGGATAATTACTTTTTTACTGGATTATTATATATTAATAAATAATATTTTTAATATAGAATTGTAACGACCATAAAATTACAACCAATTTAAACTTTTAAAAAACAACCCGATTTCATAAAATTATTACAAAAAGGTTTTCAATACAATTATTTCAGAGTATTCCCAGAATCACATCACAAAACATAATCATGAGGAGCGATACGATCACGCATTTGCCTTGCCACGGTCTCCTGAAGAACCTGAAAAACATTAAACCACAACTGTAAGCCCGAAAGCTTAGTGAGATATCCCCAAAATACCAACCACATATACCATACACGCATATCATGCCATATCATAACAGAACACAGAACAACCATGCATTTCGGGTCTACTGTGTGACTGGTCCGCCACACCGGCCTTCAGTCCACCTGGTCCACCCTCCGAGTCTAACCACATACGTCGAGTCTATAGTGTGATTGGTCCGCCCACACCGGGCCTTCAATCCACCTGGTCCACTCTCTGAGTCTACAGTATGATTGGTCCGCCTGCACTGGGCCTTCAGTCGGCCTGGTCCACTCTCCGAGCCTCGCCACGTCTGGTCCGCCCTCTTGGGGCCTACAGCCTATCCGGACTGCTCGATGGGCCTTCGGGATAACCGGTCCGCCCTGGGTATGTTGGCCTACAGCACAAAGCAGGTCCCGCCTCAACCCAACCCAAGTCCAACAACCATGTGCACATAAACATTCAATCATATAACATATCACATCCAATCAAACTAATCTAACAGATCACATAGCATAACATCATCCTAACTGTAACGCCCGTGTTTCTAGGCTTGCCATTTTTAGCAATGTAATAGTCTAGGTTAACCTTTGTAACCCCAATTTGAAATAATAAAATGTATTATTTGTGAATTATTTGAATTATGTGGTTTATGTGTGTATTTTCTTAATTTTTATAATTTAATGAATTAAGAATAAAATAAGCATCAAAATTAAAGTGTGAGATAAGCCCGATATCTTTGCATAAAGTTGTAGTGGTTGAAACAAGGATTCCGGAGATATAACGAATGCCAAAATCCGAGTTATAACGAAGAAGTTATGACCTGTCGAAGTTTCGCGACAGAACCGGCACGACGCCGAGTGACGTAAAATATGAATTTAAGATAGAGCGATATTTAGCCTTAGCGATCTAAACAAAAGTCATAGATTTTGTTAAACCGAGAACGTGCATAAAAGGAACGCCCAAATCTGACTTCGTATGAGGAAGTTATGATTTTTCTAAGTTTCGACTTAGCAGTATGCAGCCCGAATACTCGATTTGAGATCGAACGGTTTTTAGCCGAAACAATCTAAATGAGAATCGAAGATCTCGTTGTAGTAGCGAAACGATGAAAAGATAGGCGAGAACGGACGTCGGACGAAGAAGTTATGATTTTATAACGAAGTTTTCCTGTCCGGGCCTTCTAAAAATAAAAGTCAAAGTTAGCCGACGGAGTCTAAACGAAAGTTGTAGAGCGTAGTCTCACCTACGCGTGGATATAAAGAACGTCGAAAACGGAGCTCGTATGCGAAAGTTACGCAATTTAGAAGTTCGACGAGTCAATTACGCCCAGCGTAATTTGAGTACGCCCAGCGTACTCAGTCGGATGCAACTTGTCTGACCAATACTCGAGTGCCACAGATCGACGCATGTAGTGACATCAAAGTACACCCCGCGTAATTTGAGATTACGCCCCGCGTAATCCCAGACCCAGCAGCCTATAAATAGAACTCGAGATCAGCCATTTCCTTGCGATTTTTCTTACTTTCTCTCTAAGTTTTTGCCTCGATTTGCGTGCCAATCATATCCCGAAGCCCCGGTATTATTCCCGAGCCCCGAAGCAAGATCCGAAGCCCTGAGGATCCCGAAGAGCGTTATTCCCGAGCCGAAGCCCTGCCCGCGAGGAGCCCGGTTTTTGTGAAGATCTTCCAGATCTACGGGGAGACACTACTTCTGCAAGCCATAGTGCTGCCCGATCGTCTTCCGATCAGGTGAGTGTATAGTCCCTTTTCAATACGCGATATTATACAAGTAATCGTTAAACGTATTTAAGAATACGGGACGTGAGTGTGTAGTCATTTTCATTCCAACGCAATATTATGAAGTATTCTATATAAAATACGTGCTATGTGTATATATTTTGCTGTTATATGTGTGAATGTATATTCACTCTCTTCTATATCATTGATCTGATATATTCTCTATGAATTACGTGTTATGTGTGTATGCCTCATCTGTTATGTGGAGTTTGTATTGATTAAAGCATGCTATACATATTTTTAAACAATGTATAAAAATGTATATTTTTATCTACTAATATGTTAGGTAGAACATGGGTAGATAATTGGTGTGAAATAAACAAATGAGAGGCCTCGGTGTTATTGGTGTTATTCTAGTCATTCAGTAAAGTATGGATGACGACCACGGACTATTCTAGACTGTCCTGTGGAACACTAGCAGGCTCATTACCTGTAGGTGTTGTGAACGACGTGTTCACCGGTGTACTCTATCCCCCACATGGTTGCCTTTAGGACACTTATTGTTGAGGAAGCCCCTCTGCAGTAATGTCCGTCCCAATGAAAATCCTGAAATAAGTTCCTTATAATAGACGTTATTTTTAGGAACGTAAGGTGAGGATAACGAGAATGGGTAATCGGGTTTATTGTTGATTGTTGTAATTAAATATAATTATTGTGGGTTTGAAAACCCTATATGCTCACCAGGATCCCAAGCCTGACCCACTCAGTTTATTTGTATTACAGGAAGTGGCTCAAGAGCTTAAGATGGGCGAATCATCAAGTTGTTTTGTTTACAAGTCTGTATATGTGTATATTTGTTGAATGACTTGTAATGTTATCGTTTATGCTTTATGATCTGTATCGGAACATGACATCCCGACTTTTGATTATGAAATGAAATCATATTTCTATATGAAATGTTTTGATAAATACCTATTTTACCATGTTTTGTTTTTGGGAACAAATTCCGCATCTCTTTTAAAATTAAAAGGATTTACTCTGAAAATGTTTAAAAAGCATAAATGAAATCGGTCTTTTCTGGCCGAGATTTTGGGGATGTCACACTAACCAGGATACCGACCTAACCGGTCACTAGCATAGTATCATCCTACATAACAGGATTCCGACCCTAACCAGGTCTCTAACATATACCATCCTAACTACTAGGATGCAACATAGCAAAGCAATAACATAACAACGATACCCGGATCACAATCCGATAAAGGGTCGGCCTTGGTGCCGTAGACTCTGTTGATATAGTGAGGATAACTCACCTCGCAACTGCAGACTGAACAGATAAACCCAAGCTGCACTGACGATTGATACGATCTCCAACACTGGCTAACACCAAAACTCTGAACTCAAAACAAAAGCCAACAATTACCAAAATGCCCCTGGAAATCAACTGGTCAACCCTTGGTCAAAGTCAAAGTCAGAGTCAACCCCTGATTGACTCTACTCGCCGAGTCAACCCGATGACTCGCCGAGTCCCCATGCACAGAACTTCCCCAATCCGCGACTCAACTCGCCGAGTCACCCCCGAGACTCGTCGAGTCCAACAACTCTGAGTCCTTTCACACTCAACTCACCGAGTCATCCCTTGACTCACCGATTCACAGCTCAACCAGAAGAAAGGTTAGGACCTCACAACCAGACTCGCCGAGTCTAAGAACAGACTCGCCGAGTCCAAGGCTATCTGCAACCAACTCGCCGAGTTGTTCTTCCAACTTGCCGAGTTCCCGACCATATTTATCCAACTCGCCGAGTTCCAGCCTATCTTCAAGCAACTCGCCGAGTACACCCGTGTGACTCACCGAGTACCTCTAGATCTGAATCCATACAGAGGCTTTCCAAGCCATGCAGTTGATCCAAAACGTAGATCTACCCTTCTACAACCCATCCATCACGTAAAGTGGCAAACTTTACGTGAATCCAAAGAGATCTAGGCATTTACACTCTAGGGCTAGGGTTTGGGACAAGATGACTTCACCAAACATTCAAGAACAGGGACTTTAATGCATTCTAGACCTTCTCCATTCCAGATCTGAGGTAGCAAACTCAGATCTAACCTTCAAACTCGAAATACCACAAGCTAAACTTTCCATACATTCCAAAATGATGAATCTAGATGAATAACAGCCCAAGAAACGAAGTAATACCTCAAAAGGAAGCCCCAACAGAAGAGAAATCTGAATCTTAGCAAAGCCCCTTGTTCCAAGCCTCCTAACTCTCCAAGATCTCCTCCAAAACCTCTTCTCCAAGGTTCAAATGCACTCAAATCCCTCACAATCGCGTCTTAGGCTTTTTTGGACTTCAAGAGAGGGTAAAGAGGTTGGGTGAAAGGTATAATGTCCTTTATATAGGGCTCATCCTCCGAAATTAGGGTTTTCTCCACACAGCACCAACTCGTCGAGTCCAGCCGCCGACTCGCCGAGTTGGCCACTCAACACGCGACCAGAATCGCGACCCTACTCGCCGAGTCCACCCATGGACTCACCGAGTTCCCCTTTCACACTTACACTTTAGACCCTGAACTTGCACTCTTGAACTCGGGATGTTACAATTCTCCCCCACTTAAATTAGGCTTCGTCCTCGATGCCTGCAGCAACACGACTACAGAACTACTCTCGCACTGCGTCACTTGGCATTAACCAGACCAGGTTCCTCAAAGCACAACCACCGAAACCCAAACTCAATTTTCCTTCCCGCGGTGTTCTGACCACCGCTTAAAGCCGGCCACTAGCCTCACCCTCTAACAACCACACTTACCAAGTTATCAATTGAGTATCATTCCATGATACTTCACCCGCTGCAAATCACAACAATCACACGACTCAACGAGCTAGAAATAACCATGAACCACCGGAATTCCCGGTCTGAGCCCAACTTTATCCATTCCATGCTAACAGGATGACACATCCTTCAGCCTCAGGGCAACTCCCATGAGTTTCTCCACCGCAATCTCATACCCATGCTGAACTGGCTCTAGCATCTTCGGGTTGGGAAAACCTGATACACTGACAACACCTCCAAACATCCCCCAGGATGAATTTCCACCATATACATAAATCCTTGATCGAAATCAAACCGGAAATGCAAGATTCCATCACTACATCCTTCCCGAGCCTCTTGGCTCTACACCCGTGGAATTCCTTCCGCGACCTCAGCAGACATCCAACCCGGATGTGATTCCAAACTACCGCCGCAACATACTGCTCAATAACCATAATTAGGAACACCCCAATCATAACTCCGCATTACAGCTTTCACTTCCGTGAACTTACACTCCCTCTCGGAGCTACATTCCTTTCCCTTTCCTTACCAAGGAAATCCACTGGGCCGCCTTGTCAGTATGACAAGTGCCACGGTGTTCACCCAATACTACACCATTTCTTTATAGTATAACCGCTATCACATGCACCACACATGCTCTAGATCCACTCGCAAGGACTCTCAAGTCCATGCTCTACCTTCCACTCACCATGATCAATACCTGGGGCCATACATTCTGACGTTAACACGTCGCGACATACTCAATCCATATCCTCATACCGATCTCTCAACACAAGCAGAGTCTTCAGCATGATTGGACCGCCTTTCCAGGCCTTCAGCCCATCTGGACCACTCTCAGAACCTTCAGCAGGTCTGGACCGCCCTCCAGGGCCTTCAACCTGCCTGGACTGTTCCCCGAGCCTTCGGCCTGACTGGTACGCCCACCAGCCTTCAGTCTATCCGGACCGCTCAACCAGCATCCAACATCCCGAATTATCCCTCCAGGAAAACTCTCCCATGCATATTGTTCTAGCCCTCTAGGGGTTCCGAACTCTATCTCCACCCTACATACTCAATCCCGGCTTGATCCCAGGCCTTCCATAATCGATCACCCTTGGTCTGTATCCCACCCCGCATGCCTGCCACTTACTCATACCAGCCTACACTCTTGGCTGACAGAACCACTGCTAAATCCCAAGCAGCTAAACAACCTCTCATGCCCATCGATCTTCCGGAGAATTTTCCAATTCTCTCCCACTTAGAGCACTGACTATCAACCACCGGTCGTCATCACCGACCTCCCTTATCAACCCTGCACAACACAATCCCTTACCCGCGATCTGGTTCCCACTAGAACGAGCAACCTTCCCAAAATCACATATTATCACGGATCATCATGGCTAGAAAGAAACCCGACCTTCAGCTAACCACTCTTCAGACTGCAGATGTTGCCCAACATTCAGACCCAAACCAAATTCCCACTAATAACCCTCATGAATGATAATCAATTAAATTCCCAACACCAAACCCTTAACCATACCATAACCCGCAAGGAACAACGAAGACAATACCAGAAATCACACATCAAGACTAGCAGATATACAGTACTCCACAATAATCATAAGATAACAAGACATCAAGAAAGAAACATACCCGCAGCTGCATCCGGCACTGCCCTGACCTCCTCTGTTGTAAGCTGCAAAGCACGACCCTGAGCCCTTGGGGGCTCCGCTCCACCCTGATCTCCACCCGTAATCCTCAAAGTGGCCGGTGTTGGAGCTTGCACCGGTCCTGCAGCAAGCTGTAGACAATTGACCCTCAAGTGTCCAACCTGATGACAATGATAACAAATCCTCAAATCCCGACCCGAGGCTGCCTGCCGAAAATCTCTCGCATAGTGCCCCTCCTTTCCGCTCTTGCGGCATGCACCACCGGACCTACAGACCCCGGTGTGACCCTTCCCACACTTCCCATAAGTGTGGCTGCTCTGATCTCCCAATCTACAATCAACGGTCTTGGACCGTTTCGGCGCCGGCTGCGACTGCACCGGAGCCTGCCGCAGCTCTCGCAACTGCAACTCAATCTCCAACTCACGACGTCTGGCGGCCTCCTGCAACTCCAACAAAGTCTCGCACCTCTGCATAGACACAAACTGCCTGATATCCCTCTTGAGCATACTCAGATATCGGGACATCTGAGCCTGCTCCGAAGCGAACTCAGGGAAAAACATCGCCCTCTCAGTGAATATCTTGGTGATCTCCGTCACCGACTCTGAATCTTGCTTCAGCTCCAGGAACTCCTGAGCCAACCTCTCTCTCTCTCAACCCGCGGAACATAACGAGTATTGAACATCTCCCGTAACTGATCCCATGAAACCGCAGCTCTCTGTGCATCCGAATATGACCTCGTGGTCAATCTCCACCAATCCTTCGCCCCAAGCCTTAACAGGTTCAGAGCACACCTCACCCTCTGATCAGCAGGGTACGAACACGTGAAGAAACACCCCTCCACGTCCGACAACCATCTCATAGCAACAATCGGGTCCTAAACCCCGTCGAAGGTAGGAGGCTTCGTATTATCGAAGTCCCGATACTGAAAACCCCGACCAGCTCCTCCCCCTGCCGCTGTAGCCGCCGCGGCTGCCGTCTCTGTGAGGGCCGCATAGCGCTCATCAAAATACTCAATCATGGCGGTCTTGATCGACCCAAATAGTTCCGGCAGCTCGGTCCGGAACAACGCAGCAACCTCATCATGCAGGATCTCACGAATCCTAGCATCCAACTCGCCTGTGCTCATCTGACCAATAACCTCGGGAGGTACTGACCCGCCCTGAACTTCCTCTCCTGCTCCCGATCCTGACCCGGATCCACTCCCAGCATGCCTCGGAATCTCCATACTGAAAAACACTGCAAGATCTTAGATACTTCCCACTAACCCGGGAACCTACTCCCAATCCAACCCTAGGGGTTTCCCTGATACACGTATGGGTCCTGTGCTTTCAGTAGTACGGGCCCATACTACCTTCCACACCGACCCATATTTGTATTAAGTACTACCACAACACCCTAGCGAAAAACATGAATAACAAGCACTCAACCCTCACTCCTAGAGGAACACTGGAAATCTCCCACAAAGGAAACCCTAGGCTAATAGGCATCATAAATAAGGCAACATTATCATGAAATCCTGAAGATCCCTAGCCAAGTACTAGCATGTTGTTCTACCAAAGCTCAAAACAAATATCATGTATGGTATTTTGAGGTTACTTACTGGCTCCGGCTGATTGTACCTCCACGTCCTCCTTTACTCATTTTGAAAACCATTTTAAATTCACTTTTGAAAAACCCTCCTCGATTTGAGACTGGATTCACACGAATGTTCCTCCAATTCACTCAAACCAAGGCTCTAATACCAACTTGTAACGACCATAAAATTCCAACCAATTTAAACTTTTCAAAAACAACCCGATTTCATAAAATTATTACAAAAAGGTTTTCAACACAATTATTTCAGAGTATTCACAGAATCACATCACAAAACATAATCATGAGGAGCGGTACGATCACGCCTTTGCCTTGCCACGGTCTCCTGAAGAACCTGAAAAACATTAAACCACAACTGTAAGCCCGAAAGCTTAGTGAGATATCCCCAAAATACCGACCACATATACCATACACGCATATCATGCCATATCATAACAGAACATAAAACAGCCATGCACTTCGGGTCTACTGTGTGACTGGTCCCCCGCACCGGCCTTCAGTCCACCTGGTCCACCCTCCGAGTCTAACCACATACGTCGAGTCTACAGTGTGATTGGTCCGCCCGCACCGGGCCTTCAACCCACCTGGTCCACTCTCTGAGTCTACAGTATGACTGGTCCGCCTGCACTGGGTCTTCAGTCGGCCTGGTCCACTCTCCGAGCCTCGCCACGTCTGGTCCGCCCTCTTGGGGCCTACAGCCTATCCGGACCGCTCGATGGGCCTTTAGGATAACCAGTCCGCCCTGGGTATGTTGGCCTACAGCACAAAGCAGGTCCCGCCTCAACCCAACCCCAGTCTAACAACCATGTGCACATAAACATTCAATCATATAACATATCACATCCAATCAAGCTGATCTAACAGATCACATAGCATAACATCATCCTAACCAGGATACCGACCTAACCGGTCACTAGCATAGTATCATCCCACATACCAGGATTCCGACCCTAACCAAGTCTCTAACATATACCATCCTAACTACCAGGATGCAACATAGCAAAGCAATAACATAACAACGATACCTGGATCACAATCCGATAAAGGGTCGGCCTTGGTGCCGTAGACCCTTTTAATATAGTGCGGATAACTCACCTCGCAACTGCCGACTGAACAGATAAACCCAAGCTGCTCCGACCACTGATACGATCTCCAACACTGGCCAACACCAAAACTCTGAACTCAAAACAAAAGCCAGCAATTACCAAAATGCCCCTGGAAATCAACTGGTCAACCCTTGGTCAAAGTCAAAGTCAAAGTCAACCCCTGACTGACTCTACTCGACGAGTCAACCAGATGACTCGCCGAGTCCCCATGAACAGAACTTCCCCAATCCGCGACTCAACTTGCTGAGTCACCCCGAGACTCGTCGAGTCCAACAACTCTGAGTCCTTTCACACTCATCTTACCGAGTCATCCCTTGACTCACCGATTCACAGCTCAACCAGAAGAAAGGTTAGGACCTCACGACCAGACTCGCCGAGTCCAAGGCTATCTGCAACCAACTCGCCGAGTTGTTCTTCCAACTCGCCGAGTTCCCGACCATATTTATCCAACTCGCCGAGTTCCAGCCTATCTTCAAGCAACTCACCGAGTACCTCTAGATCTGAATCCATACAGAGGCTTTCCAAGCCATGCAGTTGATCCAAAATGTAGATCTACCCTTCTACAGCCCATCCATCACGTAAAGTGGCAAACTTTATGTGAATCCAAAGAGATCTAGGCATTTAAACTCTAGGGCTAGGGTTTGGGACAAGATGACTTCACCAAACATTCAAGAACAGGGACTTTAATGCATTCTAGACCTTCTCCATTCTAGATCTGAGGTAGCAACCTCAGATCTAACGTTCAAACTCGAAATACCACAAGCTAAACTTTCCATACATTCCAAAATGATGAATCTAGATGAATAACATCCCAAGAAACGAAGTAATACCTCAAAAGGAAGCCCCAACAGAAGAGAAATCTGAATCTTAGCAAAGCCCCTTGTTCCAAGCCTCCTAACTCTCCAAGATCTCCTCCAAAACCTCTTCTCCAAGGTTCAAATGCACTCAAATCCCTCACAATCGCATCTTAGGGTTTTCTGGACTTCAAGAGAGGGTAAAGAGGCTGAGGGAAAGGTATAATGTCCTTTATATAGGGCTCATCCTCCGAAATTAGGGTTTTCTCCACACAACACCAACTTGCCGAGTCCAGCCGCCGACTCGCCGAGTTGGCCACTCAACACGCGACCAGAATCGCGACCTTACTCGCCGAGTCCACCCATGGACTCGCCGAGTTCCCCTTTCACACTTACACTTTGGACCCTGAACTTGCACTCTTGAACTCAGGATGTTACAATAATATTTGAGTATTAAAAATATTATTTTATTGGATTATTATTTCTTTTAAATATTTTTTTTATTTCTTTTTTATGGATTAACTCTTTTTTATTGGATTATTATATATTAATAAATATCATTTATAATATATAATATTTATATATTAATAAATATTAATTTATTGGATTCTTAATTTGTTTTAATTAATTTTATTATGATTTTTTTGACAACATAATTTATTTCAAAAATCTCATCCATCCTACCACCGTCGGAGATAAACCGAGTCAAAAATCGCACGTTGGGTTATAAAAAAAACTCAAATTGATAGAAAGAATAACAACATAATATCAACGTGAAAAACAATAAACTAAAAACAACCTAATCAACATTCTATTTTGATTTTAATTGATTTGCATTTAATTACTTTGTATGATAAATGGTATTTGGATTTTTAAATGATTATTATATAATTTTGATTTTGTATGACAATTTGTATGTTTTTATAAATATTCAGCAACTTCATCCATAATGGTATAGAACAGCAGGGTAATATGATCATTTTTTTTTATCATTGCATAGTCAGATTTACAATCAAACAATATGTTTTCTTTCCCAATCAGAAAACTTTCCCTTGTAGCATTTTCCCAGACAACACTTTCCAAGACAGTAACTAGCAAACGGGATCTAAGTCCTATATTTCCATGTAACGTCTATCTTCCTTCTTATACATGGAAGATGTTAGTTAGGGGTGGTTAATAGAAGTTATAAAGAATAACAACATCATACATCACCATGATGTCATCAATAGGTTTTTGGCGGGAAACATATGTTTGGACCATTTCATGTTATAGAAATTCGTTTAGGTTTCGGGGTACTGCCTCGAACCTTATACCTAGGGGTGTTGCCTCTGAACCCCCTTATACACTCCGAGTGTACATGTCGCACCTTCAGTCTAGGATAGTAAGATTAACTCAACATATCTCAAGATTAATACTAGCTACACTAAAATATGTTGATAACACTAAAATATCCTAAAATCACTACGATAAAATACACTTTCAAACTTGTTTATACTCTATAACAGGGAGTTTCATTTTTTTTGAACGATTGAATATATATTAAAAACAAAATGCTAGCAAAGAGCTAGCAATCCAACAAAACAACTATTTCATGAGGGGATTAAGCAACTACCCATTTCAATTCCTCCTAACTTTACGATTCTAATTACAAAACCAATTATACGAAAACAAAATAATCGAATAAAAAAACTATTTCTTCTATATCAAGTTTTCAAAAAAAAAGTGCATTCCGGTAAGTCTAAAGCACCCAAATAATAGTAACATAAACAGTCTCTATGATAAGTCTATGAAACCGAGCATTCATATGACCATCAATCCAATACATCAAATTGAAAATAGAGGGGAAATTAGGAATCCATGTATCCACCCAAGACGCCAATTTTAGCCAAAATTGACGTGCTAAAATACAATTGAGAAAATATATGGTTTGCATCCTCTTGAACCTCTAAACAACAAGGGAACAAAGGGAATCGATCTCCACCCTTCTCTTATCCAAATTAATTCTAGTAGGGAGTCTATCCAAAATCAATCTCCATGTAAAAATATTGATTTTAATTGGAGGAAATCTATTTCATCTAGTACCTATGTCTCCAAAATGAGGTCTCAAACAATCCAAATGATCTGTGACCTCCTTAGCTGCGAGCCAAGACCCCTACCCTCAATATTACAGTTCCAATGTATATCCCATTGATTATTTACCTGAGAATCTTTTATATAAGCATCTCCGTTTGTGATCACAACAAATAAACAAGGACAACGGGCTCTAAGAATAATATCACCTCAACAAATATTTTACTAGAACCTAGTATTCCCACCATCGCCCACCTTCCTACACCTCAAGTCAAATGGGATTAGACCATTATCATGCAAGTCACAAACCGATTTAACAATACCCATAGATACTCTCTATTTTAATCTGTGAAAAGAAGCCAACATAAATCCACCATAAAAACTTTTAGTAATCTTAACCCGCAAAAGATTATGATTATTAAGAAATTACCATATCCACTTATATATTAGAGATTGGTTAAAAGACTCCAAACTCCTAATAGACAACCCACAATGATCTTTCCCATTAAGAATGATCTCTTATTACATACATGTAAACCTTCCATCACTAGAAGAAAAAAAACATGGACGGAGGATCACCTTGTCTCAACCATCTCTATAATTGAAATTCTTTCAAAAGGTTCCCATTCAAAAGCACTGAAGACCTAGAAGATCATAAACAAACCTAAATCCAAAATCACCGCCTTTCTCTAAAACCTATAAATTCCATAATACAATCTAGATACTCCTACGCGACTTAGTCATAAGCTTTTTCGAAGTCCACCTAAAAGATAATCATCTTCTTTTTCTTGAACTTCACCCAACGCATAATTTCATTAACCATAACATCACCATCCAATATATGGCTACCTTTAATAAAAGCAGACTAAAACGGATGAATATTAGAACTAACCACCTTTGCTAGTCTAATAGCAAGCAATTTTGAAATAATTGTATATTGTAATTTGTAATGCCCATGAATCCAGTCTAGACATTTAAGATATAATAATTAATAATTATTCATCATACACTTTACGAGCGAATTGATGTTTTCAATAGAATATTATTTTGGATAAATAATATTGATGAGAGTTGAAGTAGTCACGACGACGATTATGTGGGTATATAAAACTCTCGAATCAGACTTCGTATGGAGAAGTTATGATTGTTTGAAGTTTTATGTTCAACGCTAGATGAAAAAAAGTGTGTCGTAAATAGTGAATCGAAGAGAGGCTTCTTATTAGCCTAACTAATCTAACAGAAAGTCATAGTAATCATAAAAGTGAGAGCATGCATATATAGCATTCCTAAATCTGACATCATATGAGAAAATACAATTTTTCAAAGTTTCAATGTAGTTGTGTGGACACAGATCATGAATCGGATTCTCTAAATATAAATACAGTTGAAAATAGAATTCGTGTGAAAGAGTTATGATTTTTAATTGGGTTTTAGTAGTCTAAGCCCTTTAAAAATATAAAATTAAAAACAAAGTAAGATATAGCCAACATAGTCTAAATGAAAGTTATAGTACTCGTCTATAGCTATGCATGGATATAAGGAATTTTAAAAACAGAGTTTGTATGATAAAGATATGATTTTTCAAAAATAGTAAAAAAAAATAGACGCGCGGGAGCACTTTGGGCGCTACGCGCGCTTCTAGAAAAGGAAACATGGACCGAGAGATTTTTGAGACATGTCAGCAGGCTGCAGGATCGATGTCACCATAGGGCGCATTCTGCCTTTTTAGGGTGCAATGCACCTTGCCTGAATTTTGTATATAAATAGCAAGCTTCAACTCCTCACTTCCTCACACCTATAAAACTTCTCTCTGAAATTTCTATGAGTTTTTAGCTCGAATTTCTCTGGATTTTAGAAGCTTTTAGCGGGGCTCATAGTTGTCAGAGATTCCAGCAAATAAAGGTGTTCTGGTTGGAGTTCTGTCGGTAAACTTTCCTGACTTTCTGTCAGGAAGATCTGTAAGTTAAGTTGCACTTAATTTATTTCAATTATAACTTATATTTATATTCATAATCATTATTATGAATCTATAAATAAGATTTTCTAGTGATTCCATGTCATAATCGATCTACTTATAGGCGTAATGTTTGGGCTAGATTTAATGAGGTGCTTAAAGTGGGATTTCCTAACAGTATACTTCGTTTAACAAATGGAACCTACCTTTGATATGATCTTACTTGGCCATTCCCTACTTGATAGATCTTGATGTAGACATTAGGATTAGTGAGGAATTTAGAATATCCTCATTATAGTCAAAGACTCAGACTTAGTGATAACTATATCTAGGTCATTTCAAAGGAAAAGCTAAGGTGTTAGGTGAAGCTCTGCTGAAATCACCAGTTATCCATTTTTACCAAGTAAGTGCATAGTTACTTTCTTTTTACACATAGATATGAAGTATTTAGTTAACTAAAATGTTATATGTGCTTATTATTTTTTATTAAGATATTTTGTGTTAGATAAAACAATATGAGATGATTTTTATGTAATTGTATATGTATTTTCATTTTTATAATACATTGTTGGTAATTCTAGTGTTATCAACTTATTTTGGTGTAATTATTAATAATAATGAGATAGGTTGAGCTCCATTTTACTAACCGAGTTTGGAGGTGTCGGGTGCACACTCGGTGTGATAAATGTGAACTTGGATTACGGGGGTTCGGGGACAGCGCCCCTGGGTGCAAGGCTCCAAGTGCTTGCAGCCCCTTGGCGGGGTCTAGGGGCAGCGCCCCTAGTAGGGTTCAAGGGGCAAAATCCCTGGTTGGGTCCAATGGGCAAACATAAATGGATTTTTGTATCAAGTGAGACTTCAGCCATCCATTTTACCGCTAAAAACCCACTGATGACATTATGATGATGTAGGTATCAGTTGTCTCCGATAACTACCATGTTTTGGCACCATTTTTGGTTTAACCGATTCTAAACACTTTTCCCACTAGTATAAGAACTTTTCTCTGGTTCCAGAAAAAGGGTTGAACATTCATATACTCGAAATTATATCTTAACTCCTCTATGTCTCAAGAACACATCAAGCAAGGTATTATGTGTTTTCAATCTGTATTAGGCTTGTAATTCATGTTGGTTTATTCTTGGATTATCCCACTTCTGAATTCGTGTACCCCAGACAAAAGAGACGAATTGCATATTTTGGAAAGTGTTTGATAAACAAGATCGTTAATTCTATTCAAGTCTATATTTATTGTTATTCTGGTCCCTTTATTCTCTAACATTTATTGGGTATCTATGGGTGATGAGAGATGAAAAATAATAAGGAGAGGCTGTAAATTTAATAGTGATGGGTGATGTAGTCATCTAACAGAGTATAGATGACGATTATAGACTATTCTAGACAGTCCCACTGGCAGGTTCGCAACATGTAGGTGATGACCTATATGTTCATGCAATGTATTCTATTTTCCCTTATGGTTGCCTTATTGCTACGGAATCCCCGAAGCAGTATTGTCTACCTATTGCCTACGATGATCCTTAGGATATATCCTTAGAGATTGATATATAAGAAAACGAAGATGGGTAATCGGGTTAATTGTTTGATGTGAGACACGTAATTAAAAATTAATTATATTATTGTGGGTTGAAAACCTATATACTCACCAGACCTCCCAACCTGAGCCAATCAATTTTTTTATATCACAAGTAGCGATATAAAGGTATATGGATAGTGATGTTTGGATCTGATAAGAGATTCGAGGAGATGTAGGCCATTAGTATAATTTGATGTTGTATGGCTTGTCACCTTGTGTAAAATATTCTGCCCCCCAATCATCAACTCAAGCGCGGCAGTCCCATCATCAGTAACCTTATCAATTTCATTCAACCGAGAAATTGACACTTGTATTTGTTCCCCTTTTAAAGATCAGATACTAGCCTGTCATATCTTGATTCCATTTTTGACAAACTTAAGCTTATTCTTGAAATGAAAACACTTGTTAACACTAACATCGGGAACGAAATCATTGACAACAATATGAATAACCTCCGAAAATTGATCCATCTGCAACCAAGAATTAAAGAGTTTGAAAGATGTCGAGCCATAATCAGTACAATCTTCTTTCAAAAACAATGGACAATGGTCATACCATCTTCTCTCAAGCGCTAAATAAAAAAACATTTGGAATATCATCAAACAGATCCCCAGTAATAAGAAATCTATCAAGACGACTTAGTTTACCTCATGCTCTATCCACTCTAGTAAACTTCCTACTACCCATAGGAATATCTACCAACATATTGGGCAGCACCAAACAAATAGAACCAATCCTTTCATTAGCCGACCTAACCACATTAAAGTCTTCAAAAACAATAAAAGCCCCGGTTATATGATACATAACCGAGATCAAATAGCCCAAAAGATCATGTTTTTTCAGGAATCTTGAGGAGCATGCATGTTAATCATCATGAATTTAATATTCTTTCTAATCCAACATCCTTCAACAATCACCACATTCTCAGTGCACAACACCCTCTCCTTTTTTAAGACATTAAGATCCCAAACAAAGAGAATACCACCCGAATTCCCCTAGCAGTACTGCAAGCAAACTTAAAAGAAGAATTCCTCAACATAAACCGAATTTTAAGATGGTCTAGATGTGTCTTACGAGTTTCATGTAAACCAAGAAAATCCACCATATTTTTATTGCACAATTCCTTAACATACCCACGCTTTTTAAGCGTTTTAATCCCATAAATATTAAGGGTCATACAATTCATGTAGAACGCATCACTCCCATACCAACTAATTATTTCTTCAAACCCGCCTTTGCATTCCCTACCTCATAACGTAACACCTTTCCCAGCTGAATGAA
The DNA here is from genome assembly GCF_051521515.1 of Lactuca serriola. Classification (NCBI taxonomy): domain Eukaryota; kingdom Viridiplantae; phylum Streptophyta; class Magnoliopsida; order Asterales; family Asteraceae; genus Lactuca; species Lactuca serriola. Next base: position 34,910,077 of record NC_136411.1, read on the forward strand.
TTTGTTCACCTCATCACAAGAAGGTAGACTGCGTATCTCAACAAGAAGGGTAGACTACGTATCTGTCAGGCCAGTTAGTTCTCAACCACCTATCATCACCTTACGTAACTGATCAAAGTGTTGTGTGTTTCTTGGACCTTCACCCATCACCAATTTAGTGTATGATATCTTTTTCTACTTATCTTTTCTTCTTGAATCGGTTTCATTATTTCTTCTTTCTTGTTGGACGTTTCTTTATCTGTTGAAACATCTTCATGTATCTTATACTTAGATAACGAGGCAAACATATGATAATTGTCAAACAAGATTTCGCAAAGCTTCTTCTCCAATTCTTGATTGTTCTTGACTTTGATAAATCCGACAAACACAAACCCTCTACACATTCTTGATCTCTTTCGTGTTATATAGACATCAACAATTGTCCTTATCATTTCACAACGTTTTAAAAGATCTCTTAGTTGTAGATCACTTTGCAAATTTGTCACATAAAATGAGACCGAGATTTTATTAACCGCATCATAATTCAAGTCAAATCCTCCACTCCTAGAATGACCTCGGTTCATGCCCTTCTCAGAATTTGCTATACCTCGCCCTTCTTTCCTTCTCCCTACGTATCGTCATTGATACTCTCCTTTTTTTCTCCATTTCTTGTAATACCTCGTCGAGAAAAAAAAAGCCCAATACAACCCCCTACCCCGCACAACCCTCCTAAAACAAACTAGAGGTCTCTCGCTTGCCAGCAGAAACAGTCGGAATCTTATTGGTTAACGCCATGAACAGTAATCAACATCGCTAGGGTTCGATGATAGCTTTTCTCCTTGATTTCTTATAGAACATTCTATTACATAACAGGGACTTTCAGTAGACTTTGATGATTTGCTCAAGTAATTTTGAAACATTTATATTCGTTATTTTCAAGATTACCATATTAAATTTCAACCATACTATGACACATGGTTACAATAGACCGCATAAGATACCAAATAACATTAATCGTAAGTGGTTAGAGATCGCATATCGTCTAGACACCGATTAATCGGATGCGTAGACTGATTTTTACAATATATATATATATATATATATATATATATATATATATATATATATATATATATATATATATATATATATATATATATATATATATAGTTTGAAATAAGTTGATTTATTGTGAGAATAGTGAGAATAAAGGCTTTCCAAACAGCATAGCTGCTATACAGGTTTTCCAAACGGCGTAGCCACGTCTCGCACCATGGTTTGTATTTTAGGACTATGCCTTTTTTACAAAATTATTTGTTCGCAACTTTTTTAAAGTTAATTTTTTTTTTTTTTTGCAAAATCTTTTTATAATTTTTTTTTTTCACCTTAGTTTTTTATATATGTTTTTAGAAAAGGTTAGAAAATAAATTTGTAAAAAAATACCAAAAAAAACGTTAAAAGAGAAAAGTTGTAAAACAAATACATAATACGACATTAGAAAAAAGTTATGAAAAATATTGTAAAATTTGTAATAAAAAAACTGTGCTAACTAAAAACACAATCTCAAAAAGAACATTATCTTTTGTCGAATAATTTGCTTCTATAATTGGTATCTAAAGATTTTAGGTGTTTCGGCAGGTGAGGTCATAGACAAACATTGGTGCTTAATATTTTAATTTTTTGGTAAAAAGATAAGAATTACAAATTCTATTATTAAACTATTGTTGGTGGCCACCTGAGTTTTGTTTGTTTTTGTCTATTTTTGAGTTGTTCTTATCAACCATTCTTCCGTGACACGTGTGGAAAGAGGCCGCACGAGTGTAATGTGATGTTTGTTTTTTCTAAGACAAAATGTATGTAGTCTGCGAAATATATTTGTAAACCTCTGCAGTAGAAGAGGTGGACCAAACGTCTGCAGTCTAAAAGAAGAAGATTGTTTGTTTTTAACATCTGTGGGTTGTTAGAATAAACTAAAATCTAATTAAACTGATTTAAAAAAAAAAAACAAAAAACAAAAAAAAAACTTAAAAGTGATTTTAAATAATTTTATGACTTTATTATAGATAATTAACAAATATAGATTAACTTTTGTGCATTATGGTATAAAAAGTGAAAATAAAATGGTAAGAATTATATATATTTGATAAAAACCAATAAACTTTGGTCTAAAAGTTATACATAAACATTGTAATTATGGATAAAAGAATCTAACAGATAACATGAATGGAAAAAAAAACTTTGATTTTAAATGAAAATTTTCAAAGTTTTTATTTTATTTTTTCAATTAAATCAATTAAAATTTGACTATTAATATTTTTCCAAAAAAAATAAATGATTTTGCATTAAATAATGTTTTCTAAAATTTTGCACAAAAAAATATAAGACAATATTTTGATTTTTTTTTCATATATATATATATATATATATATATATATATATATATATATATATATATATATATATATATATATATATATATATATTGTGATTAAATATTTATTTATAAATTTGTCCCAAAGGTTATGATTGTGTTGTCGAAACTTTTTTTCTTTAAGTATAGTAACTTTTATTTTCCCAAATTGTTTATCATAAATAAATTTGGAATAAATATAAGTTAACAAAAACAAATAAAAACAACAACAACAAAAGTATATGTGTTCTTTTAGGCTAGAAGATGTCTGAAGACTCTGGTCCACATCTACGCCAAGAAAATGATGCATAGACCTTATTAGGTCTGCAGTCTTCAAAAAAACAAACAGTCTACGAAACCTAATGTATGCGTGTGATCTGCATAGCGTAAACAGAAGAAACCAAGAAGTTCTGCAGAAAAAAAAAACAATAACAAACAACACCTAAATTTCTTTATTGACTGACCACCAAACAAAGAAACTAGTAAATGTGGTCATAAAGTATGGTAATAATGGCATGTTAACCCATACCTAAGTTTCCTAACTTGATTTGGTTATTGTCTTTTAGTTGTAACTATGATTTTACATTGCACACATTGTGCAATGATAGTAATGGAATAGAAACTTACAACGTTGTCAAACCACATAGGTTATATGTACCAAAGTCATGTATAGAAACTTAGGACTTAAATTGTCCAAACACAAAAGTTAAGGATCAAAACCATGCCAAGCAAAATGCTTAAGCATAAGCATTGAAACGTAAAAAGAATCTATTTCGAAACATAGGTAAACTCGAAGCACAAAAAACATTAAAAAAAGAGCATCGAAACCTAGACAGGGCCGGCCTTACATAGAACTAAACTAAGCCCTTGTTTAAGGCCCCCAATTCTAAAGGGGCCCACTTCACCGGAGATTCAGTTAGATAGGGATTGTATCGATTCAGATTTTCCATTCACCCAACGCACATCAGTAAACGTAGAATTGCAGAAACCATCTTGGCAAAATTGAATACTTCTAATCATCTTCTTTCTCTGAATCTCTGTCCTCTGATTTCATTCTTCATTCTCGGAGTCTCAATCCTTATAACCATAAAATTGGAAGAAACCATTACCACTATGACACTACACTACATTTTGATTTTCTAATTCTTGATTCTTCTTCCTGGCGGGCTCTGATGAGTGATTATCTGATCAGTTATTTGTTGTAAATCAGAACAATAGACATGCAAGGAAACCGAAAAATAATACTGAGAATAATATGTCGATTAGTTGCGAATAATAAATCCAAATATTATTAATGTTATTACCAAGTTTCTTCCAGAAACCAGATCAATCCTTCTCGATTAGATCTGATTGTAAGAAAGGTAAAAGAAGATTATATTGTTATTGGATGAAAGTAAACGCGATACAATATGGTAAAACCGGCCTGTTAACGACTAATCTTGAACATGGAATAACTGTATGGATCGAACTCATCTTCTTAAAGGTTTTTACTTCGCTTCTATCGGTTGTAAGTAAAAAGTAAAACCCCGAGATTTAGTGCAGATCTACTGAGTTTCCAAAAACAATGGAAAATGATAAACACAAAGTGAATAATAAGAAATCGACAAGAAAACGCCAAATAAAGAGAGAGAGAGAGAGAGAGAGAGAGAGAGAGAGAGAGAGAAAGAGAGAGAGAGGGAGAGAGGGAGAGAGAGAGAGAGAGAGAGAGAGAGAGAGAAAGAAAGAAAGAAAAAGTGTGTGTGTGTGTGTGTGTGAGAGAGAGAGAGAGAGCCTTAATTTTTTGTGTGTGGAGTATGGCTACTAGTGAGTTGTATTTATAGGTGTCGAAACCCTAGAAGGCAGTAAAAGGGCCCTCATAGGCTGGTCCCTAGAAACCTAGGGCGATGACTTGCTCTCCAAGCAAGCCGTTTTTTAGTCTTTCTAGAATATCCTATCAGCTTATCCATGAAGTCAACATTGGTCAACCATTTGACCATATCGATCACGCTGATCTTACATGAACTCGTCAAAAATAAAAGCTCCTCAACTCTTAGCGACCGATGCATCGTGCGACACGCAAGTGTGCCTAAATCGCGTCATTTCATGCATTGTGGCGTCGACTAGGCTAGGCTAGGTGCGCATGTAGGCTTGTCCCATTCCTTTGATCTACTATAGCCTTTGAAGGCCTATCAATAAAAATGGTTTATAAGCTCACAAAAGGTTTCTTACCCACCAATGTGGGATAGAGGAAACTTGCCAACTTGAAATATTTCCTCTATAATTTCCAACAATCCCCCACCAGGTTGGAAATTTTCCTTTCAATCAGACACATGATGTCACTTGGGTATCATGAAGATTAAACCCTAGTTTAATGAGAACAAACAAGAAGAGAACAATTCAGTGGTATCCTTATAGATTTAAACCATGCACCTTTTGACCTCTCTGGTTTACCCCCGCACATCAAATGCCATCTTTGTGTTCTCCATAAGCGCTAATATGGCCATGCGCTATAAATCCTTTTTATGACCCTTTATGTTGGGTCGTGTTTTGAATGTTGCGTCTATTGGGCTTGGTTGTTAGTCCGTTTTTGTATCTCCGGAATGGGCCTGTCCATCCGTGACTATAGTAGGGTTTATTATAAATATAAGTGCTTGCATGCATCTTAGGTTAACGATAGTAACGATAGATCAGAGCATTATTCAGAAGTTTTTATCGTTCTTGTAACCCTAAATCCTCTACAACGGAAGTTCTTAGTCAAGCTCTGCTGAGGATTGTTTGAATTAATCATTCGACACATTGTGATCCATACTTGTCTTATTTACTGTTTTCTGTTCTTCGCACTACCTGTTACAAAGATCTAATTGATCATCAAGTTTATTTAATAACTTATCAATTGGTATCAGAGCAGGAGGCTGTGTAATTCATACACTTCTTTTCTGTGAAAAAGGTTGCGATTAGGGTTATTCTGCATTTACTGATATTTATTGAGCCGTCATCCCATAATTGACGTAACTCAACATTTATTTGTGTTGCCCTAATTCAATATATTACAAGTCTGATCTTTTAAATAGGTTTTTCGATCAAGCATGGACGAGTCACAATCTAATCCAATTAACATCTCAAACAGCATTGGATCAACGACAAAGATTCTCATCCTTTACACCCAGGATTACGAAGTCTGGGCACATCACTTTGAAGATTATGTCATCGGATCTGAGGACAATGGATATCTAATCTGGGAAGCAATTGTATCTGGGCCATTCGCTCATTCAGCAACTTCAAGAATTATTAAAACTCAGAAGGAGTATAATGACCTTTTGAAAGATGTTAAAGATATTGCTCAAGACGAAAAAGATAAATTTCAGTGCAATATTAAAGCATTGAGACTAATCAGATTCGCTCTTCAATCTGACACTTTCAGGCTGGTGAGTTCATGCAGCATTGCCAAAGAAATATGGGATAGGCTGCGAGAGTTATATTCTACGGACGAAGATCTCGAGCATTCCATTCAAACTTTGCTCTTGTCCGAATTTGGTGAATTCAAGCAGAGTCCTGAAGAAACTGTAACTCAGACGTTCGATCGCTTAAATCGTCTTCTTAGTAAGATGATTAAACATGATATTGAAAGGAAGTTGATTGAAAAAAGGTTACATTTTTAAACGGTCTCAGATCTGAGTGGAGAGCGATTGTGTCCACTGTTAAAGCGCATGAGCAATTCAAATCTTACTCTTTGGCGAAACTGGTAGGGATTTTGAAATCCCAAGAAAAGATTGTGTTACAGGAGAAAAATGTAGTTTCAAGCATGGGATCATTGGCCTTTCTGTCCAAAAGCAAAGCTGTGATGGAAGATGAAGACCTCAACCTAGAGGATTATGACCTTACCTCTGAAGACTATGCAATGATGGTGTCAAACCCAAAGAGGTTCATCAAGAAAAGGTTCCCTACAAATAAGAACCGAATGCAGAAGAACCAAAGAAGGAACCGAAAGCTGAAGGAGATTCGGGTGTGAACTGCTATTATTGTGGAGGAAAGAACCACTATGCCAAAGATTGTGTTCTCAAGAAAATGGCAGAAAAGGATGAGGAGAAAGATGAAGAAACTGTGCTGTTGAAAAAGCTGGAAGAGATCAAAAGAAAGAAATCCACTGCTAACCCCTCTATGAATGCTTTAATTGTGCAGGGTTTGGTAGCGGATGATGAGTTCGGTGGCGTGGAGGTCTGGTCAACCGATTCTGAGGATAATGAAGTCAGGAAGCCGTCTCATGGAAAGGCCTATGTTGCAAAAGGTGAAGGGAGTGGTGGAAAGTGTTTAATGGTGTCAGATGTGTCTCAGATGAGGGGATACAACACAGATGGTGGGAATGAAGACACAAAGGAGCGAGAGGACTTGTGCTTCACAGCAAAAACTCTCAGCGTGCAGTTTAACGAGCTTGATGAATTAATCAAAAAGGTACAATCAGTTTTTGTTTCATTCAAAGTCCCTCAAAGTTCATATGAAAAAGAACTAAAAAATGTTAATTCAAGAATCTCTCATCTAGACAACAGTTTAACTCAAACACGGGTCACCAATTCTAACCTAACTGACCAAATAAGCAGGGTCTCTTCAAAGAATGAGGAACGGAGGATGTGGATCGAGCTAAAGGAGTCGGAATTAATCAAATCCAAGGATGAAAACATTTATTTACAAAGAGACAATTTAAAACTTTTAAAACAGAGAAATGTCTTTTGTTTAATTGCTAAGCGTCTTTACACTAATATCACTCAACTTCATTTAAACTGTGAAATAGGGCAGAAAATTCATCGCATGATTTTGCCCTTCCTTGAGTTTAAGGAGGATGAAATTGACGCTGAAGCATATAACTGTGAAAGTGTTGTTTCGTCTGAGGATGTTAATCCGACATATATGTATGGTCTAGACAAAATCGAATCTTTCATAAAGTCCAAGGACCATAAAGACATGCTGAAAAATCTTTCGGATGAAAATGATAAACTAAAACTAAGAACCGAAACCATACAAAAGTTTGACTCATTGAATGCCAACCTGAGTTCAGAAAATAAAATTGATGTTGAAAATGCATCTGAGCTCAATGAGGACGATGATATGAGTGAAATTTCTGTTGAAGACACAGTTGACTGTTCAGAGTTTGTCAAGAGCGAACCCAAAAACCACAAAAATCTTATTTCAAAAAATTCTGTGGAGTTTGCTCGTCTGTCCCAACAAAAGTTCCCGATCCTTGAAGAAAAGGCTGTTGTATACCAAAAAGTGAGAACAACTCCAAATCAGGTGTATAAAGTCACAGGCGTAATAGAACATCAGACAGCCGAACTCACAGCTATTGTAAACGAAGATAATGTTGATGGTTGTGATGAGTTTTTCTGGTCTGCTCCTATTGACAATGCTGACGAAACAGTTGGTCTGTCAGAAAGGACTTCATGGAAAACTAAAGGCAGATATGTGCCAGAACCTTTGAACAAACCTGATTGCTTCGACATGCCGAGTACTAGTGGTACAAAAGATGTTCCTGAAGAAAAAGGAGTTTCTGCAAAAGAAGTCGCTCCTTCAAGCGACACATCATCAGTTCAAAGTGAATCAGCTGACAGAAAACAAAAACAAAAAGCGAATATCCATCGTCAGCCGTAGTAGGTGAGAAATCAGAAACAACAAAGGAATCAGAGATACAAGAAGAATCTCTTTGAAAGAAAACAGTTCTGGCAATCTAAAAATGCCCATTTCTCTTATCATGAAAGAAATCTAAAGTCAGAGAAATGCACTGTTAGGTCACAAGAGAGTCTTAACAACCGAAGAGAAAGGTTCGGTTCAGAAAGTCAAAACAACCGAAAGGATACGTTCGGTTCTGAAAAATTTGACAACCGAAAGCAAAGGTTCGGTTCAGAAAACACTATCTACCGAAAGCAGAGGTTCGGTTCCAAGAGCAAAAGAGACCAAAGATCTAGATTCGGTCCCACTAATGATCAAAAACAAAAGGGTCACTTAGAATCTCAAGCCAAGAAATCATCTCAGTCTAACTTCTCTCGTTTTTCTTCTTCTAATTCTTCTAATTCCTCTCAACCTCTATCTAAATTTAACTCTGTTCGCACTCAAAAACCTAAATCATCAACAGATATGAAAGGAAAATCAAAGTTTTCATCAGTTGAAACAAATCAAAATAATCCCAGAGTCCAAATACCTAAACCAGAATCCAAACCGAAAAAAACAAATCCCAATAAAATTAAGGTTTTCACCATTAAAAGGAAAGATGAAACAACATTAATAAAAAGAACATATCTTGTTGGCATCTCTCTTACTATTCCTGTTCCTGTGAAAGGCTCACGCGGACCCAAGAAACTTTGGGTTCCTAAATCTACTTAATTTTTGCAGGTTATTAGTGACGAGTAGTTTGATGAAGAATGGTACATTGATAGTGGCTGCTCACGTCACATGACAGGAAGAGCTGAGGGAATTTCGGTCTCTTTCAAACGGTGGAAATGTCAAGTTCGGGAACAACTCCTTCAGCACCATAAAAGGCTATGGAATGATTACAAATGGTGATTTTACGATTAGGAAGGTTGCATACGTTGAAGGACTACAACACAACCTCATCAGTGTATCTCAGCTTGTTAGAGGTACCGGTCTCAAGGTTTCATTCGATGATGAGGGTTCAGAAATAATTGAGAAGAAAATGAAAAGAGTTATTCTCAAATCGGAGCGCAAAGGCGAAATGTTTCCCCTGAACCTCAAACCCATCAAAGGGAATCCAGCTATCTGCCTGTTATCCAAAGCACAATCTAACGAAAGCTGGATGTGGCACCGAAGGCTCTCTCATCTCAACTTCAAGGATATCAACAAACTTGTCACAGGTGGCCATGTTCGAGGTCTTCCATTGCTCAAATTCGATCGAGAACATTTATGTGCTGCGTGTGAAATGGGGAAGCAGAGTCGTCAAAGTCACCCATCGATTGTAAACACTAAAGTTGTTGAACCATTAGAGTTAATTCACATTGACTTGTGTGGTCCATCATCTATCGAAAGCATCATTTCTCGCGTTTTACATGGGTGTTCTTTCTGAAGCACAAATCTGAAGCGACTCTCAAGCTGAAGACGTTTATCAAGCAGATTGAAGTACAGCTGAAGAAAGTCGTTCGTAACATCCGGAGCGACAATGGACTGGAGTTCAAAAACAAAGAATTCGAAGAATTCTTGGCCGAAAAAGGAACCAGTCATAACTTCTCAGCTCCCTACACTCCTCAACAAAACGGGATTGTCAAAAGACGAAACCGATCTTTGTGTGAGGCGGCCTGAAGCTTGTTAAGTTTTGCTTCTTTACCTTTATATTTTTGGGCTGATGCTATTGCTGCTACTTGTTTTACGCAGAACAGGTCATATGTCAATAAGCGATTCACTCTCACTCCTTATGAGATCATCAACAACAGGAAGCCAAATGTTAAATTTTTCCATGTATTCGGCTCACGGTGCTTCATCTTCAATTCTAAAGAACACCGTAACAAGTTCGATGTCAAAGCCAATGAAGGGATATTTCTGGGTTATTCTCTCACTTTTAAAGCCTACAGGGTATTAAACAAGCGCTCGAGGAAAATAGAAGAAACCTATTATGTGACTTTTGATGATAGCTATGTCAAAAAGCTTAAGGCTTAAGAAGACACAGTTGGAGAAATCTTTTCTCACACAGGCCAAGTCACAGCCTCGATTGCAAACCTATTTGAGAAGTTCGTCGAGTTATTTGATGAACCAGAGAAGGCAACTCTCTCAGAAGTGAGTGCAGCAGACAACAAAGTAGATTATCTGAAGCAACTCATCGAAGATACTGCAAAGAGAATGAATGAAGAGGAATCAAGTTCTGACGACCCTCCACAACACGATACTTCAGTTGAGGGGGAGGGCACATCTTCATCATCACAGCCGAGCTCACATGTTAAGGGGGAGAACTATTCTCCAGCTACTCCCGAAAGCTCATCTGCATCCGAAAGTCCAGTGGTACCCGAAAGCTCAATACCGCACAAAACTCCTATAGCTCCAGAAACTCAAGACACACCTGAAAGCTTATCTGTCGAGGGGGAGAATGCAGATATGTCTTACGACTATGATAGTCAATCTGAACTAGAAGAGATGGTAAACGCTGAATTGGATCCATCTTATGATCCAAATTACCCTCCTCTTGTCAAATGGACCAGAGATCATCCTGTTTCTCAGGTTGTCGGTAATGTCTCTGAAAAAGTTCTGACCCGATCACAACTTAAGGCAAAACAAACTTCCTTATTTTCAAAAGTAGAATTTTGTATGTTTAACTCCTTCGTCTCAAAAGTTGAACCAAAGACAGTTAACACAGCTCTTGATCATTCCGATTGGGTTCAAGCTATGCAAGATGAATTGAATGAATTCGAAAGGAATAAAGTTTGGCGTCTCATTCCAACTCCTCAAGATGCCTCAGTTGTTGGTCTCAAATGGGTCTTCAGAAATAAGATGGACAAGGAAGGCAACGTAATACGAAACAAATCCCGTCTGGTAGTGAAAGGATACTGTCAGGAGGAAGGAATCGACTATGAAGAAACTTTCGCTCCTGTAGCTAGGCTGGCATCCGTTAGAATATTTCTTGCCTATGTTGCACACAAAAACTTTGAGATCTACCAAATGGATGTCAAGTGCGCATTTCTAAATGGAGAACTTGAAGAAACGGTATACGTGGAGCAACCTCTTGGATTTGTCAATGAAAGGTACCCCAATCACTGTTACATTTTGGACAAAGTTGTATATGGACTGAAACAAGCTCCGAGGGCCTTGTATGAAACGCTAACCAAATTTTTAAAGATGTCAAAATTCAAACAAGGTTCGGTTGACCCAACCTTTTTTCGTAAGAAGGAAGGTAACCACCTTATGATCGTTCAAATTTATGTCGATGATATCATCTTCGGCTCAATGAATCCTGGCTTAACAGCTAGAATTCAGAAAGCTGATGGAGACTAAATTTGAAATGAGCTCAATGGGTCCAATTAACTTTTTCCTTGGTTTAAACATTAGACAGGGACCCGAAGGCATCTTTATTAATCAGGAAGCTTACACGAAGACTCTCCTTGCAAAATTTGGCATGATGGGAGATTCAAAGGTTAAAGTTCCAATGGCGTTCGACACCAAGCTTACTCCATCATTGGATAAACCAGCAGTTGATATTACACTATATCGCCAGATGATCGGTTCACTGATGTATCTTACTGCTAGCAGGCCTGATGTCATGTTCTCTGTTTGTTACTGTGCTAGATTTCAGGCGAATCCACGTGAACCTCATATGCTTGCAGTGAAGAACATACTTCGTTATCTCAAGCGAACTACCTCTTTAGGCCTATGGTATCCATCCAACTCAGGCTTCTTCGTTCAAGCCTACTCAGATGCAGACCTTGGAGGTTGTGGACTAGACAGGAAAAGCACCACGGGAGGCTGCCAATTCCTAGACGGGAAGTTCGTTAGTTGGAAATCAAAGAAACAGACCTGTGTATCTCTGTCTACCGCTGAAGCAGAATACATCGCAGCTGCCTCCTGTACCTCTCAAGTGATTTGGATCCAAAGTCAACTCCGGGATTATGGACTCAATATGAAAAAGATCCCACTATATTGCGACTCAGAAAGTGCAATTAGGATCTGTCATAACCCAGTGCAACACTCGAAGACTAAGCACATAGCACTGAGGTATCACTTCATTAAAGATCATGTGGAAGATGGGAACGTCGAATTTCATTTTGTTCGAACCACTGATCAACTGGCTGACATCTTCACCAAAGCTCTTCCTGAAGCATCGTTTAACAAAATTCTACAAGGGCTAGGTATGATGGAATCGGAGTCAGTACCAAACATTATCTCTCAAACTCAAAAGTAAGAAGCGAAATAGACCGAACGTTCGGGTTCGGGTCTTGTACTAATGTACCGAAATGAACCGAACGCTCGGGTTCGGTTGAATAATCTGCTTTTCGCTCATCAATAAAAGGTAGTTTTCTTGGTTGTAGATCTTTTGTATAATTGTTCCAAATGCATTTCTCTTATTGTCAAAACTATTCTCTTTTTGAAAATCTATTTTCTTTGGTAACCGAAATAGACCGAACGTTCGGGTTCGGTTCCAAAATTTTTCTTACCCGAAATAGACCGAACGTTCGGGTTCAGTTCCAAAGTTTTTCACAACCGAAATAAACCGAACGCTCGGGTTCGGTTCCAATTTTTTTTTTATTATTTCATCTTTTATTTATTCACAAAAACTCCAAAAATATTTTTTTATTATCAAAAACTCCAAAAATATTTTATTCTTTATTTTCTTTTTGGCTTTAATTTTATTTGTGTGTACGTTTACGGGGAAATTGTTGAAATTAGCTAAGTGTCCCTAGAAGCATGCTGCTGTATGTGTCCAAAGCCTCACCTAATTCTGAATAATAGCCTTAATGACTTGGTATACACAAACCTTGTCTTCCCAATTAGGCTTCCTTATTTATTCTAATCATGAGCTACCTAACTCTCTTCTCACATGAGATAAGAGTTTTCTGCTTGGTCCAAATTTTTCACAGCAGGGGTACTTTGTTTTCTTACACCATCTAAATTGCATTTCTCCATCACTTTCGTTTCACAAAAGTAACCCTTGAGACTCTCAGAAATTACCACTGAGGTTTATGGTCACACAATTTCTGTGTTTATGATCTTAGTTTCGTGTCACTACGATCTAAGTGAAACCCAAAATTCAATACCCAATACGAATTGACGGTGAACAATTAATTTGCTCTAGTTTTCACTAATGAATTGACGGGCGTACCTCCTTGAAATCTCAAAATTTTCTCTTGTGTGATTTCTATGAAATTGTTAACACCCATAACATTTCTTCCCTTGGGATCCAGTTTTAAATTTTTGTTGAGATTTTTTTTGAATGTCCTAGCAAAATTAAATTATCTCCAACCTACTTGTTCAATAGACTACACCGGCCTCACAAGTACTTCGTTCGATTTCTGTCTTATATCAAGACTAGGAATTTTGAATCGAAGCGATAGCCACCTTAATAAGCCTAGTTAAAAGGAGCCTTTCAACACTTCTTAATAAGTGTTAGATCGTTATTCAACGGGAAACCACACAAACACTTTAAGGTCTCTCTTGACTTTGAAGGAAGAGATTCGTGCCCGGGATCATTTGTTTCGTGTCTTAATTGACATCACATTTTTCCTAAAAAAATGTTGCTTTATTTCTTTTCTTTTACACCCTAAGCACGAAAATCTTTGATTTTCCAAAATTCAGGTTCTATTAATTACAAGGCATTTTACTTGGATTGACAGTCGATTAAAGGCTATGGTTGATTTTAATCCACGTGGCAGTATTTTGCAAAAGATGCTGTTACAATTTAAAGGGATAAGATGAAGACATGCTGACTCAGGCGGGAGTCTAATCGATTTGATTTCAAACGGCGCAAAAGGGAAAGCGTGCGAATTGGAACCGTCTCCTCTCCAAATGGCGCAGAAGGGGTGCGTGTGAATCTGAAACAGTTCATATCCAAACGGCGCTTGATGGGAGGCGTGTTATTTGGAATCTGACACTCTCTCTCATGCGTGATCATCGGCTACCCCAACTGTCACGCATCAGTCAACTTAGGAAACCTCTTCGATTTTCAATTGAAGATTTGTGAAGATCTTCCTCTCTCTTAAATCCCCAGTATAAAAGGCCTCATAATCCTTCGTTTACCTCTTTACTGCAATTAAAATTCCCAAAGCGCAAGAAATCCCTGAACCTTCACTGTTCATCATCTTCTCCACTTTCTTCAAGCAATGGCAGATTCATCTTCTGTTCATGCAACATCCCACATACTGCCCATTCGCCCACAACAAAGCCTAATCATCGATTTATCCCCTCATGTTTACGATGCCTTCATGTTCCCCATTATAGAGTGTTTGAAGTTTTCGCCGATTGCTCCTGCACTTACAAGAGCTGAATTCGTTCCGATGGAGTTCTTGTCACAAATCTTTGCGACTGCTCATTATGACAAGGTTTTTGACAGAGTCTTCTTTGATATCTTTCAGCACAAGGCATCAATTTCCAAGCAACGATTTTGCTCACTGTTAGGGTTTGAGCCTGATTCCTCGAGTGTTAACCCTGAAACGATTCCAATGGGGAATTTTTTTAACATGTTTTACAACATGGGTTATACGAAGGTGCTTACTTCAGTCGCGAAGTTCAAGAAGTCGTGCCTACCTCCACAGTGGAATGGGATGTTCACTGTTCTATTCAAAGGTTTATCTGAAAGAAGCGCTGGATCTGATGGTGCCAGTCGGTTGTTTTTGTCTATAATGTATGGTGTCTACAATGGCATCAACATGGATTATGGGTCTGTTCTGTGGCAACAACTCATCCAAAGTCTCTCCTCTACATCCAGGCATTCTGAAATTTCATACGCTAGGTTCTAGACCTTGATCACGAAATAGGTGATGGACAAGTACCACGTCCCCATTGTTGCTGGTGCTCCAATGTCCTCGATTGGTACATTCCATACCACGAAGATCATTGTCTCGGACGCTTCAAAGTTTCCATTTAACGGTTCAATTCCGGAAACTATGTATGGAGATGTTCCTGCTGATAGCCGGATTATCCAGACATACAAAGGATTCAAGCGTTCTGGTCCAAGGGATCTTACTCCGGAGATGTTGAAGTCTATTCATGACACCGACAAGCCTGCTCCACGAGGCAAGAAGGCTGACAAGGGGAAACAGGTGGCGAAAGGGGCTAAAGGCCCTTCTCCAAAGAAGAGGAAATCAACCAAGGCTGCTCAGTCTCCGCAGCAAAAGAGACGAAAAACTCAGCTCAAACGTAAGCTGATCATCGCTTCCTCCTCGAGCGAGTCTGAGGGTGAGAGTTCGGATTCTGACGATTCTCCACGAGGCAACACCCCACCCAGATCTCCTACCCCAGAGGTTCATGTCTCTACTACTCCCATTAACTCTCCCCCTAAAACCATTCCTATTTCTATTCCCCCCATAACTTCCACTACTTCAATACCACCCACTTCCATCCCCATACCAACACCAATATTTACCGAAGCAACCACAACATCCACTGCAGATGTTAGAGCCAACGTATCTGATACGGGGGTTCATACTGATGCACCCGAAACCACCCCAGCACCCGAAACCACAAAAGCATCCGAACCTACATCTATACCCGAAACAACCCAACCTGAACCTACCCATACTTCAGCTCCACCAGCTTCACCACCACCACCTTCTCATGGTCATGTTTCAGAGGGTGAAGAACCATTCCTTGGCGGGGAAAATATGACATTTGACTCGGTCTACTTCAGTCCGTTTCAAATACAGAGTGATGACGATGACGACGCTCCTGTCACAAAACGACATCTCAAGGAGCTCCATGACAAAGTTGATTTACTCATCGCCTCCTCTTCCACTACTCAGTCATCCCTTTCTGACGATGCAGTTCAGAAGATTGTTGATGCTTTCTCAGAGGCTCAGCAAGATTCCATCGCTTCTGCAACCTCCGCCATCGACGCCTCAACAAAAGCCTGTCAGGCTGCGACCGAAAAAGTCGATAAACTATTTTCTGATGCCTCTGTCCTATTAAAGTCTTTACAGGAGAGTGCAAATGTTGCTAAGACGACGTTGGAACCAATTGTTCAACAGTTGACAACGTCTGTCTCAACTAAATTGAAGTTCTTCGCTTCATTTCGTCAAACGCTTTCAGCCGAAAACTCAGCCTTTCGCACAACCATAGACGAGCGTCTCTCGAAGCTCCAAGAAGATTTGGCTGCTGAGAACTCTCTTATGGATGTTCTTGCCAAGAAGACCACTGCTCTGAAGGTCAAGAGTGTTCAACTCTCTCACTCTCAACAGGAGATTGACTCTCTTCGGTCAGAAAGGGAGGTGATAAAGACGTGTGTTTCGGATGTCCACTCAGCCATTTCAAACATCCTCGAAGCACATGATCCCATCCTTAACTACACTGTGAGGCGTGACCTTGCAGAGAAACTCGCTCCAACCCTTGCCCTGCTAAGCAAACTTGAAAGGTTACTTGATTTCGTGTCCATTCCGAAACAAGGGGGAGAGAAGGAATCTGTATCTCAACCACCTCATTCCTCAAAGGCAACTCACTCAACCGAACCTCCTCCAGTAGGCCAAGCCTCCGGTTCTGGTGTGAAAGACAAAGGCAAAAATATTGCTGAGGAAGAAGAGGAAGAAGACAAAGAAACAATTGCCGACTTGTTGAAGCGTAGAAGTCGACGCAATGAGGCTGATTTCAGTGCTCGTGTGGCAAGCGAAGCTGAAGAAGCTGAACGAAAACAGAAGGAAGCCCACGACCTTCTTGAGAGTAGGAAAACTCTTTTTCCTGCTTGGACTCTTGAGAGGATGATAAAAGAAGCCATCGACACACCGAGTATCTTGTGGCCGGAACCTGTAATATCGCTTAATTGTTCCAATACTGTCGACTCTCAGTTTGACATGCCACTGACCTAAAAGGCGTTCATCTTTCATGCCTTCTCCAACGTTGCAGAGTTCCCTCATCCTCATCCACAAGTTGATCGGGACTTAATCGATTTCTCTCTGAAGGCTGCTCAACCTTAGTATCAGACTTGGAGCGCTCAGAAGATTATCAACGTTCGGGTCTTGAAGCCGTATACTGAAGGAAACTTCATTAACATTCGGTTCAAGGTACTTCGGGGATCTGCCAAAACCGAACATGCCATTTCTCTTGCAGATCTTCCGAACCTCAATCCCCATGATTGGATAATTTTGCACAACATCCTTCTAACCAATGAAGCTCAATATGGTCCGATCATCGACCATCTCAAAAGGATGCTGGTGTGCTACATCATGGAAGTTGCGCTGATGGATCAGGAGATAGCAAGCGTATTTAAGAAGAAACCAAAAATATCTCCTATTGGCTCTGCCAGTGATCTGAACCAAATGCAGATGGGTAGAATTGACTCAAGAAGGAATCCGGTCATGTTCATTAGGAACGAAGGACAGAAATGTCTTTTTGCCTTGGCTGACAAACATCTGTATACTACTGCTTGCTTAGAGCATCTTTTGGGGATCATCCATAGATGCAAGCAAAACTCAGCGGATGATGTCAAGTACTTCGATGACATGATACAATGGTACATTCGGTTCAGACAGACTATTCTCGCTCTTATCACACGTCTGTTTGATACTGTAAAGAAGACTCCCGCTGCTGGCCCAAGTAAGAAGAAGAAGTAGTCTCGCTCCAATTTGACGCAAAGGGGGAGATTGTTGGGTCATGTTTTGAATGTTGCGTCTATTGGGCTCGGTTGTTAGTCCATTTTTGTATCTCCATAATGGGCCTGTCCATCCGTGAGTATAGTAGGGTTTATTATAAATATAGGTGCTTGCATGCATCTTAGGTTAACGATAGTAACGATAGATCAGAGCATTATTCAGAAGTTTTTATCGTTCTTGTAACCCTAAATCCTCTACAGCGGAAGTTCTTAGTCGAGCTCTGCTGAGGATTGTTTGAATTAATCATTCGACACATTGTGATCCATACTTGTCTTATTTACTGTTTTTTGTTCTTCGCACTACCTGTTACAAAGATCTAATCGATCATCAAGTTTATTTAATAACTTATCACTTTAGAAGATAAACCACTAATCTTCACAAGAGGCAGCACCACCTCTAGATCATATAAGTAAAGTTTTACAAAATCTTCATTGCTTAGATGTCTCCATAACTCTATTAAGAGTCATAACTCAACCTCGTTCTCAACAACGATGTGCTATCCTACCTCATATGGATCAATCATTAATGATAGTACCTTCTATCGTTAGTAACTTTGTTGTTACCCTTTAAACTTGAGAATTAGGAGCATTAATGTCAACTTGGGTTTCCATCACTAAGCGATTTGTGGTAGATGTAACCAAATCTCTCGTCAGAGGTTTGGGAAACGGTTTAACCAATTTCCTACTTGTCTTGACATAGACAACTTTGATGGTACCACTTTCAATTAGCTGTCTCACAAAGTTATGTCGTAGACACACATGACTTGACTTCCCATTATATACCACATTATATACTTTAGACAGTGTGGCCTCACTATCACACTACATAGTTTTAGAAGGTATTGGAATATCCTACATACGGATATCCATGATTAGATCTCCAATTCACTCTATTTCCTGATGTTGCTAAGGCAATTAGCTCTGCTTCCATCGGTGAATGAGCTATGCATGTCTGTTTCTTGCTCGCCCAAGAAATAGCACCACAATCTAGAGTATAAATCCAACCATTTTTAATATTGAATCACTGGTGTGATCTATCCAGCTAGCATCGGAATAACCTTCGAGTATTCCGTTAGATGACGAATAAGTCAACTCAAAGGTACTTGTCCCTTTCAGGTATCCCAGTACTCTACCCGCTGCTTTCCATTTCTGCGTCCCTAGATTAATAGGGTATTGACTAAGTTTCCTTACATCGAATGTGATGCTAGGTTGAGTGTAATGTGTAGCCTACATCATACTCCCAGTTGCACTTGCATATTCTAGTTGAGCCACTGCTCTTCCAGAATTCACATTTAGTTTCACACTTGAATCAAAGGGAGTGTTGAATCACTTAATATTCAAATGTTGAAACTTTTTCAGAATTTTCTCTATGTGATGAGATTGACTCAGAGATATTTGATCAACTGTCCTTTTCACTTTGATACCAAGAATTGTATCAACTTCTCCAAGATCTTTTATCTTAAAGTTTGAGGATATGTAGTTCTTTGTCTCAAGAATACCTTCTAGATGAGTTCCAATGATCAACATATCATCAACATAAAGACATATAACAACTATGTACTCGGATGTGTATTTGGAATAAATAGACTTGTCAACATTGTTGCGCTGAAATCCAAAAGCAGTCACAGTAGTGTCAAATCTCTCACGCCACTGTTTAGGATCTTGCTTCAATCCGTACATGGATTTAATAACTCTGCACACTTTGTTTTCTTGTCCATGTATCACGAAACCTTTAGGTTGCTCCAAGTAAACCTCCTCCTTAAGATAACCATTTAGAAAGTTTGTCTTCACATCCATTTGATGAATGTACAATCATTTCAAAGTTGATACTTCTATGAGAGTTCTAATAGAACTAATCCCAACAACTAAGGCATAGGTATCAAAATAATTGATCCCTTCTTGCTGCATGTAGCCTTTAGCAATCTTGCTTTATAGGTAGATATGGACCCATCTGGATGATATTTTCTCTTGAATATCCATTTGGACCCTATGGGTCTCCTCCCCTTGGGTAGATCAGCTAATTCCCAATTTCCATTACCCATAATTGAATCTATTTCATCATTATTGGCTTCCTTCCATAAAGGAGCATCTCTATACGTCATGGCTTCAGTAAAGGTCTTAGGATCATCATCCAAGTTAATGGCAAAAAAGACCTCTCTTGTCACTTTCTTTTGTGTTCCTTTGACCAAAGAAGAACAGAAATCGTCTCCAAAACTTTTCTTTGTTCTAGCCCTAGTACTACTCATTAGTTTATGCACAATAGGAGGATGTGGGAGTATTTCTCAAGAAGTACTTGTAGGTGTTGTGTGACTTGAGTTTTATCATCCCTAAAAAACTTGTCCTCAAAAAATTCCACATCTTTGGATTCCACAACAACACCTGGTTCAATATCTAACAATTGGTAAGCCTTGATATTGTGAGAATATCCAATAAATGTACTCTAATTATCTTGTGCTCCCAATTTGGTTTGCTTAGGATTTGGAGTCCGATAATAAGCAATACACCCCCACACTTTCAAATAGTCTAGGTTAAGCTTTCTACCTTTCCAAAACTCATAAGGGCTTATAGGAATCACACGACTAGTGATCATATTATGAACATAACAAGCAATCAGTAGTGCTTCCCCCCACAGATTTTTTGGTTGAACCAATTGGTTTAACATGCATTTGACCATCTCAAAAAGGGTTATATTCTTTCTTTCAGCCAAACCATTATATTGGGGAGTATATGGTGAAGTTCTCTCATGTTTGATTCCATTCTCTTCGCAGAATGTGTCAAATTCTTGGTTGAAATATTCTCTGCCTCTGTCCGAGTGAAGAATTTTGATGCGTTTTCAAGTTGATTTTCGACTTCAGCCTTATATAGTTTAAATGCATCAAAAGCTTTATCTTTTGATCTCAGCAGATAAACAAATGGATATCAACTAGAGTCATCACAGAATGTGATGAAATACCTTTTTCCTCCCCGAGTAAGTATTTCATTTAATTCACATGTATCAGAATGAATCAACTCAAGCAATGATGGGTTTCTCTTAACTGATGGAAATGGTTTCTTTGTGAACTTTGATTTCACACAAGTTTCACATTTTTCAAAATCTTTTGTTTCATATTTTAACATTCCTTTAGATTGTATTTTTCAATATTTTTAACATTAGTTTATGCTAAACATTTATGCCATAAAGAAATTGAACAAAAAAATTAGAAAAGTTCACTTCATTCACATTAGCAACCAATCCACCAAGTACACATTACTAGCAACACTAGACACACTTGCAACACTTGCACCATTACTATCAATACTTGACCTACTCATACTACCCTCAATACAGGCACAAAAGATACATCCCTGAACAATTGTTCACCCTCCCAACATATTTTCTGCCATTAGTGATCACATTTTTGCCTTTCTAAAGCTCCATCTTGAACCCATCTTCGTCAAACTTGTCTACAGAAACAAACCCATTCAAGATAGTAGGAACATGGTAAACATCTCTAAGGGTAAACCATTAACCACGTGTGAGCTTTAAACGAACATCCCCTCTTCCTTGAACTTCAGCTTTATGACCATCAACACAAATGACTACCATTCCTGGTGGAATTGGACGGTAAGTGCAGAACCTTTCTCGTTGCCCACAAACATGCACAGTCAATCCAATGTCCATGAACCATCCTCGAGCACAAATTTCTTAGGTAAGGGAATAGATCATGAAAATCTATATAATGTTCACACTTGCCACCATATCAGTGACCTGATTTTCCATCTTTGCATTCTCTCCTATAGTGCCCAATCTCTCTACTGATGTGGCAAAGGTCTGGTCCTGTTCGGCTTGGAGTTAGGATTCTAATGACCCGATTTCTTGAAGCTTTGTTTCTTGGGTTTGAAATTCTTCTTGTTTTGTCCCCCAGAATTATTCTTATGATTAGAACCCCCAGCTGGCACGTAATGCACACTCAATATGACTTTACTATGTTTTTTCTTGATTCAAGTTTCCTTCTCAATACGAAGGTGTTTCATCAGATCATCTAAGGAGTGGTCCTTAGATTTGTGCATCATTCTCTTAGAGAATTATTTCCACGAGGGTGGCAGATTTGCAATGATCGCACGAACCTGAAAGTGTTCTGGTAAAGAGATAGAGAGCATGTTCAGCTTGTTGACTATGACCTGGAGTTCATGAACTTGCTCCAAGATAGGTTTGTCATCACCCATTTGAATCTCTAGGTACTTAGATACAAGGTACTTATTAGTACCTTCTTCATGTGCTTTGTACCTAAGTTCCAAAGCACTCAATAGCTCTCTCAGATCTTTGACCGACGCGTAAAGATCATAGAGTCGATCAGACACTGAGCTCTAGATGTAACCCACACACAGTTCATCAGACTCTCTACGCAGAACCCTTTGCTTTTCCAAATTAGAGACGACCTTTGGGTCCGCAGTTTTCCTCACTTCGGGAATAGGATTACCATGAATTAGGGTCTGTTTTGGGTCCAAAACATAAGCAAGCTTCAACACATGAAGCATGAACTTGATCTTTTTGGCCTAGTGGGTGTAGTTCTGGCCATGGAAACGGTCAAGCTTGGAAAACTCTTGCTTCATGGAGTGGAGACTAGCAGATGGGATTCGGGTGTCCATTAGTCTATTAATAAACATAGATATAAACCTTTAAGATTGTTGTAAATCAGAACCAACAGACACGCAAGGAAACCGACAAATAATATTGAGAATTATATGTCGATTAGTTGCAAATAATAAATCCAATTATTATTAATTTTATTACCAAGTTTTGTCCAAAAACTAGATCAATCCTTCTCTATTAGATTTGATTGTAAGAAGGTAAAGGAAGAGTGTCTTTTTATTGGACGAAAGTAAACGTGAGACAATAAGGTAAAATTGGCTTGTTAATAGCTAATCTTGAATATGGAATAACTGCACGGATCAAACTCCTATCCTTAAAGGTTTTTACTTTGCTTCTGTCGGCGGTAAGCAATAGAGTGAACCCCCAACATTTAATACATATCTACCGAGTTTCCAACAAGAATGAAAAACGACAAACGCAAAGTAAATAGTGAGAAACCAGGAAAAACGCCAAGAGAGAGAGAGCCTTAAATTTTTTGTGTATGGAATACGGCACCTAGGGAGCTGTATTTATAGGTGTTGAAACCCTAGAAGGCTGTAAAAGGGACCTTATAGGTCCGCCCCTAGAAACCATAGGGCGACGACTTGCTCTCCAAGCAAGTCTTTTTCTAAGCCTTTCTAGAATATTATGTCACCTTATCCACGAAGTCAACGTCGCTCAACCGTTTGACTAGATCGGTCAAACAGACTTGACTTAAACTCATCAAAAATAAAATCTCATCAGCGACTGATGCGTCATGCCAAGTATGCCTATAATATGCCATTTCGGACATTGTGACATCAGCTAGGCTAGGCTAGGCGCGCTTGTGGGCTTGCCCATTCCTTTGATCCACTAAAACCTTTGAAGGCCTACCAAGAGAAATGGTTTATAAGATTACCAAAGCTTTCTTCCCCCTCCAAAGTGGGATAGAGAAAACTTGCCAACGTGCAATATTTCCTCTATAATTTCCAACATTATTGATTCAGTTAAGTTGATTGTTCAAAAATCAGAAAAAATAGGCTAGCTCCATTGTTGATTCTTCTTTTCTTTCTAAAAGGTCTTCAAGTGTATGTTCTTCACTCTTCAACTCTTCCTCTAATTCTCTATTTCTCCATAACTGATAATTGTCCATTGTTGATTCTAATTATCTATGATTCTGATTATCTATGATTGTGAAGTCTTGTGACTATCTGATAATCAATGTTAAAGATGTTATATTGATGAAGTTAAATGTGTTTGATGTTATAAACTAGAAATTTGTATTTATTTTCTACAAAAAAGAAGGAATAAATCTGTTTTTTAATTTTGGGGTAGAATAGTCTTGACTGATTCTTCTTTCGCGATTGGAATCAGATTTGGATTACCATTGAAGCAGGTTTGGATTTTGGAATGATTTTTGTTGGAAAGTTTCCAAGTTGGAACGAATTTGAGTTTTCTCAAGGTCAAGGTTGTCAAGAACAGTCAAAAACTCACTTTGCCAAGCAAGCATAGCAGTTAATTCCATTCCTCTATGATTATTTGTATTTCTTTTGGTGATAGTTATTATTAATCATATAATCAATAATCATGTCTAAGACAAAATATGAATCATGGGCTTTAAAAAGGAAAAGAAAAATGCAACAAGAAGCTATTATAGAATCACAGAAATAGTCGGCTTTAAAGTTTTTTACTATAAACAAAAAGGTTGATAATAAACAAGAACATACTAATGTTGATAATAATGACCATGAACAAAATAATATCGAGAATGATAATAAACAAACTAATAGTGAAAATGATAACGAACAAACTAATATTAAAAAGGATAATATGCCTTTAAACATATATGATCCAAGTACATGGAATAATATTAATACTAATTTAAGAGATTTAATCGTAGAAAAGGGTCCTATTAAGATTTATGATTTTAAATTTCCAAAAGATCTACATTTAAGAAGCTTTAGTACATCTCTTCATATCCAAAAAAATACAAAATGGAGACAAATACGAACGAACATGGTTGGTTTATTCCATAGATATAGATTGAGATTTTTGTTTTTGTTGTAAATTATTTAATGTGAATATATCTACATGTACATTAGCACATAAAGGTAACAATGACTGGATTAATATTTCTAGTATACAAAAAAGACATTAAGCAAGTAGCAGACACTTTCTTAATATGAGGTCATGGATTGACTTACAAACTAGATTATCAAATAATAAAACAATTGACAAGAAACCCAAGAACCAAAAAAGAAACAAAAAGAACATTGGAAAATGTGTTAATAAGAATCATCGTTGTAGTAAACACTTTAGGGAAAAATAATTTAGCATTTCGTGGAACAAATGAAAAGATTTATGAAAAAATAATGGTAATTTTTTAAGTATAATGAAATGATTGTGGAATTTGATCTTATTATGCAAGAACATATTAGGCTAATTAAGGAAAAAGAAATTCATAATCATTATGCCAGACACAATGTAAAAAATGAACTTATTAGTTTATTAGGAGAAGAAGTTAAAAGTAAAATTATTGAAAAATTAAAAGAACCCAAATTCTTTTCAATAGTACTTGATTGTACTCCTGATACAAGTCATAAGGAACAAATTTCAATTATCTTACGATGTTTAAATCTTTCAAAAATTCATAAAGAAGTTGAAGAGTACTTTCTAGAACTTTTAATTGTAGATAATTCAACTGGTAAACGCTTATATGTTGCTATAGTTTATGAAATTAAACATATAGGACTAGGTATAAATGATGTTAGCGGTCAAGGTTATGACAATGGATCAAATATGAAAGGAAAACATCAAGGAGTACAAAAATGATTGTTACATATTAACTAGATCATTTTACACTCTTTGTGGTCGTCATAGTTTAAATTTAGTCATTTATGATATGACTAATTCATGTGATAAAGCTAGTGCATTTTTTGGAGTTATACAATGTATATATCCGATATTTGCTTCATTAACTAAAAGGTGGAAACTATTACAAGATAACATACCAAACCTAATACTTAAATCATTTTCGCAAATTCGTTCGGAAAGTAGGGTAGAAAGTGTAAAGGCAATTAGATTTCAAGCACCACAATTAAGAAATGCATTTTAGAATTATCCAAAGACTGTGGAGATAGAAAAAATTAAAAGTGAGGCTAAATGTTTAGTTACATTTGAACTTGAAAGCTATGAGTTTTTATTAGGAATTATTATTTGGTATGATGTATTGTTTGTTATTAACTTTGTTAGTAAAAGTTTGCAATCAAATGATATTTATATCGATGATGTTATAGATCAAATAAATGGACATTTGTGTTCCTTTGAACAATATAAAGAAGATGGATTTGAAAAGGTTTTAGATTATGAAAAATAATTGGCTTTAGAAATGAAAGTAAAACCTGAATTTCGTGAAATACGTATCATTCAAAAAAATAAACAATATGATGAAAATGTTGCTAATGAAACTATTAAAACTTCTCTTCAATTATATACAACTGATTACTTTTTATATATAGTAGATAAACCTATTATGTCACTAAAAAATAGATTTGAGCAATTTAATGAGTTCAAAAATATTTTTGGTTTTCTATTTATTATAAAAAAAAATTAAAATAATTTGATGAAAATACTTTTAAATGACATTTTTTAAATCATGAAAAATCATTAAATCATGATGATAGCTTAGATATTGATGGTTTAGATTGATTCCATGAACTAAAACTTTTAAGACATGTTGTACATTTAGAACGTGACACAATTATAAATATACTTAATTACACTAAAAAGTTTAGTTCTTTTCCAAATGCATATGTTGCATATAGGATTATGTTAACTATTCTTGTAACTGTTGCCCCTTTATAGAAAGAAGATTTTCTAAATTAAAATTGTTTAAGATCTACAATGTCACAAGAAATACTAAATGGATTAGCTATTTTGTCAATTGAAAAACATTTAGTAAAAGAAATTAATTATGAAATTTTCATTAAAGAATTTGCATCTAAATAAGCTATAAAAATTAACTTTATTGTGTTAAATATATTCACAAAAGAACATATACATAATAAAAAAAAGTTTTTAACTCCGCCATTTATAAAAATTTTAGTTTATTATTTCCGGTCTCAAGCCCGGATAAAGGATGATGGTTTATAACATTAAGTATAGTAAATCTGTAAATGCTAAAGGGCCCCAAATTTTTCATTCGTTTAGAGCCCTCAAACTGGTTGAGCCGCCCATGAACATAGAAAAATGCAAATTTATATTGACACGTACATAAAAAAGCAAGTGAGATTATGTGTTGTTAAATGTGATATTATGTTGTTTATTCAGCAGCCTAATCTAGTTAAGCCGTCCAAAACTAGTTGAGCCGCCCCTGAACATAATCAACATCAACAACATATTTAACAGCCCATAATCTATTAATCCATAGCCCAAATCATCCAATGATCCATTATTTTCAAAAAATAACAAAAATAGAAAATAAGAAACAGAAAATGCGCATACTATCATCGTTCTCGCTGAGTGGCTATCCTCTGCGTTCGAAATCAATCATCGTGACATTGTCCCCTGCTCAACTGCACTGTTCGCCGCCTAGAAAGGTTGTCGCCATCATCTCTATCCAGTCGTCTAGGCGTCTAGTGACAGTAGCCCATCAGTCATCGGTGATCGGCCATCATCGATCAACACTCAAGTTTGTAACTTACAAGTTACAAGCGCTACAACTTACAGTACAATTTCAGAATTCTTCGCTTCTTGTTGTTCGAAATCGAAACCCATTTTGTGATTAATGATCGTATATTTGTATGATTTGTATTACTGATGAGATTTCATAATTGTTTATGTTAATATTTGATTAATATACATTTGATTCAAACTGTTAATTTGTTATTGTTAAGTGTTAATAGATTTGAGAATTCTTTATATTAAGTGTTAACAAATTTCATATTTTCGTAGTTGTTATTGCCAATTTGATATAAGAACATTGTTTCTAACAAAATAGAAGAAGATAATGGTTATTAGTTTGATACATTATATCTTCATATTATGATTTGTCAATTACTCTATTTTATAACAAAATATTGATAATGGTTATTAGTTTGATACTTTTTGTAACATTCAATTTCATAATTAAATTTTAAAATAAAGAATCAAGATTCAAGAATGTCTTTGCACAAGTTTTATAAAAAGAAAGAAGATGGTGAACAACAACATAAGTATACATAGGTTGATTTAAACTCACTACCTGTTGATCCATTTGAACCACCAAGCATATAATTTTATCATGTAAACCACATAGATGGAATTAGAAGAGCATACTTGAAAAAATAGCCTTTCCAACCTCTAAATCATAAGTTCTGACCACGTGATTTTGGATGTAAACCTCAAAGATTATTCAATCTTGGTTTAATGATAATAAATAATGGTTAGAATATAGTATAAAAGAGGATGTTGCATTCTATTTATGTTGTTATTTATTGAAATCAAGTATACCAAAGATCATATCATTTTGAGAAAACTGGATTTAAAGCTTGGAATAGGAAATCAGGAATAGATAAACAAAAATAAAGATCTCCACACACTATTTATGTCCAAAAGTGTCAAAGTTTGATGAACCAAAGATGATTAATCCATCATGTCTACTTTTGAGAAACAAAATACTTTACAAGAAAAAGAATATCGTACTCATTTGAATGCTTTAACTGATTATGTTAGGTTCCTACTCAACAAGGATTAACATTTCATGGTCATAACGAGAAGGAAGACTCGGATAATAAAGGTAGCTTTCTTGAACTATTATAATGGTTAATCGATCGATGTGATGTTGTAAATCGCGTCGTGTTAAAGAATACCCCAAAAAATGCATAAATGAAATGCGGTGAAATCCAAAAAGATATTGTGAAAGCATGTTCATATGTAATTTTAAATGTTATTACGGGAGATGTTGGAAATGATTTTTTGCAGTTTTAGGAGACGAGTCACGTGATGTGTCATGTAAAGAACAAATGACATTGGTTTCGCGGTTTGTTAATAGAAAAGGTGAAGTTGTATAAAGGTTTGTTGGCCTTAGAAATGTTAATGACACTTCAGCTTTGTCACTAAAGGCTACCATTTATGATATTCTTTCAAAATGGAATTTGAGTCATAGTAGGATTAGAGGACAAGGATATGATGCTTCTAGTAGCTTGAGTGGGGCATTTAATGGATTGAAGACTTTGATTATGAATGAAACAAAATCTACACACTTTGTTCATTGTTTTGCTCACCAATTACAGTTAGCCTAGTGTTTGTTACAAAGAATCACACGACGGTTAATGATTTTTTTAATGTGGTTTCTCAGTTGTTAAATATTATTGGATCTTCTTACAAACGACGAGATAACTAAAGAAAAAAACAAGCATATAAAGTTATGGCAGCATTGGCTGAAGGTATGGTTTATACTAAATTGTAAATTGTAACTATCTCCAGCTGTTTATACTAATTGTTCGACTAATTAAATCCTTATGTGGTTTATTTTATGTGAACTTGAGAGTGGTACCGGTTTGAATCAAGAATTCGGTATTAAACGACCATCCGATACTCGATGGGGTTCTCGTTTTCCGTCTTTATTAAATATCCAGACCATATATGCTTCCATTTGTGATGTATATGAATACCTTGGTAAATTTGATAGTGATTGTGATCGTCGAGTTGAAGCAATTCGCATCTTAAGTTTGTGGCATGCACATTCATTGATCAAGCTCTCTCCTGGTGGAATGGTGATGTTGAGGCCATGACACTCCTGGTGGCGAACGCTATGCCTTGGGAGGAGCTTAAGGAAATGTTGTTGGCTGAATACTATCCAAGAGGAGAGATCCAGAAAATGGAACAAGAGCTGTGGAACCTCACGGTTCAAAACTCTGACATCGATGCGTACATATCGAGGTTTAGTGAGTTGTCTCTTTTGTGTCCCGAAATGATCACGTCTGAAGGGAAGAAGATTGAGAGAGATTTATCTGGGGATTGACCGTGCCAATTCAAGGGAACATGATAGCCACAAACCCGACCATGTATGATAGTGCAAAGAGGCTAGCCAAGAAACTATATGATCATGGCAATAAAAAGGGTGCTAAGGCGGGGGAAGCGGAAGTTAAGAGAGAAGGTGATAACAAGAAGGGGAAAAACAACAAGCGGAAGGGAAAACAAAATTCAGAATCATCAAAGAAGCAACAAACGGTGACTGTCCATGCTGCTACTCAAGCTACCACAACACCACATGCTCCAACCTCATCTACACCAAATGCTCCAAAGCAATACTCAGGGACCCTACCCAAGTGCAGCAAAATGCAATTTCCACCATCATAGGGAAAGTAGGGAGATGCACTGCACAAGTTGCAATCGAAAGGGTCATACTGCGAGATACTGTAGGACTCACCCACAACAGAACCAATAGTCGAACAACAACAATATCGGAGACAGTTACACCTGCTATGGGTGTGGAGCAACCGGTCACTTCAAGTGCGGCTGCCCCAAAGCAAACAGTCAGGGGGAAGGAACATCAGGAAGAATGTTGACCATGGGTCGCGGTGAAGCGGTGCAGGACCCAACAGTTGTTACGGGTATGTTCCTACTTAACAACACATACGCATGCATCTTATTCGATAGTGAGTCGGAGCGAGGCTTTATAAGTAATAAATTAAAACACTTACTAAAACAACAACCCTAGAAGCTCAACGAAGCCTTCACGGTGGAAATGGCTAATAGGAAAACCGAAACAACCAAAGATGTCTATGTAGGGTGCACATTAACACTAAACAATCACACTTTTGAAATAGATTTGATGCCAATAAACATTAGGAGTTTGATGTGATAATCGGCATGGATTGGTTAAGCCCCCACCATGCTGATATTATGTATCGCGAGAAGGTCATTCACCTTCATCTTCCCAATCACAAAACCCTAATAGTCTATGGTCATAAACATGGCGCTAATCTTCGCCTTATCTCATGCATTAAGGCACAAAAGTGCCTACACAAGAAGAACTACGCATTACTCGCTCATGTGGTGGATAAGACCAAGGAAGAAGTAAAGTCGCATCATCACCAAGGCTTACTCAATAGGCACGAAGTCACATATTCACCAGGGCTTAATCAATAGACACTATGTCTCATTGTCACCAAGGTTTACACAACAGGCACTACGTCTCATAGTCACCAGGGTTTACTCAATAGGCATGAAGTCACATCGTCACCAAGGCTTACTCAATAGGCACAAAGTCACATCGTCACCAGGGCTTACTCAATAGGCACTACGTCTCATAGTCACCAGGGTTTACACAATAGGCACTACGTCTCATAGTCACCAGGGTTTACTCAATAGGCACGAAGTCACATCGTCACCAAGGCTTACTCAATAGGCACTACGTCTCATAGTCGCCACTATTTCATCTACCCATGTTCTACCCAACATATTTGTAGATATAAAATACATATATAGTTTAAATCATTTAACACCCAAATAAAAACATCAATTTCAAGCCCATCTCAAATAGACAAATAATATATAACACATAGCACGTATTTCATAGCTAATACTTTATATTTATGTGTTAAAAGAAAGTGACCACACTCACCCAAAACATATACTTAATACATTCAAACAATACTTGTATTAAAATCGTCTTTATGAAAGGGACTATACACATGATACCTTATCGAATGAACACATAGTTCAAAAATACACAATCCGTACTCCTGGATCTAAAACTAACCTCCTGATCTGATCCATAGTCTCGGATCTAAAACTAACCTCCTGATCTGATCCATACTCTCGGATCTAAAACTAACATCTTGATCTGATCCATACACCTAGATCTAAAACAAGTTTATCTATTTATCCTTTTATCTCATGGTCCAACCTATCTTTTATCACCTACCAACAACCTCATCTACCTATGTTCTATCCAACATATTTGTAGATACAAAATACATATACAGTTTAACTCATTAAAACATATATAATTCATCCATTCCACAATCATCTCAAATAAACAACAATATATTATACACATAGCACGTATTTCATAGCAAATACTTAATATTTATGTGTTAGAAGAAAGTGACCACACACTCACCTAATCAGAAGATGATTGGATAGCACTATAGCTTGTAGAAGTGGTATTCTTCGGTGAAACCGGGATATTCTCAAAACCGGGCTTCTCGCGGACAGAGCTTCGGCTCGGAAACTCTACTTCTTGGGATCTTCAGAGCTTCGGAACTTGCTTCGGGTCTCGGGAATGATACCGGGGCTTCGGGGTATAACTTACATGAAAAACGAGGTAAAAATGAGAGAGAAAGAAAGATTTGAGCAAATAAACTCGGCAGCCCACAAATTCTATTTATAGGGTGCTGAAAGAAGGATTACGTTGGGCGTAATTTCGGAGTACGCTGGGCGTAATTTCGGAGTACGCTAGGCGTATTAAGATCTACGGTGGGCGTACGCTTCGGATCAGGCCAGAGTAATCATTGCTTACGAACCCATGTACTAGAGTATTGGGTCAGGCCGACGTAGCCCATTTCAGTTCATGTATATGGGTACGATGGGCGTACTCCATTACGCTTAGCGTACACCGACATACCAAACTTCAAAATTGTGTAACTTTCGCATATGAGCTCCGTTATCAATGTTCTTTATATCCACGCGTAGGTGAGACTATACTCTACAACTTTCATTTAGACTCCGCTAGCTAATTTTGAATTTATTTTTATTATATTATTTTTAACAGGCCGGGACAGGAAAACTCTGCTATAAATTCATAACTTCTTCCTCCGACATCCGTTCCCGTCTGTCTTTTTACCGTTGCACTACTATTAACGAGATCTTCGATTCTCATTTATATTGTTTCGGCTAGAACTCACTCGATCTCAAAATCGAACTTCGGGTTGCATACCGCTAAGTTGAAACTTAGAAAAATCATAACTTCCCCGTACGAAGTCAGATTTAGACATTCTTTTCATGCATGCTCTCGGTTTAACGTATTCTATGACTTTCATTTAGATCGCTAAGGCCAAATATTGCTCTAACGTAAATTCACTATTTACGTCGCGTTGTGTTATGTCGGTTCTGTCGCGAAACTTCGACAGGTCATAACTTCTTCATTATAACTCGGATTTCGGCGTTCTTTATATGTACGGAATCCTTGTAAGATATACTAAAACTTAGTTAAGATTACTCCTTGTAAATAATCTTCCATCAAAAAGTCATTTTTGACGTTTATCGTTTCTAAATTGACTAGCCCTGATCTACTGGCGTTATCGAACCATTATTAACCGAACCGCTAACTTTATATTTCAAGTTACAATGTTGGAGTATAACTCTAAGACTTGATTTTGGAACGAAGTATGATTCATCTTTTGATTTAACCATTTCAATAATTCATGATTCCTCTTCTCAGTCAAACAATTGCACTAAGATGTCCTTAGAGGATCAATTGTGATATGTTTTTCCTAATAATTAAGATGATCATAAAACATGATACTGAAGTACTCTCCCATCTTTTCAGATTAGAGAAACTTTTATCTTTCTGCCTAATTTGATTCTTCTCATTCGTCCTACCATACATTGAAACTTTTCTAATGTTTCAGAATTATACATAAACTTGTAAGCACAACCATATTTACTAAAATTTAGTAAATCATGACGAATAGCCTTATCGTTCTTTGCGGTGGACCTGATCAGCGCACAACCAAGTGTACCCAATCTCCTAGTCCTTCACTTGACTCACATATACATGTGAACAAGGAATTAGTCTTAATTTCCCAAAGATGAAAATTCGCATTCATCACACAGTACAAGTTGCATGATTCCAAGTTTCTATCCAACTGCAACTTGGGTGATGAAAATATTTCCTTATTTGGTAAATTATGACGCTACCACAAACAAAAGAATCAAATCCATTTTCTAATATTGCTATCAATGGAATCATATAAACAACAATTTTCACAATTCCCATTGTAAGGATACTTAAAATAAATAAAATCAAAATTCTCCTTTTATTTTAAAATTGCGGAAAAACGTACCCTTACAATGCAAACACATAGGAAAACAATGTTGTTATTTATTCATAAGCAATTTATCATAACTCTTAAGCAACAGCTCAAAATTCTGATCTTCGAATCATGCGATCAAAATCCATCTTCGTGATCAGATTCAGCATACTCTTTTTCTAAGCTTCCTCTCCTTTGTTGATTCTACAAAACATCAAATATGAACTTAATAGAGTTAGATAGTGGACTTTACCTGAAGCATAGTCAAAATTTTGACTTTTACCATCCTAATGAACTTTCAGGTAAATAGGCAGCTTCGCAACCAATGCCCTTCATTTGTCAATAGAAACATATGGACTCTTTAGTAATGGTACATGAGACTATCTCAGACTTAGCCTTTCTCTTTACCATTTGGTCAACCGGGTTGACTATGGCCGATCACTTTCCATTCGGAAGAGAAGTCTTTTCTGGACTTCCAATGTTTCCATTGTCAATGTCCATGAAATTTTGGGAAGTAGATCTTCCAATCAAATTTGCTTTACCAATGCTCCAAATCATTGCCGATTCAGCGGCAACAAGCAAATAGGTAAGATCATTAAGGGTCATGTCGTGGTCTGTCACACAGTATTCCTTAATGAACTCACTATATAACTCGGAAAGTGAATAAAGAACCCAGTCAACAGTCAACTTCCTTGAGACTTCGACACCCAACTCTCCCAGCTTGTCAATATGAGACTTCATCTCCAAGATGTGAGCACATACAGATATTGCTTGCCAATAGGGATTGAGTGACCTTGGACTATTCAAGAACTTGTGGGTTAGGGAGAACAATTGGAGGAGGTAGAGAAGGTGAAGTATGATTTCCAGTCCCATTAATGCACAACAAAGGGATTAATCTTTCACCTTGATCGCCATTTGGGATATCATCTTCATTAGGATAGCTTTATCCAAAAGGATAAGGAATACCATAATTGTCATAACCAGACATCTATGAGGGATAAATTCAAGTTTAGTTCATTTAAGTCCTTAACATAACACCCAATATGAAATATTAATGCTAGGACCCAACACCATATTTTATAACTTGGAAGAGGGATGTCGTAATCCAAGCTACAAAATATTTGAAGGTAGGTAAATGACGATTTCCCAATTTCCACCATGAAAACCGAAATTTAACATTAGTTTTAAATGAATTGAAACTCCTAGATCTTTTGAGATTCATTGAACTATTCAATGGCATGTTTAAATCTCGATTGTGCCCTTCAAGTTTGTGACTGGGATGCCGAGGATCACAAGCAAGGAGTGAATAATCATGCAAATTAACTTGGTACACTTAATGTTACAACCACCTAATCAATGTGCCGGTTAACCACACACGCTCCATTGATCTATGATTAACATCGAGCTACCATTTTCCACACACTGTTAGTCCCAGATTAGTGTGCTGGTTAACCACACACGCTCCACTAACGACTTAACAATGTGCAAAGTGCAATTTCATTGGTTAGCACCAAATTCACATTTTCCTAAAGTAACCAAGATTGGAAATTTAATAAAGTTTAGTTACTTTATATTTATGATTATACTTTTAATGAATGGATAATTAATGTCCCGTCCTACCCGTTCGGCTAACAACCCTCCACCAGTCAAGGAATCCGTGGGTGAGAGTGTACACCCATTAAACTACCATTTTATAGACAATAACCTTATACCCCCCCCCCTATAGACCGGATTTGTAAATGAGGTTGTAACGCCTGCGTTTCCAGGCTAGGCATTATCATTGATGTAATAGTCTAGGTTAACCCTTGTAACTCTTTTTGAAGAATTAATGATGAAATATTTGAGTATTATGTGAATTATGTGAATTATGTGTTTATTTTCTTAATTATTATGATTTAATTAATTAAGAATAAAATAAGCGTCAAATTTAAAGTGTGAGATAAGCCCGATATCTTTGCATAAAGATGTAGTGGTCGAAACAAGGATTCCGAAGATATAAAGAATGCCGAAATTTGAGTTATAACGAAGAAGTTATGACATGTCGAAGTTTCGCGACAGAACCAGCAACGCTGAATGACGTAAAAAGTGAAATTTACGTTAGAGTGATATTTAGCCTTAGTGATATAAACGAAAGTAGTAGAGTTCGTTAAACCGAGAGTGTGCATAAAAAGAACGCCCAAATTTGACTTCGTATGAGGAAGTTATGATTTTTCTAAGTTTCGACTTCGCAGTATGCAGCCCGAATACTCGATTTGAGACCGAGCGGTTTTTAGCCGAAACAATCGAAATGAGAATCAAAGATCTCGTTAATAGTAGTAAAACGATAAAAAGATAGGCGAAAACGGACGTCGGATGAAGAAGTTATGAATTTATAACAAAGTTTTCCTGTCCCGACCTACTAAAAATAAATAATAAAAATAAAGTCAAAATTAGCCGCCATAGTCTAAACGAAAGTTGTAGATCGTAGTCTCACCTACGCGTGGATATAAAGAACGTCGAAAACGGAGTTCGTATGAGGAAGATCTGAATTTTTGAAATTTATTAAATATTTTCGATATTTAATTTAAATATAAAATACTGATATTATCCGAAGTGGGGGAGTCAGCGATCCTATCCCGGTTACGCCTAGCGTAATTAGGATTTATGCCCAGCGTAAATCAATGTTCCAGCCCCCTATAAAAGGATGTCGAGGGCAGTCGAGTTCTTTGCTCATTTCTTCCCTTTCTCTCGCGTTTTTGCATTGTTTTTCGTGCAAGAATTATCCCGAAGCCCCGGTATCATTCCTGAGCCCCGAAGCAAGTCCCGAGGTCCCGAAGATCCCGAGAAGTGCAATTCCCGAGCCGAAGCTCTGCCCGCGAGGAGTCTGGTTTTTTGTGAAGATCTTCTAGATCTACCGAAGAATACTACTTCTACAAGCCGTAGTGTTGTCTGATCATCTTCTGATCAAGTGAGTGTGTAGTTACGTTCTTCTAACGCATAATTATGAAGTATTTTATATAAAATACGTGTTATGTGTATGTATTTTTGTTATATGTGTGAATGTGTATTCACTTTCTTCTATCTCATAGATCTGATTTATTCTCTATGAAATATGTGTTATGTGTGTGTGCCTCATCTGTTATCTGGAATATGTATTGATTGAACATGCTAAACTAGTTTTAACCTATGTATAAAAATATATATTTTTATCTACTAATATGTTGGGTAGAACATGGTAGATAGTTGACGTGTGATAAACAGATGAGAGGCCTCAATGTTGTTTTTGATTCAGTCATCTAGCGGAGTTTAGATGACGACCACAGACTTTTCTAGACAGTCCTGTGGAATGCTAGCAGGTTCGCCACCTGTAGGTGTTAATGAACTTGAGTGTTCATTCGCTGTACTCCACCCCCCTCATGGTTGCCTTATTTGACATATATTGCCGAGAAACCCCCGAAAGCATGTCTTGTTGCCCCGGTGAAATATTCTAAGACTAGGTCCCTTGTGTTAGTTGTTTTAGGCACGTAAAGTGAGAATAACGGGAATGGGTAATTGGGTTATTGTTGGTTGGTGGAATTAAATATAATTATTTATTGTGGTTTGAAAACCCTATATGCTCACCAGGCTCCCAAGCCTGACCCACTCAGTTTATTTGTATTACAGGAAGTGGCGCAAGGGCATAAGAT
This sequence comes from Lactuca serriola, assembly GCF_051521515.1. NCBI lineage: Eukaryota > Viridiplantae > Streptophyta > Magnoliopsida > Asterales > Asteraceae > Lactuca > Lactuca serriola. The sequence continues at coordinate 34,946,996 of NC_136411.1, forward strand.
GGATGAATCATCAAGTTGTTTTGTTTACAAGCCATATATGTATATATTTGTTGAATGACTTGTAATGTTATTGTTTATGCTTTATGGTCTGTATCGGAACATAACATCCCGAGTTTTGATTACATGATGAAAATACATTTCTTTATGAAATGCTTTGGAAAAATTATTTTATCACTTTTTGTTTTTGGGAACAAATTCCGCAACTCTATCAAATAAAAAGGATTTACTCTGAAATTATTTTAAAAGCATAAATAAAAATCGGTCTTTTTTGGGGATGTCACAGTTGGTATCAGAGCATTAGTTTAACCGAACTAGGAATTTGTAGGATTTCTAGACTTAAACTTAAAATGCTAAGTGCAATTTTGAGATGTGTGTCTGTTATGTTTTAGACACAAGCACTAGTTTATTTTAGGAAATTTGCCTAAAATGCTTTTATGTGCTAAATGTTTTATATGTTGCCATATATGATATTATTTGTTCAAATCTATGGTCTGTTGCTGACCGGATCTGGAAACCTTATGTGTGTAGGATTCTAAGCGTACGTATACGATATTAGAACTAGCATGTAAACGTTTCGGAGTGATAAGGATGATTTGAATATCTATCGTGAATGAGGATCTAATTTCACCTTATTCGGTGTATAGATCAAAAATAGTGAGAACAAGAAGTGGAGTTGGAAATGTTGATGAAAACAGGAATCAACCACCAGTGATTGAGCAAATACCTGTCGTAGCAGCAGCACCTAAGCCGATAACAATGGTTGGTGTACAATTGATGATTCAGACGATGTTGGATCGTCAGATGGATGAAACGAGACGTTTGCTTCAATAGAATCGTGAAGAACTATCAATTTCAAGTGGAAGAGCCTGAATTAAATGAAGGGCGCCCAGAAGGTGGAAACTTCAGTGGATCTGTTGGTCAAGCCAACCCACCGATAGTTAGGCAAAACAACCATGACGGAAGGAATGATGGAATGGGATGCAAGTACAAGGACTTTCTAACTTGAAAACCATCGACCTTCACTGGAAAGGAGGACCCGATCGGAGTGATGGATTGGATCTCCGAAATGGAATTGGCCTTTATGACTTGTGGTTGCAGAGGTAAGTTGCAGACTACCTTTGCAGTGCGTCAGTTTCGAGGCGGAGTCGTTCGTTGGTGGAACACTCTAGGGAAGACTTTAAGCCCTAATGAGCCACTACGATTGTCATGGGCAGAGTTCTTGGCGCAGTTCAAGCGCAAGTTCTGCTCGGCTCAAAATATGTTGGAATTGGAGAATAAGTTTCTGACATTGACGAAAGGCAGCATGTCAGTTGATGAATACACTAATAAGTTTACAGCCAAGATGGAGTTTGCTTTGCACATCGTTCCAGATGAGCTGACAAAGGTTGACCGGTACGCGAAGGGACTCTCATGGGAGTACGCAGTGCCAGTTCGTCAGGCACCTACTCTGGAGGCAGCTATTTGGGCTGCCAAGTCTATTGAGGACATGATCAAGGGAAGAACCGCTAGCAAGGTTGAAGTTGGCGAGAAGAGAAAGTTTGAAGGAACTTCAGGTTCCAAAAAGAAAAGCAAATTTTCGAAGTCTGATTCGAAAAAGTTTGGAGGAAAAGGAGGCGAAGCAAAATGGTGTGAGAAGTGCAAGAAGAAGCACTTTGGGAAATGTAGTGAGGATGTAACCTGCTACAAGTGTGAAAAAATTGGGCATTTTGCCAATGAGTGTCCGTCCAACAAAAGGATGTGCTTTGGTTGTAACGAGGAAGGGCACATTTTGAAAGACTGTCCGAAAAAGAAGGAGGCAGCTAACCCCAACATTCCACCAAAGCCGAAGGCGAGAGCCTTCCAGATGACACTTGAGGCTACAAAAGATGAAGCTGATGTCGCTTCATGTACCTTTCTCGTAAACGAATTACCTGCTCAAATTTTGTTTGATTCTGGAGCCAACTACTCCTTTATTTCGCATGAGTTTGGTAGAAAACTAGCTTTTCCTATTGATAGACTAGACAATGCTTTATTAGTCGAAGTTGCTAGTGGCAAGTTTGTACCTGTTATCCATCGTATGAAAAACATCTTAATCGACCTTAATGGGAATAAGTTTCACGAGGAATTATTGCCTATCGAACTTAATGATTTTGACATCATTCTAGGAATGGATTAGCTTAGCGCCAATGACACCGAGATATTATGCAGAAAGAAGATAGTAAAAGTAAACCCGCTAGGGAAAGAGTCATTTATGGTGTACGGGGACAAACACCGAGTAAATTTTGGAATCATTTCCCTAATGAAAGCCAGAAAGTGTTTGACCAAGGGATGTACATCATATTTAGCATTCGTGATCGATGCTAAGAAGGAAAAGAAGGTGATGCAGAGTATACCAGTGGTGTGTGATTATCCGGAAGTATTTCCCGAAGATCTTCCTGGATTACCACCTGATAGACAAGTGGAGTTCATAATAGACTTGCTACCAGCAACCACGCCAATAGCAAAAGCACCTTATCGATTAGCACCGACGGAGATGAAGGAGCTGATGATGCAACTTCAGGAGTTATTGGACAAAGGTTTCATTAGACCTAGTTCATCACCCTGGGGAGCTCCGGTGTTATTCGTGAAGAAGAAAGATGGAAGTATGAGAATGTGCATCGACTACAGAGAACTGAACAAGGAAACAATAAAGAATAGATACCCGTTGCCGAGGATTGATGACCTGTTTGATCAATTGCAAGGTTCGAGCTATTTCTCGAAGATCGATCTAAGGTCGGGATATCATCAGCTAAAAGTAAGAGGGAAAGATATCGAGAAGACTGCATTCAGAACTAGATATGGACACTATGAGTTCTTGGTTATGTCGTTTGGACTAACCAATGCTCCAGCAGCATTCATGGATTTAATGAATAGGGTTTGTAATCCACTCCTTGATAAATCTGTGATAGTGTACATAGACGACATTACGATTAGTCGAAAAGCCGAGGAGCATGGCAGACACTTGCGAGAAGTGTTAGAAGTCTTGAAGAAGGAGAAGTTGTATGCAAAGTTCTCCAAATGTGATTTTTGGATTCGTGAAGTCCAATTCTTGGGTCACGTGGTCAACCAAGAAGGGATAATGGTTGATCCAGCAAAGATTGAAGCTGTGATGAAGTGGCAACAACCGAAAAGTCCAACGGAGATCCGAAGCTTTTTAGGATTAGCCGAATGTTACCGAAGGTTTATCCAAGGCTTTTCTTTGATTGCTACTCCATTAATAGCTTTGACCCACAAAGGAGCTACTTATGCTTGGAATGATAAGCATAAAGAAGCATTTGAGAAGCTAAACAAGAAGCTATGTGAGGCACCGATACTTTCTCTACCTGATGGAGTTGAAGACTTCGCTGTCTATAGCGATGCGTTTGCGGTTGGATTGGGTTGTGTTTTGACCCAAAGAGAAAAGGTGATAGCATATGCGTCTCGACAACTAAAGGAGCATGAAAAGAATTACCCAACTCATGATTTGGAGTTGGCAGCGGTAGTTTTCGCTCTGAAAATATGGAGGCATTACCTCTATGGCACGAAGTGCAAACTTTTCACTGATCATAAGAGTCTCCAATATCTCTTTAATCAGAAAGAGTTAAATATGAGGCATCGACGTTGGCTAGAGTTACTCAAGGACTACGACTGTGAGATACTTTACCACCCCGGTAAAGCTAATGTTGTTGTTGATGCTCTTAGTCGGAAAGTCAATGTTGATAGAAAAAGGCCAAGAGCGTTGAGAATAGAAGTTGTCTCGACAATTGTGGAGAGTATAAAGAAAGCTCAAGAAGAAGCTTCTAAGAAAAACGACCGAAAGGAGGAACGTTTGGGCAAAACGTTGGTGTTTAGTACAAACGGTCATGGACTGAAGGTATTCAAAGATCGGATTTGGGTACCTAAGTCTTTAGGAATAAGAGATCTTCTAATGGAAGAAGCTCACAAGACCGTGTACTCGATTCATCCTGGTAGCACTAAAATGTATAGGGACCTGAAACCCTACTACTGGTGGCCAACGATGAAGCTTGATGTTGCAAAGTATGTGGCCGAGTGTGTGACTTGTGCGAGAGCCAAGACACAACATCAGAAACCATATGGGAGTTTAGAACCTTTACTTGTGCCTATGGGCAAGTGGGAAGACATTGCTATGGATTTTGTCACTAAACTGCCCAGAACGAAAAGTGGTCACGACATGATTTGGGTGGTCGTTGATCGATTCACTAAGAGTGCGCATTTCATAGCAGCCAATGAGAAGTGGTCTATGGAAAAGCTTGCGAATTCATACGTGAAGGAGATTGTGAGGCTTCACGGTGTTCCGTTAACAATTGTATCGGATCGTGACAGCCGTTTCACCTCAAGGTTTTGGAAAAGTCTACAAGAGGAAATGGGTACCAAGTTGTGTTTAAGTACAGCTTACCATCCACAGACTGATGGTCAGAGCGAAAGAACAATACAAACACTTGAAGATATGTTGAGGGCATGTACCATGGAATTCCAAGGTAACTGGGATGAACATTTACCTTTGGTAGAATTTTCCTACAATAATAGTTTCCACTCAAGCATAAAGATAGCACCTTATCAAGATATGTACGGACAGAAGTGTCGTACGTCGTCTTGTTGGCTTGAGGCTGGGGAAAAGCAATTTATGGGGCCCGAGATGGTCCATCAAACCGCTGAAAAAATGAAAATAATTAGAGAAAGAATGTTAGCTGCTCAGGATCGTCAAAAGAGCTATGCTGACAAGAAGCGAAGACCGATGACTTTTGAAGTTGGAGATTCGGTTTTGCTTAAAGTCTCGCCGTGGAAGGGACTTATAAGATTTGGTAAAAGGGGAAAGTTGAGTCCAAGGTTTATTGGACCCTTTAAAGTTTTTCAGAGGATTGGGAACCAAGCTTACAAGCTAGAACTACCAGAAGAACTGAATGGAATTCACAACACTTTTCATGTGTGTTATTTGACGAAGTTCATGGGAGAAGTTCCTGATATAATTCCAATTTCTGAATTGAGAATTGATGAAAACATGAGGTTAATTGATGAACCAGAGGCAATTGTTGACTGAAAGACTAAGAAGCTTCGACGCAAGACGGTCAAATTAGTGCTTATCCGTTGGACACATACGAATGGGCCAAATCTCACGTAGGAAACGGAGAGTGACATGTTGAGTCGCTATCCGCATTTGTTTGTTGATGTGTGATTCTGGGGACGGAATCATCCTAAGGGGGAGAGAATTGTAACGCCCGCGTTTCTAGGCTAGGCATTATCATTGATGTAAGAGTCTAGGTTAACCCTTGTAACTCTTTTTGAAGTATTAATGATGAAATATTTGAGTATTATGTGAATTATGTGAATTATGTCTTTATTTTCTTAATTATTATGATTTAATGAATTAAAAATAAAATAAGCATCAAATTTAAAGTGTGAGATAATCCTGATATATTTGCATAAATATGTAGTGGTCGAAACGAGGATTCCGAAGATATAAAGAATGCCGAAATCCGAGTTATAACGAAAAAGTTATGACCTGTCGAAGTTTCGCGACAGAACCGGCAACGCTGAATGACGTAAAAAGTGAAATTTATGTTAGAGCGATATTTAGCCTGACTAGAAGAAAGTCATAGATTTCGTTAAACAGAGAGCGTGCATAAAAAGAACGCCCAAATCTGACTTCGTATGAGGAAGTTATGATTTTTCTAAGTTTCGACTTAGCAGTATGCAGCCCGAATACTCAATTTGAGACCGAGCGGTTTTTAGCCGAAACAATCTAAACAAGAATCGAAGATCTCATTAATAGTAGTAAAACGATAAAAAGATAGGCGAAAACGGACGTCGGATGAAGAAGTTATGAATTTATAACGGAGTTTTCCTGTCCCGGCCTACTAAAAATAAAGTCAACATTAGCCAACAGAGTCTAAACGAAACTTGTAGAGCGTAGTCTCACCTACGCGTGGATATAAAGAACGTCGAAAATGGAGTTCGTATGAGGAAGATATGAATATTTGAAGTTTATTAAATATTTTCGATATTTAATTTAAATATAAAATACCGATATTATCCAAAGGGGGGGGGAGTCAGCGATCCTATCCCGGTTACGCCCAGCGTAACTAGGATTTATGCCCAGCGTAAATCGAAGTTCCAGCCTCCTATAAAAGGATGTCGAGGGCAGCCGAGTTCTTTGCTCATTTCTTCCCTTTCTCTCGTGTTTTTGCATCGTTTTTCGTGCAAGAATTATCCCAAAGCCCCGGTATCATTCCCGAGCCCCGAAGCAAGTCCTGAGGTCCCGAAGATCCCGAGAAGTGCAATTCCCAAGCCGAAGCTCTGCCGCGAGGAGTCCGGTTTTGTGAAGATCTTCCAAATCTACCGAAGAATACTACTTCTACAAGCCGTAGTGTTGTCCGATCATCTTCTGATCAAGTGAGTGTGTAGTTACTTTCTTCTAACGCATAATTATGAAGTATTTTATATAAAATACGTGTTATGTGTATGTATTGTTGTTTTATGTGTAAATGTATATTCACTTTCTTCTATCTCATAGATCTGATTTATTCTCTATGAAATACGTGTTATGTGAGTGTGCCTCATCTGTTATGTGGAATATGTATTGATTGAACATGCTATACTGGTTTTAACCTATGTATAAAAAAATATATATTTTTATCTACTAATATGTTAGGTAGAACATGGTAGATAGTTGATGTGTGATAAACAGATGAGAGGTCTCGATGTTGTTTTTTATTCAGTCATCTAGCGGAGTTTAGATGACGACCACAGACTTTTCTAGACAGTCCTGTGGAATGCTAGCAGGTTCGCCACTTGTAGGTGTTAATGAACTTGAGTGTTCATTCGCTGTACTCCATCCCCCTCATGGTTGCCTTATTTGACATATATTGCTGGGAAACCCCCGAAAGCATGTGTTGTCGCCCCGATGAAATATTCTAAGACTAGGTCCCTTGTGTTAGTTGTTTTAGGGACGTAAAGTAAGAATAACGGGAATGGGTAATCGGGTTATTGTTGGTTGGTGGAATTAAATATAATTATTTATTGTGGGTTGAAAACCCTATATGCTCACCAGGCTCCCAAGCCTGACCCACTCAGTTTATTTGTATTACAGGAAGTGGCGCAAGGGCATAAGATGGATGAATCATCAAGTTGTTTTGTTTACAAGTCGTATACGTATATATTTGTTGGATGACCTATAATGTTATTGTTTATGCTTTATGGTCTGTATCGGAACATGACATCCCGAGTTTTGATTATATAATGAAAATACATTTCTTTATGAAATGCTTTGGTAAATATTATTTTATCACTTTTTGTTTTTGGGAACAAATTCCACAACTCTTTCAAATAAAAAGGATTTACTCTGAAATTATTTTAAAAGCATAAATGAAAATCGGTCTTTTCTGGCCGAGATTTTGGGGGTGTCATAGAGGCCTACTAACAGTAAGACTGACTTACTCTTATACATATATATAAATATTAAACCAATAATATTATAATAGTATAAGGGTTGAATTTTAAACTTTTAAAATTCTAGGATTTAATTTGGAATTAAAGTATTCATGGGGGAAACTTTACAAATTCCAAAACTTGAGGGCAAGTTTTGAACAATTCAAAAACTTTGGTTTCCATAACTTATGAGTTTAAAGTAGTTTAATGGAAAAACTCTTCAAGTTCCATAACTTGAGGACAAGTTATGGAAGACTTTAAAACATTAAAAATGAGATTCTTCATTTTCATAACTTATGGAAATTTTATGAGTTTTAAAATTCATAAATGACATTTTTCATCAACTTGAGGACAAGTTACAAAAACACATATTATGAACAACTTTTAGATCAATTTGGATCGAAAAAAGTTATCACATAATTTTTCTGTCAATCTAAACTAACTCATAAGAACAAAATAATTCATATCATCAATCTTCAAGAAATTAGCATAAACATGTAAACTAATACAAATCTTGAAATTATGACAATTATCTTTTATTTGGACAAGCAAGAACATTACCCTATTGGAAAATAGATTTCTAAGTTCAAAAAAAAGTTTAGGTAATGATCCTCATCCAATAGCAAGCAAAAAACCTGAAATTCTGCACACAAGTGCATCACCACGTCGTGGTAAGGACTGTCACGTCGTGATGAGCAGTCAGATGCAAAAATGGCAGAATTTCAACCTTGGAAAACATGTAGCATCAAGTATAATAGAAAGCAGCCCATGTCTCTAATACCACTGTTGGGTTTTAGTATACTACAACATCCTATGGTGCACATACAACCCTAAACTCTTTGGATCTATCTTTTCTCTAATTATACATGCAATATTGTTCCCAAAACTTTAAACCTACAACTAGCATATAAATGATATAAACTACATAAAATACTAGTTAGAAGTCTACCTCTTTGTGTAACTGGTAGAACTTGATGAATTTGGCCTTTAAAATCTTATACCCAATAGTGTGCAAGCCTCAAATGGACTCACAACACTTCATGGACAGAGGTGGAACTTGAGAGAGAATTCCATGCACCCAAAAACACCCATGAACTCCAAGAACATGCTAAGTGGCATTTTTATGTTATGGAGCTTGTATTTATATGTGGGATTTCAAGGGTCGTGGGTATAACCCAAATCCAAACCCATGGGTATTATGATCCATGGTTCATGTGGACCAACTCTTTATGTATCCATACATAAGCTTGGTCCAACATGGATCATAAGCCCAATACATATAAATATAGCAAATTGCCATAATTAGTCCCTATAGATTTAATTAGACTCTTTTGATCACTAAATTAATTCCAAATTAATTCTTGATCAATACTAATTATAACATATGATTTCATATTAATATATTATAACTTATAATATATTAATAAATCATATATATATATATATATATATATAACCTTGTCTCAAGAATCCATCCTAACAAATTGTCCTGATGATATGCAACCCAAATGGACCATGCTACTCTCGAGTCAAGTACATACCAATAATAGTTATGGGCTTAGACATCTAATCCAACAAATATAATCCAAAACCCCAAGCTATTGAACCCTATCAGGTGTTCGAGTTATGCTTCGAGCCCCAGAGCCTTCATCAGACAAGAACTAGAGAGAGGTCCTAACACAACCCTCATCCTGAACATACCCATGGATCCAAAATGTCTCCCTAACTCTACTACACGTCCTCAAACGAGATAAACCAAATCCTTAATCTCTAATTCCTTGATTAGATCTAGAAACCAACTATCCTCTTGTCCTTAGATACGAACTCCAAGTTAATCCGCACTTGAAAATATTTCTGATACACCCAAACGGTTCTCCTTCACTTGGAATCAGCTACTCCCTAATGACTTCAAGAATTCCACTATATGTCAACAATCTATAGTGTCCAGACCCTAAGATTTCCATCTTGCGATCACAATCCATAGCAATAATAAAACATTCTCGAAGTGATATACCAATCTTAACTAATTGGATAGATCCTATAATTGCTCAACTTATTGAACCAAACTTCTTAGTTGCAGGAAATCCATAATTAACATGAATTATGTCAGAACCAAGATTAAATTGACTCATTTCCAACCCTACTGGCACGACCTACCAAAATTGGATTATGCATAGATCCGAAGTCCTTCCAAAAAACTTGTCAACGTTGCTTCGACACTCTAACCATGGGTCCATAATATCCATTTCTCTAAACTTGATGAAAGATCGATGCACCCAAAATTCCGCCGATTGATACAACTCAACAATTCTCGACCACTGAACAAAACCCATGGGAAGGTGCATCCACCACACCTTGAAGTATGTTAATAATCAACAATATCTCTACCCTTACCAATGATGGTGATTGGTTCAACGAGGGTTCAACCTGAGCGACATACACTCCTCTTAACTATATTTTGTGATCCCAGAAAGGACAACCGGCTATAATGAGATCTTGTCTAGAAGCTTCCGATGCAAGGACCATGTGCATAACACTGAAAGCATGAATCTGACAGCAACTCACCCTACACCCACTTCTGACTAATCCCTTAATCCTCTCTACCATAAAAGATCTCAACAATCTCAAACACCAGAAATCCAATGAGCATACACTAAAACTTCCTCCGACCCATCGTACTTGAACCATCAAAATCAATTTGGTTGTTGATCCCTTAATCGGAACACTCGGTCCTCCCCCACTCAAGTCTTGCTCCCTTATTGGCCAATGTGTTACACGTCGAAGCCTAAAACTGGTTCATCCAAATACCCTCCAAACACAGCTCTTGGTATGCAAAATTGCATATGACAATTCTTTGAATAGTAACTAGCAATCGCAAAGATATACAGAACCTTAGATAGAGACGTTAGAAACTTTCCCAATATTTCAGCTTCCAACCCTTCACAAATGATCCTCATACCTTTTGACTTACGAAGCACCCCGAAGGTTGAATCCCTGATACATTAAAAGCAGTGATTTCTTGTTATCCAATCTTGACCTCCTGCCAAACGATGGATGTTGGGGCTTGTACATTCTCCATTACCTATACAGTACAGTCGGGTTTGAGATGACCCAACTGGTGACAGTGAAAAAATGTTCGACCCTTCTTGCAATTTCGGAATGCATGCCATTTCTCTCTAAACTTGCAATTTCGGAATGCTTGCCCTTTCTCTCTAAACCCAACAGTTACACTGTACTTTCAGTAGCTAACAAGTCCCCCCTAACTTCCAGTACCCAAGTTAGAAACCTCGAACTCTTTTTCCATCGCCAAAAATGTTGAAGCATGTCGCATTCCCACATCAAGATCTCTCATCCCTTAGTCACCTCAATAGTCTCTCCCATAGTCTGAAAGGATGCAGTTCGCTCCTCGAACTTGGCAATCATTCTATCAGTGATTCGACCAATGATAGCAAGAAACTCTTCCAGTAAAATCTATGAAACCTCAGTGGCAATCCAGTCATGTAATCTTGCATTGTCTGCACCAATCTCAAAGGGCTCTGCTTCCCGACCAGCCAGTGACATCCTATTAAAGAAGACCAATTTTTATCTAATGACATCATTAATCCATCACACTTTACCCATCAATCAGAAACCTGCACATCAACTTTCTACCAGCTTCTTATAATCCTCATGATGTTCCCTTATTCGGGTATGGACCATGTGTTTTCAGTAGTACGGGTCCAATACTACCTTCCACGCATATCCATACTTTCCTCAAGAATTATCCCGAATCCTCTAAGTCACATTCTAAAACTGGTACCCCAAGTACCTGCTAAATAGCACATCCAAACCCATTAAAACACTTCCTTGGCTCTCTTAGGTTCGTCACCCCACCCTACCATCAGCTGCTAAAGAACCTCTACTAATGTCAACTAAGTATTTCATAATTACAATTACATACAACAAAACTTAAATAATCTTAGACTAAAAGACTCAACACTACATGGTTGGACTCAGACAAGAGTTGTGCAATAGGATCAAGTTCATCACTCTAAGATTATTTAACTTTTGCAACGTGTAACTTAACGTATTCATTTAATACTTAACTCACATCAATATGAGTCCTATAAAACACAAAGCAAGCAACATTTAACCATAAGAACTCTAAATGAAATAAGGCATCAAAAGATCAAGCAATCCTCACATACAACTCCTGAAAATCCTCAGCCTACTCTCTATCAGGCATATCTACCAATTCACAGATCAAGCATAAAAGTATCTCTCCTAAGCAGGCATTCTAGCATGCAACCCTGAGTAGATCCTTATTCTAAGTTCTAACATGTCATCAATACACATAAAATAATTGTGAGTATCTTGAGGAATACTATAACATCCCAAAATTTCAACCAATTAATTTTTTCAAAAACAATTTACTAATAAAAGTGTTTACAAAACATTGTTTTTCCAAAAACATTAATTAAAAATGTTTTCCTCCAAAGATCGATTACATAAAATCTGGATGTGTACGGTCACGCCTTCACCTTGCTACGATTCTCAAAAGTACCTGAAACCATAAACCAACAATTGTAAGCACAAAGATTAATAAGTTCCCCTAAAGTACAACCACACAAACAGATAACATATATCAACAAACAGCATGCATACAGAGTCGTCAGTGTAACTAGAATCTCTCACCAGCCTACAGATTATCCGGACCGCTCACAGAACCTTCATCATGACTAGACCGCCTCATCGGGCCTTCAGCCTATCTGGACCGTTCTCCGGGCCTTCGGCCTGACTGGTACACCCCTATAGCCTTCAGTCTATACTGCTCGCCCTGGGTCTGTTGGCCTTCTGCGCATAGCAGGACCGCCTCAACCCAACACACCATCACATATCACAACATATACCATATCAAAAAACATATAAGCCTTGTAAACCATACTAACATATCAATATAAACATTACCAGGTTCATTGACAGACAGCACAAAGCAGTACAGTCTCAACCCACCCCTACCACAGCTACATATACATAGTTAAACATATAACTACTCAGCAGACAATCAGGCATATCTTACAGATCACTAAGCATATCATCATTCTATATACCAGGATATAGATCTTGCAGATCACTATAGAATACCAACGTGCAATAAAATAGGATAACAATCCAATGGGTCGGCCTTGGTGCCTTCGACCCAAAAGTATAGTGAGGAAGACTCACCTTGCACTGTCGAATCCCACAGAAAGAATCTCTAACTGTTGTCCCGCAAGAATCCCCACGCTATTAGTCACAAGATCAACATCCGTCAATAATCAGATCTGACCCACACTAAGTGTCCAAACTAGGGTAAAATACCTTTTTACCCTTCTTCAAGCTTGGCCCAAAGCCAAGGCCCAAACTAGATGACCAAAGTCCCAAAAAACAAAATAAGCATCTAAGGCCCAAATATAGCCCAATTTTCCAAATTGGACCCAATTCATTTCGTTGGCCTTCCCTCAATAAAGTCTAACAATTTACCACAACCCAACCATAAAAATCCATATGGCCCAACATAGCCCAAAACAACCAAGCCAAAAACCGAAACCCAAAAACAAAGGAGCCCATGTCTGCTGAGTATGCGGGGCTTACTCAGCTTGTATGCTCAGCGTAGAGCTTGAAAGGCTTGTATGCACGACGTACACACTTGTACACCCAATGTACTCACCAACCATGGCCATCTTTCCAATTTAGCACTTAATACATTAAGACTTGGATCCAAACTCATATCTGACTTCCCCAAGGTGGTTAATCACATAAAGTTGCCAACTTTATGTGCATGCATGGCTAAATGGGACTCTAAAGCTAAAAGGAGCTTAATACTTGACTTAATACATACATGGAACCAAAACCACCAAAACATTTGCACCTTTATGCCCAAGGAACCCATAATATATCTTGATCTACAAATACAAGCACCAAAAACGACCATAACTCCCAATTACCAACCAAAAGGACCAAAAATGAGCTAAGAAGAAGATCCATGAAACAAAAGAGCAAGTTTTGGACTTTATACCTCCCAAGCCACCAAAAGGAGATACTAATACTGGATCTCAAGGATTTCCTTCAATGAACAAGTCTTCTTCTTCTTCTAGATCAACAAAACCTCACATGAGCTCTAGATCACCAAACATAGGCTAGGGGTCGAATTAGGCTTTTTAGGGTATGGGGTTGGCTTAGAAATGATTAAAAGAGGCTACCATCAAGCTTATATAAGGTGCAACATAAAAATTAGGGTTTTTCTTACCCACCCTCGTACGCCCAACGTACGAGGCCTCACACTCCCGCACCACCCTTCGCAGTACTCCAAGCGTACACCATTATACGCCAAGTGTACTAACCTCCGCAGCAATACGCCCCGCGTACTAGGGTTCCCTCTTAAACCCTACAACACTTCGAAGGCCATAACTTCCTTAATCCAAGTCCGTTTCCGGTGAACTTTATATCCACGGAAAGATGACGAGAAGCCCTACACTTCTAGCAAATCACCTTAGCCTTAAAACTCCCTGAACCAAACCCAAAATTCATAAAGGACTGAGATAACAAATTACGATTATGCCCTTGGGCTCCGCAACACCATCGAACACTCAAATCACTTAGACTGTAACACCCTCATCCAAAAAGGATAAAATCTTTCTTCTCCAAGGTAGCAAGCCTTATGATACCCGATGATTGGGTCACGGCCCCAAATAATGAAGCGATTCGAAACCAAGTGTTACAAATACTTTCCTTGGCTCCAGCTGATTGTACACATTATAGCATATTTTTCGGTCTTTTTAGAATTAATTTTGAAAAATATTTTGTAGGTCCTTTGTTTGATTCTGGAATCGCACAAGTGTTCATCTAGTTCTCTCAAACCAAGGCTTTGATACTAACTTGTAAAGTCCCATAAATCAGAGTAAAAATTTGCATATTTCAAAACCATTTTATAATCCATGAGTCATACAAAACATTGTTTCAAAACATGTATTTCAAATAAAAGTATGCAAAAACATCTCTCAACATAAATCTCAGGATGATGTGTATAATCATGCCTCCGCCTTGACCAATCATCTGATATACCTGAAACTGTAAGCCAAATCTTTGTGAGTTTCACAAAAATACCCCACACAATAATATAATAACAATTACAATACTTGCATATAAGGCTTGTTGGCCCGTGGGCTCAACCCAACCTTCTAGGGTTTGTTGGTGTATTACCTCAACCCAACCATCCAGGTTTTGTTGGTGTATTGCCTCAACCTAACCATCCAGGGTTTGATGGTCTACCGCACGAAGTAGTAACACCTCAACCCAACCATCTAGGGTTTGTTGGCATATTGCCTCAACCCAACCACCAATATGTCGACAAATCAAACAAATAAATAATAATAAGCAAGTACAGGTAATACCAATCTAACAGGTCACTACGACATAACAACATCCTATATACCAGGATACATAACATAACCTAGTGGACCGACATTTATGCCTTTGATCCATAGGTATAGTGAGGAAAACTTACCTTGATCGGTAAACGAATAAATCTCACACACAAGCAATTGGTGTTGAAGTCACTCCAACTAAGCATATCCAAAGCCAAACCCTAATTAGCAATTAAGGTAATATCCCACTTAATAGGTCCAAAAGCCATTGTCAATCCCTATTTAGGAAAAAGACCATTGTGCCCTTCTAATTCCTTAACCCCTCATAGTTGACCAAAGGACAAACTGCTTAAAAATTCAACGGTTAATGCCCAGTTAACTTATGCCATGTGTAGTGGTATGTCATGCGTACTTAGAGTACACCCTGTGTAGCATGTTGTTAAGCTATTTGTAACAACGTAACTTTCAAAACAAATTTTTCATTTCTTTAAAACATGATTTCATTCCAAACCAACCATAAAGATCCAATGTAACATAGTCATGATACAAAATATGTCAAATCCCAAGATCAACTAAATCCAAATCCGCCTGCGGGTATGTGTACGAGTCATGTCGGCGCCTTCCCACGGTCCTCTCTAGTACCTGAAACACATAACACAACAACTGTAAACATAAATGCTTAGTGAGTTCCCCAGTATACCACTTACACACATACCCCCTTCCAGGCCATTACCTTCCGGTCCATGTGTCTCAGGGGACTTTCGTCCCGACCCGGTAAACCTTCTAGTCCGTAACTCCCTGACCTTCCGGTCTACATCAAAATGCCTTCCGGCCCATATCAAACATAGCATATATAACGCATACAAAACAGACAAATTAACATACAATGCATATATCTTATAGCATACCAGACCTTCCGGTCACACATAGGTACCCTTCCAGGTACAGTATAGTGAGAAGACTCACCTCGTATGATGTCTAAATCTCACGTGCTCGATATTTCTGAATCTCGTAACCTCGACCTAGCCTCGCCAAATCACATCAAATAATCATTCTAAATCATTAACGGCTCGCAAGGCTATACTATATTCCTTCTAAAATTCCACATAAGGGTAAAATACCTTTTTACCCCTCCCTGACCTAATAGTCCACATGTTGACTAAAACCCTAAAAGTCAACAAAAGTCAACAGCAAGCAGTACGCGGGGCGTACCAGCTCCTGTACGAAAGGCGTACTCTTGCATTCCAGAAACGGGGTACGCAACCCCTTACGCGGCGCATACTGGGATTACGCCCGGCGTAATGCCCTGTTTCCTTGTTAAGCACATTCAGGTCTTAAACGGTTAAGGCTTGCATCCAAACTTCAGATCTGACTCCTCTAATATGTCTTAAACCATAAAGTTGGAACCTTTAAGCCTTTGCATGGCTGTAAAGGTCACTTTATGCTCAAAACACCTTTCCTCTTTCCATAATGGGACTATAACTCATGCATGCCACAAGATCCACGTCCAAGACTTGATTTTTATGACTCCTCAACACATATTACACTAGAAAAGGTCAGATCTAAACTTATGGAGACTCTTTGCACATAAAGTCTCCAACTATGAACCAAAAACCCTATAAATGGTCCAACAAGCAAAACTTTATGAAGAACAAGGAAAGCTTTGAGTTGTTTACCTCAGGAAGGATCTCCAACCACTGTAGAACTCGGATCTACACCTATTCTTCAACTTCTAGCTCCAACAATGGCTCCTTCTTCTCCTTCGTCACCTTGAAAAGACAACTTCAAGCTCAAAAACTCACACACAAGCTAAAGCACGAATCTCAGCTCTTCAAGGGCTCTCTCAAGGGTGTATGGTGGCTAGAGCAAAGGACTACACTTTCCTTTTATAGTGCAAGGCCACAAATTAGGGTTTTGCATATGTGCCGGTTACGCCCGGCGTAACCTTGGGTACGCCCAGCGTACCCGGATGACCCGCATACAAATTAAGCGCACGAGTACGCCCAGCGCACTCACCCATTACATCTTACACTTTAAGGGACTAACTAGCCAAGTCGCCAAAATAGAAGGGTTATAAATCCAACCTGGATTTCGGGCTGTTATAATTCTCCCCCACTAGAACCAGACTTCGCCCTCGAAGTCTCATGCTGTGAACAACTCCGGATGCTGCTCCCGTATCTCTGACTCCGGCTCCCAAGTCAGCTCGGACCCTTTCCGATGTTGCCACTGGACCTGAACCAGGGGCACTTCCTTGTTCCTCAGAACCTTGATCCTCCAATCCAAGATTGCGATCGGCTTCTCAGCATAATTCAGCCTCGCGTCCACCAGGATATCCTCTAACGGCACTATTGCCGACTTGTCGGCAATACACTTCCTCAGCTGTGACACGTGGAAGGTATCATGAATCTGGTCCAACTCCGCAAGTAGCTCCAAGCGATATGCTACCTTGCCCACCCTCGCGATCACTCTAAACGGCCCAATATACCGGGGTCCCATCTTGCCCCTCTTCCTGAATCGGATCACTCCTTTCCAAGGAGATACCTTCAGGAGCATGAAATCGTCGATCTGAAATTCAAGCTTAGATCGTCCCCTATCTGCATAACTTTTCTGACGACTCTGAGCGGTCAACAACCTCTGTCTGACCTGTTGTATCTGCTCCGTCGTCCGGAGCACTATCTCCGTATTACCCATCACACGTTGCCCTACTTCACCCCAACAAATGGGGGTCCGACACCTCCTCCCATACAACAGCTCAAAGGGTGGCATACCAATGCTCGAGTGATGGCTGTTGTTATAGGAAAACTCAGCCAATGGAAAATACGTGTCCTAACTCCCTCCGAAATCCAATACACATGCCCAAAGCATATCCTCGAGCGTCTGAATCATCCGCTCACTCTGTCCGTCCGTCTGTGGGTGGTATGCGGTACTGAAATGCAGCCTCATACCCAACTCTTCGTGAAACTTCTTCCAAAATCTGGAAGTAAATCGCACGTCTCGATCTGACACAATCGAGATTGGAACTCCATTCCGCGATACCACCTCTCTCACATACAACTCTGCCAGCTTCTCAGCAGAAGAGCTCTCACTGATAGCAAGAAAATGAGCGCTCTTCGTCAACCTGTCCACAATCACCCAAATTGCATCGACACCTCTAGCAGTCCTTGGCAATTTGGTGATAAAATCCATGGTAACCTGCTCCCACTTCCACTCGGGAATCTCCAATGGCTGCAGCTTACCATGTGGACGTTGCTGCTCGGCCTTAACCCTACGACAGGTCAAGCACCTCTCCACGAACCATGCGACATCTCTCTTCATACATGGCCACCAATAATCCCTTTTTCGGTCCAAAAACATCTTAGTGGCCCCGGGATGGATCGAGAACCTCGACCTATAGGCCTCCTCCATCAAGATGGTACGCGCTCCGCCCACAAACGGTACCCAAATATGGCCCTGAAAAGTCATAAGTCCTCGACTATCGGTAACGAACTCCGATACTTGCCCGATCACCCGATCCCTTTTGCGGTTCTCCGGTCTCATGGCCTCCGCCTGAGCCCCTCGAATGGTGTCCAACACCGGAGTCATCGCTGTCAACCTCATACAAACGTCTCGTATCGGGGCGCTCTCCGCCCTACGACTCAAAGCATCGGCTACAACATTAGCCTTGCCCGAGTGGTACAGGATCTCACAATTATAATCCTTTACCACATCCAACCATCTCCTCTGGCGCATATTCAGGTTGGGCTGATCCATCAAGTACTTCAGACTCTTGTGGTCCGTGTATATGGTACACCAAACCCCATACAAATAGTGACACCAAATCTTGAGGGCGAACATTACAGCCCCCAATTCCAGATCATGAGTGGGATACCTCGACTCATGGGGCTTAAGCTGCCTCGATGCATGTGCTATCACATGCCCCCTCTGCATAAGCACCGCTCCCAATCTGAATATCGATGCATCACAATATACCATGAAATCCTCCATCCCTTTCGGAAGGGCTAACACCAGGGCTTCGCATAATCTCTGGCGAAGTGTCTCGAACGAGGTATGCTAGTCCGGACCCCAAGAAAATGCAACACCCTTCCGGGTCAACTTGGTAAGTGGCACGGCGATCTTGGAGAAATCCTTAATAAATCTCCGATAATAACCGGCCAATCCCAGAAAGCTCATGATCTCAATGGGAGATCTCGGCACCTCCCACCTCATTACTGCCTCAATCTTGGCCGGGCCGACCAATATTTCATTCTGGTTGATGAGATGTCCCAAGAACTGAACCTCTCGTAACCAGAAATCACACTTGAAGAATTTGGCATAAAGCCTCTCCGACCTCAATACCCCGAGAATCTCTCTCAGATGCTCCTCGTGCTGCTCTCTAGATTTCGAATACACCAAAATATCATCAATGAATACAATCACCGACTGATCCAGCATCGGCCTGCACACCCTGTTCATGAGATCCATGAACGCAGCTGGTGCATTGGTGAGCCGGCATCACCACGAACTCATAATGCCCATAACGAGTTCTGAACGTTGTTTTCTGGATATCTTCATCCCGAACCCTCATATGATGATAACCTGATCTCAAATCTATCTTGGAGAACCAGGACGCTCCCTGCAACTGATCGAACAAATCGTCGATCCTCGGTAACGGATAACGGTTCTTGACCGTCAACTTGTTCAACTCCTGGTAATCAATACACATCCGGTGTGAACCATCCTTCTTCTTGACAAAGAGGATCGGTGCTCCCCAAGGTGAGCTACTCAGTCTAATAAACCCTTTCCCCAACAGCTCCTGAAGCTGCGAGGATAACTCCTGCATCTCTAGCGGCGCGAGGCGATAAGGCGCCTTGGCGATAGGTGCTGCTCCCAGAACCAAATCGATACGGAACTCCACTTGCCTCTTGGGAGGCACACCTAGTAGTTCCTCAGGAAAAACATCCGGAAACTCGCACACTATCGGAACCTCATCAATCGAACTTGGCCTCCCAGTGGCCATTCGTGTGTCCATCACATAGACTAAGAATCCACTGCAGCCTTGCTACAAACTTTGTCTCGCCCTGGCAGCCGAACAAAACGCTGACCCACATCGGGTTCCCTCACCGAACACCGTAAGTACTCCCTTACTAGGGCCTCGTATCGTCATCAACTGACGCTCGTAGTCTATAATATCTCCGTTTCGGCTCAACCAATCCATGCCCACTATAACACACACATCCCCCATCGCAATCGGGACCAGATCTATCGGAAACTCCACACCGAAGATCTCAAGGATACATCCTCGAATCACATCCGTATCATACACTGCTCGCTCATCAGTTATGAAAACTCGCAGAGGTCGACCCAATGCCTCTCGACGGATACTAATGTGCTGATTAAATGCCAAGGAAACAAATGACCAACTCGCACCCGAGTCAAATAACACCAAAGTAGGTACAGAACTCACAAGAAAAGTACCTACGCATATCATCATATAAGCACAATATCTCAAAAGAAAAGATAAATACAGAATACATACCAGCCATGACATCGGGCGTTGCGCGGACCTCCTCCGCAGTCAACTGAATAGCTCTCCCACGAGCCTTCGGAGCCTCGTCCTTCACCGGTCGAACCTCGGTAACCCTAGTAGCAGGTGCAGATCCCTGTGCTGACCCCTAATGTACCTGTGGACACTCGGCCTTCCGATGGCCAGTCTGGTTGCAATAAAAGCAAACCACGAATCCCTTGGGGCAATCCTTGGCGATATGACCCTCCTTGCCACATTTGTAGCAAGCACCCGATCGACAGGCCCCCTCATGACCCTTGCCGCACTTCCCGCAAGTGCGGCCCTTCTGGCCTCCAGTCCTCGAATCAGCGGACTTGGTTCGCTTGGCTGCCGGCTGAGACTGAGACGACCGCTGATCCGTCCTCTAAGACTCGGCCTCCTCCCTAGCCTGAGTCTCCAACTCAATCTCCCTCTTCCGGGCATTCGACTGGAGCTCAGCAAATGTCCGGTACGTCGAGTTCGACATGAACTCCCAAATGTCCCTCCTCAGAATGCCCAAATACCGGCTAATTCGTGCCTGCTCAGAAGACACCTGCTCAGGGTAGAACATTTCCCTCTCATGAAACTTCTGGGTAACCACAGTAACCGAATCATTACCCTGCTTGAGGTTTAAGAACTCCTGAACCAACCATTCCCTCTCCACCGAGGGAACATACTCGTCTCTGAACATGGTGGTGAACCTCTCCCAGGTCACCGCTGAAATCTCTGCAAGAGTGAAATTCGCTGTAACGAACTTCCACCAATCCTTCACTCCCAAGCGAAGCTGGTTCAAAGCGAATCGTACCCTCAGATGCTCTGGACATGAACACGTATAGAAGCATCCCTCAATATCAACAATCCATCTCATCGTAGCGATCGGATCCTGCGTCCCATCAAACTCGAGTGGCTTCGTGTTGTTGAACTCCCGGAACAACAACGAGTCACCTCCCTGAGGCCTGGCAGCAGCTACAGTTGTTGTAGCTGCAGCAGCTGCAGCCTCAGTCATCGTGGCGTACCGCTCATCAAAAGTCTCAATCAGTGTGTTCTTGATAGACCCAAACATCTCCGGAATCTCGGCCCTGATCGCCGCAGCCACCTCATCGTGGATCATCTGACGAAGCTCCTCATCACTTACACCGCTCGCCTCAGGTCTGTGGTGTGTCCCAACCATGATGTCTCTGAAATATAACATAATAATATCAAAGACTCATTCGAACATGCTCACACTCGATAAATTGACCCTACTTGTTCCTTAGTACCCAAAGGATTCTTACTTAGAGTGCGCACTGCTTCGATGTCTTCGGTCGTACGGGCCCTTATACTACCGCCTACACCGCATCAGTATTCACCCTAATTCCTCCTCCTTGGATCCCAGATCACAAGTACTTTATATCTCACTGGCATAGGCTACCCTTTGGTAGGCCTCTTATCATCCCCTCACTGCTACCTACTCGCTCTCAAGCATCACATAGCAGCACATTCCTTCCTAGGCTAAGGCATCACAAAATCAGGCCACTCTAGTCCTAATATGAATACCTAGCCAACTCTAGCATGCATAATACAACATATCATAACTCATAACACATAATGTAAGGGCATTTTGGGGGTTCATCGTCCGGGCGCTGGCTGACCGTACACACTGCTCCGCTCTGTTGTCTCAAAATCTCTTGCTTTTTAGAAAATTAGTTTTTTTATCGTTTGAAAATTTTCTCAAATCCTTAGTTTGAGTTCAGTTACACCCGAAGGTGCATCCGAATCCCTCAAACCAAGGCTCTGATACCAACTTGTAACAACGTAATTTTCAAAACAAAATTTTCATTTCTTTAAAACATGATTTCATTCCAAACCAACCATAATGATCCAATGTAACAGTCATGATACAAAATATGTCAAATCCCAAGATCAACTAAATCCAAATCCGCCTGCGGGTGTGTGTATGAGTCATGTCGGTGCCTTCCCACGGTCCTCGCTAGTACCTGAAACACATAACACAACAACTGTAAGCATAAATGCTTAGCACGTTCCCCAGTATACCACTTACACACATACGCCCTTCCAGGCCATGACCTTCCGATCCATGTGTCTCAGGGGACTTCCGTCCCGACCCGGTAAACCTTCCGGTCTGTAACTCTCTGACCTTCCGTTCTACATCAAAATGTCTTCCGTCCCATAACATAATGCCTTCCGGCCCATATCAAACATAGCATACATAACGCATACATAACAGGCAAATTAACATACAATGCATATATCTTATAGCATACCAGACCTTCCGGTCACATATAGGTACCCTTCCAGGTACAGTATAGTGAGAAGACTCACGTCGTATGATGTCTAAGTCTCACGTGCTCGATATTTCTAAATTTCGTAACCTCGACCTAGCCTCGCCTAATCACATCAAATAATCATTCTAAATCATTAACGGCTCGCAAGGCTATACTATATTCCTTCTAAATTTCCACAGAAGGGTAAAAGACATTTTTACCCCTCCCTGACCCAATAGTCCACATGTTGACTAAAACCCTAAAAGTCAACAAAAGTCAACAGCAAGCAGTACGCAGGGCATACCAGCTCCTGTACGCGGGGCATACTCTTGCATTCCAGAAATGGGGTATGCAACCCCTTACGCGGCGCGTACCGGGATTACGCCTGGCGTAATGCCCTGTTTCCTTGTTCAGCACATTCAGGTCTTAAACGGTTAAGACTTGCATCCAAACTTCAGATCTGACTCCTCTAATATGTCTTAAACCATAAAGTTGGAACCTTTAAGCCTTTGCATGGCTATAAAGGTCACTTTGTGCTCAAAACACCTTTCCTTTTTCCATAATGGGACTATAAATCATGCATGCAACAAGATCCACGTCCAAGACTCGATTTTTATAACTCCTCAACACATATTACACTAGAACTCGGATCTACACTTGTTCTTCAACTTCTAGCTCCATCAATGGCTCCTTCTTCACCTTGAAAAGACAACTTCAAGCTCTAAAATTCACACACAGGCTAAAGCACGAATCTCAACTTTTCAAGGTCTCTCTCAAGGGTTTATGGTGGCTAAGGAAAAGGACTACACGTTCCTTTTATAGTGCAAGGCCACAAATTAGGGTTTTGCATCTGGGCCGGTTACGCCCAGCGTACCCGGATGACCCACGTACAAATTAAGCGCACGAGTACGCGCGGCGTACACCCTTGTACGCCCAACGTACTCACCCATTACATCTTACACTTTAAAGGACTAACTAGCCAATTCTCCAAAATAGAAGGGTTATAAAGCCAACCTGGATTTCGGGCTGTTACAATTCTCCCCCACTAGAACCAGACTTCACCCTCGAAGTCTCATGTTGTGAACGACTCCGGATGCTGCTCCCGTATCTCTGACTCCGGCTCCCAGGTCAGCTCGGACCCTTTCCGATGTTTCCACTGGACCTGAACCAGGGGCACTTCCTTGTTCCTCAGAACCTTGATCCTCCGATCCAAGATTGCGATCAGCTTCTCAGCATAATTCAGCCTCGCGTCCACCTGGATATCCTCTAACGGCACTATTGCCGACTCGTCGGCAATACACTTCCTCAGCTGCGACACGTGGAAGGTATCATGAATCTGGTCCAACTCCGCAGGTAGCTCCAAGCGATATGCTACCTTGCCCACCCTCGCGATCACTCTAAACGGCCCAATATACCGGGTTCCCAGCTTGCCCCTCTTCCTGAATCGGATCACTCCTTTCCAAGGAGATACCTTCAGGAGCACGAAATCGCCGATCTGAAATTCAAGCTCGGATCTTCGCCTGTCTGCATAACTTTTCTGGCGACTCTGAGCGGTCAACAACCTCTGTCTGACCTGGTTTATTTGCTCCGTCATCCGGAGCACTATCTTCGTACTACCCATCACACGTTGCCCTACTTCACCCCAACAAATGGGGGTCCGACACCTCCTCCCATACAACAGCTCAAAGGGAGGCATACCAATGCTCGAGTGATGGCTGCTGTTATAGGAAAACTCAGCCAATGGAAAATACGTGTATTAACTCCCTCCGAAATCCAATACACATGCCCGAAGCATATCCTCGAGCGTCTGAATCATCCGCTCACTCTGTCCGTCCGTCTGTGGGTGGTATGCGGTACTAAAATGTAGCCTCATACCCAACTCTTCGTGAAACTTCTTCCAAACTCTGGAAGTAAATCGCACGTCTCGATCTGACACAACCGAGATCGAAACTCCATGTCGCGATACCACCTCTCTCACATACAACTCTGCCAGCTTCTCAGCAGAAGAGCTCTCACTGATAGCAAGAAAATGAGCGCTCTTCATCAACCTGTCCACAATCACCCAAATTGCATCGACACCTCTAGCAGTCCTTGTCAATTTGGTGATAAAATCCATGGTAACCTGCTCCCACTTCCACTCGGGAATCTCCAATGGCTGCAGCTTACCATGTGGACGCTGGTGCTCAGCCTTAACCCTGCGACAGGTCAAGCACCTCTCCACGAACCATGCGACATCTCTCTTCATACAGGGCCACCAATAATCCCTTTTTAGGTCCAAAAACATCTTAGTGGGCCTGGGATGGATCGAGAACCTCGACTTATGGGCCTCCTCCATCAAGATGGTACGCGCTCCGCCCACAAACGGTACCCAAATCTGGCCCTGAAAAGTCATAAGTCCTCGACCATCAGTAACGAACTCCGATACTTGCCCGATCACCCGCTCCCTTTTGCGGTTCTCCAGTCTCACGGCCTCCGCCTGAGCTCCTCGAATGGTGTCCAACACCGGAGTCATCACTGTCAACCTCATACAAACGTCTCGTATCGGGGCGCTCTCCGCCCTACGGCTCAAAGCATCGGCTACAACATTAGCCTTGCCCGGGTGGTACAAGATTTCACAATCATAATCCTTTACCACATCGAACCATCTCCTCTGGCGCATATTCAGGTTGGGCTGATCCATCAAGTACTTCAAACTCTTGTGGTCCGTGTATATAGTACACCAAACCCCATACAAATAGTGACGCCAAATCTTGAGGGCGAACATTATAGCTCCCAATTCCAGATCATGAGTGGGATACCTCGACTTATGGGGCTTAAGCTGCCTCGATGCATATGTTATCACATGCCCCCTCTGCATAAGCACCGCTCCCAATCCGGATATCGATGCATCACAATATACCACGAAATCCTCCATCCCTTCCGGAAGGGCTAACATCGCAGCAACCTCATAGTGGATCATCTAACGAAGCTCCTCGTAAGTTACACCGCTCGCCTTAGGTCTGTGGCATCTCCCAACCATGATGTCTCTGAAATATAACATAATAATATCAAAGACTCATTCGAACATGCTCACACTCGATAACTAGACCCTACTTGTTCCTTAGTACCCAAAGGATTCTTACTTAGAGTGCGCACTGCTTCGGTGTCTTCGGTAGTATGGGCCCTTATACTACCACCTACACCGCATCAGTACTCACCCTAAGTCCTCCTCCTTGGATCCCAGATCACAAGTACTTTATATCTCACTGGCATAGGCTACCTTTCGGTACGCCTCTTATCAGCCCCTCACTGCTACCTACTCGCTCTCAAGCATCACATAGCAGCATATTCCTTCCTAGGCTAAGGCATCACAAAATCAGGCCACTCTAGTCCTAATATCAATACCTAGCCAACTCTAGCATGCATAATATAACATATCATAACTCATAACACATAACGTAAGGGCATTTTGGGGGTTCACCATCCGGGCGCTGGCTGACCGTACACACTGCTCCGCTCTGTTGTCTCAAAATCTCTTGCTTTTTAGAAAATTAGTTTTTTTATCGTTTGAAAATTTTCTTAAATCCTCAGTTTGAGTTCAGTTACGCCCGAAGGTGCATCCGAATCCCTCAAACCAAGGCTCTGATACCAACTTGTAACAACGTAATTTTCAAAACAAATTTTTCATTTCTTTAAAACATGATTTCATTCCAAACCAACCATAAAGATCCAATATAACATAGTCATGATACAAAATATGTCAAATCCCAAGATCAACTAAATCCAAATCCGCCTGCGGGTATGTGTACGAGTCATGCCGGCGCCTTCCCACGGTCCTCTCTAGTACCTGAAACACATAACACAACAACTGTAAACATAAATGCTTAGTGAGTTCCCCAATATACCACTTACACACATACCTCCTTCCAGGCCATGACCTTCCGGTCCATGTGTCTCAGGGGACTTTCGTCCCGACCCGGTAAACCTTCTAGTCCGTAACTCCCTGACCTTCCGGTCTACATCAAAATGCCTTCCGGCCCATATCAAACATAGCATATATAACGCATACAAAACAGACAAATTAACATACAATGCATATATCTTATAGCATACCAGACCTTCCGGTCACACATAGGTACCCTTCCAGGTACAGTATAGTGAGAAGACTCACCTCGTATGATGTCTAAATCTCACGTGCTCGATATTTCTGAATCTCGTAACCTCGACCTAGCCTCGCCTAATCACATCAAATAATCATTCTAAATCATTAACGGCTCGCAAGGCTCTAATATATTCCTTCTAAAATTCCACATAAGGGTAAAATACCTTTTTACCCCTCCCTGACCTAATAGTCCACATGTTGACTAAAACCCTAAAAGTCAACAAAAGTCAACAGCAAGCAGTACGTGGGGCGTACCAGCTCCTGTACGCAAGGCGTACTCTTGCATTCCAGAAACGGGGTACGCAACCCCTTACGCGGCGCATATTGGGATTACGCCCGGCGTAATGCCCTGTTTCCTTGTTAAGCACATTCAGGTCTTAAACGGTTAAGGCTTGCATCCAAACTTCAGATCTGACTCCTCTAATATGTCTTAAACCATAAAGTTGGAACCTTTAAGCCTTTGCATGGCTGTAAAGGTCACTTTGTGCTCAAAACACCTTTCCTCTTTCCATAATGGGACTATAACTCATGCATGCCACAAGATCCACGTCCAAGACTCGATTTATATGACTCCTCAACACATATTACACTAGAAAAGGTCAGATCTAAGCTTATGGAGACTCTTTGCACATAAAGTCTCCAACTATGAACCAAAACTCTAAAAATGGTCCAACAAGCAAAACTTTATGAAGAACAAGGAAAGCTTTGAGCTTTTTACCTCGGGAAGGATCTCCAACGACTGTAGAACTCGGATCTACCCTTGTTCTTCAGCTTCTAGCTCCAACAATGGCTCCTTCTTCTCCTTCTTCACCTTGAAAAGACAACTTCAAGCTCAAAAACTCACACACAATCTAAAGCACGAATCTCAGCTCTTCAAGGGCTCTCTCAAGGGTATATGGTGGCTAGGGCAAAGGACTACACATTCCTTTTATAGTGCAAGGCCACAAATTAGGGTTTTACATATGGGTCGGTTACGCCCGACGTAACCTTGGGTACGCCCAGCGTACCCGGATGACCCACGTACAAATTAAGTGCGTGAGTACACGCAGCGTACAACCCAGTACGGCCAGCGTACTCACCCATTACATCTTACACTTTAAGGGACTAACTAGCCAATTCTCCAAAATAGAAGGGTTATAAAGCCAAGCTAGATTTCGGGTTGTTACATTATTTCCATTTTACACTCTTAATCCATAAAGACCAACCATCTATTGCTTCGATATGGTCCTAATAAACGTCTAGAGCAAAAAAGTTCCTAAATTTATGCCTTTGCATGGCTAGATAAAGCTCAAATCCAAACTCTGGTTTCCTAACACCTTTTAATGTCCAACAAATTCTTGCATGAAAGAATAAGGACAGTCAAGATACCATTTTTATGACTCTTCAATCTCAGAAACCACAAGGTCTGGAGTAGCTTATACTTATAAGAATCAAGATTATGGGACCAAAGGACATGAAAAATCAAGAATCTAACGTGTTGGACTAGCAAGATTCAAGCTTTATACCTCCTGGAGGATGTTGAAGAAGAGTAAAGTCTAGATCTACTAGCCTTGGACTCCCTAAGCACACCTTCAATGACCTCCTTCTTCACAAAACACACAAGGAAACACCCACATGCTTCAAAATCCTCCCAATATGGCTAGGGTTTCGTGTTGGGGTGCTCAATAGGGTGGAGGTTGATGATAAGAAGGACCTTAAGGGGTTAGAGTCCTTAAATAAGGCTCAAAACCCCGAAATTATGGCTTTTAGTCTACGTAGTTATGCCCAATCTAACATAAGCTATGCCTTGCGTAGCTTAGTAAAAATGTGTCTCTCAATAGCCACTACGCCCTACGTACTTAGCGTATTCCATGCATAGTGCAAAACTCCCATCTTCCAGCTCAACTTTAAACAACCATAACTTCTTCGTTCCAAGTTTGTTTTCGATGTTTTTTATATGCATGGAAATGTATTGAAGAGACCACAATATTATCTAGTTACTCTTGTCTTATTATATACCAAACTAAAACCATAACCCATGCAATAATCCCGATCTATAAGTTTTCCTTTTCTACCTTTCAGTTCCAGCACATATATCAAGGGATTAGATCTCACAACCAACATTACCAACCTTCAAAATAAGGTCTAAACTTTACTTCCTCAAATCCCAAAGCCTTTTCATGATCGAATTTCGGTCCACAACCCTGAATTAAGGAATGATCTGAAACAGGGTGTTACACTGCTTATATAAATTTGTGTCTCCTCTTCCTAATTCGATACGAATACATGCACCACTATGTAGAGTTTTGAGTGTTCTCAAATCATTTTTTCTCCTTCTTATGCATCAAGATCTAGAAATATCATTACATATTTGAACTATTCAAATCTTTATATTAACCAAATAAATATAATAATTATCACTTGCTAACCATAAGCTAAGAAAACTCCTCACTTGTAGTTATTAATTATTTTAAAAATGAAATTATAGGTACACAAAACTAATCATATATCTACTGTAACACCCCCAAAAACCATGGTAAAATGTTTCATTTTCAAAAATGGAATAAACCATTTTACCATATAACATAAGTCATAAAAATATTGTTTCACAACCATATCATAAAATCAGAGTATCAAAACACAGTATCTCTTAAAACATGTCAACCACTACTGGATGAAGATTACAATCAAGCTTTTGTCTTCCCCCGATCCTCTAAAGTAATTGAAACATTTAAATCCACAACTTTAAACCAAAGCTTAATGAGTTCCCTAAAATACCCTACATATACAATGCATGCACACATGAGACTACAATTTGACTGGACTGCCTTGCAAGGCCTACTATACACCTGGACCGCTCTCTTGAGCCTACATCATATGTTTGGACCGCTCTCCTGATCTTACGGTACTGGGATGGACCGCTTTCCTTGATCTTATAATATCAAATGGACCACTCGGGTATCTTGGCCTATAGCACAGAGCAAGACTGCCTCAACCCATCTATAATATGTCGACATATGTAAACAAACAATAATCAACAACGACATGTCATCATAACAGATCTACCAATATAATAGACCACTACAACATATCAACATCCTACACACAAAGGATACATACTGCAATATAAAGTATAGTGAGAAAACTCACCTCACAATCGATCAGACAATCACCTCAGTTGTAGCAACAAGATGTCTAGTACTACTAACCACATAAACCATATCACAAAGTCTAATATCAGTCAAGTAATCAACCACAAATGTTGACCCAAATTCAAAACAAGCCAAAAATTCAACAAAATCAGCATTAGATCAAAAAGTGTGTTGTACATGTAAGAAACTGAAATGTTGAGAAAGTTGACTTTGAATCAGATATTGACCAAAAAGGTAAATTGGTCATTTATGATAAACAGGTGAGATTATGAAGTTGTGACTTCCTGAAAATGGACAAGAAGAATTTAAGTCACTAAGATGAGATTAGATGAGTAAGTTATATAGAAAGAATTTATGAGAAGATGCATTTTGTCCAAAAGGGTAAAATTGTATTTTTATACTTTTTGGGCCACGTTTGCGACTTAATAGATTAACACCCTTATTAATTCAGTGAAAAGTGACCTAATAGATGTATATAATTTGTTCCCACCTTCGCATGTATATAAAGAACATCAAAAATGGATAAGAAACAAAGAAGATATGAGGGTTAGAAGTTGGGAAAAAATGTCCCAAAGCTTGAATGGAATTAGCTAAGGGAACTAGTGTCAAGAAGTTTCCATAGCACGGAGAGAAGAAATTCGCAACACAGAGAGAAGAAATTTGCAGCACGACGAATGATTTACATAAGAAAGAATAGCAGTGTACTTTGCTCCACGACGCAGTTTCTAAAGTAGTTTCCTAGTGGAGAATAGCACCACAGCGTGACAATAAGAATTCCATGGTGTGGAAAACATTGTAACCGGCCATTAAACGACATTAAAGGGGTTTTCGCAGCATGTTGTAGAATCGAGTGTTTAAGTAAGGTTCTAACCTATTGCAGCATCATTCCAAACCAAAACACCCCCAAATTGATGGAGAGCTAGATGCTGGCAATTTTGGTGCTAGAATGAAGGCAAAAGAAGGTAGAAATGGAGCTTGATAAGGATTTTGATCCTCTCTCCATTAAGGTATGATTTCTCCATTTTGGTGAAATGCTTGATTATAGTATATTGGTTGAATTGATCAACCTATAGCTTGATTAAGCTGCTAATGATAGTGTTAAGATGCTTTAATCTAGATTAGAAAGTGATTTCCATGGTGAAATCAATGTATGTGAAGTTAGGGTTTGAAATCCTTACTAATGTGGTTAAGACCTGATGCATTAAAGTAGATGTATATAATTAGGTATAATGGGATGCTTAATTCATTAATTAAGTGAGATTAAGAGATAGAGAATGAAAAGATAGATTTAGGATCCATTAAGTGCTCATTTTGACCTTAAGATGCATTAAGCTCTTAATAGGCTAAGACAAGTATTAAGAACTTGTAAGAATGAATTATTAGGCCTAAGAGTAAGAAAGATGGATCAAGATGAACCAATGACAAAAAAGAGCCAAAAAGGGACAGTTAGTCTTCACTAACTGACAAGGTGAGTTATATATATATATATATATATATATATATATATATCTTTAAGTTATTTATACATTTTTATGTATGTATGTATGTATGTATGTATGTATATATGTGTGTGTGTGTTTATGTATGATAGAGTCATGTATCTGAGCATGACAAAGAGGAAGGATAAGATAAGGTTATATAGATTTTAACCCTATGTAAGATTATGTGAATGTGGTTATACATATAATACATGTATCTAATCATGTATGTATAACTAAAGTATGCATAAGTGGGTAAACAATGAATAAGGGTATGAGTAATACCCTTAAGAGTAGACAAAGACAAAATAGGATTATATGTAATATATCCTATGTATGAATAGATGATAAGAATGGTGTATGTGGATACCTAAGAAATAGAATATGATTATATGTAATACAATCATAAGAGTATGTAAGTATGTCTAGATACCATTAGTATTGTAGAATGTTATATGATACTAGACATATATATAGATTAAGTACTTAACATATTAAGTACTAGATGAGTAATAGAAGTATTCTTAATGAGATGAAGATATAGACTGTCCAAGGGACATGTGTTATGTGATAAGTCACATAACAAGGATATATATACAGAGAAAGTAGGTTCGTACGGGAACAAGTTATAGAAGGTTCCTTCGGGGACAAGAGTATGATTCCATCGGGAATAGGGGATAGATGCTCCTATGAGAACAAGAGAATGGTTCCTTCGGGGACAAGAGTATGGTTCCTATGGGAACACGAGTAAGGTTCCTTAAGGGACAAGAATATGGTTCCTACAGGAGCAAGAGTCAGGTTCCTACAGGAGCAAGAGTCAGGTTCCTTCAGGGACAAATTTATGGTCCCTACGGGTTCAAGAGTAAAGTTCCTTCGGGGTCAAGAGTATGGTTTCTTCGGGGACAAGAGATAGAGATTCCTCTGGGAATAGAGTAGAGGTTCCTATGAGGACAAAGAGTATGATTCCTACAGGAATGAGATTATGTCCCTACGGGGAAAGAGATAGATGATTCACTTTGGGAATATAGATAGATGATTCTTGTAAGGATCTAATTTGAGTATGATTAGAAGAAATAAAGAGCAGTTCCTTACGAGGAACAAGAGTAGAGAGTTCTTGGTAAGAAATTAGATGTAACCCATAAGGGGTTAAGAGTAAGGAGTCCATGAGGGATTCAAGAGTAAAAAAGAAAGATCAGGGATCCATGGTGGATCACAAGAAAGACGGTTAATACTTGGTTAGCATGCCTATTAATGAAAGTGAGATGTTATTCCCTTAAAGTATGAATCGTAACCTTTGGGTCTAGATAAGTACAGAGTGCTAAGGTATTAGAGATGAGGATAGAGAAAGAGCTAGATTATGTATAGAGTTTGAGAAGAGCTTGTTAAGAGCATAAGAGATAAAGTACGAGAAGAGCTTATTAAGAGACTAAGAGTAGAGTAAGTAACAGAGTAAAGAAGAGCAGAGTTAGAGACAAAGATAGAGTATGAAAATAGCTTATTAAGAGGCTTAAGAGAAAGAGTAGAAAGAAAGAACAAATCAGAGAAAGAGATAGATGAGAATGAGAAAGAGAAAGATAGTAGTATATACTATGAAAGAAAGAAAGAAAAATTAGAGAAAGATGAAAAAGATGGATGAATGAAAAGAATAATAGTGTATGTTATTAGAGAAAGAGTTAGAAGATAGAGTATTAGAAAGACAAGGAAAGAAAGATAAGAAAAGAAAGAATGATAACTCACCAGACGTTTTGTGTCTGATACTGCGGAGTTTTATGTATTGTAGGTTCAGGTAGTAGCAGTCGTTATACCAGAAGAGAAGACTCCGCACAAGGAAGAAATAAATAGTAGGATGTTATTATTGTATTTCATTGTTGTTTCAAATTGTATGCAAGATTTTTATTATAAACCCATGATTATTCCTGGGAAGTAAAAGGTTTTAATTTTTTCATATTTCTGCACATGTAAGAAAACTCTGATATTTCCCATAGATTAGATGTATAGAAGAGTTGGGTCGTTATAGTGTGTTTTAAGAAGCGCCCAACGCTTTGCTAGAGGACAAAGTAGTCGGGCTTTAGGCTTAAAACATGTATGTCTGAGAAAAGTCAGAAAGTGCCCCACGCTTTGGCTTAATCTAAAGGATAAAATGAATTAATCAGTTAAGTCAATTCCCTATCTTCTAGAGTAACTCTCATGAGGAAATCAGCAAAGCTTCTAGCTTTATCCATTAAGACGAACTAAAACTCACTAGATCTAGATTATTAAGTGCAAAATGGCATAAATACTTCATAAAACATACATGGATCCAAGGAACTTTACAACTAGAAAAGGTCCCAGAGACAATCCTTAGTGCTAAGAAGGAGTTTGAGTCATCTCAACTCCAAGTTCACCACCAAAATGGGACCAAAAACATAAAAATAGATCATAAGCTAGATCTATCAAACTAGAAGTCAATATTGAAGCTTTTTACTCATAATGGTTCAGAAATGATGTAGCTTTGCTAGATCTACACTTGAGCTCTTCACCCAAACACTTTGCAAACAACTTGATCTTCAAGCTTCACACCAAAACATGAAGGGTAAGCTTCCAAAAGAGATTTCAAGCTCCAAAATGTGTGTTTGTGTGTGTATGAGAGAGAGAGAGAGAGAGAGTTAGGATTTCTCTAGGGTTTGTTTAAGAGTGATAGAGGTTGTAAGTGATCCAACCCCAGGCCATAAGTGTGCTTAAATACTCAACAAACCCTAAAATCCCATAACTAGTTTGGGCTAAGAGCACCCCGCGCTTTTGGTCAAAGGCATATATTTTCAGTTTTTCAATAGCTTAAGCACACTTACTTCTCTTTGTTCCTACGAACAAAATTGTTCCATTATTACCAACAGAATAGAACAAATATGAACCCTTGCGTTGAAATAATCCACTAAAGAGGGGGTCCATAACATAGTCATAGTATATTTCCAATGCAATAAAGTTACGTAGTGTCTTCCTGTGTTTTTAATAAACAGTCGCTACCCCCTGGTATGTGCCGCTTTCCTAATCAAAAGATAGGAGAGCACCCCTTCTCCCGAAGTTACGGGGTCATTTTGTCGAGTTCCTTCGACATGGTTCTCTCAAGCGCCCTAGTATACTCTACTTGTTCACCTGTGTCGGTTTCGGGTACGGTCAGTTCACCGGGAAGCACCTCATGGCTATGTCATAATAGATCCGAACACTTGCCCCGGATCGACTTCCAGATCATAATTGCTCTAGTGAATAACTAAAGAAAATAGGGAATCTATACTCGAGCGTTCAACTGGGCCCCTGACAGGATAGGTGAGGAATCTTGATATTTTTTATTGGGGCCTACAACTTCTCCGAGCCGACGAGCATCCCTTTCCACTGCGCATTTCTCGAACAAAGAAGACTAGGTTTTCTTTCTCTAAACAGATAGAGTTCCGGGATAAAATTAAGCCTAAGCCTGAGTTCAAGAACCTTGCGACTAAAGAAAGGATTTCTCTAGGGTTTGTTTAAGAGTGATAGAGGTTGTAAGTGATCCAACCCTAGGCCATAAGTGTGCTTAAATACTCAACAAACCCTAAAATCCCATAACTAGTTTGGGCTAAGAGCACCCCGCGCTTTTGGTCAAAGTCATAGATTTTCAGTTTTTCAATAGCTTAAGAAAATTAAAGCTAAAGCGTATACAAACCAGGAAATGGGTGTTACATATACACATAAGTTACAAAACTCTTGAGTAGTAGTTATTAATTACTTATGAATTTAAAAAAAAAAAAAAAAAAAAAAAAAAAAAAAAAAAAAAAACTTCTGATTTGTAGTGGGAGCTTTAAATGAATATGTTGCAAGTAAAGTGGTCTTTGTTATAATAGATATATAGAAAGGGCATCTTGTCATGTTGTCATATTTTTAACTCATATTTGTTCTAGTAATAGTTTCAGTAATAATATAATTTATTTTTGTAATTATATTAGTTCCGTACTCAACGACAAAACTCAATCAAACAATCATATAAGACATAGCAAACTAAAAGCACACATCTTTAAGAAATTATAACAATTAAACTAAAAACCGGTCATCTTTTTCTTTTGGCTTTAAATATAATACCATAAACGTTTTCCTGAAATGTAAAGAAAGTAGAAGGCAAATGTATGGAATAAATTCAAAAAAGAGAAGATTACACCATATAGCTTTTAGTATTTAAAAACCATGAGAATGATACTCACTTTGAGTTTTCCCTGGTATATTTCATCATTCAACGCTTTCTTTTTGAAATCAACGTATCAAAAACCTTTAACCTTGTTGATCTACTATTTATATTCATATTCTCTCTAAATTTTGTATATAGTTTGTGTGTGGGTGTGTTTGCTAAAATTATCGATCCTTTTTATAGTAATAAAATATATAGATTGCTCCTTTAAAACCATTGATCCTAATAAACTTTAACTTTTTTTTTTGTTTTAATTGGAAAATCAAAAATACGATTAAATGAGATTAAATGACTGCTTTTTTAAAAAACAATAGACATTTTTTTGATTTGATTTCTTTAAAAAAATCGTTTCAAAGTTGTCGAAAAAAAACTCCCAACGTAATAAGAATAATTGTTAAGTTGACGAGTCAAATTCACTATTTTGACATTATAGCTGTTAGGCAAAACAAGCATGAGGTCCTAATCAGAACCGCGAAACATGGCAACAAAACGAGTCATGAGCCAGTTTTGATAGTTTCGACACAATTTATTGGCTTAGTCGTATTGACATATTTGATGTCTTGTACTCTTATATATATATATATATATATATATATATATATATATATATATATATATATATATATATATATATATATATATATATATATATATATATATATATATATATCAAGTTTGTAAAATTCGTTTGACGTTAGCTCGACGATGGACTAGTGTTAAAGATTAATCGGTCTTGGTGGAGATTAATCGAGGATTAATTGGGAACCATAAATTATTAATAAAATATTAAAATTAATTAAATATTAATATATCTCATGAAAAACAAGTACTTCAAATTAGAAAATAAGAAAAGTTGTAATTTGGAAATTGAGAAATACGAAAATATGAACATTTTGGTATAATATTTGAAATTTTGAAAATTTGAAAATTTTGCAGTAAAAAAAGAAAGTTGGTTTTTTGATTTTTTTAAAAAATATAAAAAAAAAAAATTTGGTGTTTTTTCGACTTTTTTTCGATTTTTTTGACTTTTTTTTACTTTTATCGACTTTTGTTGACCGATTAATCCCGCCAAACCCGATTAATCCTAAATTTCCGATTAATGTCTTAATCCTCGACGGTTGGAGAACGCCAAACGATTAATCGCCGATTAATCCCGATTTTTGCAACCATGATATATATATATATATATATATATATATATATATATATATATATATATATATATATATATATATATATATATATATATATATATATATACACACACACACACGGGCGGCATTGAGGGGGCAAAAGTGGATAGTAATACAAGACTTAATTTTTTTGAGGGCCTAATTTTATTATTATTATTATTATTATTATTATTATTATATATAATAGCAATAAAAGTTCTGTTTTATGGGTTGTCCTGGGCATTTAATAATATTTAAATCCTCAGGACTATATATATATATATATATATATATATATATATATATATATATATATATATATATATATATATATATATATATAGTCTGGATCCGGTAGGAATCCAAAAATTGGTAGGAACCACAAACACTATTCTCCACCAATCAATTCGTTTATTTTCGGTTTTTTGGTTTTTTTTTATATTTCGTTAAAATAATCAAAATAATAATAAATAGATATTTGCTCGATTTTAACGTTTTTATTTTTTTTTTGTTTTTTACATTATTATTTATTTTCTTTTTTGTTTTTTGTAATATCTTTACGACATAATTGCAGATTGTAAGTTTTTTTTCTTTTTTTTTTGTTTTTTTATTGTTATTTTTTTTTTTTTGCTTTTTTTTAAATTAAATATCGGTTTGAGTTTTTAATGTTTAACAATTATAAAATTTTAAATAAGAAAAATATTAAGGATCATAATATTTTCTGTTCATACATTTTTTGAATCATATTTTTTTTGGATCAAAAAATTTTGAATTAAATTATTTTGAATCTTATTATCTTTTAAATCATAACAATATTATGCATCATACATTTTTTGATCATATTAATTTGGATCATAATATATTGAACTAAATAAAGTATTTGTTCAATACAGCATTTAGATCATTATATTTTTTGAACTATTTAATTTTGAATCATAAAAAATATAATAATTAAGGATTATTAAATATTTGAATCAAAATATTTTTAGATCCTAACAAGTTATGAATCATAATGTTTTTGAATCATAAATATTTTCTATCATCTCTATTTGGATCATATTATGTTTAACATTTTTCTTTAAAAATGTTTAATCTTTTAAAATCAAGTTTGGTATCT
This sequence comes from Lactuca serriola, assembly GCF_051521515.1. Lineage (NCBI taxonomy): Eukaryota > Viridiplantae > Streptophyta > Magnoliopsida > Asterales > Asteraceae > Lactuca > Lactuca serriola. The sequence continues at coordinate 34,984,840 of NC_136411.1, forward strand.
AAAACACCTTATTTTCTAAAAATTCTTTTTACAAAGTCATTAGAATAGTGAGTAGAAGTATTCTTTAAATTTTTATAATTCTTGAAGAATTTTTTTTCTGGGTTTTTTTATAAATATAAAAAATAAAAAATAATATTTTTTTTTCAAATTTTCATGATTGTGCTCATTTTGTAGAGAATTAAATTTTAAGAACTTTCGTTTTTTCAGAATTTTTTTTTCAAATAAAAAAAAAGTATGGTCGAAAAACTAAACAAGTGGAAAAAAAAACTCACCAGCCAATATAGGCTGGACACTTGTCATGCCGAGGATAGGGGCACGTGGCAGCGCCCGAAGAGACCACATAAGCCGAATTTTTCTTTTTTCTTTTTTCTTTTAATCTTTTTGTTTTTGTCAATTGTATCATCCAAACAATTAACCTTCTCTGGAAATTATCAAATCTCACAAGTAATTACCAAAATGTCATATCATCTCGCGAGATTTTGACGATAAATAAAATCAAATCTTTGCCATTTATATGTTCAATCTTAAGGCCAAAAATTGTCCTTATGGTTCCTATAACTTTTTGTGTTCTTTCTTGATTCTCTCTCTCTCTCTCTCTCTCTCTCTCTCTCTCTCTCTCTATATATATATATATATATATATATATATATATATATATATATATATATATATATATATATATATATATATAGAGAGAGAGAGAGAGAGAGGTGGGTTCAATTGAGAAAATAAAAAAGGTTGAGAATGGGGGAATCATTCTCAGCCACTCATTTAATTAGCCTCTAAACATAAAGGACACGGCGGCAAACTTGTAAATATGATATAATAGCCTTCAATCACAAATACGTAAGTGTAGAGAATTAGATAATAGTTGAAATTCATTCGTTTTTTGCTCTTTCAATCCAACCTTCAATTCTGCTTGAATACGAACATATCTTCAAGATCTACGATTAATTATACTCCCAGCATCATTAGAACAACATCATCGATAATCAACAAAAAATTCAATTTGTATCATTCATTCAACATCGTTCATCAAATAAAACATCGAAATTAAGGTTAGAAAAAGATCAAATCATTTTTTGCTTGAAATTTTCATATATTTCTCTACTAATCTACTATTTTGTAAGATTTAAATAGTCAAAGTATCATATTTATCACATTTTTAAAAAAGTTAACTTGTATGCACTCCAACTGTTTGATGAAATGCATAAACTAAATTACCACGTTATATTCACGTATGAATATGTTTTCTCACCTGAATCAATATGTGATTATTAAAACACAAAACAAATATGCAAGTCTGTATGTTATTCATATGTGAATAACATATAAAAATTATATATATTTCTGAAAACACATTGTAATATTCATATATGAATATACTGTGCAATATTCACATATGAATATACCAACTATTATTCATAAGTGAATATACGATTTAATATTCATAAGTGAATATACTATGTACTATTTTCATGTGATATATCATATAATACTATATAATATTCACATATGAAAGTATCATCTAATATTCATAAGTGAATATACCATCTAACATTTACAAGTGAATATACTATGTAATATTCACAAGTGAATGCATCGTCTAATATTTAAATATGAATATACTATGTTTAGTATATGCTATATTCATATATGAATGATACTTAAATTGTAAAAAAAAAAATTAATCATAGTTTTTATTCATAAGTGAATAACGAATATACTATAGTAAAAACCAGATTCATTTTTATTCACTTATGAATAACGATAGCTGAAAATATAAATAAAAAAAAATTATTCTATCTTAAAACTATATCAATATGGATGTCTATTTGTAGAGAATAAAAAATCATGAATTTTGGTATATTTAAAACCATTTTTCGATAAAAATAGTTTCTTAAAAATTTAAAAAAAAAACGAAAAAACTATGTTTTTTCTTATATTAAGGTAATGTTTAGCATAGTTTAAGGAAACATGTTTTGTTGGAAAACACATGTGCATTCCTTTCCCATTTCCACCGGTACGTTGGAGGCTTTTGCGGCTAAAATAAATGATTGGCTCATAATGATTCCCCCATTCTCAACCTTTTTTTTCTCAATTGAACCCTCCTATATATATATATATATATATATATATATATATATATATATATATATATATATATATATATATATATATATATATATATATATATAAAAGGGCACGATCCACATAGAAGTTGTAAAAGAATTGTTAATTGGTTATGTGTTAAGTTTGTAATATAGATATAGGGTTTTGAAATTGAAGACACTTAAAACCATATTAATTAAAAAAAACACATGTATTATTAACAACCCAAACTCTGCATTTAGAAACATGAAATGTAGAAGAAGTCTCAGTTTACACATTATTAGGATGAAACTCATCCTTACCAATATAGAAAGTTCTCCCATAAATATTGATGATGATGATCTCGTTAATCCACCATGAACTTTTTTTTCTCCTTTTGTATAATATATCATCAATTTTTGTGTTGGATATTAATTTAAGTTAGGGTCTGTTACTGTTAAATGGCCTTCACTATTTACAATAACTATTATATATTTAAACCTGTTTTTATACATGTATATATGAACAAACTTTATTGCTAAAATAGTTTATATTCATGAGATTATTTTCTGAAATTTTACATGTAAACGAAAAGATACAATTCAGAAAATAGTAACAAAACACCGTTGTTAAACATTCTAACAAGAAATTAACATAACACATGTCAACGCACATCAACCATCGTTCATCTTTTGAAGGAACAACTTCTGATCCTCTATGTAATTGTCAATGCACTCTAGAAGTTCAACCAAAGAAGCCAACTTTTGTAAATCTATTTTCTTTACTTCGATGATGAACAAAGTAATGACGATTTGCTTTGGAGAAGTTAGTAACATTTTTATTTCATCCATTAACATTTCGTTTTCTTCATACTCCTTGATGTCTTCAATCATCAACAATCTCTTTGGCCTCCGAGATATATTGTTGTTTATATCGTTTTCGATGGCCTTCTTCATGATAGAATATTTGCATAACTTGATCTTGGTGAGGTATGATTTTTGTAACTCTCGCATGTTAGGGCTAGATGATTTGAGTAATTATAATAAATAACTATTCATGTTATTGAATAATTTAATCCTCGAATAGGATAATCGTTAATTAGCCTTGTATGTTACAGAATATAAAGACATGGTATCACTAAGCGATAGGAATAACATTTTTAATAAAAGATTATTTATGGTAAATAATCTTGATGAAAGTTGTAGCAGACATGATGAGGATTTCGTGAGTATAAAGAATGCTCAAATCTGACTCCGTATGAAGAAGTTATGATTGTTCGAAGTTTTGCGTTCAGAACTATACGGCAAAGCATGTCGTAAAAAATGAATCAGAGATAGGTTTCTTATTAGCCTAAGTAATCTAAACGAAAGTCATAATTATCATAAAAGCAAAAGTGTACATATAAAGAAGGCCTAAATCTGACTTCGTATGATAAAGTTATGATTTTTCGAAGTTTCGGTACAACAGTGTGCGACATGGAAATCGAAATTTAAATTTGTTCAATTTTAGCCAAAAAAATGTAAATATGAATCCATCGATGTAAAGACAATCGAGAACGGAGTTTGTATAAAGGATTTATGATTTTCCTACTGACTTTAACAGTCTAATCTCTATAAAAATATAAATTTAAATGAAGTGAAAAATAGTTGTGAAGGCCTAGAGGAAAGTTGTAGTGCTCGTCGAGAGGATTATAGGGATATAAAGAACGTTGAAAATGGAGCTTGTATTCGAAAGTTATGGTTGTTCAAATATCTACGGGGGAAAAAGAAAAACTTGTTGTGATGACGTGGTGGCCCAAGAGCGTTCCATGTGGTGAGGCGGCGAACGAACTCTTACACTGACATGCTGACATGGCACAATGATGACGCGACACATGGTGCCACGAGAATTGGTCACATGGTGATGTTCTAGAAGGTATGACGCGGACCAACAAGGCAACGACACGTGGCACCGCACAAAACCGGAGACGTAGACCAAGGACGCGGTGAGCCCAAAGTATAAGGTACAGCTAGGCTCATGAAATCTCCTATAAATAATAGTCGAATCTCAACCATTCTACTTAACCCTTCCATACAACTTTCTCTCTAAGCTCTTTCCCCCTTTAAGTCCGACTTTTTCTAAGCTTCTGACCATTTTAGCGAGGATATGAGGTATCTATGAGTCCAAAAAAATAGAAGCTTTCGAGTCGGAGTTTGTAATACCCTGTTTATTTATTTGATAAATAAATAAATTAATGAACGAATAGTAGCCCTAAAATAAATAGTTATATATCAAAGGATGGTCTCGAAGGGCTAATTGTCATAATTTTAGAAGTTGGGGGTTAAAAGTGTAAGTTTTGGATTTAATTTGAGAAGGAATTCAGAAGTTAGGGTGCGTTGGGTAATTAATGGACTTAAATTGAAAAGATTTGAAGGCTTAAGGGTTTATTGGTAATTTAGGGATCTATTATGATAGAAATTTATGAGATCAAGGCTTAAAATGTAAGTTTTGGAGTTAGTTTGTAAAGATTTATGAAGGCAGGGTTAAAAGTGTAAATTATGAACTTATTTTGAAAGAAAAGAAGGAAGGAGGGATCGATTATGTTAATATGGGAATGTGTTTTAAAGCACCGGGTATTTAGTCATTGCATAACCCTAACCCTAGAGGGTATCACCAGCCGTCACCCTCCTTATGTCTTCCCTTTCCAACCGCTACCTTCCCTTCTCCTATGCTCCGGCGTCGCCATCACTGTATCAAGGTCGCTAGCCGCCGAGCCAAGTGCAGTCGTCGCCTTTGCGTTGCGAACGAAGATGAAGATCAACGGAGGCGTTGTGTAGTCGGTCGTGGAGAGGGTCGAGTCACAGCCGACATGTCGCTGTGGTTGTTGCTGCTGGATTACTCACTCACCGCCGGTCACCGTGGCCTTTCTTGCCGAGGAAACGAGCCATGGATGAGCCGCTGCCCTCGGTTGAAGTCGTTGCCACTATTCCTTCTTCTTCATCCTTTTCTGTCGTTGTTCACAGCCACACCCAGCTGTTGTCGGTGCTGTTCTAGCCGCTGCTTTCCCCGAGCGCCACTTTCTAGCCATTGTGTCACCGCCGCTGCTGCCTAGCGGCCGATGAAGAGAAAGGTTGCTGCTTCGACGTGATTCAATTGTCGAGATCGCAACCCCAACCGCCATCCCCACTATTTTGTGGCTGTTGAAGTCGATGAGCCGCTGCCGCCTCTATTCGCCGCCTTCCTGTCGCCACCAGCCACTTTGGAAGGTGGCTGTGTGCGTGTGCTTCTATGGGTTTAGTTCGGGAATCTGTCAGCCAGCAGCTGGGGTCGAGTCTGCGGGACTTCAGCAAGTGTGGGATTGTGTCTTCGGGACTTCAGCAGTGTGAGGTGAGTTACCTTCCAGTAGCGGTGGGTCTACGGCCACAATGTCGGCCCACCAATAGGAGTTGTATGTTAGATGATTGTCTTTGTGATATCATCTAGGTTTGCTGCTACTTGATATGTTTATATGCTGGCATGATATGTATATGTGATAGTATTAGAGTTCTGTTGTTAGGACCGAAGGGTAGGTCAGACACCCCAGATATGTCTGACAGTGTGTGATGATATGTTTATATGCTGGCATGATAAGTTATATGTGATAGTGGTAGTAGGAGGGGAATAGTCCCCAAGTTCGATCGTTAGGACCGAAGGGTAGATCGGACACCCCAGATATGTCTGATAATATGTTATGTTATGATATATGTGATAGTAGCAGTAGGGGTGAAATAGTCCCCGGTAGTCGGGTGAAATAGAGCGACGGGTACGTCAAGCACCCCAAAATGGATTGACCTGGTTAAGTCAGACACCCCAGAATTGTCTGACAATACATTATGTTATGCTATATGGTAGTAGTAGGGGTGAAATAGTCCCCTGTGATCGGGTGAAATAGACCGACGGGTACGTCAAGCACCCCAGAATGGCTTGACCTAGGTATGTCAAACACCCTAGAATGGTTTGATCTGGGTACGTCAAACACCCCAGAATGGTTTGACCTGGGTAAGGCAGGCGCCCCAGAATTTCCTGACAGTATATTGTATGGTATGTGGTATGATGGGGGAACTCACTAAGCTTTGTGCTTACGGTTTTCAGTTTTGGTTTCAGGTACTTCGTTTTCAAAGGAAAGGAGCTGGCTCGATCGCAGCGCATCACACTATGGTTTTCCGCACATGAGATCTTTGGGATTACACTCTGATATTGTTTTATGATAACATGTTTGATTATTTCCACTTTGGTTTTGACATGACATGATATTACAAATGTTTTATTACACTGTTGGTTTTATAATGACGTATTTAAAAATGAAAATTTTGGCCTGTATTTTTGGGATGTTACAAGTTGGTATCAAAGCCTTGGTTTTAGGGATTCGGACATACTCTCGGGTGTGTCTGAACTCAAACTAAGGGCTTGGTATTAAAATTTTCAAAAGTAAAACCAATTTATAAAAAGGAGTTTGAAAAGAATCTAAAAAGAGAAAAGAACTTTGAGAAGAATAAAGTGTGTGATGCGTGCAATCAACCGAGCTCAAGTAAGTTTTTCCCCAAGATACCCATACGAGATATGTTATGATATGATTATGAGAATTGCATGCTAGATTAGGACTAAGGATCTAGGAGGATGCCTTATATGTCTATTGTATGTGCTCGTAGACTTGCATGCTAGTACTGACCAGTCAGTAATAGGATAGCCTGTTTAGGTTATGCCTGATTGTATGAGCCTTTGAATTTCATGTACAGATTCCTGATTAGAAGATAGAATGATTTGATTGGTATATGATGGTTAGATTTTCCATTGTCTAAATGTTTCTTGCTTTGTGCTTTGTGGACTCTTAGTAATGTGAGTTAGCTATTAAGTGAATATGCTAAGTCACATGTGGCACAGGCTGGATAATCTCAGAGTGATATATTTGACCCTATTGCGCAGCTCTCGTTTGAGTCTAACCGTTATAGGGATGAGTCTGTTACTTGAAGGATTATCTGATCTCTGTTGCATGTGGCTATATTCATGAGGTAGCTAGTTGACATTACTGGGAATCTTTCAGCAGCTGAGGACTAGGTGAGTTCGGGAACCTAGGGAAACCTAGGATATATTTTAGTGAGTTAGTAGTGAGGCTCAGTTAGACTTGGGTGTACCAATTGAGGAAGTTACTTGGAGGATCCGGGAGGATTGCTAAGGAAAGTACGGATAGGTGTGGAAGGTAGTATTGGGCCCGTACTACTAAAAGCACAAGATCCATACTCGAATCGGTGAGAGCCTTGGAGAATCTAAAAAGCTTCAGGGAAGGGTTTGTGACCCAGTTAGGGGACAGAGGATGTTCTAGTTGTTGCAGCTTAGCCATTGGCAAGCGAGCTAGTGAACGTGACAGGGTGTCAGACCCTGAAGGATATGATTTCCAATAGTTGCAGATGTGAGACCGATTTGGAGCACCCTGGAGAGAGAGGGTTATGCTAAGTGTGTATAGTAGAGAGTCCCAGGAAGAGACCCATGACTTCTGATCATCAGGTGAAAGGCCAGCAAGGCCGGAGACGGTGCAACGGGAACGAGAAAGTGCACGAGGGAGTTTGTCACTCCAAGGGTTTAGGCTGCTACAGGGTAGCGGGGTTGGTCATGTCAGCAGAAGGGGATCAGTATTCCTCCAGATGTTGCGGGTATGTCATCTCCTATTACTATTAAGTGGATGTTTGGAATACATATCGCTTTGGAATTGTGAGTGAGTTTGGATAAGTCAGATCTCGGGTCGTTTTTCTGCTAGTGTTTGGGTTACCAAGGATCATATATGCCATCCTGCATGCCGAAAGGTCCTTGATGAACCCAAAGAGGGACGCATCTTACGGAGTGGGTTCCGCGCACACCATTATCATTTCGGATCTTTTTTTTTCAGGATCTATGCAGGAGTATTATTTTAAGGATACTCGATCAGGGTTGGAGTGATTGTTCTCCAATGAAGTCAGCGTTCAGAGGTTCTATCATTGTTCAGGTATGGTCGATAATTATTTATGGACGAACTTTGGAGTTCAAGGCACTACCGTTGCTAGGATAGAACTGGTGACATGAAAAGGGTAGTGTCAGTTGCGGGTGTTAGATGCATAAGTGGTTGGTCATCGCATGTTCAGGATAATTGTGTTTTCGCATGGGCTGTGTTCGGTTAGATTTCAATGGTACCGCAAGATTGGAAACGAGAACGAGGATTCGTCAGCCAGAGTGAAGATTGAGATCTTCAATTGACAACATGATACATGGATCGAGGTGTCAGACTGGATCAGATTCCAAGAGTACTCATCGAGATTTCCGAGGATGGGAGATCTCAGGGTTTAATCGGCGATTAAGCGCTAGCATTGGCAGGCACAGGATGTCATCAGTGGGATATTAGGAAGCGAGAAGGATTGGGAATCCTTCAATTCTCATGTAATGTGAGGACTTAGTCAAATCTAAGTGGGGGAGAGACTTTTTATAAAGCTCTTCAATTGTGAGTTCTGGTTGCGCGGGGTGCAATCTCTTAGGCACCCTGTCAACCAGAAGGGTATTCTAGTCGATCCGGCCAATATAGAGGTCGTGATTCAGTGGAAGATTCCGAGGTCTCCATCTGAGATTCGGAGTTTCCTGGGTCTAACAGGTTATTACCGGAGATTTATACGAGACTTCCCCAAGATTGAGGTTCCTTTGATCCGACCTTCGTTGGGGGCCTGAGCAACAGGCAGCCTTCGAGACTCTCGGACATCGGTTGTGTGAGGCACTGATTCTCACCTTGCCAGAGGGTGTAGATGATTTCGTGGTTTGTTGTGACACTTTGATCACGAGCATGGGTACGGTAATGATACAATGGGGTCACGTGATAACATGTTTCGGGAACCAGATTTGAGTTCTGGTTAGGACCCAAGTTCAGTTGTGTGTTAGGTCGAGTGCATGTTCGACCCAGTATGGAAAGTGTTGTAAGACTACGGGGGTAGCCGTAGCATTCACTCGCAGTCAGATAGTTTGGAAAGTGTTGTAAGACTACGGGGGTAGCCGTAGCATTCACTAGCAGTCAGTTATCATGGGAAGTGTTGTAAGACTACGGGGGTAGCCGTAGCATTCACTAGCAGCAGATCGTGTGAGAGGTGTTGTGAGTCTGCGGGTGTAGCCGTAGCATTCACCAGGTTGGCAGATAGTACTAAAGTGTTGTAAGTCTGCGGGTGTAGCCGTAGCATTCACTAGCAGCTAGATAGTGATAGAATGTTGTAAGTCTGCGGGTGTAGCCGTAGCATTCACTAGGTTGGTAGATGGCATGAGCGTGTTGTTAGAACGCGAAAGGAACAGTAGTACCCACCAGTTCGGGTGCGGCAGTGAGGATATGGAAATCCCCATATTGGATTTCGGTATTACCCAGATGGATTAGATCTGGTTGAGCTAGTGATAAGACTGTAGGAACGCCACTACAGTTGTGAGATTAGGGAAGTAATGGACTGCGTAAGGGTGTTGGTGATGTAAGGCTACCATTGGTTAGGTAGCGATCACTTTTATTCTTGGATTGGATGATGACAGGATGCGATGCATGGACCCGATCGGTTAGATCAAAAATTCGTTAGAGTCACAGTGGCATGATAACTAGTGGCAACTAGTTCCAGAGAAGGATTTCGTTCAGAAGTCGTGTGAGGCGACTAAGTAGGAAGTCCTTTGGCTCCGCAGTCGGTTGGAAACCTAGTATTTCAGAGGATTGACAAGCGAATTAAGACCCAGGAGGTCTTGGTAGCTTTTGGTAAGCAGCTATGTAGCAGTGTATGCTACTTCAGGCGGTTCAGTGTTCGAGTAGTTTCAACGTTTGGGATGTGATAGTATGTGTGTTTTAGTTGCATATGCGCACGGAATAGCTGGTTTATTGGGGAGTGACAAGTCACCCACAGTGGGATTAGCTAAGCCTTAGCCGAGGATAAGTGATCTGCAGAGGTAATTGGGTTTGTCACCTAGGTTTATGGCGGGAACCACATGCTATCAGAAATTAAGTAGTCAGTTGGGGGATAAACAAACTAGAATCATCGATAATGATTTAGTATGAGTGGTCTGTCAGGGATTCAGACCATCTCGAGACAGTAGATTTCGGACAGAGTACATGTGGTCTTGTTGCAAGGAATTCGGCACCTGCGGATTTTAGGGCTTTACGAGGATTGGTCGTCGCTACCCTGGGAAGGCTAGGGTGTTCCCAGATTCATGGCCATGCTACTAGAGTGGTTGGGCGAGTAAGGAATGGTAAGGAATGATTTCGAGGACGAAATCTAATTTAAGTGGGGGAGAGTTGTAATACCCTATTTATTTATTTGATAAATAAATAAATTAATGAACGAATAGTAGCCCTAAAATAAATAGTTATATATCAAAGGATGGTCTCGAAGGGCTAATTGTCATAATTTTAGAAGTTGGGGGTTAAAAGTGTAAGTTCTGGATTTAATTTGAGAAGGAATTCAGAAGTTAGGGTGCGTTGGGTAATTAATGGACTTAAATTGAAAAGATTTGAAGGCTTAAGGGTTTATTGGTAATTTAGGGATCTATTATGAAAGAAATTTATGAGATCAAGGCTTAAAATGTAAGTTTTGGAGTTAGTTTGTAAAGATTTATGAAGGTAGGGTTAAAAGTGTAAATTATGAACTTATTTTGAAAGAAAAGAAGGAAGGAGGGATCGATTATGTTAATATGGGAATGTGTTTTAAGGCACCGGGTATTTAGTCATTGCATAACCCTAACCCTAGAGGGTATCACCAGCCGTCACCCTCCTTATGTCTTCCCTTCCCAACTGCTACCTTCCCTTCTCCTATGCTCCGACGTCGCCATCACTATATCAAGGTCGCTAGCCACCGAGCCAAGTGCAGCCGTCGCCTTTGCGTTGCGAACGAAGATGAAGATCAATGGAGGCGCTGTGTAGTCGGTCGTGGAGAGGGTCGAGTCACAGCCGACATGTCGCTGTGGTTGTTGTTGCTGGATTACTCACTCACCACCGGTCACCGTGGCCTTTCTTGCCGGGGAAACGAGCCATGGATGAGCCGCTGCCCTCGGTTGAAGTCGTTGCCACTATTCCTTCTTCTTCATCCTTTTCTGTCGTTGTTCACAGCCACACCCAGCTGTTTTCGGTGCTGTTCTAGCCGCTGCTTTCCCCGAGCGCCACTTTCTAGCCATTGTGTCACCGCCGCTGCTGCCTAGCGGCCGATGAAGAGAAAGGTTGCTGCTTCGACGTGATTCAATTGTCGAGATCGCAACCCCAACCGCCATCCCCACTATTTTGTGGCTGTTGAAGTCGATGAGCCGCTGCCGCCTCTATTCGCCGCCTTCCTGTCGCCACCAGCCACTTTGGAAGGTGGCTGTGTGCGTGTGCTTCTATGGGTTTAGTTCGGGAATCTGTCAGCCAGCAGTTGGGGTCGAGTATGCGGGACTTCAGCAAGTGTGGGATTGTATCTTCGGGACTTCAGCAGTTTGAGGTGAGTTACCTTCCAGTAGCGGTGGGTCTACGGCCACAATGTCGGCCCACCAATAGGAGTTGTATGTTAGATGATTGTCTTTGTGATATCATCTAGGTTTGCTACTACCTGATATGTTTATATGTTGGCATGATATGTATATGTGATAGTAGTAGAGTTCGGTTGTTAGGACCGAAGGGTAGGTCAGACACCCCAGATATGTCTGACAGTGTGTGATGATATGTTTATATGCTGGCATGATATGTTATATGTGATAGTGGTAGTAGGAGGGGAATAGTCCCCAAGTTCGGTCGTTAGGACCGAAGGGTAGATCGGACACCCCAAATATGTCTGATAATATGTTATATTATGATATATGTGATAGTAGCAGTAGGGGTGAAATAGTCCCCGGTAGTCGGGTGAAATAGACCGACGGGTACGTCAAGCACCCCAGAATGGCTTGACTTGGGTAAGTCATACACCCCAGAATTGTCTGACAGTACATTATGTTATGTTATGTGGTAATAGTAGGGGTGAAATAGTCCCCGGTAGTCGGGTGAAATAGACCGACGGGTACGTCAAGCACCCCAGAATGGCTTGACCTGGGTAAGTCAGACACCTCAGAATTGTCTGACAGTACATTATGTTATGCTATGTGGTAGTAGTAGGGGGTGAAATAGTCCCCGGTAGTCGGGTGAAATAGACCGACGGGTACGTTAAGCACCCCAGAATGGCTTGACCTGGGTATGTCAAACACCCCATAATGGTTTGACCTAGGTACGTCAAACACCCCAGAATGGTTTGACCTGGGTAAGGCAGGCGCCCCAGAATTGCCTGACAGTATATTGTATAGTATGTGGTATGATGGGGGAACTCACTAAGCTTTATGCTTACGGTTTTCAGTTTTGGTTTCAGGTACTTCGTTTTCAAAGGAAAGGAGTCGGCTCGATCGCAGCGCATCACACTATGGTTTTCCGCACATGAGATCTTTGGGATTACACTATGATATTGTTTTATGATAACATGTTTGATTATTTCCACTTTGGTTTTGACATGACATGATATACTTGTTATGCTTTAAGTATAACTTATGTTTAAGTTCATTATTTTTATTATGAAACTATAAACAAGATTTTATTAGTGATTCCATGCCATAATATTGATTGATCTACTTATGAGAGTGATGTCTAAGCTAGATTTAGTAAGGTGTTTACAGTGGGATTTCCAAATAGTATAATTTGTATACCAAACGGACCCTACCTCTTATATGATCTTACTTGGTATTCCTTATTTAATAGATCTCGATGTATTCATTGGGATTGTTCAGGAATCTGGGAAATAGTATAAATACGAAAAAATACTGAAGTATAGTAATATTCATATTTAGGATGTTGGAAATGGATAAGCTGAAGTATTAGCAAAGGAACTAGCTTTCACGAGGACCTTCCACCTTAATCAGGTGAGTACATAGTTACTTTCATGAACATGATTTTAATACAAGTATTTATTAAATGTATTAAATATCTTCGAAAGTTTATATGTGAATGATATGATTATTTCCATGAATATGTGATAAATGTATATTTGATAATATACTCTATGCGAACCAGATATGGTTCTATATGTGTTAAGATGTATATGTAATACTATTACATGATAATAATAATAATAATAATAATAATAGAAGTATTATTTCCGAGAAAGTAATTTATGTTAATACCTAGTACTTCGTGTTAAATGTATATATTAGATTAGGATATTATTTCCTAAACAGGGTTGGTAATGGAAGTTGATTATAAGCATTGTAGTCTTTCCTAGTGATAAGTTAAGACTTATAAAGGATGCTTAGTTTGAGTTAAGTTGAAGAGATTTACCATGTACTATAAATATATTACATAGGCAAGAACTCTGGGATGATTATTGGTATTACAACTTTGTTTAGTTATACCCTAAGACTTAAAAATGGATGCTTAGTTTAACTATGTTTGGATATTGGGTAGCATCTTATTAAGAGTATGTGTGAGATGGGAACGGAGAGTAGAACTCTATTTGATGATATTGATGATCGATGGGGTATGTTTCACGTATGGGAGTACTATATTTGTATCCCTCTCCTAAAATTTTGATCGACAACTTGGGTGACCGATGAGGTATGTTTCACGTACATGAGTGTTATATTAGTATATATCCCCCCCCCCCCTTCTTTTTCTTTGTGATTCATCCTTTCTTTTAATGAAGTGATCGGACGAGTTTCGTGTGTCAGCTTTTCCATTCACAAAGTAATTGAGGGAACTTCGTAGACTGCCAAATAGCATGTAATAGATCACTAGTAGGTATGCCTGATGTTATCTTTCCATATAGGGTGGTTCTGAGAGTGAAACTTTATTCAATAACACTTGGGATCAGACAACTGCTAGGCATAGTCATCTAGATGACCACCCCTGACTTAACTGTCTTGAGATATTTATGAACAATGGTTCATGTGACTTGCTCCATCCCCTCATTTGTTGTCTTTATTGATCCTCGTTTGCTGCCAAGGAATCGTCGAATCAACGTAGTCAACTAGTTGTTCACATTGATCCTTCTGGTTAGATCTTGTAAGGTCGTTGTATAGGATCAATATGTGAGGACCAACGGGATAGGGTAGATTGTATTATAGAAAATGATATATATGTGTTGATGGTAACAGTTGGTTTTATAGGTTTAAGATATATGATTATTATCATTAAAACATTGTAGGATTGAAACCCCTATGTATCTTACCAAGTTTCCCAACCTGACCCACTCATTTTATATGCATCATAGGTAACGATGTTTAGATTGTTGAACACTTGAATTGGATGTTGAGTTATCGAAAAGAATACCTGCAATAGTGTTCATGACCGTTAGGTCTTTGCGATGTAACATATGTTGTGTATCGATTATGACATCCTTATAATTTTTATAAATTTGTGACAATCATTTGTACTTAAAAGAATTGTAATATACTGGGAATTTCCGCAAATAAAATATATCATGATTTTGAAAGAGTAAAGAAATTTTTTTTCGGTTCTGGAAATTAGAGATGTAACAATTTTCCCAAGGTGTTAACAACATCTTCATATTTCATTGATGTAAAGGGTTTTAAGTACAAATATGGTAAAAAAAAAATTAAACAGTGAATGTATGTTCTTCTAAAAGGTTATGTGAAAAGGTGATGGTGTTTTTATGGAAAAATGTTAGTTTTTGATGATTTGGGTATTTTTGGAGGGGTGCTAGTGATGGATGATGAAATCAAGAAGAAATGTTCTTAGGAACAGGGTAACGAAGATTATGATGTTTGAAGGAAAATACATGGGTTTTGGTTGCTTGGTGAATGAGGGAATCAAAGGTGCAAAAGATTGAGGAAGGGTAAAAGAAGATACAAAAAAGGTGACGCAATGGGGTATTCATATTTATATGGAGGAATTATAGTTTAGAAAAGGAAATGATAACATGTGATAACTAATGAAAAAAATAATTACTTTATATATTGAAACCATCAGAAGGGTTAATTGGATATTTGATTTTAAACAAATTAGAAAAACTGGTTTTATGGGTATTGATTTGATTGATTTTTCTTATCATGTTTTAAAAAACTTCAATTTCAATTTTAATACAATTTTTAATCAATTTTAATTGCACCAGGGATTGTTGAAGAATGTAGTGTTTATCTTAAATTTTAACTTGATTTTTGGGAAATAAAGATTAAGAATTGGTTTAACTTAACAAAAAACCAAATATTATTGTAGAATTGCAAGAATAATCAATTTCAAATGCACATAACATTCTTAAAGAATGTGGGTTATTTGTTGTTCAATAAGTAAAGAACATTCTTGAAAGAAATAACATTTGTAGGAATAGAAGAATAAAACAAGAATTACAAGTGCATAAATGACATTCTTGAAGAATAAGACATAAATTAGAATGCACAACTTGCATTTTTTAAGAATAATTTAACATTCTTAAAATAATAAAAGACATTATTTAAGAATAATACATTAAAAATAGAAGAAGGTAGAAAAAATTACCAATACATGAAACCAATGTTTTAAAAACCGGTTTTTAGTTGAACCGGTTCCCGGTTTAACCGGTTCAACCGTCGGGTGAACCGGTTTCTATATTTTTCATGTATTTTTTTATTTTCCTACACATGCATACATATAGAAATTATGAATTTGATGTTTACAAGTTCAAACATTAAAAATACATATAAAAATAAGTTGTAGATGAATCCAAATACATTAAAATAATACTTAACCGTAAGTTTTAGTGTTTTACATCAATCCATATACGTCAAAAAGAAAATAAAGTATAATACCGAAACGATATATAGTTTTTGATGAATACAAACACATCAAAAGAATTTATAACATTTACCATATTTTTTTATATAGAGAAACTAAATAGATTTGAAAAAAATTACCAAAGTTTATTATGTAAATGGTTTTTTTTCATGTGTTTTTATTCGATTTAACCGGTTTATTTTGACCGGTTCAACCGGTTTTTTCTAAAAACCGGCCGGTTCATAAATCAATGTAAAACCGGTGATAGTTGAACCGCTCCCTCTCCCGGTTTCCGGTTCGACCGGCCGGTTCAACCGGTTTTTAAAACATTGCATGAAACATCCTTGATATGTACAGGTTTTGCAGTTACATTGTTTTGCATTCCATTCTTCAAGAATGTTGTTATTACATTCTTAAAAAAATATTTGAATAGAAAAATATGACTGGAAGAATAAAAAATAGTGTAAGAAAAACAAAGAATAGTGTACATGGTTGCTTTTCTTCAATTCAAATTTATGGGTTGCTTTTCTTCAATTCAAATTTCTGGGTTCAAGGAAGATGTTTGCTCATTCACGCAAGTATGAAAAACAAAGAATGGTGTTGCGTAAAAAAATAATAAAATAAAAATAAAAATAAAAATAATTAAAGAACAGGGTTGCTTTCCTTCAAATTGATTGTGTTTATAAAAATAACAACATTGCATGTGCTTTGGTGGCGTGATTATCAGTTATATATGTTTGGGGTGATTTGTGATAGTGTAATTGTTGGTTTTGGAATTTTAAATTGAAATATGGTTGTAAATCGTTTCTGATGATTTCTATTGGGGCCTAGAAGGTTATAGTGGAGATACGAATTCCCAATGGATCACGTAGGTTCATTTTCCGAATTGATATTTCTATCATATGCCCAGATTACAATAAATCCAGTCTAGAATAATCCAAATGAACACTTGTGAATTTAAGCACAGAGACACAAGCCAACTCATTAGAGAATCCTGAGTTTGTTTAAAGAAAAGAAGAAGAAGAGCTGAGAAAGCTATATGACGACTCAGTAGAAGAGCCGTATTTATGTTTGACAAATTAGCGTTTCCGTCTTCTTAATTAGTTAAGTAAATCTCATAAATATTGGCATAATCAATGGTTTCCAAAACTGATTAAATTTGTCAAATTTATCATAGTCAGCAGGGGCTCTGCCTCTTCGATCCTACTAAGGGCGCTGCCCCTAGGACCCTTGTTGGGGCATAGCCTCCTTAACCTTCGTCATTTTGTCGTACCGACTTATAATTCGATCTTTTATATATATATATATATATATATATATATATATATATATATATATATATATATCTTCGTCATTTTGTCATACCGACTTATAATTCAATCTTTTATATATATATATATATATATATATATATATATATATATATATATATATATATATATATATATATATATATATATATATATATATGCGTTCCACACACACCAAACATATAATATAGAGTAAAAATTATAAATTCCTTAACCTCACATATTAACCTCATATATTAGTTCCAATTACACAAAATGTCTGGTGACATCAAAATTAACACCAATTTCTTTTATACATGTAAAAAGGGTCAATTGCTTATAATGAACACAATATCTTGGAAAACAAAAGTGTTGGCTTTCAATTGCATATGAACTACTTCCGATTAACTTCAAATTTTTACCAAATGAGCAAAGCTCAAAACGATTGCTTATGATGAATAAAAAGATCGATTAAGAGATATGGTAGTAGATGATGTGGGTGGCTACATATGGTGATGCGGTAAAGAAGGTTGCATACTTGTATAGGGTTCTTCCAAAACTGAATGAACATAATATAAGTCTACTTACATAATTATAGAATTTATGGAGGTTCTAATTATATTATACAAATCGACTAATGTATCCCTCTCTAATAATTGGTTATACACTTGCACAATACTTAAAATGTTATACATAGACCTACTATATATATATATATATATATATATATATATATATATATATATATATATATATATATATATATATATATAAGAATTATTGTAAACTAGTAGTGTAACACATGTCAAATAGAGGTACTATATTAAAGAAAATGCAGGCTTTTTAGTAGACAATGACTGGGAATATGATATTAATTTAATCATAAAGTTGTATTTTTGCTTTATGGTTGTTAATTAATTGTTTTACTTAATATATGCTTTCTTTATGAAGCACTAATCGGAAAGAAGTAAAATTGGATTTTATACATGGTGCAGAATTGTCGACAATTGTTATTGTGTTATTACTATAATTCCACTAAGATATGGTGGGTCCAACTGCAAATGTCAACCAAGGTCGCCTTACAAATGATATAGTTGACCAAAATTTTCTAAATCAACCAATTTTTTAATTCCTTTATCTTTTTCATCTACCAAATGCATACCATAATTTAATAACCATTAGCATGAAGAACACAAAAAACATAAATTGGTGTATAAACCATATATACATAAAAACCAGAGATTAAATAAAAGACTTCCATTAAGGTTACTAAAAAAAGGAAACTAAAACAAAGAAAAAAGACCATATCACTTTCATTCCCAAGTAACAGAAATCATGGAATTGGCAATTCCGGACTCGCCAAATGTTGACTTGGTGTTGTAGTCCAAATCCTTCACTGCACCAGGAATGGCATGTGTCAACCGGAATGGCTTCTCATCACTACCTTCCAGATTCCCATGGCAGAATGACCACAGCAGCTGATGAACACAAGCAATCGGAAAGTCAGATAAAGATTAAATCATTAACTAATTTTGTAAGATAGGAGGGTAGTGTTTGGAATGCAGAATTGTGTTTGTTTGCCACAAAGGAAAGGAATGGAGTATTCCACAATGGAATCTTATTCCTTCTCATGAACTGATTTTCATTCCATTGATGGAATTGAATGGATATATTATGATAATAAATTACTTTTAGCTAAAGAATCTTTGAAAAAATATAGTGTTTTTCAAAAGTTACAAAACTTTAATGAGATTATCTTTTCTGTTTTCTAATAATAACTTAAATGTTTTTTTATTATAATTCTATTTTAAGCTTTGATAGTGTTTAAAACTTGATTTTGTTAACTACTGTTTTAAACGATAAAATAAACTTTTTTTTTACTAATTGAAATACATATACGACATAAAATATGTTTATATGCAATTTATTTCACATTATAATTTTATTTTGTTTACGTATATTTTTATAAAAGTAACATTTTTTTCTTTATTTATACTTGGTTTCCCAATTATACGTAACAAACACCATGTTTAAAAAAAAATGAACTTTCATGTGAAATTTCCATATTATGCATAAAATAAATAAATAAAAAATGCATAATTTTAATAATTAACAAAATTTTATTTACAAAAATAAAAACTTATTAACGTGCAAATGAACTATAATAAAATAATACTTTTTAGTTACTTCTAGAAGATAAGGTTGCAATGTAATTAAAATAATGAAACTTTTACAAAAAGATTTATCACTATAACTACATAAATAAAAATGGGTTATATTAAGAACTTTCTTTCCATTCCATTCCACGATGGAAAGAAAAATAAATAAATAAATAAATACCACCTGGCTGAGGAATGAAGATAAAAACAAATAGAAGGAATCACTGGTCCATTCCATTCCATCACATCATTTCAATGGAATGAACCATTCCATTCCTTTCCTGATTCCATCATACCAAACACTACCTAGAAGCAGAATGAAAATAATAGATTTTACTTGTATTGGATCGGATCTTAAAAAGTTCCTCTGAAGTCTGCGCCCATCTGGCATCCGGATTCCAACCCTGCAAACAAGATTCCGATCACCCTTGGGTTCTTCAGGTAGCGGTGGATAAGTCGGCTTCTCTGATTCCGGAGTATCTTTTTCAGTTTTAATAGCATCTGAACCTTTTGAGGGTTCTTCAATGCTATTTTTTGTTGTTTCCATAGATAATGCTCGTGCCACTCTCATCTCTTCATCTTCTTCACTTGTTCCATTTGCAACCACTGCAGCCTCATAATTTAGTTAGTATAAGTAACAATCACACATGTTAATATTGGTTTTATGTCTAATTTTAATCTCTTTAATTTAATTGGTAGATTCTTGTTGGATATTTGTGATTTTGGTAGTATGGAAACTATGAGATTTGGCATTCCTTTATTAGACAGAAATATAAAGTTTCTATTATGTAGAAGTTGATAATGAGAAGTTAGAGCCACAAGCATTGAAATGTGTATTTCAGGTGTTTAAAGCTGGAATTATAGAGTTACCTTTAAATAATCCTTTTTAAAAGATTAAATCTCATAGAGAATAACGACAAATTTTGTTTTGTTCGTTGGTTTTAATAAAAAAATTACTTTAATTGATTGTTTAGTCTCGAATATTATTAAATTATTTCCTAAATTTCAGATACTCCTATTAAGTTAACCGCATACCCTAATTTTTTTTTCTACATAGCCTCAACCTTACATTGCAAGAAATCAAAAGAGGCATCATATATGTATATGTTGTTGAAGCTTTATATGGTTGCATATGTCATAAATATTGATATAGTTGAGAAGCTCTCAATTTATGATAAAGCTAAATTATTATAAAGAATGTTTGATAAGTGGATTATAGATATACATGATGAGATCAAATTTCAACAAAAAACAATACTACTTAGATCTATGAGATTTGACTCATTCATGACATCACATGATTCTACTATGATAGTTGTGTAGATTCGAGACAATGTGATAATCAATCTTTTGTATACCTACTTAGATTGAAGATTGAAGAATCAATTGAATAAAAAGTTTGAAATGAAAGATTGAAGAATTCATGGTGTCAAAATTTGCAAAGATTACAAGTCGTTGCATTAAACCACAAAATACTATATATAGAAAGTATTGAAAGGTTATGATTATTTGGGACATAGCATTAATGGACCTAGTTTTTCCATTGTTAGTAAAACCATAATTTGGGTTTTAGCGCGTTTTTTTGCTATTTGGTTGTTCTCATATTTGCAACAAAACAAAACAAGTATATTAATATTACCATATTCAAAGATAACAAACTCAATACGTATATAACAAATCATAATAAGAAAAAAAAAACTTAATTATATCACAATAAAACAAAGTAGCAAACCTGGCATTGCTTGAATTTTAGGAGGTGGAGCTTGAGAATTTTCTCTTGGACGTTTGTGTGACAAACTAAAATGATGATCCTTAGGGCTACCATCCATGAATTGCAACAAATCCTTTCCAATTAATCAAATTTTACATTCAAATGTTAATCTTTTGAAATATCGAATACTATGAATTTCAACAACTGTATTTCATACCTCCAATAAATTTTCTGGTTGAATCATTCCACGCCATAAACGCATCTTTTGACCAGTAACAGGGTCAATAACAAGAGTTACAGGAACCGAATCCAATTTGTAGTATGTTTTTATCTTGCTTCCATCTTCTGTATCATCACATACCTACACACACACACACACACAACAAAAAATATAACCTTCTTTATTTTGCTACACATATACTTTTTCAGATGTGAGCTTTTTGGATTGTTAATAGTAATATTATAATAAAAAATAAACCTGCCAGAAGATGAAATTAGACATGATTGTTTGAGAAACAGCTTCATTAGCCCATGTATCTCGATTAAGCTACACAAAAGGTATCATTAATAAACAGCATAATCATAGCATCCATAAAAAATAACTATTTTTACATTAAAAAGCAAGTTAGAATAAAACAAAACACACCATATGTGAGCTAAATTCCCTGGTTGATTGCAAGTTCACTAGAAGCCAACGATCTTGATTTTTAGCAGATTCTTTAGCCTGACATTATAACAAGTAAATTATAACTTATTTATTAAGATATATGTTATAAAATTCACAATTTTACCTTCTCAAATGGGCCATGGAACATCAAAGCAAAAGGAGGGCGATATAAGGTGGCAAGATTATCTCTAGAAGTATCAGCTGTTGATGTGGCACCACCACTTTGGTCTGTTTCCCATACTCCAGGATGTTTTAGTTCCTCTTCAAAGTTTCTAAAGGGTACAACTGTACGTGCTTCAAGTGGAGTATACCCCAATCTTGTTGCTCTAAACACAAGAAAAGGACACAATGTACATGGTTTATAAAAAGGTTTCTAATGATGAAAGACATAATCTACACAAATGAGTAAAGTGGAATACCCAAAGCGCATTGGAGTGTCATAAAGAACATCCCTTTTCACTGGTAGAGGTGCACGAACTTCATTGTTATCATCTTCTCTGGTGTTTTTGGAACCATTGTTGTTCTCTGAGCCTCTGAGACGACATTCGGTGAAAGATTTGGTAAATGGGAGGTAAGGATTATATAGAAAAAGAAGATCTTAGTTTAAATTTCGCATCATCCACCTACCCGATCTTTTGGTCGGACAAAAGCCCATCGTTTTCTACAGGTGGAACATATGGAGACGATGATGCAGCTGCTCCACCTTCGTTTCCTATGTAAAAAAGTTGAATAGCTTCTTCAAGTTTCCAGCTTGTGGCCTGAATTCATGGAATCAGAACCAAAAAAATATAATGTTAACAACAATTCCAACAGACTGATCATAAATAAGTATACATATGTGTGTAACATTATCAATCGATCGATTAATATCAACCAAACAGGGATAGCAATTGGAACCTGTAAAAACTGCCTGGCAGTGTCGGCAGTCTGTCCGACAGCAATTTCAAGAAACAAAGAGACCATATTTTGCTGGTCGGTCGCAGATAGAACGCCGCCACTCTCCATCTTCGATTCTTCTTGTTCTTCTTCTTCTTTTTTTATCTCCGAATGAATCAACGAGTCGAAATCAGTAACACTACCAAAACCCTGATGGGAGATGGGATTGGATTTGGAGGTTACGGGGATGAAATTTTGTTTTTCAGGAGTGGGAGATTGGGGAAAACCCAGGGGGCGAAGGCGATTATCAAAATAGAGGTTATTGGATCGAAGTTCACAATGGATTTATATTAGCGACTGTTGAAGAATTACAAAAGGCCCATTTTGCTCATTTTACTGGTTATAGATAATGACTTACAAAACAAAAGTTAATATATTTTTCGGTTTGTACAGATTTAGTTATGTCTTTTTGTTTATATTTTACCATTGAATTTGTTGAATTATTTAAAAAACATCCTTATGACTTGCTATAGGAAGTTTAGCCGGTTGTCTGGCGTTCTTGTGAGTTCCGGCGAGTCTCCTGTCATCTTCTCTGGCCAAAAATGAATTTTTCCGGCGACTTTGTCATCTCCAGAAACCAAGAAGTTTGAAAGGTTCCAAATTCATGGATTTTCAAGGAAGAAAAAAGGTCATAGCAGATCTAGTGTTCTTGGTTACAAGAACACATGAACTCATATTTCGATTTCAAAAGAAGGAGGGTTGTGAAGATGAAGTGGTTGTGAAGTTGAACGTGAAAACCATCAGAAACTCAGATCTAGCACCATAAGAAATCCCAAAGCTCGATTTCTTGTATGAACTCGATTTCATATTTAAGTTCATGTGTGTGTGTTTAGATTCGAGTTTTGGGTGCATAAATCGAAACGAGAAAAAAGAGGTTTTTTTATCAGAAAATCAAATGAGGATGTATGGAGATCTAAAGATTGAATGAAGAGATCTTGGTTTAAACTCGAATGAAGATATCTGAAAATCACGCCAAATCTTAAAGATCATTTGATTTCAAATCTGAACACTTCTGGAGCTCTTTTTTTGGGAAGAAGATGAACATGATGAAGACGAACACCTTTCTAAAATCGATGAACACACCATGTTTGAAGGTTTTCAAGGGAAAATTTGAGCATCAGATCTGGGTTGAAGACAATAAACATCAGATATGGGTTAGAGTTTGAAGATGATGAACTTCATATACGGAACAATACTTAGATTTCAAAACACGATGTAGCTTCAAACCCATTTTCCAAATCTGACCTTCAAATCGATTTCATCCATGAAGTGTGTGTCGGATCTAACAAAACAAGAAGGTGTGTATTGGAAATCATTTCCAAATCATTCCATGTTGTTCATTAGCTTTGGTTCCAAAAATCTGATGAATCTGATGAACACACATATAAAATCGATTTCTAAACACAAATATGACTCTAAAACTCATTTTCTGGGTTGAAGTGGTTGAAGGATTTTTGGGTCACTGGAGTCTGGAGAACATGGAGCCTTTCCGGAACTCACAAGAACGTCGGAAACCGGATAAACCTCCGATAGCAGGTCATAAGGATGTTTTTTGAACGGTTCAACAAGTTCAATGGTTAAATATAAACAAAAAAAATCCAGTGACCAAATGTATACAAATCAAAAAATACATTACCCTTTTAAGTCATTATCCCTTTACTTTATCCTAGGACAATCACAAATCATGAGAAATAATAAGGTAAATAGCATAAAATATTTAATTGATACCAAAATTCTAATTTGATATTGTGTTTTTTTGTTTCAAATTTAACATTATGTTTTTTATTTTGCTTTCAATGTAACCATATTACCGGTTAGAACCGGTTTGTCGGTTACCACTCTGTTACTTCTCTGTTACTTTTGTTACTTCCTGTGTGACTTTGTCCATATCAACGAGTTTCATTACACCCTTTTCCTAATCATCCTCTTCCCTCATTTACCTCTTCCCCATCATTTACCCTTGTCTCGACAAAGCACATACCAACCCTCATTAACTAAGGTTTTCACACTCTGTAACTTCGAAGATTTTCTATCTTTAGCAGCATGTATGTTCATCGCATGCCATCGATTGCAGGAAGAAAGTTGAAACCATACCACGAAGCAACAAAAACCGTCTGATCGTATCGAAAGGGGGCCCTATTATGAATCAGATTTGAAGAAAAGTGAGTGCGATAAACACTAATATTCATTATCGTAAAGCGACTCTAAAAGGGAATTTGTTGTTGATCAGGTGTTGGATGATTGTGATGCAAATGAATAATCAAGTTCTCAACATTTGAAGATACCTTTTGATGTTTTCCTTTATAATTTATGTCATCTTCCGGTTTACAATGAGAGGGAAAATGTTGATGATGAAGCTATTAGAGAAGAATTTCATATTGATAATGAAAAGGAAGAGGAGGAGGATGAGGTTGTTCAAGATCTAACCCAATTTAGTGTTCTTGACCCTTATGTTTATTAGAAGAAACTGAAACCACATTTTGGTAAAAGGTATGCTAGTAAAGCTGAGTTAAGGTTCAAACTAACTATGTTGTTCACAATGGTTATCCAATTAAGGTGACAAAATCTTTTAGTACAAGGCTTCAAGAAAAATGTGGTTTAACAATAAAGGTAATAGGTGTACCTTCAAGTTGTGAGCATCCTGGATGAAC
Source organism: Lactuca serriola (assembly GCF_051521515.1). Classification (NCBI taxonomy): domain Eukaryota; kingdom Viridiplantae; phylum Streptophyta; class Magnoliopsida; order Asterales; family Asteraceae; genus Lactuca; species Lactuca serriola. Next base: position 35,010,088 of record NC_136411.1, read on the forward strand.
AATGGGAATTTTTCAAATCAAGGGTCTTACTGGTAAGCATAGTTACGTTAGGGAGTACAAGTATGCCAATTGGTTAATCTTGACTGGATTGCTAAAGAATTCTTGAAACAATTGAGTGTTACACCAAGAATGAAAGCCAGTGAGGAGAAAGAAGATATAAAGAATAAGTTTTTTATGCATGGTGTCTAGGGGACAGTGTTATAGGACAAAAATAAAGCACAACAAGTTGTAACTAGAAAGTCAGAGCATTATGCTCATATATAGGAATATGGAGGAGAGATCATCAAATCAAACCCTGGTATTACAGGATAGGTTGGAGTTGATCTCAAAGAATATGATAGCAGTGTGTTTAAAATATTTTATGTATATTTCAAGGCTTTAAGGGATCAGCAAATTAGGGGTTGTAGAAGAGTCATTGGCATAGATGGTTGTTTTTTAAAAGGTTGATGCAAAGGGGAGCTACTCATTGCAATAGGTACGGATAAGAACAACCAGGTTTACCTAATAGCATGAGTTATTGTTGATGTTGAAAAAACAAGTCAAATTGAGCGTGGTTTATTCAATTTCTTGTAGAGGACCTTGGTTTACAATTAGGTGATTGGTTAACAATAATTGATTATCATCATAAGGTATATCCAATCACTCTTTTTTGTATGTTTACTCTTTTTCGTATCATGTAACATATTTTGTATCATGTAACTTTTTTGTATCATGCAAAGTTTAGTAGAGGTTGTCAAAGAGGTGTTATCATTATTAGTTGAGCATAGGCAGTGTGTCAAACATGCGCATGTCAACTTCAAAAAGGTGTACAATGAGATATATTGTAAGTGATATTTTTGGACAGCTTCAATTTCAGCCATAGATTCCTTTTTTGTTGTGACAATGGAGGAACTCAAAGCAATAAATGGGAATGCTTATGAATACTTGATGGTAAAGAACCCAAAAAAATGGAGTATGGCAATTTTTTTAGTGAAGGTAGAGCATGTGAAGTTGTAGAAAAATGTATATTAGAGAGATTCAATTCAGTTATTCTAAAGGCAAGGACTAAACCATTTTCTTACTATGTTGGATGATATCAGAATGTATGTTATGGAGAGGTTTTATAGGATGTCTACAAAGCACTTAACATGGAGTGAAGACGTATGTCCTATAATATTGACAAAGGTTTCTAAGAACAAAGAGGTCCCCAGAGAGAATTAATATACTTCAGCTTGGAAAAAAGGTTGTTGGACCAGGGTCTACTAGTTTGGAGCATGTTTCTTTAGAGTGAGTTATGGGTTGATGGGACAGTGTTTATGTTAGCCCTTTTTGTATTAAGTTATCCCATATACTTTAATTATCTCTTGTAAATGGTATACCAAAACATTACTACCCTTTTTTGTAAATAAGATGGGTCAATATGGTCAAAATGTATGGGATTTTTTGGTAACAAATCATGTAAGCTTGGTATGGTGATTATGGACCTAAACACTTTATTGAACTTCAATAGTATCTTTTTGGCACATAAGGGTAATTTGGTACCATTTGACCATAAACATATACACTCCATTGTTATTGTCTATTGCTATTATATTTGGACAATATCCTCATAAACATACATATTTCACTCTCTTAAAAGTATACACACTTTATATATATATATATATATATATATATATATATATATATATATATATATATATATATATATATGGTCAACATTGGACCTTACCAAACATTACTTCCAACTTAAAAACCTAACACAACTTCCTGCTTACCCCTTGTACACTATCCACATCAAAATCCCCACAATAACTATTAAAAAGACAAGCAAACCAATCACATCCCTAATAAGAACTAGCATTATTTTTCACCTTGACTAGGGTTCAGTTTTTCCTTTTCTAGTGGTTTTTTTTTCTTCTTTTTTCCATGATTTCATACGAAAGTTCCTTGTACCATGAACTTACTTCACCATCATACCATTTAAAGTAACCATAGTCTTCATCCTCATCGGGGAAATACTTGCACCCAAAGTATCTTCTACCAGGATTCTTCTCACTCTTTGATATCGACATTGGGGTATCTAGTCCATAGTAGCACATCCTAGAGGCACTGTTGGCTGATTTGATTACCCAAATATGGTATGATGATCCAACTGATCGGGAGAGAGACATCATTGCATGTTCCTCGTGAAGAATTGAGAAGAAAAGTAAAGACCGGTTTAAGGGAAATAAGAGTAAAGAAGAAAAAGATCGACCGAGGGAAAGTTTTGTAGGTTAAGGTCCATTTATAAAGAGTTTATTGTCGTGTAGGGTCTAAGGTGGATGTCACATAAGCTAAATGTCCTAGTCAGCAAAGTGAAAACCAGTTAACCTAAAGGCAACCGGTAATAGGGTTACACTAAAAAAAAAGTAAAAACACATTGTCAAATTAAAAAAAAAGTGTCAAATTAGAATTTGGTGTAAAGTTAGTGACTTTTTTGTGTTATTTACCTTAAGTAATATGACAAAACTGGAAAAAATGGTCCATGTGGTTATTAAAAATATGTGATTTTGGTCTATATAAATTTGGATTTGGTATTATTGGTCCGGTGTTAGATTTGTTTTGGTGATTTTTGAACCCTATCAATTTGAAAAGACTATTATACCTTTTATATTTGTTTATTTATTTATTTTTTAATATTTATGTTAATGTTTTTTACTAATTAAAAATAAAAGAATGGGCTCTATCTCTATTTCTCTCTCACTTTGTTGGAAAAACATAATAGGCTTCATTTTTTAGGGTGTGTTCTTTTGTCACTGAAAAACATAATAGGTGGTGTATGTGTGTGTGTGTTTCATTAGAAACCAAGACCTCTCGTGAACACCAGAACTCTGGCTAGCACCTAAACTCCAACACCGCCTATGTAGTTGTCATACTCTTCATTTCTTCTTATTATTTCTCTTCTCCCTTCCCTTTTTTCTTTGATTTTCGAAAAAATCCCACTAAAGACAAACACAAACCATTCATCATAGTTGGGAAAACATGACATTTTTCTGCCACCGCCATAGCCGGATCGACCGTCGCCGCCCATGATAATTGGACCGTCATTCTCGTCGATCCATCCGCACTCTACCATCACCAAACCTATCATCATCAGCTACTCCATCGATTTCACCAATTTAAGTCGCCATCATTAGGTACAGAGGCGGAGCCATTACAGGGGCTAGCAGGTGTGCTGCCCCTCCAACTTCTCTTATTTGATATAAATAAGTATTGATTATAAACATATATTGTTTTAAGCTCATAATAAAAATGAATTTCAAGCCCACCAACCACCCTTTAGCTAGCCCAATTTATTTGATATTGTGTTGCACGATTACAAATAACAAATATATTAGTTGCGGCAATATTGTTTTAAGCCCATAATAAAAATGAATTTCAAGCCCACCAGCCACCCTTTAGCTAGCCCAATTTATTTGATATTGTGTTGCACGATTACAAATAACAAATATATTAGTTGCGGCAATTATCAATCGGCAAATCTATCTTGCGATTTACAAATCATCGGCAAAGTAAAAGAAGTACGGCAAATATAGTATTTAATTATTCATCACAATTACCTATTTAAATTGATCCACGTGAACTTTCAAAAGGTAATTTCCCTTTTTATTAGTTAATACATACTCTATTTATGTTCTTTTTTTTTTTAATTTCTGGTTAATATTTTTTTTAGCAGTATAATTTGTAATTAATGATAGTATTATGATTGGTCAATTGGTTTCTTAATTCTTATAATCATAGGGTAAACCATGAGAAAAAAAAACTATAGATTCTTTTTCAAACAAAGAAGACAGCCAACAACCATATTTTGTTAGAGAGAATATTAGACATTTTTTTTCTTTATCATATCTCTTTCAATTTTACAAACTCAAGCCCCCCTTATCTTAAAATCCTGGCTCCGCCCCTGATTAGGTACCACCATCAGAAAAGCGCCATCCATCAAAAAACGATACTCCGACGAAGTCGGTGCTAGTGAATTTAGGTTTCTGATGGAATAAATGGTAGTGGTCGGGGTGGTTGAAGTTTTGGGTGGTGTCCAGAAGAGAGAGAGAGAGAGAGAGAGAGAGAGAGAGAGAGAGAGAGAGGTGGATGTGATGATTGGGTTTTTTTATTTTGTAATTAAAATAATATTAAATAAAAAAATTAAAATTAAAAAAAAAACTATTTAAAGGCATATTCGTCATTTCAGATTGAGTATAGACCAAAAACACAAAAAAAAAAAAAATGGCAACCATAGAGACCAAAACCACACAAGGAATCCAAAATTAGACAACTGATGCACCACCAACAAAATTTAAACCAAAACCACATATTGTTAACCATAATGACCATTTTTTGTAATTTTGTCAAATAAAAATATTGTAGCATCCCAAAAACACGATAATATTTTTCATTTTTAATTTAAAGGAAATCGTTATTTTCAAGCAAACCCATCTCAAAATCAAGTATCAGAGTACAAATGTTTCCCAAGATCAATATATCATAAATCTAAAAACATAACACCGAAGCATGTGTACAATCATGTCTTCGCCTTGCCCCGATCATCTGAAACATGAAGTTAAACCATAAGCCAAAGCTTAGTGAGTTCCCCCAAAGTACCACATACAACCATACAAATAACAGCATGCATACATGAGCCTACAACCTAACTGGACCGTCACACTAGGCCTAAAACCTATCTGGACCGATCTCAGAGCCTTCAACATGACTGGACTGCCGCGTCGGACCTACAAACTATCTACACTGCTCTCCAAGCCTTTGACATGACTGGACCGTCTTACATGCCTTGAGTCTATCTGGGCTGCCCTGGGTATCATGGCCTTCAGCATAAAGCAGGACTGCCTCAACCCAACCAGCAATAACACATCAACATATATCATAACAATCAATATCTAACAAATACATGTAGTCTTATAGATCTACTAGTCTAACACATATCCAGTAATATATGTAATCATACAGTTCTATCAGTCTAACGCGTATCAATAATCACCAAGTAATCATACAGATCTACCGCATGCTCAGTATAACATCTATCAATATACCAAGATATCAAATCCAGTGGGTCGGCATTGGTGACTTCGACCCACAAGTAAAGTGAGGAAAACTCACCTCTCGGTCTGAAAAGGTCGATGATCAGGACATTCCTCCGAATATCAGCTATACATATCACTTATACATCAAATAGTGACTAATCTCAAATACAAGTCAGAATACCCCAAATACCCTTAGGCCAAACTTGGTCAAACCCTGGTTAGAGTCAAAATCAATCCACACTCGAATGTCCCACAATCCCCTAATCACGACGTGACCCCTAATGGTCACATCGTGACCTAATAAGTTAAATCAGTCGAGGAATACCATCCTCACGTCGTGACACCCATGTGCTCACGTCGTGAGAACCTTCTAATCAGAAGTTCTTAATGAAACTCATAATCCCTTTTTGGCTAAGCAACCAAACCCTCCATAGTGTCTTATTTACTCCAGGACATAAAAATCATGGATTTTTGGACATACATGTCCAATGCATGTCCTAAACACTAACTAGGGCACAAAAGAGGAAATGACACAAAATCTCATGCAAGAGTCTTAAAACTCAACCATATTCTAAATCTAGCATCTATACTACTCAAGGGACACTAGAGATCCATAAATTTGGCAACTTTATGGATTTCAACCACTACATCATCTTGAATATAAAAGATTAAGCATAAAAACCTAGATCTAAGCTAATGGACTCATAAAGCAATGAAGTTGAAACTCACAAAAGGTCCAGAAGGTGTGATAATTCTTGATGGGGAGACTTGAATGCAGAAAAGATGTACTAGATGCTCTTCCTCTTCTTTTCATTGGCTAGAATCACCACAAATAAGCTCAACATCAAATATGGATGTTAGGGTTTCAAATAGGAGTAAAAGGAGGTGATGGAGGCTGAGGGTGGGCTAACCCTAGCCCTCACTTCCTGTAAATACGGGATAAAACCCCTAAAACTAGGGTTTCCTCTCAGGCAGATCTCACATCATGAGCCATATGTGCTAATGTTGTGAGCCCAAAGGTGATGCGCGATTGCACTAACCTCCTCACGACGTGACATACATAGCTTACGTTGTGAGTAAGGTTAAACCTTTGAATTTTTAAACTTACCAATTGCTCACCTGAACTGAATGTTACAATTTTCCCCCTCTTGAACTAGACTTCATCCTCAAAGTCCGCTGTTGTGAACAACTTAGGGTAAGGCTCTTGGATCTCTGACTCGGGTTCCCACGTCCATTCGAAACCTTTCCGATGCAGCCACAAAACCTTGACCAAATACTACCTTGTTGCGCAAGGCCTTTGTCTTCTGATCCAAGATCGTCACTGGCCTCTCAATATAATTTAGGCGATCATCAACCTGAACATCATCCAGAGGAACAATCGCTGAATTATCGACCATATACTTCCAAAGCTTCAAAACATGGAAGGTGTTGTGGATCTGACTGAGCTCCCCAGGCAAATCCACCATGTATGCTACCTTGCTAACCCTGGCAATCACTCGAAATGACCCAATATACCGAGGCTCCAACTTTCCTTCTTCCTGAAGCATATTACACCCTTCCAAGGCGATACCTTCAGCAAAACCATGTCTCCAACCTGGAACTCAAGCTCAGATTGACGCTTGTCGGCATAACTCCTTTGCCGACTCTAAGTTGTCTACAACCTCTGTCTAATCTATTGAATAAGAGCTCTGTCATCTGAAGGACTACTTCACTCTTTCTCATAACCCTATGACCGACCTCTCCCCAACAGATTGGGGTACGACACTTCCTCCCATAGAGAAGCTCAAACGGTGGCGCGCCGATACTGGAGTGATAGTTGTTGTTGTAAGAAAAATCCGCCAGAGGAAAATAGGAGTCCCAAATCCCATCGAAATCTATGGCACAAGCTCTCAACATATCCTCAAGTATCTGCATTGTCCTCTCACTCAGGCTATTAGTCCGCAGATGATAAGCAGTGCTAAAGTGCAATCTCGTACCCAGTTCCTCGTGGAACTTCTACCAAAACCATGAAGTGAATCGAACATCCCGGTCTGAAACAATAGAAACCGGAACACCATCTCGAGCGACAATCTCACACACATAAACATCGGCCAATTTTTCAGCCGACAAACTCTCACGGATGGCTACAAAATAGGCACTCTTGGTCAATCGATCCACTATCACCCAAATCGCATCAAAGCTCTTAGCTTTCCTAGGCAAATTAGTGATGAAATTCATTGTGATCTATCCCCATTTCCACATGGGAACTTCCAAAGATTGAAGCTTTCCATACGGCCTCTGGTTCTTAGCTTTGACCATCCGACATGTAAAACACCGCTCGACATACCAAATATCTCTCGCTTCATGCACAACCACCAATAATTGAGTCGCAGATCCCAATACATCTTAGTGGATCCAAGGTGTATCGAAAATTTGTATTTGTGTGCCTCTTCCAACATAGCCTGTCTGACCCCACTAAAATCTGGTACCTATACTCGACCATACCGGGTCAATAATCCTTGGTTTTTGGTAGAAAACCTTTCGATCTTGCCTCTGAGTTGCTCCTGTTTCCAGTTCTTTTTCATGACTCCCTCCGCACGAGCCTCTCTAATCATACCCAACAATGGCGAATCAATAGAAATACTCATACAAATGCTCCTAACAGCGAAACTAGCTGTCTTGCAGCTCAAATCATCAGCGACCACATTTTCTTTCCCGGGGTGGTACAGAATCTCGTAGTCATAATCCTTGACCATGTCAAGCCACCTGCGCTACCTCATATTCAGATTCGGTTGATTGATGAGATACCTCAAACTCTTGTGATCCATGTAGATGGTACAACGGACCCCATACAAATAATACCACCAAATCCTGAGAGCAAACACCACTGCTCCCAACTCCAAATCATGAGTCGAATAACGAACCTCATGTAGCTTCAGCTACCGAGAAGCACAATTGATAACCCTCCCTCGCTACATAAGCACCGCCCCCAAACCAATGATAGATGCATCACAATATACGAAAAAAAATCCTCTACACCCTCAACCAGGTTCAACACTGGGGCCTCACATAACTTCCATCTCAATGTATCGAATGCAGCCTGTTGCTTAGGCCCCTCCAATGGAAATACACGCCCTTCCTCGTCAGACGAGTGAGGGGTACCATAATCTTGGAGAAGTCTTGAATAAATCTACGACAGTACCTTGCTAATCCCAAGAAACTCCTGATCTCACATGGGGATTTTGGAACCTCCCACTGCATAACAACCTCAATCTTGGTCGGGTCAACTAAGATCATGCTCTGGTTAACGAGATGCCCTAGGAACTGGACCTCTCGTAACCAAAACTCACACTTCAGGAACTTGGCATATAATTGTTCTCGCCTCAAAACTCCCAGAAGCTCTCGAAGGTGCTCCTCATGCTACTCCATGGTCTTGGAATACACCAAGATATAATCAATGAAAATAATGACTGATCGATCGAGCATCGTCTTGCATACCCACTTCATCAAATCCATAAATGTTGTCGGCGCATTGGTGAGCCCAAACGGCATCACCACGAACTTATAATGACTATAACAAGTCCGAAACACGGTCTTCTCCACGTCCTTCTCTTTAACCCTCATCTGATGATACCCTGACCTCTAATCAATCTTGGAGAACCAAGATGCACCCCGCAACTGATCGAAAAGGTCATCAATCCGCGGAAGTGGGTAACGGTTCTTCACGATCAATTTGTTCAACTCCTGGTAATCAATGCACATACGGTGTGAACCATCCTTCTTATTGATGAACAAAATCGATGCTCCCCCTACGAACTACTCGGTCTAATAAACTGCTTGCCCAACAGCTCCTGAATCTGATAGGATAAATCCTGCATCTCAGGCGGCGCCAAATCGGTACGACGCCATAGCAATCAAAGCCGCACTTGGAACCAAATCAATCATGAACTTGACCTGCCTCTCAGGAGGTACGTTAGGTAACTATTCTGGAAACACATCAACAAAATCCCTCATAATAGGAACATCCGAAACATAAACCTCCTTCCTAACCCGGGTGTTAACCACATACGCAAGATAACCCATACACCCGTGCTGCAGATACTGTCGAGCCCTGACATCAGAACAAAAGGCTGATCCAATCCTAGTACCCTCTCTATAGATAAATAGTTATCCCTCACTTTGGGTTCAAACTACCACCCACTGAACCTCGCAGTCCATCATAGCACCAAACCTGCTCAACCAATCCATCCCTACTATCATAACACACATCCGCCATGGGGATAGGAATCAAATTAATCGGGTAAGGCACCCCAAAAATCTCCAAGACACAACCTTGATAAATACTCGATGAAGAAACCCCATGTCCGTTGGCGATAGAAACCTGCAACAGATACTCTAACTCTCCAAGAGTCATATCAAAACTCATATTGAAGGACTGAGATACAAAGGACCAACTTGCACCAGAGTCAAATAGCATAAGAGCAGGCAAGGAGTTCACTAAGAAGGTACCTAAATTTTTTTTAAACATACGCATACCATAAAATAACTGACAGAATAATAAATGGAAACATACTAGTAATGACGTTCGGCGCTGCCCTGGTCTTCTCCGCCATATGCTGGAAAGCACAACCCTGAGCCCTTAGGGGCTCCTCCCTACCCTGGCGCCCATATATGATCCTAGGAGTAGCAGTAATTGGTGCCTGAACTGGCCTGGTGGTAAGTAAGGGGCAATAGGCCTTCACATGGCCCACCTGCTCGCAATGGTAACAAATCTTGGGACCCACAGGTGGGGCCTACTGACGGTAATCCCTCGTGTAGTGCCCCTCCTTGCCATATTTTTGGCAACCAAAAGAAGAAGATATATAAACCCCATCATGAACCTTGCCACACTTTCCACAAGTGCGACCCTTCGAACCTCCTGATCGCGAGTCAGCGAGTTTGAATCGCTTCGTCGCAGGCTGGGACTGAACGGGAGCTTGACGCTGCTTCATCATCTGCGTCTTAATCTTAATCTATTGCCTCCTTGCGGCCTCTTGGAGCTCAGCAAGGGTACCGTATCGTTGGGTAGACACAAACTGTCGGATATCCGTCTTAAGTATGCTAAAGTATCGGATCATCTGGTCCTGCTTCGAAGCCGAAAACTCGGGACAAAATAAAGTCCTCTCAATAAATATCTTGGTGATCTTCGTCACCATCTCAGTCGACTGCCTCATATCCAGGTACTCCTTGGTCAATCTCTCCCTCTCCACTAGGGGCAAATACTTCATACATAACATATTTGTGAACCGCTCCCAAGTCACCGCCACCCCTCTGCTCATGAGTGTAAGAGCCAGTAACCAATTTCCACCAATATTCGCCCCCGAACAGAGAAGGTTCAGGGCACACTTGGCCTTCTGGTCATCCATACAAGAACATGTGAAGAAACTACCCTCCGTATTAGACAACCACCTTATCGTCACAATCGGGCCCTTGACCGTATAAAACTCTGGCGGCTTCTTATTGTCAAATTCCCAATACTAGAAAGATCTCTCCTCCCGAATCCTCGCATCAATAATAATTGTGGTAGCTGTAGCAACAACAACCTCAATAAGAGCAACGTAGCGGTCTTCGAACAGCTCAATCATGGAGGTCTTGATAGACCCAAACAACTTCAGAATAGATCCCCATATAGCAGTAGCCACCTCAACGTAAATCATCTCACATATCTAATCATTAATCAATCATGGCCTATCTTGGCCATTCGCTCCAGATCCGGAACCAGATCCTCTCGTGAACACCATACTGAAAATGAACCAAAATATACCAAAAATGTCACAATTCATATCGCCACACTATCTCAGATAGACTAAACCCTCGGGCCTTGTGACTTCCTTGCTATTTGTATGAGTCCTATGTTTTCAGTATTATAAGCCCATACTACCTTCCACACTTACTCGTGTTTGTCTCAAGGATCATCACAACACTCAAACAAATCCTCAACTAAAATACATATACATATTATTGTCACTCTACTGATAATGGCTAATCATTCCTTATCTAGATGAATGTTCACACATACTTACCCATGAAACTTCCACCAACCCTATAGCCGCTCGTGCATGCTAGTCATACATAACGCTGGATCCTATAGACAGTCGAATACTTGATTATACCCTAAGACCACAACCAGATAAGGAACATGAAGTAAGTCCCAACCAAACATTCTCAGGCTATAGAATCTTAGTTATGTACAACTATGATGCGCACAGTAAGCAACTACAATAATGATGTAACTCCATACAGGAAATCTTCCTAGAATACAAATATTTCCCATGATCAATGTATCATAAATCTCAAAAACATAACACCGAAGGATGTGTATAATTACGCCTTCGACTTTCCCCGATCATCTGAAGTACCTGAAACATAAACTTAAACCGTAAGCCAAAGCTTAGTGAGTTCCCCCAAAGTACCACATAAACCATACAAATAACAACATGCATACATGAGCCTACAACCTGACTAGACCGCCGCACTTGGCCTACAACCTCTCTGGACCGCTCTTAGAGCCTTTAGCATAACTGGATTGCTATACCGGGCCTACAACCTATCTAGAATGCCCTCCAGGCCTTAAGCCTGACTGGACCGCCTCGTAGGCCTTCAATCTATTCAAACCGTCCTAGGTATCTTGGCCTTAAGTACAAAGTAGGACCGCCTTAACCTAACTGAAAATAGCACACCAACATATATCATAACAATCAATAGCTAACAAATACAGGTAGTCCAAGAGATCTACCAGTATAACACATATCCAGTAATACAGGTAATCATACAGTTGTACCAGTCTAATGCATATTAGTAATCATTAGGTAATCATACAGATCTACCACATTCTCAGCATAACATCTATCAATATACCAGGATATCAAATCCACTGGGCCGATCTTGGTGCCTTCGACCCATAAATACAGTGAGGAAAACTCACCTCTTAGTCTGAAAAGATCGTTGATCAGGACACTACTCCGAATATCATCTCTACAGGTCGCTTATTCATCAAATAGTGACCAATCTCAAATACACTCAAAATACCCAAAATACCCTTAGTTAAACTTGGTCAAAACCTGGCCAAAGTCAAAATATTCCACACTCGAAAGTCCCACAATCCCCTAGTCACATCATGACCCCTAATGGTCACGTTGTGACCTAATAAGTTAAAACAGTCAATAAATACCATCCTTACATCGTGACGCCCATGTGCTCACGTTGTGGGAACGCTCTGATCATAATTTCTTAATGAAACTTATAATCCCTTTTAGCCAAGCAACCAAATCCTCCATAGTGTCTTATTTACTCCAGGACATCATAAAAATCATGGCTTTTTTGACATACATGTCCAATGCATGTCCCAAACACTAACTAGGGCACCAAAGAGGAAATGACACCAAATCTCATGCAATAGTCTTAAAACTCAACCATATTCTAGATCTATCATCTATACTACTTAAGGGACACTAGAGATCCATAATTTGGCAACTTTATGGATTTTAACTAATACATCATCTTGAATATGAAGGACTGAGCATAAAAACCTAGATCTAAGCTTATAGAATCATAAAGCAATGAACTTGAAACTCACAAAAGGTCCAACAAAATGTATGATATTGCTTGATGGAGAGACTTGAATGCATAAATGGTGGACTAGATGCTCTTCCTCTTCTTCTCATTGGCTAGAATCACCACAAATAAGCTCAAGATCAAATATAGATGTCGGGGTTTCAAAGCATTGACGGATCTTCATAAGGGCGAGGGGGGTTATGCCCCCCTTGTTTTTTTTAGAACAAGTCCATTACTATTAAAAACTTTACATATTAGACCCAAAACAAAAAAAAATTGACTATGGCCCCCTGTTTCAAAGGGGAGTGCAAGGAGGTGATGGAGGTTGAGGGTGGGATAACCCTATCCCTCACTTCCTGTAAATATGGGATAAAACCCCCAAAATTAGGGTTTCCTCTCAGGCCGATCTCACGTCGTGAGCCATATATGCTCACGTCGAGAGCCCAAAGGTGATGCCCAATTACACTAGCCTCCTCACGACGTGACATACATACCTCACGTCCTGAGTAAGGTTAAACCTTTGAATTTTTAAACTTGACAATTGCTCACCTGAACTGAATGTTACAAATATTGAAGGATTGATTTCAATTTTTAAAATAAATGTTAAGACTATCCCATTAGCAATCTACCCTATTTTTTACTAAAAAAATAACTTTTTTTAACCACCACAATCTGATCATATCCAATTTTTCACACTCATTAGCAACCAAACACGAACCATTTCTTAATAAATATAATTTACATTTATTTTATTTTATTAAAATCTATTATAAATATTAATAATAAATATTTTATCTCAAAACAAATAAATTATATATTTTAAATATAAAGTTAAATAGAAATAGATAAAAATAAATTACATTTATCAAAATACTTAATAAAATAGATAAAACAAGATACAATCATAAAATGAAACATATATTACAAATACCAAAGGGCTTCTAGCCCAGCGGTACCAGATGTTGTCCTCCCTCCTAGAGGTTGAGGGTTCAAGTCTCATTGGAGACATAGGTGGAATTAGGGGTAGTTTAAAAGTAGAGTAGATTTACCGTTCTAAAAAAAATAAAATAAAATTTTAATTATTCACTAGTGCCGAATTTTTTACAAATATGTTTAGTTAAATTGCCTTTTAGATCGTTATGAGCTACGATATTACAAACTTGTGCCATGTTGGTTATAAAATAAAACTGGATAGGTCTGCAATTCGTTGAATGGAGTATTGAAAATGTTATTCATCTTCTATAGTTAAAATTTCAGATGGATCATAATAGTGAAGGTATGTAAGTCGTTTATCTTTAATGATAATATTATCATTATGAATGATGATACATGCAATCATAATTTTCTCCATCATATCATTGTCTCACACACGACAAGGGGCGTTGAATAAATCAAAAAAGAGCTTGTAAAACTCCAAATGGTCATTCAACATCTTTTCAAGCAACCTCGTGATGTTCAGTGAATAAATTTTGTTTAAAGTTGTTGAGAACTTATTGACTCGACAAAGGTAGCCCACGAAGGATATATGCATTCAGTGAGAGATAAAAAAAAAACCATATTATTTTCCCTATCATTCATGATGTAACTCACTTTGGTCCTCGACCTACCAAGACATCATAAAAAAAGGAGATTATTTAATTACGGTAATATTGTTGGATTAGTGTCTAAGTCCATAACTATTTTGGTATGTACTTGACCCGATGGTAAATGGTCCCTTTGGGTTGCCTTCACCAAAGCAACTTGATAGGATGAATTATGGAGAGAGAGGATTAATTATGATTTATTAATATATTATGAGAATAATATATTAAAGGAGAAATTATATTGTTTAATTAATATTAGTCAATAATTAATTAAGAATTAATTTTGTGGCTAAAAGAGATTAATTAAACTTAAGGGACTAGAACTATCAATTATATGATAGTTGAATATTGGGCTAATGGACTCCATATTAGAGGAGTGGACGAATTCTATGGGGAAACCCATTAGAAATCGTCCAAGGCCTCTAAGGAGGGAGTCCATGGGCTGCTTAGGGCCTAGGCAGTCAAATTAGGGTTTCCTTGTTAGATAACCCTAATAGCCTCACTATTTAAGGACCCTAGGGCACCAAAAACATGGATAAGAGTTTCCTGAGGGTTTCTAGACGTTTTTGAGTGCCTCTCCTCTTCTCCTTCTTCATCCTTATTACTCTTGGTGTTTGTGACTCCATTACAGGTGCAACACTTGAGGCACTAAGCTTTCTGAAGCCAATTACAAGGAGGAATAGACTGTTATTACTACATAACAATCAAAGGTAATTTCTAAACCCTTAATTCAGTTCATAGTATGATAGATCTAGGGTTTATAGCTTTGGATAATTCAATTGCATGTTCATTAGACAAACTAGATCCAAAGCATTAGGGTTTGCATGTATACCATAGTAATGATGTAATGCTCGAAACCCATCAGTGGTATCAGAGCCTAGGGTTGTTTGTTGATGAATTTGTTGCATATTTGATTATTCTTTGGCTGAAAATCGTTTTTCTTGCTCTCTGCCTGACTGACTCGGCGAGTCCATTCCCTAACTCGGCGAGTCCCGGGCTCAGACAGAGGGAAAATCGGGATTTTATGCTCTTTTTGCTGTGGGATAATTACCAAAACGATTTTTATTGATAAGATACGGATCTTTATGATATTGGATGATTATCCTTGCCAAAATAAAAGATAATTTCATATTAATTGAATTATTATTTCCTTAAATGATAAAATTTGATTTTTTTTTTATGAATTATCTTGCATGAAATCGGATTAGGTCGAAATTAGATAACCACCAATTAATTGTTAATTGATATTATTTGTATTTTGATCTAGAATATTCTTGATAATGTTTTGAAAAGTTTCAAAACTTGTCCTCAAGTTTTGGAATTTAAATTTTTGATTAAAAGTTTAATTTTGAAATATTTAAATTCTAAACCCTAACGTTTTGAAATGTTTCAAGACTTGCCCTCAAGTTTTGGAATTTACAATTGTTTGATTAAAAGTTCAATTTTTGAAATTATAAATTCTTAAACCCTAGTTTTTTGAAAATTTCAAATTACACCGTCATGGTTTTATTAAGTTAATTAAAAGTGTAATTAAAAGAGAATTATTAAATCCAAAATGATATGGTTTATATTTAATTAAATTAAAGGTGTAATTTATGAAATTAAACCACCTAGTATTTTAAAAATGTAAAATACACCCTTGTACTATATATAACATTAAACGTCTAATATTATATATGTATAACTTAAACTGTTAGTCTTATAGTTAGTAGGCCTCATTCACGAAGCTGGTCTATAAGGGGTGTTTAAGGAAATTGCCTATAAAATGGCGATTGAATGGGTATCCACTCTTACCCACCGCACTCTTGACTAGTGGAGGGTCGTTAGCCGAACGGGTAGGATAGGGCAAACCTTCTCCTCATTAAAAGTATAATGAATTATAAAGTAACTAAATGTTTTTACAAAATTCCCACTCCTAGTTACTTTAGTTAAAAGTGAATTGATGCAATTCCATGAAATTACACTTTGTACCCTTTCTAAGACGTTAGTGGAGCGTGTGTGGTTAACCGGAACACTAATTGGATGCTAAGCAAAAGTAGCAAAGGGTGACTCAATGTTTGTCATAGTTCGGTGGAGCGTGTGTAGTTAACCGGCACATCGAATAGGCAACTATAACATTGGGGGCACCATGTCTATTTGCATGGTTATTCACACCCTGTTTTGTGAGCTTCGACATCCCAGTCACAAATCGAGGGTCGTATCGAGATTTAAACATGTCATTGAAAAGTTCAATGAATCTTAAAGGATCTAGGAGTTGTTCAATACATTTAAAACTTAAATCTCTTTTTCGTTTTTCATGGTGGAAAATTAGTGAATCGTCATTCACTTACCTTCAAATGTTCTGAAATTTGGGTTACGACATCCCTCTCCCAAGTTGTAGAGTATTGTGTTGGGTCCTAGCCTTAATATCTCATTTAGGTGATTTATTAAGGACTCAATCAATCAACTAACTTGATTTTTCTCCTGTTTTGTAGATGTCTGAATCTAACCGTGGTCTTCCTGAATCCTATGGAAAAGGTTTTCCTGCTCAAAGTGAAAGTCTATTACACAATGAAGGTGAAAGATATATCTCTGCATTGTGGACTAGCTTGGTTTCACTTCCTCCACCTCCTCTTGTTGTTCTCCCAAACCCACAAGATTGAAGAATTGAAAAGTTCAAAATCACTCAAGCCCTGTTGGCAATGAAACATGAAGATGGAAAATCCATGCGTGCTCACGTCCTAGGGATGAAATCACACATCGATAGGTTGACAATGTTGGGTGAATCTTTTCCAAAGAAGTTGACTGTAGACTGGGTTGTTCATTTACTCCCTAAATCATATGATAAGTTCATAAGAGAGTATTATATGATGGATCTTGACGCGACCCTCATTGACCTAATTTACATGCTTATTGCTGCTGAATCAGAAATGATTTAGCAAAGTAATGGAGCATATTTGTCTGGTAATTCAACCAACCATGCTTCTGTGGTTGCTCCAGGAGAAGCCACCTGTTTCTGCTGCCAAGAGAAGGGGTGTTGGATACGAAGCTGCCTCGAGGACCTAAAGAATCTAAGAGATGGGAGAGTCAAGAAGTATGGCTAGACTTTAGGTAAAATCCACTATCTAACTCCATTAAGTTCATATTCATTGATTCTTAATACATAATGTGATAAGATTACATTTGAATGTTTTGCAGGATCAGAGAAAAGAGAGGAAGCTTGATGGAAGAGCAAGATGAGTCTGATCACGAGGAAATGGATCACGATCGCATGGATTCAAAGATTAGATTTTGAGCTAGGAAGTTATGATATATTTGTTAGGGATATTTGATTACATAGTTTTTTATTTGATTTTGCATTGTAAGGACATGTTTTCCGCTGCTTTTATGAATAAAATAAATTTTGGTTTGACTTTTTTATTTATATCCTTGCAATGAAAATCGTTGTGGAAAATTGATGTTTGCGTATTTCTATAATAAATGGATGTGATTCTTATGGAAATTTTCTTAGTAAGGAAAGATTCCTATCACCCAAGTTTCAATTGGACAGAATCTTGGAATCATATGATGAATGGAAATCTTGATACTTAGAAATTTTAAGACTAATTCCTTGAAAAAGAGTCAAGTGAAGGACTAGGAGAACGGGTTCACACTGTTGTGCACCATTTAAGTCCGTAATAAATAACAATAAGATTATTCATCATATTTACTAAAGGATTAGTGAATGTGGTTATGCTTATAGGATTAAGCATGATTCTGAACCATTGAAAAATTTCAATGAATGGCAAAACGAATAAGAAGAATCAATTAGGCAGAAAGATAAGAAGTTTCTCCAATCTAAGAAGAATGGAAAGTACTTATGTATCAGGTTTTATGATCATCTTAATTGTAAAAAACCATATTACAATTCATCCTCTAAGAACACCTTAGTGCACTAGTTTAGCTAAGAAGATGATTCAGGAATTGCTATAATGGTTAAGTCGTTAAGATAAATCATACTTCGTTCCAATATCGGATATTAAAATTAAGATTGTGACATTGAGTGACACATCTTAAGTAGGTTTATAACACTTATCAATTGTGGAATAGAGAAATTTTTCTTATTCATACACATTTGGAATTCGTAAGTTGTGATGTCTTGAAGAAGACAAAGACCAACTAGAACAAATTAAATTAAGTGTTAGTCTTGATGGAATTTTGCACTAACTCTTGAATATTTGTTTTGTCAAGGAATGTTTCTTGACAAGAGAATCATATATGTCAAGAGGTCAGTGGGAGTATAAATGATCTTGAAAAGTTTCAAGAACAAATTAAGAATAAACCTAATCAATGATTACTAGCATACGACTTGAAGTTTACAACCTATCATGTTGACATATTCTCGTTTCTGTGCCATTCCAGTTTGGTTAACTATGCATATGAGTTCTACGAGTTCTCAATGGGTTGCATAGGAGCAAGGCATCTTGATCAATGGAAAGTGCATTGAAAGATAGGGGTGACTTGTTCAATAACTTGGAAGCTATGGTGGGACCCTTGATGGCAAGAAATCAAAGATTAAATAAGTTCAGTCCATATGAGTTGGATTTTTCACAATCATTATCTTATGATTATACTTATGACAAATGCACATGGATAGGAACACATACACCACAAAATTTAAGTGTCATAAGGTTTCTCTCCTTCATGAAAATGATTGTGAGGAAACGATTTCACTAAGAAAGATTTTGAAGATAGCAGTATGTAATTTGCATTTCTCGAATTTGATTATGACTACGACATCCCTCTTCATAGTTCGAATTGTGAGATTTGGCAAATCAGTTTGAACATTCGAGACTTATTGCTATAAGTTCTAGAATTTTTTAAACACACATATGGGTTGTCTAAGGAAAGGTGTATGAGTTTAAGAAGCTTAGATAAAGTCTTATTGGAAGCATCTAGTATTAGAAATATGAACTTAATAAATTCAATAAGCATTGGTTTTCTAGAAGTTCAGATGATTTCTGAATACATGTCAAAGCTAGTGGGAGCATAAGTGTTATGCTAGTATGGATATAATCACCATGTTAGTGGGAGCATGGTAATTATGGTAAGTTACAAGTTGGCAATATTAATTATAGAAAAAAAGTTTCAATTTGCAAAGTTGCAATGTTGAAATGTTTTTTTTGCTATAATTAAGGGAGAGAATTTTATACTTCGTTTCAAAATCTAAGAGCTTAGATTGAGAAATTTTAATCAAATTTAGTCAAATATATGAATTGCATTCTCAAAATTCGATTATGATTACGACATCCTTTTTTATAATTCGAGTTTTGAAAACTTGGCAAATAGAAATATTATGGCAAAAGACCGGTAAAGTATCACGTCTTTATGTAAGACATTATGCTTCGTGTTCCATACGCTTCGGGTATAGGATCAATCACATATGCTATAATAATTGACCGTTCTTAAATTTTTCCAAATGCCTAGGGCATAAGAGGGAAAAAGGACTGGAACCGGACATGGCTAAGTTTATTAAACAACTATCAAAGGACTAACTATGGTTCGCCAAGGATTGGTCGCTTATGAGCAGTTGGAAGTATAGTAATAGATGGACCATATCGACATTATTATAAATAGATAGGATTCTATTTAGAATGAGTTGTCATATGGCGAATATGGAAATATTTCCATATTGGGAGTTGGACGTTAAGAATCTATATGTCTAGATTAGAAACTTTTATGAGAGAAGGATGTTCAAAGGAATGTACTTTGAATATGAGACTTCGTATTTATGGAATTGTCTTGCAACAATTTCCAATAGATGATTTTGTAATTTCATTGGCAAAGGATTTGTGACTGGCGTTGTGATATTACGAAAGAATCATTGCATAAAATGTTAGAATCTTATATATATTCTATAAGTGGCAAGAATTTGATATTCTTACACTTGAGGTAAGGATTGGGAATTGTGAAATGAGTGTTATTGAAAATATGTTCAATTGATCTATTTCACAAAGTAAGGACCGTAGGAAAACATAATGTGCATGCTAAGAGCATAGGACAACTATAGTTATAATTCAAGTAGTAAGTTGATTACCCAAAACAACAAATAATGAGTAATCAATATGGTGATAAATAAAAGGTGTTTTATTTATACTCAAAATTTTGAGGCCATATAGGATTAGTATTATTCTTGTGTTAACTTTGCATGTTTTGTGTAACGCCCGGGTTTCGGGGCTAAGAATTTTAGACAATGTAATAGTATAGGTCAACTATTGTAACTCTTTTTGAAGTAATAATGATGAAATATTTGAGTATTATGTGAATTATGTGTATTTATGTGCTTATTATTTATTTATAAATGTATAATAAATAAAGGATAAAAATAAGTGTCAAAATTAAAGTGTGAGATAACTCCGATACCTTTACATAAAGTTTTAGTGGTCGAAACAAGGATTCCGGGGATATAAAGAACGCCGAAATCCGAGTTATAACGAAGAAGTTTTGACCTGTCGAAGTTTTGCGACAGAACCGGCACGACACCGGGAAGCGTAAAAAGTGAATTTATGATAGAAGACTTTTTAGCCTTAGTGATCTAAACCAAAGTTGTAGAGTATGTTAAACCGAGAAAATCCATAAAAATAACGCCCAAATCTGACTTCGTATGAGGAAGTTATGATTTTTCGAAGTTTCGACTTAGCAATGTACAGCCCGAAACTCGAATTTTAGTTCGAGCGGTTTTTGGCTTATGCGACCTAAATGAGAGTTGAAGATCTCATTATTAGGAACTCAACGGTAAAATGACAGATGAAAACGGAGTCCGTATGAAGGAGTTACGAATTCTTCGCGGTCATTTAGCAGTCTAATCTCTCCTACTGTTAAATTTACCGTCGGTCGAGAATTAGCCGACGAAGTCTAAATGAAAGTTGTAGATCTTGATTTTACCTATGTGTGGATATAAAGAACGTCGAAAACGAAGCTAATATTCAAGAGTTATGATTTTTCTAAGTCGGGAGGCTCATATGCGATATTGGGTGATGTGGCACCACCAGAATTGGACACATGGCACCACCAGAAGGCTGCCACATGCACCAACTCGGTGAGTTTTTGGTCAAAAATCGGCGAGTCCATCAGAAATTTCACTATAAATAGAGGTGTCGGGTCTTGCCATTTCTTCACACCTCTCAAACCTTCTTTCTCTCTCTACACACTCTCTCTCTAAGCTCCCTAAGCCCCCCTAAAGTCTAGGTAAACCCCCTAGCATCCGAAGGAAGCCCCGAGGCTCTTGGAGTCCCAAGAAAAGAGCCTTTCGGCTTGGAAACGCTGCTCCAGCGAAGCCCGGTTTTGAGAAAAACCCGTTGTAAGTGAGCTACACCTAACCTATCTTTAGTTTAGCTTATGTTTTAATATAGTAATGTTATTAGGACCTTATAATAAGTACTTGGGCTATTATTATGGGTTATATAAGTATCATTTAACGCTTATATAGTAGTAATAATAGCTAGACTATTAATTAGTCTCGGTGAATATTAGACTAAACCCTAGTGGTAATGATACTAGGTTTTGCCGAAGGAAAAGTGTGTTAAGAGTAACGAAGTGCTGTCCAAGCACCGAGTCACCACCTACTTAGGTGTGTGCATAGTTACTTTCATCTTACACATAGATATGAAGTATTTTATATAAATTATGTGCTATGTGTGCATATTATATGTATACTTGCTATCTATGCTGGATGAATGTTTTTATACAAGTTTTAAATGATTTAAACTGTATATGTATTTTATATCTACAATAATGTTGGGATAAAACATGGGTAGATGTAGTAAGACGATGTGTGATAAAATGACGAGAGGCCTCGATGTTGTTGTTGGTGATCCAGTCATCTAGCGGATGATGACCACAAACTGTTCTACACAGTCCAGTGGAACGCTAGCAGGCTCGCAACTTGTAGGTGTTTGTGAACGATGTGTTCACCGGTGTACTCCATCCCCCACATGGTT
This sequence comes from Lactuca serriola, assembly GCF_051521515.1. Taxonomy (NCBI): domain Eukaryota; kingdom Viridiplantae; phylum Streptophyta; class Magnoliopsida; order Asterales; family Asteraceae; genus Lactuca; species Lactuca serriola. Next base: position 35,032,258 of record NC_136411.1, read on the forward strand.
GCCTTTAGGACATTTATTGCTAAGGAACCCCCTTAGTAGTAGTGTCCATCCCGATGATGATCCTTAGGATAGGTCCCTTATGATAGGTGTTTAGGGACGTAATGTGAGGATAACGGGAATGGGTAATCAAGTTGTTGTTGGTTGATGAAATTAATAAACTTATTTATTGTGGGTTGAAAACCCTATGTGCTCACCACGCTCCCAAGCCTGACCCACTCAGTTTCATGTATTACAGGTAGTGGCGCTCGAGCATAGATGTGATGTTTTGCATGAGGGATTACGGATATAGGCCTATAGATATGAAATAACGTAGTAAGGCTTATATTGTACTATTTATGCTTTTGATCTATATCGAACATGACATCCCAAGTCCTTTAATGAAATACATTTCTTTGGAAATGCTTTTGATAAATCTTTATCATATTTTGTTTTGGGACAAATTCCGCAATACTTTTATTTAAAATGCTACACAAATTTTCAAAAAAGCATAAACAAAATCGGTCTTTTCTGGCCGCGAAAATGGGGATGTCACATTTTGACATCCTGAATAATTAAATTATTTTAGAATAATCAAATTATTCGAACGGTCCAAAGTCGTTTATACGTTGGAAGTAGGTATGAATGAAGACTATCATGGATTGGTGTGTAGATTGTCTAAAATATGTTAGACATAGCAAAGGTTTGCTGCAACGTTCATGAGTGCTTATGAATATGATTTGAGCATTGGATTAAAACCCACGCTCACTTGGATCGCTTCATGGATTTTATCACGAGTGATTGGTGAGACGATAATATCTTATATTCTTGAAATCGAGATGTGTGAGTTGTATCTTGCAAATCGGTTGCACATTTATAATATGTAAACGCACCGGTAACTTGATGTTATAAAACGTATTGTTGTGTGTGATTCGGTGAGTGAGTACAAGCAAGCATTGAATCGAAGTTTATCCGTTCCTTTTACCCAAAGTGGGATAAATGAGATATCTGTGGGCCCCTCAATGATTTAGTGATGACACCTAAAGTGCTTGGCCAAGCTAGAACTAAGTTGACGTGTTCAATTGTAGTCTGTTGTCAGTCGTCATAAATCGGAAATCGGGAAACAACACATAGACTGAGAGAATGATTTAAATCCATGTCTCATGTCTATATGATATCTAGAATGGAGGAATATATGATCCCTTATCTAAAGGACAGGGTTCTGATAAGATCAGAGCTAACAGCGGCTTTTGAAAGCTACGATTGTGAATCAGGATCTGAAGTCACACGCAGAATAGTTATTAGACTTATCCAAGTGGGAGACTGTTGAATTAGTGTCTAAGTCCATAACTATTTTGGTATGTACTTGACCCGATGGTGCATGGTCCTTTTGGGTTGCCTTCACCAAAGCAACTTGATAGGATGAATTATGGAGATAGAGGATTAATTATGATTTATTAATATATTATGAGAATAATATATTGAAGGAGAAATCATATTGTTAAATTAATATTAGTCAATAATTAATTAAGAATTAATTTTGTGGCAAAAAGAAATTAATTAAACTTAGGGGGACTAGAACTATCAATTGTGTGATAGTTGAATATTGGGCTAATGGACTCCATATTAGAGGAGTGCACGAATTCTATGGGGAAACCCATTAGAAATCATCCAAGGCCTCTAAGGAGGGAGTCCATGGGCTGCTTAGGGCCTAAGCAGTCAGATTAGGGTTTCCTTGTTGGATAACCCTAATAGCCTCACTATTTAAGGACCCATAGGGCACCAAAACCGTGGCTAAGAGTTTCTTGAGTGTTTCTAGATGTTTTTGAGTGCCTATCCTCTTCTCATTCTTCATCCTTATTGCTCTTGGTGTTTGTAACTCCATTAGAGGTGCAACACTTGAGGCACTAAGCTTTCTGAAGCCAATTACAAGGAGGAATAGAATGTTATCAGTACATAACAATCAAAGGTAATTTCTAAACCCTTAATTTAGTTCATAGTATGATAGATCTAGGGTTTATAGCTTTGGATAATTCAATTGCGTGTTCATTAGACAAAATAGATCCAAAGCATTAGGGTTTGCATGTACACCATAGAAATGATCTAATGCTCGAAACCCATCAAATGTCATTACACAAACCCAGTGTTCTAAAGAATTCATGTTATATCCATATGTCATATGATGTAACAACTTCATAAATGATTGTTGTCTTACCACTTTTGCCTGCTTATTGCCCAACCCAAGCGGTGGGGCAAAATTTTCATTCCCAATGCATGCGGTCAGTGATTTTTAATATTTTTTCATAATTTTAAATAAAGACAATCTTAATTTAGTTTATCTAGATAAAATCAAAGGATCCAATAAAAAGTTGACACATAAGATAATGGTGAATTTCCTAGATGATAAGATCATATTCACAACTTTACATTCAATGAAGATGATTACCACAATTTTGCATTTAATAAAGATGATACCGACAACTTTTCATTTAATAAAGACGATCTCGACATTTCATGTTTAATAAAGATGATGCCGACAAATCTTTATTTAATAAAGATGATATATATTGATATCTCCAATTGTGACAAAATTCAACTTAAAATGTGGCTAAAACAATGATAAGATTTTATCAATAACCTTTACCCATAGTTTTAATCAAAAGTGTGACCATAGGTCATTTGTGTACTAGTTAATGGTGCGGTTTTAAAACCGCACCAAAAAATGATGAGAACCGCCCTAAAAAAATTGTTTCTTCCATAAAAACATATTACAATCGCCTCATTAAAGCTTTAAACCGCTCCTTTAAATATAAAAAGAATCGCATCTTTAAATAAAAAAAAACCCATCTAAAAAGTACCGCAACATTACCAAGATAAACTATTGCAAGATCTAAAAGCTTTTTTTTCCCACCGTTAACAATATAAACCCCTTTAAATTAGAGTATAGACACAAAACAAAAATCAACCCATGAATCTTAAAACATATAATGTCATAATACAACAGTGGTCGAGATTCAATGTATTTAACAAATAAGTTGCATTTAATTCTAGAAAACAAAGAAAGATATAATCATTTGAGCTCTAGCTCCTTGCAACTCTTGTAGTCTTGCTCCAATGGGGTTAGTTTAACTTAGCTTTATTTTAGTTGCGGAACCTTAAGCCTGTAAAAGGAACACAAAATGATGCACGGAAATTCATGGAATTAATTTATATTATCAAGGTATAACATACATTTGTGAAACGGAACCAAACCGGAACCGATTAGTGGTATTTGGTACAGTTTCGAATCTCCTAATCCATCAGTTTTCATTTTTGGTTCTGGTTCGGTTCGGGCAGGTTTCGGAACGGTTTACATCCCTATGTCAAAATTATTCTCGTTTTCATAAGACTGAAGGCAGAGAGATTGGATACAAACCAAAGGTAGCGAGCTTGGACACAAATTATTCTCCCAATCCTTTGTCTGTTCAAAATATACAAATTGTCCTCTTCATCCTCATCAAAAGTAGTAAATCTGTAGCCAAATGATTTTGTTGAATACAAGTTTGCAGAGCTATTATTGCTTTTTTTTTTTTCTAACTTTCTCATCCTTGTATCTATTTTCAATTGGATATAGTAACTACACAACACACCATTAAATCATAAAAAAGGAACCATTTGCTAGATTTCCAAAACCTTGATTTCACTAGTGTTTGCAAACTAGATTTTAAATTTATAGGTGATAAACGAATAAACCCTAAGAAAGTAACTCAAATGCAAGCCTTGAGGATTGAAACATCCATCTGTTGTGACTGCCTCCATCTCTTTTGACTTTTCTTCATTCATGTCTTTTAATTGAACTTCTGTTTATACAAAGATGAGAATTCTGATATTAAATCGATTTAATGATGTTAGAATGAAAGATTAACATAAAGATATAACTACTAACCTGGGACCCAAACAAGCATTTGCCCACCTATTGACACAACATCTTGTGGTACACTATATAAAAAAGGGGATTTGTTTTAGTGGAAAAAGGCATCAAGAGATGTAGAACGCCACAACTAACAAGGTTACCTGCTTGTTGTTGTTCGGAGATGACTTAGGCATTTAAACAAACAGATAGAGTGTAATGGATAAACCCTAACACCCTATCTCATTTTTACCTGTTTCAATTTGCACCAAAACTGATCAATTAGATTTTGCGAATCAATCACATCCACACAATCATACATTACATATAATTAAAGGACAGGAGGAGAGGACTTTTATTAATTACCATTCTTTGAACCACTTAACCACATGAATTTTAGACTTGATGAAATTATGTCGTTCGAAGGGGTTGTTGCGCCAGAGTAGAGACTACCTTACCGCGCCGGTGTGTAGAAATCAATGAGATCGCTGATGTAATAGGCTGGAAAGAGAAGAAAACCTATAGCAGAAGGGTCTTTGAGGTGTGTATACGACAAAACAAGGAGGAATCAGCGAAGAAATGAAAAATCAAAACATTTAACTATTTAAGAATAGAAAATCAGAAAAATCGACGCTAGGGTTTTTAGATTTTGTATCGAAGCAGGAGGAGGAAGTCGCCAGAAGCAGGAGGTCGTCGTATCTGTTGTGTCTTTGTCGTCTGCCCTTTGGGTGAGAGATGAAGAACAAAATATTGGGCGGAAAGACATGGTGCGGGAAATGAAAAAATTAGAAGGGGGAAACACCATCATGAACAAAATATTAGGAGGGAACTGGATCTTTAATAATGTGTTTTTAAAATAAACCGCACTAATAAATGGTTTCTAAGCATTTTTATAGAAACTACATCAACAAATATATTTGATGGTACGATTTTATAGTTTTCTAATGTGAAAACAATTTATTGATACGGTTTTATGCTATCACCGCATTAAATGAAAGATATTAAAAAGGGTTTGTACTAGTGTAACCTGGTTGGTAGAGTTTATTGCCTCATGGAGTAGAAGCTCAACCTGGTCAATGAAGCTTCTAACTTTAGAGTCACTAACATGTTAACCATCTAATTTATCGTTCTAAAAAATTCATTAATTGTAATGAAATATCAACCCTTGGCCTCACTGACATATTACCAAACCATTAGGCCAAAGTGATTAATGAAATATACATCGGACATATTGCTTTCTAGATTTTATTACTATATATTTTTTTAATCAAAAGAGAAATACATAGGAATTCAGAAGTGAAAAATTCAGAAAACTCTCTCCTGCCAGCAGTGATTTTTGGAAGGTGACATATCCACAGATGAAGTGAAAACGGCTGTGTGGGATTGCGGGAACGATAAGGCTCCTGGACCGGACGGTTTTACATTCAAATTCCTGAAAAAATATTGGGAAGTTCTGAAGGGGGACATTATGGCGTATATTAATCATTTCGAAAAGTGGGGCAGGCTTTCCCGGGGATGCAACTCACCATTTATAACATTAGCGGCTAAGATCAAGGATCCGTTATCCCTTTCGGATTACCGTCCCATTAGCCTTATCGGTTCATTATACAAAATAATTGCAAAGATTTTAGCATCAAGAATCCGAATGGTGATGGGGGAATGTATTGATGAAGTACAAACTGCAGTTGTCAAAGGACGGAATATATTAGAAGGACCTCTTATAGTAAATGAGATATGTACATGGGGGAAGAAGAGAAACAAGAAGATTTTACTGTTCAAAGTTGATTTTAATAAAGCCTTCGATTCGGTAAATTGGAACTTCTTGAATTCCATGATGCAGCAGATGAATTTCGGAATAAAATGGAGGACTTGGATGAAAGGATGCTTGGAGTCAGCTAGGGCATCGGTATTGGTGAATGGTTGCCCAACAACGGAATTCCAACTAGAAAAAGGAGTTAGGCAGGGAGACCCTTTATCGCCATTTCTTTTTATATTGGCCATGGAAGGACTAAATATCGCATTAAAAGAGGCAGTCGAAAAAGGTGTTTTTCAAGGTATAACTATTCCAAATTCTGATATTAAAGTATCACATCTATTCTACGCTGATGATGCTCTTTCATTGGAGAATGGTCTAGACAAAATATAAAAAACCTGGCAAGGATACTTAAGTGTTTTCAAGTATTTTTCGGACTAAGTGTAAATTTTAATAAATCAAAAGTTTTTGGCATATGTGTTAATACACAAGAGGTTGAGAATTGGGCACTACCGTTAGGATGTGAACCCAGTAATGTGCCATTCAGAAACAAGCTTTCTAGGTGGAAATCAAAGACTTTGAGTTTTGGTGGCAGAGTGACTCTTGCAAAGGCGGTTCTGGGGAATCTCCCCACATTCTACTTATCAGTTTTTGCTACCCCATCGGGGATCATTGAGGCTTTAGAGAGAATAAGGAGAAAATTCATATGGGGAGGTCCAGAAAATGAATCAAAAATTAATTGGGTTGCTTGGGACAAAATTCTAGCACCCAAGGAAGTGGGAGGTCTTGGTCTTGGCTCCATAAAGGCAATGAACTTAGCTTTGCTAACAAAATGGAAATGGAAATTCTTCACTAAACGAGACTTGTTATGGGTGAAGATCATAAATGGTTTACACAATCTTGGATCGTTTCCGCCAAGCAAAATGTCCTCTAGATATATATCTAGGTGGATTTTGGAAAAAATATTGATAAATGCAATAATTCTCTTCGGAAACTAAACATTGCAGATAAGGATGTGATACGACGAAATCTGGGAGGTACTGGATGGGATTCTGATTTTATTTTGGATGGAAAGTTTATTGTTGCAGCCTTAAGAGGACGAATTGAAAGGGCAGGTCATTGGATCCCGGATGGAGCCTTCATGTGGAGTAACTGGATTCCGTCCAAGGTGAGTTGTTTTGTCTGGAGAGAAAAAATGAACCGCATTCCATCATCGAATGCTCTTGTTCAGCGAGGAGTTCAGGTGCAAGATTTACACTGCAGTGCGTGTATCTCAGATATTGAATCCACAGACCATATGTTGGTCACTTGCCCGTTTGCAGAAAAAATCTGGAACCGGATATGGAATTGGTGTGATATCATGCCTCCTCAACTATCTAGTGTCAAGGCGATTCTAAACTTTGCAGCGGAGTATGGACATATCCCAAAGAAGAGGAAAACAGTGAACACAATCATTTTCGGAGTATTATAGTGTATGTGGAGAACCAGAAATGACAGAACTTTTAATTCAAAATTTACTACACCTGAACTCGTTTTTTAAGGTGTAAATACCATGGTGTATATATGGATTAAACATAGATATGGAAAAGGAAATTTCGTGTGGGAGGAGTGGAAAAAATCTCCATTTTCATTTATGTAATTGACTGTAATAGTTTTGGCTCTCACTAGTGACTTGCTAGTGAGAGTTTTTTTAATAAAATTTGCCGGTTCAAAAAAAAAAAAAAAAAAAAAAAAAGAGAAATACAATTCACATTAAATGGCGACATGAATGTTAGTGTATATTGAGTGTAATTTTACGTTGTGCCATTTTCTATTCATTTGTAATTTGTCCATATAGCCCAAAGTATTGTTGTATTTACTGTACCCTGATATGTCATTCAATCAACTTTTGAAAATAAGTGTGTGCTAATATTAATAAGCTAGGGACATATTATTACATACACGAAGGCAAATAAAAAAATCATTTGATTTTCAATAAAAATTTACAATTGTAAAAAGACAATATTCATTATCATGATCTTAAGCTATCCATTTTGCGTCAAATAAGACTTAAACCCTCAAAACTTATTTACTGAATACAATTATACAAATGTAATGGTGACCCAAGAAACATGGTCCTGAAAATTTAATATAGATGTCGCTACTTTTCCATATATACGTTCGATTTTTTTTTTCTTAATTGGCAGCGCTGCAGATAGTCCTTATCACTCCGTTTGCACCTGTACGGGGATCAATTTCTCCCATCCTAACCATGGCTGCTGCAAAATCAGATGCAAACCTTGAAGGACTGTTGCTGTACTCTAATACGATGCTATCACTTGAGCCTCCATTAAAGAGCACCTGATCCGATCGAAGAAGACCTCTCCTCTGTACTAGATTTCTGAAGTAGTTGTTATCAAATGAATTTGGTGTCACCAAATCAAGAGGTGCCATGTTATCATCTCCTTCTCCTCTAGTCAAAGGGCAGTTGCGCCTACGTGTGGTAGCAAAGTTAGCATCTATGTCCGACGACCCATTGCCATGTATCCTGCCTCGAAAAGCAACACACCGTGATTGCCCAATAGTATGAGCCCCTGATACGAAAAATATTGTTCATGATCAGTTTCAAAATTTGAGAAAGATAATTGTCGGTGATACCATGGATGCAGCGACATATGTAAAGTGTATAGATTATAAATTCTAACCAGATAAAGCAACCATGTCTCTTTCACTCAGACCCTTCACTTGAAAATCCGAAATGAGTGACTGTAGATCCTGATCAGCTCTTGGAAGATCGCTATCGGCTTGACTTGGATATGCAGCAGTAGAATCTCTTCTACCAAGACCTACTGACCATGATGGACCACCCACCTGCATGTTTTTAAATTATTGATAAGTAAAAAGATGCAGATTCTATTTTTACTATAAGAAAATATATATTTAAGCAGTCAATTACCGAAACAGAAGCATCACGGGCTGCAACAGCGAGTATATCAGCACATGAAACGATGCCGGGACATATATTCTCCACAGCAGATTTTGCTGCATCTATAACTTCGTATCCTCCAACCCCAACATTGGAAAATGTTGTCCTCTCAGTTGTGGGTGTGTCGTTTAGTAAAATAGATGCATCGCAACCCTACAAATTTAGCCAGTATATATGAAGTTCAAGTGTGTTATATAGCTAGCTATAGGTCAAAAAACACAGGCACCATGGTCAAATGTCATGGAAAGGAAAAGGGAACTTATAAATTACGTATTAAATCTACCTGAACAAAACAATCATGAAAATGAAGGCGAATGAGAAGAGCTGCCATGCGACGTTGCCGTGACACTGCAGTCCTAACTGAAGTTCGGATGACGGTGAGTGCGTTGGGGCATGTGCTATCGTAGAAGGTAGGAGACAACTGAGCTTTGCACCCCATACTGTTCAATGAAAGAATTAAAATGATGATATAAGGGTAAATGGTTCGAAGAGAATGATGAGGATCCATTTGGTTGAAGATTCTGATTAAGTAAAGATCGATCAACGGCGTGTGTTTTTGTTAATGAACTGAAAAGTTGCAGGTTTGTCTGGGAAGTGTCATTGCTTGAGTTATATATAGGGCTACTGGGCTAACAAGTGGTTCAGTTGGGTGAAAGGGTAATTTAATCTCATTTATTATTTGCTTGTTGACTTAGTCACTTAGACTAAGCCTCGTGTACGTGTGGAGCCATGATACTTATAACTTAGTTCACTTTTCTTGACCTAGAATTAAAATTTGCTTTCACCAATTTGTACATTTAATGTAATTACCTTGGGTTACTGCCTTCCTCGGACCAGAGGTTTTCAAATCCTTCTCTTAACAAAACATATGAGGTTTTCCCTTGGCCGGCACTAGGCATGCCGGGATGTGTGACCATACATGGTTCGTGTCATTTAGGAGGCCCATAGTCTTTTTATGTATGTTAGAACTTAGGACCATTTTTTTCTTTTTTCGCACGGGCCTATGAGACAAATGAAATTAAGGAGTATAATAGTGTGTGCATGTGTGTTGCCTTTATGAAGAAAAACAAGTGAACATCACTCAGAGGGAACTCACTACACAACGAAGTTATGATTTGTGGCAATAGAAATGGCGTCTGTAAGTACAATATCATCTAAATAAAGTATATATAATGTAAGCGTTAACCGATCCTGAATGATATATATATATATATATATATATATATATATATATATATATATATATATATATATATATATATATATATATATAGAGAGAGAGAGAGAGAGAGTAAATCGTTGAAACTACACATGTGGTGCATATATTTGACACCATATATGAATCTATGCTTGGTCTAAATTTATGGTTTATACTTTGTTTTTCTAGACATTTATAGTTTTTGGTCTAGGGTCAAAATCCCCGTGAGTTTATTTGTTGTTTGGACCGAAATCACATGTGATTTCGGTCAAACTATTGGGTATATATATATATATATATATATATATATATATATATATATATATATATATATATATATATATATATATACTAGTAGGGTACCCATGCGATGCAACGGACGGCGAATAGTTCCATTCAGGAGATCAATTATATTTTGTCGAACGATGAACAATTTGCTTTTGATCTATTATGGGCAGTCTCTATTGTGATTTGATATCAGCATTTCAGCGAATTGTTCATTTCAGTCGCGGCGATTATATTCATTTTGGCAAATACATCGACTCAATGTTTTCTTTCCAAAAAAGCATGCAATATTTTGGTGAATATTATCACAATCAAACTATATCGATAACGTATGTTGTTTTCAGTTAAAATGAAAATATGTTATTATTTTGAATTGAAGTTAAAACTGTAATTAGTGGGGGTAGGCAAGCCAAAGTGGGCGTCAAAGTAGGAGGCATCGTGTATGTTTGGCAAAAAAATTTATTTTTTTACAGTTATTATTACTTTTTTTGTCAAATCGTAAATTAAGATTTTTCTGTCAAAAAATTAAATTTTAGAATTTTCTTGTTAAATTGTTGAAAGTATTAGGACTTTAGTGTATATATTTCTAAAAAAAACTAAGTAAATAGTTTTCCTTTTAAAAAATAAAAATTAAATATTGAAGTTTCAAGGAAACAAAATGAACAATCGACCACAAATCGTTAAGAGAATTGCAATATATATAATACGAATCTACCCATTTGTTGGATACCAGACGGTTTTGTCTTTTATTATTATTATTATTTCGAGATTGGTAAATCAAACATGTATAATCTTTAATATGTGTATTTTAAATTTTCGGTATTTTGTTAATCAAAATGGATAAATTATAAATCATATTTTATCGAACCAGATATTTGTAATATTGTCGGATTTTGAACTAATTATGTTGCTTTGATCTTTAAGAATCACTAAGTTCAACAGATAGTATTTTTGTTTTATTTCGATACAAAATATCATGAAAATAATAACTTTAGCAAAATATTTATCCGTTTTTACAAAATATATTTCTTCTTACAACTCTATTTGCTATTTTATTTTTTACATTTTCATTTCTTTTGCAAAGTATAGTTATAGGAAATGTCAATAATTGTATTTTATATATTCATTTATAATATCGGTTTTCTATAATATTTGCTTTTGATACATGCTCGATTGTGTTTTCTAAAAAAAACAAAAACTGTGTTACAATGTACATGATACAAACCCTAGTTAATATGCAATTTTTTTACACATACTTTATCCACATAATAATTAACAATTCTTAATTTAAAAAATGATCACATTGTATATATAAGAACATTTCCTAGTTCATTGTTTATGCTAAACAACTAAAATGTAATGTTCGAAAAAAATAAAATATGCTTAAAAAATAATATTTAATATTTAATATAAATAATAGAAGCTTAGATTTAGTACATATGATTAGTCTCATCCTTTTTTAGATCTTGGAACTCTACAAATCTTTTTTTAACTAAGTGTTTTGGAAATTTACAAAAATCTATTGTTATATATATATATATATATATATATATATATATATATATATATATTTGCCAAAGATTCAAGTTTTTTATCATTTAAAAGTTAATTCAAACATATATTATAGCATATATTATAGTAGATATTCTTACGAAAAGAATAAGTTTTAATTGAGGATAAATAGTACTACAATTATATTGTTAGATTGTTAAATGCAAAAAAAAAAAAAAAAAAAAAAAAAAAACTACACAACAAAATGGTCGTTACTTGTTACAAAAAAATCTTTATTTTTTTTTTTTATCTATTTCTACTTTTATCCACTCTACTTAATGGAAAAACGTTTGATTTTTTTCTCTTTGAATATATATATTAAATTAATTGAAATGTAAAGATAAATTAAAAGTTTTGCTTGGATACCTCTACAAAATAAACACCACTTTATTTGAAACATAATATCATAAAAAGATAATACGGTTTACAAAATGAAATGGCTATTATACAAATTCCAAACAAAAAAGTTACAAACAAGTATATCAAGAAACCTTAAAATTTGACAGCTAAACAAATACTTTAGTAAATCGTTATTACAATTGTTATATTTACATCATATTAACCACACCCTTTTTATCTAAAAACATTGCGCAAAACAGATTAGAAACCCTTTCCTCATCAAATACTTATATCAACACAAATTTGATAAATAAATAAATAAATAACCATAGATGATTTCAGTCCCTTTTAGCTGTCATCGTGACATAAACAAAATAAAAGTCCACAAGATCATAAACAAAATAAAAGTCCACAAGATCATAAACGCATTAAAGATAGACACATACAAATAAAACTCCTTTGCAAGTTGTTTATGCTTAGCATTCCTTGATAAACCTAACATAACATTAATACTCATGTATTAATATGAAGAATCGTTGAATAAACAAATCAGTAAAGAAAACCCAAAAAACTTTACATGTTAGTATTAAGTAAAAAGTACCTGACTACAAAAAATGAGATCTAAAGACCTAATACAAAATAGCTTCTTCCCGGACTACTTGCAATCCAAAGGTTTCTTTCGATTCAACTCCCACAGTTGGTACAAAAAGTTCCCTAATAGTCATATACTACAAAAGTATGATCACGGTTAGCAGGGTAATAATACACTTTGGATATTGAATCTACTCTGTATGTAGAGAAGATCTGCTTCAAAGATGATCTCTCTATGCTATCACAGTTAACTTCATAGTATGACAATAATAAACAACGATTAAGTCATTCACAGTTAACACGAAGAGAGAGTACCAAGAGGTTGTTCCAATTAGAAAGAGATTTTGATATAACGATCACGGAGGTCTTTTCAAATTTGATTCATCCCAAGGATTCATCAACTCCTCCTCCAACTTTCATTACTCCTATAGAACAAAAATGAAACAACAACTACATCAAGAGCTATTGATTTCACAAAGAAAACCCACTATTTAAAAAAGTTGATAAATCTTAAACCACAATTTCAGATACAAGGGAGGTGAGGGGTAGTGAACAATTGACAAAGTAAGTGATAGATTCGTGTAGAGAGAAACAAAAAATCAGACCATACCTTGCTATAATATACAACAAGCTAAAGCAAGCGGTGCAATTAAATGGTCTAAGGCGGCACATATGAACCTCGAAAGCAGAAAAGGACCTGGTGGCGGAGGTTGATAGTGACGTTTGACGCTAGAAATCCATATCACAATTGATGTTTATGTCTTGAAATCGTTTCTATCACGATGTTTCCTATATACAAAACATCAAGATCAAGAGTTAGTTTTAGGGATTGTAATCGATATAGGTAGTAAGACTTAGGGATCGAAATCAATGCTTACCTTGGAGATTTTGGGTTTATTTCAGGAGAGTAGTTTTGGCTGATGTTGCCAATCGTTCAAAAAGTCGATTTATACCTCTATCTTCATCTTAGATCTGTTTGAAGCAGGGGGTGCATTTTGGTGGTGAAACCCTAAATCAGAATAAGATAGAATAAGATAGAATCGATTACGATGGTCTCTGGATCAAGATCCATGTCCATAATCGGAAAATAGATCTAAACTTGAAAAACAAATATGTTTCATTCCTTTTCAAGATCAAAGTTTTTGTTCCCAACAAAGCTTCAACCATGGCGACTGTGGTGATTTTCCTGAGATAGGGTGAAAGGGAGAGGGTGGTGTGTTGCTGGAAACGTGGTGCAATGATGATCGAGGTGGTGAGGGAGGCTATTTAAGGTTAGAGGGGAGAAGAAAATGGAGAAAGAGAGAAAAGTGGCGGTGGTTTCCAAATTTTGAAAATGAAATACATGACGAAGAATAGAGCGATGCAGAAAAGAAAGACACGGTGGCAATCTGTGTGAGTTGATCCGTGTAAGGCTCCGCATGTTTGGTAGATCTTCCCATCTCAATCATTATAAATTTGTACACAAGGCTCTACATGTTGTCTTTTAAGACAATTTTTAAATTCTCCATTCTCATTGGTTAATAACATTTCACACGGATCACCATTCGGAAAATCCTCACCGTTCAATATAGATCCGACGGCCTAGATTATCTTTCCTTGTTTTTTAAGATAACATGCTTAATTTTTTGTACCTTAGGCTTTACAATTTGTAATTAAGACATTGATTATGTATGGGGTGTGTGTGTCTATATATATATATATATATATATATATATATATATATATATATATATATATATATATATATATATATATAGTGTCAAAAAGGGCGTGTAATAGTGAAAAAAAAGGAGGGAATGTTCAAGGGGGATGATATATTGTTGGGAACGTGTTTTAGAGAAAGAAGTAAGAGAGAACGTGTGTGGGTGTGAATCTTGTGTATCGGATTATCAATCAATACATTGTGTGCATTGAAGATTCATCTTCTTCTTCTTCTTCTTCTTCTTCTTCTTCTTGTGTATTCTATCTTGCATCATCCACTTGATTGAGATTCCGCACCATCAAGTGAATCAGATTGATACATCAAAGCGAATTTGGGAATTACAAGTGGTATTAGAGGTTGGATCGTATTAATCAAATTGGCAAGATATTGAACGTTTTTGGATTTTTCTTGGAGTTTTTGGCGTTTTTGATTTGTTTTGGACGAAATATTGGTTGTTTGTTCTTCTTGTTCTTCATAATTTTGAGTTTTTGGTCGAGTTTTTGCATTAAAAGTTGAAAAATCGTGTTTTTGGTCGTAATCTGCGAGACCCCGGTGGCTACTCTCTGTGTCAGATAGGGTTTCCACAATGTTTTCGGCCAACAACGTGTTTTCAGCCAGCAACGATTTCGGTGGAGCGTCTGCGAGGGTTTGCGGTGGAGCGTCCGAAGGTTCTCGGTGAGAGGGTTTACGGTGTGAGGTTCTCGGCCTCAGAGTTCTTGGCTCGCACGTGTTTGGTTCCGATTTCGGTCTTGCATTTTCGGTTAGAAGTAGTTTTCGGTGCGAGACTTCTCGTTGTGGATGAGAAGCCTCGCGATTTCGGTCTAAAAATCAAATTTTCAAATTTTAAAGTCTCTTTTTCGGCCTAAAGTTTTGACTTTCGACTTTTGACTTCCAAGTTTGAATTTTAACTTTCATTTTTGACCTTTGACTTTCAAAGTTGACTTTGAACTCTCACGATTAACTTTGATTTTCTAGTTTAACTTTCAAATTTTAACGTTTGGCTTTCAAATATGATTTTCAATTTTGACTTTCAAGTTTGACTTTTAAGTTTGGCTTTTAAGGTTGACTTTTGAGGTTTCAAGTCAGAGAATATTTTTGGTATACAATGAGTTCCTCAATCAACAAGGTTAATGAAACTTCATGTTGTCAGTCTTGTGAAGCTACAATTAAGCTTCTTCATGATCAAATTGATATATTACATAGAGACAATGAGGACCTTAAATATGAATGATATACTCTTAAGAAGGCCCAAAAACCCTTAAAAGAACAACTAGAGGCCAAAACCAAGGATTTTAGAAAACTTCAAGAAGAATATAGTAATAAATGTGAAAACTATAACTATGTTAAGAGACGGCTTGCCAGCTTGACTCACGAGCTTGACACATTGAAAAACAAATTTAAAAATGCTGATTTTAACTTCAAAAAGTTTGATGTGTCAAGTAAGAAAGTTGAGACTATGATTGAGAAACAATTAAATTTAAAGATAATCAAAATAAGGGTATAGGGTATCACAATGTTCCACCTCCCTTCAGTGACAACTATACCCCTCCCCTTGAAATCAATGAAGAAGAGACACCTGCTCAGTTTGGTCCGCCCCTTGTACCAGCTTCAGTTAAGACTAAACAGTAAGGCCCAACTGAGAATATTGAGATGAACGATACTGATGATTCTACTTCATGCGCAGGTCAAGTAGTGGAGAAGGAGAACAAGAAGAACATAATTAATTCTAGTTTTGTTGATTCTGTTGATTGTCAAACCAATGTCTCCTTGAACTCTGAATCTTGTGCTTCTAATTTAGTTACTTCTACTAAACCTGTTGTTGGTAAATATAGGCCACCAAATCAAGCGAAACAGACTGCTTGTTGTAAGTGTGCTTGTGGGAACAATCAGAGACAAGTCATGGGCATGTTACCAGGGACAGGCAGAAACAACTTCTACGTGAAGAAACAGACTTGTTTCCACTGTGGAACACTTGGACACATTGCCAGAAGTTGTCCAAATCATGCATATGTTCCCTTCTATGCACAAGGTTGGCAGAATGCTCCAAGAGGGAGATTCTCCAAAAGTAACCCTTCGAGGTCACAATCACGTAATGGTGACTGGAATGCGAAAAGGCCAAGAATCAAACTCCCAAAGACAAGAAGGGAATGTCGGCCAATAAGCCAAATTCAAGAGATGGTCTAGTTAAACCAAGATCAGTTAGGTCAAAGTCATCTCGACGTTTGGTTTCAAGTTCTAAAGTGAGTGATAAGGCTTCCATCCGATCAAACAATAAATGGGTTAAACCCGACTACAAATGGGTACCAAAAGTTCATACTCCCAAATTGTCTAATAATTCTAACGTTTCTTCATCTTCTGTGTGTGATAAACAAGATATGTCATGGGAGAGAGTATCTTGCGTAGATGATAAAGGTCAACCCAGTTTCAAAATGGATTGGGTTCCAAAGACCAACTAATCTCGCACTCTGTGCTGGAGCAGATATAGAGGAATATCATCAAATTTTGGTTTTTTGATAATGGTTGTTCCAAGCACATGATAGGGGGCATCTCTCAACTGTACAACATTCAAAAACTTAATTGAAGGTATGTGTCCTTTGTGGGAAAGGAAGAAAGAAGAGTATCACAAATGGGGATTGTACTTAACGATGTGAAGAATTTTTGGATATGTTCCGGAGTTGAGACACAACTAAGATTGAATGTGTTGTTGCATATGTGTGCTGTTCTTAGATCATCTGGATGCAACTTCAGTTGGTGAATTATGGTTTGCGTTTTCTCGATACTCCTGAGTTTTTCTTAAAAAGATTCGTTTTGAAGAAAATGTTTTTTTTCTTTCTTCCCCATGCCCAAATTTAGGGGGAGAAATCAAAATACAAAAAAATTAAAAAAATCAAAAATACAAAAATCTGTACTTATAGTTTTTCGTTTGTAGGTATTATTAGGAAAGTGATATGAAGTCTAGTGTCACACCCCCAAACCAGAACGGCAGAAACGTCTGAGGCATATGGAGTGACTTCATGTACAGTACTATAACAATTGAATAGCAATGAAACATAGCAACACATACATTTAGACATTGAGATTTCAAATATTACATTGTTTACAAACATGGTTGTTTCCAAAAATTCAATACAAATAACTGAAAAGTAGGAAAACATGAGACGACGACGTCAGCCCTCAACAAAGGTTTGAGTACATGTCTACTGGTTTCCTGAGAATACAAGTGATTTTGAAAAGTATCAACAATTAAGGTGGTGAGTTCATAAGCATTTTTGCATAAAAAGGGTTTGTAACTGTTTCACGAAAGACGGTTTCGTATATTTCCAGAAAATCCGACATTTTCTTTAATATGAATTGAAATTGAAAGTAATTCCTTTGTATCTTTTCCTTGTAAAGTAATAATGTATATTTCCATAAAAATGCAGTATTTTCTTAAAAGTGAACTTTGGTCTTAAACCCTAAGACAACGATGGAAGTGAATATCGTACATAAAATAGTATATAGTTTCATTTCTTTTAATAAAACTAATGAAGTGTAAGCTTCCTGTAAACCAAATAGTTTCGCTAATCTCTATGTGAGTTCTTATAACCATGCTTGATATGACTGTTATGCCTAAACGGCGTTCTTCAGGCGTCAGAGTTGGTACACTTTTGTCACCCTAGACTTGCTGGTCTAACTATAGCGAACAACTGAGATGTGGGGTTGTCAATCCCGTATAGATCTATACACAACGGTCTCGCTATCCCTCCAGGAGACTCTGGTTATAACGCAAGACTTAAGGTGTACGCTAGGTAGGTATGGTGAAGGAAAGTCTCACAAGAGCATTAACAGATTTACGTGAACTATGACTCAATTTTACTTGCACAATAAGACAATTATGTCTTTAAATAATTATATGTACATTTGAAAAGTGTGGTTTGTGACCTCCAAACAATACCGATTATAGTTTATTATGTTTGTTAGTCAAGACAATTTATATAATCATATATATAAATACATATAAGTTAACATGTCTAGATGTTTTGAAAGAATATATCATATAAACTCTCAGCTAACACGAGTATAAGAACTTTTAGTATGATAAAGACAATTTTTAGTTTTTGATTTTTCTATCCATGTTTTTTAGAAAAATTATATAAAAATTATCATAAGTTGAAATTTGGATCCGTGAACTCTGAGAGTTTAGGAAATGAGTCTACTTTGTTCATAATTTTTATTATAATTTTTAATGGTCTCAAACCAGTTTTGAAATGTTCATCTTCACAGACTGGTCCGAAATCGTTTATGAAATGATAGACAGTTTTGTAAAAATCGCCATAAATTGTAGAAAAATCATATGAACGTGTGCGGGTAGTCTTTAGATAGGTATAAATCTGAACTATTTTCATATTAAAAGGTTTTGAAAAATATTAAGTTTAAGATGGTCAAAACAGTCCATGAATAGACCATAACTTTTCTATTGAAATTTGATGTTTAAGTTTAGATCATGTTTTGGTGTTGTAACTTGTATTTGCCCTCTAAAACTTGAAGAAAACATGAAAAAATAGGGGTATGAACTCACCTTGTTGATTTCGTGGGTTGAAGGAAGGAAGTGAAGAAGATTGTGTGCCTAGCCTTGCATAACTTGAAGAATACTCGAAAATGGGTGATGTTCTAAGGATCATACACACGAAAAATAGGTGTGTAAGTGGAGTGATCTTAACACAAACATGTAATAAAACCCTTTCAGTTTCACAAGGAACTTACCAAGATGCCTAGGACTGAGTTTTGTGGTGATGAAGCTCGAGTTTTTTAGAGAAGAAATGGGAGGAAGTTCTTGAGAGCAAAGTGGGGGAAAATGAAATTGTGAGGTGTGTGTGTGTGTGTTTGGCCGTAACATAAGAGAAGGGGGGGGAGTTGACTTTGTTAATGGTTGATGTGAAGCTGGCTTGGAAACATGTTGGTCCATAGCATTGTTATTTGGGGGTTAAAAATGAGGTGGCAACTTTTTTTGCAAACTCTTTTTCTCCTTTTTTTTTCTCTAATACCAACCGAAAAGCATAGGGTTTTCGGCCGCTTATGGCTCTTCAAAGGGCTTTTCGGTTTTTGGGTGACCGAAAACACCCTATCTTCTAAAAGGGTTTGCGGTTTTGAAGAATGTGGGGGCTTTAGGGCTTATTTTGGCCCACTAAAAGGGTTTTTGGTCCAATAAGGCCCAAAGAAAAGGGTTTTCGGCCTAGGATGTTTGGGCCGAGAATTCTTGGGTGAAGGCCCAAAATTGATTGGGCTTAGCTACATGGATCAGTTTTTGGGCTTGCATGAGGTTATTACTATTTGATTCATATGTATTCATAAAACATTGTTGTTTTGGACTTCAATAGATAATGAAATAAGGTTACGTAGAGGGAATTGCTTTATACATGAATCACAATCTCAACCCTAAATTTGCTAGTTGTGACATCTAGTGTTAATGGGTAATTTGAAATTTGTGTAATGCACTAAAACTGAATTGTCTAGATTGTGTGTTCAATGTACTGGTAGACACGAAGGATTCAAAAGGACTAGCATAGATTGATAATAAAGGGACTTGACAGTGTGGATGTAGATAGTTTCGTTTGGACTGACCATACGACGCTCGAATAGATTGAGTAGTGAGATAAACAAGGGAGCCTGCGAGATACATTAAAGTCATATGTACCTAGATTTTTGGCTCAACATTTCCTCGATGTACGAACTTATGTCCTTAATTTCGATACTGATAGGGCGACTGGGGGTTCTGATAAAGTAGGTCTGTAGGAAATTATTTTCTTGCTTTCTATCTGTCAGCCATATGTAGCCTCCTTTGCGCGGTGGAACATATCCGACCTGGAATGCAACATATGCAACTCTATTTCTATGCACCTTCTTATCTGTGTAATTCTTTTTATTTGTTAGCCATGTGTTGTTTCCTATGCGCGATTGGAAACGATCCGACCTGGAACACAGCATATGCAACATTCTACCTCTCAATCCCTCTATCTGTGTTAGTCACATGCTGTCCCCTCTGCATGATTAGAAAGGATCCGACCTGGGGCACAACATATGCATTTCTAAATCTGACTTCTTTCTTAATGATTGAATACTCACCTAAAGTAAGGAGTTCTTTGGAAGTTTTTGATTGCCAGGGTATGTTGGGAAGTGGGGAACATATTCTAGTAAACCTAAAACTAAACTACTTAAAAGGTTGTTTGTAGATCTCGCTGCTGAATTTAAGTCGACAACAATATCAGTAGTCGTCGTCAGCTAAATGGTCTATTTTAGAATATAGGTGCAATGTCTTGTCACTTATAATCTGTCCAACTTGTCAATATCATTTGTGCTTAAGTGGATCACAATACTGGTTATTGACCATAGCTAAACATACAGTTGTGTGCTTATAAACGATATTGAATTGCTTGACAACTTTGATCCCAAAAGTCTTAAATTTAGTTATTATTTTTGTTTTTGTTAAATTTGTTCATAGTTTTCCTCTATGCACAAATTTAGGGGGAGAATTAAAAAAATTTAAAAGCAAACAAAAATCATAAAATTTAAAAATCCAAAAATATGTTTATTTCTGTTTTTATTTCTTTTTCAGAAAAATCAAAAAATCCAAAAAATATTGTTTTGAGTGTATTTTACCTTTTATTTTTATTTTTAGTTTACTTTTTAGTGATTTCTATTGTGTGCTAAGTTTTCTTTTAGTTTTGTTTTTATCTCAAAATTTCATTTGTCTTAAAACAAGAACTCAAAGGAAGAAGAGACTCAAAGAGACTGTATCGGAACTTTCTGAGCCAAGGTTACATCCTTGAACAACTGTGGTGAGAAGGGTTTTTCATAACTCTGTGATCCACAGGGACTTTTTAGTCATTTGTTACTTTTCAAAGCGCAATAGTGATCATTGAAGAATTGTCATTCGAAGGAACAAGAAGTGAAGATTATTTTTCAACATTCAATCTTTCAACCCCAGAAGCAAGATGATGCTGTACTTGAAGTTATGTGACAGATTGCATTGAAGCCTCCTCAATCAATTTGCTGCTATCTATGAACCTGCCGAAGTGATCCAGAAGAATCAGTCTCTCTGTTATTTTCTCGGAAGATTCTCAAAGCTGAAAGTGCCGATTTTCAAGAATCCTTATAAGAAGCCTCCACTCCCAATGTGCGTTCAAAGTCAAATTTTTTGAAGAAAAGTTCAACTGTTCAAGATGAAGTCATTCATACAGATATTCATTTGCTCATCTTGAAGTTGTGAAGAAATCGAAGATAAAAGCTGAAGCTAAGCACAAAGCGAAGATTGAAAAGTAAAGAAGCTTCCAAACCAAGGGGAATTTGTTAAGACATAAGAAAAGAAAGCTATAAACCAAAGGGGAGACTGTTAAGTCTAAATTTATGGTTTATACTTTGCTTTTCTAGGCATTTATATAGTTTTCGGTCCAGGGCCAAAATCCCCATGAGTTTATTTGTTGTTTGGACCGAAATCACATGTGATTTCGTTCAAGCTATTGGGTTTTCGGTTTGGGCTTTGTACTTTGGGTCCATACATATATAGTGTCAAAAAGGGCATGTAATAGTGAAAAAAGATGAGGGAACATTCAAGGGGACTGATATATTGTTGGGAACGTGTTTTAGAGAAAGAAACAAGAGAGAACTTGTGTGGGTGTGAATCTTGTGTACCGGATTATCAATCAATACATTGTGTGCACTGAAGATTCATTTTGTTCTTGTTCTTCTTCTTCTCTTGTGTATTCTATCTTGCATCATCCACTTGATTGAGATTATGCACCATCAAGTGAATTAGATTGATACATTAAAGCGAATTTGGGACTTACAATCTACACTCAGCAAACGCGTTGTGTCGTGTCGAGTTAGAACATTAATCATGTGGTGTCAAACCATTTATTTTTGTGTTGGGTTGCAGTTTAGAGTTTAGACCTTGTAAATCTGTTGTGTAATAATAAAACATTACTGAACATTAAAGAAGTTCAAAAAGTATGAGTCAGGGAGAGCCAGAAGGAAAAAAAAATAAAATTTTGAATGTGTAAAAGTTGGATGGCAGAAGGACAAAATTCAAAATACATAAAATAAAAATCATTATATAAAGTTTGTTAATATATATGATGAATTATTTATATTTAAAAATACAAAAAAAAAATCGAAATTGAAATTAATATATAATATGAAGGACTATAAATGTAATATTTATTATATCGTGATGGATTTGCTGCTAATCTACCCTAATAAATAAGAATGATTTTGCCACATGTCATTCTCTCATTTAATTTGTCACATGTCATTTTGTCATAATTTAGAGATATATTTATTTTCCACTTGTCATTTATTTCATTTTCCATTTCTAATATATTATTAATTAGTTTCCATAAATTAAACCTACCATAATGATATTAATTTTAAATTTTAAATTTTAAAATTCAAATAAATTTACAGTTTAAACCTTTGTGTTTAACATTTTGTTATAATTAACCTTTTTAGTATACGGGTCTGATAACTAAACAATAATTTTTATTTATTTATTTTTTGCATGTTTTTTTTCTTATAATTTTTATTTATTTCAAATTTCAAATTCAAATAAATTTCTCATTTAATCGTTTCTATTTAACATTTTGTTTTAATCAACCCGTATAATATACGAGTTTCACAACTAGTGAATAATGATTATGTGTTAGTCAAGTCGAAGTGGTTTTTGACTTTTAAAAAAAGTGTTGCTAAATTGATATTTCATGGACAATCATTTATCAAAAATCAGTCCTATAATTAGTTACATACAACTATTTTTTCTGAATATCTGAATCAATAAAATATGGTAATTTTATATGTACCCACAAGTTGTTTTTTTATATCTTTTGTGAGTGAAATAGTACCCACAAATTGTTTTTTATATCTTTAGGCGTAGGCGGGGATACCCACAAATTGTTTTTTTTATATCATGGCTCCACACGTACACGAGGCTTAGTCTAAGTGACTAAGTCAACAAGCAAATAATAAATGAGATTAAATTACCCTTTCACCCAACTGAACCACTTGTTAGCCCAGTAGCCCTATATATAACTCAAGCAATGACACTTCCCAGACAAACCTGCAACTTTTCAGTTCATTAACAAAAACACACGCCGTTGATCGATCTTTACTTAATCAGAATCTTCAACCAAATGGATCCTCATCATTCTCTTCGAACCATTTACCCTTATATCATCATTTTAATTCTTTCATTGAACAGTATGGGGTGCAAAGCTCAGTTGTCTCCTACCTTCTACGATAGCACATGCCCCAACGCACTCACCGTCATCCGAACTTCAGTTAGGACTGCAGTGTCACGGCAACGTCGCATGGCAGCTCTTCTCATTCGCCTTCATTTTCATGATTGTTTTGTTCAGGTAGATTTAATACGTAATTTATAAGTTCCCTTTTCCTTTCCATGACATTTGACCATGGTGCCTGTGTTTTTTGACCTATAGCTAGCTATATAACACACTTGAACTTCATATATACTGGCTAAATTTGTAGGGTTGCGATGCATCTATTTTACTAAACGACACACCCACAACTGAGAGGACAACATTTTCCAATGTTGGGGTTGGAGGATACGAAGTTATAGATGCAGCAAAATCTGCTGTGGAGAATATATGTCCCGGCATCGTTTCATGTGCTGATATACTCGCTGTTGCAGCCCGTGATGCTTCTGTTTCGGTAATTGACTGCTTAAATATATATTTTCTTATAGTAAAAATAGAATCTGCATCTTTTTACTTATCAATAATTTAAAAACATGCAGGTGGGTGGTCCATCATGGTCAGTAGGTCTTGGTAGAAGAGATTCTACTGCTGCATATCCAAGTCAAGCCGATAGCGATCTTCCAAGAGCTGATCAGGATCTACAGTCACTCATTTCGGATTTTCAAGTGAAGGGTCTGAGTGAAAGAGACATGGTTGCTTTATCTGGTTAGAATTTATAATCTATACACTTTACATATGTCGCTGCATCCATGGTATCACCGACAATTATCTTTCTCAAATTTTGAAACTGATCATGAACAATATTTTTCGTATCAGGGGCTCATACTATTGGGCAATCACGGTGTGTTGCTTTTCGAGGCAGGATACATGGCAATGGGTCGTCGGACATAGATGCTAACTTTGCTACCACACGTAGGCGCAACTGCCCTTTGACTAGAGGAGAAGGAGATGATAACATGGCACCTCTTGATTTGGTGACACCAAATTCATTTGATAACAACTACTTCAGAAATCTAGTACAGAGGAGAGGTCTTCTTCGATCGGATCAGGTGCTCTTTAATGGAGGCTCAAGTGATAGCATCGTATTAGAGTACAGCAACAGTCCTTCAAGGTTTGCATCTGATTTTGCAGCAGCCATGGTTAGGATGGGAGAAATTGATCCCCGTACAGGTGCAAACGGAGTGATAAGGACTATCTGCAGCGCTGCCAATTAAGAAAAAAAAAATCGAACGTATATATGGAAAAGTAGCGACATCTATATTAAATTTTCAGGACCATGCTTCTTGGGTGACATTACATTTATATTTCATAAATAAGTTTTGAAGATTGAATCCATGTTTGACGTGAATAGTGTAATAGCAGAGTAGATTGTTTTGTAAATTACTTTCCAAAAAAACTCATATTCTCTTTTCCCAATTGTAAATTAACACACACACACACACACACACACACACACACACACACACACACATATATATATATATATATATATATATATATATATATATATATATTGTTGGCGAGAGCTAGAGTTCAACACATGTTGTTATCCTAAACTTGTATTCTTATCTTATAGTTTCCCTTATCATAGGATAGTAAGTTATATATAGCCTTGTACCTTGTTCTTTATAAGATATAAGAAAAATCTTGAAAGAGAATTCCACGAATTTATCTCTCTAAATTAAACATGGTATCAGAGCAAGGTCACTGATCCATCGGATTGCAGAAATCTCAATCGAATTGAGGACATCTCTCAAGGCGAAGCAACATGGGCGAAGGTGAAGAAGGGTCAGGTCCATCGAATCAGGTCATCGTCAACAATGTCCAAGATCCTCCGTTTCCCACCCGGGTCATTCTTGACGATAACAATTTCCCCCTCTGGTCTCAACTAATGGAGATGAGAATTGGGGCACGTAACAAACTCGGGTATCTCACTGGTTCATCAATAAAACCCACAACGAACGAGAAGGCAATCGAAACGTGGACTACAGAGAATAACAAAGTTAAAAGCTGGCTCATTGACTCGATGAGTCCAACTTTGATGCGGAGATTCATTAGGTTGAAGACAGCAGCGGAGATCTGGGATGCGGTGTCTAAAACCTTCTACGATGGAACAGATGAGACACAACTGTTTGAATTGAATCGAAGGTTGTTCAGTACTCGTCAGAATGGACGCCCATTACCCACGTATTACAATGAATTAGTAAGTCTTTTCCAAGAAATCGATACTAGGCTTGCTGGGGAAGGGGATTCAGTAGCGGAAACCCTTGTAGTCAACAAGGCTATGTCTAGGTTTCGAGTCCACATATTTCTGGCTGGATTAGATTCAGAATTCAATCAAGCAAGGAGTGAATCCTTGAGAAAAGATCCACCACTCACTCTTGAATCCTGCTATGCATACATCAGAAAGGACCACAACCAGCGACAAGCTATGGAAGTCAAAACAGTTGAACCAGATAGCGTTGTGAACGTGGCCACTCGAAACTATCAAACGAAGAATAAGGGCACAAATGGAAAAGGAGGAAACAATCTCTCTTGCACTCACTGTGGAGAGACAGGACACTCAAAACAGAGGTGTTACGAGATCATAGGGTATCCAGACTGGTGGGACTTCACGAAGAAACCCAGGAAGAAGATTGGAAAAGGCCAAGCTGAGGTGGCAACAACAATGAGCCCTGAAACCCCACCCATTGCAGCTTACACATCAACGAACTCTGGTAAGTCTCACGTTGACTTTAAAAAACCTGAATGGGTAATAGATACGGGGGCCACAGATCACATGAAAAATAATCCTAATTGCTTATCTACTTCGTATACTCCAAAACAAGAAAATGTATACACTGCGAGTGGAGGTGTTGAACGTGTCATAGCAGAGGGCACAGTTAATGTATCAAACTCTATGGAACTGAATTCAGTTCTTGTAGTTCCCTTTCTATTGTAACAACTCGTCATTTAAGGTCATTGAAAATCGAGTCTTGTAACCTCTTGGAAAAAGTAATTGGGATACCATCGAAAAATGAAGTATTCAAAAGCTCTGGTTGGAGTACGCTATGTAGTAGATATCGTCTTAAGATTTCCAAGCATATAAAGAACACTAAAATCCGAGTTATAACGAAGAAGTTATGACCATTCTAAGTTTTCCGACAAAAACCGGCAATACGAAGTTACGTAAAAATGCAAAGTTTCAATAAAATACTTTTTGACCTTAGGTGTCTAAATGAAAGTCATAGATATCGTTAAACTACAAAAGTACATAAAAAGAACACCCAAATCCGACTTCGTAAATTGAATTTATGATTTCTTTTTTTAGTTCGGCTTAGCAGCAGGCAGCTAAAAACTTGAATCGGAGATCGAGCGACTTTTGGCTGGAATGACCTAAACGAGAATCGAAGGTCTCGACAATGGTAATTCAGCGGTAAAAAGTCTGGCAAAAACCGACGTCAGATAAAGAAGTTATGAATTTCTAAAGAAATTCCTTAAACACGGCCTTTTAAAAATAAATAATAAAAATAATTTCGGAATTTGCCGACAGAATCTAAACGAAAGTTGTAGATTTTAGTCTCACCTACGCGTGGATATAAAGAACGTCGAAAACGGAGTTCGTATGAAGGAGATATGAATTTTTGAAGTTTAATAAATAATTAATATATATTTTTAATTTTAAACTCTTGGTAATATCCGAAGAGGAGTCAAGATAGGACCGAGGTACGCCCTGCGTACCCTCATACGCCCCGCGTACTCAAATCAAGGGCCTCGGTTCGACCACGTCGCCCCCTATGCGAGCTATGCCCCGTCCCATCCGAGCTCCGGGGCAGTCGAGGACTCGATCATGCATGATGCACGGGTACGCCCCGCGTACGCCCGTACGCCCCGCGTACGGAGGCCTCTCAGCCCCTATAAAAGGGATGCGAGGGTTCCGGGAAAACATGCTCATTTCCTCTCGTTTCTCTTGCGTTTTGCCTCGTTTTTCGTGCCCGTGCTAACCCGAAGCCCTGGTCATTTTGCCCAAGTCCCGAAGATCGTTTTTACTCCCGAGATTCCTGAGAATCCCGAGAAAAATCCGTTTCCCGAGACGAAATTCTGCCCGATTTCCATCTCGCTTTCTTCAAACTTTCAGGTGAGTTCATACCCCTACAAACACATTTTTAAATACATTTTAAATGTTTTTTATACTCTTTTAAGGGGGGGGGATACAAGTAAACATACGGTTATTATCATGTATTTCACAAAGTTTCACTGTACTCGTTTTTATCGAATGAATCACTTGTGATTCACTACTACTATGTGAAAACTCTTGTCACTTTTTGCATGCACTAGATTTATACAAAGTATTTAGCAATTCCAAAGCATCCTTCGTTGCTAAACCGTTTTAATACATTTTAAAAACTTATGATTTATGCATTGTCGAACATTGTGAAAAAGGATAAACTTTACATACGAAACTACTACTTTAATACAGACTTAGTTGAGAATCCGTGAGACGTGTACATCTTCAAATAATACATTTTTGCTAAAAGGTACCGCTTCAAGTCCTGTCTATAACCAGAGTCTCCCGTTCGGAGAATGTGTCAAATGTGTATAGATCTATACGGGAAGTCATGATCCCGCGCCCTGACTGTTAGCTACAGTCCGTCCTTTGGGGTGACAGTTTGTCATAACGCTACAACGCCTGAAGAACGTCGCTACAGGCATATTATGTTTAGTATGGTTATAAAACTCATCGGATATACAATTATTATAGTACTTCTGATTGATGAACGAGTAGTTATTAAAACTATTCTTCATCTAACAAACTGAAATCTTCTAATAGGTTTTATTATATAAATCTATGCTCTAACCCCCTAAGGCATGTCTTTTGCTTTCGGTTTTTAGTCTGGGACATTAGGCTAACTATCACTTTAGGAAAATATGGGATTTTCCCGGTATACAAAACAAACAACTAATAGGAAAATAAGGGATTTTCTTGATTTAACTATCCATATTATTCAATACATATATTCTCATGCATTTCACACTTTTATAAGAAAATAAGGGATTTTCTTGGAAAACATACACTCAATTTGGAATGGCATACAAACTTTCTAAACTACTTATGAACTCACCAACTTAATTGTTGACACTTTCTCTTTGAAATAACTTGTATTCTCAGGGAACCGCTAAGCAGGTTTGGAAATCAACTTTTGGGGATTAACGCGCTGGCGTTAATTACTTCTTTTAAAAGATGTTTATGCTTTTATCTTTTGGGCATGTAATGAATACAATGATGTAAACATTTTAAAAACCTTTATATATGTATGGTGGTGTGTACCTTCCTTTCTATGAACTGTTATGATACTGAATATGACGTCCTCCGCCCCCGAACGTTTCCGCCGTTCTGGTTTGGGGGTGTGACAGATTGGTATCAGAGCATCATTTATAGTGAATTAAGTATAACAAAACCATTTTTGGTATACAACTATAAACTCAACTGGGCAAAAACACTCTGAGAAGAGTCACACTTTTGAGATTAAATTTATTTAGTTTTTGTAAAGTAAGCATGCATTCATTTCGTACTAATAACAGTTTCACATCGGACCATTTTAGAAGTATTATAAATAAGTTGTGCAGTGCAGGTACGCCTTGGGACATGTAATCGGAACTGGGAAGGATATAGCCTGATCAACTATATTTGTCCGAAAGCCGACTAACGTATGCCGAGGAGTGTCTGTAGTGGACAACAAATTTAAAACTTGCCAAAAACATATCGTTAAATAATACTAAGGGAGTATTTGAGTATCAACAACCATTAAAATTAAGGGTAAATTTCATGTACTCTAGCTTATAGTAAATTCTTAACCCTATTCTCGTGCAGACTCAATGTCTGGATTCCACCACCCCAATGACCCCTACTACCCCAACCAAGGTAATGGAGGATGGATCGAAGAAGATCCCGAAGAAGACGAAGAACCTATAGAGTTGGATGAAGGAGATGACTCTGGTACAGATTCAGAGCCAGAGGTTATCAATCCACCAGCCCCACAACCTCCTGTCCATGTGAGGAACTTCCAAGGACCCACTCCTGTGGGGGGGAGTCACCTCCACCATTGGAGCCAACAACAAAGCTTACGCCCTCCCTACAGCATGTGCTGAGACTTTTATGATGTCAGGGGCGGGGGATCGACGGATCGAGCACTTCCGGTCATGGTTGGCAAACTAGCCAACCAGTGCTATCAATCCGGAGTTCAAGCCAACCGGATCCGCGAAATCAACGTAGAAGTGCAGGTTCACACTTCTGACATCCGTAGGCTGGATGGGATTCAGGACCATGCCCAACTCCAAACTGAGGCATTTCAGGCTCAAATTATTGCAGCCCTAGCCGAATTAAGGGAACAACAAGCCGCTTTTGATAGGCGTCTAATGGAGTTGAAGCAATCGGATGCGGAGTCAAGCTCCAAGCGCAACCTACGTCGCAAGTAGTGCTTGCTAAAATTTCAAATTTTGTTATAAATTAGGACTTCGGATAAAAGTATTACTTTCTTTAAACTTTCTGTAATCGGAGACCTTTAGAAAGGTCAAAATTTTTTGTCTAAACTCGGATGTAACACAACTATATGTTTAAAATATATAGGGAAAACCTCTTTTTTGTTTTGATTATGTGCAGTTCGTCCAATTCATAAGTACATCTATTCAAACTTCATTTATAAATCAGACTCAGAACCCTATGTTGGCCAAACCAAAGCCTTAAACTATTAAAGGAAGTTAACTCAATATCATTCAACTTGCAATCACCAAAACTTATAATTTCTCACTTTCTTTTGGCAGCGCGATGCCTCCTTGTCCAAACCCGAGGCCTAGACCGGGCACGGTGCCACCACCACCTCCACCACCAACGTATGATCCGACCATGGTCCAGGCGGCTATCACAGCAGCAGTAACAACAACTCTCTCACAAATAAACTCCAATGCAAATGGAGGTACAGGAAGCAGCACAAATCATTCAAATCATGGCACCGGCCGTGGTCAAGTGAGGGAGTGTACCTACAAGGAGTTCTCCAACTCAAAGCCAAAGACTTTTAATGGCATGGGAGGAGTCATTGCACTAATGCAATGGTTCGAAAAGACCAAAACAGTCTTCGAGATCTGCTCGTGCCAAGAAACAAGCAAGGTCAAGTTCGCTGCTTGCACCTTCATAGATCGAGCCCTCACTTGGTGGAAAAGCCATGTGAATTCGGTGACGCTCACTGTCACCAACGCCATGAGTTGGGAAGATCTGAAGGTTCTACTACTGGAAGAATACTGCCCAAGGGGCGAAGTGCAAAAGCCTGAGCAGGAGCTCTGGAATCTGAAAATGACTGGGTCTGATCTAGTCACCTACATAGCTAGGTTCAACGACCTCGCTGCATTGTGCCCTACCATGGTCAACCCAGAATCAAAGAAGGTTGAAAGGTACATTTGGGGGTTATCACCCTAGATTCAAGGGCATGTCCTAGCTTCCAACCCTATCACCTACAACAGCGCTAAACGCTTGGCTCAGCGACTCATCGACCACGGGGTAAAACAGGGTACCATTGCAACTACCGCCAATCCATCTAAGGAGGCACAAGGCCAGAATAGGCCTTGGAACAAGAGAAGGGGGCAAACCCTACATGAGAACCCCAAGAAACAACAAGTAGTAGCGATCCACGCTATTACTGTACCTACCAATACTGCCCCCACAAGCTCATACAATGGGAAACTTCCGAAATGCAACCAATGCAACTTCCACCACCACGGTCTCTGCCGTGACCTTCAATGCACCAGGTGCAATAAGAAGGGACATACAGCCCGCTATTGCAAAGAGCCAACCCAAAAACCCGCCCCCACTACTAATATCGGAGTAAGCCGCGCCTGCTTTGAGTGCGGAGACACAGGGCACTACCGCAGGGACTGCCCGAAGGCAAACAACAGGAATACCGGCGGAAGGGGCCGAGTATTCGCAATGGGACAAGATGAAGCCGTTGCAAACCCCACTGTTGTTACGGGTACGTTTCTTCTCGATAACTCGTATGCATGCATTTTGTTTGGTAGTGGAGCGGAGAGAAGTTTTGTGAGTCATAATTTTAAAGGCCTGCTAAAGCCATTACCACAATCATTAAGTGAACCGTTTATAGTAGAAATGGCCAACGGTAAAACCGAAGGCACCAAGGAGATATACTTAAACTGTACTCTAACTCTAAATGATAATCCCTTTACAATCAGCCTCATGCCAGTCTTGATTAAGAGTTTCGATGTCATCATTGGCATGGATTGGCTGAGTTCTCATCATGCAGACATTTTATGTTACGATAAGGTCATTCGTCTTAATCTGCCAACCGGCGAAACTTTCATTGTCTTGGGCGACAAACCCAGTACCACTCTTCGTATCATCTCATGTATCCAAGCTCAGAAGTGCCTACGCAAAGAGTGTCACGCGTTTTTGGCACATGTTGTAGATGTGAAACGCGAAGTCCAGGACGTCAAGAATGTGCCCGGCGTATGCGATTTTCCCGACGTTTTTCCCGAGGACCTTCTAGGAATACCACCCGCGAGACAAGTTGAGTTCAGAATCGATCTGGTTCCCAGAGCTACCCCAGTAGCTAAAGCACCCTATCAATTAGCCCTGGCAGAGATGCAGGAGCTATCCAGCCAACTGAATGAGCTACTTGGAAAAGGATTCATCAGGCCGAGCTTCTCGCCATGGGGAGCACCCGTCTTGTTCGTGAAAAAGAAGGATGGATCATTCAGGATGTGCATCGACTACCTAGAACTCAACAAACTTACCATCAAGAGCCGATACCCCCTACCCCGAATCGACGACTTATTCGACCAACTCCAAGGAGCCAACTACTTCTCCAAGATCGATCTGAGGTCAGGATATCACCAACTGCGAGTCCTGGAGAGCGATGTTCCCAAGACGGCCTTCCGAACGAGATACGGACATTACAAGTTCGTAGTGATGCCGTTCGGACTAACCAATGACCCGGCCGTATTCATGGATCTAATGAATCGGATATGTTGTCCATTCTTGGATAAATTTGTGATCGTATTCATAGACGATATACTCATTTATTCAAAGAATAAAGAAGAGCATAGTCAACATCTGAGACAAGTCTTAGAGACGTTACGGACTGAGAGACTTTATGCAAAATTCTCAAAGTGTGAGTTTTGGATTAGAAAAGTGGACTTCCTCGGTCACATAGTCAGCAAGGAAGGAATCCACGTGGACCCATAAAAAATCAAGGCTATCAAAAACTGGTATGCCCCAACTACTCCAACAGAGATTCGCCAATTTCTAGGTCTTGCTGGTTATTATCGAAGGTTCATTCAAAATTTCTCCAACATCGCAAAACCTCTTACCGCTTTAACCCAGAAAGGTGTGACCTACAACTGGGGAGAAAAGCAAGATGCTGCATTTCAGACTTTGAAACAGGCCCTTTGCAGTGCACCACCCATCCTTTCTCTTCCAGAGGGGACCGAAGATTTTGTGGTGTATTGCGACACTTCGAAGCAAGGACTGGGTTGTGTGCTAATGTAGAGGGGAAAGGTTATTGCATATGCCTCACGACAACTGAAAACGTATGAGGTCAATTACACTACTCATGACTTAGAACTTGGAGCGGTGGTCTTCGCTCTTAAAATCTGGAGGCACTACCTATACGGTACCAAGTGCACTATCTTTACAGACCACAAGAGCCTCTAACACATCTTCGACCAGAAAGAGTTAAACATGAGACAGCGACGTTGGGTCGCATTGCTCAACGACTACGAATGTGAGATTCGCTATCATCCGGGAAAGGCAAACGTCGTGGCCAATGCCCTTAGTCGTAAGGAGTACTCTGGCCGAAGAGTGAAGTCATTAGCCATGTCGATCCATTCGCACCTGTCAGCACAAGTCAAGGAAGCTCAAATAGAGGCCTTGAAACCCGAAAACGTGACAGGTGAGACCCTTAGAGGAATGGACAAGAACTTAGAAATCAAGAGTGACGGAGCACGCTACTTCATGAACCGAATCTGGACACCCAAGTTTGGTGGATTCAGAGAGGTAGTTATGAGCGAGGCACACAAGACTCCATACTCCGTACACCCAGGGTCATACAAGATGTATCTAGATCTCAAGCAACTCTACTGGTGGCCAAACATGAAAGCGGAGATTGCTACCTATGTGAGCAAGTGTTTGACTTGCGCCAAGATAAAAATAGAACACCAGAAACCCTCAGGCCTACTCCAACAACCTGAAATACCTGAGTGGAAATGGGAGCAGATTTCTATGGACTTTATAACGAAACTGCCCAAAACTCAGGGTGGCCAAGATACTATTTGGGTGATCGTCGACAGACTAACCAAGTCCGCTCATTTCTTACCGATCAAGGAAATTGATAAGATGGAAAAACTATCAAGAACCTACATCCGAGAGATCGTACGACTTCATGGAGTGCCGATGTCCATCATCTCAGATAGAGACAGCAGATTCACTTCCAGACTCTGGCAATCATTGCAAAAATCCATGGGAACAAGGTTGGATATGAGTACAGCATACCACCCACAAACTGATGGACAGAGTGAGAGAACAATCCAAACCTTGGAAGACATGTTGCGAGCATGTGTAATTGACTTTGGTAAAGCATGGGATGTTCACTTACCTTTGGTCGAGTTCTCTTATAACAATAGTTATCATACTAGTATCAAGACTGCTCCATTTGAAACCCTTTACGGCCGTAAGTGCAGATCACCTATGTGCTGGACAGAAGTGGGCGACACGCAATTGGCAAAAGGTCTAGTCCCTGATAGCACCCTCACTGGTCCGGAGATCATCAGAGAAACGACTGAAAAGATCGTGCAAATACGAGAACGACTGAAATCCTCAAGGGATAGGCAAAAGAGCTATGCCGACAAAAGACGTAAACCCTTGGAATTCTAGATTGGCGACCGTGTACTACTGAAGGTCTCACCCTGGAAGGGCATGATACGCTTTGGAAAACGTGGGAAGCTAAAACCTAGGTACATTGGACCCTTTGAAATCATTTCAAGAGTTGGTCCAGTGGCCTACAAACTCCAACTTCCGATCGAGCTTAGCAAAGTACATCCAGTATTCCACGTGTCGAACCTGAAAAAGTGTTTGTCTGACGAAACACTAGTAATTCCACTCGATGAAATCGAACTAAATGAAAATCTTAACTTTGTGGAAGAACCCGTCGAGATCATGGACAGGGAAGTTAAGCGAACTAAACAGAGTCGCATTCCAATAGTAAAGGTCTGATGGAATGCTAAGAGGG
The DNA here is from genome assembly GCF_051521515.1 of Lactuca serriola. Classification (NCBI taxonomy): domain Eukaryota; kingdom Viridiplantae; phylum Streptophyta; class Magnoliopsida; order Asterales; family Asteraceae; genus Lactuca; species Lactuca serriola. Next base: position 35,067,022 of record NC_136411.1, read on the forward strand.
GACCTGAGTTCACGTGGGAACGAGAAGATCAAATGCAACAGAAGTATCCACACCTCTTCCTCAGCCCGTAAAACTTATCTTTTGTATTAAAAATTTCGGGACGAAATTCCCTCTAACGGGGGGATGATGTAACAACCCGTCATTTCAGGTCATTGAAAATCGAGTCTTGTAACCTCTTGGAAAAAGTAATTGGGATACCATCAAAAAATGAAGTATTCAAAAGCTCTAGTTGGAGTACGCTATGTAGTAGATATCGTCTTAAGATTTCCAAGCATATAAAGAACACTAAAATCCGAGTTATAACGAAGAAGTTATGACCATTCTAAGTTTTCCGACAAAAACCGGCAACACGAAGTTACGTAAAAACGCAAAGTTTCAATAAAATACTTTTTGACCTTAGGTGTCTAAATGAAAGTCATAGATATCGTTAAACTGCAAAAGTACATAAAAAGAACGCCCAAATCCGACTTCGTAAATTGAATTTATGATTTCTTTTTTTAGTTCGGCTTAACAGCAGGCAGCTAAAAACTCGAATCGGAGATCGAGCGACTTTTGGCCGGAATGACCTAAACGAGAATCGAAGGTCTCGACAATGGTAATTCAGCGGTAAAAAGTCTGGCAAAAACCGACGTCAGATAAAGAAGTTATGAATTTCTAAAGAAATTCCTTAAGCACGGCCTTTTAAAAATAAATAATAAAAATAATTTCGGAATTTGCCGACAGAATCTAAACGAAAGTTGTAGATTTTAGTCTCACCTACGCGTGGATATAAAGAACGTCGAAAACGGAGTTCGTATGAAGGAGATATGAATTTTTGAAGTTTAATAAATAATTAATATATATTTTTAATTTTAAACTCTTGGTAATATCCGAAGAGGAGTCAAGATAGGACCGAGGTACGCCCTGCGTACCCTCATACGCCCCGCGTACTCAAATCAAGGGCATCGGTTCGACCACGTCGCCCCCTATGCGAGCTATGCCCCGTCCCATCCGAGCTCCGGGGCAGTCGAGGACTCGGTCATGCATGACGCACGGGTACGCCCCGCGTACCGAGGCCTCTCAGCCCCTATAAAAGGGATGCGAGGGTTCCGGGAAAACTTGCTCATTTCCTCTCGTTTCTCTTGCGTTTTTCCTCGTTTTCCGTGCCCGTGCTAACCCGAAGCCCTGGTCATTTTGCCCAAGTCCCGAAGATCGTTTTTACTCCCGAGATTCCCGAGAATCCCGAGAAAAATCCGTTTCCCGAGACGAAATTCTGCCAGGTTTCCATCTCGCTTTCTTCAAACTTTCAGGTGAGTTCATACCCTTACAAACACATTTTTAAATATATTTTAAATGCTTTTTATACTCTTTTAAGGGGGTGGGATACAAGTAAACATACGGTTATTATCATGTATTTCACAAAGTATTTAGCAATTCCAAAGCATCCTTCGTTGCTAAACCGTTTTAATATTTAGCAATTCCAAAGCATCCTTCGTTGCTAAACCGTTTTAATACATTTTAAAAACTTATGATTTATGCATTGTCGAACATTGTGAAAAAGGATAAACTTTACATACGAAACTACTACTTTAATACAGACTTAGTTGAGAATCCGTGAGACGTGTACATCTATACGGGAAGTCATGATCCCGCGCCCTGACTGTTAGCTACAGTCCGTCCTTTGGGGTGACAGTTTGTCATAACGCTACAACGCCTGAAGAACGTCGCTACAGGCATATTATGTTTAGTATGGTTATAAAACTCATCGGATATACAATTATTATAGTACTTCTGATTGATGAACGAGTAGTTATTAAAACTATTCTTCATCTAACAAACTGAAATCTTCTAATAGGTGTTATTATATAAATCTATGCTCTAACCCCCTAAGGCATGTCTTTTGCTTTCGGTTTTTAGTCTGGGACATTAGGCTAACTATCACTTTAGGAAAATATGGGATTTTCCCGGTATACAAAACAAACAACTAATAGGAAAATAAGGGATTTTCTTGATTTAACTATCCATATTATTCAATACATATATTCTCATGCATTTCACACTTTTATAAGAAAATAAGGGATTTTCTTGGAAAACATACACTCAATTTGGAATGGCATACAAACTTTCTAAACTACTTATGAACTCACCAACTTAATTGTTGACACTTTCTCTTTGAAATAACTTGTATTCTCAGGGAACCGCTAAGCAGGTTTGGAAATCAACTTTTGGGGATTAACGCGCTGGCGTTAATTACTTCTTTTGAAAGATGTTTATGCTTTTATCTTTTGGGCATGTAATGAAAACAATGATGTAAACATTTTAAAAACCTTTATATATGTATGGTGGTGTGTACCTTCCTTTCTATGAACTGTTATGATACTGAATATGACGTCCTCCGCCCCCGAACGTTTCCGCCGTTCTGGTTTGGGGGTGTGACATCTATCAACTAGTTTAATATCAGTAAGTCAAATCACTCAGGCACTAAACTGCTATGTGACTTTCTGGATGAATGATTGTGTATTCCAGGATGCGAGGACCCATCAGATTCGTGGTTATGGTACTAGGAGAGGGAGGCTATATTACATGGAAGAAGACTATAGGAGCCAAGTCAATCATGTTGGAGTAGCTGAGTCAAATAAAGCCTTGTCGGTATTATGGCATCGCCGTCTTGGGCACATGTCGTTTTCGTACCTTAGGAAATTGAAACCGAACATTTTTTTGAATTTATCAGACAATACATTTAATTGTGGTGTTTGTGAGTTGTCAAAACATAAAAGAAGTTCTTATTCTCCTAGTGATAATAAAGCTACGTTTCCTTTTATGATAATACATTCGGATGTTTGGGGTCCAGCCCCAATTGCAACTCCAAGTGGTGCTCGCTATTTTGTTACGTTTATTGATGAATGCACTCGTGTAACATGGGTTTCTCTTCTTAAGACAAAAGATGAGGTGTTCAATGCCTTCAAATAACTCCACAATCTCGTAAAAACAGAATATAGGAAAGATATTCATACTCTCCAATCAGATAATGGAGGAGAATACATGAGCTTAGAAATGAAAAACTATTGTAAATCTAACTCAATACGACACCAAACATCATGTGCAAGAACACCGCAACAAAATGGACTTGCAGAACGAAGAAACAGGTCCATTCTTGAAATTGTTCGCGCATCTTTATTTGACATGAAGGTTCCCCGTCAATATTGGGGTGAAGCAGTCAGATCGGCTGCATATATTATGAACAGAACACCCTCGAAAGTTATAGAGTTTGTTACACCGATTCAAAAACTCCATGATATCATTGGCACCACTCAAAAACAAAACCTTGAACCACGAGTGTTTGGATGTACCGCCTATGTACATCAAAGTATTGGCAAACTTGAACCACGCTCAATTCGATGTGTATTTATCGGATACGCAGACCTGAAGAAGGGGTATAGATGCCTTGATCCAAGTAACAATAAAGTGCATGTGTCATGTGATGTATCCTTTCACGAATCTGTACCTTACTTTAATCATGAGGGACCACTTCAGGGGGAGAAAGGCGTTGAAGTGACCCCTAATGAAACTGTGGTACAGGGTACTAATGATGGGGATTTCCTAACAGATTTTTCTGATGGCATTGAAGCAGTCAATGTAACGAATCCTTCTGATTCTGATGAAAATGAAACAGGACCAACTGATATCGGTATGAACCAAACTGATACTAACACTGATACTAACACCAGTACTAGTGAGACACAAGGTACTCAACAAGTAACTCAAGAACGTGGAGTAAATATACCATCAGAAAATGAAAATATAGTCTATGATGGGTATATATCTCGTGAAACTGAAAGTGATGGGGAAGTGTCGAATGCTGAAGACGTAAATACACCAAGGTATCCCTCTCGAAGCACACGAGGGAAACCAAAAAGGCAATATGAACCAGAATTAAACGCAAAGGGAAAGTATCCAGTCAATAATTATGTATCACAACACCGTCTTGCTAAGTCACATGCTCTGTTGGTAAAGGAATTGGATGTTGTTACTATACCGGTGAATGTGGAGGAAGACTTTAAGGATTCTAGGTGGAAAAAGGCAATCAATGACGAAATGGAGGCATTACAAAAGAACAACACGTGGGACTTGGTTAACCCACCTCATGGGGTTAAAATGGTGGGTTGCAAGTGGGTATTCATTGTAAAACTCAATGCAGAGGGAAAAGTAGATAGATTTAAAGCAAGGCTCGTAGCAAAGGGGTATACTTAGAAATATGGGATCGATTATGGGGAAACATTCGCACCAGTGGCAAAGATTAATACAATTAGAAGTATTATATCTCTTGCTGCAATTGAAGATTGGCCATTGAAACAATTTGATGTTAAGAATGCTTTTTTGAATGGCATTCTGGAGGAGGAAGTCTACATGGAACCACCACCGGGTATCAATGCAAATGGAAAAGTATGCAAACTGAAACGGGCACTGTATGGATTAAAGCAGTCACCACGTGCATGGTTTGGAAGGTTTTCTAAATTCATGAAAGAAATTGGTTATAAACAGAGTGATGCTGACCACACTCTGTTTGTGAAAAGGAGATCAAAGAAGGTGACAATCCTCATAGTTTATGTAGATGATATGGTTGTGACAGGAAGTGATGATGAGGAGATAAATAAATTTCAACAAATATTAGCAGCTGAGTTTGAATTAAAGGATCTAGGAAATCTGAAATATTTCTTAGGAATCGAAGTTGCAAGGTCTAAGAAAGGAATATCAATGAATCAACGTAAGTATGTCTTGGATCTTTTAGCAGAAATGGGTATGTTAAACTGTAAACCCATTGACACACCTATTGAGGTAAACCATCACTTGGAAAGTACTGAAGATCAGGTCCCCGCCAACAAGGATCAGTATCAGAAGTTAGTTGGGAAACTGATTTATTTATCTCATACCCGACCGGATATTGCATATGTTGTGTCTGTTGTGTGTAGGTTCATGCCTGCCCCTCGCGAGAAGCATATGAATGCTGTTTTTCGAATTCTAAGGTACCTGAAATCATCTCCAGCAAGAGGTCTATTTTTTGGAAGAAACAAAACTTGTGATGTAAGTGCTTTTACCGATGCTGATTGGGCTGGGGATAAGTCTGATGGAAAATCCACATCAGGTTATTTCACGTTTGTCGGTGGTAACTTGGTTACTTGGAGAAGCAAAAAACAGAAATTGGTCTCGAGATCAAGTGCAGAAGCGGAGTTTAGGGGCATGGTGAACGGGACTTGTGAACTGTTGTGGATAAAGCGAGTACTTAGAGATCTGGGAGTAAAACTAAGTGAACCAATGAAGTTGTACTATGACAACGAGTCAGCAGTGAAGATTGCAAATAATCCAGTTCAGCATGATAGAACAAAGCATGTGGAGATAGACAGACACTTCATCAAGGATCACCTAGAACGGAAAACTATGGAGTTGCCACATGTAGGATCAGAAGACCAACTAGCTGATATGCTAACTAAGGCAGTTTGTGGAAGAGTGTTCTACAGCTCTCTTGACAAGCTGGGAATGATAGATATACATTCTCCACCTTGAGGGGGAGTGTTGGCGAGAGCTAGAGTTCAACACATGTTGTTATCCTAAACTTGTATTCTTATCTTATAGTTTCCCTTATCATAGGATAGTAAGTTGTATCAGATCTGTATATATAGCCTTGTACCTTGTTCTTTATAAGATATAAGAAAAATCTTGAAAGAGAATTCCACGAATCTATCTCTCTAAATTAAACATATATATATATATATATATATATATATATATATATATATATATATATTAAAAAGGTCCTAAGTTATGAATAGTAAATTTGGATGGTTTTTGTATAACTTTGGTTTTTATTATTTTGTCATTTTGATACTTTTGGTCCTTTTAATCAAATTTTTTATAATTTTTAGGAACCTTTTAATATTTAAAGTTTGGCCACAAAACTTTAACGGTTTGACAACTTTGGTCTCTTTTTTAAAAATTATCTAATTCCTACCCCCTTTAATTCTTTAGCCATTTAAACACTTTTGATCCTTGCAGTCAAAACTTTTACATTTTTTCATGAAAAATACAAAAAAAAACATCTGGGGAAAAGATCGGGTTTTTCACCCTTGTACTTTCTACGTTTTTCATTTTCTTCTTTTGTTATAATTTTTCTATATTGGTCATCATGTTTAATTTTTTTGGTTTATCCTACTTTTAATATATATATATATATATATATATATATATATATATATATATATATATATATATATATATATTATCAAAAAGTAAATATGGTTGAATAGTAAATTTGGATGGTTTTTGTTAAATTTGGCCTTATTCTTTAATCATTTTAACATTTTTGGTCATTGCAATAAAAATTTTTACACTTTTTAGGAACCTTTTAATATTTAAAGTTTGACCACAAAACTTTATCGGTTTGATAAATTTGGTCTATTTTCTAAAAACTTGTTAATTCCTAACCGTTTAATTATTTAGCTATTTAGACACTTTTGGTCCTTGCAGTCAAAACTTTTACATTTTTTCATAAAAAATACAAAAAAAATGATCCAAGGCAAAGATCGGGTTTTTCACCCTTGAAGTTTCTACGTATGTCATTTTCTTATTTTGCTATAATTTTTCTATATTGGTCATCATATATTTTTTTTTTGGTTTTTCCTACCCTCACCAAAGTCAACTAAAACAGTCAACAACAACGTCTATTAATCTATAAACAAAAACGACATTGAAATCAGACGCATATGACCCATGCGGAGCATGGGCAACATATCTAGTTATTATTGAAAATCTCTTGTTTTTTGTTTGGATAAATTAAACGGATGGTCCTTGTGGTTTAGGATAATCTACGTAGATCTCTAACAATTTTTTTAACTTGGACCGTCCCTACTTTATATTTTCGTTGCACGTTTGGTCCCTACCACTCTTAAAAAGACTATTTTGCCCTTAGAACTATTTTTATTTTGATAATTCTTTTTTTATTATTCCAATTATTATTAAAGAAATTTAAAAAAATATAACAAAATCAAATACACTTAGTATAACCAAACATCCGTCTCATTTGTTGCTTTCGTCCCCCTCCCCCTCCCCCTCCCCACTTCCCTAATTTTCCCATCGCCGATCCACGAGGTATTGGAGTTGAAATAGAAAACGAATCAGAAATCTTTAGTAACATGTGGAAATCGACTTTCAAAAATCGATCTTTTACATAAGCTTTAGAGTGCGGATTGATTTTCAGATTTCAAACCAAAACTCAAACAAGGCGTCAGCTAGGGTTTCGACGAGAGAGGATAGGAAACTAAAGAGTTTTCTAGAGATGTTTCTGATGAGAAATGAAAAGGAATGATAGGCTAGGATTTGGTTACTTGTAAGTTTTCTATCCACAAATTGATAAACCAGTAAAGGGGGCGATGTTTCGATTTCCCACGAGATCAGATAGTTCCTTCGACTGTGGGTGGTAGTGCAACATCGACATTGGAAACCATTCAACCCCTCCTAATCAGAGGTTTGTTCTTTTGCTACTGAAGAAATGGGGGACGCTTAAGGGATATGGTAGTTGATTGGATTTTAATTTCAAATGCAACTTCTGATTTTGGGTTTGGATTTGGATTTGCATCATAGGTTATATATTTGTTTAAGATTTGATTTTCAAGTTTTATTTGGGTTTTGGATCTGTGTTAGGTTGGTTTTAGATGTATTTTCAGATTTATTGCTGAAGATTATGTAGTTTGGTGTTGAGTTTTGAATGATTTCTATGGTATTTAATGTAACATCCCAAGTCAGAATCAAGAGTTCAGGGGGTAAAGTGTAAGTTTGGGAAAGAGGAACTCGGCGAGTAAGAGCTGCAACTCGTCGAGTATAAGCGTGTTCCGGGCACATTTTAAGTGACCGGACTCGCCGAGTCGGAGGCTGGACTCGACAAGTCCGTGCTGGAATGAGAAACCCTAATTCCTAGGGTTTGCACCCTATTTAAGGAGCCTTAAGCCCCCATTCTGGCCGCTTATTACTCCCCTGAGAATCAACAGCCCTAAAATCATAAGTGAGAGCCTTGGGAGCATTTTGGGAGCTTAGATAAGTGGATTTAGGAAGGAAGTCTTGAAGATTAAGAAGCTTGGATCAAGGAGGCTTGAGGAGATTTGGTTTACTCTTCAGTTGGAGGATGTTTTGAGGTAAGGATTCGTCATCTTGGCTTTATTTCTTCTAGATCCACCTTTCATGGAGCTTTAGGGTTTGTTTGGAGGAATTTATGATGAGATCTTGATGCATGAGCTAGATTTGGAGTTGAAACTCCAGATCTGAGTTCTATATGGATTTTATGTAAAGAAAGCCCTTTGTTTAGATATGCAAAAGCCAACCCTAATGAGTTAAGTTCCATTATAGCTTGGTTTTTGGTGAATGGGTCATGGAAGCACGTAAAGGTAGCAACTTTATGTTGCTAATGAACCATAGGGACCCTAATCTATTGTTTGGAGCAAAGGAGAAGCTCTGTAATTTCAGATTATGGAATAACCTGTGTGGACTCGACGAGTCTGGGAGAGGACTCGGCGAGTCGGGTAGGGTTTGGCCTGATTAGTCCCGTGTAGACTCGGCGAGTTGGAAGACCAACTCGGCGAGTCTGTTGAAGATTGTCTTGGACTCTGCGAGTCTAGTCGTGGAACCATAACCTTTTTTGGTTAAGCCATGAATCGGTGAGTCGAGGGAGGACTCGGTGAGATGAGTAGGATGGGGCGACTCGGCGAGTTGAGTCGTGATATGGGAGTTTTGAGTATGGGAACTCGACGAGTTAACTGGTTGACTCAGCGAGTAGGGTCAACCAGGAATGTTGACTTTAACTGAGGACTTGGACTTTGACCAAGGGTTGACCAGTTGACTTCCAGGGGTATTTTGGTAATTATTGGTATTTATTGGATTTGGTTATTTGGTAATGTTTAGTGGTGGAGTTCATGTTGGTGGGCGGAGTAGCGTTCGGCAGTTGCAGGTGAGTTATCCTCACTATACTGAGAGGGTCTATGGTACCAAGGCCGGCCCTCTATCGGATGGAAATCCAGGTATTGTTGTTATGTTATTGATATGCTATGTTTGCATCTTGGTAGTTAGGATGGTATATGTTAGGGACCTGGTTAAGGTCAATATCCTGATAGTTAGGATGGTATATGTGTGACCAGAAGGTCTTATGTGCTATGAAGAGTATGAGGTATATGTTGTTAGATGTTATGAGAGCGATATGTGTTATGCTACGATATGAGCAGTATGTTATGGACCAGAAGGTCATCATGTTATATGCGGTTAAGATGATATTTATGTATGTGCTATGTATGCTATGTATGGAAAGGACCGGAAGGCCAAGATGATATGGACTGGAAGGTCAACAGAGTATGGACTGGAAGGTCAACAGAGTTATGGGATGGAAATCCCCTGAGACATATGGATCGGAAGATCCTATGGAGTTATGGCCTGGAAGGGCATACGTGCTGTTATGGCCTGGAAGGGCATATGTGTTGTATGTAGTATTTTGGGGGTAACTCACTAAGCTTTCGGGCTTACAGTTTCAGTGTATTGTTTCAGGTATTTCAGGAGATCGTGGCAAGGTGAAGGCGTTATCGTATCGCTCCTCAGTTTTATGTTGATGTTTCTGGGATACTCTGATAATACATGAATTGAAAACCTTTTTGTAATAACTAAATGAATATGGTTGTTTTTGAAAAGTTTAAATTGGTTGTAAATTTTTACGGTGTTACAAGTTTGTATCAGAGCCTTGGTTTGAGTGAATTGGAGGAACATTCGTGTGAATCTAGTCTCAAATCAAGGAGAGTTTTCAAAGTGAAATTGAAATGGTTTTCAAAAATAAGTAGAGGAGGATGCGGAGGTACGATCATCCAGAGCCAGTAAGTAGACCCCAAAATACCATACAAGTTATTTGATTATATGATATGTTAGAACATTATGCTAGTACTAGGCTAGGGATCTTCAGGAATTGAATGATGGAATTGCCTGATTATATGATGCCCGCTAGCCTAGGGTACCGCGTTATATGAAGTAGCTAGCAGTTCCTCTAGAGGTGAGGATTGAGTGTTTCCACGTAGATGTTATCGCTAGGGTGTTGTGATGATACTTGATATAAATATGGGTAGGTGTGGAAGGTAGTATGGGCCCATACTACTGAAAGCACGGGACCCATACACGTATCAAGGAAGTCACAACCCCTAGGGTCGGGTTGGGAGTTGGTTCCCGGGTTATTGGGGAAGCATCTGATTTTTTGGTGGTGTATTTCCAGTATGGTGGTTACGAGGCATGTCAGGGATGGTCTGAATCAGGATTGGGATCAGGAGAGGGTGTTCAGGGTGGATCAGCGCTACCCAAGGTCATTGGTCAGATGAGTACGGATGAGTTGGATGCCAGGATTCGTGAGATCCTGCATGATGAGATTGTTGTTATGTTCAGGGCGAAGATGTCGGAGATGTTTGGGTCGATCAAGACCACCATGGTTGAGTACTTTGATGAGCGCTATGCAGCTCTTACAGAGGCGGTTGTCGCGGCAGCTACATCGGCTGTATCAGCGGCAGGGGGAGTAACCGGTCGAGGTTTTCAGTATCAAGACTTCTGATAAGTTATTAATTAACTTGATGATCGATTAGATCTTCTTAACAGGTAATGCAATAAAGTGAAAACAGTAAATAACACAAGTATAGATCAAGATGTGTCGAATGATTAGATCAAACAATCCTCAGCAGAGCTCGACTAAGAACTTCCACTGTAGAGGATTCTAGGGTTACAAGAACGATAAACTTGCTGAATAATGACTCTCTGATCGTTCTTTTCTATCTTTTCATACTAGGAGCATGCAAGCACCTATATATAAACTAAACCCTACTAAACTCACGGATGGACAGGCCCATACCGGAGATACATAATGGACTAGCTAACGAGCCCAATAGACGCAATACATAACACAAAACACGACCCAACAATCTCCCCCTTTGCGTCAAATTGGAGCGAGACTACTTCTTCTTCTTGCTTGGGCCAGCAGCGGGAGCCTTCTTGACAGTATCAAACAGACGTGTGATAAGAGCAAGGATAGTCTGTCTGAGCGAGACTACGGCTTCACGACCCGAACGTTGATAATTTTCTGAGCACTCCAAGTCTAATATTGGGGTTGAGGAGCCTTCAGATAGAAATTGATTAAGTCCCGATCAACCTGTGGATGAGGATGAGGGAACTCTGCAACGTTGTCAAAGGCATGAAAGATAAACGCCTTTCGGGTCAGTGGCATGTCGAACTGTGAGTCAACAGTATTGGAACGATCTAAAGAGATCACAGGTTCCAGCCACAAGATACTTGGTGTGTCAATGGCTTCCTTAATCAGCCTCTCAAGAGTCCAGGAAGGAAACAAAGTTTTCCTGCTCTCAAGAAGGTCGTGGACTTCCTTCTGTTTACGTTCGGCTTCTTCAGCCTCTCTTGCCACACGAGCACTGATGTCAGCCTCATTGTTTCGACTTTGCTGCTTCAGAATGTCGACAATTGTTTCTTTATCATCATCGTCATTGATATGTGCATATTTAGTGTGTATTTAGTATAATTTTTTATTCATATATTAGCTAAATTATCGTATATTATGGACAAAAGGTACTTAAAAGTGTTAAATTATGTTTTTCAGTCCAAAAATGAAGTTCGGAAGCAAAAGGAAGCAAGAGAAGCGGTAAGAAGATTGAGAGTGGAATGAAGAAGGAAAACACTGAAAAAGAAGCTTCTACTCGTCGAGTCATATATCTACTCGACGAGTCCGGTCGAGGAATCAGAAGGATAACGACTCGGGATCCCAGATAGTTATCGCAATATGTAGAATGTGAGAGGGACTCGACGAGTCATCACTTGACTCGACGAGTCGAACCGCTTATTTAAAGATAATTCCACAGATCGAGAGCAGGAAGTTCGGGGACAATTCAGAAGTGCTTAGCTGCGAATAAGAAACCAGAAGAACCCTAGAAGTCGACCAAGGAAGCTAGAATCCAATTCCGGGAGTAATTAAGGCATAATTCCACCATTCTATTTGTTTCTTTTGTTTTGTCAACATGATTAAGCAACTTGAACTTATTTGTTTGCTGTTATTTACCTTAGTTATGAGCTAAATTCTTTAAACTTCTATTTGGGGATACGAAATTGGTAATATGGTTTGATTCTTGGTAGGATTAATTCTATGTTGGTTAATTTAGTTATTTTAGCTTGCTAAAGAACCTTGTGTAGGAATGATAATTGATTTTCTGTTAATAGGGAGATAATTAATTAGCATGAACATCTATTAACTATCAATCTCATATGCTTAGTGAACACTTTTTGTCATATGTCTAGTGTAATGAACATGAAACTAGGATTAATAAGAAAATCAAGTAAATTTATGTGCAAGCTTGTGAGATGACCATTAAACAAGAAGTTAATTAAAAGATAAATTAATTAGCTATTGCAAGTCTAACTTAACCCGAATATTATATCTAGTAAATTTAATTGAAATAGACAACTGGCCATTGTTTAAATTAATTTATTTGCTAAGGATTAATGAAATGAATACGGAATTAATCAATTGAATCGGTAACTAGCAAAAGAATTAATCCATTGCACTTTTACCTTGAAATCAACCATAGGATCAATTAAGTTGAACTAAATAGAAGTACTTCTCCGTTATTGAATCTAGTCAAGTCTTTGTTTTCTAGTTTAAGTTAGTAATAATTAGTAAGTTTCTAGTCTTGTAAAACTAGAGAAAACCCCTACTTATTAGTTAAATTAGATAAATTAGGTTTTAATATTTAATTTGCCGTTCCCTGTGTTCGATACCCTACTTGCTTGAACTATACCACAATTGATAGGTCCACTGCCTTTTGTGTGTTATTTGATAATTAAAAGTAGGTTTAAAACTAGTGAGTTTTACACACATCAGTCATCATCTTCACTCTCCTCAGCAATCTTTTTGCCTTTGTCTTTCACACCAGAACCGGAGGCTTGGCCTACTGGAGGAGGTTCGGTGGTGTGTGTTGCTGTGGAAGTAGGAGGTGGTAGAGACATTGTTTCCTTCTCTCCCCCTTGTTTCGGAATGGACACGAAATCAAGGAGCCCTTCGATTTTGCTGAGTAGGGCGAGGGCGGGAGCGAGCTTCTCTGCAAGGTCACGCCTCACAGTGTAGTTGAGAATTGGATCATGTGCTTCTAGGATGTTTGAGATAGCAGAGTGGACATCCGAAACACACGATTTTATCACCTCTCTTTCAAATCGAAGAGATTCAATCTCCTGTTGAGAGTTGGAGAGTTGAATGCTCTTGACCTTCAGAGCGGTAGTCTTCTTTGCAAGAACGTCCATGAGAGTGTTCTCGGCAGCCAAATCTTCTTGAAGCTTGGAGAGACGCTCTTCGATGGTTGTTCGGAAAGCTGAGTTGTCGTCAGAAATTGTTTGACGAAGAGAAGCGAAGGACTTCAACTCAGTTTCGACTGATGTTGCCAGCTGGTGGACAATAGGTTCCAGCGTAGTCTTGGCGGTGATGGCACTTTCCTGTAAAGACTTCAACAGGGAAGAAGCATCAGTAAATAGTTTATCGACTTTTTCAGTCGCAGCCTGACAGGCTTTGGTGGAGGCATCTATGGCGGTGGTGGCGGAATCAAGCGAAGCTTGCTGAGCTTTGGAGAAAGCGTCAACAATTTTCTGAACTGCAGCTTCAGATAGGGATGACTGAGAAGTGGAAGAGGAGGCGATGAGTGAGTCAATTTTGGCATGGAGCTCCTGGAGATGCCTTTTGGTGACAGGAGCATCATCATCGTCATCACTTTGCACTTGAAACGGGCTATAGTAGACCGAGTCAAAAGTCATATTCTCCCCGCCAAGGAATGGTTCCTCTTCGTCTGATGCGTGACCAGGAGAAGATGGTGGTGGTGAAGCTGGTGGTTCGGTAGTATGGGTAGGTTCGGGTTGGGTTGTTCGTTCGGGTGTAGGTGTGGGTTCGGGTGCTGGGGTGGTCTCGGGTGTTGGGGTGGATTTTGGTGCGTCAGTATGAGCCCCCGTATCAGATATAACATCTCTAGTGGTGGTTGTGGTTGCTTCGGTAAATATTGGTGGTGGTATTGGGATAGAAGTAGGTGGTATTTGAGTGGTGGAGGTTATGGGGGGAATAGAAATAGGAATGGTTTTAGGTGGAGAGGAAATAGGAGAAGTAGAGACATGAACTTCAGGGGTTGGAGATCGTGGTGGAGTGTTACCACGTTGAGAGCCTTCAGAATTAGAACTCTCACCCTCAGACTCACTTGAGGAGGAAGCGATAATCAACTTTCGCCTTGGTTGGGTTTTTCTCCTCTTCTGCTGTGGAGACTGAGCAACCCTGGTGGGTTTCCTCTTCTTTGGAGACGGGCCTTTTGCCCCCTTGGCCATCTGTTTTCCCTTATCAGCCTTCTTGCCTCTTGGAGCAGGCTTGTCAGCATCATGGATTGATTTCAGCATCTCCGGAGTAAGATCCCTCGGACCAGAACGTCTAAACTCCTTATACGTCTGAATGATCCGGCTATCAGCAGGAACATCCCCATACATGGTTTCCAGGATAGAACCGTTGAAGGGAAACTTAGAAGCATCTGACACAATGATCTTTGTGGTATGGAAGGTACCAATCGAAGACATTGGAGCACCAACGACAATGGGGACATGGTACTTGTCCATCACCCATTTCGTGATAATGGTCCAGAACCGAGCATACGAGATCTCTGAGTGTCTGGAAGTGGAGGAGAGACTCTGAATTAGTTGTTGCCACAGAACTGACCCGTAGTCGATGTTGATGCCATTGTAGATCCCGTACATGATGGAGAGAAATAAACGACTTGCCCCATCGGATCCAACACTTCGTTCAGATAAGCCCTTGAACAAAACAGTGAACATCCCATTCCACTGTGGAGGTAGGCACGACTTCTTGAATTTCGTCACCGTAGTAAGCACCTCCGTGTATCCCATGTTGTAGAACATGTTGAACAAATGACCCATAGGGATTGATTCTGGATTGACCCTGGAAGAATCCGCATCAAACCCTAACAACGAGCAAAACCGCTGCATTGAAATCGACGCCTTGTGCTGAAAGACATCGAAGAAGATTCTGTCGATGACCTTGTCGTAGTGAGCGGTGGCAAAGATTTGTGACAGGAGCGATTGAAGAAAACTTTAGGCATTCGATGATGGGGACCATGAATGCGTCATACGAATGAGGATTTAAATCGATGATCAAGCTTTGTTGTGGGCGAATGGGCAAGATGTGGGATGTTGCGTGGACTGAAGAAGAATCTGCCATTGTTTTGAAGAAAGTGGGAGAGATGATGAACAGTGAAGGTTGAAGGATTTTTGGCTCTCTAGAAATATAGGCACGGTAAAGAGGTAAATAGTGGTTTACACTGCCTTTTATAGTGAGGGTAAAGGAGAGAGAAATATCTTTCCAAATCTTCTTTCGAAAAACGAAGAGTTTTTGGAAGTAACTGATGCGTGACAGTTGGCGCTGGCGATGATCACGCATGAGAGAGAGTGTCAGTCCCTAATTACACGCCTTCCCATCAGGCACCGTTTGGATATGAAACGGTTCCTATTCGCACTCAGTTCCCTGTTGCGCCGTTTGAAATCAAATCGATTGGACTCCCGCCATTTGAAATCATTTCGTCATCTTATCCCTTTAGAATGAAACGGCATCTTTAAAATAAAATCGCCACGTGAATCAATATTAACCACAACTTTTGATAACAACCAACCCAATTAAAATTCCTTAGAATTAATGAAACCAGAATTTTGGAAAATCAAAAAGATTTTCGTGCTGAGTGTGTAAAAGAAAAAGAAATAAAGCAACACTTTTGAGGGATGATGTGATGTCAATAAAGACACGAAGCAGTGGATCCCGGGCACAAATCTCTTCCTTCAAAGTCAAGAGAGACTTTAAAGTGTTTGTGTGGTTTCCCGTTGAATAACGATCAGACACTTATTAAGAAGTGTTGAAAGGCTTCTTTTAATTAGGCTTATGAGGGTGGCTTTCGCTTCGATTCAGAATTCCTAATCTTGATATAAGATAGAAATCGAACGAAGTACTTGTGAGACCAATGTAGTCTGTTGAACAAGTAGGTTGGAGATAATTTAATTGGCAAGATAAACTAATATATGTGTGAAATCTCAAAAAATTAAAACTGGATCCCAAGGGAGGAAATGTTATGGGAGTTAACAATTTCATAGGAATCACTCAAAAAGTAAAATAGAGATTTCATGTGGTACGTTCGTCAATTTATTAGTGAAAGCTTGAGCAAATTAATTGTTCACCGTAAATGCATAATGGGTATTGAATTTTGGATTTCACTTAGCACGTAGTGACACGAAGTTAAGATCATGAACACAGAAATTGTGCAACCATAAACCTCAGTGGTAATGTCTGAGAGTCTCAAGGGTTAAGTTTGTGAAATGAGTGAGATGGAGAAAAATGATGGAGATGGTATAAAGAAACCAAAGTACCTCTGCTATAAAAATAAGATCAAGCAGAAAACTCTTATCTCATGTGAGAAGAGAGTTAGGTAGCTCATGATTAAAATAAATATGATAGCCTAATTGGGAAGACAAGGTTTGTTTATACCAGGTCAGTAAGGCTATTATTCAAAATCAGGTGAGGCTTTGGACACATACATCAGCATGCTTCTAGGGACACTTAGCTAGTGAAATAATTTACCCACAAGTAGACGAAAGAAAAAAATAAGAGCCAAAATAAAAAAAATAAAAAATTAAAATATTTTTGGAGTTTTTGAATTTACAAGAAAAAATATATTTTTGGAACCGAACCCGAGCGTTCGGTCTATTTCGGTTGAGAAAAACTTTGGAACCGAACCCGAGCGTTCGGTCTATTTCGGGTGAGAAAAATTTTAGAACCGAACCCGAACGATCGGTTTATTTCGGTTACCAAAGAAAATAGGTTTGAAAAAGAAAATAACTTTGACAATAAGATAAATGAATTTGGAAAAATTATACATAAGATATACGACCAAAAAAAACTTTAAGTGATAAGCGAAGATCAGATGATACAACCGAACCCGAGCGTTCGGTTCATTTCGGTACATGAGCACAAGACCTGAACCCGAACGTTCGGTCTATTTCGCTTCTTACTTTTGATCTTGAGAGGTAATTTTTGGTACTGACTCCGATTCCATCATACCTAGCCCTTGTAGTATTTTGTTAAAAGATGCTTCAGGAAGAGCTTTGGTGAAGATGTCAGCCAGTTGATCAGTGGTTCGAACAAAGTGAATTTCGACATTCCCATATTCCACATGATCCTTAATGAAGTGATACCTCAGTGCTATGTGCTTAGTCTTCGAGTGTTGCACTGGGTTATGACAGATCCTAATTACACTTTCAGAGTCGCAATATAGTGGGATCTTTTTCATATTGAGTCCATAGTCCCGGAGCTGGCTTTGGATCCAAATCACTTGAGATGTACAGGAGGCAGCTGCGATGTATTCTGCTTCAATGGTAGACAGAGATACACATGTCTGTTTCTTTGATTGCCAACTAACCAACTTCCCGTCAAGGAATTGGCAGCCTCTAGTGGTGCTTTTCCTGTCTAGTCCACAACCTCCAAGGTCTGCATCTGAATAGGATTGAACGAAGAAACCTAAGTTGGATGGATACCATAAGCCGAGAGAGGTAGTTCGATTGAGATACCGGAGTATGTTCTTCACTGCAAGCATGTGAGGTTCACGAGGATTTGCCTGAAATCTAGCACAGTAACAAACAGAAAACATTATATCAAGCCTGCTAGCAGTAAGGTACATTAAAGAACCGATCATTTGGCGATATAGCGTAATATCGACTGCTGGTTTATCCAAGGATGGAGTGAGCTTGGTGCCGAACGCCATTGGAACTTTAACCTTTGAGTCTCCCATCATGCCGAATTTCGCAAGGAGAGTGTTGGTGTAAGCTTCCTGGTTAATAAAGATGCCTTCGGGTCCCTGTCTAATATTTAAACCAAGAAAAAAGTTAATAGGGCCCATTGAGCTCATTTCAAATTTAGTCTCCATCAGCTTTCTGAATTCAGCCGTTAAGCTAGGATTCGTTGAGCCAAAGATGATATCATCGACATAGATTTGAACAATCATAAGGTGGTTACCTTCCTTCTTACGAAAGAAGGTTGGGTCAACCGAACCTTGTTTGAATTTGGACATCTTTAAAAACTTGGTTAGCGTTTCATACCAGGCCCTCGGTGCTTGTTTCAGTCCATATACCGCTTTGTCCAGAATATAACAGTGATTGAGATATTTTTCATTGACGAATCCAGGAGGTTGCTCCATGTACACCGTTTCTTCGAGTTCTCCATTTAGAAATGCACACTTTACGTCCATTTGGTAGACCTCAAAGTTCTTGTGTGCAGCATAGGCAAGAAATATTCGAACAGATTCCAGCCTAGCCACAGGAGAAAAAGTTTCCTCATAGTCGATTCCTTCCTCCTGGCAGTATCCTTTCACCACAAGTCGAGCTTTGTTCCTTATCACATTGCCTTCCTTGTCCATCTTATTTCTAAAGACCCATTTGAGACCAACAACCGAGGCATCTTGAGGAGTTGGAATGAGGCGCCAAACTTTATTTCTTTCGAATTCATTAAGTTCGTCTTGCATAGCTTGAACCCAATTGGAGTGATCAAGAGCAGTGTTAACTGTCTTTGGTTCAACTTTTGAGACGAAGGAGTTAAACATATAGAACTCTACTTTTGAAAATAAGGAAGTTTGCTTTGCCTTTAGTTGAGATCGGGTCAGGACCTTTTCAGAGACATTGCCGACAACCTGTGAAACAGGATGATCTCTGGTCCATTTGACAAGAGGAGGGTAATTTGGATCATAGGATGGATCCAATTCAGCATTTACCATCTCTTCTAGTTCAGATTGACTATCATCGTCATAAGACATATCATCATTCTCCCCCTCGATAAATGAGTTTTCAGGTGTATCTTGACTTTCCGGAGCTACAGGAGTTTCGCGTGGTGTTGAGCTTTCGGGTATCACAGGACTTCCGAGTGCAGATTGGCTTTCGGGAGCAGCTGAAGAGCAGTTCTCCCCCTCAACATGTGAGCCCGGCTGTGAAGAAGAAGGTGGATTCTCCCCCTCAACTGAAGCACCGTGTTGTGGCGGGTCGTTTGAATTTGATCCCCCTTCATTCATTTGCTTGGCAGCATCTTCGATGAGTTGCTTCAGATGATCTACTTTGTTCTCTGTTGCACTAGCTTCCGAGAGAGTAGCCTTCTCTGGTTCATCGAATAACTCAACAAACTTCTCAAACAGATTTGCATTCGAGGCTGTGACTTGGCCTGTTTGAGAAAAAATATATCCAACTGTGTCTTCATGTAACGCCTGTGTTTCCGGGCTTGCCACTTTTAGCAATGTAATAGTCTAGGTTAACCTTTGTAACCCGTTTTGAAATAATAATAATGTATTATTTGAGTATTATGTGTTTTGTGCTTAATTGCTTAATTATGTGGTTTGATTAATTAAGAATAAAAATAAGCGTCAAAATTTAAGTGTAAAATAAACTTAATATCTTTGATTAATGTTGTAGTAGTTGAAACGAGGTTTCCGAATATATATAGAACGCCCGAATCTGACTTCGTATGAGGAAGTTATGATTTATCGAAGTTCCGGCTTAGCGGTATACAGCCTGAAATACTCGATTTGAGATCGAGCGGTTGTTAGCCGAAGCAATCTAAATGAGAATCGAAGATCTCATTGTTGGTATCGAAGCGATAAAAAGTTAGGCGAGAACGGACGTCAAACGAAGAATTTATGAATTTATAACGAAAGTTTCTGTCGCGGCCTATTAAAAATAATTAATAAAAATAAAGTCAAAATTAGCCGAGGGAGTTTAAACGAAAGTCGTAGAGCGTGGTCTCACCTTTCCGTGAATATAAAGAACGTCGAAAACGGAGTTCGTATGAAGAAGTTATGAATTTCCGAAGTTTATTAATCATTTTGTAATTAAATTTAAATCAAAATCGGAGGTATTATCCGAAGGCGAGTCACCGGTGTGATCCGGAGTACGCCCCGCGTACGAGGGTACGCTACCGCGTACTCAGCATAGTGTCGACACTTCGGATGACGCATGCAGTGACGATTTCGGAAGCAGTACGCGCTGCGTACTGCAGTACGCCCCGCGTACTCCGAGGCTCCAGCCTCTATAAAAGGGATCCGAAGGCAGCCGAGAGTTTTGTTCATTTCTTCTCTTCTCTCTCCCATTTTGCATCGTTTTGTGTGCCAGAAATACCCCGAAGCCCCGGTATCATACTCTAGCCCCGAGGCAAGTCCCGAGACCCCGAAGATCCCGAGAAGTGCGGTTCCCGAGTCGAAGCTCTGCCCGCGAGAAGTTCGATTTTCGAGGAGATCTTCCAGATCTGCTGAGGAATACTACTTCTATAAGCCGTAGTGCTGTCCGATCATCTTCTGATCATGTGAGTGTATACTACCTTTCATAAACACAATAATAATACGAGTTTGGTTCGAGTGTATTAAGTGTATTATTGTTTATAAGTGTGAGTGTGTAGTTATTTTCTTTCTAATACAATAATACGAAGTATTTTATATAAAAATACGTGCTATGTGTATATATTTGGTTGTGTTATGTGTGAATGTGTATTCACTCTCTTCTATCTTATAGATCTGCTTATTTCTTTATGAGATATGTGTTATGTGTGTGTGTGCCTCATCTGTTATGTGATATATGTGTTGATTAAAGCATGCTATACAGGTTTTCTTTAAACTATGTATACAAATGTATATTTTTATCTACTAATATGTTGGGTAGAACATGGGTAGATAGTTGGTGTGTAATAAACAGATGAGAGGCCTCGTTGTTGTTTGATTGAGTTATCTAGCGGAGTTTAGATGACGACCACTGGCTATTCTAGACAGTCTTGTGGAAACATTAGCAGGTTCGCCACCTGTAGGTGTTAATGAACTTGGGTGTTCATTCGCTGTACTCCATCCCCCTCATGGTTGCCTTATTTGACTTATATTGCTGAGGTACCCCCGAAGCATGTGTTGTCGCCCCGATGAAATATTCTTAGACTAGGTCCCTTATGTTAGTTGTTTTAGGGACATTAAAGTGAGAATAACGGGAATGGTTAATTGGGTTATTGTTGGTTGGTGAAAATTAAATATGATATTTATTGTGGGTTGAAAACCCTATATGCTCACCAGGCTCCCAAGCCTGACCCACTCAGTTTTAAATTGTATTACAGGAAGTGGCGGAAGGGCATGAGATGGATGAACCATCAAGTTGTTTTGTTTACAAGTCTGCATATGTTTATATTTGTTATATGACTTGTAATGTATTCGTTTATGCTTATTGGTCTGTATCGGAACATGACACCCCGAGTTTTGATTATAATGAAAATGCATTTCTTTTATGAAATGCTTCGGTAAACATTGTTTTATCATGTTTTGTTTTTGGGAACAAATTCCGCAACTCTTTCAAATCAAAAGGATTTACTCTGAAAATATTTAAAAGCATAAATGAAAATCGGTCTTTTCTGGCCGAGATTTTGGGGATGTCACAGTTGGTATCAGAGCATTAGTTTAAGCGAACTAGGAATTTGTAGGATTTCTAGACTTAAACTTAGAATGCTAAGTGAGTTTTGAGATGTGTGTCTGTTGTGATTTAGACACGAGCACTAGTTTATTTTAGGAAAGTTGCCTAAAATGCTTTTATGTGCTAAATGTTATATGTCGCCATATATGGTATTATTTGTTCGGATCTATGGTCTGTTGCCGACCGGATCTAGAAACCCTATGTGTGTAGGATTCTAAGCGTACGTCTACGATATTAGAACTGGCATGTAAACGTTTCGGAGTGATAAGGATGATTTGAATATCTATCATGATTGAGGATCTAATTTCACCTTATTTGGTGTGTAGATCAAAATGGTGAGAACAAGAAGTGGAGTTGGAAATGCTGACGAAAACAGGAATCAACCACCAGTGATTGAGCCAATACCTTTCATAGCAGCAGCACCGGAGCCAATAACCATGGCTGGTGTGCAATTGATGATTCAGACGATGTTGGATCGTCAGATGGATGAAACTAGACGGTTGCTTCAACAAAATCGTGAAGAACTGTCGATTCGTGTGGAAGAGCCTGAATTAAATGAAAGGCACTCGGAAGGTGGAAACTTCAGTGGGTCTGTTGGTCCAGCCAACCCACCGATAGTTAGGCAAGATAACAATGATGGAAGGAATGATGGAATGGGATGCAAGTACAAGGACTTTTTGACTTGCAAACCATCGACCTTCAATGGAAAGGAGGATCCGATTGGGGTTATGGATTGGATCTCCGAAATGGAGCTAGCCTTCATGACTTGTGGCTGCAGGGGTAAGTTGCAAACTATGTATGCCGTGCGTCAATTCCGAGGTGGAGCCGTTCGTTGGTGGAACACTCTAGGGAAGACCTTAAGCCCTAATGAGCCACTGCAATTGACATGGGCAGAATTCTTGGTGCAGTTCAAGCGCAAGTTTTGTTCGGCTCAAAATCTGTTGGAGTTGGAGAATAAGTTTTTAACATTGACAAAAGGTAGCATGTCAGTTGATGAGTACACCAATAACTTCACCGATAAGATGGAGTTTGCCTTGCGTATCGTTCCAGACGAGCTGACAAAGGTGGATCGGTATGCGAAGGGACTTCCATGGGAGTACGAGGTGCCAGTACGTCAGGCACTTACTCTAGAGGCAGCTATCTGGGTTGCCAAGTCTGTGGAGAACATGATCAAGGGGAGAACCACCGACAAGGCTGATGTTGGTGAGAAAAGAAAGTTTGAGGGAACATCTGGTTCCGGTAAGAAAGGAAAATTTTCGAAATCTGATTCGAGAAAGTTTGGAGGAAAAGGAGGCGAAGCAAAGTGGTGTGATAAGTGTAAGAAAAAGCACTTTGGGAAATGTAACGAGGATGTGACCTGCTACAAGTGTGGAAAGGTTGGACATTTTGCCAATGAATGTCCGAACAACAAAAGGATGTGTTTTGGTTGCAATGAAGAGGGGCATATTTTGAAAGACTGTCCGAGGAAGAAGGAGGCAGCAAAGCCCAACATTCCACCAAAGCCAAAGGCGAGAGCATTCCAGATGACACTGGAAGCTGCGAAGGATGAAGCTGATGTCGCTTCAGGTACCTTTCTCATAAACGAATTACCTGCTCATATATTGTTTGATTCAGGAGCCAACTACTCCTTTATTTCGCATGAGTTTGGTAGAAAGCTAGCTTTGCCTATTGATAGACTAGACAATGCTTTATTAGTCGAAGTAGCTAGTGGCAAGTTTGTACCTGTTAGCCATCGTATGAAAGACGTCTTGATCGACCTTAATGGGAATAAGTTTCACGAGGCGTTATTGCCTATCGAACTTAATGGTTTCGACATCGTCTTGGGAATGGATTGGCTTAGCGCCAATGATGCCGAAATTTTATGCAAGAAAAAGATCGTTAAAGTAAACCCGCTTGGGAAAGATTCGTTTATGGTGTATGGGGACAAACGCAGAGTGAATTCTGGGATCATTTCTCTAATGAAAGCCAGAAAGTGTTTGACCAAGGGATGTACATCATATTTAGCATTTGTGATTGATGCTAAGAAGGAAAAGAAGGTGATGCAGAGTATTCCAGTGGTGTGTGATTATCCGGAAGTATTTCCCGAGGATCTTCCTGGATTACCACCTGATAGACAAGTGGAGTTCAGAATAGACTTGTTACCAGGAACCACACCAATAGCAAAAGCACCTTATCGATTAGCACCGACGGAGATGAAGGAGCCGATGATGCAACTTCAGGAGTTATTGGACAAAGGTTTCATTAGACCTAGTTCATCGCCCTGGGGAGCTCCGGTGTTATTTGTAAAGAAGAAAGATGGAAGTATGAGAATGTGCATCGATTACAGAGAGCTGAACAAGGCAACAATAAAGAATAGATATCTGTTGCCGAGGATTGATGACCTATTTGATCAATTGCAAGGTTCGAGCTATTTCTCGAAGATCGATCTTAGGTCAGGATATCATCAGTTGAAAGTAAGAGAGCAAGATATCGAGAAGACTGCATTCAGAACTAGATATGGACACTACGAGTTCTTGGTTATGTCGTTTGGACTAACCAATGCTCCAGCAGCATTCATGGATTTGATGAATAGGGTTTGTAATCCTTTCCTTGATAAATCCGTGATAGTGTTTATAGACGACATTCTGATCTACTTGAAAAGCCAGGAGGAGCATGGCAGACACTTGCGAGAAGTGTTAGAAGTTTTGAAGAAGGAGAAGCTTTATGCGAAGTTCTCCAAATGTGATTTTTGGATTCGTGAGGTCCAATTCTTGGGTCACGTGGTCAACCAAGAAGGGATAATGGTTGATCCAGCGAAGATCGAAGCATTTCGCCTTTGCGCTCCGATTTGAGAATCATTCTTTTTGTTTTCTTCTTTATTATTTCCGAACCCTCATCGTTGAATGAGACCTTGAGACCGGTACCTCCAACGAGCTGAGATACACTGATGAGGTTGTGTTGTAGTCCTTCAACGTATGCAACCTTTCTAATCGTGAAATCTCCATTTGTTGTCATTCCATAACCTTTTATCGTGTCGAATGAGTTGTTTCCGAACTTGACATTTCCCCCATTTGAAAGAGACCGAAATTCCCTCAGCTCTTCCTTTCTTCCTGTCATGTGACGTGAGCAGCCACTGTCAATATACCATTCTTCGTTGAACTGCTCGTCACTGATAACCTGCAAAAATCAAGCAGATTTTGGAACCCAAAGTTTCTTGGGTCCACGTGAGCCTTTCACAGGAACAGGAATAGTAAGAGAGATGTCAACAAGATATGTTCTTTTTATTAAACTTGTTTCATCTTTCTTTTTAATGGTGAAAACCTTAATTTTGTTGAGATTTGTTACAGTCGGTTTGGGTTCAGGTTTTGACATTTGGACTTTGGAATGAATTTGATCAGTCTTGACTGAGGAAACCTTCGATTTTCCTTTCAAATATGTTGAAGATTTTAGAATTTGAGTATGAACAGAATTGGATTTAGAATAGGGTTGAGAAGAATTAGAACGAGAGAAGTTAGACTGAGAAGTTTTCTTGACTTGAGGTTCTAGGTGTCCCTTTTGTTTTTGGTTATTAGTGGGATCGAACCTTGAACCTTGATTGCTTTTGCTCTCGGAACCGAACTTATGCTTTCGGTAGCTGGTGTTCACTGAACCGAACCTTTCCTTTCGGTTATTATTACTTTCTTGCTGCCTAACAGCACTTTTCTCTGACTTTGAATTTCTGTCAGGATAAGAGAAATGGGCGTTTTGAGATCGCCAAAAATGTTTTCATTCAGAGAGATTTTTTTTGTATTTCTGATTCCTTTGCTGCTTCTGATCCTTTACTTGCTTCGGCTGTCGGTGGATGTTGGCTTTTTGCTTTTGCTTCTTGTCAGCCGGTTCACTTTGAACTGATGATGTTTCGCTTGAAGGAGTGACTTCTTCTACAGGAACTCCTTTTTCTTCATGAACTTCTTTTGTACCACTAGTACTTGGCACATCGAAGTTGTCAGGCTTGTTTAGTGGCTCTGGAACATATCTGCCTTTGGTTTTCCAGGACGTTCGCTCCGACAGACCAACGGTTTCGTCAGCATTATCGATAGGGGCGGACCAGAAGAACTCATCACAACCATCAGCATTATCTTCATTTACAATGGCTGTGAGTTCGACTGTCTGATGTTCGGTTACTCCTATGACCTAATACACCTGATTTGGATTCGTCCTTACCTTTTGGTATACAACAGCTTTTTCTTCAAGGATCGGGGACTTTTGTCGGGACAGACGAGCAAACTCCACAGAATTTTCTAAAATAAGATTTTTGTGGTTTTCGGGTTCGCTCTTGACAAACTCAGAACAGTCAACTTCATCCTCTACAGAAATTTCACTCATATCATCATCCTCGTTAAGCTCAGATGCATTTTCAACATCAATTTTATTTTCTGAGCTCAAGTTGGCATTCAATGAGTCAAACTTTTGTATGGTTTCGGTCCTCAGTTTCAGTTTATCATTTTCATCCAAAAGATTTTTCAGCATGTCCTTATGGTCCTTGGACTTCATGAAAGATTCGATTTTGTCTAGACCATACATATAAGTCGGATTTACATCCTCAGACAAAACTACACTTTCGCAATTATATGCTTCAGCATCAATTTCATCTTCCTTAAACTCAAGGAAGGGCAAAATCATGCGATGAATTTTCTGTCCTATTTCACAGTTAAGATGAAGTTGAGTGATGTTAGAATAAAGACGATTAGCAATCAAACAAAACACATTTCTTTGTTTCAAAAGTTTTAAATTGTCTCTTTGTAAATAAATGTTTTCGTCTTTGGATTTGATCAGCTCCGAGTCCTTCAGCTCTATCCACATCCTCCGTTCCTCACTCTTTGAAGACACCCAGCTTATTTGGTCAGTTAGGTTAGAATTGGTGACCCGTGTTTGAGTTAAACTGCTGTCTAGATGAGAGATTCTTGAATTTACATTTTTTAATTCTTTTTCATATGAATTTTGTGGGACTTTGAATGAGACAAAAATGGATTGTACCTTCTTGATTAATTCATCAAGCTCATTAAACTGCACGCTGAGAGGTTTTGCTGTGAAGCACAAGTCCTCTCGCTCCTTCGTGTCTTCATTCCCACCGTATGTGTTGTATCCCCTCATTTGAGATACATCCGACACCATCAAACACTTTCCACCGCTTCCTTCACCTTTCGCAACGTAAGCCTTTCCATGAGATGGCTTTCTGACTTCATCATCCTCAGAGTCGGTTGACCAGACCTCCACGCCACCGAACTCATCATCCGCTACCGAACCCTGCACAATTAAGGCATTCATAGAAGGGTTAGCAGTAGTTTTCTTTCTCTTGATCTCTTCCAGCTTTTTCATCAACACAGCTTCTTCATCTTTTTCTTCATCCTTTTCTGCCATTTTCTTTAGGACACAGTCTTTGGCATAGTGGTTCTTTCATCCACAGTAGTAGTAGTTCACACCTGAATCTCCTTCAGCTTTCGGCTCTTTCTTTGGTTCTTTTGCCTTTGGTTCCTCCCTCACTTTTTCAGAACTATAGCTTCCCTGCCAATTTCTGTTCTTATTGGTAGGAAACCTTTTCTTAATAAACCTCTTTGGATTTGACACCATCATTGCATAATCTTCAGAGGTAAGGTCATAGTCTTCTAAGTTAAGATCTTCATCTTCTACTACACTTTTGCTTTTAGATTGAAGGGCCAAGGAACCCAAGCTTGAAACCACATTTTTCTCCTGCAAGACAATCTTTTCTTGGGATTTCAAAATTCCTACCAGTTTAGCCAATGAATATGATTTGAATTGCTCATGAGCTTTAACAGTGGACACAACCGCTCTCCACTCAGATCTAAGACCATTCAAAAACGTAACTTTTTGTTCAATCAACTTCCTTTTAATATCGTGTTTAATCATCTTACTGAGAAGATGATTGAAGCGATTGAACGTCTGAGTAACAGTTTCCTCAGGATTCTGTTTAAATTCGCCAAACTCAGATAAAAGTAAGGTCTGAATGGAATGCTCCAGATCTTCGTCTGTGGAATATAACTCTCGTAGCCGATCCCATATTTCTTTGGCAGTGCTGCATGAACTTACTAGCCTGAAAGTATCCGATTGAAGAGCGAATCTGATTAGTCTCAACGCTTTAATATTACACTGAAACTTATCCTTTTCGTCTTTAGCAATACCTTTTACGTCCTTCAACAGATCGTTATACTCTTTCCAAATAAGATATCCATTGTCTTCAGATCCAATGACATAATCTTCAAAGTGATGTGCCCAGACTTCGTAATCCTGGGTGTAAAGGATGGGAATCTTCGTCGTTGATCCAATGTTGTTTGAGATGTTTATGGGATTTGATTGTGACTCGTCCATGCTTGATCGTATAACCTGTTTGAAAGATCAGACTTGTAATATATGAGATTAGGGCAAAACAAATAAATATTGAGTTACGTCAATTATGGGATGACGGCTCAATAAATATTAGTTAATGCGGAATAACCCTAGTCGCAACCTTTTTCACAGAAAAGATGTGTATGAATTAAACAGCCTCCTGCTCTGATACCAATTGATAAGTTATTAATTAACTTGATGATCGATTAGATCTTCTTAACAGGTAATGCAATAAAGTGAAAACAGTAAATAACACAAGTATAGATCAAGATGTGTCGAATGATTAGATCAAACAATCCTCAGCAGAGCTCGACTAAGAACTTCCACTGTAGAGGATTCTAGGGTTACAAGAACGATAAACTTGCTGAATAATGACTCTCTGATCGTTCTTTTCTATCTTTTCATACTAGGAGCATGCAAGCACCTATATATAAACTAAACCCTACTAAACTCACGGATGGACAGGCCCATACCGGAGATACATAATGGACTAGCTAACGAGCCCAATAGACGCAATACATAACACAAAACACGACCCAACAACTTCGATAATACGAAGCCTCCTACTTTTGATGGAGTTCAGGATCCGATCATTGCTATGAGGTGGTTGTCGGACGTGGAGGGTTGTTTTTTCACGTGTTCATGCCCTGCGGATCAGAGGGTGAGGTGTGCTCTGAACCTTTTAAGGCTCGGGGTAAAGGATTGGTGGAGGTTGACTACGGGATCATATTCTGATGCGCAGCGGGTTGCGGTTACATGGAATCAGTTCTGGAAGATGTTCAGTACCCGTTATGTTCCACGGGTTGAGAGGGAGAGGTTGGCACGGGAGTTCTTGGAACTGGAGCAGGATTCAGAGTCAGTGACGGAGATCACCAGGATGTTCACTGAGAGGGCGATGTTTTTCCCTGAGCTTGTTTCGAAGCAGAGTCAAATGCTCCGATATCTGAGTATGCTTAAAAGGGATATCAGGTAGGTTGTGTCTACGCAGAGGTGCGAGACCTTACTGGAGTTGCAGGAGGTCGCTCAGCGGCGTGAGTTGGAGATTGAGTTATAGTTGAGAAAGCAGAGGCAGGCCCCGATGTAGTTGTAGTCGGTGCCGAAACGGTCCAAGACCGTTGATTCTAGGTTGGACAGTCAGAGCGGCCGTACTTGTGAGAAGTGCGGGAAGGGTCATACCGGAATTTGTAAGTCCGGTGGTGCGTGCCGCAAGTGCAGGAGAGTGGGTCATTATGCAAGGGATTGTCGTCAGTCAGCCTCGGTTCAGGATATGAGGATTTGTTATCAGTTCCATCAGGTTGGCCACATGAGGGCCAACTGTCCACATCTAGTTTCCAGGCCAGTGTAGGTTCCAGCACCGGCCACTTTGAGGACTACTGGCGGGGGTCAGGGTGGAGCAGAGCCTCCGAGGGCTCAGGGGCACGCTTTTCAGTTCACAGCAGAGGAGGTCAGGGCAGAGCCGGATGCGGTTGCGGTTGCGGGTATGTTTTTGTTTCATTGTTGTCTGGTTATCTGGTTATTTTGTGGTGTTGCATTTTATTCGCCGTTCTACGTGTTTCATGGGTTGGTTGAAGCGATAGTAGTCAAGAGTTGTAAGTGGTTAGCATCCAAGGGATTGATGGTCAGAAATTGGTTGAATGGTCTTGTTGCCGGATATAGCAATTGCGATTTGAGAAGTGTTCAGCGTAGAGTCGAACTCCCTTAGAGTTCGAGATGTACGATGTCGGAGGAGTGATTTTGTGGAGGAGCTCGTCTTAGGGGGAATCAGTTCTTGGATAAGGGGAATATGTTGAGTAGGGTTGTTTAAGTGATGTCGTTTGGGTCACCATTGGTTAGAAGTCAGTGCTCTAAGTGGGGAGAATTGGAAAATTCTCAAGAGGATTGATAAGCATTAGAGTTTGATTAGCTGTTTGGATCCAACAGTGTTTTAGTCAACCTAGAGTGTAGGCTGGTATGAGTGAGTGACAGATCGATGGGGCGGAGTACAGACCAAGGATTTCGGATAGGGTGATTGGTTGTTGTGAGGCCTAGGATTAGGCCGGGATCTGGGTATATGGAATGGAGTTGGAGTTCGGAACCCCTAGAGGGCTAGAACAGTATGCGTCACACCCCCAAAACCGATGAACGGAGGAAACGTTCTGGGGTGGAGGACGTCATGTACAGTATCACAACAATGCAAAGTAGTAAACAAGCAACAACATCATCCATTGCATTAATAGTAGAATTTCATACAAGTGTGTTCTGTCAAGTTATATAGACACCAAAAATTATATACATCAAAATAAAAGAGGAGTCTTGAACGAGCTCCTTCTTTCAAAACCTGGCACATGTACCTGTCTACTGGTGACCTGAGAATACAAGTTATTTTGAAATCGAGTATCAGCTTTAAAGCTGGTGAGATCATAAGTATATTAGTGTCTGTGTTTGTATGAAAGCATTTGTAAGATGTTTTGTAAGATGTACTGTGTATGTTTGTAAAAGTGTTGTATTTGATTGAACTCTCCTAGAAACCCCTATGTTTTCGAATAACAGTAGCCTTCTACCAAGGCATCTAGTATTTGTGTGTAGAGGTGGCAAAAATTGTCACGACACGAAACCCGACACGAACCCGACACGAAATAAACGGGTTTAGGTAAGATATTTCAACCCATTTAAATAAACGGGTTGACACGACACGACACGAAAATTAAATGGGTAAGGTTAGGGTTGATAATTTCAACTCGAATATGACTCGAAAATGACCCGTTTATTTATTGTGACATCCCCAAAATCTCGGCCAGAAAAGACCGATTTTCATTTATGCTTTTAAAATATTTTCAGAGTAAATCCTTTTGATTTGAAAGAGTTGCAGAATTTGTTCCCAAAAACAAAACATGATAAAACAATGTTTACCGAAGCATTTCATAAAAGAAACGTATTTTCATTATAATCAAAACTCGGGGTGTCATGTTCCGATACAGACCAATAAGCATAAACGAATACATTACAAGTCATTCAACAACTATAAACATATACAGACTTGCAATCAAAACAACTAATGGTTCATCCATCTCATGCCCTCGCGCCACTTCCTGTAATACAATTAAAACTGAGTGGGTCAGGCTTGGGAGCCTGGTGAGCATATAGGGTTTTCAACCCACAATAAATAATCATATTTAATTTTCACCAACTAACAATAACCCAATTACCCATT
This sequence comes from Lactuca serriola, assembly GCF_051521515.1. Classification (NCBI taxonomy): domain Eukaryota; kingdom Viridiplantae; phylum Streptophyta; class Magnoliopsida; order Asterales; family Asteraceae; genus Lactuca; species Lactuca serriola. The sequence continues at coordinate 35,098,172 of NC_136411.1, forward strand.
CCCGTTATTCTCACTTTATGTCCCTAAAACAGCTAACACAAGGGACCTAGTCTAAGAATATTTCATCGGGGCGACAACACATGCTTCGGGGGTACCTCAGCAATATAAGTCAAATAAGGCAACCATAAGGGGGATGGAGTACAGCAAATGAACACCCGAGTTCATTAACACCTACAGGTGGCGAACCTGCTAATGTTTCCACAAGACTGTCTAGAATAGCCAGTGGTCGTCATCTAAACTCCGCTAGATGACTAAATCAAACAACAACGAGGCCTCTCATCTGTTTATTACACACCAACTATCTACCCATGTTCTACCCAACATATTAGTAGATAAAATATACATTTTTATACATAGTTTTGAAAACCTGTATAGCATGCTTTAATCAACACATAATCCACATAACAGATGAGGCACACACACATAGCGTATATCTCATAGAGAATAAATCATATCTATGAGATAGAAGAGAGTGAATACACATTCACACATAACATAACCAAATATATACACATAGCACGTATTTTATTTAAAATACTTCATATTATTGTATTTGGAAGAAGGTAACTACACACTCACACTTATAAACAACAATATACTTAATACACTCGAACCAAACTTGTATTATTATCGTGTTTATGAAAGGTAGTATACACTCACATGATCAGAAGATGATCGGACAGAACTACGACTTGCAGAAGTAGCAATCCTCAGCAGATCTGAAAGATCTTCACAAAAATCGAACTTCTCGCGGGCAGAGCTTCGGTTCGGGAACCGCACTTCTCGGGATCTTCGGGATCTCGGGACTTGCCTCGGGGCTCGAGAATAATACCGGGGCTTCGGGATATTTCTGGCACGCAAAATGATGCAAAACGGGAGAGAGAAGAGAAGAAATTGGCAATTGGGTCGGCTGCCCTCGCATCCTATTTATAGGAGGCTGGAGCCTCGGAGTACGCAGGGCGTACTGCAGTACGCAGCGCGTACTGCTTCCGAAATCGTCACTGCATGCGTCATCCGAAATGTCGACACTCTTCGGAGTACGCGGGGCGTACGTCGGATCGGACCGGTGACTCGTCTTCGGATAATGCCGGATTAAAAGATTAAAAATAAATACAAAATATTAAATAAACTTCGGAAATTCATATCTTCTTCATACGAACTCCGTTTTCGACGTTCTTTATATCCACGCGAAGGTGAGACTACGCTCTACAACTTTCGTTTATACTCCGTCGGCTAATTTTGACTTTATTTTTATTATTTATTTTTAATAGGCCGCGACAGAAAAACTTCGTTATAAATTCATAACTTCTTCGTTTGACGTCCGTTCTTGCCTAACTTTTTATCGCTTTGATACCAACAATGAGATCTTCGATTCTCATTTAGATTGCTTCGGCTAAAAAACCCCTCGATCTCAAATCGAGTAAAACAGGTTGCACACCGCTAAGCCGAAACTTCGATAAATCATAACTTCCTCATACGAAGTCAGATTTGGGCGTTCTAAATATATTCGGAAACCTCGTTTCATCTACTACAACATTATTCAAAGATATTAAGTTTATTTTACACTTAAATTTTGACGCTTATTTTTATTCTTAATTAATCAAACCATATAATTAAGCAATTAAGCACAAAACACATAATACTTAAATAATACACTCTTATTATTTCAAAACGGGTTACAAAGGTTAACCTAGACTATTACATTGCTAAAAATGGCAAGCCCGGAAACACATGCGTTACATTTATATACAAGTTTTTTGAATTATTTAATAAACTAGAAAGATACAAAAGCAAAACCATAAGTAAAAGAAAACCTTCGAATTGAATTGTTTTATAATGTTGAAATGACTTAGCCGTCTAGATCAAGACTTCATTTCAGTTTTTCCATTCTCTCCCAAACTATCCAATCTCTTTCACCAATCTCACATCCTCATGACCTTGTCATCCGCCTGCCCAACTCCCACTCTTTTAATTTTGTCATCTGAACTTGTTATGACTTCATCTATTCTGCCTCTAAACTATTAGTTTTTCATTTCCGCCTACCCAACTTCTACTTTTTCAACATGCTCAATCTTTTAACCTCACATGACACGACATATTTCAAGGTATAGCCCTAACCCAAAACCCAACACGAACTCGACACGAAAATAAACGGGTTGACACGACACGACACGTTAATTAAATGGGTCGGGTTAGGGTCAAGCACTTTCAACCCGTTTAGTGTTTCGACACGACACGAACCCGACACGATTTCCACCTCTATTTGTGTGTGTGACTCTTGTAAAGTGTGTATTTTCCCCAAATCCGACTACTTTTAACCAAAATATAGTTGTTACATTATTACTTATTGTGTGAATATCACAAAGTAAAAAAAGTAAAGGGAAAATGTTATAGTACTGTAATGTAGTAATTAGTAACTACTACTGTACTAACTACCTTATACGTAATGTAAAATTTAAGGTAACATGTGATCGGCCTGTATCTTGCTACCGACTTAGCTGAAAAACGACAATGTAAGATGCTGTAAAAATGACGTTTAGCACCCGTAGACTTGCAAGTCCCACTATAGCGAGCAACAAGGTGTAGGATAGTCAATCCAGTATAGATCTATACGCAAACTCAATACGCTCCCCAATGAAGGAGATTCTGATACAAAAACAGTCATGGCAGGTAGTGCCATGCCCTGCTTAGTGGCTCACATAAATGTGGTTAATGTATATGAAATGTGATTTGTGTACTAGTTGTATTGTGTTCTTTCTCTATCTAGCATGTATGTTTGTTTCTCATCATCGTGTCTATAGTTTGTTTCTCATCACTCTGTTTCATGTTTGATTATCATCGTAGTATGTATTGACTCATGTATGAACTGACTCATTTTATGTTTCATTGTTCTAGTAACAATATCTTCCTAAACTACTCCTATGGTAGCTTACTAGTAAAGTATGAACATGTTTGTATACCCTTTCTACCCAAGGGCATGGAATTAAATGAAAGAAATAACATTTTATATCTATATACATATACATAATATATAACTAGGATTCAAACGACCTTCGGACAAATAACCTTGATACCCTAAGACCACATCAAACAAGAACAGGAAGCAGGGTAGACTAGCAGTCCTAAGTCCTTTCAATCCTACTTATATAACTATATTTATACAGATACACAGAATATAAGTTTAAAAGAGTTTAAGTAAAAGTATTTGACAATTAAAGGAGTTTGTAAGATAGTTTGAGGTAAAACAGTTTGATAAATAGTTTGGAAAGTAAGAAAACCATTTGCTTGGTAGTCATTAATCACATGTGATTGATGTAATAACTATAATTGTTCAACTTTTATTCCTCCCCATAAAAGCATTTAAAAACATTTCAAAGGTAAATTTAGGGGTATGAACTCACCTGTAGTGAGTGGTTCTGATGACAATGTTGGATCAGTTGCTAAGTACCAAGTGGTGACTTGAGTACACACGCGAATCCTATTTAGCATATATTGGAACATATATGAATATAATTAGTGTTATGAACAACTAATTAATGAATTGGGACCACTTTAGGGACTAGTAAACACTTATATTGAAGTGTTACAACCATATGATTGTATGAAGGGTTATAAGGCTATACAAGAGAGTGTATGGCCAAAATACACACCATATATGTGTGTGCGGCCAGGTGTGCTGCCAGCACGTGTGTGCGATCCTGTGTGCGTCCAGGTGTGCTGCCAGAAGTGTGTGTTGCCAGAAAACATGTTGTTCTTGGTGTTCTTGGTGAAAGATGTTACCTTTCTGGATGATACTTGAGAGGATTTTCGGGTCCTTGCTTTGTAGAAGTGTAAGAAATGATTAAAATGACTAAGGATAGTATATATATAAGGGAGTGAGTGCGGCTGGAGGTGTGTGTGGTTGGCCTGTATGCAGCTGGCTGGCCGCACACTCTAGTGTGCGGCCGCACACACCTGATTTGGTGTGTTTCGCCCGTTTTTCCAATGTTACACCCAATCTAACCCATCCTCCGACACGTATCTCACTTATACTAAGCTTTAAGCACTCTTTTAGACCCAAAACTTCATTATAAAATAGCAAATCGAAGCTAACTTTAATAACAATGAAGATTGAAAGCTAGAAATTTCGGGTTGTCACAGTATGTATGGGAGAGATTCCCAGGAGGAATAGCTCGGGATGATGTGTGGATAGTTTGAGCGGACCGGGGAGACTGAAGGCCGGAAGGCGTATCACTCAGGCCGGAAGGCGTACCGATCAGGCGTACCAGTCAGGCTGAAGGCCTAGTAAGGCGGTCCAGTCATGTTGGAGACTCTGTATGCGGTAGTGGACCTGTATGCGGAGAATGGATGATTATGTTGCCATGCAATAGCAAACAGTAGGTCTGTCCCCGGGTATTGATCATGTTAGTAAAAGGTAGGGTATGGACTTTGATAGTTCTTGTGATCAAATTCAGAGTATATGTGATGCATAAAATAGCGATTACTCTACAAGGGATAATGTAGAGTGGGGTGTGAGCATAGTGGCACTTGTCTGAAGTGGCAAAGTTGGCAAGTAGATTTCCTTGGATAAGGAAAAGGAAAGGTATGTAACTCCGGGAAGGAGTGTTGGATCACGGAAGTGAAAGCAGTAGTGAGAATGGATGATTGAGAGTATTTCAATTATGGTTGTTGAGCATCGTGATTGTGCTAGTGTGTCGGTGATATCGTCAGTGTGTCGGGTTTTCCAACCCGAGGATGTAGAGCAGGCTCAACATGTGTATGTGATTGCAGATGAGAGCTCAAGGGAGTTGCTTAGGAACTGAAGAATGTGTCATCCTGTCAGCACGGAAAGAAAAGAGTTGGATTCGGAAAGGAAGCAGGATAAGTCCCAGAAGTGAATTCGATAAAGGATATGACAGTCGAGGAAAGGGATAGCAGTTGGTACCGGGCCAGGACCCAGTGGTTCAGGATGAGATCTAGTTTGTAAGAGACAAGTGTTTATGTGATTTAGAATGATGGAAGTATCATCAGGTGATCAATGGTGGATACGTGTTGTTATCATAGAAGGAAGTCGGTGGTCCGCTTGAAGCAGTTGTCATGACTCTGTGAGAAAGAGTTGGACTTTATAGGGGTTTGATGGCAGTGTTTGGAGGAACCTGGGTCGGTTGAGGCCAGGAGGTGCATTGTGGGAGTAGTATCTGGAATTGTGTGTTGCAGTAGGCTTCGAGGATGAAGCCCAATTTAAGTAAGGGAGAATTGTAACATCCCAAGTCAGAATCAAGAGTTTAGGGGGTAAAGTGTAAGTTTGGAAAAGAGGAACTCGGTGAGTAGGAGCTGCAACTTGTCGAGTCTAAGCGTGTGTCGGGCACATGTTAAGTGACCGGACTCGCCAAGTCGGAGGTTGGACTCAACGAGTCCGTGTTGGAATGAGAAACCCTAATTCCTAGGGTTTGCACCCTATTTAAGGAACCTTAAGCCCCCATTTCGGCCCCTTATTACTCCCCTGAGAATCAGTAGCCCTAAAATCATAAGTGAGAGCCTTGGGAGGATTTTGGGAGCTTAGATAAGTGGATTTAGGAAGGAAGTCTTGAAGATTAAGAAGCTTGGATCAAGGAGGCTTGAGGAGATTTGGTTTACTCTTCAGTTGGAGGTTGTTTTGAGGTAAGGATTCGTCATATTGGCTTTATTTCTTCTAGATCCACCTTTCATGGAGCTTTAGGGCTTGTTTGGAGGAATTTATGATGAGATCTTGATGCATGAGCTAGATCTGGAGTTGAAACTCCAGATTTGAGTTCTATATGGATTCTATGTGAAGAAAGCCCTTTGTTTAGATATGAAAAAGCCAACCCTAATGAGTTAAGTTCCGTTATAGCTTGGTTTTTGGTGAATGGGTCATGGAAGCACGTAAAGGTAGCAACTTTGTGTTGCTAATGAACCATAGGGACCCTGATCTATTGTTTGGAGCAAAGGAGAAGCTCTGTAATTTCAGATTATGGAATAAACCGTGTGGACTCGACGAGTCTGGGAGAGGACTCAGCGATTCAGGTAGGGTTTGGCCCGATTAGTCCCATGTAGACTTGGCGAGTTGGAAGAACAACTCGGCGAGATTGCCTTGGACTCGGCGAGTCTGGTCGTGGAACCATAACCTTTTTTGGTTAAGCCGTGAATCGGTGAGTCGAGGGACGACTCGGTGAGTTGAGCAGGATGGGACTCAGAGATTGTTGAACTCGACGAGTCTTGGGGCGACTCAGTGAGTTGAGTCGTGATATGGGAGTTTTAAGTATGGGAACTCGACGAGTCAACGGGTTGACTCGGCGAGTAGGGTCAACCAGAAAGGTTGACTTTGACTGAGGACTTGGACTTTCACCAAGGGTTGGCCAGTTGACTTCCAGGGGTATTTTGGTAATTATTGGTATTTATTGGATTTGGTTATTTGGTAATGTTCAGTGGTGGGGTTATTGTTGGTGGTCGGAGCAGCATGATCTTATTCTTCAGTCGGCAGTTGTAGGTGAGTTATCCTCACTATACTGACAGGGTCTACGGCACCAAGGCCGACCCTCTATCGGATGGAAATCCGGGTATTGTTGTTATTTTATTGATTTTCTATGTTTGCATCCTGGTAGTTAGGATGGTATACGTTAGGGACCTGGTTAAGGTCAGTATCCTAATAGTTAGGATGGTATATGTGTGACCGGAAGGTCTTATGTGCTAGAAGAGTATGAGGTATATGTTATTAGATGTTATGAGAGCGGTATGTGTTATGCTACGATATGAGCAGTATGTTATGGATCGGAAGGTCATCATGTTATATGTGGTTAAGATGATATTTATGTATGTGCTATGTATGCTATGTATGGAAAGGACCGGAAGGTCAAGATGATATGGACCGGAAGGTCAACTGAGTTATGGGATGGAAATCCCCTGAGACATATGGATCGGAAGATCCTATGGAGTTATGGCTTGGAAGGGCGTACGTGATGCTATGGCCTGGAAGGGCGTATGTGTTGTGTGTAGTATTTTGGGGGTAACTCACTAAGCTTTTGGGCTTACAGTTTCAGTGTATTGTTTCAGGTATTTTAGGAGATCGTGGCAAGGCGAAGGGGTGATCGTACTGCTCCTCAGTTTTTTGTTGATGTTTCTGGGATACTCTGATAATACATGAATTGAAAACCTTTTTGTAATAACTTAATGAATATGGTTGTTTTCCAAAAGTTTAAATTGGTTGTAAATTTTTACGGTGTTACATTTAATCTATAGCCGGAGATGATGACCGGTGCATTTGCTGGATGGATCTGTTACCGGAGATAGTAACCGGAGGTAGTGGAAGGAGTTGTAAGAGGATTGATGCGGGGTGGGTCATTTTTCAAATAATATATTAATAATTCAATTTATTTGATAATTAATAAATAATAAATTAATTAAAAAGAAAAAGTTTAATTAAAAAAAAAAGAAATGGACAAGGGTAAATTAGTCTTTTAAGAGCGGACAAGACCGAACATGCAACAAAATTATAAAGTAGGAAATGTTCGAGTTAAAAATAGTTGTTAGAAACCAAACACGCAGATTACACTAAATCATAAAAACCATTCGTGATTTACCCTTTCTGTTATATTTGTCGTCGTGTAATAATATGCCCCTCCTTATTACCACACTTTGGTGGTGTTTGTTTTTTGATTGTACATATTTTTTTTTTGTGTTTTGTCTATGGCTTATGGAACATATGAAAAGATTAGTATTTATACAATGTTTGTTTTTTATGGAGAACTGGAGACCTAATGTGTGTCCCTCCTTTTGTTGTAGATACGGATTAGAGTTTTTTAATCTCTTCAGACATTTCCTAGCTAAAAAAATACTATTTTTTTTTTTCAAATGTGTGTTTTTTTTCTCTTTTAAATGCCTTTTTGTAAACTCTTCAAACATTAATGTTTTTAATTTGAATGCATTTTTTTAATATTTTTGCATTTTAACTACAATGAAACACAATAAATATCAAATATATCTGTTGATTCATATCATTTTATTTTTATTGTTTATATTACCACACATTGTTTTAAAAATGACCTAATTATCCTATTGTCGTTAAAATAAAAAATAAGCTAGACAGACACATTAACTATAATATAATGTAACATAAAAAAATGGCTATGAAAAATAAAAATGTTATACAACAATACTTACATAAAATTTGATATTGAAATATTAAGTTCATAAGATAATCTTTTATACAAAATATTGACTTATGACAAAGCTAAGTTCAATAGATATTTTTTATACAAAATATTGACCAACTACAAAGGATTCAAGTGATTCTAATATTAAATCCCTTAAATGAATTGAAATTAAAAGTAATTTGAATTTGATGGAATATTTTAATGTTATAAAACTAGAAATATTTGAAAAAAAAAAACTCTTTTAAGTTTAAAAATATTAGTTATTTAAATTTTAGTTTATATTAATGGACTGCAAACTATGGATGAAATTTAGAACCGAAAAATAGGACTGGAATATATAGAACCGATTCCGTTTTCGGGTTTAAAAATTGACTTTATCCAGGTTCCGGGTAATCCGGGTTTGGGTCCATTGAGTCCAGGTAGATCGGGTTTAAAAACCGGAATCGGAACCACTTTTAGAACCGGAACCGGTTTTTGTGAAACGTTTAAAAGATGCATATCTCATTTTTTCAACTCCGATTGACATGCAGTTTTTTCCAACATGTAGTTTAGAGTTTGTACATGATTTTAGACTATAAATTTTCCATTTTTAGCTTTATATTCATTGAATTACAGTCCCCCAAAGTTGAGATATCAAAGTTCAAAGTTTTTAGTTTTTCAGTTTTTTTGTATTCGGTGAAAGTTTTAAAATATGCATATCTAATTCGTTTGAAGTCAGATTGACATGTGCTTTTTTCCAACTTGTAGTTTACAGTTTGTACATGAATTTAGACTATACTTTTGTCATTTTTGGTTTAATATTCAATGATTTACAGTACTCCAAAGTCGGGATATCAAAACTGAAAATTTTCAACTTTTCAGCTATTTGTTTTTGTACTTTGTATTCTGTGAAAATGTTAACACACGCATATCTCATTCGTTTAAAGTCGGATTAACATGCAATTTTTTCCAAAGTGTATTTTAGACTTTGTACATGATTTTAGATTATAATTTTGTTAATTTTGGTTTCATATTCAATAAGTTACAGTCCTCCAAAGTCGGCATATCAATATGAAAAATTTGAAAGTTCAACTTACTAAGTAGTAAGTAATTACCAAAAAATTCCGGTTTTTCCGGGTCTAAACCCACTTTATCCGGTTCCAACCTACCCACTTTGATGTTTTCGGGTTTTCCGGTTCTAGACCCACTTTACCCGGTACTGGTTCTTATATACTGGTCCGGTTTTGGGTTCTTCAAAATCCCGTTAACCGGTTCAAGGTTTTCCGGGTCTGGGTCCATTCGTTTTGGGTTTGGATTCACTTTCATCCTAACTGCAGATGTTAAAAAACAGACAATTTTTTTTGCACACGACAAGACATTTTATCCATAACTAGATTGTATTCCACATATAATACAATAAATACAACAATACTTTAAGCAAAGCTATATGAAAAAAAATACAAATGAATAAAAAATGGCCCAGCATAAAAAGTATAATTAATGTTTTCCCTGCAGTTTAATGTACATCACTTGTATATCTTTTTTATAAAAGAAAAATTATTAAGAAATTCTACGAAGCAAGATGTCCAAAGTATATTTCATTAATTATCAACATTGTTTAGTCCAAGTCTATGTGGTATGGGCCAAACGAGAAGCAACGGGGATGAGGTGGCACGCCTCAACGGCGTCGTGACGGGGGAACACCGTCCCCTACTCGTTTTTGCTCGTCGAGGTTGTATCTCGTTGCCTTCGCGACCAGATGAAACACACAAAATTTAAACGTTTTCAAACGTTAAATGACAACGGTATAAAAAATTTAACTATTAAAAAAAAATCATTTACCCTATAAATAACTACCATTTTATGAAAAATTTCACACAAATTCTCTTCTCCTCTCTACATAGTTTCAATTATCTTCAAAAAAAATACGGACCCTTTTGTCTCGTCCGATGATTCAGATAACGATATTTTATTCCGGATGATGTATCCTTATTACACTACCGACCTGCTACAACCAAACCCAACCCCGCTACTATCAAGACGTGCGATGTTAAAAAGAAATCGCGAGGAAGGACACGAACATCTATATCACGATTACTTTGCAGATAATTGTGTATACGGGGCGAAGGACTTCAAAAGAAGATTTCGTTTGAGTAGGGATGTGTTCTTACGAATCGCCAACGGCTTGGAAAGCCGATATCGTTTCTTTACTATACTTTTATACAAAATAAAAAAAATGTACTACATGTTTCTTTAATTTTACAATATATGCAATATATTTTTAAACTGTAGTTAATTTATGTTTAGGTATAAATTTTTTCAATTAAGATATGATGCTAGAGGTAGACGAGGGTTTACAACGTTGCAGAAATGTGTTGTGGCCATTCGTTTGATGGTTATGGGGGAGTCACTCGACACCATGGACGACTATATGAGAATGTCCGAAAGAACCGCAAGGGAGAGTTTGTTTACATTGTCAAGGGGTGTTGTTGAAACATTTGGAGACGTGTATTTGTGGAAACCTTCGTTGCATGATTTGCAAGAATTGTATGCGGCACATGAAGAACGCTATGGGTTTCCCGGAATGATCGGAAGCATTGATTGCATACACTGGAAATGGAAAAATTGTCCGGTAGCATGGAAAGGACAATACGCAAGCGGCCATCATGGATCACCTTCGTTAGTTTTAGAGGCTGTTGCTTCTCAAGATTTATGGATTTGGCATGCATTTTTTGGGGTTGCGGGTTCCAACTACGACGTCAACGTTCTTGATCAGTCGCCAATATTCGACGATCTTTTAAATGGAAAGGCCCCGGATGCTCCTTTCATGGTGGATGGAAACGAATACAAATATGGGTATTACCTTACAGATGGAATATATCCTTAGTATTCCACATTCGTGAATGCATTCCGCCACCTGGTTGAAGAACGAGACAAATTTTTTAAAAGAAGACAAGAAGGAGCACGTAAGGATGTAGAACGTGCTTTTGGAGTGCTGAAGGCGAAGTGACATATAGTCGAACATGCAGCACGACCATTGGATTTAGAAACTCTACGATATATCATATATGCATGTATCATAATGCATAACATGGTAGTAGAAGATAAAGTGTGAGATATTGCAAACTATATCCCAACGGAGCTCAGACACGTTCAGTTTCAACCAGGAATAGCAGATTATTTGCGTCGCTTTGTTGACATTCAGGACGCAAATAAACACAGACAAATTCGAGAAGACTTGGCAGATTATATCTTCTATGGTAACAATAACGATAACGAATAGCGTTATATATATATATATATATATATATATATATATATATATATATATATATATATATATATTGAATTGGATGTTATGTGTAATTGAATCTCTATGTTAATTTTAATCTTTAAAAATTATTATATGTTATTTATAATTTTTAAACATTATGTTTTATTTATTATGTTATATGTAAAAAATATTTGTCTAAATTAAAAAAAATCAAAATAAAATAAAAAATAAATTATAAAATGGAAAAAAAAAGTTGGTGTCATAACAAGATACAACATGGTGACCATTTCACCACTTGGTGTTATAACACTATTGATGATGTGGCACCAAAATGGTATTACATCTAGTTGCCCACATATAATGCTCTAAGAATATGGTCGCATGCCCTCTTAGCGAGGTTGAGTATTCAAGTATCATATAGTATATATACTCTTGTATATTGGAATTGTGAGAGAGAAGCACAAGAATTTAGTTAGGTTGTTGGATAAGGCGTTGGACACTACAATTTATTGTCCCACGTTAGAGTCATGTCGTGTGCAAAAATGCGATTTTGTATGTTCTTTTTGTTCGGCCACTAAAAGGAATCCCCCAAACTTTACCCTTATAAGCTTATATTGATTTAAATTACTTTGGCAATCGCATAAGTCAAGCGACTTCATCTCTTTCTTTCCTCCTAATAGTTTTTTTATTTGCTTCTTTATTACTTTATGAAATCTGAATTCTATTATTTACTTATTTATCTATTTAATTATAAAATCAAATTAATATTTACGCCATTGTTCTTACTAAAATCTAAAATCAGAATTAGAATCTACCGACAATGTAATTAACTATGTACGATTATGAGTTGTTGTAACACTTGAATTGCGTACATTCCCTTTTAGCCCTTTTTGTTTCAAAATATTGCAATTTAGTCCTTGGGGTTAGTACGTGAGGCATACCATTGGGTACGCTTAGCGTGCTAGCTGAGAAGCTAGTACGTGGGGTGTACCACATGGTACACTTAGCGTACTAAGGGGGAAGATTGATTGCGGAGTCGAGCCTCGTACGTTGGACGTACAAGAGTTATGTTGGGCGTACGAGGGTTTAACGAAACCCTAATTTTAGGGTGTTGCACCCTATATAAACTCCTAAGTCCTTAGGAATGGCCTCTTTACCAGCCTCCATACCTCCTAAACTCTAAATTTCGACCCTTAGCCATCATTTTGTGTGTTCGAGCTCTTGATAAGAAAGTTGATGCTTATTTGCTCATTTTGAAAGGATAGAAGAAGGTTGAAGGTTCATTGCTTAGTGTGAATCTTAGAGATTCAGAATCATCTCTCCTTTTGCAAGTCACTTGAGGTATAAAGATCTTATATTGAAAAGTTTTCTTATGGATCTTCTTTTGGACTTGTTTATGGCCATATTACTCCCTTCTGGTTGGTCTTGATGAGTTAAGATCGTTCTTTAGAAGCTTAATCTTTTAGATCTGGATGTTTGGAGGGTTCCTTAAGCTTAAAGGTGCAAACTTTATGGTGTCTATGGTCTCATGCATACATTAAGTCATTTATTAAGCTCTTTTGAGCTCTAAGTGCCCCTTTAAGCCATGCATGCATGTAAAGTTGGCAACTTTACATGATAAACCATTTTAAGGAAGTCAGATATGAGTTGGATTGAGGTCTTAATCGATTAAGAGCTGGAAAAATGGAAGTTTGCCAAATGGGGGAGTACGCTGGGTATACAAGCATGTACGCTTAGCGTACAAGACCTAAGGCAAGTATGATGCACGTACGTGCTGAGTACGCCCTGCATACTCAGCAGGTTGGTCTTTGGACGCTTGGGCTTCGATTTGGTCCATGTTTGGACTTAGATGTTGAGGGCCATGTTGGGCCATCGGGTTTTGGGATGATGCTTGTTTTGGGTTCACTTGGAAAAGGCCCATGAAAGAGATTTGGTCCCAAGTTGGAAAATTGGTCCATATTTGGGCTTGGAATGATTATTTTGGAATATTGGGCTTTTGGACAATTTGGATTGGGCTTGGGCCTTAGGCCAAACATAGGGAAGGGTAAAAAGGTATTTTACCCTAGTTTAGACTCTTTGTGTGAGTTGGGATCCAATTATTGATTGGATGATTATTTTGTAATTGATAGCGCGAGGATTTTAACGGGCCCGTAGCCAAAGATTCTTTCTGTGAGATTCGGTAGTGCGAGGTGAGTTTCATCACCATGTTTAGCGGGTCTAAGGCACCAATGTCGGCCCATGATCAGTGATGCTAGGATACTAGATGTCTGTGTGGTTCTTGTATGTGTATGTGCTTATATGATTTGTATGTTGGACAGGGCCCATTATACGAGTTTGGGCAGGGCCCGCTATACTCAGTGGGCGGGGACCGATATGTGAGTTTGGGCTAGGCTCGTTACACTCAGTGGTCGGGGCTCGTTATGCCAGTGTAGGCGGAGCCCGATTCACTCATTGAGCGGGGTCCGTTATGTGTTAATTTATGTATGGTATGTGGTATTTCGGGAAACTCACAAAGCTTTGTTCTTACGGTTTTTAGTCTATGTTTCAGGTACTTCTGGTTCCAAAGGGAAGAGCTCGGGATGATTGTAGAGCACACACCACTCGTTTCCGCATCTTTGTGATTTACTCTGATATTGATGATGTATCGATACATTTTATAATCATGGTTTTATAACAATTTTGGGTTGTTGTTTTTATTAATGTAAAAATAAAAAAATTTCGGGTCTTATTTTTGGGACGTTACAATTATACCATCATTCATTTGTTTTGATTGTTGTTATAATAATTATGGTATTATTAATGAATTTGATTATAAGTAAAAAAAAAAAGGGGGGGGGGGGGGCATATGTTTTAGTCTTTACATTGGGCCCCTAAAATCAACGAAAACGAATCGGCCCTACATTGATTAGTCTTTATATAGTCCAACATAGTCGACTCAAGGTGTAAGATCCTGAAATTTAGAAATATTTGACTTTTACAGAGTTTTTGACCATAAAGTGCAATTTGGTAATTTAAAGGAATTTCATGAATTGAGAAGATGTAACTTCATAAAACGAGTCGATAAAAGCCTAAATGAATTTTATAGGATAAGATAAGTGGGTTCAAGAGATGAAATGCAAGAGATTGTGTATTTAAGCCATAAAGGTTAAATGGGAATTTTATGCTTTATGGGCCATGTTTGTGACTTAATATATTAAGACCCATAAGTAGTCATCCGAAGTAACTTAATAGAGTTATAGAACTTATCCATACCTTTACATGGATATAAAGATCAAGGAAAACAAGTTTAAAACGAAGAAGTTATAAGTGTTAGAAGTTAGACGAAAAATTGTCCCAAAATCGGAATGTAATCAACTAAGGACCTATTGAAGTACAAAAACCGCAGTGCGGTAAGGGCTATACTACGGTGCAGTTTTCTAAGCAAAAAAATGGATGCAAGTCTCATTATAAGTAGAGAGCAATGTACTTTTCACTGAGACTTAATAATATGGGTTACCGCGACATGGTGGAAAAAGTAGGATACTAGAAGAGAAAGACACTACGACTCCGTTGGAGGGATTAGGCACACCACGGTGCGGTAAACAGGTTTCCGTGACACGGTTTCACAATTGGAAGACAGATTTAAATCTATTAAGGATTCATTCTCGAACTAATTCCTCCCCAAGTCGTTCAAGAGTCGGTAGATGGTGATTTTGAGGCCAAGAAGGAGACAATATAAGCTAGAGATGGAAGATTGAAAGAATTAACATCATTTCCCTCTAAAGGTAATGATTTCTCCCTTTGATGAAGGTTTGAGCTTCAATGGTGAAAATTTTAATTTGACTATATTTCTTGAGTTAATGGGTATATATCTCGATTTGTATGTTATTAAGATCGTTTAGAAGCTTTGAACAAGCTTTGAATGTGATTTCCATGGTGAACTCAATATATGGATAATTAGGGGTTCAAACCCTAACTAGTGAGAGAGATGAATTGACGCAATAGAGTTTTGAGTTTAATGAATTATGTAGCATGGGATGTTTAACTCATGGGGTATAATATATTTTAATGTAGAAAATGAAATGTTAGAATTATAACCAATTGAGTGATC
The DNA here is from genome assembly GCF_051521515.1 of Lactuca serriola. Classification (NCBI taxonomy): domain Eukaryota; kingdom Viridiplantae; phylum Streptophyta; class Magnoliopsida; order Asterales; family Asteraceae; genus Lactuca; species Lactuca serriola. Next base: position 35,113,665 of record NC_136411.1, read on the forward strand.
ATTTTGATATGGATTGTGATTAAGATCTTAATGGGCTAAGAAAAGTTCTAAGGAACTTGATATGTTTTTTAAATAGGGCTTGGGCAAAGAATAAGGATCAAGAACATCAAGTGGAGAGTTGAAGCCAAGGAGTAGTTAGTTTTCACTAACTAATAACGCAAGCTGTAACTCTCTCACTAGATTATGATTATAAGTACTAAAATCTCATATTGATTATGTATGCATGATTATATGTTAATACTATTGTGTTAAATACCCATAAGATATTAGATGAAGATAGAATATGATAATATGAAATATAATCTTGTAAATGAGTATGAAGGTATGATCAGATGTTAAGGGGATTATGTTAAATACCTACAAGCTAATAGACGAAGATAGAGTATGATTATATGAATATAATATATTGAATGAGTATGTATGTATGGTAGATATTAGTGGTATTGTGTTAAGTACCCATAATATATTAGATGAAGACAAAGTAAGAATGTATGACTAAATGTTAGTGGTATTGTGTTAAAAACCTACATGTTACTAGATGAAGATTTAGATTAAGTACTTAATGAATTAAGTACTATATTGATAGTTCAAGTTTTTTTAATGAAATGATGTGATAGATTGTTATATGTTAATTGATATGTAAGACTTGGGAAGACCGTATCCTTTACATGAAAGATTTTGAGAATAGTAGAAAGATGATTCCTGTGGGAATGTAGAAAGATGATTTCTCCGAGAATGAAATTATGTGTTTTTAGAGAAGATTGAGAAAGAGTTCCATGAATGGAATAAAGTAAGAAGGTCCTTCTAACGAACCTTGATATAATCTGCGAAGGATTAAGTGTAGAGGGTCCATAAGGGATCATTGTAATTCGTGAGGGATTCGTGAGAAGAAAAGGGTTAAAGGATCCGTGAACGGACCAAATTTGGGTGATTATACTCTATTAAGATCAAAACTGTGTTATCCCCCTTATATGATAAGTGAGTCTATCATATGTGATTAGTCCATTTGGGTCTAGGTGAGAATATAATGGTAGAGCATGAGAATATGAGAATAAAATGACATAATCTGAGAAGAGATGAGAGTAGAGTATGAGAAGAGGTGATAATAAAGTATGAGATGGGATGATGCGATATCCCCAATTTTCATGACTTGGAAAAGACCATTTTATTTATGCTTATTTTAAATCAGAGTATTCTTTTATTTTTGAGGAATTTGCCCCAGAACATTATTGGAAGCATTTCCGAAGAAATAGGTTTTATTTACAAAACTTTGAATGTTGTAACTGATATAGAAACATAAGCATAAACTTTGACATACCTTACAATAATTACACTAGTGGCCTACAAACTCCTTTAATCCCTCATCAAATAATTACACTATAACCCAAGTACCTTTGTATCGCTACCTATGATACAAAGAAACTGAGTGGGACAGGTTTGGAAACCTGGTGAGTACATAAGGTTTTCAGCCACAATAATATAATTTAAATTCTTTAAATATATATATTCCATATAAAAAAGTTAACCTAAATTAGCCATTCCTGTTATTCCCACTCCCTGATCCTAAAATGATATCCTCAAGGGAATCTATCCTAAAGGATCCCTAAGTTAACAAAATTGTCTTGGGGATTCCTTAACAATATATGTAGAAAGGCACCCATGAGGGTGAATAAAATACCCCTTTGTAAAGTTCATTTATACCTAAAGGTCGAAGTCTTGTGTGTATGTGGTCTTTAAACATCTACAAATTATCATTAACACCTGCAGGTCATAAAACTGCCCACATTAGATTCCTTAACACCTACAGGTTGTAAACCTGCCCGTGTATGACTTTATAAACATCATCTAACGTCCCAAAACTCAGAATCATTTTTTGTTTTTATAGTAAACTAACCATCAATCAAACATTTTTATTAAACCACTAAATATTCAAAGTAACCAGATAGCATCCCAAAAAGTACATCAGAGTCAATAAGTGGAAAAATCATGGTGTGTGCCATGTGATCATCCCAAGATCTTCCCATTCGATCCAGAGGTACCTGAAACATAAACTGAAAACCGTAAGCACAAAGCTTAGTGAGTTCCCAAAATACCACATACCATACATATCAAACATATATAGTGCCCTGTCCGACATTCATCAGGACCCCGCCCGACATCGGGTCTTGCCCGGTATTCATTGGGCCCCGCCTGATACAAATCTGTCAGTAACATGCGATGGGCCCCACCCAACACACTCATCAAGCCCCGCATGGCATCGATCCCCACCCGGTATACATACAAACACATAAAACACATCCAAGAGTCATACAGACATATAGCATACAAATAAAAATTAACCATAGTCTAGCATTGGTGCCTTCGACCTGCGAAACACTGGGAGGGGCTCACCTCAAACTGTTGAAAATCAGATGAATGCTCGGACCAGGATAAAAGACCAGTTTACCCTTCCTTAAATGGCCCAAACTAAGTAGCACTCAAATCTCAAATAAGGCCCAAGCCTACAAGATATTCAAGGCCCAAAATCATATAGCCCAAAAGTGACTCAAAATCAAAGGAAGTCCACAGCTTGGCGTACGCCCCCGGTATGCACGCTGACCCGGAAGCGGGTTGCTGATCCAGTACCCCCAACTTACTGGCTAGAGTCCTAAAAACCAACCTAGGGTCTTAATCTCTTAAGACCTTAGCGTCCAAACCTCAGATCTATAACTAAATAAGGTCTTAAATAGAGGAACTCAACGAGTTGGGTCGAATCGGGACTATCAAGGACGGACTCGAAGAGCTGAGTGGGAAAGTCTCGATTCTGTTGATAGGAGGAACTTGACGAGTTCGTGAAAGAACTCGACGAGTTAGATCACGATTTCAGGGTTTTATGATTTATGAGACTCGGTGAGTTGAAGGGCCAACTCGGCGAGTTGAGTCAACTCGGAATGTTGACTTTGACCAGAATGTTGATTTTGACTTTGACCAAAGTTGACCCTTAAGGGGTCATGAGTACAAAAAGGTAATTAAAGGAAATATTTTATGTGTAGGAGTTTGAGTCGGGTTGAATTCAGAGCCGAGGGTCGTTCAGCTACCTTATAGCATTTGAAGTGAGTTACCTTCCAGTAGACGTGGGTTGAAGGCACCAATGTCGGCCCACTAGTAGCTGATTACAGTAGAGATGATTTTCTTTGTGATAATTGTCTAGTATGTCACTATATGATATACTTTATGTGCCAGTATGTTATGCTATTATGTGATAGTGGTAGGAGGGGTGAAATAGTCCCCGAAACCGGTTGAAATAAACCGGATGGTAGGTCGGGCACCCAGATATGCCTGACAATATGTTTATGCTATGTATTATCTGGTAGTGGTAGGGGTGAAATAGTCCTGTAACCGGTTAGGATAAACCGGAGGGTAGGTCGGGCACCCAGATATTCTTGGCAGGGTAGGTCGAGCACCCAGATATGCTTGACAGGGTAGGTCGAGCACCTAGATATGCTTCACAGGGTAGGTTGGGCACCCAGATATGCCTGGAAGTATGTGATTATGTGGTATGATAGGGGAACTCACTAAGCTTTGTGCTTACAGTTTTTAGTTTTGATTTCAAGTACTTCCTCTTCGAAGGGAAAGGAGCCGACATGATCGCAGCACATCACACTACATTTTCCGCACATGAGATCTCTGGGAGTTTTACTATGATATTATTGACATATTTTGACTATTGATACAATGGTTTTGATATGAGTTGATACTATGGATGTTTTTAGTCAAATGGTTTTATAATTATTAAATTAAAAATGAAATTTTTGGTCTTAAATTTTGGGATGTTACACATACCTTTTAGATTGTTATTGTAAACAATATTGAATCCTTGCCTGAAAGACCTTTGGTAGCAAGCGCTACAAGTGTCACGCCTCTAATGGTATATATATATATATATATATATATAGAGAGAGAGAGAGAGAGAGAGAGAAAGAAAGTAATAGAATAGAAATTTAGGCCCTTAGGCTCTTAGAGGATTCATAGCCAAAATTTAACCCTAAGGAGGGTTTATATAGGTGTTAGATTCTGTAGAATAAAGAACTCCAAGGTGTGAACTTGATACATTCTGTAGATGCACAAGAAGGTGTAGAATCTTGATCCAAGGACTTGAATGCACCACTATATCTTCAAGGAACTTCCTTCACCACCAAGAACCACCCAAAAGCACCAAAAGGTCACTAAAAAGCTCAAGAACACTCAAAAGAGGGCTAGAGTTTTATGGGAGATCTTCTAGGGTATGGTGGCTGATGAGGGGAAATGTCTTGGGTCCATAATGACGCTTAAATAGGGTCCAAACCCCGAAAATTAAGGTTTAACCTCGGATAGAGTACGCCCCGAGTACGCACCTCCTCCCTAAGATTTACACTTTCGCCCCTTGGGACCAAATTTGCAAACTAATTTGATATCAATTGTTAAAAATAAAATAAGAAATACTTGGAATCTGGGTGTTACACATCTACAGGATTGCAAGCCTGCCCATGTTCGCCATACTTGTCTAAAATAGTCTATGGTTGTCACCTAAATTCTACTAGATGACAATTCCCTAACAGTACAGACTACAATGTTGGTTACAGCCTCACATTGTATTTTACTTTCCTCACCCCTTTACTACCCAATATAATTTAGGTAAAATAAGTAATTTAATATTTTATAAGGTTTAACCAAGTAAGCCACATTAAGCAAAAATATTACAAAATATAGGCAATAGGCATACATAGCATCTAAGCAATTAAAGCACTTCATATATATATGTGTAAGATGAAAGTAACTATGCACTCACCTGTTAAAAGTGGAAACCTCAAAATTTGGACAGGCTTTCGCCTTAGTAGTTTGATGTTTCCCTTGACGTGACCTAGGTATGACTATTACTAAGTCTTAGTCTGATATTCCTTATGACTAATGATAGTCTAGATTCCTCAACAATCCCAATGTTTCCATAAAGATCTATCAAGTAAGGAATAACCAGTTAGGATCATATCGGAGGTAGGGTTTATTTGGTATACAGAGTATACTATTTGGAAATCCCATTTTAAACACCTCATTAAATCCAGCCTAGATATTATCCCCGTTAGTAGATTAATCAATATAATAACTTGGAATCATTAATAAATCTTATTTATAGGTTCATAAAAACGACTATGAACATATATATATATATATATATATATATATATATATATATAAGTTACACTTGAATTAAGATAAGTGCAACTTAACTTACAGAGAATTTAGCGAAAATTGAGAAATTATGTGGACAAAACGCTGACCTGAAAGCTTCTATTTTCCGGACCCTCTGACGCATTATGACTACTGACTAATGAAAACACCTAAAATTGGACCTAAAGAATTCTATAGATTTGAGAGAGTTTAGGTGGATTTTGATGTGGAAGTGAAGTGAAATCGGCCAGGGTGTATATAGTTGTCGAGCATGCGCCGCACATAGACAAGAGTCGCGCTGCACACTCTTGTCGTGCTGGCCCTTCACAGCCGAAGCCACATGTCGCTACTGGAGCTTGTCACTTCATTAATTCTAAAAGACCATCATGTGTAACGAATTTTTGGTGTCATGTGTCATATACACATCATGCAATGTCATATTGTCTCTTAGAGGAGTGGGCAGCTGACCAGGCCTCCTTGCACCAGCAGGTGGTGTCACGTCATCAACCTAGGCAGTTTCTTGCAAATCTTCGGACGACCGTGTTGATTTAATCACGGAACTTCAAAGAAGCATAGCTTCTTTATACTAAGTTAGATTTCAAAGTTCTTTATATGTACGCAATCCTTGTCACATATACTATAAGTTTGGTTTAGATCATTTATCCTAATTAATCGTGTATAAAAATGCCACTTTTATATATTATTCTATTTTAATTTACTAGTTCGAATGTGTGGACGTTACAATTATCTCCCCCTTAGGATGATTACGTCCTAGAATCATCAGCAAAACAGGATTTGTATAACAATTATGAATGTTACCTTTCCATCTTATGTAATAACAATAACTCCTACGTCCTTCTAAACTTTGGACTCTTTAATTGCTAGCGGTGTTCAACCTTGTACCTGCTCTTCATTCTCTTTCGAACCTTAACTCCTAACATTCGAGTTTCATGCTTGACCTATCAGAGGCTACTGCTCCAACTCAAACGGACTCGATACATGAGTAGGTATTTACTTTGACTATCGTAATAGACCGATAGGTCACTCTCTAAAGACCTTCCATCGCATGATGCAATGGTCATACTCAGGTTTCTTTGATTCAGACTCTTGCATGGAGGATACCTTCCTTCATGTTCTAATGTGGTATAATCATATTCTTGTAGGTAGTGTTTCTAGCTATTGGCTGCTTAGTCTTAACGATGATTACGATACTTTTCTTGATCGCTTCGATTGCCCTTCCCTTCAATCTCTTGACTAAAGTCGGATGCTACATCGAGCTTGGTTCTCTAAACTGACTAACTCACTTTGTAGCTTTTATCATAGTCGGAATCGATTTGCTATGACCACTAGGGTTGGAATAACATTCATTTTCCACACCTAAAACACACGCTTTGGGTACATTTGATAGCCTAGAGGTCGGTCTTTCCATAGTTGAAGCAAGTTATTTTGTTTTCACCCCATACATATTGTTGTTGGGGTCAGACTTTGAGAATTTACTTTTTTTTATCGGGCTTTGAGAGTCCTTCATTCTTCCTTTTTCTCACCAACCTCAGTCTTGTCGGCAGTTCTTTTCTTGATCATGCCTTCAACTAATCTTACAGCCTAGACGACTGCATCAAAGTTAGGTGTCTATTTAACTAGCACAATGTACTCCCATGGTAGCCCCTTGGCGTAACTATCAATCTTGGTCAGTTCGTCCAGGACAATACGTAGGGCGAACTCCATCTTGTTAGTGAAAACATTGGTGTATTCATCTATAATCATACTCCCCTTCTTTAAAGTTAGGAATTGATTCTCCAATTCTAACATGTTCTTAACTGAAAAAAATTCACTTGAAATGGATCAAGAATTCATCCCATGTCAGCTGCAACGACTTGTTAGGGCTAATCGTTTTTCCTAACGTATTTCACCAATGGAGTGTTGTTCCTTTAAACCGCCTCACAACATAGGTGGTTTGCAACTTGCCCGTGCAACCACACGTTATGAAGGCTAGATTCATTCTTGAAATCTAGTCCATGACTCTAACTGGATCCTCTTTTCTGTTAAAAGAGGACGGCTTACAAGATATAAAAAAATCTTAATACTTGCAGTAGGGTATAGGTCCATCATCCTTTCGGACCTATGGTTCTTCTGGACCTTGATAACTCTAAAAGTCATTGTTTCCTTCCTAGACCATTGTTACATGAAAAGGACCCGACCCATGATTAACTCGATCAATGATTATTGGTTCGTTGACCACTAGTACTCCACCCCTAGCATTTAGCTAGGTCTTGGGTTAGGAGCTCTCTAAACCCACATATTTGCTGATCTAGCATGTTCAACATCATTAATCGAACTTCAACCATCGATAATTGAGCAAATCCTGCTATGATGTTTTGAGATATTGGACCTCCTTCGTTATTGATGACTCTACCACTCCTTGTGATCGGCATGTCGTTCTAAACCTGTAGGTTCGAGTGTATGTGTGTATATGTGTGTGTGTATATATATATATATATATATATATATATATATATATAATTACTTAATTGGCACCTAATAAGGCATTTTAGTAAAGCTTTTCCCTATAGTGTGCTAGTGCTCATGACAATAGCAATTTAGGCATCTATCCTAAAGCATGCTACCATATAAATAATTAAGCACATAATCGAAATTAAGGTACATTCCCTAGAGTATTCTAGTGCTTGTGTCAATTTAGGTATGCTATCTAGAATAAAATAGTCACTCACCTCACAATCATTGCTTAGCATTCTAAGTTTAAGTCTAGAAATAGATCCTTATTCCTAGTTCGATTAAATTCACGTTTTGATACCAACTAGGGTATCCTCAATTTTCACAGCTAAAAAGAACACTTTATTTATGCTTATTTTAAAATAAAGTATTCTTTTATTTGTTTGGAATTTGTCCTAAAACATTATTTGAAGTATTTCCGAAGAAATGGGTTCTATTTACAAAACTTGGGATGTCATAATTGCTACAGGTACATAACCATAAAATTTGACATGCCTTAGAGTAATTACAGTAGTGGCCAACAAACTCCTTTAATCTCTTAGAAAATAGTTACACTATTATCCAAGAACCTTTGTATCGATACCTTTGATACAAAGAAATTAAGTGGGTCAGGTGGAAAACCCGGTGAGTACATATAGTTTTCAACCCACAATAATATAACTAAAATTCTTTAAATATATATTACACACCAAACAGTTAACATGAATTCCGCATTCATGTTATTCTCACTCCCTGATCCTAAAATGATATTCGCATGGGAATCTATCCTAAAGGATCCATGAATGAACAATAATGGGGATTACTTGGCAATATATGTAAAAAGCCGCCCATGTAAAAAGACATCCCACTTTAAAAACTCCACTAAATCTAGCTTAGACATGATCCCCGTAGGTAGATCAATCAGTATAATGACTTGGAATCACTGATAATTCTTATTTACAGGTTCATAATAACCACTATGAACATAAATATAAGTTACACTTGAATTAAGATAAGTGAAGATTAACTTATAAAGATTTTAGTGAAAACCAGGAAATTACGTGGACAGAATCCTGACCCAAAAGCTTCTATTTATCGGAACCTCAAACGCACTAGAGCCCCACTACTGACTAATGAAAACCCCTAAAATCGTACCTAATGAATTTTGTAGGTTTGAGAGTGTTTAAGAGGATTTTTGTGTGGAAATGAAGTGAAATCGAAAGGGGTATATACAACTGCCAAGCGCGCACCACACATAGACAAGTTGTGCGATGCACCATCTTGTTGTGCCTCCCAGCCGTAGCCATGTATCGTTGCTAGATCTTGCCACCTCATTGATTCTAGAAGACCACCACATTTAATGAATTCATGGTGCCACATGTCATGTCCACATCGTCCCACGTCGCCTTGTCTCTTAGAGTAGTGGGCGACTGACCATGCCATGTGGCGCCACCAGGTGGTGCCACGTCATTAGCCCAAGAACTTTCTCGCAGACCTTCAAATGGCCATAACTTCACATACAAACTCCATTTTCGAAGTTCTTTATATCCCCAGAATCCTCTAGACGAGATCTACAACTTTCATTAAGGTCTCATCCGCTAATTCTTGCTTTAATTAAAACTTATGTTTAGACCGATTTAGACTGTTAAAACTTCATACGAACTCGGTTATTTATTGTTTTTATATCCATGTCTTCATATTTACTAGATCTTCAATTATTCTTTAGATTGTTTTAGCTAATAATCAACCGATTTGAATTTCGATTTTTATGCCCACACTGTTGCGCGAAAACTTCGAAAAACCATAACTTTCTCTCACAAACTCATATTTGAATGTTCTCTATATGCACATTCTCGATTTCATGACTACTATGGATTTCATTTAAATTACGTAGGATAATAAGCAATCTATCAAAAAAATCACTTTTTACAATACAAATAGTCATGTCAATTTAATCGTGAAACTTCGAAGAGGCATAACTTTTTCATACGAAGTTGGATTTCAAGGTTCCTTATATGTACAAAATCCTTGTCACATATACTATAAATTTGATTAAGATTATTTATTCCAAATAATCTTCTATAAAATATCATTTTTATAGCTTATTATATTTTAATTGACTAGTGATTACAGATTAAGAGAGTACTAGAAGAGTAGGAGATGAAATGAAGATAGAATAAGAGTATGAGAAGCGTATGCGATGCGTGAGAACATATGGAATGAAGATAGAGTAAAAGTATGAAAAGAGTATGAGGAGAGTAAAAAAGAATATGATATGAGATGAACATAGAGTAAGAGTATGAGATGAGGTGAGAAGATATGAAATGAAGATAGAGTAAAAGTATGAAAAGAGTATGAGCGGAGTAAAAGAGGAGTATGAGATGAGTTGAAGATATAGTAAGAGTATGAGATGAGACGAGAAGAGGTGAGAATATAAGATGAGATGAAATGAGATGAGAAGATGAGAAAATATTAGAAGAGTATGAGGAGATAAGGATAGATTAGAAGAGCATGGAAAGAGGAGAATCGAATAATAGAGTATGAAAAAAAGTAATATTAGAATGAATGAGTATGAGAAGAAGATTGTAGAATGGAGGAGTACGTGAAGAAGAGAACATAATAATAAAGTATGAAAAGAAGGAAAGAAAAGAGCTAGCATATGATAACATGAAAATAGATTACTTTATAACTTACCAGAATTATTGTCTGATGATGTAGATTTTCATGTGTTGCAAGTTCAGCTAGTATTCGTCGTACGATAGGAGATAGAAGCACCAAGGACTTGGACTAGATATAGATTTTTTTTGGGTACTTTCTTGTTGCTTTTTGCAAACCCAATAATATCAGGTGATATAGACATGCATATGGTTATGATATAGATTTTTTTAGGGTTATGATATAAACTTTTTTGAATTATGGTTATGATATGTTGCAAACCCAATAATACCAAGGAATTTCTTGTTGCTTTGAATTATGGTTATGATATAGATTTTTTTATTTTTTTATTTTGGTACTTTCTTGTTACTTTGAATAAATTGTACTAATCTACTACGAATTACATAAAGCCCTTTATATGTAGGAAACTAGACATTCATATCTAATTATAGTCTTTGGGATTTTGTCATTTGGAGTTCTGATGAATTTATTATGATTTTGAGAACAAAATGAATGAAATCTGTGACAACATAGACCAGTCCGAGAACATTGACCATTATACCCCTTAAGGAGTTAGAATTACGAAAAGTGATTCAAAGTTTGCAGAAATTAGACACTAAGATTTCTAGAAAACTGAGTCTCATGATTTTTAGGTGTTTTGATTTCCTTTCATGGATTTTAGAAGTTGAAGGACAGATTTGGAAAAATTAATCATAATAGCTTTTTAAGTCATTTATGTGTCCTATTAAGGACTTAACAATTAAGCTTTAGTCTTAGAACCTTAGACATAATAATTGGATACTTAAGAGGTTATTAAGTTGTATTAATGAACTTCATTCCAATGACTTGAAGCACGACTTAATGAAGACATAAAACTAGGTTTTAAACATAAAACATCAACTTTAGTATATTTTAGGGTTAAGTTTCCATCTTAACCCCTTAAGATCTTTATGGTACCAAAACTGAAAATTTTAAGTCTTTCATAACACCACCACTTACTAGTGGTTTGATGGAGAAGTTATGGTTGTCAAACTTACATCAAAAAAGTAGGTTGATATAAAAGGTTTGCAACCAAAGGACAATTTATATGGTTTCTTTTCATGAGCTTTAGACTTAGGACTCCCATGAACAAATAACCCACAGCTACACAATATAGTTGTTGGTGGTGGTGTTAGGAGGAACATCATCAACATAAGGTTGTCAGTGGTGGTGATGGGAGGTGTTTTTGAAAACTACACACACTAGAACTCTAGACAGAAAAATAGAAACGACATGGGCTAAAATTAACTCCATCATACACACACACATATACTCGGATACACACACAGCTACCTTACGGTGGTCTGTAGTGGCAAAAAAGCACGCTAACAGTCTACGCTGTCGTCCATGGAGATGGTGGTGATACTCGAAGGAAGAAGAAAGGAAAGAACAAAAAAAACCAAGGCTACACAATACCTTCCAGACGTAGAGGAGTTTATTGTCGCCCTACACCGCCAACTCCTTCCTTCCCTAGCAATAGAACCGTCGGCAACAAAATCCTCGATGAGCTTCCTTCCAATCGACCTTGTCCTTCTTTTACATTCTTTCTCTCGGTTTCTCTTACCGGCCACACACAAAACTGAGATTTAGGGTTGTTATGAAGCCATACAAACTGTTGTGCCCAAGCCCCTCTAGGATCTGATACAAATTCACGCCCAAAGTAGAAAGACATAGAGGTGCACGAAAAGATTCCAATTTTCTTATATTGATAAAAAACAAAAAGGAGAGTATAGTTATTAAATAATGTGAAAAAGGAAAAACTGAAAAAAAGAGCTAAAAAATTGCAACATGTGTTCCTAAAGTGGTGGCAACTAAACCACCTTATTCCATAAAACTTGGTCAACTATGAGACCAGGTCAGAGTTACTTCCCCACGATCTCCTTCTTAATTCTGAGATGGGTCTTCAAATATTTCAACTCCAAGAAGATCTCTCATCTCAATGAACTTGAGTATGGGCAATGTTTTGGTAAGGGGGTCGGCTCTTTTCTCTTCACCATTGATGTGTCTGACTTCAATATGTTTTCTTTCAATATAACCTCGAATGAAGTGAAACTCGGTGTCGATGTGCTTACTCCTTCCATGAAAAACTGGATTCTGCATGACGGAAATGGCATATTTGATGCCCACATACATTCTAACACTTTCTTCTTTCGACCCAGTCAACTCTTTCAACAAACTTCTTAACCAAATTGTTTGACATGATATTGTGGTTGCTTCCATGAATTATGCTTAGGAGGAGGACAAGGTCATTGTGTGTTGTTTATGGGATGACTAAGTGATTGGTTATCCAAAAAAGTAGAAAACCATTCCTGTTGTACACTTTATACCATCAACATCCATTCCATAGCTACTATCACCGAAGCCAATCAACTTCTATCACCACCCTTTTTGTACACTAGACCCTAGTTTGTAGACCCTTTTATAGACCTCAAGATGTGTTTGACTACTTTGAGGTAACTTTCCTTCGATGACTCCATGTACCTACTTACTACTCCAACTGAGTAGCTCAAATCTCCAACTGAGTAGCTCAAATCTGGTCTCAAGTTAATGAGGTAACGAAGGCTATCAATAAGGCTTCAATAATCAGTAGCATTGACCGGTACTCCGTCTTCGTCCTATGTTGACCCAAGTCTTGGATCCATTTGGGTATTTCGATGGGTTGCTTTCTCTCATTGTTGCTAACAGAAGAACCTTCTTAGCATATCTAGATTAACTGATTGTAATGTTGTCCTTATCTTGCTAAACTTTTATCCCCAGGTAGTAAGATAAAGTTCCCAAATCACTCGTATCAAATATCTTCAGCATCCGTCTTTTGAACTCAACCACTAGCTCCTCACTTGTACCTATCACGATTACATCTTCCATATAGACACCAACAATTAGAATCATCTTTGACTTTTGTAGTTTTACAAAGCATACTCTTGTGGAAATCTTTGGAATCCAATCTCATTCGATGTTTTGTCAATTCGGTCATTCCAAGCTCTTGGAGCCTGCACAAACCATAAAGGGCCTTGTTCAGTTTGTAGACTATGCTTTCTTTTCATGCAATGACGAAACTAGTTGCACCTATTCTTGTAGGATACCGTTCAAGAATGTAGAGTTTACATCCAAGTGATGGACTTTACATCCTTCACTTGCTGTTAATGCCAATAACATCCGTATTATCTTCCAAACGAGCCACTGGTGCGAAAGCTTCATCAAAATCAACACCATTTTGTATTATTCTTCAATTTGAACACCGACTCCAATCCTATCGCCTTTTGCCCTTTTGGAAGATGTGTCAGCTTCCATGTATTGTTTCTTTCAATCGAGTCCATCTCATGTTTCAATGTAGTTCTAATGTAGTTCTCCACTTTTTATTTGTATAGGATTCTTCAAAAGTTGTTGGGTCTTCACCTGCATACATTAGAGTTTTTGAATCATCTTCCAAAGCTTGTGTTTCATCGTAGATGCCCGTCAAGGCTCGAAAACCTCGAACAGGTGTGTCATCTTATACTGATCTGTTGAGACTAGAAAATTTATCTGATGATGGGGTTATTATATCAACAAAACTACTTGGTGAATCACCAATATAGTTACCAACTTGCGATTGATCAGGTGGAGTCGATAGTGAGTGGCCTCCGATTGATTGCGAATTAGGGCATCCCATCTCCTCTTATACTAGACCGATCCCCACCATAGTTTCTTGGACTATACATACACTACAAAATCTAACTCAATCCTTTAAAATTGGGCCTTCATCTTGGGCCTTAGCCCAACCCCATTTCTCTTTTCTTTGAATACGACTTCTCTTGCTACACGTGTTTTATTTCGTTTAGGGAAATACAAACGAACTGCCCTGCTTCCTTCATCGTTTCCGAGATACATCATTATCTCACTTCGATCGCTTAATTTATGAGTTTATTTAGAGGTATATGTGTGTGAGCAACACAACTAAACACCCTAAAAGGCTCCAGAGTTGGTTTCTTCTTTTACAAACCCTCATGGAGTCACGTCTTTTATTCCTCTTGTTGGAAATCAGTAAAGGATTTGTACAGCATGGCGAATGGCTCCCCCTCCCCCCCCAAGGAATTATTATTTGTTATTTGTCATTGTATAATTATTGTTTGTATTTGTCGGTAGAATATGATATAAAGTAGTGTCGGTAGGATGTAACATAAAGTGTAAGACCCTCCATAGTCTAGGGGTCTAAAATGTAAATATATGTTTGTCGTATTGCAATCATATGATTGCAACAATAATTGTAACCGACTCTTTCGAGCCTATAAATAGGGCCTTTGACCATAAGAAATAAACAAGAGATACTTGAGTGTTTAAGACTTGAGTTGAATCTCAAAGTTCTTCCTCTGTTGAAATAGTTTGTCTATTTCTGAATAGCAGAGCCCTATCCAAAACTATCCACATAATCATCCAATTACTCAACATAATCCATCATCAATATAATCCAACACATCATTCAGGTATAATCTTCTCTTAACCTTTATTAATTCTGTCATGTCTTTAAAATTGGTATCAAATCTAAGTAACGTCCTTATTATTATTTTGCATACTCAATCTTTCGTTCATAAGAATATATGCATATGCATCATCATAAATGATATGCAAATAATAAACTATACTCCGGCCGGGTGGCTCAGCCGCCACTCGTCGCCTTCAGACACCACTAGCACCAAGATGGCCCTCTCTAGCTAAAGAGAGCCATCTCAAATCTTCTAGCTGGTTAACTTGACCGTCGGAGCCCGCTCCCGGGGCACAGTCCCTTGGGCAGCTCTAACGGGTTTGCACGGTGATGTCCAGATCTCCGCCGCAGCAGAAGACCAGAAGCTTTGTCGGAGGTCGATGTCGCATCGACTGGGTAGCATGGCTGGCGAGAGCTTGCGGCGCGCGACTGCTGGGAGTTAGTCAAAGTAGCTGCTGATAGTTAGGCTTTACAGTTGCTGAGCTAGGTCGTGTCGCTGCTAAAGGTCGAGCTGTGTGGCTACTAAGAGCTGGCCAGTAAGACTAGCAGGGGTTGGTTAACATGAATGTGAGAGTTGATTAGCGAGACTTCCCGGGATTGGTCAACACGGCTGCTGGTGACCGCGCAGTGTAGTTACTGATGGCTATTTCGAAACGCTTCACGAGTAGTAGTAGCACACTACTCTTCTCCTCCCCCCTTTTTTGATGAGAACGTCAAGCTAGTTGGATTGTATCAGAAACAAATTTATTTTTATTGAATTGGAGTGTCCGAGCTTCAATGTTTTTTTTTTTGAAAAGACCAACTGTGCATGCTGCAACGCATTTTCTGATAACATCTTGTGTTGACGGAGCTTGTGACATGTGAACATAAATAGCTGATAATTTATGTTTGTTAGGATATCCCAATAAGGTGTGCATGAAAAACCCAAAACGAATGTATTATATCCCATTTAAAAATGGTTAGAGTCCAATATGATAAATGACAACCCGTATGCAAGCCCACCTAAAAAGGTAAACAACTCAAATTGTAATTCTTTCTTTCCCTTTTTTAGACGAGCTATAAGGGTTTTAGGGTACACATGGGCCCACACCACTTTCTCATCAGTTCCTTATACGATATGTCACAACGACACCCAAGAGAAAAAGGGTTAGTGGTGGTTGGTGATATGGCTCGTCGATGACGGGTTTGTAGCGTCGCCTGGAGGTCGCCATATGTAGAGGTATACGGGGTCACGAGTCCCGTGACTAGTGGCGGCTCCGATTAGGAAGCAGGGTGGCGTCAGGCGCCATGGGTTTGGTTTCAGTTGGTAGCAATGACCGGGAAAAAGTTTGTTGATCGTTGTTGGAGGTGATGCTTGTTGAGTGTCGATGGATGTAGAGGAGATTGGATGTGCTCCCCCAGGTGGCGATTAATCAAACACAGGGGGTCACGGTATGGTCTGGCGAAAGGTTGCGCTGATGGCCTTGCCATCGTCGATTGGAGGTCTGGAGCTGCTGGGTCGACAATTGGAGTTGCTCGGTTGAAGGTGGAAAAGGATGGCGATGGGTTGAGAAAGAAGGAAAGCAACTGGCGGTAGGGGTGAAGGTCGTTGTCGGAGATGACCTCGATTAGTTGGAGCAACTAGTGATGTTGGTTCTGGCGGTGTTGTGGCTTCAGTCGGTGACAATTAATTGAGCACAGGGAACCAATGATAGCTGTTGGACTATTTTGTTGGGGTTAGAGGTGGCACAACGGTGACTGGCGATGGCGACGCTCCGGTTGTTGTCGCTGGTGATTTATCGGAAACGAAGAGGCCATTACTCCATGGGAAAGAGAGAAAGCCAAGTGGGGCCCGATTTTTCTTTTGACTTTTGTTGACAACTCTGTTATTTGTCTGTACACCACGTGGTCGTGGGTTCGAGTCCCACGGATGGCGCCAAATGATGCGACATGGACCTCCGACGGGCCTTCTGGTCTTCTGCTGCGGCGGAGATCTGCTAGTCACGATCAGAGAGATGCATTAGAGCCGTCCCAGGGACTGTGCCCCGGAAGCGGACTTCGACGATCAAGTTAGATCAGCTAATAGATCTGAGATGGTCCTCCATAGTTGGAGGGAACCATCTTGGTGCTAGTGGTGGTGTATGGTGGCTGACGGTGGTGGTGGCGGCTGAGCCACCCGACCGAAGTATAGTGGCGGCTGAGTCATGGGGGAAGAGTCTAGGGAAAAAGTCTTAGGGAAAAGGGTCCTAATGGTGGTTAAACCACTTAGGAAGGAATCCCCCTTCATGAAGGAGGCACTATTCTATTTATAGTGGACAATTAGGTCAAGGGGAATTATGGCAGGCCTTGGGCTACCCTAATTCAGGCCCAGCTAGCAAGGAGCTGGGCAAGGCCGCCCGGAGGCGTTGAGCGGTACTGGCGGGCGCGCACCAAGAAAGAATGTCAAGGGAGCGCCAGGCCGGGCCGACGGGAGAGTCCCCAGCAAGGTTGGCAAGGGAGTCCCCAACAAGGCTGACAAGGGAACGACAGGTAAGGCTGGCAGGGGTGCGCCAGGCCATGCTGGCGCTCTAGAGTTGTCTAGGCCATGCTAATGGATCATATATCATCAAAATGGTTTAAACTATATATGTAATTTCTATCTACAAATATGTTGGGTAGAACATGGGTAGACGAAATAGTTGGTGTGTGATGAAGGATGAGTTTGAGTATGAGACAAAATATGATATAGATCATGAGATGAGGGTGGCAGGTGAAAAATGAGTGAAACCTTTACCCAAACGATGGCCCCTTCATTCAGCAAAGTAGGGATGGCAACCACGAACTATTCTAGACAATCATGTGGAACACTAGCAGGCTCACAACTTGTAGGTGCTGTGAACTTGATGTTCATCGGTGTACTCTAAAAACCTTGGCAGGTATAGACTTAGTGCCTTATATAAGTACGATGGTAGGTATGGATTTAGTACTGTGTAGATGAACATTGGTAGCTATGGACTTAGTACCTTGGCAGCTATAGATTTAGTGCTTGTTGTATGAACCTCGGGCAACAATGGACTTTGTGCCAATTCCTTAGGTCAATCCTTAGGAATGAATGAATGAAGGATAGTTGATTCTTAGGGTAAAACCTTAAGAAATAAAGAAGATAATGGGGATGGGTAATAGGGTTGATTGTTTGATGATTAAATATCATAATTATATTATTGTGGGTTGAATACCCTATATGCTCACTAGGCTCCCAAGCCTGACCCACTCAGTTTCTTGGTATTACAGGTAGTGGCGCGAGAGCATAAGTTGGATGAATTATCAAGATATTTTTGATTATAGATCAGTAGTTGTAAATAACTGTTGTAAGGTCTATTTTGTACTATTTATGCTTTTGGTATGTATCGGAACATGACATCCCGAGATTTTTGTTATATAATGCAAAATACATTTCTTTAAAGAAATGCTTTGATAAATTCTTATCACATTTTGTTTTGGGAACAAATTCCACAACAGTTTTCTTCAAATGATTACTCTGATTTTAAAACAAAGCATAAACAAATCGGTATTTTCTGGTCGTGAAATTGGGGATGTCACAGAAGATCATGGAACTCGACAAGTTCAAGACTAAGTCCCAACTGCATGAAGAAGAACTCGACGAATTCATAAGGAACTCGACGAGTCCAGGACTAGCCGTGTCTTCTTGCATGAAGAAGGACTCGATGAGTTCCAGGATGAACTCGGCGAGTCAGTTGTAGAAAGTCCCGAATTTGTACGAAGGAGAACTTGGTGAGTTCGTGCAAGACTCGATGAGTATGGTCGAATTTCTAGCGTTTTAAGGATTAGGGAACTCGGCGAGTTGTTGGGACAACTCGGCGAGTTAAGTCAACCAGATGTTGACTTTGACCAAGGTGTTGACCTTGACTCTGTCTTTGACCCGAGTAAGCCTTGAAAGGATTATGAGTATGAAATGATAATTAAGGAAAGTTGTTATGTCTAGGAGTTTGAGAGGAGTCGGTTCCATCACTGAGGACAGTTCAGTTACTACACGACATTGAGGTGAGTTGCCTTCTAATAGAAGTGGGTCTAAGACACCAAGGTCAGCCCACTAGTAAGAGTTATAGTAGAGATAATTGTCTTCGTGATAATTATCTGGCATGCTGTTATCTGTTATGATTATGTGCTAGCATGATATGATGTTATGTGATAGTAGTTGGTAGGGGGGAATAGTCCCCGTGTTACGGTCGTAAGGACCGAAGGGTAGGTCGGGCACCCCAGATATGTCTGGCAATATGTTTATGCTATGTTAGTACGTGGTAGTAGTAGGGGTGAAATAGTCCCCGTAGCCGGTTGAGATAGACCGGAGGGTAGGTTGGCGCCCTAGAATTGCCAGACAGGGTAAGTCGGCACCCCAAAATTGCCAAACAGGGTAGGCTGGCACCCTAAAATTGCCAGACAAGGTAGGTCGGGTACCCCAGAATTGTCCGCCAGTATGTTTGTTATATGGTATGTGGTATGATGGGAGAACTCACTAAGCTTTGTGCTTACAGTTTTCAGGTACCTCTTCTTCGAAGAGGAAAGAGCCGACACGGTAGCAGCACATCACACACACATGATTTCCGCATTATGAGATTCTTAAGATTGTACTATGACATTATTATTATTTTATGACATGGTTTTGAGACACGTGTCTATGGTTTTACGAAATGATATGAATCAATGATGTTTTTCAGTAAACTATTTTATAAGTTACTTAATTAAAAACAAAATTTTTGGTCTTGAAATTTGGGATGTTACAATATATATATATATATATATATATATATATATATATATATATCAATTATGTCATAAATATCATTAAGTATCATAAATTGCAAAAACTTTTGAGTTGTTGTTAATTATCGTTTTAAAAAGTAATAATAAAAATAATAATTACATATTACTATATATAAAAAAACAATAAAGAAGATTATATTAATTTTTTCTATAAAAACAATATAAATATAATAAAAATCTATCTAGCTATGTAAAATTTACCAAATAGAATATATATATATGAATCAATTATGTCATAAATATCATTAAGTATCATAAGTTACAAAAAAAAACTTTTTGAGTGGTTGTTAATTATCGTTTTAAAAAATAATAATAAAAATAATAATTACATATTACTATATGTAAATAACAATAAAGAAGATTATATTAATTTTTTTTTTTCTAAAACAACAATATAATAAATATAATAAAAACCTATCTAGCTATGTAAAATTTACCAAGTAGAAATATCCTATCCTCATAAATATTATCCTAAAACATGTAAAATTTACCTTGTAGAAATATCCTATCCTCATACACCATTTATGGCATTGATGACATTTGCTAAGATAGACATCGTAGATTGGATTCTTTGCCTGACCACATGGTAAAGGGTACAACTGTCAATTACCCTTCGTTATCGTGAGACTTTCACAGTCCCTGTAGTCTTCTCATTTCTAAATTGTATAACCTAAAAATTCACATACATCTGATTTAATGGAGCGGAGGGACTACAATCGCGGTGGTTACAGCCGTAACCGTGTCGATCGGTACTATGATGACCCACAAGATGGTGGTAGAGGCGGATATGGTGCCGATCGGTACTATGAAGGCGAACACGATGGTAGTAGAGGCGGATATGGTGGCGACCGGTACTATGGCAGCGCACAAGAGGGTGGTAGAGACAGCGGATATGGAGGCGACCGGTACCATGGAAGCCCACAAGAGGGTGGTAGAGACAGCGGATATGGTGGCGACCGGTACCATGGAAGCCCACAAGAGAGTGGTAGAGGCGGCGGATATGGTAGAGACCGGTATCATGGAAGGGCACAAGATGGTGGAAGAGGCGGCGGATATGGTGGCGAACGGTACTATGGAGGCGCACAGGATGGTGGAAGAGGCGGCGGATATGGTGGCGACCGGTACTATAGAGGCGCACAAGATGGTGGTAGAGGCGGCGGGTATGGTGGCGACCGGTATTATGGAGGCGCACAAGATGTCGGTGGAGCTGATGCTGGTTACCTTTCTCGTCGTGGTAGCCGAGATAGAAATTACTCGCCTCCTTACAACAATCGACATCAGGAACAATACGGAGGCAGTAGACGTAGAGAATCTAGCGGCGGAGGAGGTGGTGGTTCGCAGTTGTACAGGAACAGAACTCCTACTTACCATAGGCAGAATACGGATCGTGTACACGATCTTTCTGCTCGCGATAGAGAAATAAGGGCGAGCCCTGTTGAATATAGTCAACCGGTCAGGTCTCGGTCTCGGTCTCCGGCGCCGACAATCACTCAAACTCAGCTCCGCCTCGCCGGTACGTACGAAAATTTTGGGGGGTTTTTACATTTGTTAACTTTTTCCTATCTCTGAAATCACTTCTAGTTAATTCTTCTCTGTTACAATCGATTGTTTAATTTGGTTTCCTTTCTATGAATATGTTTGGTTCGATCGATATATTTTCAGATCGGATTCAAGAAGTTCACCATCGCGAGGTAGAAGAAGTTCACCATCGCGAGATACAATGTATACCATCTCCGATGGATGATGAAGAATATGCGTATGTACCCATTAAACGTCCTGACCATGGTAAACTTGCCATGAAATCAGTGAAGCTTCTTGTTAATCATTTCCCTGTGAAGTTCGATCCATCAAAAGCTATATTACGTTATGATGTCGACATTAAACCAGAGATGTCGTCTTCTTCTTCTTCTCGATCTCTGAAAAAATCAATACCAAAATCAGACCTCCGATTGATTCAGGAGCAGTTATGTTCTGATAATCCTAATCAATTCCCCCTACTCCAAACTGCATACGATGGTGAAAAAAACATCTACAGTTCAGTTTCATTACCTGAAGGAACTTACAATGTCCAATTACATGGTCGATCTTACACCTGCAAAATCAGATATGGAACCAAATTAGGTCTTTCAAAGCTTCAAGATTTCTTGAAAGGAAACGCTATACAAATCCCTCGTGATGTATTGCAAGCTCTTGATGTAGTAATGAAAGCAAATCTTTTTCGGGAAAAGGTTCCAGTTGGAAGAGGTTTATACCCAAGAGTCCATAGAAAAGAAGATGATCTTCATGGTGGTGTTGCTGCATTCAGAGGCTCACAACAAAGCCTAAAAGTCACTTCAAATGGATTAGTAATGTGTCTTGATTACTCAGCTGTCCCTTTTCGTAAAAGAATGCCAGTTTTTGACTTTCTCAAAGAATGCATTCAAGGGATTCGTGAAGTTAATGACATTGAAAGATTTGGGAACCAAGTTATACGCGCATTGAAAGGATTGAAAGTGGGTGTGATTCATCGTAGGACAAATCAAAAGTACACTGTTTGTGGATTATCTGAAAAAGCTACACGGGATCTCTCTTTTGTTCTTGAAGATCTTGAAGGGAAGAAAGAACCTGAAGTTATCATGCTTACAGATTACTTTAGAGAAAAATGGGGTAAAGAGATAAAACACAAAGGGGTTCCTTGTTTAAATTTAGGAAATAGTAAGAAACCGAATTATGTCCCGATTGAATTCTGTATCTTGTCTGAAGATAAAAGGTTTCCAAAAGAACAATTAGGTAAAGAAGCTGCAAGAAAACTAAAAGAGTTATCTCTTCTCAATCCAAATTGTAGAGAAAGAGAGATACACAACTTGGTTCATGATGAATACGCACCTGGCAAAAACGGGTATGTCTTTTTTTCTTTTTCCCTTTTTCTTTTTTAATGTTCTTGATGTTTCTTTTATATTTTATACATTTTTATGTAATGTGTAGTGCGAATGCAATTAAGAATTTTGAAGTGGAAGTTGGGATGAGCATGACAGAAGTGGATGGACGTGTGATGGCCCCACCACAACTGAAACTCGGTTCTTTAAATGGAAAAACAATGGCAACAACGGTTGATAGAATGAAATGTCATTGGAATCTTCTTCAAGGAAAAACTTTAGTAGTTGGAAAATCAGCAGAAAGATGGGCAGTGATGGATTTCACTCGTGATGATCGAAGAAACAGTTTAAATGTCAACTACTTCATTGGGAAGTTAATGAAAAGATGTGAAAGTATAGGGATACAAATGGAAGAACCAATCATGGTTCATCAAACAACAATGAGAGAGTTTTCAGATGTTAACACACTCAATCGTCTTCTTAAAGAAATCGTGGATGAATGTAGAAGAAGAGACAACAGACGATTACAAATGATTGTTTGTGTAATGGCTGAAAAACATGATGGATACAAATACCTCAAATGGGTATCCGAGACCCAAATCGGTGTCATAACCCAATGTTGTTTATCCTTCAATGCCAACAAAGCAAACGATCAGTTTCTTGCTAATTTAGGAATGAAGATAAACGCAAAATTAGGAGGTAGCAATGTCGAATTAATCGAACGGTTCCCGCGTTTCAACGGTTCAGATCATTTCATGTTCATCGGAGCGGACGTAAACCATCCTACCGCCGCCAACCAATCGTCGCCATCTGTTGCTGCCGTTGTCGGCTCCGTAAACTGGCCCGCCGCCACGCGTTACGCCGCCCGTGTCTCCCCGCAGCACCACCGGAAAGAAGAGATCGTTAACTTCGGGAGCTTGTGTTTGGATCTCGTCAACACTTACGAACACCGGAATGGAATCAGACCAAACCGGATTGTCGTATTCCGTGACGGTGTTAGCGATGGACAGTTCGATATGGTTTTGAATAAAGAAATGGTCGACATGAAGAAATCGCTTTATACCGAAAACTACCGACCCGCGATTACGTTTGTGGTGGCGCAAAAGCGGCATACGACGCGGTTGTTTTTGAACAACGGGAATGGAATCGGGAATGTCCCACCAGGGACGGTTGTCGACACGACAATTGTCCAACCATTTGAGTTTGATTTCTATCTTTGTTCTCATTTCGGTGGAATGGGAACGAGTAAGCCGACTCATTACTCGGTGATTTGGGATGAGAACGGGTTTACATCCGATGAGATGCAAAAGTTGATATACCATTTGTGTTTTATCTTTGCGCGGTGTACGAAACCGGTATCGCTGGTTCCGCCGGTGTATTACGCGGATCTTGTGGCATATCGCGGTCGGATGTTTCAAGAGGTGGCGGCGGAATCCGAATCCGAATCGGGAATGGGTGGGTCGGAATCGTCTTCGTTTGATCGGTTTTTCTATAATCTTGAGGATCATCTTAGGGATTCTATGTTTTTCATATAGGGGTGTTGAGGGGGCGATACTTGTGGAGGTCAAATGTCCTTTTCTAAACTTAAATAGTGAAGGAGTTTGTGCGTGAATCTAATGCGTTTCATGCCTTTTCAGTGTTGTTTCTTTATATTCGCTGTTGAAGTTATGTTGTTGACAATTAGGATTAGTAATTGCAAATTTGCAAGTAAACCGTTATCACTTTCTAACGATTATTGTTGGTTATTTGCTTCTATTAATCACAGATTGACCGTTGTGCTATGTGTTTCTTTTTGGTGATTTTCTTGTTTTGTGGAGAAGCGAAAAATAAAATGTTATATCTAGGTTCAGAGGTGCACATAAAACCAGATAATCTGAAACGGGTTTCTATTTATTGAAATTGATTTGAATCTGATCCGATCCAGTAACGCTGAAAATCCTATCCAGTAGTGGGGCCAAATAGTAATGGAAGATGATATTTCCACGGAGATTTGTGATCCTTCCACTGAAAAAATAATATATTGACAATTGTACCCCTATTTTATTTTGTAAATATATACTACTTAAAAGAGCCGGTAGACTGTGTAGATCATTCAGAGTTTCTTTCCGTGGGAGATGAATCAACATCTTTTATCGTTTTTCGGTTTTAAATCTAAGATCCTTTCAAAAATTAACTGATTTCATTAGCATTTGGTAAGGACATGTGTTGATTCAAAGGAAAACCTAGAAGTTCATGTGTTTAAGGCCGATCTTCCTGGGATCAAAAAACAAGAAGTCAAGGTGGATGTACAAGGTGGCGGGATTCTACAAATCAACGGCTAGAAAAATATAAAGAGAAAAGATAAAAACAATACATGACATTGTTTCAAACGAAGCAGTGGGAAGTTCACAAGAAGGTTCACGTTGCCGGAGAATGCTAGACTGATCTGGTGAAAGCAACGTTGGAAAACAGAGTACTCGTGATTACTATGCCCAAGGAAGAAGTGAAGAAGCTAGATGTTAAGTCCATTGAAATCGCTGGTTAAAAATCCACTGGTCTATAAAATTCGACATGATTAAGGGTGTATATTGGAGGACTGATATATCAATAGCATGAAAAACCAAATCTTTAAGGCCATGTTTGGTGTCAACTATCAAATAATCATCCTGGGTGATTGAGAAAAAATTAGAAAAATATTATTTAGTGGTCCGAGGAAGCAGCAATTGAAGCAAGTCGACTGAAGATGTAGATGCAGTGACGAAGGGGGAAGAAGCGGATGTTCATCCTGTGTTTTTTGGAGTTCTTATCGTTTTTTAGAAACAAAAGCAAGATTTCTGTTTTTGAAGTTCTTTACTAATTAAAATTAAGGGTATAGTTGTCAATATATTATTTTTTCAGTTGAAATATCAAAAACTTGGAGTTGAAAAATCAGTTCCCAATAGTAATAGTCTGTAGTTATAAAAAATGATTTTTGATAAAACTAGTTAATTAGTTATATGAAATATGTAAAATGACAAAAGACACAAAAAATATTAAGGTTTTTATAATTAATAAACGGTATATTTGGAAAAATAAACCAATTAATAAGTTCGGTGAAAAGTTAGTTTGAATATATATTTTTTTAAAACTATCTTAGAAGCTAAATTTTAGTTTGTGAAACTTCACAGCCTAAACATATTCAACTGTGTTGTGCCAAATATACTTAAACATTACTCTCCCTTAAGATTATATTTTATACACAATCTAGTAATTTCATTTTTTTATTGGTTCATTGTTAATTTTATGCAACTCAAATTTTATTTATTAAAACTAAATTTTTTATATAACCAGATTAGAGTATTTTTAAAATTACTAAAAGTTTAAATATCTTATTTTATTTATTTATTTATTTATTTATTTATTGATCGCTAAAAATTAATGTACATTTTAGCATATTTTTTAATTTAAAAATATATAAAACTTATTTTTTTTTTAATTTAAAAAATATGTTTAAAAGGATAAAAACCAATATCAACATTCACAATCTCAGAACAACTCGTTAGAAGTAGTGCATGGACCGACAGTCATAGTGTTAAACATAGTGATACTTATTGTCCCAACCAAATCAAAGACTTCTAAACTACGTCAAACATAATGATACTTATTGTCCCGACCAAACCAAGGACTTCAAGACTTCTAAACTAGCATCAAGACATATCTTTTACTCGTAAATAAACTATGGTAGTTCCTTTAGCAGCTTATTTTAACCTGCAAATAAACTATGGTAGTTCCTTTAGCAGCTTATTTTAACCTGCAGAGATAAGTGAAAAGCATATAATTCCTATATATGAATCCAAATATAACGATCCAAAAATCAAGGGTAAAAATTTCATTTTTAATATAGCTAAAACATTGATACCATTTATTCTAAACAATTCAAATCGTCATTAAGTAAAACATTTATCAGAGTTCATCCCAAAATCATTCACTGCGGAAATCATAGGTGTGTGCACTGCGATCAATCCGAGTCATTCCTTTCCAAACCATAAACAAAACCTATAACCACGAAGCTTAGTGAGTTTCCCATAGCATACCATACACACAAACCACATATCACATATCCTGTTGCTATAAAAGCTACCTGTATCACATTTCCTGCTAGCTATAAAAGCTACATATAACACATAAGCCATGCATACATAAACCTGTAAGGATGTCGTGGGCTCCCCCCAAGGTCTTACACCATTGTGCCATGGGCTACCCCACATGGTCTTAACCTGAGAATGCCATGGGCTACCCTACATGGTCTTATATCTAATTACCACAGGCTCCCCCCGGGGTCTTCCATGCAAGTATCACAAAGACAACTAGCAAAACACATATCACATAAACATATCATATATCACAAAAATACCTACACATAACACAATTAAACCTGTAATGATGCCGTGGGCTCCCCCCAGGGTCTTACACCATTGTGCCATGGGCTACCCCACATGGTCTTTACCTAGGAATGCCATGGGCTACCCCACATGGTCTTACATCCAATGCCACAGGCTCTCCCCGGGGTCTTCCATGCAATAACACACAATCACATAGCATATCAAATCACAGAATGACTAACACATATACCATAATTACATAATGGGCCGACCTTGGTGTCTTAGACCCATGGGTATGGTGAGAAGACTCGCCTCGAATGCAGAAGCTTCCTGAAGAAATCCTTAGCTGCTGCCCCACCAGCTACCCGAGCTGTCACTACCAATCAATATACCCAATTAGCAATTGGGTCCATACCATAATCCTTAATCCATGCATGGGGTAAAATGACCATTTTACCCCTGGCCCAAAATGATCCAAAACTAAGGGCCCAAACCCAAAACAAAAGTCCAACATTATAATGTCCATAAAACCATCAATGGCCCAATTTTCCAAATTGGGCCCAGACCTTTCCAATGGACCTTATACTAAAGCCCAATATTCTCCTTAGTCAATAATCCTAACCCCAAATGGCCCACGAAGGCCCATAACAACCTACTCCAAGAATTGGCCCAAATCGAGGCCCACAAATGTAAAGTCCATTTCTATATTGGGCCACAAGGCCCAATAGGCCCAACTATACCAATATTAGCCCAAGATACATTCAAATCCAACAAACCGCAAGTTTAGGCCCAAAACCATTAGGGCCCAAAGGTCCGAAGTTCACTAAGGCCCAAGTCCTCCTGAGAGCGTACGCCTAGCGTACCTCTTCTGTACACTTAGAGTACTGAGCAAATAGACTGTACGTGCAGTGTACTACATAGTACGCCCAACGTACAAACAACTCATGCATAACATCCATGAAGTGCTTAATACTTGATCCAACAAGTCCAATCACATATCTGAGCTATACTTAACGTCTAAACCCATAAAGTCACTGACTTGGTGACTTTGCATTCCCCAAACAAACCCAAACTCCAAAAATGGAATTCTACTTCCATAAAAGTGACCCTAACTCAAGCATGAACCCATTAAGACCATAAAGATGACAACTTTCTGCCTTAGGGACTCAAATAGCATCAAGGGTGGCAACCCCAAGCCTAAAAACGGATTTCGAACCATAAAGCTCCATTCTTGGGACCAAAAAGATCCAAAAACTCAACATAATAGATCTAATCATTCAATGGTCAAGTTTAAAGCTTTATACCTTCATCAAGTTGTGAATGAGTCCTAAAAGCCATATCCATAAGCTCCTCCTTGATTCCCATCTTTACATCAAACTTCATCTTCTTGAAAATGGGTCAAACACCCCAAAAATGGACTCCATAAGCTCAAAATGCCACCATGGATGATATATGACGATTTCTAGGGTTTAGAGGGGTGGAGGCTGAAGATATTAGGGTTAGGTTATGAGATAAGGAGTTTAAATAGGGTCCAAGACCCTAAAATAGGGTTCAGATCTGACTGGAGTACGCCCAACGTACATATGGTAAGCCCAGCGTACTCCTGGGAACCTTCGCGACCATCCTGGTCAGTACGCCCAGTGTACTACCCTCTTTACTAGTACACCCCGCGTACACTTTGTGTATGCCCCGCGTACTCGGCTAAGCCTGAAAACGATGAAACTTCCGAAGGCCATAACTTCTTCGTTACAAGCCCGATTCCGACGAGAATCCATACACTTCTATCAACTCATATCTACCTAAATACCTTCCGAACAAAAGTCCATTTTCCATAAAAACCCAAACTGCCATTTTACCGAAATACCCCTAGGCTCCAAAATACGAACCGAACACCCGAATCACTTCTAATACATCACCCGCACCCAAAAGGGGCTAGATATTACCTTCCCAAGAGTCATAATCCCTATAATGACCGACCTTCGAGCCACCGCCTCGGACTAGGAGTAAGTTTGGAATAGAGCGTTACACCAAACCTCTTTAGCAGCTTGCATTAGTTGTCCTTCAAACAATTCCTTCTCGGATAGTGTCAGTTTCTTTTTTGCATTTTCATTATTTTGGTTATCTTATATGAGACCATTCATAAATTTTTTACAATATATATATATCCTACGTAATTTAAGAAAACTTTTGTTGATGTGTCGCAATCTACGTAATTTAAGAAAAATTTTGTTGATGTGTCGCAATGACAGGGTTTCAAGACCACGTAGATCAACTAATTGAGCTTTATTTTGGAATAACAACCTCTAGAGGTCTTGTTTTATGATGCATCGTTTAGTTGTGGGCGCTTCTTCGGTTGATTGTGGTTACACATTACATTTGGGTGTCTAATGATCACGTTCAATGTTTTGGTTAGCATTTTTTATTGTTCACCTGTCATCCAATTCATTGTGCCTCAAAGTTGCATTGTAACCGGTTGGTGTAACATCTAAAATTTCAAACCAAAATTTTCATTTTTAAGTAAGAGTAATCATTCAAATCTCATTCCCAAAAAAATGCGCAAAAACAACCATTTGTTCAAACATATCAAACCATAATAAAAAAACCAGAGTAATAATTCAGATAGTGAAATCAAATCAGCGGAACACTCCAAAACAGATCCATAGATGTGATGCAATCAAAATGTGCTCTTCCTTTTGCTGTCAGAACAACCATAAAATATTTAAACTTAAACGAGTAAGCATAAAGCTTAGTGAGTTCTTTAAGATATCACGTACTTGTGTGGATGCTATAATTAAACCATATTCTTACATTTACTTTTGTTGTTGTAACGCCCGGATCTTGAAGTATGTTTTTCATATTTAAATCTATCATGTTGGGGATTACCACAGTGTGGTGGAGGCACCACCACGACATGGTGAGGCGAAAATGGGTCGCGTGTATTCGAGTCACTACGACATGGCAGTATTCGCCACAATGTGGTGGCGGATGGCATGCAAACACTATTTTTCTGGGTTTTCTCCCTATTTAAAGGAATGAGGAGGCTAGGGTTTGCTCATTCTCATTATCCCTCAGTCCCCTCAATCCCCAAAGAAACCCTGATCACTTTCCTCCATTATTGAGCTAGTTTTGGTGTTCCTTGAACCCAAAGAAGGAAGAAGGAGGAAGAAAGAAGCAAAGATCAAGCAAGAAAGTCTCCATTCTTCACCCTAGCACTCTTTTGTACGTTTATAAATGTACAAGACTCGATTTTTATCATGCTAGGTTGCTAGATCTTTAGTTTTGTCCCATTAACTTCTTGTTCTTGTTTGTTGAGATGATGCGATTTCATAAAGTTTGCAACTTTATAAATCTCTAGGACATTTGGTGTATTTTGTGCCATGGATCTGGAGTTTGGTTGGGTTTTGATCCATGCATGAGATTAGGTCATAAAACCCTCATTTTTTACCTACTATGGGTTCAAGACATGAATTGGACATGCATGTCTATACAACACCAACTTTTAAGTTAGTTTTGGTGCTAGAAGCACTTCTGGAAAGGATGGACTTTGTACTTTGTGGAATAAGTGCTTATTGATTAAGTTCTTTCCTTATTAAGCATTTTGGGACATGGAAATTTAGGTTTTGGACCTTTTTGGGTGGTCCTAATGGATAAAGTAAGTAACTTTATCCTTGAGGTCACATTTTGGACCAGATCTGAGCTTTAGAGCTCTTGGAATCGGAGAAATCAACTTAATGCCTTAAGCTGTTGGAAACCTCGCAACCTCGGCATGGTCCTAGGTCACCACAACATGGCTGCAGGGATTTTCCCGACTGTTTGGTAGTCAGCAGACCACGAGGTGGCTAAGGAAGACCACATCATGGCTGTCAGCTGGAGTCAACATCGAATGTTGACTTTGACCATTGACCTTGAGGGTTGACTTTTGATTTATGGACTTTGTTCAACTATTAATGTCCTAATAGGTAGATTAAGGTTGTGCCTCGTGTAATTATCTACGTGGCGCCTAGCACATGTTTTGGGATTTTGAGGACGTGTTGACTTTTGAGTTGCTTTGCGAGGTGAGTAATCTCACAGTACTTGTGGGTCGAAGGCACCATACCGACCCATTGGATTATGTTATAGGCTAGATGTTTTTGTGACTCTTTCATGTATTGTATGTGTTTGTATGTATACCGGGTGGGGCCCGATGCTAGGCGGGGTCTATCGCATGAATACTGACAGATCTGTTACGAGCGGGGCCCGATGCCGAGCGAGGCTAGATGGTGGGTGGGGGCCATTGTATGTATGTTGTGTGGTGTTTCGGGTACTTCCGGTTCGAAGGTGAAGGGATCGAGATGATCGTATTGCATATACCATAATTTTTTTCTTATTTAACTCTGGTGTACTTTTGAGATGTTTATTGATATACTTTGAATACTATATGGTTTGACAACATGTTTGGATGATGGTCTATTTATATAAAAATAAAAATATTTGGTTATGAGTTTTGGGACGTTACAAGTTGGTATCAGAGCCTTGGTTTGAGGGATTCAAGCATACTCTCGGGTGTGCCTGACTGAGGATTTGATAGATTTTCATAAGGAGAAATGTTTTACAAAAGATTTTTTTTAATAAAAGAAAAGGGCGTGGTGCATGCAAACGACCAAGCTTAAGTAAGTTTTTCCCAAAATACCCATACATGTTTTGTGATATGATTTATCTGGAAATTCCTAGCATAATTGTGATCAAGATTCAATGATTTTATTTGGAAATATTATTCATCACCCATCCATGATGTCCAAAGTCTTAATGAACAAGTTCCATCACAACATAATACTAACAATCTCTTGGTATCATTTTTTTAAGCACAATTGATATGTACTAGCAACTGCATAGTTAAATACCATGTGCTTCAATTGTTTTGGATTCTCAAATCTCATTCCTAAAATTGGTTTATGCTTTTTCCATGGGATTTCCTTATTAAATATGCAATGTACCTCACCTGTAACGCCTGTTGTCACACCCCAAAACCAAGAATGGCGGAAACGTTCCGGGGTGGAGGACGTCATGTGAAGTATCATAACAGTGTAAAGTAGTAAACAAGCAACAACATCATCCATTGCATTAAAGTAAA
Organism: Lactuca serriola; assembly: GCF_051521515.1. Lineage (NCBI taxonomy): Eukaryota > Viridiplantae > Streptophyta > Magnoliopsida > Asterales > Asteraceae > Lactuca > Lactuca serriola. Next base: position 35,145,597 of record NC_136411.1, read on the forward strand.
GTTTTAATACATGTGTGTTCTTTCATGTTGTACAACAATAAAATGAATAATCAAAATAAGACGAGTCTTGTCTATGCTCCGTCTTCTCAAGGCCTAGCCATCGTACCTGTCTAACTGGTGACCTGAGAATACAAGTTATTTTGAAAGAGAGTATCAGCCTAAAGCTGGTGAATTCATAAGTATTTAAGTGTCATTGTCTTGTTTTGGAAAGCTATTATGAATGCCTTGTAAATCTTTAAATGAAACAATTGATATAAGTATGAAAACCCTAGAAAATCCCTTATTTCCTACTAGTATGAAATGTAGTCTTCTACCAAGACCCGAATGTTTTGCTATGATAATGATGGTTTTTCCTTCTTTTTGACTATTACAAACAGTACTTAGTCTAACTCATCGTTTATGTGAATGTATCACAAAATAAAGTAAAATAGGAAAATGAGATGATAGTCTTCTACCATGACCTGAATGTTCTGTTATAAAAATGATAGTTTTTCCTTCTTTTTGACTATTACAAATAGTACTTAGTCTAACTCATCGTTTATGTGAATGTGTCACAAAATAAAGTAAAATAGGAAAATGATATGATATAAGTGTTATCCTTTGGTACTAGGACTAACACAACATCGCGGTAAGCGAAATGTGTAACCTAATGAACATCCGAAGATTGTCCAATTGTCCTCTGTAGCAGCAGCAGGGCGGAGGAAGGGTTAGTCCCGTAATCGACTTCCTAATATAAGTATTAACCGTAGACATCCGTAGATGTTCATCAACCTCTGTAGCGAATAGTAGGCTCGAGGAATGGTTAGTCCCGTAGCTGTATTCTAATATAAGTAATAACCGTAGGCATCCGTAGATGTTCATCAACCACTGGTGCTAATCAGCTGGTATTCGGAATGGTTAGTCTCGTCTAGATATCCCGTTGAACTGGGATAGGCAGGACAATTTACATAGAATGTACTAATAAATCATCCTCGTAACTCTAGGTACAAGTATCCATGTAAGTGTATACAGGAAAATGTATCTATGTAATGGTACTCATGTAAGGCATTCATGTAAGTGTATTCATGTATCAAGTAGGCATATGTAAACGTACTCATGTATCATGTAAGCATATGTAAATGTACTCGTGTATCATGTAATGTACTGTTATAGACTCATGAATGAACTGACTCTTGTGTGATTCCTTGTAATAGGAATAACGTTGTGTATCTTCTAACTATCCCTATGATAGTAACTGGAAGGTAATTGGTTGTTCAAGTAGGTTTATACACCCTTGCTACACAAGAGTGTGGGAAACTGAATGAAGGATGAAAACTATAACATCAATACATATATAAGAACATATGTGTATAAGTGTAGTTTTGTTCAAGAAGGTAAAAATGGTTTTGTAAGACATCTAAGAGTTTTGAACAATAATTAACAATGACTTGATGTCAATTTAATAAACATTTCAAAAGTAATACATTTGATAACAAAGTATTTTTAAGATAGAAAACCATTTCATGCATCACATTTTGAAGTATGTGAAATCTGCTGGATGAAAACACAGTTATAAAATACATAAGAGTGATTTAATAACATACTATTTTCTACTTGTATCCCCCCATTAAAGCATTTAAAATCATTTAAAACATTGATTAAGGGGTATGAACTCACCTGTTGTGAGTGGTTCTAGCGGGTATGCGTGTAGGGATGATAAGTTCCACGAATGAAGTCCCGAGACACAATAAGTCCTAAATGACATATAAGGACACATATTGACATGAATATAGTGTTTATAACATCTATATGAAAGGAAACACCTTCCGGGACTAGGTAACAACTTGACCAAGTGTTGGAATCACATGTGATTCAACATAGGAAGGTATAAAGGCACTCACATGAGTTTACTGTTGGAATAGTGTCTAAGGTTGCAACTATATTAGGCAAGTAATTGACCCGGTTGTGCATGGTCCTTTTGGGTTGCCTTCACCATAGCAACTTGATAGGACGATTTATTAAGAGAGAGTAAATATTATTAGTATATTATGAGAATAATATAAAGAATAATATATTGTTATTTGATTAATATAAGCCATAGAATTAATTGGAATTAATTTGGTGACTTAAAGAGATTAATTAAATAAGAGGGTATAAACTGTCAATTGTTTGATAGTTAAACTCTAGACTGTAAATCCATATTGATATGGATTGGACAGATTCTAGAAGCTAAAGGATAGCTTGAATCGTTCATTGCTTATCTAAGGAATGGATTTGGATAGCCTTAAGAGAAGATTATCCAATTAGGGTTTAGGTTGTAACCCTTAAGGAGTCTACAAGTATAAATAGACCCTATGGCAAAGGGAAATCGGCACTTCATCAAAAGTAAGAGAACCCTGGCCGATTTCCTCCCCTCTCCCCTCTCCCAAATCATCCTCCTTGCTATTTGGTGTTTGTAAGCCATTAGAGGAGTGACAATTGTGACTCTAGAAGCTCCAAGACAACAAACTCAACAAGGAATTCAAAGGTATGATTCTAGATCTGTTTCAATATTGTTATTACACCTAAATAGTCATTAGAAGTCTTGGATTCAAAGCATGTTTAATTAGAAAGCCTAGATCCAAGCATTAGGGTTTTGCATGCGCATATAGGAAAGTTCTTATGGCTAAAACCCATCATTTACTACCATGAGTTCACGGCCCAAGGGAGTTTACGGCCGTAAACTCATGGTTACTCATGTGGGAATCCAAGTTTGAAGGCTATGGAATGATGTAGGGACATTAGCTCTAACCTAGGATGAAAAAGACCACCATCTTTGGAGTTTTTGAGGAGTTCACGGCCCAAATGAGTTTACTACCATAAACTCATGGCCATTTATGTTTATGAGGGTCCTAAAAGTCATAAGGAAGCATTCTAATTTCAAGCCTAAGCCTTTGGAAGTGTTTGTGGCATCAAAACACCCCTAACTTGAGTCCACGGCCCATGGAACATTTGGTCATGTGTTTTCAGCCATAAACACTCATGGGTGTTGATATTTTTATTGTTTTGGGTCCTAGACACATCAAGGTAAAGTGCTATGTTTGTTTCTTGGCTTAATGAAGGTCTTTAGGGCATTTTGGCACCCTAATATGGAGTTCACGGCCTAAGAACTTCCTTGGCCGTGAACTCATTTTCAACCCTTGATTCTCAATGTTTTGGATGTCTAAACAAGCCATGGGTAGTCTCTAGGTTTAGTTTTAAAGTTTGGAGGGACATTGGGCACACTTTTGGCCCTAAATTTAGTGTTCACGGTCCAAGAAGATCTTGGGCCGTGATTACCATTTCCTTGGTGTTTTGAGGTTGTTTTCTATCCCTAAACTCATTAGTGTACAAGCCCAAACTAGTTTCATGGCTGAAGGAAGGACTAGGCACCATTTGGCCCTTAAAAAGGAGTTTACTCCCCAAGGTGTTCTTGGGCGGTAAACTCACAAATATTGCTGTTCTGACATGATTTTGATGTTATTAAGCACAATCTAAGCTATATAATACAACTAGAGAGAGGTACTCACGATTTGGGATAAAAACCCGAAGATCCGTGAGAGAGAAAATGGCTTTTCTCTAGTTGGAAATGTAACTAATGAATGAATATGGCTCAGATTTCTATATATAGTCCTGAGATTTTTGGCAGAAAATATTTTATTCCTGGAATGAACTCTAATATCATAGAGTATTGGAATAACAGTGTTGCACCAAACCCTAGTGCATCCACTCTCCTGATATCTCCTTAAGTGTTAAACCTGAAATACTCAAACTTATACCCAAAGTCTGGAATTTCTCTGTAACTGTTCTAACTTCTATTGGCTTGATATGGTTTGTTCAGAATGGAAATTTCAGGTTGTCACATCATCCCCCTGTTAAAGGGAATTTTGTCCCGAAATTAGAATTTAGGCAAGGAAATAGGTAGAAGTGATCGAGTCGTTAGGTGAATTTCGTAATCGATTGGTTCTCGCGCTCCCAAGTGAAATCGGGTTCTCAGTTGGTATTCCAACGAACCTTCACTAATGGGCGTCGGCGTTGCTTCGTCCGCTTGACCTCTCTGTTGAGGGTCACTACGGTTCTAATACGAAAGCGAGGATCTCGTTAATCTCAATCTCGTCGAGAGGGCTTACGAGAGTCCTAACGGAAAGGTACGGTTTAAAAACCGAGATGCGAAGGGTAACATGTACGTTACTGAGTTCGCGGAGTAGGTCTAGTCTGTGAGATACAGGACCGATTCTGGTAAGAATCTGGGAGGTCCTAACTATATTGGATTTAGCCTTCCATGCTTTACGAAGCGTATTAAGCCATTCCCAAAGTGAAGTTTCCTAAAGAATTTGGTCTCTCACTTGGAATTCCAAAGGTTCTTTCTCTCGCTTAACTTCCCAGTCAAGGGCCACCCCTTGCTGGGTCAAAGTCGAAAGGGTTTCTGTAATTTGCGAGGAGTTCTGAATGGACTAGGATAGTAGGTCTGTAAGACCTAGGATTTGGCGAATTTTCTGTCGGTGACTACGGTGCCGACAAATTCCCAACGGTTTTGGATAATTTGCCAGAGTCCTCAAGAATTTCCACATCACTAATAGTGTGTCTCAGGAAATTTGACTCTTTAAATCCAAAACTCGAGATCAGAGAACTTTGCGAAAAGTATCTCCGAGGGTAATGTTTCCATGGGTTCCTTTTTACTACGTGGGTAGATAAGTAAGTCATTACATGGAGAAATGACGAACTGATCCCAGTAAGAAAGACGTACCCTACTCATTTAGCTTATGAATATTATGGGCGTATTGGTTCTATCCGAGGGGTATCACTACGGGCTCGAAGTGTCTGTATCAAGTTCAGAGGGTAGTCTTTATAACATCCTTCCCTAACACTCGAACTGGTGATATTCGGATCTCAGATCCATTTCTGAAAGTAATTCTTTCCCTGCGTTTGCTCAATCAACTCATCTATGCGAGGCAGAGACAACGATTTCTAAAGGAAATCTTAATGAAGTCCTCGGTCGTCGAGGTACATATGATTCACTCCGTCGACTATTGGAAGAATAAGACCGGGGTTCTCAAGGGTGAGAAGCCTAGTCTTCCAATTCTATTGCTGAGTAGTTCGCTGAGTTTTTCGAGTTGTTTCTTGTATCTCTGTAGGTGTTTAGACTGTAAGGCGATCTGGTTATAAGAGTCATACTGGGTTCTAAGTTTGTTCACATGCCAAATGCAATTACTCGTAGTCTTGGGCAGTCTCCGTCCTGAAGTTCATATTAGAATTCATACTTGGTTCAACGATCACAATATCGTGTATACGAGTCGTATATAATTAAGATTGAAAAGGTAGTCGAATAACTGATTCTTCTTTAAGCTCACATCCCATTGAGGGAAAAGAAGTTAAAGTGGAATCATCAATTCTAAACTTGTAGAACCTTGATTATATAATACTCTCATGTATATATACTTCAGTGATAGCTCGACCGTATGAATCTTTGGATTGAACTTGACGTATTGTACGAGTGATACCGTGGGGATTCCTTTAGAAAGGAAAAGAACTATAAGGTACTCCTTGTATGAGTACTTCGGTGTTCTGATATGAAGGCTTCGCTAAAAGACGATTTACTGAGAAAGAGATGTACGTATGAAGCTAGTATTGCGAGGATCGAATTTACTCGAGTCGTATGATAAAGTCGGAAACATATGGAAACTAAAGACATTAGATTTGAACATAAGGCGTTACAGACAAAACACAGCAGTGCAACCTTTAACAGAGTTACTGTACTTAAGATTCACTACAAGACTATTGCTACGAACAAGGTATACTACAAAAGACAAGTATACGCAACACGAGCATCCCTAAACGGACGGGATCTCGCAAAAGATAAGACTCTGGTTGCACTAGTTTTGGGACGATTCATAAGTCTGTTACAACGAAACGCCTAAATTACATTAACATGGGTCCGGAGTAGACTCTCCTGCGGCGGTGGTTGGTAGCATACTTCCGTCTGTGCCAGCATTTGCTGCCTCTGGGCAGTTCCTTCTGTAGTGACCTACCATGCCACAACCATAGCAAGCCTGGTTCACACCTGTGCTAGGAACTTGGTTGATCGGCCTTGTTAGGCTCTTGTAGTAACATCTGGTGTGCCCCTTTCTGTTGCAGTTTGAGCACAGCATCTCCCCACAAGGTCCAAGGTGGTGAAAACTGCATTGAACGCATTTTGGGAGATTGCCAGCATATTGTTTGACTGGGTTAGGGACAATTGGGATGCCCGAAGGGATGGTAGTAGGAGGTACTGATGTCGTGGCTGTGAAGGTTGTTACTGGTGGTTGTTTCATGTTCGCCCTTCGAGGCGATTTATCCTTAGATTTAGCCCAAGTCTTCCGTTTGTTACTCTTGGTCTTGGGACTCGGGGTATCGTGGTAGTTTGTTGTTCGTTGTGGTGCTTGATTGTTACTCGAATTGGAATTGTTGTTAACAATCCCGCTAACACTTGCGTTGTTAGCGTTCAGGTGGGTCAGTATAGCCGACACGGCAGCCGGGACTGCAGCTTGAAAGGTAGTTGCATCAATCTGAAGAGTTGGTGTTTGGTTGAGGGGTTGATCGTTTTTCTTTGGCGACATGATTCTGTTACACAGAAAGAGAAATGAATTTTATGAGCGAGAATGGTTAAACCTAGACTTAGTTCGATTGCTCATGTAAAGTATAGAAGTATGTTCTCTAAGGTTCGACCTACATCCCTATGATGCAGTCCTAGTACGGAAAGGAAGTATGTTCACGAAGGTTTAACCTACATCCCTATGATGCAGTCCTAGAAAAAGTGGGATTAAGCTCATTCAGAGGTTGGTGACACAAATAATAACCCTAAATATTACACACTAAAATAGTGTATAATGGTAAAGGGATCAAATCCACGGAGATTGGTTCAATTTATAACTCTATGAAAAATCTCTTTGTAAAAATACTTGTAAAATAACAATAGAAATAAAATGGGGGGGTTTTGGTGTTTTGAAATACTTGAAACAAACTAGAATTAACTATGATTTAAATAGACAATTTCAACAAAAATAAGGGTTTGATGTAAAATCAATATGGGAAAGATGGTTGACTTAAAGTTTCCTCACTTTGACTTTTGATGAACATATCATTAGAATCCAATGGTGCAATACTTTGATTTAAATCCTTAATTTGGCTATAGTAATCCAAGGAGCTTGAGATTACCTATACTTTTTCTTAATTGTTGAAATGGCTAGAGAAGCTCATAACAATTTCCTTAGTCAAAGTCACTAATTCCAAATAGCATGTAATTAGTGAAAGTCAACTAGCATTAAGAACCAAAAAGTCACCAAATCCAAGAGGGGTCAAATGCTTTCACCACCATGTTGGAGGAAATGTTTTTAAGATTGTGTGAAGCAAAAACAACACAAAAATCATTTGTTGCTTGCTAATTTGAGGATCCTTTACTTAATCAAGAAATTAGCCAACTAATCACCACAAACACATTTAAACTCATGAATAAAAACATACTAGTAGTGATAATATGATAAAACACAAAACATTCCCATAAAGATTTAAGAACAAGTTCATGGATTCTTCAACATTCAACAAAAGTTCAAAGGATTCAACAAAAAGTCAACCAAGATTAGTTTAGCCAAGCATGGCTAAACTCAAAGAAACAAAGTTAGTTGAGATTGTACTAAACATTTTACAATAATCAAGATGTTTTTGAGGTGTTCTTGGCCTTCAAAAGCACTTCAAACTCTAGAGAGAACAAGTCAAACTCGGACATTCAAGATCAGGCTAAAGAGGCACACTCACCTTCCCAATATAGAGCTCTTAGCAAAATCCCGAAATTGCCCTTGTCAGGAATCCACGCGGGCCGCGGGGAATCTTACGCGGGCCGCGGGCTCTGACGGGTATTTTGGGCTTCTTCAAGTCTTGGGCCCCCACAACTAATCCATTGGCCCAGTTCTAGTCCAATCAACTCCTAGCCCATTTTTCTTCAATATTTCTTCAATTAAAGCCCGATTTGTCTTTCCATATCACTCAAAACTTCTGCAAACTCTTAAACATCGATCTTGCACACTCAAGAATTCTCTCGCGCCCTTTCAAATTTAAAGTTCAACACTTCTGCGCCTTCAAGCAATCGACAAGCCTACTCCCTGGATCACCTCCAAAGCCATCACGCATGATATCCCCACTGCTCTTCAAGTCCAAATGCCTTCCAAAAGATCCCGCACACTCCCGCTCCTCTAGTTTCCTTAAAATCTGCAATAATGCTCAAGAAACTAGAAAGTACCCGAAATGGTCATAAAAATAACAAAAAGGAAAATATGCATGGAAATTAACTAAAATGCGAATGGAATGCACTAAAAAAACTATAAAAAGAAGTAAATAAAATGAAGCTATCAGAGGTCTCAAGACGTTTGTCGTTCGAGCCGATGTATTGTTGGTTGGTGAATAACATGACCTAACCATTAAAAGAGACTTGGAGATGTCTCCAGAGTCACATTGCTATAGTCCAATGACTTGACTAGAGCATGTTTCAAATAGACTCTAATGAAAGTACGATAAGAGTATTTGAATAAAGAATGACACAGAAGTTAGCCGACTGTCAATATCTTTGATATTCATGACGTACAAGTTCGGGAAAATGACCTTGTAAAAAGGTCTTACATCATATCCAGAGAAGATAGTTCTTGACAACATAAAGGCCTAACGAAAAGTACTTACAGTACAAGATAGATTCATAGAAAATGCCACATTGGGCATAGACAGAAACACGATTCCTTTCTAACAAGGAATATAAAGTAAAGTATCTACTACTAGCAACGGTCATCCCTCTGGTGAACTCTCAGTTCAGCCAGTTGGCGTTCCACATCAAGTAGGTGTCTTTCGTACACTCTCTGGCGTACTCGAAGTTCTATGAATTCGGCTCGTGATTCAGCCAGTGCTTGCAGTAGAGTTTCATGGTTTCTCTCAGACCTCTCACGAGCATGTTCAAGGCGACTGGTGCGAAGGATATGCATTCCTCCATTTGTGTCAACTTCTGCGATACGTTGTAGAGCTGTCTTGCCCTGAATTTCGTTTCGGGCAACTCTACGGATCAGAATTGGTAGAAATCTATCTGCTGAGCTCCCTTCACTTACGTTATAGAAGCTTCGGTCTCCATTAAACGACATAGGTTGATCTTGATCTTCGCTCCATGTTTCCAGACATTCCACCCATGGAGGCGTCGGGCCATGAAAAGCCGGACGAGGGTTAGGAATTAGAACGGGAGCTGCCTGGGGTAGATCCTCAACCTCGGGTTCGGAGTTAGCACCATCCGAAAGGTCTTCAGCATGGTGATCATTCAGAGGGATCAGATGATCATTATCCGGTTCTTCTCCAAACCATCCAACAATAACTTCGTTCGGAAGGAACAGGTTGCCGTGGGGATGGAGTCCAGCCATGTTATCTGTGCGAGAATTGGGGTAAGAAAATAATTATTAGAAGAACTATCTAGATAATTATTTAGAAAATCTTCATTAGTTACATCACTATTTGTGAAGTGCATACCGGTTATATGTAATTGAAAACAGGATAGGCCTTCGAATAAGTGGCCCTAACTCCAAATTCACACAGAACAGGAGTAAAGCAAAATTTTCACAGATTCTAAGTCTATAACATCCTAGTTACATATAGACTTAGTGTATCCACTTAGCAACTATCAACTTAGTAATGAAGATCCCCATTTAGTTCTCACGTATGAAGTACTTATAGTAACACCAAATACTCCTATAGTATTTTAAGTTTAATGTTATGTTCTATTGCTCTCATTGTGGTAGGGTTGGTAAGATTTTAGACTTGTTGCAACCACACAATTAAACTTAGGCACATGCTAGTCAATCCTCGGATAATATAGGTGATTAGGCTATATCTTCCCAGTTTTGACCATATGTCTCTAAGCCCACCTGTGTTGCCCAACAATCGTAATTCTTTTGTACTGTCATAGTGACACTGATTTTAGTATGAATGCAGGCACATATACTTTATTAAATATTTTATTATTTAAAGTATAAACTCTTGGTCAAAGTATTTTTAATCCCATTGTATTTATATTTAGTATATCTTTTATGGGTTGATATACTTAATTCACTATAAACAATGCCCTGATACCAATCTGTCACACCCCAAAACCAAGAACGGCGGAAACGTTCCGGGGTGGAGGACGTCATGTGAAGTATCATAACAGTGTAAAGTAGTAAACAAGCAACAACATCATCCATTGCATTAAAGTAAAGTTTTAATACATGTGTGTTCTTTCATGATGTACAACAATAAAATGAATAATCAAAATAAGACGAGTCTTGTCTATACTCCGTCTTCTCAAGGCCTGGCCATCGTACCAGTCTAACTGGTGACCTGAGAATACAAGTTATTTTGAAAGAGAGTATCAGCCTAAAGCTGGTGAATTCATAAGTATTTAAGTGTCATTGTCTTGTTTTGGAAAGCTATTATGAATGCCTTCTAAATCTTTAAATGAAAAACTGATATAAGTATGAAAACCCTAGAAAATCCCTTATTTCCTACTAGTATGAAATGTAGTCTTCTACCAAGACCCGAATGTTTTACTATGATAATGATGGTTTTTCCTTCTTTTTGACTATTACAAACAGTACTTAGTCTAACTCATTGTTCATGTGAATGTATCACAAAATAAAGTAAAATAGGAAAATGATATGATAGTCTTCTACCAAGACCTGAATGTTCTGTTATAAAAATGATAGTTTTTCCTTCTTTTTGACTATTACAAATAGTACTTAGTCTAACTCATCGTTTATGTGAATGTGTCACAAAATAAAGTAAAATAGGAAAATGATATGATATAAGTGTTATCCTTTGGTACTAGGACTAACACAACATCGCGGTAAACATCCGAAGATTGTCCAATTGTCCTCTGTAGCAGCAGCAGGGCGGAGGAAGGGTTAGTCCCGTAATTGACTTACTAATATAAGTATTAACCGTAGACATCCGTAGATGTTCATCAACCTCTGTAGCGAATAGTAGGCTCGAGGAATGGTTAGTCCCGTAGCTGTATTCTAATATAAGTAATAACCGTAGGCATCCGAAGATGTTCATCAACCACTGGTGCTAATCAGTTGGGATTCGGAATGGTTAGTCCCGTCTAGAGATCCCGTTGAACTGGGATAGGCAGGACAATTTACATAGAAGGTACTAATAAATCATCCTCGTAACTCTAGGTACAAGTATCCATGTAAGTGTATACAGGAAAATGTATCTATGTAATGGTACTCATGTAAGGCATTCATGTAAGTGTATTCATGTATCAAGTAGGCATATGTAAACGTACTCATGTATCATGTAAGCATATGTAAATGTACTCGTGTATCATGTAATGTACTGGTATAGACTCATGAATGAACCGACTCTTGTGTGATTCCTTGTAATAGGAATAATTTTGTGTATCTTCTAACTATCCCTATGATAGTAACTGGAAGTTAATTGGTTGTTCAAGTAGGTTTATACACCCTTGCTACACAAGAGTGTGGGAAACTGAATGAAGGATGAAAACTATAACATCAATACATATATAAGAACATATGTGTATAAGTGTAGTTTTGTTCAAGAAGGTAAAAATGATTTTGTAAGACATCTAAGAGTTTTGAACAATAATTAACAACGACTTGATGTCAATTTAATAAACATTTCAAAAGTAATACATTTGATAACAAAGTATTTTTAAGATAGAAAAACATTTCATGCATCACATTTTGAAGTATGTGAAATCTGCTGGATGAAAACACAGTTATAAAATACATAAGAGTGATTTAATAACATATTGTTTTCTACTTGTATTCCCCCCATTAAAGCATTTAAAATCATTTAAAACATTGATTAAGGGGTATGAACTCACTTGTTGTGAGTGGTTCTAGCGGGTATGCGTGTAGGGATGAGAAGTTCCACGAATGAAGTCCCGAGACACAATAAGTCCTAAATGACATATAAGGACACATATTGACATGAATATAGTGTTTATAACATCTATATGAAAGGAAACACCTTTCGGGACTAGGTAACACCTTGACCAAGTGTTGGAATCACATGTGATTCAACATAGGAAGGTATAAAGGCACTCACATGAGTTTACTACCATGAGTTCATGGTTCAAGGGAGTTTACGGCCGTAAAATCATGGCTACTCATGTGGGAATGCAAGTTTGAAGGCTAGGGAATGATGTAGGGACATTAGCTCTAACCTAGGATGAAAAAGACCACCATCTTTGGAGTTTTTGAGGAGTTCACGGCCCAAATGAGTTTACTACCGTAAACTCATGGCCATTTATGTTTATGAGGGTCCTAAAGGTCATAAGGAAGCATTCTAATTTCAAGCCTAAGCCTTTGGAAGTGTTTGTGGCATCAAAACACCCCTAACTTGAGTTCACGGCCCATGGACCATTTGGTCATGTGTTTGCGGCCGTAAACACTCATGGGTGTTGATATTTTTATTGTTTTAGGTCCTAGACACATCAAGGTAAAGTTCTATGTTTGTCTCTTGGCTTAATAAAGGTCTTTAGGGCATTTTGGCACCCTAATATGGAGTTCATGGCCCAAGAACTTCCTTGGCCGTGAACTCATTTTCAACCCTTGATTCTCAATGTTTTGGATGTCTAAACAAGCCATGGGTAGTCTCTAGGTTATTAAGCACAATCTAAGCTATATAATACAACTAGAGAGAGGTACTCATGATTTGGGATAAAAACCCGAAGATCCGTGAGAGAGAAAATGGCTTTTCTCTAGTTGGAAATGTAACTAATGAATGAATATGACTCAGATTTCTATATATAGTCCTGAGATTTTTGGCAGAAAATATTTTATTCCTGGAATGAACTCTAATATCATAGAGTATTGGAATAACAGTGTTGAACAAAACCCTAGTGCATCCACTCTCCTGATATCTCCTTAAGTGTTAAACCTGAAATACTCAAACTTATACCCAAAGTCTGGAATTTCTCTGTAACTGTTCTAACTTCTATTGGCTTGATATGGTTTGTTCAGAATGGAAATTTTGGGTTGTCACACCTGTTTTTCTGGGCTTGTCATTAATGTTGATGTAATAGTCTAGGTTAATCTTTGTAACCCGTTTTGAAATAATAGAAGTGTATTATTTGAGTATTATGTGTTTTGTGCTTAACTGTGTGACTTAATTGAATTAAGTATGAAAATAAGCGTCAAAATGAAATATTAAATAAAGCCGATATCTATGGATAATGTTGTAGTAGTTGAAACGAGGTTTCCGAATATATAAAGAATGCCGAAATCCGAGTTATAACGAAGAAGTTATGATCTGTCGAAGTTTCGCGACAGAACCGACACGACGCTGAATGACGTAAAATGTGAATTTGAGATAGAGCGATATTTAGCCTTAGTGATCTAAACGAATGTTGTAGAGTTTGTTAAACAGAAAACGTTCATAAAAAGATCGTCCAAATCTGACTTCGTATGAGGAAGTTATGATTTTCCGAAGTTTCAGCTTAGCAGTATGCAACCCGAAACTCGAATATGAGATCGTGTGATTTCTAGCCGAAGCAATCTAAACGAAAATCTAAGATCTCATCATTGGTAGTGCAACGATAAAAAGATAAATGAAAACGGACGTCAGATGAAGAAGTTATGAATTTATAACGGAGTTTTCCTGTCCCGGCCTACTAAAAATAAATAATAAAAATAAATTCAAAATTAGCCGACGGAGTCTAAACAAAAGTTGTAGAGTGTAGTCTCACCGACGCGTGGATATAAAGAACGTCGAAAACAGAGTTCATATGAGGAAGATATGAATTTTTGAAGTTTATTAAATAATTAAAATATTAAATTTAAATATAAATATATCCGATATTATCCAAAGGGGGGAGTCACCGGACTTATCCGGGTTACGCCCAGTGTACCTAGGATTACGCCCAACATAATCGAAGGTTCCATCCCTTATAAAACGGATGCTAGGGCAACTGATTCCTTTGCTCATTTTCTCTTCTCTCTCCCGTTTTACCTCGTTTTTCGTGCAAGAAATATCCCGAAACCCCGAAGATCCCGAGAAGTGCAATTCTCGAGCCGAAGCTCTGCCCGCGAGAAGCCAATTTTTGTGAAGATCTTCAAGATCTACCAAAGAATACTACTTGTACAAGTCGTAGTGCTGTCCGATCATCTTCTGATCAAGTGAGTGTGTAGTTACTTTCTTCTATCACATAATTATGAAGTATTTGATATGAAATACATGTTATGTGTACATATTGTTGTTTATATGTGAGAATGCATATTCACTTTCTACTAACTCATAGATATGATTTATTCTCTATGAGATACGTGTTATGTGTATGTGTCTCATATGTTGTTTGGAATATGTATTGAATGAGAATGTTATACAGGTTTTAAAGTATGTATAAAAATATATATTTTTATCTACTAATATGTTGGGTAGAACATGGGTAGATAGTTGATGTGTGATAAACAGATGAGAGACCTCGATGTTGTTGTTGATCTAGTCATCTAGCGGAGTATGGATGACGACCACAGACTCTTTCTAGACAATTTAGTGGAACGTTGGTAGGTTCATAACTTGTAGGTGTTGTGAACGATGTGTTCACCAGTGTACTCTATCCCCCTCATGGTTGCCTTAGGAATTTTATTGTTGAGGAAACCCCTCGCGGTAAAGTCCATCCCGATGAAATTCCTAGATTAGGTCCCTATAATAGGTGTTGTTTTAGAGACGTAAAGTGAGGATAACGAGAATGGGTAATCGGCTTATTGTTGGTTGGTGAAATTAAATATAATTATTTATTGTGGGTTGAAAACCCTATATAGACTCCCAAGCCTAACCCACTCAGTTTTGTTGTATTACAGGTAGTGGCACAAGAGCATAAGTTGGATGACTTATCAAGATCTTTTGATATTAGACCAGTTGTTATATGTAACTGTTGTATGGTCTATCTTTTGTTGTTTATGCTTTTGGTCTGTTTATCGGAACATGACATCCCGAATATTGTTATATAATGAAAATGCATCTCTTGATGAAATGCTTTCATAAACTTTATTTTATCATATTTTGTTTTGGGAACAAATTCCGCAACTCTTTTAAATCAATGGATTTACTCTGAAATTATTTTAAAAGTATAAATTAAAACGGTCTTTTCTGGCCGTGATTTTGGGGATGTCACATCACCTACAGGGTTATTCTCACATTCTTCATCAATAACAATATCATCAACTTCTTGGTTGTGTTCATTTTGCGTATTAGCTTATACTTGATCTTCATTATCCATGTATAACTTACTCAAAAAATCATCATTACTAGTTTTGTTCATTTCATAATGGTCGTTATCCAAGTAAACTAAAAATTTTTCTATATTAATGTCCTCTTCTATTGGACCCTAAATAACCGATTCCACCTCATCATGACTAAGTACTTCATCTTTACTTGATACAAACAAAACCCTCTAATTCGTCACCGTAGTGGTCAATGAATAATGAAGCTTTACCTCCTCTTATAATGTACGAAACATCTATGAACTCGACATACTCCATACCACATTCTATGGGATAATGTCATAAAAAGCCTTAATTTTGTAAAAAAAAGTCGGTTTTACCCTCCGACGGGTTTTTGTGTCATTAATGCCGCATACTTGTCTCACTTTTTGCGTTTATGCCAAATACCCGGTTGCAAGAGGGTTTACCGGTTACCCCTCTACTTACCCCTCAACTTTTCCAACCGTTTCTTAACTAATGAAGAAATTAACCCCGTTTGGTAAACCTTAGACATAGAGCTCCACACCCTCTCTCCGAAGTGTCAACTCAATCGCAGTCAATCGTAGTCTACTGAGAAAAATCTTGGGCTTTTGGAAGGGAATCATCACGAAATTTGGGTATTTGAAGAGGATTAGGTCTACATTGTTGGTATCGTTGTTCTAGCAGGAAGATAGTTGGGTGATAGTCTCGTTGAGTTGTTGAACCAGTAAGTTTCTCAAATCCATGATTAAAGCAATTATCTAGTTAAAATTCTTCAATTTTGTTTGTAAAATCTTTTTGATTTTGCAGGTAACTGTAATGGCTTCATCGGATGACGTTTTCAAAGAACTATTTGCTAGTATATACGAGCCCTTCTCTGGACTAAATGAGATGGATTATGAGCTCCATGGTATTTATATGGATCACGAACCAGAGCATGAGTTCGTGACTGCGCTTGATAAATGTAGGGACGTCTTTCTCAATGTTCTACTTAGTGATGAAAACTTAAGGAATTCAAGCATGGCTGATGAAATCAGAGCACAAGTTTATCATGCTAATGAATGGCAAAGTGATGAAGAAGGTGAACAAGAGGCGGTGAAGAATAAGTACAGAATTCATGATCCAAACACACCATGGGATAAGATGGAACCTAAGGTAGGTGATATGTTTGAGTCTCCTGCACAACTTAAGTTTTGTATTCAAAATTATGGGGTGTCAAATGGATATCAGATATACTTTGAAAAATGTGATAAAACTAGACTAGTTGCAAGATGTGGGAAGAGGACAGAGATGAATGATTGTCCTTTCAGATTGTATGCTGGATGGATGTACAATGAAAAATCATTTCAAGTTAAAAATTTGGTTGGAGAGCATCGTTGCAGTAGGAAGTTCAAATTTGGAAGTCTTGTTTCCCCTGAATGGATAGGTAGGCATTACATTACTGAAATTGCAAACACACCTAAGATGAAACTTAGGGACATGATTGCCGATATCAAACAAAGGTTGAGATGTGTAGTATCCATTGGGCAAGTCCGTAGGGCAAAAAAATGGGCCACTGAGTTGATTGAAGGAAAACTAACTGAACATTATGCTAGGGTATGGGATTATGCTGATGAATTATTAAGGTCCAACCCAGGTTCAACATGCAAAGTTAGTGTCACTGTCAATCCAGATGGGAAGAACTACTTCCACAGATTTTACATTGGTTTCAAAGCTTTAAGTGATGGATGGAAATTAGGGTGTAGAAGAGTAATTGGTTTGGATGGATGCTTCCTGAAAGGACAGGTGAAGGGTGAGTTGTTGACTGCCATTGGTAGAGATGCTAATAACCAGGTGTATCCTATAGCATGGGCTGTTGTTGATGTTGAAAACAAGCCTAACTGGACTTGGTTTATTGAGCTTCTTAGAGATAGTGTAGACCTTCATGATGGCAGAGGATTGGTGGTGATATCTGACCAACATAAGGTCTGTTTTCAATACTCCATTTCATATAAATGTTAATACAATTTAAAAGTGATGCATATTGACTTGAATGTTCTTGTCTTGTAGGGATTGGTTGAAGCTGTAAAAGATATACTCCCAAATGTTGAGCACAGGCAATGTGCCAGGCATGTTTAT
Source organism: Lactuca serriola (assembly GCF_051521515.1). Classification (NCBI taxonomy): domain Eukaryota; kingdom Viridiplantae; phylum Streptophyta; class Magnoliopsida; order Asterales; family Asteraceae; genus Lactuca; species Lactuca serriola. The sequence continues at coordinate 35,162,963 of NC_136411.1, forward strand.
GCCAATTTCAAGAAAGCATACACAGGGTTGGAGTTCAAGAAATTATTTTGGGCTGCATCAATGAGTTGTGTAGAAAGTGACTTTATGAGGCACATGGAAACCATCAAGAAGTTGAGCCCATCTGCATATGAGTACTTGATGTCAAGACAACCAAAAACATGGTGTAGAGCTTACTTTGATAGGGGTTATGCGTGTGAAGCAGTTGAGAATGGAATCTCTGAGTGTTTCAACTCAATCATTGTTGATGCTAGGAAAAAACCCCTTATCACAATGCTTGAGGAGATCAGGATATATATAATGGACAGGTTTTCCCACATGATAGAGGAAAATGTTAAATGGAAATCAAATGTTTGTCCTGCTATACTTAGGAAAATGCAGTTGTTTGGGAAAAATATGAGGTATGCATAAAAGAAATTTAACATTTGTTGTTTCTTTTTATTATTCTTACTTACTATACCAACTTATGCAGGTTATGGGTTGTAGTTCATAGTCAAGGACATGTTTTTGAAGCTAGAAGAGGATGTGACAGCTATATGGTGGACTTGGACAGCAGGACTTGCAGTTGCCGATTATGGGATTTGTCTGGGATCCCATGTGTACATGCAAATGCAGCCATCAACTACATCAATCAAACACCAGATGTATATATTGATGGGTACTTTTCAAAGGAAAATTTTAAAAAGTCTTACTCCTCTAATATAAAACCAGTGAATGGGAGTAATCTTTGGAGCCAAACTGGATTCATAAAGCCATTGCCTCCTTTGGCTAGGAGAATGCCAGGTAGGCCTACTACCAAAAGGAAGAGGCATGCTAGTGAGCAAGAGGGGAGGTTTTCATCAACAAGGGTATTTGTACCAAGAACAGTAAGATGTGGGAAATGCTTAGAGTATGGCCATAATCAAAAAAGTTGTAAGAATGAGAAAAAACCAGTAGTACCCTTGCTACCAAAGAAAAGAGGCAGACCAAGGAAACATCCATTGTTAACTGAATATGATGAGTCATTAAGAGCTTCTCAATCCAGTCAGCCTCCAATGCAGAAAAACAAGTCAAAGAAAGAAGCATCAAGTTCCAAGGTTTTAAAAGCCTCAAGGTCCAAAAAAGAAGCAACTGAATTTGATGAATCATTAAGAGCTTCTAAATCCAGTCAGCCTCTAAAGAAGAAAAACAAGTCAAAGAAAGAAGCATCAAGTTCCAAGGTTTTAAAAGCATCAAGGTCCAAAAAAGAGGCTACTTCACCTCATAAAGAAGATGTTTTTGCAACTCAAAAAGAAGTTGTTGATGGTATTCAGATTGGGGAAGGTGATGGAATTCAGAATGAGGATCATGGTGATAGTATTGAGCCTGGGGATCATGGTGATGATATTCAGATTGGGGAAGGTGGTGGTATTAAGACTGGGGGTCATGGTGATGATATTCAGATTGGGGAAGGTGGTGGTATTGAGACTGGGGGTCATGGTAATGATATTCAGATTGGGGAAGGTGGTGGTATTGAGACTGGGGGTCATGGTGATGATATTCAGACTGGGGATGTTAATGATGTTATTGTTGAAGATTGTCATATTATTGAAGAAGTAGAAGTGGTTGATGTTGGAAAAGAAGATGTTTTGCTTCCAAGGGTTGGTTTAGATCTACACAAAGTGCTTGATGAGGTTGAGCAGGGGCTGGACGAAATATTAGGGGAGGGTAGTTTTCAACAACAATCAGAAACCTATGATGCTACTCAATCAGATTATGAGGGTAATGTTGAGTTTAATGATGGAAAAGCTGATGGTGTCCTTGTAGATAAGGTAAAACTGGATGCTGAACAGATTGCATCGATGTTGGAAGCAGGATATAGCATGGAAGAAATTGAAGGTATGGAAGGGGTAGAACTGGAACTGGATGACATGCTACCTGTTGAGCTGGTAAGAAATTACTTTTTTGTAAGTGTTTTTCATTATTTTTCTCCAATTTAATTTATTTATGTAATTATCAATATCAGGATATGGAAGATGTATTGGATCATCCTTCTGATAATGATGATGAGGCTGTTATTGATGATGTTGATGGTATTGTTGATGGTGGTGGTGAACAAGAAGAAGGAGGTGATGATGGTTACTTGGGTGATGATGAAGGTGAACAAGAAGAAAGAGGTGATGATGAAGGTCCTGATGATGTCCCTAGATTGACAAGGTTGAGAAAACCATCTGAAAGGATCATTTTGCAGAAGTTGAAGAAGACGGTGCTTGACAAAAATGGAGGTGGTTCATCTGCTAGCAATCCAGTTAGGTTGGAGTAGTTGGTTAAGTGTTTTGGGGGTGTAGTGGGGAGGGTAAACACGGGCAGATGGAGCCCTTTTTGCTAAATATTATTGTCATTCCACCCACTAAATGCAGCATACATCCACTTGTTTTATGTTATAAACTTGGTTGCCTTTTTTGATAATTTATTTAGGTTTTTGGATACAATTGGATGGCTGCTACGTATTAGTGAGATGTAAAAAACCTTATGCAATTAATACACCCCCTTTTATTTGTGTTATGATGAATGTGTTATCCATTGTTGTCAATTTTTATTACCATTTTATGCATATTACTTTCCCATTTGTGTTATGGTGAACATGTGTACCATTATTGGCACATTTGAAAACCATTTATGCATCTTGCTTCCCATTTGTGTTATGGTGAACATGTTTACAATTATTGGCACATTTGATAACCATTTAAGCATCTTACTTCCCATTTGTGTTATGGTGAACATGTTTACCATTATTGGCACATTTGATAACCATTTAAGCATCTTACTTCCCATTTGTGTTATGGTGAACATGTTTACCATTATTGGTACATTTGATAACCATTTATGCATCTTACTTCCCATTTGTGTTATGGTGAACATGTTTACTATTATTGGCACATTTGATAACCATTTACGCATCTTACTTCCCATTTGTGTTATGGTGAACATATTTACCATTATTGGCACATTTGATTACCATTTTATGCATCTTACTTTGAATTTGTGTTCTGCTGAATGTGTAGTTACCATTGTCACAAAAGCATTCATAAAATAGATCATAGCCATACAAACATTAATACTATTGCACCATTCAAACTTTTACAGATTTAGTACATCTACCAATGTAATAAACTACACTACAAACTTGTTATCATTTCATCTAACTTACATCTTAATAACCACTACAACAAGACATACCAAAATACTCACTAGCAGCCCTACAATCAGTTTGAGCAACATCACAGATTCGATATCTTTATGTTGAAGGTTCAATTGCTTCTTAAAAGCCCTAAATTCGTCTTCTTCTTCATCAACCCATTTGAAATGACCACAACCACCATCTTCATCCTACAAAAAGAAGAATAAAATTACATAAAGAAGGGACGATAGTAGAGAGAGCATAATTAGGGCAAACATCACAACAATTACCTGGTAATTAGGGCAGCCACGAAACTTTCGTCCTGGGTTTTCTGGAGTGCGTGAAACATAAATAGGGCAAATATCACCACAGCTACATCGTATTATCTCCCGATTTTTCCTTCTTGATGTGCCACTCCAGCTTGAATTTGATTTCGACGTTGTCATTTGGTGTACAAATCTGATTTTGTTTTCGTGATGTTCTTCTTCAAAAACCCAGCTTCGTCGTTTGGTAAATGGGGTTAAGAAACGGGGGGAAAAGTTGAGGGGTAAGTAGAGGGGTAACCGGTAAACCCTCTTGCAACCGGGTATTTGGCATAAACGCAAAAAGTGAGACAAGTATGCGGCATTAATGACACAAAAACCCGTCGGAGGGTAAAACCGACTTTTTTTTACAAAATTAAGGCTTTTTATGACATTATCCCCACATTCTATTTGTCTTATATCGATATGAAATGGTTTATTAGGGAACAAGTAAATTGCTACATAACGCTCACCCAAGAAACGTTCAAGAAATGTAACACAACCAGTAAAATTCATACAAGCAAAATCATGGTCTGTAAATACAATTTTTTTCACCTTAATATACTGGAAAGGACATCGAGTAGAATACCCCCATAGTTTAGCTCAAGTTTAAGACATCATTTGCCATGGTTCTAACTAAGATTTTTTTTCCTTTACACTATAAACGAGAGGGAAATAGATTTGAAAGAGGGTATGTGAATTGATGCTTCAGATGGAACTCTATTTTTTTTTTTTTTTTTTTTTTTTTTTTTTTTTTTTTTTTGAAACGGCAAATCTAACCTACTCCTAAACTACACCTTAAATTCACCTATGTCCACGACGGAACTTGAACCCTCAACCTCAATGAGGGAGGACAACACCGGGTACCGCTGGGCTAGAAGCCCTTTGGTAGATGGAACTTTATATCAAGTGTGAGTAAATGACGAGTACTCTTAAATGAGAGGGAAATCGGTTTTGCCTCTCATACACGTTGACTCCCAATTACCTAATCACATTTCAAATATTCATGAGTAACCAATTAAATCCGTGTATTCTTTTATTTAGCCCATTTTCTCTTAAAGTTTAAGATCCATAACACATAAAAAATAAATAAATAAATAAATAGAATAATAACATTTTAAAACCAAAGTCAAAAGTACATAGTGAACGGTTACATGACAAATATAATGTGCTGTGTGTATAAAATTGAGAACAGAAAGAAAAAGAAAAAAGCAAGGGAAAAAGATAAACACTGGTTGAAAAAAAAGATGGGGTCCAAACTTGCCCACCAAGCAAATTGGCGTCATCTGCTATATCACCTTTTTAATAATAAAAACATAACATTTTGTTACACCTTTCATATGCTATATCCTCTTTCATCTGTTATATCATCGTGAAATATAAGGTTGGAGGGAATTGCCTTACTCCATCATTTTGTTACACTCTCACATAGGCGGTACATCACCTTTTACCAAAAAAATATGGTTTCTTGCCACACCAAATGAGTGGTGTCACATTTTTTAATTTCTCTTTAAAACATTATTTTGAATAATAAAAACATAAAATTTCATTACTTCAAATTAAAAAAAAAAATATATTACATTACTTAAAAAAAATCCTAAAATCTTAGAAAAAAAACTTGAAAACAAAATCCTATAACCTTAAAAAAAACACACATGAAACGATTAAAAACTTGGTAAAAAAACTAGAAAATTTAAACCTATTTATTAGCATAACATTTTTTGAGATCGGCTTTCATTGCCAAAGAAATTTCAAGTTCCTCCCTGGTCATTTGCGATGTGTTCATCGTTAGTATTCTTAAGTCGTTATCCCTTTGTTTCCGAAGTTCTCTTTCGGAAGCAAGTTGCAAAATTTTGTCTATTCTATCTTTTATGTCGTTCATATCAACCCCTATTTCTCTTAGCTCATCCGAATATGATGCTTTGCCGTTGCATTTGCTTTTTTGCTTTGACTCTTCCCATTGGTCGAGAAGGTGGTGAAACTTGAATATGTTCATCTTCGTTGAGGTCGAATTGAACACGAGCATTAAATGTAGTGTGGTCGGATTTTCAGATGTTCTTGAGTGTTTTGAACCATTGTCGATATGATTGTCGTATGTTTTGTTGTTTTGCTATTTCTTGTTATCTTTCACATGATTCCAAACTTCAAGAAACTTGAAAGCCTTCATGTTTTATTTTTGGTACACTTTTAGCGCTTTCTGCAAAATCACATCATCATTTTCTCTGCTTTTCTATTGACGTTTCATGTTGTTATACAAATCATTAAACAATAAGAGTCCATTGTTCATATTCCCTCATTTCGAGTACTCCTGGTGTACTCGAAACCATACCGCCATAGTGATAATACGGGGACGAATAAATCGGTTGATCATACAAAGGTCTTAGGGTTATGATGTCTCTAGTAGGTGTTTTTTCGTTGATATGCATTTTTGAAGAAGACATGCCGACATGTTTTGAGAAAAAAGATGATAAAATATAAAAAATTTTAAGTGAGGTTTGGTATATATATATATATATATATATATATATATATATATATATATATATATATATATATATATATATATATAATTGAATTTTGAAAAAATGACCGTTCAAACGGTTAAAAGTCCACAACCCAATCAAAAAACGCAACCAAATTTAACCATACTATAGCTAAATCACACACAGAGGGTGGTGTTTCGTTGCCACAGTGGTAAGACCGCACCCGAAGATCGCACCACTCCCCCAGACCTATTATCTTTAGTCTTTAATTTAATATAAAATCCTTTCTCCTTTCTATTAAAACAAAGAGTGTGGCTTTCCAAAAACGCCCAAAGTTATATAGATTTATATGAAATAACAACCAATCTTTATATTATTTATTTTCCATAAAAGACTGTATATTTCATAATCAATTTTATATTATTATTATTATTATAATTTATTTCAGTAGTTTTTTTCCTTGTTATATGGTTGAAATTTAATTATACAAAATAATTTTAATATGGGCTCATAACTAAATATATGATTATTTAAATAAATATAAATGTTTGTGATTTTTCATATATATGGAAGTTAAGAAATTGCTTGATAAGGTTTAAGATCTACATAAACCATTTTTTTTTTAAATTCATGCTTACAAATCAAATTCATTTTTATTTAACTAAATATAATAATATTATTAGTTTTTGGTTTGATTTGTGGAATGGTTATATACAATTTAACGGTGGTTGATACATAAAAAAAATGTAATTATAACGAATTTATTTTAACAACTTACAAATGTTAAAAAACAAATAGTTTCTTTTTGTAGACTACATAATTTTGGTCAACCTCTTTTCCTACGGATATAATCCACAAACTTTAGACATTTACCTTTACCAAAACAACACCTTAGACCAATAATCACATTGCGTATTGCTCGCAATAAGCATTTACATCTACATTGTTGAACAAAACCGTGCAAAAATTAATACTCTCACATGTTTAATGGTTAATATTTGGTGATGACAGTTGACACTAACTTAAATTAATCGAGCGAACAATAATTTTTTATCGTAAGTATACATCGGAGGTTCTACATAGCAAATGAAACTACGTGTTTGTTTTATATAGAGATAAATTTCATATATACGGTCATTTTTTGAAGAGAAATTAAATTACCTTCTACCTTTTATGCTTACAATTATTCCTACCCATTCACCATTCAATTTAATTTTATTTGATATATTCCTAATATAGCTTTAATGAGTTAGTTAAAAAAATATGGAATGATGACACTTGTCATAATTTTATTGGGTAGATAAATTTGTAGACATAAAAAGTAGAAAACAATTTAATTTTTTTTTAAATGACAAGTGATATTTCCAATTGATAAATTGATTCATCCACTTAAAATGTATGTTTTAACAACTTGTACGTTAACTGTAAAGATGTTGTACCTGTGGATGAATCAAATTATTAAATGGAAATATAATTTCTCTTTTTAAATAACTAAAAAAAATATTTGAAAATTGGAAAGTCAATTTTTTCTTTTATTATTAACATATTTGTGGACCTGTTTGGTGCTAATATATCATTTTTGTTAATTATTAATGATAATGATCTTGGTCTATCCGTCATGACAAGGAACTTTCTCCGTCATTTCCGTGGTAGTTACTTCATCCCTATCGTGACGTAATGGTCTTATAATCCAATCGATATTTAAACATACATCTATAACAGTATCCTAAATTAAATGCAAAAAAAAAAGTACAAAAGAACAAATGATCTTATAATCCAATCGATATTTAAACATACATCTATAACAATATCCTAAATTAAATGCAAAAAAAAAAAAAAAAAAAATACAAAAGAACAAATGAAACCCCACACGGTTTTCATCGAAGCTACCTTTGCTTGGGCAGAAAGAACAAGGGTATAATCGTCGATTCACCTTCGGTCTCCGGAGTCTTCTAGAATCTTACTTCAAGTCTCCTACTCTTCCCGTTTAAAACTAACCCGCGACAACACGACCCTCTTAAGCAAATCATAAATTACTTTGATTAACCCAAATTCACATACATCAAGATCAATGGAGTGGAGTAACAACAACATGGAGTGGAGTGACAGTAACCGTGGTAGCAACAATCGTGGCCGTGGACGAGGCCGTGGTCGGAACTATGGAGGTGGAGATGGTGGCGGTCGGAGTTATGGAGTCTCACAAGATGGTGGCGGTTGCAACTATGGTGGCAGAGGCGGAGATGGTGGCGGTCGCAACTACGGTGGCAGAGGCGGAGATGGTGGCGGTCGCAACTACGGTGGCAGAGGCGGAGATGGTGGCGGTCGCAACTCTGGTGCTGGTTACTATCCCCGTGGTGGTGGCCGAGGTAGAACTAGCCCACAGCAGTACAGTAATCAAAATCAGGAACAGTACGGGCGGGGTAGGGGTAGAGTATCTGACGGTGGCGGTCGCGGCGGCGGTGGTGGTCAACAGTCGTACTGGACTCCTGCTAGGCAGAATGCGGATCGGGCACCGGATCATCCCGGTGGCGATCGAGAAGCAAAACGGAGTCCTGTTGGATCTGGTCAATCAGTCGAGTCTCCATCTCAGGCTCTCACTCATACTCAGAACCGCGTTGCTGGTACGTATTCTATATCGGAAATCCCTTTTAGGCTATTCATCCATTAAAGAACTTACTCTGTTTCAATCGTTGATAAATTTTGTTTCTTTTTGATGAATATGTTTGCTTTGATTGAGGTTTTAAGTTGACTGATTACTGTTTTCGTATTGAAAAGCTATTATCTGTACTCAAATTGATATATTATACTTGCTATATCTCTCAATTAACCTAAGAATTCACGATCGTATTTTATGATTTGATCCCAATTCTTCTATCATGTGTTTAAGCTTGAAAACCATTATCTCTCATAACTCCATGTCTCTGATAAAATTAACAAAACGACGACACTTTGTCGCCAATCCCTATCTGTTACTCCATTCAGATTCTTTTTTGTTTTGAATTTTCAGACCTTCAGATTCAGGAAGTCCCCAATCGTGTATCACCTTCAAATGACGATGGAGAACATGCTAATGTGCCAATTAAGCGTCCTGACCATGGCACACATGCCATGAGATTCGTGAAGCTTCTTGTGAACCATTTTCCTGTGAAGTTCATTCCATCAAAGACTATACTACGTTACGATGTTGATGTCAAACATGATGTCCCTTCCTCAAGTCGCTCTGCAAAAAAATCAATTCCAAAAACAGAGCTTCGATTGATCCAACAGAAACTCTGTTCTGATAACCCTAATCAATTCCCCCTACTCCAAACTGCATACGATGGTGAAAAAAACATCTACAGTGCAATTTCATTACCCGAGGGGATTTACAATGTTCAACTAAATGGTCGTTCTTACTCATGCTCCATCAAATATGGAAACGAGTTAGCTCTTTCAAAGCTTCAAGATTTCTTGAAAGGAAACTCCACGCAGATCCCACGTGATGTGTTGCAAGCTCTTGATGTAGTAATGAAAGCAAATCTTTTCAGGGAAAAGGTTTCAGTTGGAAGAGGTATGTATCCACGTGTCCACAGACAAGAAGATGACCTTGGTTATGGTATTGCAGCATTTAGAGGCTCTCAACAAAGCCTAAAGCTCACTAAGAATGGACTAGTCGTGTGTTTGGACTATTCTGCCATTCCTTTCCGCAAAAGAATGCCTGTTATTGACTTTCTCATGGAGTCCATTCCCAACATTCGTGATGTTAGTGAGATTGGAAGATTTGGGAACATTGTTGTTAAAGCGCTGACTGGATTAAGAGTCAGTGTGACTCATCGTCGTACAAATCAAAAGTATGTTGTGTCTGGATTAACAGAAAAAGCCACAAAGGATATTTCCTTTGTTCTTGAAGATCTTGAAGGGAAGAAAGAACCCGAAGTTGTCATGCTTACAGATTACTTCAGAGAAAAATGGGGGAAAGAGATTAAGCATAAGGGTATTCCTTGTTTGAATTTGGGAAGTAGTAAGAAACAAAATTATGTCCCTATGGAATTTTGTTTTTTGGCTGAGGATAAAAGATATCCAAAAGAGCAATTGGGTAAAGAAGCTGCTAGAATACTCAAAGATTTATCTCTTCTCAATCCGAATACTCGTAGGAATGAGATAAGAAGCATGGTTCGTGACGAATATGCACCTGGCAAAAACGGGTATGTTGTTTTTTATTCTATGGAATTACCGATTCCATTCCTTTCGGTGTTTTTTGATTCCTTCTTTTTGTATATTGTAGTGCCAATTGCATCAAGCATTTTGATGTGGAAGTCGGAATGAGCATGACAGAAGTAGACGGGCGAGTGATGGCCCCACCACAGCTCAAACTCGGTTCCTTAAATGGAAAAACAATGACAACAACAGTTGACAAAACGAAATGTCATTGGAATCTTCTCCAAGGAAGAACATTAACCCAAGGAAAATCTTGCGAAAGGTGGGCCCTCATAAACTTCAACCGTGACAACCGTCAAATGAACCAACAAGTCGACTATTTCATCGGAAAATTAATCAACCGATGTCACAGCATCGGAATCCAAATGTTTGACCCTCTCTTTGTCCACCACACCACCATGAGAGAATTCTCAGACATAAACCGACTCGATCGTCTTCTCAAACGAGTCACGGAAGAATCTAGAAGGTCCACCAAAGAACGCCTCCAGTTAATCGTCTGCATTATGTCGGACAAAAACGACGGCTACAAATACCTCAAATGGGTATCTGAAACCCAAATCGGTGTCATCACACAATGTTGTTTATCCTTCAACGCCTTCAAAGCAAACGATCAGTTTCTCGCAAATTTAGGAATGAAAATCAACGCGAAATTAGGCGGAAGCAACGTCGAGTTGATCGAAAAGTTCCCACGTTTCAACGGTCCGGATCATTTCATGTTCATCGGAGCCGATGTAAACCACCCCGCTCCGTCCAACGAATCCTCGCCATCTGTCGCCGCCGTTGTCGGCTCCGTCAACCCCACCGCCACCCGCTACGCCGCCCGCGTCTCCCCGCAAACCCACCGCAAAGAAGAAATCGTCAACTTCGGAAGCTTATGTGTTGACCTGGTCAACACTTATTACAACATAAACGGAACAAAACCCAACAAGATTATCGTTTTTCGTGATGGTGTAAGCGATGGTCAGTTTGACATGGTTTTGAACAAAGAAATGGTGGATATGAAAAAAGCGCTTTATGACAAAAGCTATCGACCCGCGATTACATTTGTGATTGCGCAAAAGCGACACACGACGCGGTTGTTTCTAAACAACGGGAATGAAGTCGGGAATGTGCCACCGGGAACGGTTGTTGACACGACAATTGTTCAACCTTTTGAATTTGATTTCTATCTTTGTTCTCATTTTGGTGGAATGGGAACGAGTAAGCCGTGTCATTACTCTGTGATTTGGGATGAGATTGGGTTTTCGTCTGATGAGATGCAAAAGTTGGTGTACCATTTGTGTTATGTGTTTGCGCGGTGTACGAAGCCGGTGTCGTTGGTTCCGCCGGTGTATTACGCGGATCTTGTCGCGTATCGCGGTCGGATGTTTCAGGAGGTGGCGGCGGAATCGGAATCGGGGACTCCGGGGTCGGTTCCGGCGTCGTTTGATCGGTTTTTTTATACCGTGGAGCAGAATTTGAAGGATGCGATGTTTTTTGTGTAAGGGTTGAAGGGTCGAAGTGCCGATACGCAGGTCAAACCTCCTTGCCTTTTATGGAATTAAGGAGTTTGTGCGTGAATCTAATGCATTTCGTGGTTTTTTATTTTGGTTTGGTTTTTATTTACTTTTGTTATGTTTTAAGTGTGTTGAAAAATATGAAGTTGTCTTGTGTGGTTTTTGATGTTTTGCCTTTCATATTCCACGTAGGTGGTTGAAGGGTGAAGTTTTTAGTTGGAGTCTTATGTTATGTTCTATCTTCTTACGAATGTATTAAAGCTGTGTGTTTTTGTTTTAATTTTAATGTTTAATCCTTTTACTTTGGTTATTGGCTCATTGTATTTTAACATTATGTTTTACTTATTAGGATTCAAGTTGGTTTTGGAACCTGGTTATTAGTCTTAAATCAGATGAATATACTTGGTTTACAGCTGGATTTAGAAATTTCTTTTGGTAATTTAAAATAATTGAATTGAATATATTATATTAAATATATTCAAGCTCTTCCAAATTCGAATGGGCCACGGGAAACGGGGAAAGACCGAAAGAGTGCAAACTCTAAAACGAACTAGATTCTGTAGCTTGGCTGCTAGAATCGGGGGCAAAACATCACTTTAGTCGTTGGAATAGTCATTTAATAGTAGCATTTTTGTACGAGAGTAAAGTAATTTGTATAAAAAAACACAAATAAAATATATATATTTTTTAGAATATTTTAAAATGTTTTGAATAAAAATTACAAATAAAAATATCACCTTCCTAAGACATTTTTAAAAATGTTTTGATTGATATTCCAACTTATGTTTTTTATTCATCAATTTAATATGTATTTTCAAATGCCCGAACTATCCGATTCGTTCTATTCGAAACTCGGAAATTTTACCCGATCAACGCCCTTAGTTAGAATGTTTATTTATCTTTCATCTCATTTTTTTATCAGGTTATAAAAATAAGAAAATAGTCATCTTTCATTACTTTTTATTTTTATTTTAAAATAAAAATTAATTAAAACAAAAATATTTTATTACTTAGAAATAAAAATTACATAATAAAACCTAGAAAACATAATAAAAAATTACATAATAAAAATAATAAACCATTATTAAAATAATACATCACTTTGAATTGCCGTCCTCATTATCCGAATCCTCGCTCGAGTTCTCGACGAACATATTTGAATATTCATCTGATTCGTCAAATAAATCATCGTGCCAAAACTCGACCTTAGGTTGTATGTGAGCCCCATAAATATGCTCTACAAAATCCACACGAAGGGCATAAATGTCGCGAACATGTGCTCTTCTTCTTTTGCCCTATACTCTTGCGTACCAACAACTACTTCTTGTAACACCCGTTTTCTAGAATAGATTACATGAGGATTCAGAGGGGCCAAAGGTAAGATTTTTGGGAAAAATCTAGTGTCAAGACGTGGTCAATGGAGCACCACGACGTGACATGTTAATTGCATGAAACACACGTTTTGGATGGCTTCCACGACATGGCAAGAGGAAGACCACAACATAGGACTGCTGATAGTCCCAGGGTTTCTTCCATATTTAAGCACCCAATATCAAGGATTAGGGTATCCTCTTTAACCTCCAACCATTTTTCCAGGAAAACCTTGCCTTCATGGTAGTTTAGGAGCTTGTTTACTTGATTGAAAGCCTTGTTCTTGGATTTTGGTAGAACTTGAGGAAGGAGAAAGATCATTTTGATGCAAGGGAGCAAGGTACCAACTTGGAATCATCATCCCCTTCATATTTTTGAGTTGTTAAAGGTATAAAGCTCTCAACTTGACCTTTGTTCTTCTTAATGCAAGTTTAAGTTCATTTTTTTAAATGATTTTGGTCATTTCCTTGGATGCTCTTGGAGTTTGAAGAACTCTAGAGTTTGTGATGGCTTTCTAAGCTCCATATGATTCTGAGGAAAAAGAAAAAGAGGCATGTTTGAAGCATAGATCTTGCCTTGTGGTGGAGTCATAATGGATAAAGTTGAAAACTTTATCCATTAAATCATTGAAATAGAATAGATATTGTCACACCCCCGAACGAGACGGCGGAAATGTCTGGGGGCTTGTTCGTTACTTCATCCCTGTAGTATCATCACATAGTATATAATTGAAACATAACATCATCATCATTACATATGTAATATAACAACATACATTGTTTACATCGAGTATTGTGTTTGAATATTACATGCCAAAATAATTAAAGTATGATGAAACAAAATATAACAAAATATCCATTAGTTTGTTCAGCCCAACCTGTTTCAACGGTTTCCTGAGAATACAAGTTAATTTATAAAGGTCAACATAAAAATGTTGGTGAGTTCATAAGCATGTTTGAGAAAATGATTTGTATAATTTTGTAATCACCAAAAAATCCTATATTTTCTGAAAACAGTTCAGTATGTTTGTGTCCGATCTTGTATTAATGCATGTATATTATTGTTTACTAGTATGCAAAAGAAAATGAAGAGAATGAAAGAGAATGTACAGAGAATGCCCCCATACAACCTTATGTTGTCTAAAAGAGAATGCTGGTATACCAACCCCCGAGGTTGAGTACCGACACGAATATGTTCTTGACTAATCCATTTAGAAAAGAGAATGGTCTCCCGTAAATTTGAAATGTTAATTCCTCTAAGTGAGTTGCTATAACCATACTAAATAATGACAATTTTGCCTGTCATGGCGTTGTTGGACACCGAAGGAATAGAATAAAGTTTTCGTCACCCTAGACTGATTTAGAGTAACTGTAGCGAACAACTCAGGTGTGGGGTGTCATCCACAAATCCCCGTTGTCCATCCAAGAGACTTTGGTTATAACTACATGTTAGGCGTGTCAAACCCAACAAATAAAGGGGTAAAATAACTCCTTAAACACTACTACTTTGTACTAGAAATGTAATGCAAGGTAAGTAGGGTCAATCCACAGAGACACGGAACAAATGTTTATACCTTTTTGCGGAAGGTACAATAATGGTCACATAAATGGGGGGTTGGTATGGAATGATTTAAACAAAAGAATAAAGCAATAAGTAAATGATCAATTAAATGAAACAAATTCAGGATTTGTGAGAACTCCAACTCTATGCAAGACAAATTAGCAATGTGATTTCATGGATGACAAGATATTTGTTTAATTCTATCTAAGTTGGTACTTGAAAGTGTTAACAAGCTCTAACACTTCCCATTCACCACAATAATTAACCAAAACAAGCTCTTTGATTAATCCTAACCTTACTAACCTAATCTAAACAAGCTCTTAGAATTGGATTGAAAGGTTGCTTTAAGCTTTATGTGAATGTTCCCAACAACACTCAATACTCCTCACAAGCTCGGGAGCGTAAGAATGTGTGAAAAGATTTACACTAATTTCATTCAATAGAAATCAGATTAGTGCTTGTTACCTAGTCTAATTTACAAAACAATTACGGATTTTGCAATTAGATAACTTGAATGATCTAACCCTAATTCAAATGGCCAATAAGAATCACAATTAGAATCAAACATTCGATTGAAACAAAATCAAATTCACTAGATAGAAATTGAAAGCAAACATCAAGTCACATGATTGAAATCACAACTAAGAAGTCAAGACATGAAGTTGGAGAAACTAGGGTTCTAGCCACTCATGGCTAGAACAAGATCACAAATCTAGAAAATGAAATTAAAGTTCTTACAAAATAAAATCAAATGTTCCCAAGTGTTAATCAACTTCAAAATCCTCAAGAAATTCGCCTTCTCTGCTCCGAAAGTCGACCCCCTCAAGAAAAAATCGGTTCCCCGTTTTAAGAATGGTGAAAAACTGCTTTAAAACCCGCATTTACGTTTACACGGCCCGTGTAAATTAACACTGTTATTTACATGGCCCGCGTAAACGCAAAAATATACTGTGCAGAAATCTACGTTTACACGGCCCGCGTAAACGCAAGGCTTCCATTTACACGGCCGTGTAAACGTCTGTAAAGCCAAAATCTTCGTTTCTTTGATATATTGCTCATCGGTGCTCCGCAAGTCCCGAAATTTTGTCCGTAACTCTTATTTACCTCCTCCAACAATATCATACCTCCAAAATTCCCTGAAATATCACAAAAGTATTTGAATGAAGTTTCCTCATGAAAAATCCCGAAAAACATGCAAAATGCATGAGTTTAAGCCTAAATGCAATGTATTTTTATGAAATAAAGCTACAAAATGGGTACATGAAATGCACCTAACAAATCTCCCCAAGCTTAAACCTTTCTTGTCGTCAAGAAAGAACAAGAAAATTTAAACTAGAGAAAATAAAATAGAATAGAAGAAAAGAAAATTAAAGTTAAAACTATTTGAAACTTAATGCATGAAATCAAAACAAACATGAAAAGATCCAACCCAATTACCCTGTTTTGTACCATAGTTGAGAATGTACCTGTCATACCTTGAGTTAACTTGGCTTTAATCTCAAAATATTATATGATAATAGAGACAAGACTTTGGCCACTCCCTAGTACAACTCAACAGAATCAAAGATCACAACACTTATTCCTTTTCGATATCATAAAGTCAATTCTTGGAACAAATTATGGTCTTACTCTCGTGAAATTATATGTGACAAAACATGCTCAACCATCTTTGTTTCATAAAATATAATAATGTCCGATTCCAGCTGTTTGTTGGTTAACAACAATCTTTTTCTGAAAAATACTTTCTAAAAATTCCCTAATATTTATCCAGATTGGTTACAAACTTCAAACCACTTACACCAGTCGAAGTAATTAACATTCAGTCCCATGTCATAAATTCAAATCCAAGTCCAAGAGAATCTTTTGACAGCCAAGTATTTTTCCTAAACACAATTTCTAATTAAACTATAAACATAACTATATACAAACTTCCTAATTACATTTTTTTTACAAATAAAGCTCATGACTTTCTTTGAAATCCGTGTAACGGGCTTCCAACCAACACATCCAAATCAAATGACCTTAGTGTGCTAGATTTGAAGAGATCCCTTGGGTTTACTTGCCCGAACCTCAAAGGCCACAAATTAGCTTTATTTGCTATTATTAAGTTCATGACTTTCTATGGAACCCGTATAGCGAACTTTCAACCCAATCAATCCCAAACAATTTAGCTTTAGGTGATTAGGTGTAGAACACCCCTCAGAGTATACTTGTTCGAATCCCAAAGGTCACAAATTAACTTAATAATAGTTTTTTTTTTATTTTTTTTATTTTTTTTATATAAGATCTATTATTATTATTATTATTATTATTATTATTATTATTTAAATACAAATAACTAAGTTAACACATAACACTTAATTTATTTATTTATTTGGCCGATTTCTTTATATTTTCGTCCTTGACTTTTCTGTTATGGGACATCTCACGGTCTATTACCGTGAGGGACTTCTAGACATTTTTCGGGGGACTAAATGTTAACATGCAAAAACCCGTAAGTATAGTTGAAAGCTATGTCCTCAAGTAGGGTATATAAAAGGGAATAAGTAGAAAGGACTTTTAAGAGCGCTGGAAGGCGGGACATTGAGATTTTTGCATTCTTTTTATGAACTTTTGAATTTGGCATTTTGAGTTCAATTGAGCATTTACTACTCATAAGACCAGTCATACGTTCCAAAGAATTGACTCATACCTGCTTTTATGCTCCAATGTTGACAATCTTCTCACTTTCTGTTTTGCACAAGTAGCTTCGGGAAGTGTGTTCGTGTGTGATTAACTTGCTTTTAGATTTTTCAATAAAAAGAGCAAGCCAATTTCAAGGCACATGACTCATTTACCAGCTCAACTGTTTTGAAAAGTTTCGGTTGCTTAGGATTGGATCGTTTTTTTTATGCAATGAATGCAATGCAAAATTTTAGATGCAAACAAATTGCAAAGAAAATAATAAAAATTAGAATAGAAAGAAAATCTTTTTGGTTTTTTTGAAAAATTTTCCATGCAGAAAAAAATGAAAAAGAAAATGAAATGAAAATTAATGCAATATGTACAAAACTACATGCAATGGGATTTATGCATGGATGGATGCCCCTCCCCAAGTTTAAAATAAGCATCGTCCTCGATGCTTGGAGAGAGGTATAGTCGGCCTATTGAGAGTAGGATGGTGGAGGATGGTAGTTGGGTTGAGAATGAGTTCAAAACAGTTACAAATGCACACCAATTGAATTTTAAGTAAAATATGAACGATTAAAGATATGGAAAGAATTTACCGAATCGTTCTTGGAGCCTCGCAATTGTGGTGTGAACCTACTCTTCATCCTCCTCAAGCTACCCGTGAAGTATTTTTGGAGCCGGAGATTCATTTTCTAGGCATAAAAAATAAGTTAAAACCATTTGGGACATTAAAAAAAATTAAAATTTACCAAAGACTAAAAAGTTTTAAAAGAAAGGACAAAAATAACCCCGGGTTGCCTCCCGGTTAGCTGCCCTTGTTTTAAGTCGTTGGCTCGACTTGGCCCCTAAATGTGCTTTGTTCTAAGTAGGTGGGCCTTTACTGTTGGATTAGTGTCTAAGTCCATAACTATTTTGGTATGTACTTGACCCGATTATGAGCATGGTCCTTTTGGGTTGCCTTCACCATAGCAATATGTAGGATGAATTAAGGAGAGAGAGGTTTAAATATGATTTATTAATATATTATGAGAATAATATATTAAAGGAGAAATCATATTGTTTAATTAATATTAGTCACTAATTAATTATGAATTAATTTTGTGGCTAAAAGAGATTAATTAAACTTAGGGGACTGGACTGCAATTATTGGATAATTGAGTTATTGGGCTAAGGAATGCTAAAGGAATAAGGGGTGAACGAAATTATGATGGAAGCCCATCATATTTTCTTCCATGGCCTTATCCAGAAAGTTCCATGGGCTGCTTAGAGTTTAAGCTGTCCATTAGGGTTTTGACTGAAACCCTAGCAGCCCACACAAGTATATAAAGGACCCCTTAGGCCCCAAAAACGGGGACAACTGATTCTCTAGGGTTTCTAGTCGTTTTTTGGGCAGCCTCTTTCCTTCTCCTCTTCATCCAAGTTGTATATGGTGTTTGTGACTCCATTAGAGGTGCAGCACTTGAGGCACTAAGCTTTTGAAGCCAATCCAAGCAAGGAATTGATTGTTATTGCTATATAACAATCAAAGGTAATTCTCTAAACCCTAATTCAGTTTATAACATGTTAGATCTAAGTTTATTAGTCTTGGATTCAAAGCATGTACAATAGAGAAACCTAGATCCAAGCATTAGGGTTTGTATGAGCACATAGGATTGTTTCTTATGTCTAAAACCCATCCGTGGTATCAGAGCCTTGATTGGTTTCAGTTGTATGTGATGCTTAACTGTTTTGTTTGCTTAAAAAACGAGTTTTTTGCCTCTGCCCGACACAACTCGGCGAGTCAGTATCTGGACTGGCGAGTTGGCCCTACTCAGCGAGTCCAGGTCTGACTCGGCGAGTCAGTGCGTCAGGCAGAGGGTATTTCGGGATTTAGCTGCTGTTTTGACTTGGATTTGATGCTTAAATTGTTTTATGAAGCTAAAATTCGAATTTTATCTTAATTATATGTTTATCCTTGCCAAAACAATAGATAATTTCAAATCTTTTAAATATTGGTTGTTTATGTGATATATATGGATTATTTAAAGTTATTTGGTAATTATCTAATGACTAAAATAAGATTAGGTCAAATGTAGATAATTATGAAATTAATTGTTTAATTTGAATTATTTGTTATTTGATCCCTAATGTTTTGAAATGTTTCAAAACTTGCCCTCAAGTTTTGGAATTTAAAAGTTGATTATAAGTTTAATTTTGAAATGTCAAATTCTAAAACCCTAGTAATTTGAAAAGTTCGAATCACACCCTTATGGTTTTGTTAATTAATTAAAGTGTATAATTAAAAGTTATTTAATAAACCCATAAAGTTTTTGGTTTACATTTAATTAAATTAAAAGTATAATTTACTAAGTTAAACCACCTAGTATTTTAAAAGTGTAAAATACACCCTATACTATATATAACATTAAAAGTCTAGTATTATATATGAGTAAACAGTCAGTCTTACCGTTAGTAGGCCTCATTCACGGAGCTGGTCTATAAGGGGTGTTTAAGGAAATTGCCTATAAAATGTCGATTGAATGGGTATCCACTGTTACCCACCGCACTCTTGACTAGTGGAGGGTCGTTAGCCGAACAGGTAGGATAGGACAGAAACCTTCCATTATAAGTATAATGAAGTACAAAGTAACTAAATGCTTTTTCAAATTCCCAAATCATAGTTACTTTAGGAAAAATGTGAAATTGTATGCTAATCCATAGAATTACACTTCGTACCCCTGTCAAACGTTAGTGGAGCGTGTGTGGTTAACCGACACACTAATTTGGGGATGACATTGGTAGCGAAGGGTGACTCGATGTTTGTCATAGATCAATGGAGCGTGTGTGGCTAACCGGCACATTGATTAGGTGATACTAGCATTGGGTGCACCACGTGATTCGTATGGTTATTCACACCTTGTTTGTGATCCCCGACATCCCAGTCACAAATAGTAGGGCATAATCGAGATTAAACATGCCATTGAAAAGTTCAATGAATCTCAAAAGATCTAGGAATTTCAATTCATTTAAAACTTAATCTTCCTTTTCGTTTTTCATGGTGGAAATTGGTAAATCGTCATTTACCTACCTTCAAATATTTTGCAACTAGATTACGACATCCCTTTTCTAGGTTGTAGAATATTGTGTTGGATCCTAGCTTGATGTTTCATTTGGGTGTTACATCAAGAATTCTAATCAACATAACTTGAATTTTCTCCCGTTTTGTAGATGTCTGAATCTTACAATGGTCTTCCCAAATCCTTTGGAACAAGCTTTCCAAATGAAGATGACGTTCCGAGATACGATCAAGGAAATGAGAGTCATGCTTCACTTCCTCCACCTCCTCCAATCGTTCTCCCTGACCCACAAGTTCAAAGGCTTGAAAAGTTCAAGCTCACTCAAGCCCTTTTGGCAAGTAAACACGAAGATGGGAAACCTGTGTGTGCACACGTCTTAGAGATGAAGTCACACATTGATAGGTTAAGCATGTTGGGTGTCGAGATTTCAAGCGAGTTGGCTGCTGACTGGGTTCTTCAGTCACTTCCTGAATCATATAGTGAGTTTGTTAGAGAGTACTATATGATGGATCACGACGTGACCCTCATTAATCTCACCTATTTGCTTATAGCTGCTGAATCAGCAATGATTTGGCGTGCTGGTCAAGCAAACTTGTCTGGTGAATCAAACTCCCAAACTTCAATGGACACTGGCAACATTGGAAGTGCAGAAAGAACTAAGTCTGTGATTGTCCGATGTGCTGTGCCAAAGGAGTCCATTTGCTTTTATTGCCAAGAGAAGGGGCATTGGAGACGAAGCTGTCCTAACTACCTGAGAGATCTAAGAGATGGGAGAGTCAAGACGTATGGCTCTGCTTCAGGTAAAATCCATTATCTAACTCTTTTGAGTTCCTATTCTAGATTCTTAATACATGATGTGATAAGATTACATTTTGATGTTTTGTAGGATCGAAGAAAAGAGAGGAAGCTTGAGGGAAGAAGTGAGTTGAATCTAATCATGAAGAAATGGATTTCGATCGCATTACTTGAAGAATGGATTCTTGAGCTACTACTTGGAGTTAGAATAGATTGTTAAGAAATATGTAATAACATAGTTTTTCAATTGAATTGCATTGTAAGGACAAATTTTTTTTCCGCAATAAAATGAATTTTGATTTTATCTTATTTATTTATCCTTGCGATGGCATGTATGAAAAAATTGATGTTTGAATGTTTCTATTATTAGCAACAATGGATTTGATTCTTAATTATGTTATTTGTAGACATATCAAAAGTTTACCAAATAGGAAGAGTTTCTCATCACCCAAGTTTCAATTGGACAGAAACTTGGAATCATGCAACGTGTATTGTATGATGAATGAAAAACTTTCACATTTGGGAAATTTAGACTATTTCTTTGACAAAGTGTCAATTGAAGGACACTAGGTCGTACGTTGATCAAGTCTACCACAAGAGTGACAAAGATATTCGTCATGATTTACTAAAGTTTAGTAAATATGGTTATACTTATAATATTGAGTATAACTCTGAGTTGACTGAAATAGTTTCAATCAATAGCAGAACGAATAAGAAGAATCAAGAAGGCAGAAAGATAAAAGTTTCTCCATTCTAAGAAGAAGGGAGAGTACCTTTTATTGTGTTTTATGATGAAGTCTTAATGATTAAGAACCATATCTCAATTGATCCTCTAAGTGAGTCTTAGTGCATTTGCATGTCTAAGAAGAGGAATCGAGAATTGTAGAAATGGTTAAATCAAAGAGTCAATCATACTTCGTTCCAATATCAAGTCTTAGAGTCATACTCCAAGATTGTGACATTGAGTGACAAGTCTTAAGTAGGTTTATAACACTCATCAAATGTGGAATTTGGAAAAGTTTTCTTATTCTTGCACATTAGAAATTGGTAAGTTGTGATGTCTTGGATAAGACAAAGACCAACTAGGACCAATTTGTGAAGTGTTTTGTCTTGATAAGAACTACACTAACTCTTGAATATTTGCTTTGTTAAGAAATGTTTCTTGACAAGAGAATCTTATATGTCAAGGAGTCAGTGGGAGTCTTAATGGTCTTGAAAGGTTTCAAGAACAAATCAAGAATATACCTTATCGATCATCACTAGCACACGACTTGAGGTTTGCAACCTATCGTGCTGACATTATTTTGTTTTTGTGCCATTCCAATTGAGTTAATTGCGTATGTCAGTTCTATGAGTTCTCATTTGAATGCATACTAGAGACTTAGTCGATGGAAAGTACATTGATATGTAAGG
This sequence comes from Lactuca serriola, assembly GCF_051521515.1. Lineage (NCBI taxonomy): Eukaryota > Viridiplantae > Streptophyta > Magnoliopsida > Asterales > Asteraceae > Lactuca > Lactuca serriola. Next base: position 35,185,442 of record NC_136411.1, read on the forward strand.
ACAAGTTACTAAAATACTTGGAAGACATGGTGGGAACTTGTGTTACCATAAGGCAAGAAATCAAGATTAAGAAAGTTCAGTCCATATGAGTTTGGATTTGTCGCAAACCTTGGTTTTGGCAAATTCACATGGATAGGAACTCATACACCATAAAATCTAAGTGTCATAAGATTCCCTCCTTCATGAAAATGAGTGTGAGGAAATGCTTTCACTAAAAGAGATTTTAAGAAGATAGCGATTGTGAAAATTGTATTCTCAAAATTTGATTATGGTTACGGTATCCCTTTTCATAGTTCGAATTATGAGATTTGGCAATTAGTTTCAACATTTGGAACTTAGTAACATAAGTTCTGAATTGTTTAAACACACATATGAGCTATCTAAGACAAAGGTGTATAAGGTTAAGAAGCCTAGATAAAGGCTTATCGAAGCATCTGGTATTAGAAATATGAATTTCAGAAATTCAATAGGCATTGTTTTCTGAAAGTTCATTTGTTTTCTGAATACATATCAAAGCTAGTGGGAGCATAAGTGTTATGCTTATATGATAATAATCATCATGATAGTGGGAGCATAAGTGTTATGCGTGTATGATTATTATGGCGAGTATTGCAAGTTAGCAATATTAATTATAGAAAAACAAAGATTCAATTTGCAAAGTTGCATGGGTTGAAAAGTTGTTTTAATATAATTAAGGGAGAGAATATTATACTTTGTTTCAAAATCTAAAGCTTAGATTGAGAAATTTTAATATTTTCAGTCAAAGGATACATTGTGTGTTCTTAAAATTCGATTATGATTACGGCATCCCTCTTCATAGTTCGAATTGTGAGAACATGACACATAAAATATTATGGCAAAAGATTGGTAAAGTATCATATCTTTATGTAAGACATTATGCATCGTGTCCCATACGCTTCGGGTATAGGATCGATTGCAAATGCTATAATATTTTACCATTCTAAAATTTTCTAAATGTCTAGCGCATTAAGAGGGAAAAAGGACTAGAATTGGTTTTGACTAAAATAATTAAACAACTATCAAAGGATGATCCAAAGTTCGCTGAGGATTGGTCGCTTGTGAGTAGTTGGAAGTATGGTATTGGATGGACCATATCGACATTATTATAAATAGATAAGATTCTGTTAAGAATGAGTTGTCATATGGCCAATGTGGAAATGTTTCCATATTGGGAGTTGGATATTGAGATTCTATGCCTAGATTAGAAACTTTTATGCAGGAAGGATGTTCAAATGAATGTACTTTGAATGTGAGACTTCACGTCTATGGAATTGTCTTGTAACAATGTCCGATAGAGTACTTCATAATTTCATTAGCCAAGTCTTGGTGACTTTTGTGCTATGACTTTATGAAAGGATCGTTGCATAAGATGTTAGAATCTAGCATATTCTAATAGTAGCAAAGAACCGTGTGTTCTTACACTAATGATAAGGATTGGGAATTGTGAAATGAGCATCATTGAAAAGGTTTTTCAATTGATCTATTTCACAAAGTAAGGACCATAGGAAACATAGTGTGCATGCTTCATGCATGGGACAACTATTGTTGTAATTTAAGTAATAAGTTGATTTTCTGAAACAGTAAACGATAATAATGAGTAATCAATATGGTGGTTAAATAGAAGTGTTTTATTTACTCTCACATGTTTGAGGCCATATAGGATTAAGTATTATTGTTATGTTTCAATTTGCATGTTTTGACTTCCATAATAACTAGGTTATTCAAACATCCACAGTCGGTCATACGTTGGGAGTATGTATAAATAAAGACTGTCATGAATCTGTCTGTAGATTGTCTGAAGTGTTTAGACATAGCACAAGTTTGCTGCAGAGTTCATGAGTGCTTTGATAAGATTAGAGTATTGGATTAAACCCACGCTCACTTGGATCACTTCATAGATTTATCACAAGTGATTAGTGAGACGATAATATTGTATATTCTTGAAACCGAGACATGTGAGTTGTTATTTGTTGGTTGGTTGCACATTGATAATAAGTAAACGCACCAGTAACTTGGTGTTATAAAACTTATTGTTGTGTGTGATTCGATCAGTAAATGCAAGCGAGCATTTGAGTTGAAGTTTATCCATTCCTTTTACCCAAAGTGGGATAAAAGCGATATATGTGGGCCTCTCGATGATTTAGTGATGACACCTAAGCGCTTGGCCAAGCCGGGACTAAGTTGATGTGTTTAATTGTAGTCTGTTATCAGTCGTCATAAATCGGAAGTCGGGAAACAGTATAGAGAGAATGATTGAAATTCATGTCTTTTGTCTATACGATATCTTGAGAATGGAGGAATATATAATCCCTTATCTAGAGGACATGCTATCTGATAAGATCAGAGTTGACAACGACTTTTGAAAGCTACGATTGCTGATCAGGTTCTGAAGTCATACGGAAAATAGTTATTAGACTTATCCAAGTGGGTGACTGTTGGATTAGTGTCTAAGTCCATAACTATTTTGGTATGTACTTGACCCGATTATGAGCATGGTCCTTTTGGGTTGCCTTCACCATAGCAATATGTAGGATGAATTAAGGAGAGAGAGGTTTAAATATGATTTATTAATATATTATGAGAATAATATATTAAAGGAGAAATCATATTGTTTAATTAATATTAGTCAATAATTAATTATGAATTAATTTTGTGGCTAAAAGAGATTAATTAAACTTAGGGGACTGGATTGCAATTATTGGATAATTGAGTTATTGGGCTAAGGAATGCTAAAGGAATAAGGGGTGAACGAAATTATGATGGAAGCCCATCATATTTTCGTCCATGGCCTTATCCAGAAAGTTCCATGGGCTGCTTAGAGTTTAAGCTGTCCATTAGGGTTTTGACTGAAACCCTAGCAGCCCACACAAGTATATAAAGGACCCCTTAGGCCCCAAAAACGGGGACAACTGATTCTCTAGGGTTTCTAGTCGTTTTTTGGGCAGCCTCTTTCCTTCTCCTCTTCATCCAAGTTGTATATGGTGTTTGTGACTCCATTAGAGGTGCAACACTTGAGGCACTAAGCTTTTGAAGCCAATCCAAGCAAGGAATTGATTGTTATTGCTATATAACAATCAAAGGTAATTCTCTAAACCCTAATTCAGTTTATAACATGTTAGATCTAAGTTTATTAGTCTTGGATTCAAAGCATGTACAATAGAGAAACCTAGATCCAAGCATTAGGGTTTGTATGAGCACATAGGATTGTTTCTTATGTCTAAAACCCATCATTTACAACACATTAACCTTCTCACCACTTCCTTCAATTGAAAACTTATCTTCTACCTGACTTTTTTTTGAAAGCACCTGCTCACAAAAATCTAGGCATAAACAATTAGTAACACCGTGTCCCCGGCAACGGCGCCAATTTGTTTGGCGTGTCAAACCCAAAAAATAAAGGGGTAAAATAACTCCTTAAACACTACTACTTTGTACTAGAAATGTAATGCAAGGTAAGTAGGGTCGATCAACAGAGACACGGAACAAATGTTTATACCTTTTTGCGGAAGGTACAATAATGGTCACATAAATGGGGGGTTGGTATGTAATGATTTAAACAAAAGAATAAAGCAATAAGTAAATGATCAATTAAATGAAACAAATTCAGGATTTGTGAGAACTCCAACTCTATGCAAGACAAATTAGCAATGTGATTTCATGGATGACAAGATATTTGTTTAATTCTATCTAAGTTGGTACTTGAAAGTGTTAACAAGCTCTAACATTTCCCATTCACCACAATAATTAACCAAAACAAGCTCTTTGATTAATCCTAACCTTACTAACCTAATCTAAACAAGCTCTTAGAATTGGATTGAAAGGTTGCTTTAAGCTTTATGTGAATGTTCCCAACAACACTCAATACTCCTCACAAGCTCGGGAGCGTAAGAATGTGTGAAAAGATTTACACTAATTTCATTCAATAGAAATCAGATTAGTGCTTGTTACCTAGTCTAATTTACAAAACAATTACGGATTTTGCAATTAGATAACTTGAATGATCTAACCCTAATTCAAATGGCCAATAAGAATCACAATTAGAATCAAACATTCGATTGAAACAAAATCAAATTCACTAGATAGAAATTGAAAGCAAACATCAAGTCACATGATTGAAATCACAACTAAGAAGTCAAGACATGAAGTTGGAGAAACTAGGGTTCTAGCCACTCATGGCTAGAACAAGATCACAAATCTAGAAAATGAAATTAAAGTTCTTACAAAATAAAATCAAATGTTCCCAAGTGTTAATCAACTTCAAAATCCTCAAGAAATTCGCCTTCTCTGCTCCGAAAGTCGACCCCCTCAAGAAAAAATCGGTTCCCCGTTTTAAGAATGGTGAAAAACTGCTTTAAAACCCGCATTTACGTTTACACGGCCCGTGTAAATTAACACTGTTATTTACATGGCCCGCGTAAACGCAAAAATATACTGTGCAGAAATCTACGTTTACACGGCCCGCGTAAACGCAAGGCTTCCATTTACACGGCCGTGTAAACGTCTGTAAAGCCAAAATCTTCGTTTCTTTGATATATTGCTCATCGGTGCTCCGCAAGTCCCGAAATTTTGTCCGTAACTCTTATTTACCTCCTCCAACAATATCCTACCTCCAAAATTCCCTGAAATATCAAAAAAGTATTTGAATGAAGTTGCCTCATGAAAAATCCCGAAAAACATGCAAAATGCATGAGTTTAAGCCTAAATGCAATGTACTTTTATGAAATAAAGCTACAAAATGGGTACATGAAATGCACCTAACACTACATGCTACGATCGTACACTCAATAGGTGTTGACCGACACGTCTCGCTAGATCCTTAATCGAAATTTACGCGAAGAGAAACATATAAAGCACACTCCAGGCTTAATGAACCATGTAAGTGAACAACTGAGGCTCACTAGACATGTAAGTCATTTCAAGGCTCGAAAGGAATGAGATTATATAACATGGGCCCAAAATATATGTGAAAGGACACTAAGGCCCATCTCACATGTGTGTTATTTACAGGCCCAAATAGCACGCAAAGAGTATCCAAGGTCCATCGAGCATGTTAGTGAATAAGGCCCAATAAACATATAAAGAGTATTTAGGACCTATCAAGCGTATAAATGGGTCACCAAGTCCCAATAACCATGAGAATTACATAATTAGTTTGTTTGTTATTATATTGCTAGTTTTAGCTCAATTATTTATCAGAATGACATAAAAGGCCCACTTTTTGTAAAAATGACATTGTTGGTCCATTAAGCCAAAAATTTACATTTAAGGCCCGATTTTGGTAAAAAGAACATTTTAGGCCCCTTTTTAGAACAAAACTTGCATTTCACACTAGTTTTTGTAAAAATAACATTTTTAACTCACTTTTGTCAAAATATCATTTTTGGCTTGATTTTTATAAAAGTATGTATTTTCGGCCCATTATAGATTTTCATCTTTTTGGCCCAAATTTTTATAATTTCACAACTTTAACCCTTCTTATAAAAAATTTACATTTTTGGCGCAACTTTTTTGAAAATGACATTTAAGCCCACAAAAGATCAAAAATTACAATTTTTGGCCCAAAACCGTGAGAAGCCCAAATAAGGTCCATTTATGAAAATGTTTACATTTTTAGTCCTTCTAAGGTTTCAAATGTCGAAATTAACCATGTTTAGCAAAAAAAAATCCTTTTGAACCCCTTACTAGCTGTGAGTTACATAAATAACTCATTCTTTTTCCATTTTGTCACTTTTAGCCCCTTTTATGAAGTTTTTCTTAGCTTTAAGTAACTTATACGTATTTTAAAACCTTTTTCTTGTAAGATAAGTTGAAATAAGTGTTATGTTATACCAATATCATCATCTTTTAGTAGATCTTTAAGTTCATGGAGTTTACAACACATAAACACATATATAACTAGAAAAACACACAAAATCATGCATACACACATAGATCTACACGAAACAACTTGTATTCTCTCCTAAAACAAAGTGAAAATCGAAAATAGGGGGTATGAACTCACATTGCTTTGAAGCTTTCGGTTTTTGGTGAGGGAATAAGAAGATCTCGGCTTTAACAAGCTTTCTTGAAGTGATTTTGGAGATCTATGAAGTTCTAAGAGCATGGATAATGAAATGAAGTGTCAAAGAGTGAAGATTATCATAAAATGAAGTTAATCATCAAGATTAAAGAGTAGCTTACCAAATAAGTGATGATCTTTGAAGAAAATCATGGTGAACACCCTAGTTCATGAATTTTTGGAAGGAGAAGTGGTGAAATTTTCCTTGGGTTCTTTGGGAGGTATGAGAGGAATGAAGAATGTGTTCTAAGTTTGAAATGAAAAATGGTGGTGGGGAAGGCCTTACGGCCGAGAGTTAGAAGAAAAGGGAGGGAAGAGAGAAATTTGATGTGATGGTTGCATGGAGGAATGGGATTTTCTTGAAACATGAGGGGTAATTACTTGGAAGTCCTCTAGTTAATAATGAGGTGGCTCTTCCCTAATATTCCATTTATTATATATATATATATATATATATATATATATATATATATATATTGAAGACATAAGTTGGTCGAGAATGAGGGAAGGGAAAAGAGAAGGGAAAACTTTGGGCCATACTAGCTCATATATGACATTATAAGGCCCAAGTTGAGTGTTTTCGGCCCATTGGGTCCTTCTTATAGATTTACGGCCCAAAGGTGGTGAGGGGATGGGGCTTACAGCCCAATGAAGTCCAAGAAGTTAGTTCATGGCCCAATAGGGCTTATGAAACCATCTACAGCCCAATAAGGCCCATGATTACAAGATGAGTCATTTTAGGCCCACATGATCCAAAATACTTTAGTTTCATGAATATGGGTCAAATTAAAGCCCAATTAGGGTTCTAAGACTCAAAGTAATCAAATTGAGAGTTTATTGGCCCATTAGGCCCAATAAGAGGGTCCTGGTCCATCCTGAGGTGAACCGGGATATTTTGGGTTTCAGACCCATAGTTAAGTATATGAGAAGTATTGCATTAGGTTTTGGAACTTCACTCAGGAGTTTTGATTAAAATGGATGATTTTAATTGAGCATAGAGTATGATATCCGCTTATAGTACAAGTCTTACAATAGTTGATGCTTACATGAAAACAGAATTTCCTAGCTAAAATGCTAGTTGTGACATATATGAAGTTATGGGTTTAGATCTATAAGGATTAAGCACTTAATGAAGAATATGACAATCTGCCAGTTCCCACAACATGGTGGTTCTCTTCTTCGCGACTATTTTTTCCAGGTATTCCCACGATGTGGCCAAGAGGTATCCACATCATGGTGAGTGTGGACTTGGTTGATTGTTGACTTTTGTTGACTGTTGAACTTTTACTAGTTTAATTTTGGGTTAAAATTGAATGACTTGGGTTATTGATTAATGATTCATCTATATTTGGTGCCAATCGGGCCGTGGGAGTGATAAATGCATGGAATGAGGGTGTTGCTGTATTTCATTGGGTCTTCAATTTAGGTGAGTTTCCTCACTATATTACCTGTGTCATAAAATGGTGCATGCTAGACTAGCTGAGTCTTAATGTTGATTGTTGCATTTGTATTTTCCAAGTTGCTGATAATGCCAAGACTGCTGATAGTCCGTAGGGTTGCTGATAACCCATATGTATGTTAGGACATAGGGTTAGTGGTATGCTGGTTAGAGTACCAGGATGGTCGCTGGTCATCTAGTTGAGTGCCCAAAGGGTCGTATGCAATCTTGAATGATAGCCTGAGAACTCTTGATCTAGGCTTTCTTGCTTGTTCCTTATGTTGTTTATAGGTTATAAAATACATATACATGTGGAAAATCACTTAACATTTAAGGGCACATGCAACCTATAAAGGATCTATATCATAACACTTCGAAGGCAACATACAATGAACAACAAAACTAACATGAACCATAATGTAATCGAAAATACAAAGTTAGGGTTACATACCTTTGAATTGTTGTAGTAAACAATTCCTTCAATCCCTTGCTTTGTAGATCTTGGACAGCTAGATCCAAAAGTATGATGCCTCTAATGATTTGTACCTAAACCCTAGAACTAGAAGACAAGAGGAGAGATGAGAGGTTGGGAAGAAATTCGACTATTCTTATGGTAATGGGGGTGAACCGAAATAGCTGACCCAAGGGTCCCATTTATAGTTGCTTGGAAAACCCTAAAAACCTTAATTTGAAATAATAATAATAATATTTCAAATTCAGGTAGTTATCCAGTTTCTTAATTATCAAGAGGCTTCCAAAATGCCCTATTAGGGCATCCCAAACCCGTCCACATTATGGAAGGTTATAGATCCTTCGACTTGTTCACGAATTAATACCAAATTAATTATGATTAATTCTTAATTGATTATTACTATTTCCAGTTAATATATTAATCATATAGTATATTAAACAAATCATTTATTGAAATTTATTAATCATATAATAAACTAATAAATTATCATCTCTCTACAAATGTCAATCTAACTAAGTTCTAGTTATGATGACAACCCAAAAGGACTTTGATTGTACTTACAAATATATACTAACTTAGTTATGAGATTAGATACCTTAATCCAACACTAGAGTGGATCACATGTTCGCCTGTCTATCTCACCTCTGATTTCATATAGCTATGCATTCACTAGTGATATGCCAGTGGTAGCGTAGAGTACCATGTGAGGCCTAGTATGTGGTAGTGAGCTGTTAGACATGTAGACTAGTGTAGATGGTTTTTCTGTGTTTATGATATTGTTTTATGATTGTTGTTATATGTATCTGAGTTGCTAATAACACCAGGACTGTTGATAGTCCGCATGGTTGTTGATAACCCATAGGATTGTTGTGATCCCATAAGATTGCTAATAGTCCCAAAGTTGTTGATTATCTATAGTTGATTACTGTGTTGTGTTGTATGTGATACTTTGGAGGAACTCACTAAGCTTTGGCTTACAGTTGTGAGTTGAATGTTTTCAGGTACCAGTGGTGAACGTGGAAAGGCGAAGACATGACTGTACACACTCATCAGCAACATTGGATATTCTGCATTTAGTATACTTTGATTTTCAAGCAATTGTATTTTGGAACAAATGAGTTTTCTTAACCTGAGTTTTATGGAAACGGTGTTTTAACTTGACTAAAAATGAAATTTTTGTTTGTGAAAATGAGACGTTACATTTGACGTTTGGCAAAACTTTGTTTTCTTCGTAGCGAGATATCACTCTTTCTTCATTTTCTAGAATCATATCATGTAATATGATGCATGCGTACATCATGTGTTGCAGACTTTTCGATTCATATGTGTTGCAGACTTTGCAATGCCTCTTGAGCATATCAAATGTTCATTACAAGTCCTTCTTAGCTGGCTCTTGTGCCTGATTAAACTTTTTTCTTTTTTCGTCGTCAGAAATGTGAAAATTTTCAAAAAAACAAATAAGGTAGGCTATATCACATTAATAAGATAGTACCCACGTTTACATGCTACCTCATTTGCTTCAAACGGTACAACACATGATTTTTGAAGATAGATTTCGTTGAATACGAGTGATTGGTCGAGAACATTGATGTCGTTTTTTGCACTAGATGGAACAAAGAATGCATATCATATCCAAAGATTATGTGACGCGATTGCTTCTAGAATAATCATTGACTCTATATGATCGTCCCGCATGTATTGACCACACCATGTGTTGGGGCACAATGACCAAGACGATTGCATGTAATCGATGCTACCTAGCAGTCCCGGGAACTCATGATTATTTTCATGCACCGTGTACAATTGGTGGACATCATTGATCGTTGTTTTGCGTAAATATCGTTTATGGTAATCCAAAGTAATAACTTTCGCGAACTTGTACACAGTTTCTCATGTGGTACGCTCAGACATCCTTAAATACTCGTCCCATTATCTGCTCTCGTGCCTTATACTAACTAATGAATTACAGTTGTGCATTTTTGAATTGGAGAAAAACATTTTCTACCTTTCACACCCCAGTAAATTGAAAATATGGAAACTGGCCTTCCAAATCGCTAACAATATGTAAAAATAACTCTGTCCTCATCCGAAACCACCATCGAAACTTTTTAGTGTACACGATGCCATCTATGAAATAGTCTTCTATAAGACGAAAGTGTCTGGCTTCGAGATTTCTCTTCAATGGAGGTCTTCTCGTTTGAAAATGTGAACATGAACTTTAAGCTTGTCGATTTTGGAAATACGCCATTGTTTTTGTCATGACAGACCCAACAAATGTTGCCTCTTTTTGTACCACCGAATCGGACGAACTAGATGACATTGTGGTTGAATGAGTTTTGATAGAAAATATAGAAATTGGTGTGAATAATATGTTAGATGATTTGGTATATATATAATGGCAAATTTAATATATATATATATATATACACACACACACACATTAAATGTTCTAGCCATTACATTCAAAAAAATAAAGAATGATGTTTTTTATTTTATTTCAGTCGTCAAATGCAAATAAGAAAAATAAAATCATCGACCAATCACACACATAGAGAGAGAGAGAGAGAGAGAGAGAGAGCATCCCTTCACTCCTAAATCACATACACTAAACCACACCAAGGGTGTGGTGCTCTTGGATGCAGTTCCCGCTTCCATTCGACCTTCCCACACCCACTCCGTCCGACCTTAAGGTAGACTTCCATGACGTCGTTGACTAATGCTTAAATTCGTAGAGACTTGTTTCACACAAAGTTTTTGAGAAATTTTAGCTTTTAGGTATTAAGGCCATAAGGTATACCTATGATAACTAAAAATATGTTGCCGCCTTAGCGTCATATCATCACTACATTCAAACCATACTACTATAGAATACACACATCATTGTATCCTTATTATTATTTTTAATTATTTAACTTTTTTTTAATTAACTGAAAGTTAAAGAGAGAAACAAGATTATTGGACGTGGTGGTATGTGGTTTACACCACAATTCACCATAAAATGGTGGTGTTATGTGAAGGTGGGGATGGGGTTCACTTGACCACCACTTAACCACATAAGCCACGAAACTTCTCCGTGACATGCATTCCAAATACTCTAAGAAAAACTCGAAAAAAAATCGTTCAACAGTAGAAGCTTTTAGGTTTAATTTAAAAAAAAAACTCATAATCTATAAGTTACTTCAAATAGCTTGTGAGAACTTTTAGCGCTCTAGTATTTATCTAATTTTACACTTTTAAAAGCTACCTGTTATTTTTAATGAACTACTAGCTTCCAAATAGTTTTTCCAAACACACCTAGGATGGTCATTGACCTCCTTTAGGAAGTTCCAAACCGTGTATTTATCACACCACCTCTAGCAACAAATGAATTTTAGAGAAAAAACAACAAATTCATACTAGCTATCCGATTAAAGTAAATCAATGAAGGAATGTCTAAATTATTTTTGAAATGTTGATGTAACATCTATTCTTTTTTTCAGGTTTGCTTTTGGACCCTTGAGTTTTGATTTGTTGCAAGAAAGGTCCCCAATGTCAGAATCCGTGACTTTTGGTGTTGTCTGAGTACGCAGGGCGTATGCCCTAGTACGCTGAGCGTACTAGGTCCTGTGCCAGTACGCCGGGCGTACATGGTTCAGACCAAAATCCTAATAATTAGGGCTTATGCACTATTTCAACAACATTATGGACCCAATACCTTCCCCTTTATCAACCTCTATCCTAAGATTGAGCCTCCTTGCAAACCCTAGTTCATTTTGAGTATTTTGAGCTTTTTAGAGTGATTGTGTGCTTCTTTGGTTGTGAAGGAGGACCTTCAAGGAGTAAGCTTTGCTCTCAAGACTTTAGATCCAACATCTCCTCGTCATTGTGCACCATTTGGAGGTATAAAGCTCCAAACTTGGCTTATGTTTAGATCTTAATATAGCCTTGATTTTCTTCCTTTTTGTCCTAAAGTTTAGGGCTTGGTGAGTATGAGGTACTCCTAAGCCTTCAAGGTGTCCTTTCAGACGCTTTAAGGCATCTCAAGTCATAAAGATGCAATCTTGGACCTTGATTTGTCCCCATCCAAGATTTAGCGTGTAGAAAAGGGTGAAATAACCTAGGTTTTTAGTGTTGGGCTTCTTATGGCCATGCAAAGGCATAAAGTTTGCAACTTTATGTCCTTAGGGGTCTTAGTGGGTTCAGATCTAAGTTTTGGTCATAGGGTCTTAAGGAATTAAGACATTTTGCATGAGTTTTAATGAGGGGTGTGTACGCCGGGTGTAACTCCCTATACGCCGCACGTACTGCATCCCAGTCGCGATCCACCCACTTCGGTCGAGTACGCTGCGCATACTAGTTGGTACGCCGCGTGTACGACCCATGGTGATTTTTGGGCCTTTGTTGTTGAGATTGCTTGTTGGGATGGACCATGAAGTTTATTGTTGTTGGGACACTTCTGATGATGGGTGGACTTTGGATGATCCTTAGGTTTAGGCCTAGGATTTTATTGGGATTAGAAGGCTAGCTTGGCCCTTTTTACCTTGGACATTAGGTAAGTGTTGTAGGTTTTTAGTTTTGGGTTATGTCTCAGTTATTAATTGGGACTATATTGTTTAGTGAGCACGGTGATTTCTCCATTCCTACAGCCCGAGCATTTATCTAGGATTTTCAGCAGTTGAGGTGAGTTTCCTCATTAGATCCATGGGTTGAAGGCACAAATGCAAGCCCATTATTTGTTGTGTAGAATTTTGGATGCCTTGTGATGATTATATGGAAGACCAGGATCTGGCCCTTGACATTTGTATAAAAAACCAGGATTTTTCCCCTAGCAGTTATATGAAAGACCAGGATCTGACCCTTGACATTTGTATGAATGACCGGGATTTGGCCATAGCAGTTTATGATTTCAGGTACTTCCAGTTTCAAAGGGAAGGTCCAGGCATGATGGCACAACATCCTCCCCTTATGGATTCTGCATTTGAAATAATTTTTACTCTGATGATTTAATACTATGATTTGTATGGGTTTTGAATAATTAATGAATGATTTGAATGACTTTTTTTTAAAAAATTATAATAATGCATTATAATCATCCAATTGAGAATACATCTTAGTTAACATCGTACAATGAATGAGAAGGCAAACGGGCAACACGTTGTGCCGCTAAGCCTTTTTGTATGTCAAAGCCTTTTTGTATGACTTTTAAATGAAAAAAATTATTACTATTTGGGACATTACAAGTTGGTATTGGAGCCTTGGTTTGAGGATTTAGGCACACTTGCATGTGTTTCAGAACTCAAACTAAGGAAATGATAATTATCTTAAGAAAATAAAAATTTAAACTTCTAAAAAGGTTTTATGAAAAAGAGGGGGGGGGGGGTGATGCGTGCAATCAACCAAACTCAAGTAAGTGGTTCCCAAGTTAACCATACTTAGTGTTATGATTAGTGTGCTTGATATGAGAACTGCATGCTAGATTAGGGCTAATGATACCTTCACGAATCATATGATAGAATTGCATGATTTGTGTGATGCCTATAGCCCAATAGAACTTGATGTCATGTATTACTTGGAATTGATATCGGCTCAGTTATTTGCTAAGTGTATACTTTCAAAGTTATATATGATTAGGATTGTATAGCCCTAGAATGATCGATTTAGACTCATTTCCTGTTCCTTGTTTGGTTATGGACTTAGGATAGAATCTTCATTCGACAGTCTATGTGATCCTATTTTGTGTACAACTTGTCTGCATAAGGTAACCAACGATGTTGATTGAGGTTCTTGGTACCGCGAGTGGTGAAAGTTGAGAGTTCCTAGAAGAGTCTAGGATATGTATGTTGTGTAGCATAAGATTTGTTTATGGTTGTAGTGTGGCAACTTAGGGGGACCAGGATTAACCTCGAGGAAGGTACATGTAGGTGTGAAAGGTAGTATTGGGCTCGTACTACTAGAAGAACATGACCTGTACCTGAGACAAGGGTAGACCTGAAAACTCTAAGGAGACATTTATGTTGGGAATATTTCCCTCGAGTCATACCTGATTGTTATTATGTTGTATTTCAGTTTGAGGGTGGCGATGATTACTCCTTGAGGTTTAGGTTCGGGTTCTGGTTCAGGTGTTGAACCAATTGACAAGAGGATGCACGAGTTCATATCGGCTGAGGTTACTCGTGGTATTTTCGATGCTATCCCTAACTATTCTGTACCATCAAAGAGGGGATTATGGCGTTGATAGATGAGAGGCTCAGGAATATTTCCCTCGAGTCATATCTGATTATTATTATGTTGTATTTCAGTTTGAGGGTGGCGATGATTAGTCCTTGAGGTTTAGGTTCGGGTTCTGGTTCAGGTGTTGAACCAATTGATGAGAGGATGCGCGAGTTCATATCGGCTGAGGTTACTCGTGGTATTTTCGATGCTATCCCTAACTATTCTGTACCATCAAAGAGGGTATTATGGCGTTGATGGATAAGAGGCTCAGGACATTTCATACCGATATTGTTGGGGGTTAGATTGGAGCTTGAACTCCCTCATTTCGGGAGTTTAACGCTTGCGGGTCTCCTGAGTTATTTGGGGTTAAGGACCCCGTCACTAGCAGTCGTTGGATCGCTGACATGGAGAATTCTCAATGAAAGAGCTTTTGCCCTGAGGGGGAAAAGGTGGGATTCGCGTCCTGCCTACTAAGGGACAAGCACGTGATTGGTGGGAGGAGGTTACTCGAGTTGTAGGGACGGCAGCGGTGACAGTGATGACATGGAAGGACTTTGTTCAGAGGTTTCAGAGGGAGTTTGCACCAACTATCAAGGTGCATCAGCTGTTGAGGGAGTTCCAGGACCTTCGCTAGACTATAGAGACTGGCATAGATTATCGCCGAACTCAGGGAAAGGGCATTTTTGGTCCCGTAGTACACTACGGATGAGGAGATGAGGAAGACGAGATATCACGTCATGTTGAGGGAGGATATTAGGGAGTTCGTGAGCTTTTCAGGATGCAAGACCCTTAATTGTATGATCGAGAAGGCCTGCGAGCGGGAGATTGAGTTGGAGCTCCAGACGAAGTAGAATCCGGAGCAGGTTTAGACAGTAGTGGGCCAGAATAAGAGGCCCAAGACCTATGATGCTCACACCAGGGGTCAGCAGGATTGGGACCGTTGTGCCAAGTGCAACAAGCCGTACAGTGGAGCTTGTTGATCAGCAAGTTCAAGATATTTTAGCTGTGGCCAGTTGGGCCACGTGAGCAGGGATTGCCCCAGGAGGGCTCTGATTTTCTTTCATTGCAATCAGATCGGCTGATTATCCGAGGTTATCTGGGGGAGCAGTGGTGGCGCCTGCGCCAATCACCTTGAGGATTACTGACGGATTCCAGGTCAAGGTGGAGGCTCTTATGGTGAAGAGCAGGGTTTTTCAGTTGACCACCAATGAGGCCCGTGCGACGCCGGATGTGGTGACTAGTATGTGTTTTATCTCTATCTTTTATTGCTTTCTTTGTTTATGCTTATAATTATTGTGATCTTGTATAGGGACCTTTTTGGTTAATGGTTTGTAACTTGCTTGTAGATTTTTACAGAAGAGTAACCAACTGAGCATATGCAAGTTGGAACCTCACTCTCGGAGTTTAGTTTATAATTTATGCTTAGAACATAATGTACTTTTATTGTAAAATAATATTTGTTTTGGAACAATGTATGTTTTAATTTATCATTTCTAAATATATGTATCAGTTAATTTATTAAAATTTGATTATTTACTTAAATCATTTTTAATAACAATTAATTTGTATTCTGAAATGATTATCTTTTATTTATAAGACTAGATCTCATAATAGAATTATAAAGTAAATATCAATGTTTTATAAATAACAAGTTCTATATGCAAACACTTTTGATTTAAACTTGTTTTGAATCAAACTTATCTAAGACATAATAATCTTTATTATATAAATTAAATACACACATTCCAACTTTAAGAAAGGGATCTTTGAAGACAAATAATTTAGTTTATTTGACATATGTGAATCTTATTTATATATAAATATTCATAATGATATTTTCACTAAACTGTAGAGAAAATACTTACTAAGGATCTAGACACTATGATGTATGACTTCATTTCTAATGAATATCTAAGATTTATCATAAGATATCAAATCAACTTTATTAACAATTATAGTAGTTATAATTATATTTCACATATTAAAATATAATTGTGAAATCTTTGTTGAAGTTTTTAAATATAAAGTTGAGATACAATCCAGTAATACCGTCTAAAGCCTTAGTGATAATAAAGGATGAACCAAACCTTACTCGATAAAGTTTACTTTGTAATTAGTAGAAATATCCCCATTAATGCTTTTTGGATTTTACCTTAATCACCATCAATTGTATCTTGAAGAAAATCACCAACTAATTACATGTATGCAGAGTATTCTAAAAGGCATTTAGATCGTTATATACAAACCCAACAAGAATAAGTTTTTTATTCCTCTAAAATTTGTGTCAACAAAAAGCAAGATTCTAATGGCGAAGCAAGTGGGAGGCACATGGAACTTGAATCATCTCAATAACCATAGAAACCGTTGGTATTAGTTTCAATAAGGAATTGTTGAACATGAAAATAGCTATTCTTAAACACACATTGTTTGCATTAATGGTAGAAATCATATATGACTTGAGAAATTTGGAATCTCTCATTGATGAGTTGTTTTTGATGGTTTGTGTCAAATCCATCAAACTACCAAAATGCTATATCATATCTTGAATATGGTTAATGAGTTAGAGTCATGAACATTGAGATGTAATCCATGTATAATAATCAAGTATGGGCTTGATTAATCTTCCTATTTATAGCAAGGCTAGAAGGAGTAAAAGATTGTCGTAAAAAGAATACATACATGGAGATCTATGCACATTTATCAATAATTATTATAAAATGACTTTCTCATACTCGTATCATTGACTATGGTCCTTATCATACTCACGAAATTGACTATGATCAAATCTTTCCACAAGTAGCTATGACTAGACCAACAAGGATATTATTTACTATAACTACATATTCTTAATATGAGATATATCAAATAGATTTCAAGAAAAACCGTCTTTCTTAATAAACATCTACTAGAAGATATATATATATATATATATATATATATATATATATATATATATATATATATATATACACACACACCTTAGCATGGAGGTTTTCTTAATCCTAATTATCCTAATAAAATACGTAAAGCTTGAGATCTACTTGTGGATATAAAGCAAACATCTCAAGGTTTGAATCTTTATTTTAATATATAAAAACAAGGTGTACTTTTATTTCAAAATGAAGATAACATATGTGTTTATTAAGAACTAATGGGAGCATATTGATATTCCTAATATTGTATGAATGAGACATCCTTAATCATGAGAAATTACATTTTGACCATGCCCTGCTTTTTTATCTTTACTCGGAATGTGTTTCTAAGATGAAAGATTTAGGAATGACAAGATACATTCTTGGAATGTAAAATCTATATAGATAAGTAAATATAAATGTTAAAGTTTTAAAATGTTTATGAATATGTTGATAATGTCTTGAAAGAGATCAAGATAGAAGATTCCTTTAGAGGATTTTAGGCATTGTCACATGACACCATTTTAAGCTAGCCTAAAAATACCTAACACATAGGTTTGAGCAAGATAAAATGATTTATATTCAGTTTGCTTGGTAAATGAATTCATCATTTATGCCATAATATTCACAAGACTAGGTATATGATTATGTTGTGAACACATGAGATAATCAGTCTAGAAGAAGATCTTTATGTAAAGAGCTACACAAGATGCCGACTTCAATACACACACACACACACACACATATATATATATATATATATATATATATATATATATATATATATATATATATAGTTATAGTTATAGTTATGAATTGTAATTGGATTATGACTTCATTGTGGAATGAAGATTAAGTTTTGTAGGAATGAGGTCCAAAGAAAACAGAATTACAAAGTCTAATAAATAAGAATACACTAATAGTTTAGAAGTTGAAATCAAATATGATTGGAAGAATGAGTTCATTGAAAAACTATATTGATTTATGCCATTCAAGGATCACATAGAAATCTTTGTGACTTCGAGAGTGTACTTAATCAAGCTAAAACAATTTATGTCATGTAAGAACACCAATCATATTCTCCAAAATGTTTAACTATACTTAGATTAAAGTCAAATATGGAGATGACAATATTCGCAAAATTCACACAAATTAAATTGAGTCAGACCCATTAATAAAGTTCTTCCTTTTAAGCTAAGTATGAGTTGTCACACTTCAACTAAAGGACTTCATTATTCTTGAAATGAGATTTTATTTGAATTTAGTATTTGTATATTGGAACATTATGTAAAACTCTTGAAAATTTTAAACTTTTAAAATAAATCCCAAACCATCATTGTCTATAAATTGTTTTCAAAATAAGTTTCACATCAGAGAAATCCCAAAATCGTAAAACAATATATGAAGAGGTGCACGATCATGCCTTCGCCTTCCCGTGATCCTCTGAAGTACCTGAAACATAATCCAAAAGTGTAAGCCCAAAGCTTAGTGAGTTCTTCCAAAATACCGATACATAAAAAATAGCAGAAATATAATAACAACATGTAATGGGTCCACATCTTAACAAACTGGATTACCCTTGAGCCCACAACATAAGTGTGGCTTGCCCTCGGCCCACAACTTATGTCTGGCTTGCTCCCCGGCCTGATTAGTCCTTGGACTGCATATCGCTAAGCCCTTAGTATGAGTCTGGCATGCCCTTCCCGGCCCTCAGCTCGTATCTGGAATGCTCATGAGTCCTCAGTATGAGTTGGGCATGCCCTCCCTGGCTCTCAGCTCATAACTTGCATACTCCAGGGTTTGTTGGTTACATCACAGAGTAGTACAACCTCAACCCAACCCACACAATATGTTGACGCATAACAGATAATATCATATATATATATATATATATATATATATATATATATATATATATATATATATATATATATAAACAGACAGTATCATAGGTAGTCCTATAGATCTACCAGACTAGCATATCAATTCTAGCATGCATATATATTCCCTACTCAGCATATCAACAAATATATGGTTATCAAACTAATGGGCCGACCTTGGTTCCTTCGACCCGGGAGTATAGTGAGGAAGACTCACCTCACAAGTAGATGAACTGATAAGATCTAACTCCGAATCTCAGCTCCCGACTTAAATGCCTACAACCACCATTTAACCAATTCCATTAAAACCCAGAAATACCCAAAATGCCCTCAAAGGTCACCTTGGTCAACCATGACCAAGGTCAAAGTCAACGGTCAAGGTCAACAGTCCATGTTGACCCAACTCGTTGAGTGCGCTTATGACCTCTTTGAGTTCTAAAGTACTCAGAAAGTCGGGGAAAACCCTAGCCTACTTGCCGAGTTGGCTGGACAACTCGTCGGGTTTTCCCCAACTTAACACCTTCAGATGATTCTTTGATTCCAGGGACTCTAAGGCTCAGATCTGAACTCCAAATGTGTCTAAAAGGATAAAGTTTCCAACTTTATCCTTTAGGGCTACTCCAAAAGCTCAAAAACCCTTCCACAAGGCTTGAAAACTCAAAGGCTTAACCATTAAGCATAAAATCCATGAGATCTGGAACCCAACCTTTCCAAAAGAGATTCTAGCCTCAAAAACGTCCCAAAGGTTGGTGATTTATAGACATGGACGTCTAATGCATGTCTTGAACCCAAAATGGGTCAAAAAGGCAAAATATGACCTAAACTCCATGCACAACATCAAAGCTTGTCCAAAGACTAGATCTAACCGACTATAAGGCCACCTTGACCAGGAGATTCATAAAGTTGTAAACTTTATGAAGTCCATCCATTGCAACATCCAAGAATAAGGAGAAAAAAGGGACCAAACTCAAGATCTAGCTACATATATAGATAAAGATCGGATCTTGAATACTTACAATGGTCCAAAAGAGTGCCAAACTAAAGATGAGAGCTTAGCTTGCTAGATCCTTGCCTCCTTCTCTCAATCTTTTCCTTCTTTTGCTACAAAATGCCACACTAACTCACATTATGAGATGGAATGAAGATTAGGGTTCATAAAGCTGATTAGAGGGTTTGGAGGCTGATAAAAGATCAACCTCAAGGACTTAATGAGGTTATATAGGGTGCAAACCCTAAAATTTAGGGTTTCTCATCCAACCACCAACTCGTCGAGTTTTCCTCACCAACTCGTCGAGTTGGTCCAAAAAGATGTGCGGCCGAAAACCTTCCAACACGTCGAGTTGAGGCCATCAACTCACCGAGTTCCAAGGGAAACTTGCTTAATAAAGAATAAATCTCATACCTGGAAACTGGGATGTTACACATTAAAACGACAACTAATATGAATTGGATTGGTTGACTCTCACGCCTTTAAGTGAGAGATTGTTGGAGTATGAAGTCTTGTCCGATGAAGATGATAATGGATGATGCTCGTGGAAGATGCTCATACGATGATGCTCATGGAAGATGCTTATGCTATGATGCTCATGCGATTAGGCGTGTTCGTTTGGATGGATCAGTTCGATCCGATCCACTCAAGTGAATCCAAATTGATTTCGTTTTTCAAAACATAGATCCAAATAGTCCTAACTAAATTCAAATCCAATCCGATCTAATCCAATTACAATTCGGTTGGATCGGTTTTTATAATCTGTTTTAAAAAACCGAAACATTTTAAAACGATATATAATTATAATATTACCAAATTTTACACAAGAAGCGAAAACAAATTATTTTGTTGTGATTTGATATTTATAAACATCTACTAAGAAGATATATTATAGTTAAATATTTTATAGGTATAAAACTTTTTAGAAATAATACATATTGATGTTTTTTAATCGGATGAAACGTTTTGAACATATTTGAAAAAATAAATTACAAAATTAATAGATAACGACATATATATAATAAATAAATAATAAATGTCTATTCGGTTCTGTTGGACTATTCGGTTATTATTTTATAAACCAAATTCAATCCGAAATCCTAAATAATAGTTCGGTTCTGTTGAAAACCAAACCAATCCAAAAATCCGAATATCCAAATCAAATAGTCTAATCCAAATTGTCCAATTGTCCAATTCGGTTTTATCCAAACAATGAACAACCCTACTTGCGATGATGCTTATGTGATGATGCTCGTGAAAGATGCTCATGGATGATGCTCAATGAATATCCTCATTAAATGATGCTTATGGAAGATGTGCATATATGATGGCCATGGAAGATGCTCATGCGATGATGCTCATGGAATATGCTGATGCGATGATGCTCATGGATGATTCTTGTGGAAGATGCTCGTGGAAGATTCTCGTGGATGATGCTCATGAGGCTGAAGATTCTGTGAAACGCCTACATGGTATTATGTGATTTGTTGGAATTTAGGGCATCCCCTTTATGGGCTAATTTTGGATGGACCTGACCCATAAGAATTAGGATTTCTCATGCTTCCCTATAAATAGACTCATATTCCCATCATTTTTAGTGGCTAGATTTTTATGAATGCTCAAAGTGAGATATAATTTTGAGTGTTTGTAATAGTTCCACAAAGTTAATAAAATCCTATTTCTCTCTCTCTCTCTAGATATATATATATATATATATATATATATATATATATATATATCTTTCTCTCTCTCTCTCTCTCTCTCTCTCTCTCTCTCTTTCTTTCTTTCTTTCTTTCTTTCTTTCTTTCTTCTCTCTCTCTCTCTCCCTCTCTCTCTCTCGCTCTCTCTATCTCTATCTCTCTCTCTCTCTCTCTCTCTCTCTC
Source organism: Lactuca serriola (assembly GCF_051521515.1). Taxonomy (NCBI): domain Eukaryota; kingdom Viridiplantae; phylum Streptophyta; class Magnoliopsida; order Asterales; family Asteraceae; genus Lactuca; species Lactuca serriola. Next base: position 35,207,286 of record NC_136411.1, read on the forward strand.
TCTCTCTCTCGTTCGTCCGTGGACGTAGGTCACCTTCACTGAACCTCGTTAAATATTGTGTTAACTTGATTTACGTTTTTTAGAAGTTTTATTTCCACAAGCTTACCGAAGTATAATTGATATTTGTCTGATGTTTTTAACTTGTTTTGTTGTCACCCAACAATCTCACAATGACACCCACAACGATGCGTAAGAGGAACATAAACAGTTCGAAGTTGTTAGTAAGTAAAATTAGGGGGGGGGGGGGGTTCTTAGTCCATATTTCAGTTCATAGAAATTAACAACCGTCTTTCTTTTGTTTATAATACAAAATATTTTATGTTTATTAAAGATTTGTTATAATAATACACACTAGTTCAAAGGTAATTCAAAAAAATCTCAATATTTTGATTATTGGTTAAAAATAATGTAATTTTAAAAAAAGTCATATTATTTTGACCAAATTAACAAAGAAAAAACAAAATTTTCAAAAATGTGTTTGGAGGGGGGGGGGGGGGGGTGTTCAATTAACAACAATTGTGTTTCTTTTGTTTATAATACAAAATATTTTATGTTTATTAATGATTTGTTATAATAATACACATTAGTTTAAAGGTAATTCAAAAAATCTCAATATTTTGGTTATTGGTTAAAAATGATGTAATATTAGAAAAAGTCACAATATTTTGACCAAACTAACAAAGAAAAGAGAAAATTTTCCGAGAAATGTTTTTTCTTTTAAGTTTTGGTTAAATCTGTGAAACCAGACAAAAAAAAAATCTGAAGTTTTATCCAATAATCTATCTTTTTATGTAAAAGTAATTAATTTATAATTAAACGGTCGACTTCTAGATTTCGAACTTTGATTGTGTTTTTGTAAGTCATATGTTGGATCAGTTTGGATTCAATTTTAATTTTGATTATGTTACTTATTTCCAATTTCCAATGGTTAAGAATGATATGAAACTCTACAATTACTCATTTCATGTTTAAGATGTTGTTTGTTTTTCTATAAAAACCTCTTCAAACCATTTATTGCTGTGCGACGCAGCACACGCGCAACACTTTCCCTCTCGCAGCAGTTTGTTTTTTGGAAGACTTCAGACTACAAAACCTCTGCGCGTGTGCTGCATGGCACAGCACTTGACTTGCCTATTCTAACCTCTTCAGCTTTCATTTTTTCTAAGTGTTTTTTTAATAATTTTTGTATAACTTTTTAAATTTTTTTTTAAAACTTTGATTTTCTTAAATTCTTATTTATGGATGTGACACAATTTATTTTTATAATTTCCACAATTTTTTTTAACATGATTTTTTTAATTTTTTTTTACCGTTTTATTAATAATATTTTCAATTTCAGTTGCATCTTTTTTAACATGTGTAATTTTTTACGAACTTTGTAGACAATATTTGCAATACTTTCTTAATTTTTTATTATTTTTTTTTAATGTTTTTTAAAATTAGTTTTTTTTTTCTAGAATAAAACTATTAGCTTCTTTTACATTTTTTGAAGTTTTTTTTTAAAAAAAAAGTTTTATATTTTTGTTTTTTTACATGTTCTTTTTATTATTGTTTCAATGTTTTAAAACTAGAATTATTAAATTTCAGTGTTGAGAACTATTTTTAGTTTATAAAATTAGTTTATTTAAATTTCAGTTTACTGCAGCAGTCTGCAGATGTTAAAAAACAAACATGCTTCTTATTATAGGCTGCAGCCGTTTGTTCCACCTTTTTTGCTACAGAAGATTGCAGAGGTGGTCCGCAGACTTCATGAATTTTCGTTTCGAAAAAACAAAAAGCACCTAAATGTCTTAATTCTAGATCATATTATCTAACTATAATAACAATAGATTTTGAGATAAAATATGCGTATATGGATCTCACGCCTTATGTGTGGGAAAAAAATTCATTTATGGTCATCGATTTCAAATTATCACAAATACTCTTACCTTCTAAAAAAAGAAAATTTATTGGTTATATTTTTATTCAAATAACCAACAAATAATTTTTACATTTCCACTTAAGATTTTTATTTATCCATATAAAATATATATTTTACTAACTTATATAATAGCTATAATAATATTATATCTAATGAATCTAAGTTTTTAAATGGAAAAATCACTTCGCATTTACATAGTTAGTGTTTGGAAAAATTGATGGTTATATCAATATACAGTATTTCTTATCATAAATTAATAAACATTAGTCCACCAACGATGCACCTAAATTTGAATCTAAATTAGATTATTCATAAATATCTTTTAAATGATTACTCAAATCGGCATATTTACCTTTTTTTTAATTAAATAAAAACATTAATAGATTTGAATTTATAGAAAGTAGTGGGCCCCAAGAGCACCAACCGAAGACTCTGTGATGATTTGATTTTGTTTCCAAAATTCTCAACCAGTCCAGCATGCATATGGCAATGGGCCCACTCCAAAGATATGCTCTCATGGATGCGACCCCACAGTAACAAAAAGAAAGCCTGGCCCACACAACCAAAAAAAGTGAATAAAATGTTTCAGTAGAGTACAATCATTCGCGACCATCAATCCAAAAATCAAAACCAAAACAGGTGGCAGAATTATTATATTTTATTTTATATATAATAACATTTTTTTTTTGAAAATTTCTTCTTTTTAACCCATACCTAATTATTGTCTAAAATCTATAATAGTTGTTGATTGAATAAATATGTGATTAAATTTTAAATCTGATAAGTTCAAAAAAAAAAAAGACAGGGTTTGAATCGTGTGTGATAAGCATGTGTGATTGCTTTTTTTGCACTTGAATTTTGGATTTACCTCAAAACGACTCCAACAAACATCATATCATAACTACTGCAATTATTTAGTCCCCCACACACTTCCCCAAAAGATCAAAAGTAGTCCTCCAACATTTTGATTATCCCAATAAACCCCCCTCAACTTTTGTCTTTTTCTTCTTTTTTTTCACTGACTATTTCTTCTTAGCTTTATTCTCCTCCTCTCTTTCTTTCGCTTTCTCTTTACCCACTACAACTTTGCCTTTGTGTGTCTCGAAATTCGTGCTACCGGCGCACACCTAAACAAGCACAACGTACAACTTCGATAGCAGGATCGACGTCTACATATATACACATTTGCATATCATTCAACATATCATATCATACGCCATGAAAGTGGGCGACCTTCGCTTCAGATTTTCACTGTAAATCTGTTTTCTTTCGTCATCAATCCCATTGTCAAACTGTATACCATGAGAATGTATGTCGTTTACTCGAAATTCTCACTGTAGATAAGTTTTCCGTCGGCGGAGTTCAGTTCTCTCCGGTGATCGTTAAAATGGGCGATCTTCACTCAATTGCGTACTTTAGCAACCAACATAGCCATCGCACTCCCCTGAGTTGGGAAATCTACAATCATCAACTTCTCAACACAGACATTTCTCACTGTAATTTAACATTCCGATAATTATATCTATATGTGTCATGTGTGTGTGTTTGTGTGTGTGCATGGCGATAATAAGTAGTAGGTTATGGTGCAGGTATGGAGACGAAGGATACTCAACCATTCTACGATCAATCGCTGTTAAATTCCGATCTCTCATCGGGTTACTTAGAGGATGCGTTGTTTGAATTCAGCTCGAAACGACGCCGCTTGATGATGACACCTGATGATCACCATATAACCAGTTACCAGAATTCAACTCCTCCTTCATATCCGGTAATCCTTTCATACTTACTTTTTTAATTTCATAAATTGTAAGAATTTTTTATTTTCTGTGGTTGGTATATATCCCTTAGATTTCATATCTTGATTCAATTTTTCCACAGAGCTACTGGGATTTCAATTCCACTGATGACTTTGACAGTTTCAGTGGGCTTAATGGTAAGAACACAACACCTATTTTTATTTTATTAAATTTGCATTGAATTATTATTCATTTTTTTTAATATGTATATAATTACAGTAAGCGGGAATAACTCAACTTCATCTTCACAAAGCAAGACTTCAATCAACAGCCAGTTTCTCTCTGAAAAGGAAACCCTAAGTTCATCAGATCACGTCACTGGTACCTGTCTTTCTCTCTCTCTCTCTCTCTCTCTCTCTCTATATATATATATATATATATATATATATATATATATATATATATATATATATATAGAAATTGAAAATGAAGTAGTAAACCTCAGCTGCATGATGATGATGATGGTGTAATGATGATGTTTTTGAATCGCATACCACGCATACTTTTGACGAGTCAATGTTTGACTTAAAGAACAAATGTCAAGTTTAATGGATATTTTATACAAAAATATATTTTTATCTAAAATATTTTTGGTTGGAGCAAAATTGATGTTTTTTATAAATAATTTGTTAATATTCTATTAAAACTTATTTTTTGGGCATCTCAAATTATATAATCTTATATTTCTATAAAGTTAAGTTTTCCTTATTCTGTAACTATTCAAGAGAGGGATTTCATTCTCAGTTTACTAAATTATGTATCAAATTTATATATTTTTTACTATTATAGTTTTTGGTTGTTAAAAATAACCATATGAACATTAAAGATATCATTATATTTAAAAGAAATAGAGAATTTCTGCATAATATTGAATTTTTCTTTTTTAAAGAAAACTAAGAAAACTGTTTGATTTAAAATCCCTTTTGACAATGGCATGTTCTTTTCCTTTGATAATGACATATATATATATATATATATATATATATATATATATATATATATATATATATATATATATATATATAATATTAATTTTATGGGGTATTTTAAATGAACCTTCATGTGTGTGTATTACACACACTTGTCATCATGTTGGATTTTTTAGTGCCACTCTAAACTTTATTTGGTATTAGGTGGAATTGAGGAGCGAAAAAAGAAGACGATACCAAGAGTGGTGTATCCATTTGCACTAGTAAAGCCAGGAGGATTTAAAGGCGATATGACACTGAATGACATTAACGAAAGAATCCTAATGCCACCGACGAGACCAGTTAGACATCCGGTGGGGGATTTTGCTTGTCGGCCGTTGGTTTCATTAGATGGACCTGGACTCTCCGGTAAGGAGGTGGTGGCTCTCACCAGAATTCAGACTCATGGAAGAGGCACAATCACCATTATTAGAACCAAAAATTGAATATATATATATATATATATATATATATATATATATATATATATATATATATATATATATATATATATATATATATATATATATATGAACAAATGTTTTGTAATTGTGTCTCGTACAAAGTATAAAAAAACTTACGGATATAATATAGTCGTTTTCAATTCTGGCCATAATCATCCTAGTTGAGTAATGTTCTTAGCAATAATCTTAAAAGTTTATAAGAATGCTTTTTATTTTTATTTTTATTCTTATTTTTAATATATGAATATTCATAAAAATGGCCATAAAAATTGAGGAGTTATCCCATTATAACCAATGTCCAAGTCATTTACAAAAATAAACACCGTATGTCTTTGTGTGAAAATACAATAACTGTCACATCTAATGTCCTAGTTTAAATTTTATTTTTTGGTAGGGCAAATAATTTATAATGTAAGAACGTAATATGTGATCTAAAGTTTTGAATTAAGGTACCCTAATTAATTTTCAAAGTACGAATGAGATATCAGATTTGAAGTTTTGAATGGGATGAATTAATTCATTTTATTTAACAGAAATTATATATATATATATATATATATATATATATATATATATATATATATATATATATATATATATATAAACATGAATTTTTGTGGGGTCAGCCAATGCCCACATTTACCTCTATGTGGCTACACCACCGGTGACATCCAATATTTTTCTGGAAAAAAAAATTAATTATGTTTTAATACCATGTTGTCTTTATTGTGGAAAACCTCAGTTTAATAAAACATTTTGAGATAACTAACAATGTTTCAAAATACCAAAACACCAAGGATGTTATAATTAATACATAATATATGTTACATCGTAAAGATGTACTAGTCCTGACATGTTGTCTCTTATTCACTCGATATTCCTATTCAAGTTCAAACAACTTTAGCATAGCTATTTGTGATGTATATAATTTGAATGAGTCAGGTTTAGGATCCTGGTGAGACACATAGTATTTTCAATCCCAAAATATTATAATGATAATAAATCATATTTAATAATCCTACAAAACAAACATTACCAAACAATATTGATATATAATACAACTTAGATATCTTTACGCCAATCTACCCATAGTTACCCAACCCAATTGATTCTCACAAAACTAGTCAACAACCATCATGAGGAATCACTTTACTCGATGAATCATTGTGAACAATGGTGTGACTACAAAACTAGGGGATTCCATGGTTGGTGTTAAGGCATAAGCCAACCAAGATTTGCTTAGAGTATTTGATGAATATGGTATCTTATGATTCTTCTACGTCTGCATGTTATAAATCTACACTACCAACGTAATTTACAAAACCGTCTAGAATAATCAAGTGTTGTCATATTACTATGATGTATGACTTAGATACACCCATTCGTTGTCTGATTCAGACACACCCATTCACTGTCTGAAGGAGGCGGAATACTACACTCCGTTTCCTATCTCACACATTACCCAGAATGAGACTATTCGATATTTAGCTTAATTTGAACTAAGCATATAGATAAATAAGTCTTTGTTTATAACTAGACAAAATTACAATACATGTAATTAACTTCAAATACAAATTTCTTGTTCATGCAATACTATCACAATACATGGTATATATTCAACATAAAATACAGATAATAAGCATTTAGTATACATTCAATCTTTAAGCAACAAACACTTGTATTAATATTTTGTGTCAAGAAAGTATCTACACACTTAACTTATTAAAGGTGGATAATGTGCGGGTAAGTTAGCTCTTCGCCTAACACTTTTTATTTCCCTTTTAAATGACCTAAATACAAATATTACTAAGTTGTAGTTTTGTTTATATTTATATTATTCAAGGTTTTATTAACGATTTACCAGATTCTTCATTAATCCCACTGAATACCAAATTCTATCAAATAATGAATGACCAGGTAAGATGATATTGGAGGTAAGATTCGTTTGGTATACCAATATAATGTTTGAAAATCTACTTTAAAAACCTCACTAAGATCTTCCCTAGACACCATACCCGTAAGTAGACCAATCACTATTATAACTCGTATTACTGATAAATCTTATTTATAGGTTCATAACAACGACAATGAACACAGTATAAGTTACTCTTAACAAGCATAGTAAGTGTAACTCACCTTACTCAATCGTCTAGCAAAAACTTGGAATTTTGCGAGTGTGACTTCGTTACTAAATATTTTTCTTAAAAGATTCTCAGCGTTCAATGATGCTAGAGAACAAAGAAATCAAATCACATGGGAATGAAATCTCAAGATTGGAGAAAGAATTTGACCAAAATTAGCAATGAACAGATTAAGGGTAGCTTTACAAGGTTTATATTCACGGGTTCATATTCACGACTACTACAACTTTTATATAGATTATTTTATTCTATAATATAAGTAACTCAAATATTATTAATATACAAATATAATTTATATAAACACATATCATGTATAAAGGATTCTTATTTATTTATTTATAAGAAAATTTACATTATTAACTAACGTAAATAAAAATTATTCTAAGAAATTCTTTAACGAAAAACGTGGGCGTCACATTAACTGCAAATGTAGGATTCTGAATCCAAGTAATCCAATCAATATGCAACTAGAGTTCTCAAAAGCAAACCAATTGAACGAAAATAAGACTATTTTCTCAAAAAATATGTCTCTATAAAACTTTATAGAACAAAAAATGACAACATTATGATCATTCCGCAGGACCCATATCATGGTCATCTAAACTGATTCTAACATCAACTTCATCAATGCACCATGTTATGGCCATCAATCAAATCAAATAGCTCCATGACATGTGTACTAGCAGGAAAAGGAATATCGAGCCACTTCCCAACATAATTCCAAACTGAGAAGCAACCTCATAAAACAAAAATAAATTTTAGGTATCTTCTAAGAATTTCCCGCATCAAGGACATAAAATAAAACCTATGTTAACTACCCTATTGAGAAGATTACTTGGAGTAGTGATCTTATCACTCAAAATAAGGATATTTACCTCTTGGGGACATATATATTCCATATTGTGGGAGTATTGATGCTGCTTAACATCACATTGTTAATATATTTTCTAGTTGAGCTAACTGAGAACTCTTATGATATATTCAAAGTCCATTCCCACGTATCCCTTCTATCTGTAAGAGTAAAATCAGAAATTAGATGCAACATGTTTCGGAGTTGCAAATTATCTCCTCTTCTTACACTTCAATGTCATTGCCAAGCCTACTCGTCATATTCGCATCCATCTTTACTCATGCAATCTTTATCGTTCTCTAACATAATGAGCCAAGGAAAATTTTTCATTAATACAAATTCCCAATCCATACATCTCTTAAGAACATGGTACAACCCCCCCCCCCCCCATACGTCATTAAAGCACCTCGTTTTTTACAATGGATTTATCATGAAAGTTGTTTATAGACCCAATTATTTTGCCCAATCATCGAGAATTTTAATTCTACATCCCCCATACATCATTTAAGCACATCGTCTGTGATAATGGATTTATCATGCATGTTGTTTATAGACCCAATTATTTTTCCCAAGCACCAAGGATTTTAATTCCATCTATAGTAGGCGGAACACCACCATCCCTCCCGTGAATATTTGTGACCATTTTATCTAAAGAGAACTGCCTTGTTTTAAAAGATTTCAACACCATTTTTGCAAGAGGGCATGGTTAAAATACGAAAGAATCCCAACACCAAGACCACCATTAGCTTATTAGCAAGAGTTAAATCATATTATCCATGGAATATGTCATTTATTCAAATATATGCAACCCAAAACAAACTTGACCTCAACGATTCAAGAAAATTGATAATGTTTCATGCACTTTAAAAATGGATATATATAAATATATAAACTCTTGAGCACTTCCTTCACCAAAGTCAAATGCCCACCAAAAGAAAAAAATTTAGACTTCCACTTGGATCGTCTATTCTTGAACTGGTCTATCATAACCAAACAACTTCCAATACGATATATATTGTCCCCAATAGGAATACCAAGGTCCTTGAAAGGATAAAAATGCAACCTTACAACCTATTAGAGCCTCCAAATTTGGAATATTGGCGGAGTCAACTGTAACATCGTAAATATTTTCTTTTTGTAAATTAATTCTTAATCTAACACAAGGTAAAAACAATGCAAAACTTAGACCAAATTATCAATATTATCTCACACCATCCTCCCAAAAACAATGCATAATCAAGGTAAAAAGATGTGAATGAGTCAATCCATCATTATCGATCTCCACACTCATAAAATCACAATGTAGATTCCTTACTTGATTTATGAATCTATGAATCATATGCTAGTTAGGGCTAAGGATATGCTCAGTTTTTTTTATGATAGAATGCTAAGAGAGATGCCTTTGTATGTCTATTGTATGAACTGGTAGACTTGTATGCTAGGGCTGATTGATACGGGAAAGATTGGGTGATATATGTGATGCCTTGTTGTATTGAGTGTATCGAATGCTATGCTGAGACATGAATATTTATTGGAATAAGTAATTTCTAAGTGTATACTTTAAAGATTGTATAAAGTTAGGATCTTATGGCCCTAGAATAATTGATTTGACCTTGTCATGTTCCTTGTCTGGTTGTGGTTCTAGGGTAGAGGTTGTTATTCGACAGTCTATTTGATCCTGTTCTGTGTATAATTTGCATACATAAGGCAACCGACAATAAGGGTGGAATTTCTAGCTGAATTAATTGCATGTGGGTTGAATCTTCTATAATAGTTTTGTGGATAGGAGTATTACTGCATGAATGCTACTTGCTTTGTGCTTTGTAGAACTCTTGATGATGGGAGTCAGGTACTAAGTGAATATGAATGTATTCATGAGGTAGATGACTGGAATTATAAAGAGCTCTTCAGCAATTGATGACATAGTGAGGTCGGGAACCTAGGAGAGCCTAGGATCTGCTTCAGTGGGTTAAATGAGCTTTGGTGCATTGGTTTGAGGAAGTGACTTAGAGGATTCAGGAGGATTGTTGAAGAAAGTATGGATAGGTGTGGAAGGTAGTATTAGGCCTATACTACTGAAAGCACAGGATCCATACTCGAATCGGTGAGAATCTAAGAAGCTTATGGGAGGAGGATTCTTGGGCATGTTTTGATTGTTGGCTTGTTGTATTTCAGATTGGAGATGAGCACTCAGGGAGGTGGTTCAGGTTCTTGTTCTGGTTCGGGTTACGACCCAGGTGCAGGTGGTGAGCCAATTAGCGAGCAAATGTGGGAGTTTATTTTATTTTGAGAGTATAGCTATTGTTGGATCTCACACTCTTTCTTTCCGAGCGTTTTGTGCTTGTGGAGCTCCTACATTCCATGGGGCGTGGGACCCCATTATTAGAGGGAGATGGTTAGCGGATATGGCTAACTCATTCAGAATGAGTTTCTTCCCCGAGGAAGTGAAGGTCAGATATGCTTCGTGCTTGTTGAAGGACAGGGCACGAGATTGGTGGGAAAAGGTCGATAGTGAGTTGGGTGATGATGATGTTGATGCTATTTCATGGGATGACTTCTCGACCAGGTTCCGAGCCGCGTTTGCACCAGCGATTGAGGTGCAGCAGTTAGCGCGAAAGTTTCTGGATCTCCGCCAAACTATTGAGACTATGGTGGAGATCACTGCCAAGTTCTGGGAGAGGTTTTTGATGGTTCCTTAGGATGTAGTAGATGAGGACATGAAGAAGTTGAGATATGATGATATGTTGCATGATGACATTAGGGAGTTTATGAGTATCTCAGGGTGCGAGACCCTGAATGATATGGTTTCTAGATCCCGAGAATGGGAGATAAATTTGGAACACCTTGGGAAGAGGGGATCATATCAGGAGTAGGTAGTGGAGGGTCCCGAGTAGAGACCCAAGACTTTAGATCAGCGATTGAGGGGCCAATAGGGCCAAGGTCAGTACAACACGTGCGAGAAACTGCACGATGGAGTTTGTCGTTCCAGGGTTATGGATTGCTACAAGTGTGGCATGATCAATCATGTTAGTAGGGATTGTCCTCGGGGGAAAGCCCATTATGTTTTCACTACGATCAGGTGGGCCACAAGAAGGCCGATTGTCCAACAATGAGGGAAGGAGCAGTGAGTGCGCCTGCTCCGGCTACTTTGAGGATCACCAATGGACTAAAGGGTAGGGCAGGAGCCCCAACGGAGAGGAGTTAGGCTTTGCAATGTCAGACAAGGGAGGCCAGGACTCCAGCAGGCGGTGTTACGTGTATGTATCTTTTGCTTCTTTTTTCGGTTTGATCTAAATTTTGTTGTTTGGGATCTTGCATTGGTTTAGCTAAGCATATCTTTGGGTTATTTATCTTCTTATGTTAGGGTTATATCTTCAGAAATTATTTTATGGCATTTGCATGCCATGAATCATTAGTGGCTTAGTGAAGGGTTGTTTCCCTTATAGCGGGGTTGGAGTGTTCGGTGTTATCTGGGTTTGTAGTCAAGATCGGTTTAGGGGCATTGAGAGGATGGTTTTGTTGGGTTTTGAGCATTCTAACACTCCTAAGTGTACATGCAACCCTAAATACCTTGGATCTATGTTTTCTCTATTATACATGCAAATATGAACTTCCAAGGTATTATCCTAATCTAGCATACAAAACAATGAACATAACAAGATAGAATACATACCTCTTTGATGTAGAAAGTCTTCATGAAGCTTGAGTGCCTAGTGCCCCAAGTGTGACACCTCAAATGGTTCACACAACATCAATTGCTTTTGGAATAACCTTGAGAGAAATGTAGAACACTTGAAATCGGCTAGCTCTTCTCTAGAATGATACTAGTGCCGATTTTGGTCAAGAATAAGATGCATATATAGTTAGGGTTACACCATGTAAACCCTAATTGACATGGACTTTCATTTCCATGATCCATGGGTACAAAAACACCAAGGAGCATCCATGGAGCATCATATGGGTTTTAGCCCAACTAGATAATCCATGGAGCATTAGCCCACTATATAAGTATGGATGATTTACACAATCAATCCATATATCTAATTAGTCTTCTTTTGATCACTTAATTAATCCTAGATTAATTCTTGATCAATACTAATTAAATAATCTTATTAATATATTAGAACTTATAATATATTAACCAACCATAAGTGTTATTTCTCTCATTATAGTCTATCCAAATGCATGATGCCATGCAACCCAAATGGACCATGCCGGGTCGGGTCAAGTCTTACCAATTATAGTTATGGACTTAGACTTTAATCCAACAGTCTCCCACTTGGATAAGTCTAAAACTATTATTGCGTATGACTTCAGGAACCGACTGGCAATCGTAGCTCTCAAAAGCTTATGTCGAACTCTGACCTTGTTGATAAACTCTGACCTTTGTCAATGACTTGTCCATTAGATAAGGGATCATATATTCCTCCATTCTAGATATCATATGGACTGAGACATGGATTATAATCATTCTCTCTGTCCATTTGTTGTTTCCTGATTTCTGATTTATGACGACTGACTAATTGAACAAATCAAATCAGTCCTGGCCCGGCCGAGCACTTCCATTTGTCATCATCAAATCATCGAGGGGCCCACATATATCGCTTTTATCCCGAAGGTAAAAGGAATGGATAAACTTTGACTCATATGGCTTGTTCTACTACTTATTGAATCATACAAAAAGACACGTTTTATAACACCGAGTTACCGAATGCGTTTTTGTGCAATCAATGTACAACCAACTCATAGTAACAATTCATATCTCTAGGTTTGAAGAATATAAGATATTATCGTCTCATGATCACTCGTGATAAAACCCATGAAGTGATTCCAATGAGCGCGGGTTGAATCCAATACTCAGAACTTATGAGCACTCATGAGTGTTGTAGCCCTTTGTCCAACATCTTAGACCTCTACAAGCCAACCCATGATAGTCTTGATTCATATCTACTTCCAACATATGACCGACTGTGGATTATTTGAATAACTTAGTCAATCAGGAAGAATGACCTAGTTATCCTGGAAGTCAAAACATGCAAAATGAAACACAATAATAATAGAATCTAATATGGTCTCAGAACTTATGAATATAAATAAAACACATTTTATTTATCACCATATGATTACACATTATTCATTGTATACTGTTTCAGCTATCAACTTTATTCTTGAATTTAAAACAATAGTTGTCCCATGCTCCAAGCATGTACACTATGTTTTCTAAACACTAGTCATGCCATACACCAAGTATGCATACTATGTTTGTCTATGATCTTTACTTTGTGAAATAGATTAATCGAGCATAACTCCAATGATCATCTTTTCACAGTCCCAAATCCTTACTGCAAATGCAAGAATTCCAAATTCATGCCATTTACTGAAATCTGTTAGATTCTAAACTTATATGCTTGATCTTCTTGTAATGATTATGCACAAAGTCAGAAAGACTTGACAACAATCATTACAGAGCATTCCAAAGGAGATCAGCTCCTTGGAAACATCCTTCTTGCATTTAGTTTCCTAATCTTACACAGAAATAATAATTTCTAACTTTGAAACATTTCCAGATTCCATTTTGACTATCACTTCTGAACAAGAGTTGCCTCCTTACAGATTATGTCAATATGGTCCTTCCAGAATTATCACTATACTTTCAACTGTCCTTGAGCAACCAATCTTTGGTAAACCTTAGATTGTCCTCAACAATTGTTTAATCCTTTTAGTCATATCCAATTCTAGACCTTTTCCCTTCTTAATGCCCCAGGCGTTTGGAAAATTTTAGAAAGGATGAATATAGCACATGTAATCGATCCTATATCCGAAGCATATGGGACACGATTCATGATGTCTCACATAAAGACTAAACCAGTCTTTTGCTATAACATTTCCATTTCTATTTGCCAAGTTCTCATAATTCAGATTATGAAAAGGGATGCCGTAATCATAATCGAATTTTAGAATGCAAATAATGGAGCCATATACAGAATTTCCTTATGTTGAGCCATTCCAACATGAAATTCATATATATATATATATATATATATATATATATATATATATATATATATCCTTGACTAAGTATGATTAAAACCTCAATCTAAACTTTTAGATTTGAGATGAAGTATAATTTCCTCTCCCTTAATTATAGCAAAACAACTCTTTCCCAATTGAAACTTTTGTTTTCTATAACTAACATTGCTAACTTGCAACCTTTATCATAATTATCATGCTCCCACTAACATGATGATTATTAGCATAACACTTATGCTCCCACTAGCTTTGACATGTACTCAGAAATTAGCTGGACTTCTAGAAATCAATACTTTATTGACTTTCTTACCAAGGTTCAGATTTCTGATACTAGATTGCTTTGATAAAACTTTATCAAAATCATACACCTCTTTTAGATAGCTCACAGGTGCGTCTCAACAATTTAAGAACTATGAAAAGGGATTCCGTAATCATAGTCTCAATTGTTTAGACCTTTTTGCCACTTCTCACAAGTCCATGTTAGTGTGCCGGTTAACCACACAGCTAGTGAAAGTGTTTCCTCACCATCATTTTCATGAATTGGAGAAAAACCTTATGACACTTAGATTTAATGGTGTACGTGTTCTTATCCATGTGAATTGTCAAAACTATAGTCACGTGACAAGGATAATGACAAATCCAAGCTCATATGGAATGAACTCTGTAACAGCCCGAAATCTCAGGTATTGTTTAATTATGTTTTTGGGGGTGAGTTAAGAGGGGACTCGGCGAGTTGGAGCCTAGACTCGCCGAGTAGGATCGCAGACTTGGTCGCGGGTTCGCGACTGGACTCGACGAGTCCAGATATGGACTCGGCGAGTCGACGCTGTTCAGCAGAAACCCTAACCGTTCGGTTTTGGATCGTATATAATGCTCTTATATGCCGTCATTGTCCGTCTTTAGTCGATTGAGAGGAACCCTAAACGGCTGTGGGCATCTAGAGCAAGATTGGAGGATATTAGGGCTTGAAGAGATTGTTGGGCAAAGAGGAGAAGGGTTTTGGCTAAAGGAACAGCAAGGGATTCGAGTTCTGCGGTTTGGAGACTCAGAGAGGGCATATTCCAGGTAATATTTCGGATTCCAATTCTGTTATTTGATGTGTATGCGAAACTAGGGTTTATGAAACCCATTTAGTGATTAGATGGGTTATTATGTTATTACCCGAACGTTTATACCCCAGTAATAAGATGTTTAGAAGTCCAGAAAGTCCCATGATTGTATATCTCGGGATCATACGTAATTTAGAAAGCAGTTGCTCGTCTGCATGGCATGGACTCGCCGAGTTGTTCTTCAGACTCGGCGAGTAGCTTGAAGATTTACTGGGACTCGCCGAGTTGTTCTTCAGACTCGGCGAGTGGAGTCGGGGTAGCCCCGCGATTCTTCCAGGGGTAACTCGTCGGGTCGAGGAGGATACTCGTCGAGTAGATAATGAATCTCAGAAAGTTGGAGGACGTCTAGACTCGCCGAGTCCGGTCAAGTTGACCGTTGACCGTTGACCAGAGTTGACCTAAGTCTGACTTCTTAGGGATAGTCACACTTAGAAGATATAAGTATTAATGAGATATGTGATGTTATAGGGAGGTTGTAGCTCGTCGGATTGTGCACGAGTGATTTCAGGATTTGCTAGCTTTCAGCTTTTACGAGGTGAGTCTTCTCACTATACTGTACCCGGAAGGGTTTGACTGTGTGACCGGAAGGTCGGATATGATATGTGATATGTATGCTATATGTGGTAAGTTATTTGTTATATGTGCTATGTATGTTATGGGCCGGAAGGCGATTATATTATGGGCCGGAAGGCAATATGTTATGGGCCGGAAGGCGATATGTTGTGTGATGGACCGGAAGGTCGGCGTGGGTAGGACCGGAAGGTTTACCCAGCAGGGACGGAAGTCCCCTGAGACACATGGACCGGAAGGTCGGGCCTGGAAAGGCGTATGTGCGTAAGTTGTATATTGGGGAACTCACTAAGCATTTATGCTTACAGTTGTTGTACATGTATTTCAGGTACTAGCGAGGACCGTGGGAAGGCGCCGACGTGATCGATACACACTGAAGACTACTTTTATGATCTTGGGATTTTGATTATTTGTATTTGACAGAATACATAAACTATTTATGCCTTGTTTTGAATGGAAATAAATACATTTTAAAATGAAAAAAAATTGTTTGAAAATTTGAGTTGTTACAATTGGTATCAGAGCCTTGGTTTGAGGGATTCGGGTGCACCTTCGGGAGTAGCTGAACTCAAACCGAGGATTTGAAGGAAACTTTTTAAATAAAGGCATAAACTTTTGTAAATGGTTTTGTGGTAAGCAAGAAAGAAGCAGTGTGTACGATCAGTCAGCGCCCGAACGGTAAAGATCCCCAAAATACCTTACAATATTATATGATATGAATTGTTATGCATGCTAGAAGACTAGGTATCCATGATAGGACTAGAGTGGCCTGATTTGTGATGCCTTAGTCTAGGGAAATTTGCCTATATGAGATGTGTTGCTAGCATGCGGGTAGATAGTCACAAAAACTAATTGTGCTACGGTTTCTTAATCATTAAGATGATCACAAAAACTGATACTAAAGTACTCTTCCATCTTTTCAGATTTGAGAAACTTTTATATTTCTGCCTAAGTTGATTCTTCTTATTCGCTCTGCCTTACATTGGAACCTTTTCCAATGTCTCAGAATTACACTTAAGCTTGTAACTATAACCATATTTACTGAGATTTAGTAAATTATCACGAATAATCTTATCGATCTTTTGTGGTGGACTTGACCAGTGCACAAGAATGTGTACTCGATCCCTTAGTCCTTCACTTGACTCACATATACATGTGAACAAGGAACTAGTCTTAACTTTCCAAAGATGAAAAATTCTCATTCATCATGCTATACAACTTGCATGATTCCAAGTTTCGGTCCAATTGAAACTTGGGTGATGAGGATCTTTCCTTATTTGGTAAATTTAGACATTACCACAAATGAAAGAATCAATTTCATATTTCCACTCTTGCTCTTAATGGAATCTTATAAGCAACAAAAATTTTCACAAATGCCATTGTAAGGATATTTTAAAATAAATAAATTCAAAAAATTTCCTTTTATTTTAAAACTTTTCGGAAGAACTTATCCTTACAATCCATATGAAAACTTGTTGTTATTTATTCCTAAGCAATATCTCATAAATCCTAAGAAGTAGCTCAAGAATCCAATCTTCAAACTACGCGATAGAAATCCATCTACGCGATCCGATTCAACATATTCTTTCTTTAAGTTTCTTTACTTTTCTTTGATTCTTAAAACATCAACATGTGACCCAGTCACATCATGTATCAAGAATCTCATAATAGAAATTTAGCAGAGTTAGATAGTGGATTTTACCTGAAGTAGAGTCAAACATCCTTAGGTAAAATTAGGCATCTTCACAACTAATGCTCCTTCCTATGGCAATGGACCCTTGATAATGAGACTATCTCAGACTTAGCCTCTCTCTTTACCATTTGGTCAACCGAGTTGACTATGGTCGATCCCTTTCCATTGGGAAGAGAATGTTTTTTCTGGATTCCCAGTGTCATCATTGTCAGTGTCCATAAAGTTTTTAGGAAGTTGATCTTAGCGAATAGATAAGATTATTAAGGGTCTTGTCATAGTCTGTTTCATAGGAGTCCCAAAGGAGCTCACTATGTGACTTAGACAGTGATTGAACCACCAACTTTCTCAAGACTTTGACACCCAACTCTCCCGGCTTGTCAATATGTGACTTCATCTCCAAGATGTGATCACACCTAGACCTTGCCTTGCCAATAGGGCTTGAGTGACCTTGAACTTGTGGGTTAGGGAGAATAATTGGAGAAGGTGGATAAAGTGAAGTTTCAAGAGATTTAGGAAGATCATAGATGTCTGAACTAGACATCTTTTGGGAGATATTCAAGATAGTTGATCTAAAGTCCTTAATATGACACCCAATATGAAATATTGAGGCTAGGACCCAACAAACTACTTTTATAACTTGGAAGAGGTATGCCGTAATCCAAGCTATAAAATATTTGAAGGTAGGCGAATGACGATTCACCAATTTCCACCAAGATAAACGAAATGTATTATTAGGTTTTAATTTGATTTGAAACTCCTAGATCTTTTGAGATTCATTGAACTTTTCAATGGCATGTTTCAATCTCGAGTGTGCCCTTTAGGTTTTGTGACTGGGATGTCGAGGATCACAAAACAAGGTGTGAAGTAACCATGCAAATTACTTGGTACCCTTAAGTGTTTACCCCTCAATCGATGTGCTGGTTAACCACACACGCTCCATCGATACTATGATAAACATTAAGTTACCCTTTGCCTACCTTGTTAAATACGAGTTAGTGTGCCAGTTAACCACACACGCTCCACTAACCGACTTAAACAAAGTGCAAAGTGTAATTTCATGGATTAGCACCTTATTCACGTTTTCCTAAGTAACTAAGATTGGGTATTAATAAAAGGTTTAGTTACTTAGTATTTATCATTAATACTTTTAATGAAGGGAGAATTATAGTCCTTGTCCTACCCGTTCGGCTAACGACCCTCCACCAGTCAAGGAAGCGGTGGGTGAGAGTGGAAACCCATTAAACTGCCATTTTATAGGTAGTAACCTTATACCCCCTTATAGACCGGCTTCGTGAATGAGGCCTACTAAAGGTAAGACTGACTTTACTCTTATACATATATATAAATATGATTAACTTATAATATTATAAAGTATAAGGGTTGAATTTTAACTTTTAAAATTCTAAGGGCTAACTTGGAATTAAAGTATTCATAAGAGAAAACTTTTCAAATTCCAAAACTTGAGGGCAAGTTTTGAAACTATTCAAAACTAATTAATTCCATAACTTATGTGTTTAAAGTAGTTTTAATTAAAAAAGTCTTCAAGTTCCATAACTTGAGAACAAGTTATGGAAGACTTTAAATTATTAAAAATTATTAAAGAATGTAACTTTTTCTTTATTTTGTAACTTATGAAATTAATTAAGGTTACATATTTTATTACTTAATGAAGTTACTCTTGAACCTCCATAACTTAAGGACAAGAATCTTCATTTTTTTAACCATTGCCAACTTTTATGAGTTTTATGAAACTTAAATGTGACTTTTCATACAACTTGAGGACAAGTTACAAAAACACATTTTAGAATCAACTGTTAGATTAATTTGGATTGAAAACAACAATTTCACATAACTTCCTATTAATCTAAGCAACTCATAAGAATAAGATAATTCAAATCAAACTTTTTCATGTAATTAGTCTAAACCTTAAACTAATACAAAACATGAATCTATTGACAATTATCTTTGAAATTGGATTAACATGAACATTACCACATCAAAAACAAGTTTATAAGTCCAAAAACATCTTAGGGTAATGTTCCTAGTCCAATTACAACCAAAACAATTGAATATATGATGTATGGGGTTCCAACTCGTCGAGTGCACGAACAAACTCGGCGAGTTTGATGCATTTTGCCTTGGAATCGGCGAGTCTGCTGGGCAGACAGCATAAAAACTCGATTTTTTAGCCAATTTTGCAAGTATAACAAGAAAAAAAGCCTAGGCTTTGATACCACTGTTGGGTTTTGAGCATTCTAACACTCGTAAGTGTACATGAAACCCTAAATACCTTGGATTTATGTTTTCTCTATTATACATGCAAATATGAACTTCCAAGGTATTATCCTAATCTAGCATACAAAACAATGAACATAACAAGATATAATACATACCTCTTTGATGGAGAAAGTCTTCATGAAGCTTGAGTGCCTAGTGCCCTAAGTGTGACACCTCAAATGGTTCACACAACATCAATTGCTTTTGGAATAACCTTGAGAGAAATGTAGAACACTTGAAATCGGCTAGCCCTTCTCTAGAATGATACTAGTGCCAATTTTGGTCAAGAATAAGATGCATATATAGTTAGGGTTACACCATGTAAACCCTAATTGACATGGACTTTCATTTCCATGATCCATGGGTACAAAAACACCAAGGAGCATCCATGGAGCATCATATGGGTTTTAGCCCAACTAGATAATCCATGGAGCATTAGCCCACTATATAAGTATGGATGATTTACACAATCAACCCATATATCTAATTAGTCTTCTTTTGATCACTTAATTAATCCTAGATTAATTCTTGATCAATACTAATTAAATAATCTTATTAATATATTAGAACTTATAATATATTAACCAACCATAAGTGTTATTTCTCTCATTATAGTCTATCCAAATGCATGATGCCATGCAACCCAAATGGACCATGCCAGGTCGGGTCAAGTCTTACCAATTATAGTTATGGACTTAGACATTAATCCAACAGGTTTATGGTTAGAATTCAACAGGTTAGTTATCCAGTATTGACAGAATTCAGTGGTTTTTTCATTGGTGCGCGTATTGGCTTTTGAGTTTGCTGAGGGAAGTGGTCTGTTGCTTCGGTTTAGATTGGAGCATTCGTCCTTGGGACTTCAAGATTTGAGTGTGATATCATTTAGAGCATCGGAAGTTATCAGTAATGTTGGGATTCTTGAAGTGTTCGGTTGATCTTCAAGGGTTGTTTGGTCTTTGGAAGTGATAGAGGAGCTTTATATTCGTCGGGGTGACAGTTAGTCAAAATCCAACAATTCTTTGGTATTGGAAGTGGGATAAGATCAATCGGTTCAAGGCAATGGGTTATAGCTTTAGTCTTTAACGTAAGAGATCATGGAGTTGGTATAGCATCATGGGATGTGTTCTGGATTATCAAATAGGTTGAGATTTCAAGGGTACCCGTCAAGGTTTTAGAAATCAGGTGATCAATGAATTTGTCTAGCAATAGAACGCTAGTATTGTTCAGCACATGGTATGGGCGACTCCCGCCAGTTGAAAAAGATGGATCGGAAATCCATAGGGATTAAAAGGTGAAAAACCTTCGTCAAGACCAAGTGGGTGAGAATTAAGTGGTTGTTTATATTGAGGTTGTGTTGGTAAGGGTTCAGGAAACTCCTGAGCGTAGGTCGGTATCATCATTGTTATTCATGTTAGGCTGTGGGATTCGAATGCATGACCTGAACTCCTGATTGCTTGCAGGATTCGGCTCAGGACGCATGGTATTGTGTCGGTTTGAGTATGGTAAGACCATGAGTAGTAACCGTGGTGGGTTGAAGGTGTTGTAAGACTGCGATGGGATCGTAGCAATCTCCAGTTCGAGGTAGGCTATTTTTTTAGAAATAGTCGAGTGTGATGGGGAATCAGTTCGTGCCTTAGGCACGTCAGTCAGGGTTGTTGAGGAGTATTCTTTGTTTTGGGTTGAGGATCATTGGGGTCCGGGTCAGATTCGGGCCTATATAGCTTTAGATAAGCGGGATCCATGCGCGAGGCCCGTGTGATGATGACTGATCAGGCGGGTCCTGGTAGAGACTGTTGGGTCAAAGTATAAGATCTTGAGTTTCAATATCATGTGGGGGATCAGTGTGTGGCACAGAGGGGTCTTTAGGCTGGGTAGCCTTGCTATTTGGACTGTTGGGAACCTGGTGGTTGGACCAGGTGTAAGACTGGTAGTCTCAGAAATGGTTTGGGGATAATTATTTTAAGGTCAGGTAAGGGTTCATCGGGAATCGAAAGGTTGTGGTGTGAAATGCAAGTGCAAATTCATGAATCTCGTGTTGTGAGTGGAGTATTGAATTGATTTTGGGTATGATCTCGAGTCAGGTATCGCACGTGTTTTGTATGTACGGCTAATGTGTGTTTGTATGTCCTTTGGCTCTCGGAAGTCGCGTAGGGCTACTATGTGTTTGTATGTCCATTGGCTCATCAATCAGGTAGGAATCCGATGTTTTAATAGTTGACAGACATGTTGCGACCAGGGAGGTCTTAGTCGCTTTTGGAAAGCATTTAGGGGGCATCATGATGTTTTGGGCAGTATTAGTGATTCGAGTTTCCGGTATGTAGATTAGATTGTTGTTCGGGAAATGCCAAGTCGCTTGCAGTGGATTAAGTAATCTCATAGTGGTTGATTTGACTCTGTTGCGCAGCTCTCGTCTGAGTCTAACCGTTGTAGGGATGAATCTTCTACTCGAAGGATTATCTGAGCCTTTTGTCTTGTATAAGTGTTCTGTAGCTGTATATGATTAGTGATTTTGTTCCTATAAAGCATCAAGATAATTTGGGTTGGAAGTATTTTGTTTAGTCCGAGCTTCTTATGGATTTGGTTTGATAGTGGTTCAGAGTGGGTAGTCTGTCAGGGAGTCAGATCAATTTGAGTTCCCGAGTATCAGGAATGGTAAAGGTGGTTTTTCTGCAAGGGTTAAGGTTCGTTCTACTAGGGATGGTTTCAGTTGCTTTGGGAAGGCTGTAGTATTCTCGGGTTACGTAGATGAGTGCTTATGGGGGCAGTCTTGTTTGGTGCTATCTATTATGGAGTCCGACATTGAGCATGGTTTTCAGTTTCAGGTATAGCGTTTGGGTATCTTCTATTATTGGATTTTACATCGGTATAGGTGGGCGGTTATCCGAGCAGGGTGACTTCCCTAGTTATTTTGGGGTTCATGGAGTTCAATCAGGATCGTCAATTTGCTAGGCAAGATAGTAGGGAATGATTTCGAGGACGAAATCTAATTTAAGTGGGGGAGGGTTGTAACACCCAGAATCTAGAAGACTAACTATGGAAATAAATCCCCATTCTTAGGGACAAACACGGCGAGTTGATGGTGGGAAACTCGATGTGTTGTAGGCTTTTGGGACGCGTATTCTGATGGACCAACTCGACGAGTTGGTGAAGGGAACTCGGCGAGTTGGACGCTGCTTGAGAAACCCTAATTTTTAGGGTGTTGTACCCTATTTAAAGGCCTTATGTTCCTTTGGCTGGCCTCCTTATCAGCCTCTATTGTTGTCAAAACCCTAAAATGAGCTGTAGCCTCCATTGTCAAGCATTTAAGCCTTGGAAGAAAGTTTGGTGGCCATTTTTGTGCATTGCGAAGGAGTTAGAAGATCTTAGAGTTTTAAGCTTGGAAAAGGAAGTCTTGGATCCATAACCATTATCCATTTTGCAAGGAGTTTGAGGTATCAAGTTCTTATCTTGATTGCTAGATGCTTAGATATCTCTTTTGGGTTAAATTGTCAATTGTCATATTTTAGCCATGCTTTGGATAGATGTTGGGATTAGGACGTCCCAAAGCCTTATTCTTTCAAATCTGGGGTTTTCATGGACTCTTTTGGCATTAAGGTGCCAACTTTATGGATTAAAGGGATTCATGCATTCATTAAGTCCCTTATTAATCCCTTCTTGAGCCTTTGGGCTTTCTCCTAGGCGTACGTGAATGTAAAGTTGGCAACTTTACATAGTTTTCCAACTCTAGATTGCCATATCTGCATTTTAGGGTTTTATCTTTGAAGATTAAGCGCTTATGGTTAAGCCGTCACTCTTTTAAGTCTAGGGTTTGGGCTTGGACCCATTTTGGTGGTTCCTAGGGGTAAAGTTGGAAACGTTACCCTTCTAGATCTCATTTTGGTTGAGATCTGAGTTGTAAAGTTCTTAGAATTAATAATGTCGGCTTAATGTATTAAGATGTTGGATTTCTGGCAAACTCGGCGAGTTTATGGATAAACTCGACGATTTGGCTCTGCTTTTTCCCCAACTTTGCAGATAATGGAAAAACACAATGAGTTGAAGGAACAACTCGACGAATTGGGTCAACTCGGGGCGTTGACTTTGACTTTTTGACTTTATCTTTTGACCAAGTTGTCCTAAGGGGGTACTTGAGGTAATCAAAATTGTAACTAAGGGAGTTATGGGCTTAGGGTAAGGCCCTTATGGGGTTGGGCCCAATTTGGAAAATTGAGCCATTAGTGGGCCTTTATGGATCTTTTGGATTTGGGCCTCAACTTTGATGTATGTTAGGTCAGGGGTAAAATGGTCATTTTACCCCAAGTAGGGATGGTGGGCCTTAGAATGGAACGTATTGAAAACATCAATGGTTCACACCCAAACCCCAAACCCTATCAATCTCAAGGTCTAAGGTTCTATTTTGTGGTTTCCGATTTACGATGATGTCTTCAGACTACGTATTGAGAACATCAATTTAGTCCTGGCTGGACCCAACACTATAATGTCAACATCAAATCACCAAGGGGCCCAAACATATCACTTTTCCCTAATAAGAAAAGGGAACGAATAAACCTTGACTATATAATCATAACTTTTACTCATCATGCTATACATGGAATTACATTTTATGACATCCAGTTACGGATGCGTTGAAGCAAAACGAATGCACAAAAAACTTGCAAAACTATAACTTATAAATCTTTTTTTAAGAATAGAAGATATTATCGTCTTAGAATTACTCGTGATTGAATCCATGAAGTAATCTCTAAGCATAGGTTTAACAAATGCATAAAATTCTTATTTTAAAGTACTCATGAATATTGTAGCAATCCCTAGGTAATGTCCCATCACCATGGACAATCTACAAATATTCTATGATAGTCTTAAATCAATACCTACTCCCAGAAGTATGATCGACTATGGCATTTTGAATAAATTAATATTCAGGAAGTAAACATGCAAAGTGAAACATAAAAATAAACAATTGAATATGGTAGTCAAAACTCATAAATAACTCTCTATTACTTAATCACCAAAAAATATCAACTAACTAATAAAACTTAATATCATCTCTTAATCCAATGCTACCAACATGTTCGAAGTACTTGATCTTTCTTAACCCTTTGTAAAAGGATCAGTAGGATTATCCTCTAATGATGCACGATTCACCACGAGATTGCCCTCTTTGACTTGATGTCAGATATAATGGTATTTTCTTTCGATGTGCCTTAATCTCCCATGATCCTTTGGTTCTTTTGTCAAAGCAACCAAACTTTCATTATCGTTGAAAATCTCCATGGGCTCTTGGATTGATGGAACAAATCCAAGGTCTCCAATGAAGTTCTTCACCCAAGCTGCTTTCTTTGCCACCTTTCTTGCTACGATGTACTTCGACTCATAAGTAGAATCAAACATCATTTGTTGCTTTGAACTTTTCTAAGTTACTACTCCGCTATTCAATAGGAATACCCAACCAGATTGTGAACAACTATTGTCCTGACCTATTTGAAATTTGGCATTACTATAACCACAAAATTTAAGTTCATCATTGCCACCGAAGAATAAGATCATATCTTTGGTTTTCCCTAAATACTTAAGTATGTTTTTCACTACTGTCCAATGAGCTATGCCATAATATATATGATCGAGTACAAGTCATAATATATATGATCGATCATATAACCAAAGCATATAGGAATCGACTCATTGCATCTATTACTTTATCACTATTGGGACATTGAGCAATGACCAACTTAACAATATAATGAACAGGTCAATCCTCTTTCTTGGAATTCTCCATACTGAACCATTTTAATATTTTATCCAAGTAAGTACTTTAGCTAAATGCTAACAAACGTCTCTATCTATCCATGTAAATCCTTATTCTAAGAATGTACGTTGCATCACCAAAATCCTTCATACCGAAACATTTTCCAAGCCAAGACTTCACATCTTGTGACGTCGGAAGATTATTTCCGATAAGGAGTATGTTGTGATATGTTATCAGGCCGCCGGATCTTCTGGGTTGGTTCCTGACCAGAAGTCAGGAGGTGGTGCCGTCAGCAGGTTTCCGTCGAGATACCTGAGCCTACATCACATCAAAGTCATTAGCCTTGTCCCAGGGATTATGCCCCGGGAGCAAGCTTCGACGATCAAGTTAGTCCAGATGGTAGATAAGAGATGGTTGTTCCTGGTCGGAAGAACCATCTTGGTGTTGTGGGGATGTGTTTAGCCATGGCGGCTGTGTAATGGTTGAGAGAGAAGGGAGGAATCCTCTAGGGTTTTTTCTAGGAAGGTGAAGATCCTTTAAAAAGGTGGGGGAAATGTCCTATTTATAGG
The DNA here is from genome assembly GCF_051521515.1 of Lactuca serriola. NCBI lineage: Eukaryota > Viridiplantae > Streptophyta > Magnoliopsida > Asterales > Asteraceae > Lactuca > Lactuca serriola. The sequence continues at coordinate 35,233,420 of NC_136411.1, forward strand.
GGATCGTTATGTCAGAAGGGCAGTTATGTATTTTCCTCTTGGAATTAGGTCAAAGGGAGAAATTAGGCCAGACCTTGGGCCCATCTAGTTTAGGCCCAACCAACAAAGAGCTTGGCCAGGCCTCCAGGGATCGTCAGGAAAACGCTCGGAGGTCGTCAGTCGATTGCCTAGAGGTTGTCAGTCGAGCACCCGGAGGTCTTCAGTCGAGCGCCCGGAGGTCGTCAGTCGAGCGCCCAGAGGTCTTCAGTCGAGCGCCCGGAGGTCGTCAGTCGAGCGCCCAGAGGTTTCCAGACAAGGCTATTGCTCCAGATCTTGAGGTCTGGACCATGCTAAATGGGCCATGCCTTAACAAAGTATGTCATCAAAATAAAAAACTTGAAAAGTCACTACACTCCCACATGCTTTGACATTTGCATAGGGGTGAAAACGAGCCAAAGCTACTCGTGAGCTACTCGGGATCGGATCGTTAAAAGATCAAATCGAAACCGATTTCAACGAGCCAGAGCCAAACTCAAGCTTAATATTAAATATTAAGACCGTTTATTAAACAAGCTCAAGCTCGAGTCTATGTCACTAAGCTCGATTAGGCCCGCGAGCCTAAACAAGCCTATATATAATATAATTTATGATTATTTTTATATATTAAAATAAAAAATATTTGGGGAATTAAGAATTTATGGTATAAGTAAATGAGCTTCTTAACGAGCTTGAACCGAGCTTAAGCTTATTTAGGCATGTTAGACAAGAAAAAAAGCCGAGCTCGAGCCCCAGCCAAGCGTGTATAATTTTTTTATGAGCTCGAGCGATGCTCAGTACAAGAAAGATTGAATCGAGCTGATCTCGAGCTCGAGCTAGAGCCTCATATAATTTAAACGAGCCCGAGCCGAGCCTATTCAGGCTTGGGCTCGGCTCGACTCGTTTGCACCCCATATGCATGACTCATCCTCACTTATATAAAATCTAAACTCCTTGACCTTTACATGAAAGCAAAGATTACAGCTGTGAGATGCTTGTTTAGGTCCATATATAGGTTTCTCAAGCTTGCACACCTTATTTGGGTATTATGCGTGTTAAAAACCTTCTGGCTGGTCCATGTAAACTTCCCCATTCGACTTACCGATAAGGAAAATGGCTTTAACATCCGTTTGTCATACTTGATAAACATGAAAGGCAGCTATGGCAAGTATCACCCTAATTGACTTGATCTTCAAAACTGGCAAAAATGTCTCATCATTTTCACCCCCTTGGGTTTGAGTAAAGCCATTTGCAACCAATATGTCCTGGAATGTCTGTACGTTACCATCCATTTTGGTCTTCTTCTTGAAGATCCATTTACAACCCTTTGTCTTTCAACTGGGTGTATGATCAACCAAAGTACATAGTTGGTTATCGTACATGGATTGGATCTCGCTATCCATTTCCTCTTTCCATTTGGAAGCCTTAGGGCCTGCCATCGCTTCCTTGTAGTTAGTTGTATCATCCAAAATTATCAATGTAATGTCACTAATAAATGTGTCCCCATCCACAGTTATATGGAAACCAAAAATTGAGGGTAGCATGCTAACTTTACCAGATTAATGAAGAACTAACAAATTCTCAATGGGCTCCAGATGTATTTCATCCTCGGGTTGATTGATAAGGTTTCCTCATTGTATGACTCTTGAATTTTTTTCAAGATCATTCATACTCCCATTGTCCCATTTGGATATGAGGTCTGTCTCATGAAAGACTCCTCTTCGATCTATAAAGACCATGTTATCAGCTGGTCTATAGAACAAGTATACAAACGACTTTTGTTGGTAACCAATGAAAGTAAACCTCTTAGATCTAGTCTCCAGTTTGTCTTGGGTCTTGCACCTAATGAGAGTCTCACAACCCCCAGACCTTGATATGTACAAGCGAGGGAGGTTTCCCACTCCACCTTTCATCAGGTGTTTTGGCAACCTTTTTGGTAGGAACAATATTAAAGATATTGGTAGCTTTCTCCAAGTCATACCTCCAGAACGATATATGGAGTGAAACTGGAATCATCATGGAATGAACCAAGTCAAGCAAGATACGATTTTGCCTCTCAGGTACACCATTAAGTCATGGTGTCCTAGGAGGGTTCAATTGTGAAACTATTCCACATTCCTTAATATAGTCGCTGAACTCGATACTAAGATATTCTCTACCTCTATCAGATTAGAGCATCTTTATCTTCTTTCCCATTTGATTCTCTACTTCATGCTTAAGTTCCTTGAACTTTTCAAAGGTTTATGATTTATCCTTGATTAAGTTGATATAGCTATATCTACTTTTCAAATGTCACGTAGTACCGATTACCATCCCTTGTGGCGGATGTGAAGGGACCGCATACATCAGTGTGGATAAGGTTTAACAGTCCTTCACCTCTTTCACAAGTTCCTATGAAAGGTGACTTAGTCATCTTGCCTAATAGACAATATTCACATGCATCATCTGACTTTAGGTCAACTGATTCCAACACTCCATCCATTTGGAGTTGGGAGATGCATTTCTTGTTTGTATGCCCAAGACGGTAATGCCATAAGCATGCCTAGTCTAAAGCAATACAAGAATCAATATTAAATACACTATTTCCAAGTTCATTTACACACAAAAGAGTTTCATACACACTGTTACAAGGATAAACTTTGAAAATAAAAACACCATTTTATAAACCAAAATTGTACCATCATTATTGTCAAACACATAATGATAACCTTGTCTAAATAAAGCAAGAAGAGAACTTATGTTTCTTGTCATTTTTAGGAATAAAAACAATTGTCTAAATCAACCCTAACATTATCACCAAACACAAGATCATAAGTCTCAATCCTGGTAACATTAGATGTGTGCCTAGTCCCCATAGTTAGGTTCAGCTTCCTATGCTAGACCCTTTCATTTTCCCATATTTCCTATATATCATAACAAATGTGTAAACCCCATCTTGTATCAATGACCCAAGAATTAGAAATCTAGGTGTTATTGAATTATATAGAGTACATAGTACATGTAGAACCATACACCTTGACCTTTGCTTTTCTCATTTATTGTAATTACTTTGGAAAGCTTCTCTTCTAATCAACCTTCTGGCCATAATGAAAGCACACAACCTCTTTCGGATCAATGAAAGGTGGAACATCAAAGTTGGCATTTCCCTTTGACCCACCATTGGAATCTATAAAGTAGGCTTTCCCTTTCCATTTGGGTTGGGAGTAGGCCTTCCTTTTCTTCCCCTTTCCTTGTTGAATGACCAAGAAAGGGGCAGTTGCAATATTGTTGGAATGAGACTTCTTTATCCCGACTTCAGTAGTTTGCAACAGACTATGTAGTTCAATAAATTTCATTTCCATGTTCTTCAAATGATTAGTTAGGATAAACAAATCATAACTACTTGGCATGGAGTTGAGCACCATATCAATGGCTAGCTCCTTGTCGAAATTCACATTGAGCTTTTTTAGTCTTTCCACGTCTGTACATCTTTTGCACATGAGGACACACAAATTCTCCTTCTTATAGTTTTCATGCCATCAGGGATTTGGCGACCTCATAACACTCTTGTCTCACTTTCTTGTGGAACATTTGAGCAGGATCCAAGTTCATTTCATAGGGCCAATAGTCTTCATAGGAATTTTGTAGATCAAGTGAGATAGTTGCAATCATAATGCAAGAGACCTTGCTGGCGTCATTAACATGATGTTTATGTTCAACAATTTCCTCAGGAGTAGGATTCATAATGTCAATTTTAGGAACAAGACTTTGAGAACATATTGTTTGTTATCATATCAAAGTTTCATGTTCAAATTTCACATCCACTCTATATAGTTTGGACCGCCAATCTTTTCATTTGACAAATTTGACAATATAGTGAAATTCAAGCTTTGAGTGGGTGGATGTGGAGGAGGAAGATCACCAGTTCCAGAGATCTACAATAAGAGATAAAGTTTTATTCAATTGTTTGAATCTTTACTATTTTAAGCCAAATAAATATATAAGGCTAGGATTGATAAATACAATCCGTAATAAGAAGAGAGATGCTATAATCAAATTGAAAATTTATTTTAGGTAGGTAATGCACTTTACCAATTTCAATCTCTATGAAATTCCTAGATCTTTTAAGATTCATTGAAATTTTCAATAGCATGTGTAGTCTCAGATTATGCTCTTTGATTTGTGACTGGGATATCGAGAATCATAAACAAGATATGAATAAACATGCAAACCCGCATGACACAATCGATGTCATTTATGATCTCAATTGATGTACCGGTAACCACACATACTCCATAAACAATCATAAATTTTGGGTTATACCACCATTTCATCTTTGCAGTCCCAAATCAGTATGTCGGTTAATCACGCATGCTTCACTAATGACTCATAAAGAAACAATGTGCGTTTTCATAGATTAGCATACAATTTCACATTTTTCTAAAGTAACTAGAGTGGGATTTTGTAGAATGTTCTAGTACTTTATATTATACTTTTAATGTGATTAATGTCCTATCATAACCATTTCAGCTAATGAAAATCCACCACACAAAGAAGATGTGTGTGAAAAGGACACCCATTTAATGGTCATTCTATAGGTTGTTTCCTTATACCTATTTTATTGCATGGCTTCATGAAAGATGCCTAATCTTGGTTTGACTCACATATTTATTAATCTCATACATATAGTATTATAAATCTTAAATATATGTAAGAGTTTATTTTAAAACCTTTTAATAATACAAGATTTAAATTCAATTAACTTAATTAATTAATATTTAAACCAATTTTAGATTTTAGATTAATCCTTTAATTAAACAATTAATTAATTAGGGTTTCATAATTATAATTAGATAATATTATTTCCTTTTATACTTCCTTAATTTTCGAATTAGGGTTTCATAATTATCTTGTCTAAAAGTTTAGATTTTAAACATATAAAATAACAATTAAGATCTAATAATTATCCCACGATTCAAAAAGGCAAGTAAATCCCGAAACCCTACTGCAACAAAAAGCACGCAACGCCCTGTGATTGTCGTGTTTTTTTGGTTTCTTCAGGTATCGATTTCTAGTTTCATATATGCACAAATAATAGAAAAATCATAGGCTCTGATACCACTGATGGGTTGTCTAGGTTACAATCAAAATATTTGCACAACATATTTTAACATAATCTCTTATTGGTACATGCAACCTAGAACTCTATGGATTTTTCTCAATTTATAGCAACATACTTATGAAACACACTTCTAACCTATGTAAATTGAAAATTACAAGGTTAAAATACAGACCTTTTGCAAAAATTGAATAATGCAAGCAATCTTCTTGTTTTCTTCCTTTGAAAGTAAACACCAATAATGTGAATGCCTCTAATGGTTCACACCCAAACCCTAGAAAAACCTAAGGATCGAAATTTAGGAGAGAAGAGGAGAAGAAAATCAATTTCTCTATGAGATGTGTAGGTTCAATTTTGGCTAGGGTATGTCCTTTTTTATAGCTGCTAGAAACCCTGATTTTAATATTATTATATTAATAATTGAAGTTGATTAATATATATTTCCTTATCTGCCAATGGAGGCTTCCAGAATATTTCTGGAACCTATAAAAATTGTCCAAGTATAAGGAGATTCTAGAATTTCCCCGCTTCCTTAACTATCAAACAAGTGCAATTCAAACCTTGCACCCTTAATTAATTCTAATAAATCCAAAATTAATTTCCAATTAATTTTGATTAATTCTTAACTAACTATTAACCAAGGTTGTCAAAATTGAGATCCTACTTAAAATCGTTTTATGTTTTGCAAAATCTTGATCGTAAGATTGGATCCGGATCGTAAGATCCCACGAAAATGAACTCATATTCAAATTTGCTTGCAAAATGGTGTAATTAACTTTAACTTCTTAAGCATCACCCATAATTTTTGTCGTTGAAAACCGCAAAAATTAAGAATAAAACATCTTAATTAGAAATAAGATTATTTTGATCATGTATACGTAAGACATAAGATCACAAAGGGATTATTATGGGTGTGCCATGCCAAACTCGATGTGAGTTGTTAAAATGGAAATGCTCTAGAAGACTTTTACAACTCTTGATGCTTGATTTCAAGTATGAATAGACAAATTTTTGATACTCTGTTAGGAATGAATCCTAGTTAGATCAAATAGATTCAAACAAGTAAAGAATAAGAATAAGGCAAATAGATCAAAATATGTCGAATGATTATAAGCTACAGCCTCAGAAGAACTCGATGAAGAATTGCTATTGTAGAGGCGTGTAGGGTTACAAGACTATTTCTAAAGTTACAAAATACGGTGCATGCATGCACCTTAAATACTATAACCCTAATAATAAATGACGGGTGGACAGGCCCAACCCGTTTACAAAATGGACTAAATAAATAAACACAATGACGCAACACATATACCCAACAATCTCCCTCTTTGCGTCAATTGAGGCGAGAGTCCATCAAGGCTGAGTTTGCTTCTGAACTTCAAAAACTTTCGGAATGACGCTCAACAGAACCTTGCAAACATGGATGTACCATAGAATCATATCCGGAAAGTACTTCTTGTCGTGTTTACTATTACTCTTGTACTTTTTGACCATGTCCAAAACGTACTCCAGGAAAGCGGTAGTGTACAAATTCTTATCAGGGAGAAAGAAACAGGCCTTACGAAATTCTGCATCGTTTCATTCTCGCATCTGAAATGCCACATACCAACCTTCCTTGTGTATCTTCCCAGGTTTCAACTTCACAAAATTGTCTGGGACTTCTTTAGGGAGAACAAAGGGCTTCCTTCGTAGAACGGCAGCAACTTCCACATCCATCTTGCCCACCTCTTGAATTTACGAAACTAATATCTGTTTGAGGTGAGCAATAACGGGCTCACACTTCTGTCCGTCTCTCAGCATTAAATTCTAAAGCATGATCCAATCATAGGTATTGAGGCAAGGCAGGTCTGCGAGAGTGAATTCGTGAGCCTAACTGGAAGAACCTCTCACAACATTGAACTTTGCATTTGGGAAGTTGTCGGTTTCGATTGGACCTGTGACCTTCACTGCTGCAATCTTGCTAGCACTCCACATTTTGTATTATGGCTTCATATGCTTGAGATAAAACAAGAAGAGTAAATGATTTGTGCTGCTATATGTGAATGGGAAATTCGCAACTTTCACGAAGGAGCGAAACCTGAAGGCTTTCAGAGTTATTGGCAGGTCCAGCTGGGAATCTTGTGTATTCTGAAGCTCGAATGACACAACCGGTTCCAACCAATATTGACTCGGCATATCCATAAATTCATTTTGAATTCCCTTTAGAGTCCACTCTGGAAATAAAAGCTTTCGGTTTTCCAGTGTGATCTGAGATTCACGTTCTGCTTTCTCTTTCGCTTCAGCCTTGCGGATTTTTCTTTGATGCTCATCCATTTCAGCTTCACATTCCTTTCTTCGTTTCAGCTCATTCTCATCAAGCTCTTCATCTTCATTATTGTCAATAATTGGCTTGTCACTAAAAAGTTTTTCTTTGGCTTTAGGCTCAGATTCGCTTTTGACAATGTGCATGACAGAAGTTTTGGGGTTTTTTTTCTTTGATGCCATCCCTTGTCCCCCTTGTTTCAGAATAGAGCTTGATTTCGGAACACCTTCTAGTCTGTGAAGCATGGAGAAGACGGGTCTGAGTTTCTCAAAAAGATGCTTCTTCACCGTGATTGAGATCATTGAGTCTTGAGTCTCAATAATATCCGAAAGCATTCCAGTGACGTCTGCGATACAACTTTTTATAACCGCTTTCTCTGATAGTATATCATTGATTCGTTTCTCAATATTTGCCAACTTGACCGTCAAGACTTTAACCTTTTTAGTCTTTACAACAAAAACATCCATTATTTTGCTCTCCATAGCTAAGTCATCCTGAAGCTTAGAGATCTACGAGGAGATGGATGAATTGAACTCATCATGGTCAGTTTTAAGACCAGTGTGAACCTCCTGAAGTTTCGCCTTCTTAGTTTTAAGGGTTGAGCTTAGGCTAGAAATGAATTCATTAGCCTTCGTGGTATTGGACTCAAAGGAACTATGGAATTTCTCCATGAATACCCTTGCATCAATAATTAGTTTATTGACTTTTTCGGTCGTGTTGTTGCAAGCAGTAGTATAAGCATCTACCGCCTTGTTCATCTTTTCAAGGTTGGCGGAGTGCTCTTTCGTAAGGGTCTCAAGAAGGGACCTAACCGTTGCTTGCGAATAATCATCGCTAGATGATGACTTTGAAGCTTGAAGCAACGAATCCAAATTTTCATGTATTACCTTGAGTTTCCCTCTGGTGACGGGGCTTCATCATCACTTTTAGTCCTGATGTTAAATGGACTGTAGGTGAATCCTGTGAAGTCGTCATCATCATCATCATAAATCATGTCTGGGTCATTTTGGCGAAGAGGAGAAATGGGTGGTGTGGAATGACCAGTTGCGAAACCTAAAGCTCCTGCCCCCGCATCAGATGCATTGATAGAAACAGGATGCTTAATAGTTCTTGTTGGTGTGGTAGTGGAATCGGTGAAAATAGGTGGGGATTGCGAAACACCCAATGAGACAGGTGGGCATGGAGCAATAGTAATGAGTGTGGAAATAGTGGTAGTGGGAGAAGGAATAGAGACATTCTCAACGAAGTCAGTGGTAATAGGAACTGAGACAGGAATTTTAATAGTTACCTCAGGATTCATAGAAATTGGCTGCAAAACCTCAGGTTGTGAAGTTTTTGCAGTGTCTTCGTGTTGTACAAGCTCATCCTCTTCAATACGGATGTCTAAGTGAGTGTCAGACTGCGAACCTTCGATTTCGTTGGGAGTTGGAGTTCGCGGCCTTTGAGCTAGCTTCTTTACCTTTTGCTTCTTTGTAAGAGTAGCAGCTAGTGCAGATGAGCCAGCTTGTACCTTTCGTTTCTTGGGGGTCTTAGCAGGTTCATACGACCCTCTTGAGCACCTTATTTCTTTTCTCTTTTCTTACGTGCTTTCTTTTCTCCTTTCTTTGGTTTTTCAACTTCATCGATGATTGATTTCATCTCAGGAGTTAAAGGACGAAAGCCTGAAACTGTAAGTTTTCTATAGGCTTCAAAAATTTTGCTTGCTGCAGGGACATCACGAAACATTGCTTCAGGAATGGAGCCAACAAATGAGAACTTGGAGTTGTCAGCAAGAATGATGTTGGTAGTGTGAAAGATTGACATGGATGACATGAAGGAGTCTTGCACCACCGGAGTCTGGGGCTTCTCAATTGCCCTTCGAACGATGATTGTCTAGAAGCGAGCACAGGAAATTTCACTGTGTTGAGTTGTAGAATTGTAACGACCCAAAAAATCACGACTAAAAATTTCTTTTAAAACATTACTAAAACCATATTTACAAAACTGTATCATAAGTCATAACATAATTTTTAGAGTATTAATTCAAAACATAATCTCATTATCAGAGTCAAACGTCCCCAGGCTAACTGACTATGGTGTGTGCACTGCAATCTTCCCGAGCTCCTCTTTTGAAAGCCGAGTACCAGAAACCAAAACTGAAAACCGTAAGCACGAAGCTTAGTGAGCTCCCCCAATCTACCACATACCACACAATAACATATAAACACATACTGGGCCTTGCCCACTGCATCGGACCGAAGTCCGGGCTAACTGGGGCCATGCCCCCTACATCGGACCGAAGTCCGAAGCTGACTGGGACCTCCGTCCCCTACATCGGACCGAAGTCCGAAGCTGACTGGGACCTCCGTCCCCCTACATCGGACCAAAGTCCGAAGCTGACTGGGACCTCCGTCCCTTACATAGGACTGAAGTCCGAAGCTGACTGGGATCTCCATCCCCTACATCGGACTGAAGTCCAAAGCTGACTGGGATCTCCGCCCCCTACATCGGACCGAAGTCCGAAGCTGACTGAACATAGCATAAACATATCCAGTAGCATGAACACACATATACTACATCAGGCCGTAGCCCGGACCGCATAACACATAAATCCTGTCTGAGCCACGAAGGCATCAAACATGCTAACTACTGCATCGGATCAAATCTGGAAACTACTACTAGCTAAACGGGCCGGCATTGTGGCCTTAGACCCGTTCCTACTGGAAGGAAACTCACCTAAGACTGCTGAACTGATGCGGCTAATCCTCTTGACTGCCACCCGACCTCTGACTCCGAACTGCTGCTCCACTAGCTCCTCGAGCTACCAATGCCAATATAATACTTAGTCCAACTGACCTCCAAAGGTCAACTAGGTCATCTCTGGTCAAGGTCAAAGTCCTGGTCAAAGTCAACCTTCCAGGTCAACCCTACTCGCCGAGTCCACCTAATGACTCGCCGAGTTCATATGCTCAGGGTCTTTTCTATTCGCGACTCGACTCGCCGAGTCAGTCCATGACTCGTCGGGTCAACTATTCCCGAGTCCTGACCTGTCAAACTCGCTGAGTCTCCATCCGACTCACTGATTCGAGTTTCAACTCGAAGGGTTTGGGGGTTTCGCGGCCTGACTCGCCGAGTCCAAGAATAGACTCGTCAGGCCTAAGGCAATCATCAACCAACTCGTTGAGCTGTTCTTCCAACTCGCCGAGTTCATGCCTATCTTCATCCGACTCGACGAGCTGTTCATCCCACTCGTTGAGTTCCTCCTCATCTTCAAGCTACTCGCCGAGTCCACTCAAAGGACTCGCCGAGTCTATTCAGTCCTTAATCCATGCAGTGGCTTTTCGAGCCAAACAGGGCTTCCAACTCATAGATCCATACTTCTAAGGCCTATCCCCCACGTAAAGTGGCAAACTTTACGTGTAGATCAAGAGATCTAGGCTTAAAACAATCCAAACTAGGGTTTAAGACAAAGAGGCTTCACTATCAACCCAAGAACAGATGCTTTATGACTTTCTGGGCCAAGATACACTCAGATCTGAAGTAGCAACTTCAGATCTAGGCTTCTAACTCGAAATAGTTCTTAAGCATGGCATAAAATCCCCAAATCACATAGCCAAGGTTGATCTATTAAACAAAAGAGGGAAGGTAACGATTTATTACCTTTAAATGCTCAGAAATGTTCCACCAACTCTGGATCCAAGGCCCTTTTCTTGCTCCACAAAGACTAACTTCTCTCTCAAGCTCCAAAAGATTCACTAAGGGTAGATCTTGCTCCAAAACGATTATGGCGGCTAGGGTTAGTGATATGTGCTAGAGAGGCAGTAAAGGAACGCTAGGGGAGAGAATGAGACGTTTAAATAAGCTCCAAATCCCGGATTTAGGGTTCTCCTTGCTCAGACCAGACTCGCTGAGTCGGTCGCTTATACCTCAACCCGGATCCCGCTCGGACTCGCCGAGTCCCTCCTTAGACTCGCCGAGTCTCCCCTTAAAATTGGGGTTTTCTTTCTTTTCTTGGCTTTTCAAAACTTTGGGTGTTACAACTCTCCCCCACTTAAACTAAACTTCGTCCTCGAAGTTTGCTATGACCAACTGCCCTGCGAACTGCCTCCAACTCTCTGCATGGGAAATCTAACACCCCCTTTTGTCCATCACTCCAGCCACTTACAGTGCTGGTCACTACTATTGGTACATACTGAATCCTTCCCTTTTCCATAATTTTCTTAACGTTACTTCCTCTGACTGAGAATTCGGTTACCCCTCATCCGCCTACCGGATGCACTGAGACCTCCCTGGTCCAACTATTCTGTCAATATCTGAGTTACCGGACTCCTACCAGTCACTACACTCCATCGCAATCTTCTAGTCGCTCCCAACGACTCCGCAAGATTCTTCGACTATTTATAATTGTTCTATCCACTCTGCTACTCATATTGGAACTATCTGAAACGCTGAGCTGCCTGCAATACTGAACTGCCTGGAACACTAAACTACCCGAAACACTGAACTGGCTGAAACGTTGAACTGGCTGAAACACACTGAACTGACTGAAACACTGAACTGACTGAATCACTGAACTGGCTGAATCACTGAACTGGTTGAATGGCTGCTTCCCACAACTTCTAAACGAAATCTTCCTCTGGAACTAGTTTCCACCAGTCGTCCTGACACTGTAACTTTAACAACCTCCCGATCCACCGATCAGGTCCTTACGTCACATCCTGACATCATCAATTCCACGACTAACAGTATGGTGGCTCCCAGACTGATGGTAGCGCTTAACATACCCGAACCCCAACGGTCCACTACTACTCTGATCTCATAACTGAGGTGACGATCTACTGACAAATCGTCGACTTAACCATAACTGAAATACTTGGAAATCCGAAATCTAACCCGTGGATTCCCATATCCTCACTACTGCACCCGAACTGGTGGGTACTACTGCTTTCCCGCGTCCAACACGTGCTCATGCTGCCTATCAACCTGATAAAGGCTGCGGCTACGCTCGCGGACTTACAACTCTCTAATACTATCTGGCTGCTAGTGAATGCTACGGCTACCCCCGCAGACTTACAACACCACTACTACTACCTGACTGCTAGTGAGTGCTACGGCTACCCCCGCAGACTTACAACACTACTACTACTACCTGACTGCTAGTGAATGCTACGGCTACCCCCGCAGACTTACAACACTACTACTACTATCTGACTGCTAGTGAATGCTACGGCTACCCCTGCAGACTTACAACACTACTACTACTATCTGACTGCTAGTGAATGCTACGGCTACCCCCGCAGACTTACAACACTACTACTACTATCTGACTGCTAGTGAATGCTACGGCTACCCCCGCAGACTTACAACACTACTACTACTATCTGACTGCTAGTGAATGCTACGGCTACCCCCGCAGACTTACAACACTACTACTACTATCTGACTGCTAGTGAATGCTACGGCTACCCCCGCAGACTTACAACACTACTACTACTATCCCGAGGACATCCTGACTATCCCTAGTCCCGCTAGTGATTCCTCATCCTGATTTCTCAAAACCAGCCCTCAGTCTTTGAATACTACATCATCCTCAACATCTTATATCCTTGATATGCCTAGGCTTCGTCGAGGAACTCTTCGGCTTGGTTCCCAAACCAACCGTCTACTAATCCGGATACAAGAAGCTATTATTGGGAAGTTTCCAAACTCCCAACTCCTGAATCTACACAATCCTGCATGCTGGCTTTGACACTGGCTACTAATACGAAAACATCTCTTGCTAACCGTTCTCAGAATCCTCATTCCGACTCACTTGAGCCCTACAGGTGGTCCTCCAATCCTGGATTCCCAACTAGCTTCTAACCATCTCAATTACATGAACTAACTATTGGGAAGGTCCTCGAACTCCCAGTTCTGAACTTCTCGATCCATCGATCAGTGTGCTACTATCATTTCCTCTCAGAGGCCGCGCACTCATTCTGAGTCTACGTGGCTCTTATCCTTGTATACTCGGAGGGTTCTCCCCCACTTGGATTCGACTAGATCCTTACTGCTCACTGGTCGAAAGGATTTCCAGCCTTCCTTCCATTAAAAGGGGCGATATGCTGTCCGCCGACGTTTACCCTTGCCAGCGCTCCAACTAACTCTTACCAGATCCGCACCCTTCGATCCTTAATTGTATTTGCTTTAGGGACTACATCCCAAGAATCTGCGTTTGGGGTGCACATCCCCAACCCACTTCCTTACTGACCACTAGCTACTCCACTAAAAACTCTGGGTTATCACTACTGAAAATATAACTGATCACTACCCGACTAACGCCTTCCGCAAGTAGTGAGGCACTACTGCATCTTACACATACATGCTACAGTTACTGTATCCGAAGTAACCTGATCTAGAGGGGACGACCTCCAATTCACCATTCAATTCCAAGGTATGCAGATGGCATAAAACTCAACCACAAGCAGGTAATACAATACGCCCAACACTTAAGCTTATTGATAACAATGCAGCAACATAACAATAATATCACAAATAATAGATGACAGAAAAAAAAAGATACATACCTCCATCACTCAGTGCTGCTCGAATCCCTGCTAAAATCTACCGGAAAACTCGGCTCCGAGCCGTAGGCGCCCTTGCCCAGCCCTGATGTCCGTTGGTGGCTCTCGAAGTCCTAGGGGCAGGAGCTGACATCTGCCCTGCTGAATACAAACTCGGACAGTGGGCCTTCTTGTGGCCCCTCTGACTGCAATGGAAACATAACGGATCAAGTCCCTGGGCGATGGTAACAACACAGTCTCTGCTAAAATGACCAATCTGGCTGCACTTGAAACATCCAGCATCGCCACCACTTCTACGCCTGCACACACCCATGTGCGTCCTTCCGCACTTCATGCATCGACTGCGGCTCTGATAGTTCCTTGTTCTCAAATCCGAACCCTTGGGCCTCTTACCCGAACCTGAGGCTACCTGAGTCTCATCCGTTTTCCTCTTCCTTTCCGACTCCCTGCCCGCCAACTGAACAACAGCTGGCTGACCCTGGAGCCTCTCGATCAATCTATCAGTGATCCTCATGACCATGTCGGGCAGATTCTCGCGAATGGCTCGCGAAACTTCCTCAACTATCCAATCATGCAGAGGTCTTTCTTGGAGACAGGATGCCCCACTCACTCCTGTCCCCTAATGGAAAAAACTAGAAATGGGATCTCCCTCCCTAATGGATCCCCAAACTCCATAAGAATCGGGATCTAGACGAGCCCCAATCTGTCCTGAAACTATCTCGGCCTTAAAGGCCTCAAGATGACTGTCTATGAGCTCCACAATGGCCTCTCTAACCGAACCGAAAGTCACTGGAGTCTGATCAATGATGTTGCGCATGATTTCTGCGGAAATGAAATCCCTCATCTGATCATCAAGCTGCCCGGCTCCAAAGCCCGAGCCAGATCCCTCCTCGACGCCTGAACTGCTAACTGGTAGCTCGCGCAATGTCACCATGCTGAAAATATAACAATTCCTGATCAATTACACACTACTGCTGCGGAATCTCTCACACACTCTACTAGTTCCCTGGTTTTTGTCTTGGCCCCTCTTAAATCGAGTACGGATCCTCTGCTTTCAGTAGTACGGGCCCATACTACCTTCCACATCTATCCGTACTTTCCTCAAGAGTTACCTCAACTCCACCAAGTCCCCTTTACTCTTCTACTGATCTCTGCTACTCTCATCCTAGGCTTGCCCTAGGGAACCTTTGACTCTACCCAAACAGTCCTCAGCTGCTGAAGGCCTCCTTGTAATGCCAATTAGCCACCACCTAATTACCATCACATGCAATGAGGCTCGGATAATCCTTCGAGTAAAAGTCTCGTCCCTACAACGGTTGGAATCAGACAAGAGCTGCGCAATAGGGCCAAATCCAGCACTCTGAGATTATTCAATCTTGATCACATGTGATGTGACGTATTCACCTAATGGCTAACTCCCATCACTCAGAATCCCACAAAGCACAAAGCCAGCAGCATTCGGATAGAGGAAACATACTCAGGTAAAGCTATTCTCATAACAAGAAACTGCACTAGCATACAATGCTAAGCTCATACTATCAGACATAACCTACACAGGCTATCCTACTACTGTCTACTCATTACTAGCATGAAACTCTTATCAAGCTGAAACACATAAAGCAGGCACATAAGGCATCATCCTAGATCCTTAGTCCTATTCTAGCATGCTGTTCTACTGAAGCTGAAACTGAAACTGAAACTGAAACTGGAACTGAAAATCACAACATAACTTGTATGGGTAAATTGGGAGTACTTACTTAAGCTCGGCTGATTGCATGCACCACACCTTTTTTTTTCTTTTCAAAACTCTTTTTGCTTTTTCTAAAACTCTTTTCTTTATACTTTTCTAAAATTGTTTTCTTTTCTCAAAATCCTTTTGTAACTATGGTTTTTCTTTTGAAAACTCTATACCACTTCCTTAGTTTGAGTTCAGACACACTCAGAAGTGCGCCCGAATCCCTCAAACCAAGGCTCTGATACCAACTTCTAACGACCCAAAAAATCACGACTAAAAATTTCTTTTAAAACATTACTAAAACCATATTTACAAAACTATATCATAAGTCATAACATAATTTTTAGAGTATTAATTCAAAACATAATCTCATTATCAGAGTCAAACATCCCTAGGCTAACTGACTATGGTGTGTGCACTGCAATCTTCCCGAGCTCCTCTTTTGAAAACCGAGTACCTGAAACCAAAACTGAAAACCGTAAGCACGAAGCTTAGTGAGCTCCCCCAATCTACCACATACCACACAATAACATATAAACACATACTGGGCCTTGCCCACTGCATCGGACCGAAGTCCGGGCTAACTGGGGCCTTGCCCCCTACATCGGACCGAAGTCCGAAGCTGACTGGGACCTCCGTCCCCTACATCGGACCGAAGTCTGAAGCTGACTGGGACCTCCATCCCCCTACATCGGACCGAAGTCCGAAGCTGACTGGGACCTCCGTCCCCCTACATCGGACCGAAGTCCGAAGCTGACTGGGACCTCCGTCCCCTACATAGGACTGAATTCCGAAGCTGACTGGGATCTCCGTCCCCTACATCGGACTGAAGTCCGAAGCTGACTGGGATCTCCGTCCCCTACATCGGACCGAAGTCCGAAGCTGACTGAACATAGCATAAACATATCCACTAGCATGAACACACATATACTACATCAGGCCGTAGCCCGGATCACATAACACATAAATCCTGTCTGAGCCACGAAGGCATCAAACATGCTAACTACTGCATCAGATCAAATCTGGAAACTACTACTAGCTAAACGGGCCGGCATTGTGGCCTTAGACCCGTTCCTACTGGAAGGAAACTCACCTAAGACTGCTGAACTGATGCCGCTAATCCTCTTGACTGCCACCCGACCTCTGACTCCGAACTGCTGCTCCACTAGCTCCTCGAGCTACCAATGCCAATATAATACTTAGTCCAACTGACCTCCAAAGGTCAACTAGGTCATCTCTGGTCAAGGTCAAAGTCCTGGTCAAAGTCAACCTTCCAGGTCAACCCTACTCGCCAAGTCCACCTAATGACTCGCTGAGTTCATATGCTCAGGGTCTTTTCTATTCGCGACTCGACTCGCCGAGTCAGTCCATGACTCGCCGGGTCAACTATTCCCGAGTCCTGACCTGTCCAACTCGTTGAGTCTCCATCCGACTCACTGATTCGAGTTTCAACTCGAAGGGTTTGGGGGTTTCGCGGCCTGACTCGCCGAGTCCAAGAATAGACTCGTCGGGCCCAAGGCAATCATCAACCAACTCGTCGAGTTATTCTTCCAACTCGCCGAGTTCATGCCTATCTTCATTCGACTCGACGAGCTGTTCATCCCACTCGTCGAGTTCCTCCTCATCTTCAAGCTACTCGCCGAGTCCACTCAAAGGACTCGCCGAGTCTATTCAGTCCTTAATCCATGCAGTGGCTTTTCGAGCCAAACAGGGCTTCCAACTCATAGATCCATACTTCTAAGGCCTATCCCCCATGTAAAGTGGCAAACTTTACGTGTAGATCAAGAGATCTAGGCTTAAAACAATCCAAACTAGGGTTTAAGACAAAGAGGCTTCACTATCAACCCAAGAACAGATGCTTTATGACTTTCTGGGCCAAGATACACTCAGATCTGAAGTAGCAACTTCAGATCTAGGCTTCTAACTCGAAATAGTTCTTAAGCATGGCATAAAATCCCCAAATCACATAGCCAAGGTTGATCTATTAAACAAAAGAGGGAAGGTAACGATTTATTACCTTTAAATGCTCAGAAATGTTCCACCAACTCTGGATCCAAGGCCCCCTTCTTGCTCCACAAAGACCAACTTCTCTCTCAAGCTCCAAAAGCTTCACTAAGGGTAGATCTTGCTCCAAAACGATTATGGCGGCTAGGGTTAGTGATATGTGCTAGAGAGGCAGTAAAGGAACCCTAGGGGAGAGAATGAGACGTTTAAATAAGCTCCAAATCCCGGATTTAGGGTTTTCCTTGCTCAGACCAGACTCGCCGAGTCACCTTGGCCGACTCGCCGAGTCGGTCGCTTATACCTCAACCCGGATCCCGCTCGGACTCGCCAAGTCTCTCCTTGGACTTGCCGAGTCTCCCCTTAAAATTGGGGTTTTCTTTCTTTTCTTGGCTTTTCAAAACTTTGGGTGTTACAAGAATAGGTACTTTGGACCAATTGAGCCCAAAGAACAGCCCCAAAATCAATGTTGATTATCATGTAGATCCCATACATGATGGTCATAAATAACTTACTGGCACAATCTGAGCCAGTCACATGCTCCGAAAAACTTTTGAACAATAGGGAAAAGAGCCCATTCCATTGAGGTGACAGATTGGGCTTCCTGAATTTGGAGATGGTGGTAAGGGTTTCTTTGTATCCCATTTGGTAAAACATCTCCATGATGGCGGCGATGGAGATGGAATCAGGGTCAACCATATCATCACGTTGATCAAGCCCTAGTAAGGAGAAAAAGTGGGACTTTGTGATTGAGGTTTTTTTGTTGAGAACTTCAAAGGTGATTCTTTGTTCCTCCTTGATGTAGCAAGCCGACGAGTAGGCTTTTGATAAGAGACAAATCGGAACAATCTCTGATGTGGTCAAGGATTTAACCAGAGGAGAGTATTTCAAGCACTCAACAATGGGTAGCAAGAAGCTGTCATACTTGAGAGGATCGAGATCGAGAATCAAGTTTTGATTTGGCTTGATGGAAAGAAGCGATGACTGTGCAGATTGATCTTGAATAGAAGGGATTTCTAATGAGGAAGCCATGGATGCTTGTTGAAAAAGATGATGAACAGTAGAGAGAAAAACCGTCTTAAGAGTTTTTGAAATCTTTTGATAATGGTGAGGAACAATGAAGCGTCAAAAAACCCTTTATACCATTAACTAGGAGAGAGAAAATAGGGTGAAGATTGCGTTTTATCCTCTGAAACGTCACCTAAAAAGACGTGACGTGACAACTGTTACATTAGAAAAAGGTGTCAGGCGGTGGAAAATCAGGCGTCGTTTCAAATTCACGCGCCTATTTGAAATCTTATCCATTAGAATTGCCGCTTCAATTTCTCCCTCTTGTAGTTGAGTTATGTATCACCTTTCACATGTAAACACAAACTTTCGCTTTTAAGTAAGCTCCAGTTGAACTGCGAAATTGAAAATAATTGTGAGTGCCACGAACCAAACTTTTGGAAAATCACAAGGATCTTCGTGTGAGAGTGTGCCAAAGATAAAGAAATAAAGCAAAGCATATGTGTCAGATTTTAATGATGTCTTGTTTAAGACACAAAATAGTGGATCCCGGGCAAAGATCTCTTCCTTCGAAGTCAAGAGAGACTAAGAAATGTCTGTGTGGTTCCCCGTTGAATTACGATCACTTGTTTATTAAGAAACAATGAAAGACATCTTTTAAAAGGCTTTATTGGGTGGTTCTATCTCCAACGAAACTACAAAACTTGATATAAGTCCGAAAGTTTGAATGGAGTATTTCTTTGACCAGTGTAGTGAATTGAACAAGTAAGCTTTGGAATTATTTTAAGTGACATGGATTCGCATGGAAATCTAAAAAAAATTAAAAATAAAAACATGATCTATTTGGTAGAAACGTCTTATGTCTAGAACATTTCATTAAGATCTCGCAAAAGAAAAAGAGATTTCTTTGTACAGACCATGAAAGTGGAGTTTCGTTAATTCCTTGGTGAAAAGTCTAGAACATGTGTATTGTTCACCATCAATTCATATAAGTGTGTTGAATTTTGGGTTTCACTCAATTTGTACTGATAACGAATTGAAGATCATAAACGCATAAGCTGTGTAACCATAAACCTCAATGGTAATATCTGAGAGTCTTAAGGGTTACATTGGTGAATGTGAAAGTGATGGAGAAGAGTAAGAGGTTGTTCCGAAGAAAATAGTGTACCTCTGCCATGCGAAAGTGACCAAGCAACGAACTCTTAACTCATAATGAGAAGAGTAAGGTAGCTCGAGACTTATGTGAATGAACAACCTTATTGGGAAGAAACTATTGGTGTTATCGAATCATTAAGGCTTCAACATAGAGTCATTGAGGCTTCAGACAACATGCAGTGGCATGCTTTTATGGACACTTAACTAGTACATAGATAAGAAAGTTTATACCTGCCCCATCATTCGTAATTAAGATCGCCATGATTCTTGACATGAAACCTGCTTAATTGTCCATTAATTTGGTATTTTGAAATAAGTAGAATAAGAGAGAAGAAAATAAAGAAAATATTTTTGTATTTTTGATTTTCTAAAAAGAAATAAAAATAGAAAGAAATATTTTTGGATTTTTTATTTTTCTAAAAAGAAATAAAACACAACAAAATAAATACATAATTTTCAAAAGGATATAAAAAGCTCCAAACCATGAATGAACAGTTTATCGTGAGACACTACGAACTTTCGTATGGATTCACAAGATAAATGAAGACTGCGAATTACTGCGAGCGTCGGCACAGATTCGCGGGACAAAAAGATGACTACAAATTACTGTGAACGTTCGCATGACAAAAAGATGATTGTGAATTATTGCGAGCATTCGCGTCGATTCGCATGACATACTATAGACTGCGAAAGCGAAAGTGTAACTAAAAGTGAAAGTGTCACTTTGAAAACGAAAGTGGTTTTGGAACTCATTCAACTTCCATCATTCCTATGCCTTGTAGAATATGATTGAATATAGATTCAGGTAGGGTTTTGTGAATATGTCAGCTAATTGATCAGCGAATCTAACAAAATGTATCTCAACATTACCATCTTCTACATGATCTTTCATGAAGTGATACCTCAGTGCTATCTGTTTTGTATTTGAGTGTTGCGACAAATGCGAATGACACTTTCAGAGTCAAAATATAGTGGGATTTATTTGATGTTCAGGCCACAATCATGAAGTTGACTTTGAATCCATACGACTTGGGAAGTTCATGAGGCAGTACCAATGTACTCGGCTTTAGCTGTTCATAATGAAACACATGTTTGCTTTTTGGATTGCCAACTGACTAGTTTTCCAACAAAAAATTGACATCCTTCAGTTGTAGTCTTTGTATCTAACCCGCATCCTCCAAGATCAGTATCCAAAAATTATTGCACAAAGAAACTAGACTTTGAGGGGTACCATATTCCAAGTGAAAATGTTCGTTTTAGATACCTGAATATGTTCTTGACAGCGATCATGTGAGGTTCTCGAGGATTAGCTTGAAACCTAGCACAATAACAAACATAAAACATGATATCTGGTTGACTGGGAGTTAGATACATTAGTGAACCTAGCATTTGACGATAAATTGTCATATATGCAACCCGTTTTTCTAGAGAAGGAGTTAGTTTCGTTCCAAATGCCATTGTAACCTTCACCTTTGAGTCTCCCACCATTCCAAACTTGGCAAGAAAGGTCTTCGTATAAGCTTCCTGATTTATAAAGATTCCTTCCTGACTCTGCCTTATGTTTAATCCAAGGAAAAAGTTAATCAGGCCCATGGAGCTCATCGTTTCCATTAATTTTTGGAACCCAACGGTTAAGCTTGGGTTAGTGGAACTGAAAATGATGTCATCAACGTAGATTTGTACGATCATCAAGTGGTCACCATCTTTCTTGTCAAATAAGGTTTGGTCGACCAAACCTTGTTTAAACTTAACCTGTTTCAAAAAACAAGTAAGAGTTTCATATCAGGCTCTTGGAGCTTGCTTCAGACCATAGATTGCTTTGTCTAGAATATAGCAGTGGTTGGGATATTTTCTGTTTATAAACCCAGGTGGTTGTTCCACATACACTATTTCTTCAAGTTCCCCATTTAAAAATGCACATTTGACATCCATCTGGTATACTTCAAAGTTCTTGTGCGTTGCATACACTGAGAAGATATGAACAGATTCCAACATTGCAACTGGTGCAAAGGTTTCTTCGTAGTCAATACCTTCTTCCTGGTAATAACCCTTCACAACCAATCGTGTCCCCCCTGAACATGTGTATTTTTATGAGAGGAGGTTAAATAAGAACACCCCCTGCAATGTAGCATTCGCATCTGAAGATTGTGATGAACCTTTATGGTCTTTCGGAGTGGGATTCTCCTGTTCCATTTCTTATGCAGCATCATATATGATTTTCTTCAATTCGCCGAATTTGTTGTCAGCTTCCTTGGACTCGGACGAAATTGCTTTTTCTGGTTCATCGAAAAGATTCAGAAATTCGTCATAGAGAGTAGAGAGAGGAATTGTTGTTGCATTCACTTATGGAAAGATCTACTTTTTTTGACAATGAAATTTCTGAAACCTCTTTAAATAGTTATCATGGAATGTGACATAGTACGTTTCTTCAATCTTCTTGGATCTTTTGTTGAGAACCATATATGCCTTGGAGGTCAGTGAGTATCCCAAGTAGATACCTTCGTCAGCTTTCACATCGAATTTAGTCCTTTCTTCTTTAGAGTTGAAGATGAAACACTTGGAACCAAACACATGGAAAAACTTTACGTTAGGTTTTCGTTTATTTATGGTTTCATAAAAAGTGACAGAAAATTGCTTATTGAGGATTGAATGATTTTGGGTGAAGCATGCAGTTCCTTTCGCATCGGCCCAGAAGTAAAGAGGCAGATTCGCAAAAGAAAGCATGGTTCTAGCAGCTTCACACAATTAGCGGTTTTGCCTTTTAATGAACCCATTCTGTTGTAGAGTATAAGGAGCAGAAAAGTTTTACATTACTCCTTTCATAGTTATAAATTCTTCAAACACTTGGTTTTTGAATTCCAACCCATTGTCGTTGCGAATGTTGCGAACCAGCTTTCGTAATTGTAACTCAATCTGCTTTATGAAGTCTTTTAAGTTTGAAGTGGCTTCATATTTCTGCTTAAGAAAGTACTGATGGGTTTTAGCCATAAGAACATCCTATGTGCTCATACAAACCCTAATACCTGGATCTAGGTTTCTCTATTGTACATGCAATTCATCCAAGTCTATAAACCCTAGATCTAGTATATGATAATCAATATAACATATAAATTAGGGTTTAGATCATACCTTGATTGTTATGTAGTAATAACAATCTCAAATCCTTCTTGTATTGACTTTAGAAAGCTTAGAGTCACAAATGTCACTCCTCTGATGGTTCACAAACACCAAGAGCAAGAGGATGAAGAAGAGAAGAGAAGGAGGCTACCCAAAACGTGTGGAAACCCTAATCAACAAGTTCACCACGTTTTTGAGCCATAAGGGTCCTTTAAATAGAGAGGCTATTAGGGTTATCTAAGAAGGAAACCCTAATTTGGATGCTTAAGCCCCAAGCAACCCATTGACTCATTCCTTAACAAGCCCTGGACGATTTCTAATGGGTTTCCCCATAGAATTCCTCCAACCTTATATTATAAGGTAATCCATAGCCCAATTGCAATTATCTTATAATTACAATTCCAGCCCCTTAAGTTTAATTAATCTCTTTTAGCCACAAACTTAATTCTTATTAATTCTTGACTAATATTAATTAAACAATATGATTTCTCCTTTAATATATTATTCTCATAATATATTAATAAATCATATTTAATCCTTTCTCTCCATAATTCATCCTATCAAGTTGCTTTGGTGAAGGCAACCCAAAAGGACCATGCACCATCGGGTCAAGTACACACCAAAATAGTTATGGACTTAGACACTAATCCAACAGGTACACCCAAGTGAAACGAGAAAAATCATCTACTATAACAAGAATATACTTATTAATACCAATACTTTCAATCGTAGAAGGACCATGGAGGTCGATGTGCAGGAATTCGAGTGGTTTAATGACTTTCATATTCACTACAGTTGGATGACTCTTCCTGCTTTGCTTCCTTATTTCGCATGCAGCACATAGATGGTCATTGTTGTATTTCAAGAGAGGAAGCCCTCGCATGTGATCACCAAGAACAAGCTTGTTGATATATTTGAAGTTGAGGTACGAAAGTCTTCAATGCTATAGCAAATTATCATCTATAGGTGCTTTCGTCCGCAGGCAAATGGAAGGCTTCCCTCAGATAGGATTCATGTTCAGTGGGTACATTTCTCCTTTGCGTTTTGACTTTAGAAGAACTGATTTTGTCTTTTTCTCACTGACTTTGTAACGAAGAATTTATGATAGTATGATGTTTTAGCAAGATTAGTCCTTATTGAGAAATGGGTGGTAATTGGGTATGTGGGGTGTACACGTGTGTACGCGCAACGTGCTCATGCACTTTGCATGATCACGGAAGCCACCTAGTACGTTGGGCATACCAGAGGGTAACGTTGGGCGTACTAGGTCCAGTAAGAAACCCTAATATTTTTGGGTGTCCCTATTTAAGAAACATGTGTTGGATTAATGTCTAAGTCCATAACTATAATTGGTAAGACTTGACCCGACCCGGCATGGTCCATTTGGGTTGCATGGCATCATGCACTTGGATAGACTATAATGAGAGAAATCAGACACTTATGGTTATTAATATATTATAAGTTCTAGTATATTAATAATAAGAATAATAATATTATTTAATTAGTATTGATCAAGAATTAATCTAGGATTAATTAAGTGATCAAAAGAAGACTAATTAAATATATGGGTTGATTATGTAAATCATCCATACTTGTATAGTGGGCTAATGCTCCATGGATAATCAAGTTGGTCTAAAACCCATAGGATGGTCCATGGATGCTCCATGGTGTATTTGAACCCATGGATCCAAGGAAATGGAAAGTCATGACAATTAGGGTTTACCCTAATTGTAACACTATATAAAGATCTTATTCTTGACAAAATCGGTCACTAGTGTGTGTAAAAAATAAGGGCTAGCCGATTTCATGAGTTGTGGATTTCTCTCAAGTTATTCCAAGTGTATTTGGTGTTATGTGAACCATTTGAGGTGTCACACTTGGGGCACTAGGCACTCAAGCTTCATGAAGACTTTCTACATGACAGAGGTATGTATTCTATCTTGTTATATTCATTATTTTATATGCTAGATTAGGATAATACCTTGGATGTTCTTATTTGCATGTATAATAGAGAAAACATAGATCCAAGGTATTTAGGGTTGCATGTACACTTAGGAGTGTTAGAATGCTCAAAACCCAACAGTGGTATCAGAGCCTAGGCTTGTTTTCTTGTTATACTTGCAAATTGCTGAAAAAACTCGATTTTCTGGCTTTCTGGGCACTGGACTCGCCGAGTCCACTGATGAACTCGTCGAGTCCATGAGTAAAATCATCCTACTCGTCGAGTAGGTTCATGCACTCGACGAGTAGGAGCCCTAGACAACATATTTTCGAGGTTTTTGGCTAGAATTGGACTATGAACATTACCCTAAGATGTTTTTGGACTTATAAACTTGTTTTTGATGTGGTAATGTTCATGCTAATCCAATTCCAAAGATAATTGTCAATAGATTCATGTTTTGTATTAGTTTATGGTTTAGACTAATTACATGAAAAAGTTTGATTTGAATTATCTTGTTCTTATGAGTTGTTTAGATTAATAGAAAAGTTGAGTGAAATAGTTGTTTTCAATCCAAATTAATCTAAGAGTTGATTCTAAAATGTGTTTTTGTAACTTGTCCTCAAGTTATATGAAAAGTCACATTTAAGTTTCATAAAACTCATAAAAAGTTGGCAAAGGTTACAAAATGAAGAGTCTAGTTCTAATTAAATGGTGTTATGACTCCATAATTTGTCCTCAAGCTTCATGAAGACTTTCTACATGAAAGAGGTATGTATTCTATCTTGTTATATTCATTATTTTATATGCTAGATTAGGATAATACCTTGGATGTTCTTATTTGCATGTATAATAGAGAAAACATAGATCCAAGGTATTAGGGTTGCATGTACACTTAGGAGTGTTAGAATGCTCAAAACCCAACAACATGATGGCCTCATTTTCAGCCACCATTTCCAGCCTCCAACTCCCCTCAAACCCTAAATCTTGTTTCCATAGCTTGTGTGAGTATTTGGGCTTATTGAGTGTTCTTGTGGAGTTCTTTTGTGATGAAGGAGCCTTCAAGGAAGGAGATTTGGTGTCCAAGCTCTTGGATCTGAGTTATGCTCTTGTTGGTGCATCTTCCATAGGTATCAAGTTCTAAACTTGCTCATTCATGTGATAGCTCTAGTTTTTGTGTCCATTTTAGCGTTTTATGTCCCAAGGTTTGAGCATTGTGAGTTTGGTGAACTCCATAGCAAATCCCCTGTACTTTCATGAGTATTTGGTGGTCTAGATTCACAAAAATGAGATCTTGGTCATCTAGACCTCGCCATGCATGTGTTAAGATGAGTAAAGAAAGTCTTAATGGTTATTTTTGGAAGTTGGGTCCCATTAAGAAATGCAAACTGATAAAGTCGCTAACTTTATCAGCTAGGGACTTGTAATGAAGCTTCCCTGAGGTTTGGATGCTTTGGGATGAAGTGGTTAAGTCAAAAATTGTGGTTTTTGGTCCCGACCCATACACCCCGCGTAAGTCTGAGTACGCCCCGCATACTGGTCTAGTTTCCCGGATCAGGAGTCGCGTGTATGTTGAGCGTACTAGGGGAGGTACGCCCCACGTAGTCTCGTTGTGGGCTTGTTGCGTTTTGGGCTTCGCATCCTTAGGTTGTTTTGTTGGACTTGTTGTCGGGCCTCTGGGCCATCATGGAGTATTGTTGGACGAAGAGAAGCTTTGAGCTTAGGATGAGGCCCATATGGGGGTTGGGCCCAATTTGGAAAGTTGGGTCGTTAGTGGATCTATGTGGACCTTTTTGGTCTCCGGCCTTAGTAGACCCAATGATTTGGGTCAGTAGTGGGCCTGGTTAGTTGGGCCATCCTTGAGCTTAGTGTTGGGGTGTAGCCTTGCATAGTTTTTGATTATGATGTTGGGTTGTTTTGGCCAGTTTAGGAGCCAGTACGCAACAACAACGACAGTGTAGGATTTCTCGTGCATCGTTTGAGGTGAGTATTCTAACTATATTTACCTGTGTGGTAATGCATGAGTGACTATGGGTGTAAGTTAGCCGAGCTACTCGTGAGCTACTCGGGATCGACTCGTTAAAAGCTCGACTCGAGATCGAATTAAACGAGCCTGAGCCGAGCTCGAGCCTAAATATGAGGCTCGTTTATTAAACGAGCTCGAGCCGAGCTTCAATTAGTGGGCTCGCGAGCCTAAATGAGCTTAAACGAGCCTATATATATACATACATACATACATACATACATACACACACACCCATATATATATATATATATATATATATATATATATATATATATATATATATATACATATATATACATGGACGCTCGTTTAGGCTCGATTAGGCTCGCGAGCCCACTGAATTGTTCACGAGCCGAGCTCGAGCTCGAGCTTCCTCAAAATTAAATGAGTCGTGCTCAAGCTTGGTCAGGCTCGGGCTCGGCTCGTTTACACCCCTATGAGTGACCGGAGGGTCTTATTTGTGTTATCGACTGGAGGGTCTTATTTATGTTGTTGACCGAAGGGTCTTATTATATTACTGATCGGAGGGTCCTATTTTTATTACTGACCGGAGGGTCTTATCTGCTTTATGTGTTATTACGCATTTTGTCTTTGTGAGTTATGTAGTTATATATATATATATATATATATATATATATATATATATATATATATATATGTTGAGCTATGACCGGGGGTTCCATACCGAGACGTGAGACCATAGGGTCTTCACTGAGACACATGACCGGAGGGTCCTTATCGAGATATAGCCATAAGAGGCTAAATATTTGTGTATGTGGTATTTGGAGAACTCACTAAGCTTCGTGCTTACCGTGTTAAGTCTAATGTGTTTCATGTACTTCTGTAGACTTTGGGAAGGCGGGGTCATGATTGTACACATCCATCCGCTAATGGACATTGGAGGATTTTGGGATACTATGATATTGTTTTGATAATAACTTACAATATATGTGCTGACTTGAATTTATGAGTAATATTTTGAGTATTAAAAATGAAAATTTAGTCTTGAAATTTGAGGTGTTACAGTTCAAATGGTTGTTGTGGATTTTCCTAAAGAGAGTAGGATCGATAGAACCTGTTTGAAATTTGGAATCTTCCGAGAACTTGGACAATGTTCCATACCATGCTCTTTCAAACTTGCTTTACTCCATATACAGCCTTTTGAAGCTTATAGCAATGGTTAAGGAACTTTGGATATTCAAATCCAGGAGGTTGTTGAACATAATCATCCCTATCAATTTCGGCATTCAAGAATGCACACTGCACATCCATTTGGTAACCCTTAAATTTCTTATGTGCAGCAAATGCCAAGAAAATCCTAATGGCTTTTATTCTTGCAACAGGTGCAAAGGTTTCATCATAGTCTATGCCTTCTTGTTGTGAGTAGCCTTTGACAACCAGTCTGGATTTGTTCCTGATGATGACTCCGTCTTCATCACTCTTGTTTCTACAGACCCATCTTGAACCAACAACGGATACTCCTTTTAGTGTTGGCACTAAGTCCCACACATTGTTGCGTTCAAATATAGCTCACTCTTCTTGCATTTCTTTTACCCAATTTTCATCTTGTAGAACCTCTTTGATTCCTTTAGGCTCTATCATGATAGAAAGATTGCATATAGACATTCATTCTTGGTTGTCGAACGAGTCGCTACTCTAGAATCTAGATCACCTATGATTTGTTCGGTTGGATGATCCTTTGTCCATTTTGTGAGACGAGTTTCCTTAAGGATTTGAGGGGTGCATATCGTCTCATATTGTTCTCTTGGACGAGATGGGTATTTATAGGTGAATGTTACGTCAAAAAGATCGTCTTGAAAGAGTCCAAAACTACCTGAAATAGGTAGTCCCCCCTCAACTGTTGCGTGCTTGAAGTCAAAAGATGGAGTGGATGTGAAGGAACATGAAGGACTGGAACCAGTCGGGTGGGTTTCCCCTGAAACCATGGACTGGATGGTTAGGAGGTTTGTAAATTACGTTTAAGAATGGAACCATTTAAAGGTGGTTCCCCCTCAAAAGATGCAGTGACTGGTGTTATGACTAGTCTAGATTGATGATGGGAGGTTGGGGTAGATGGTTAAGAAGATTCTAAAGGACTTTTAGGAATAAAATCATTCGAAGATGGTTCCCCCTCAACCTGAGCTTTGGTGGAACTGGAGTCTTCTTATGTTTGATGAGGTTGAGAGACATCAAGAGAAGTTGTTTTTATGAGTTTTTCGGATTCTAGGATTGAAGGTGAGTTGGAAAGAGGAATTCAAAATCTACTTTAATAGCATGGACTAGAGTAGAAGCATTAACAACTGATGGCTGGTTCACTTTATCAAAAGGTACTACCATTTGAGGACTAAAGTGGTTTGGATCCATAACTCTCACATAACTTCATCAAATGTGACATCACTTCTTTCTTATATTACCCTAGTTTACTTGTTCAGAACTCTATAGGCTACAACATGAAGGCAATATCCAAGAAAGATACCTTCATCAGCCTTGGGTGTGAATTTTCCTAGTTGATCCCTATTGTTTTTGATGTAGCAACGACAACCAAAGATGTGAAAGAATTTGACATTGGGCTTCCTCTTGTTCATTGCTTCATAAGGAGTGACTTCAAGCCTGTTGTTGATCAGGGATCTATTTTGAGTGAAACAGGCAGTTGCATTGACTTCAGCCCAGAAGTATTGTGGTAGGTTTGCGAAGATCAACATAGATCGAGCAGGTTCACATAGTGTTCGATTCTTCCTTTCAACTACACCATTTTTTAATGGAGTGTAGGGTGCAAAAAAGTTGTGCTCGATGCCTTTGGATACAAGAAAGATATATAAGGCGTTGTTATTGAATTCACCACCATTGTCATTTCTCAGCCTTCTAAGTGGCTTTCTTACCCTAACTTCTATGTAGAGAATGAATTTAATCAGCTCGTCGGTGGTTTCAAATTTGTTTTGAAAAACCCAAGTGAATGTGGTATGATCATCAACAATCACAAGGATGTATGTTTAGTGCTCGTTTTTCGATCTCTAAATGAACTAAAAAACTTATTTTTGTCCCCAGATTTTACAGTTTACATCATTTTTTGAGCTTATAAAGATAAATTTACGTTAATGAGTGTATTCGACATAATATTTCTCAGTTGGTGTTTTTCTACCCATTTAGTTGGGTTTTTGACCTGTCTTGCATGGGTTCCTCATCTCTTATTCTATAGGACGATGAGAGTTGGGCTTCTTCTTATGAAGTCCAAAATTCTTAAAGGAATTGACGGCTTTCATCACCACTTGTCATCACAAGTGCAACTCGAGTTTCTTGAGTTCCTCTCCTCCTATTCTACAGGTTGGTGGGAGATGGTTTTCTTAACCGAAATCCATAATATAGCACATTGTGCTTTGCATCGGAATCGATGGTATTCATTTTACTTGTTAATGCAAGTGCAACCTGTGTTTCATGGGTTCCCCACCGCCTAGTCTACGGGTCATGGTGGGAGTTTGACTTCCTCTTATAAAGTTCAAAAATCTAACAGGAATTAATGGATTTTATCTTGTGAATACAAGATTGCCTAAGCTTCTTAGGCCCCCACCACTTATTCAATGAGTCTTGGTGGGAGTTGGACTCATATTATAATGTCCAAATGGTTTCAGCAAGGAATTGACGGATTTAAAAGAAGAAAAATTCATCACGAGCAATTAAGGCGAATAAAAGATGTTTGGCAGATTGACCACGTCTCAGTGTTTTCATCATATCCAGCTCCTCGGGACTCCGATTTAGGCGATTCAAGATGTTTCGGAAACTAGACACAATTATCTACAAGTTTGAAGTTTTGAGTTTTTGCTGAATCGGTCGTTTTCCTGCTCATAATCGACGTTGAAGTTGAAGTTAGTTTGCTGGACGAAAATCATAAGCTAAAAGTAATAGTTGAATTAAAGTTGAAAGATCAAGGGCTAAAGTTGTACCAGGTTGAAAAGTTGAAGGCTTTTGGGTTAAGGCTGCACAATAGATGAAAGTTGGAGGGGCAAGATTGTACTTATGCTTTATATATGGTTATTTACGTGTGCTTTAAAAAAGAAACAGGGGATACGAACGATGGAGACGAAGAAAAAAAAACCTAAGGGCTGCCACAGTGGATAATTTTTTTCTTTGACGCATGCATTCTAATCGGCAACAAAGGAATTGAATGTCTAGGCACAGGGGTGGAATCAGCAGAAGGATTATGCGATCAGGGCAGTTTCACTTCATATTTACTATTATTTTGTAGATTTATTTGTTTGATCAATTGTTTGACTATCGGCTTTGATAGATTTAATGTTTATGCTTAATCATTCGGTGATACATTGTTTTAATTTTATGGAGTAGGTTTTATTAGGGTTTAGTTGACATGGGTGAGATGATAATTTTAATGTAACTGATTTTGTTTAAACCAATTTTGTTGAAATTTAATGACATATTCAAATGTGTGCTTATTTGAAAAATATGAAGTTTTGACCGGTAATTTTGATTTTGGCTAACATTTGATCAACGTTGGTTAGGGTTAATTTACTTGGTTTAATTTTAATATTTACATGCTTATATTGACTTCGAGAGAAACTTTATTTGTGACATCGTTTGAATATGAATGTGCGGTTTCGTTATCTCGCTTAAACTTAACATAGACATGTGTTAGGGCTTTTTTTTTTAACAAAACCATTGGACTTAATGCTTTTTAAAATCATGAACTACATAGAGATATGAGTGAATGTTTTTTAAATCGAATCATGAGACCGAGAGGTAATTGATAACTTTTGTTGGTGTTAAGTTATTCGTTTCTATATAATTGGTTTAACAAATTAGTTGCATTAGAAGAACCGTTGAACCCGTATAAGTCAACTAAACCCCATATTTCTCATAATTTTTAAATCGTTTAATTGTTTTCCTTGTTTGTTCGATTATTCTAGTTGTCATTTTTACGTTGCTGAATTTAGTTTAATTTTATTTTAGTAGTTTCTTTAGTTTAATAAAATCAATCACTTTTGCAATCAATTGCCTAGTTCTCTCTTCCTTAGAATAGGATAGTCTCTGTGGGTTCGATATCTGGTCTTACGACTATGTTACTTGCACGACCTCGTATACTTGCGAGTACGCGTTTTCGTCAACAAGTTTTTGGCGCCGTTGTCGGGGACTATTTTTATTTTTAAGTTAGAACATTAGGTAGTTATTAGACTCTTAAACATCTTGAGGATATTTTACTCTGGCCGGTCGAAGATTCAGACCACCTGAATTTGCGCTTGATTGGGAGATTGAAAGAACTTTGAGAGGGTTGAGGAGACTTCGGATTCAAGAAGATATGGGAGATAACGTAAACAATAATGAAAACAGAGGTTTCGAAGGAACAAACCCGCCAATTGTCAGTGCAACAATTAATGCTGACAATTTTGAATTCAAACCTGTGATGTTTCAGATGATCAATAACAATGGTCTCTTTGGAGGTATGTCTAGTGATGAGCCCTTGTCCCATCTGCGTTCCTTTAACCAGATGTGCGATAATTTCAAACAAAGAGGCATGACGTCTGATGCATTTAGGCTAAGATTATTTCCGTACACACTACAAGGGAAAGCTGGAGACTGGTTTGAGTCTTTGCCTTCTGATTCCATCACCACTTGGGAGGAATTAAGAGAAAAATTCCTAAAAAGATTTTTCCCATCCACGCGAAATGCAAATCTAAGAAATGCCATCACATCATTCCGACAAATGGATGGTGAATCGTTATGGGAAGTGTGGGAGAGATGGAACAATTTGCTGAGAAAATGTCCGACACATCGACTCCCTGATGATGTGAAACTTGAGACATTTTACCAAGGTTTGGATGCTCAAACACACATGCTAGTAGATACATCAGCTGGAGGAGCTTTGCTCACAAAGAGCTATGAGGAGAGCGTGGAGATATTGGATAGAATAGCAACCAATAATTTCCAGTGGCCCACAGATAGGGTACATGCAAGTGGTTCGAAAGGAAGTACACCGGCTGAAGTTCGTCTTGCAGCTCAAAATGATGCATTAGCAGCCGAGTTGGCCACAATCAAGAGCATGATGAAGAATATGATGTCAAGAAATGGGATGAAAGAGAAGAAGGTTGACTTTTGTGCGGTTTGTCAAGGCGTCCATGATTATAGTGAATGCCCACAGAATCCTGAATCTGTATTTTTTCATGGGAAGTCAAAATTTCCCACGACAAAACAATACATACTCTGAAACATACAATCCAGGATGGAGAAATCACCTTAATTTTTCATGGGGTGGACAACAACAACAAATGCATCCTCCGCAAGAGCAGTTTCAGCAAAGGCCTCAAAACCCGCCGGGGTTTTATCAAATGCCAAATCAGCAAGTGAGACCACAAGGAGGTGCATTCCACCAGGCATCAGGAAGTAGTTCAAAACCAGCAACACCTTCATCAAATCAAGAGATGTCACCTTTCGAGAAAGCAATGATGGATTTTATGATCAAACAAGATCAAAAGACCAAGGCACGTGAAAAGAATCAAGCAATTGCTATGAGAAATTTGGAAAATCAATTAGGGCAATTAGCACAAGCACTGAACTCACGAGAACCTAGAACGTTGCCAAGTAACACCCAAAATCCAAGTAATGTCAATGATAAGAGGCAATGTAATGCCATCACACTTAGATCGGGAAAGGAGTTAGCTCCAAAGAATCATGACTTACCAGTCACCAATGATGAGCAACACCCGGTAAGTGTTGAGACTCATAAGAAGAAGCAAGAATTGAAAGATGATGAAAAAGAGTATGTCGAGATTGAGGACATAACCGATGAGGAGTATGGGCAGAAGAAAACGAACAACGAAGGTCTAACAAGTTCAAGTCCAAGTGTTGGAAATGAAAAGAAAGCCCAAGAAAAAGATGCTCGAACTGGTGCGACAGTTGCACCAACAACCTTACCTTTCCCACCTAGGAAAAGTAAATCCAATGAAGATGATGGGCAATTTAAGAAGTTTCTAGAGAACCTTTCTCAACTACATATCAACATCCCTTTTGTTGAAGCCTTAAAACAAATGCCCACATATGCAAAGTTCATGAAGGAAGTTCTTACAAGGAAAAGAGTTTGGAGAGAGTTTGAGACTGTTGCAATGACAAAAAGTTGCACATCAATAATCAAAAACAGATTACCTGTGAAGAAGGATGATCCAGGTAGTTTCATTCTACCGTGCAAAATAGGAAAATTTGACAAGATAGGTTTGTGTGACCTTGGTGCAAGTATCAATTTAATACCTTTGTCAATTTTTCGAAAATTAGGACTTGGTGAAGCTAGACCGACCACCGTTTCACTCCAGCTAGCCGACCGATCGATGGTATATCCAGAAGGTAAAATAGAGGATATCATTATCAAAGTTGATAATCTTTTCATTCCAGCTGATTTTATCATTTTGGATTATGAAGCTGAAGATGATTGTGGAATAATTTTAGGGAGGCCATTTTTGGCAACTGCTGAAGCTTTAATTGATGTCAAAAAGGGAGAGGTTACATTGAGAGTAAATGATGAGCAAAAGACTTTTAATATGTTTAAGGCTATCAAACAATCTTCTAATGTGGAAGAATGCTCATTCATACGAGTTACAGATGGATTGGTAGATTTAAAGGAGGCCCACTTGAACAAGGTGACTCGTAACATGGAGGAAAATAGAGAGTCAACAGTTAAAAGCGTAGTGAGTCGGGTCAAGGAGAAGCATGACTTGAATGATAGTGTGATTGAATCATCTTTGCCATCCCTTGAAAAAGTATATGATTTAGAGTTGAAGTGGCCTTCAGAACACTTGGTAAAGGTTAGAAAGAAAAGGATGAAGCACTTGTTGAGGCATAAAGAGTTCAAAATACAAAGTCATGAATTTACCAAAATTCAAAAGTTTGGGGATGAGAAATGGCAAGGCAAGGAGATTTTGAAAAGAGACAACGAGAGAAAGGATTTGGGTGATCAAACAACGAGACAAATACCATTTTGGAGAATGAAAAGAGGAAGTGATGGTGCTTTATTTGAAGCAGGTTGAAGAGAAATTTGTTTGTTTTATTTTTTATTTTTTTATTTTTATTTTCTTTTTTTTAATTTTTATTATTATTAGTTTTAGTATTATTATTTTTGTTTTATTTTTGCTTTTGTTTTTTTTTCGTTTATTTCAATTATTTTCATTTTTGCATTGTTGTTTATTTCATTTCTTATTATTATTATTATTTTTTTTGTTCTAATAAATTTGTCGAGTGTGCAGCCCTTGTTTGCTATCCAGGTAGTTGGTGATGAAGTGAGAGTCGTGGAAAGGAATAAGTTCGAACTATGCTTAGAGATCAGCCGTCAAGATATACGTTCTTGGTTTATCATATCATGTGAGACGACATACCATCAGGGAGTATTCTTTTTATTCTATTTTTATTGCTCGGGACGAGCAATGTTTACAGTTTGGGGATGTGTTTAGTGCTCGTTTTTCGATCACTAAATGAACTAAAAAAAACTTATTTTTGTCCCCAGATTTTACAATTTACATCATTTTTTGAGCTTAAAAAGATAAATCTACGTTAATGAGTGTAATCGACATAATATTTCTCGGTTGGTGTTTTTCTACCCATTTAGTTGGGTTTTTGACCTGTCTTGCATGGGTTCCTCATCTTTTATTCTATAGGACGATGAGAGTTGGGCTTCTTCTTATGAAGTCCAAAATTCTTAAAGGAATTGACGACTTTCATCACCACTTGTCATCACAAGTGCAACTCGAGTTTCTTGATTTCCCTTCCTCCTATTCTACAGGTTGGTGGGAGATGGTTTTCTTGCACAAAATCCATAATATAGCACATTGTGCTTTGCATCGGAATCGACGGTATTCATTTTACTTGTTAATGCAAGTGCAACCTGTGTTTCATGGGTTCCCCACCGCCTAGTCTACGGGTCATGGTGGGAGTTTGACTTCCTCTTATAAAGTTCAAAAATCTAAAAGGAATTAACGGATTTTATCTTGTGAATACAAGATTGCCTAAGCTTCTTAGGCCCCCACCACTTATCCAATGAGTCTTGGTGGGAGTTGGACTCATATTATAATGTCCAAATGGTTTCAGCAAGGAATTGACGGATTTGAAAGAAGAAAAATTCATCACGAGCAATTAAGGCGAATAAAAGATGTTTGACAGATTGACCACGTCTCAGTGTTTTCATCATATCCGGCTCCTCAGGACTCCGATTTAGGCGATTCAAGATGTTTCGGAAACTAGACACAATTATCTACAAGTTTGAAGTTTTGAGTTTTTGCTGAATCGGTCGTTTTCCTGCTCATAATCGACGTTGAAGTTGAAGTTAGTTTGCTGGACGAAAATCATAAGCTAAAAGTAATAGTTGAATTAAAGTTGAAAGATCAAGGGCTAAAGTTGTACCAGGTTGAAAAGTTGAAGGCTTTTGGGTTAAGGCTGCACAATAGATGAAAGTTGGAGGGGCAAGATTGTACTTATGATTTATATATGGTTATTTACGTGTGCTTTAAAAAAGAAACGGGGGATACGAACGATGGAGACGAAGAAAAAAAAACCTAAGGGCTGCCACAGTGGATAATTTTTTTTCTTTGACGCATGCATTCTAATCGGCAACAAAGGAATTGAATGTCTAGGCACAGGGGTGGAATCAGCAGAAGGATTATGCGATCAGGGCAGTTTCACTTCATATTTACTATTATTTTGTAGATTTATTTGTTTGATCAATTGTTTGACTATCGGCTTTGATAGATTTAATGTTTATGCTTAATCATTCGGTGATACATTGTTTTAATTTTATGGAGTAGGTTTTATTAGGGTTTAGTTGACATGGGTGAGATGATAATTTTAATGTAACTGATTTTGTTTAAACCAATTTTGTTGAAATCGAATGACATATTCAAATGTGTGCTTATTTTAAAAATATGAAGTTTTGACCGGTAACTTTGATTTTGGCTAACATTTGATCAACGTTGGTTAGGGTTAATTTACTTGGTTTAATTTTAATATTTACATACTTATATTGACTTCGAGAGAAGCTTTATTTGTGACATCGTTTGAATATGAATGTGCGGTTTCGTTATCTCGCTTAAACTTAACATAGACATGTGTTAGGGATTTTTTTTTAACAAAACCATTGGACTTAATGCTTTTTAAAATCATGAACTACATAGAGATATGAGTGAATGTTTTTTAAATCGAATCATGAGACCGAGAGGTAATTGATAACTTTTGTTGGTGTTAAGTTATTCGTTTCTATATAATTGGTTTAACAAATTAGTTGCATTAGAAGAACTGTTGAACCCGTATAAGTCAACTAAACCCCATATTTCTCATAATTTTTAAATCGTTTAATTGTTTTCCTTGTTTGTTCGATTATTCTAGTTGTCATTTTTACGTTGCTGAATTTAGTTTAATTCTATTTTAGTAGTTTCTTTAGTTTAATAAAATCAATCACTTTTGCAATCAATTGCCTAGTTCTCTCTTCCTTAGAATAGGATAGTCTCTGTGGGTTCGATATCTGGTCTTACGACTATATTACTTGCACGACCTCGTATACTTGCGAGTACGCGTTTTCGTCAACAATGTATTTCTTACCACTTAAGCAAGGAACTATAGTGGGACCAGACAGATCGATATGTTTAAGCTGAAGAGGTTTATATACATTGTGTTCTATTATACTTTTGTTAGGTGATTTGGAAAATTTTCCTTGTTCACAGGTAGCACAAAGTATATCATTGTCAAGTTTTAACAATGGTAGTCCTCTTACAAGATCTTTTCCAATGAGTTTGTTGATATAATCAAAGTTGAGGTGAGAGGGTTGTTTATGCCACAACCAACTGATATCGGAGGCAGCTTTGGAAATAACATAAATATATGGGGTTCCCTAAATTATTTCAATATCAAGAGGATACATGTTCCCATTTCGTGGGGAATCAACAAGGATGTGCTTGTTGGTATCTATAATCAAACCCTTGGTTTTGGTGAACAATACCTCATGATCATTGTCACACAATTGTCAAACACTGATATTGTTATGCCTAAGGCCATCTACATATGCTACACGCTTAACGGTAAAGTTCACGTTTGATATGTTTCCATGTCCTTTAACTTCTCCATTCATGTTGTTTCCGAAAGTAACATATTAACCTGGCGTTGTGATCTTGAAATCTCTAAGGTAACCTTTGTGCCTAGTCATGTGCCTTTAGCATCCACTCTCAATGTACCATGTATCATCGTGTGGTACCTGACACAAAAATAAAGCATTTAGAGAGAAGGTTTAGGTACCCATTTTTGTTTGGGTCCTTACGTCTTAGATTTCTTTGGACTTGTTGGAGTTTGGAAGCTCTTTTCTTGTTTTGCATCAACCTCTTTGGGTTTTGCTTGGTTTTTAGAGACCTTGGTTTTGGCTTTCTTAGAGGTCTCCTTTTGAGGTTTGGTCTGTGGGAAAGATGGAGAGTTGGTGAACTGAGTAGGAATTCCTAAAGAAGGAAATCCATAGTTCACAACATTCCAAATTGAGAAAACATGGGAAACTGGGTATTTACCCCAAACTGATTGATCATTGGAAACCTAGAGTTTGCTCTAAACATGTGGTTCCCTCCCATGGATAGATTAAAACCAAAATATGGACCAAGAATAGAAATCATAGGGTAATTACTATTTTGATACATGAAGGGTTTGGTTGGAACAGGTCTTGGTCTCATCATTTCAAACAAATCTAAAAGGTTATTAGGTCTGAAACTATTCTGATAGTGGATTCCGGTTTAGTTTAGTAATCCAGAATTTGAGAAACCATGATTTGAAGGAGAGGTTCTTTGGGCCTTTGGAGTTTTGGGAGAACTGGTGTGTCTGGTCTTCCCTTGTCTTGTCTTGGTCTTTTGTACTTTATTATTCTTTCTTTCATTATCATTGTTTGTGGTCTTAACCACTTTGTGTTTTGAAGAATGGACTATAGTTGGAACTTTGTTTTTACAGACATTAACTTTCTCCTTTCCCTTATCCTTGGAGACATTAATTGGCTTTACATTTGTCTCCTTTTGTTCGGGACTGGTTGAAATGATTTATATTGGAACAAAAGGTCACTTGATTATTTGAACAACAATTTTCTCATCACTCGCAGTCTTCAAGGTTTCACCCTTGCTGACTTGAATTGGAGATTTCCCAGTCTGTTGTTTCTTTGAATATTTATGGCCTAGGTTCTTTGTTCCAGATGCTGAAGCATTAAGAGATGGAAATGTTTCTTGACTAAAGAAGCCAATTGGTTCAGTCTTGGAATATCCTACTGGATCATATGATTTGGGTTGTTTTCCATTAGATTTTGAGCCAGAGATATCAAGATTTTCAGAATTGGCATCTTTTGAATTGAATCTTTCCATTGTAGGACTCTCAATAGATTTTTTAACTAGAGAGTTAGATGTAGTGTTCAAGTCTGGAAGATCATGGGATGATGTGACTTCCAATGGGAGCTTGAGAATGAAGTGGTAATTACATCAGGACTGCAAGTTACCTCCTCTTCTTGATCCTCATTGTCTCCAGTGAAGAGACTTGGATCACATAGCAACAACTCTGGTTGAGTACTGGAACTCATGATTTTTTTTTCTTTTCATCATAACCAAGACCATATTTGATCCATGATGGTTTTGGTCCAGAGAAAATAGCATGTGAGTTTTCTTCAAGAAGGGTCCTGGATGCCTTATAACTACTGATTTTTGTGTTGAGGTGGGTGTACATTTCATGATTATCTTTTGCAATGATGTCATGTTGATTCAATACAATTTCATATTGTTCAACAGACATAAGAGGTGCCTCAGTTTTGATTTCAAGGTCATTTTCTAACTTAGCCATTTTACATTTCAATTCTTCAAATCTTAACTGAGTGGCGATCAGTTCATATTTGTAGCGATCGACAAGATATTAAACATTGGTGACATATGATTTGATTATTTCAGAAATGTGGTCAATGTCGGCTAAGAAAGGTTGAACATTTAAATGATTATCACGAAGCATAAATTGTACCTTCTCCACAACTTGTTGATGGAGAGGAGAACGCTCTTCTTAATTATCCGCCATAAAATAGAAGTAATTCTTGTGGGCTTCTATTTTCCTCTTCTTGATCGGCTTCATCATCTGTTTCCCAAACTTCCACACTTGGATTTTCCATGATCATGAAGGCTTTGTTCTTCGATTTCTTCTTGAGTTCTTCAACTTTCTTAAGGTAATATTCTTGATCTTTTACCTTCTTGATTTTCATTTTCCAATCCTTAGCAAAATGATTCTCACCTTGACAATTGTGGCACCTGATTACATCATCATCATAAGATTTCAACTTGTTATCATGAACCCTTGTGTTCTTCCTCTAAGAGTTGTAACTTTCAGAAGTTGATTTCCGAGAGTTGAAGCTCTGTTGATTGTTGTTCCCTCCTTGGAAGTTGTTAAAGTATTGATGATAGTGTTGGGGTTGCTGATAAATTTGTGCTCTGAAGTTCCCAGTTGGCTTCTTCACAAACTTCTTGAAGTTTGGATTGAACTTGGTTAGAAGTGCCAAGCATTCTTCATACTCATTTTCCTCATTGATTTGAGGAGATTCCATTGTGGTTCTAATGAAAGCTTGGTGATTTGCCAAATATCTATTTGTTATCTAAAGAGGTTGTTGAGTTGGCATGTAGGGATTCTGATTGTATTATTGAGCCATACTCAAAATTTGATAAGGATACACTCCATATGCTTGGTTGGCAAATTGATCAGCAAAGTGGCATGGTATTGGATTATGACATGTAATCAAGTTTTGAGACTGATTTTCCATGGTTGATGAATTGCCCATGACAAGTCCTTGATTATCAAGGGGAGTTCCTTGAGCTAGCTTGTTGAATTTAGGCCCGTGTTGTTAAAGTTCAGCACACAAATCAAACGAATACATAGTATCCAGGTTAATGACAGTTTGTAGCATGATCATGTGTACTATGTCCTATTTAGGAGATATATTGTTCAATAATTTCATATTGAAATCCTCATGCGATCTTTCACCTTTGAGCTTCTTCATCCTATTGTCAACAATGTTGTACCTGGAATATGCACCAAAGAGAGTATCATTAGGTAACATTTTGAAGTTGTCCGTATCTAACAAGGCGGCTTTCTTCCTATTTGTAAGAATCTTGTCGGTTCATTCGAACTGTTTCTTAAGTGCATTCCAAACATTAAAGGGTGTTCCCTTATCTTCATCAGGAAGTTGCTCATAGATGTCAAGATGAATTATAGATAAGAGGTCTTGCATTGCCTTAGCCTCAAATTTCTTGATTTTTCTTTCCCGAAGTTGAGCAGCAGGAGACATAGATCTAGAAATGACTTTTGAGATTTTAGGATAAACATCAACATCAGGAACCTTGGTATCTCTTATGAATTCTGCAGTATGTTTCCAAGTGGAAATGAAGGTCCAGATGTCAGAGTCATGACCTTCCACGGTGTACTTG
Source organism: Lactuca serriola (assembly GCF_051521515.1). Classification (NCBI taxonomy): domain Eukaryota; kingdom Viridiplantae; phylum Streptophyta; class Magnoliopsida; order Asterales; family Asteraceae; genus Lactuca; species Lactuca serriola. The sequence continues at coordinate 35,274,808 of NC_136411.1, forward strand.
ATCCGATCTGCCCATGAGCAGTATTCCCTTGGTACAAGGATAGGTGTACAATTTCGTGCGTCACGACCATTTGCTACTAAAACTGAATAGAGAATATTTTGATTTTGATTCACACTTTCCATTGAGAACAAGTGATACTAGTTTCAAACTTAAACAAAATATTTTTTGTGAAAAAAGTTCTAAGTCTCAAATTTGATCACACGAGCTCTGATACCAATTGAAGAAATGAGAAAATCAGTAAACATAGACTTTTAGAGTCCAAGTGTTGAAAATGCTGAAACGGAGTTTCTGAAATGGCAAGTGGCAAGTAATGTGGAAAATAAAATTTTGTGAATGAACCAAATTAATTATAAAACGTTTTTTATGTTCAAGATAAATGATTCAAATGTGTCTCATATTCATAAAGATTCAGTTACAAGTGTTCGAATGGTAAACACACTAAAACACTCAAAGGGCTCTTTGAAAACTAGTCTAAACAACAAATATGCAGAATAAGTAGAAAGAAGCAGGAATTGAGCCACTTTATAATGTGTTGGGAATAAAACCCTAATTGTGATTTAATGAACAAGATGCGGAAAATAAGAACAAACACGATAAAGAACATATGTCAAATGATCACTCAATTTATTCAAAACGTGAGGAATAAATTACACTTTCGGGATAGACTAAAGAATCTAACTCTACAAAAGAAACCTCACAATGTTTGGCGGCTACATTTTGCCACACTCTTAACCCTAATTATGAATAATACATGACTATTTATAGGGAAAAGACAAGTCTTGGGCTTTTAACCTACACTTCATCAAGGGGGCCCATTGCCATAATCAATGGAGTACTTTGAACCCTACAATCTCCCCCTCAATGTATGGAAAGGATGACAAGGCTACAACTTCCAAAACAAGCATCTAGCAAATAAGAAAATATCTCGCAACGACGAATATTTAAAGTAATCTACGAATCTTTATTCTTCAATAGTCCTCAAAAACAGGTTCTAATGTGTGTGTGTGTGTGTGTGTATATATATATATATATATATATATATATATATATATATATATATATATATATGGGACAGTTCAAATAAAAACAGTAAATAGTGTGAGAACGTAAAAACATTTTTTTATGTTATTATTCTGCAATGAATTTTGTATGGACAACTTTATGTCGTTATTCAGCAAAGATTAAATGAATAGCCAAAGGTTAAAATTAAAATTAAAATTTACTACAAAAATGCACATACATAAGTTTATAATAAAATAATAACATTATAATGAATATATTGTTGGAATAGTGTCTAAGGCTGTAACTATATTAGGCAAGTATTTGATCCGGTTGTGCATGGTCCTTTTGGGTTGCCTTCACCATAGCAACTTGATAGGATGATTTAATAAGAGAGAGTAAATATTATTAATATATTATGGGAATAATATAATGAATAATATATTGTTATTTGATTAATATAAGTCATAGAATTAATTAGAATTAATTTGGTGACTTAAAGAAGTTAATTAAATAAAGGGGTATAAACTGTCAATTGTTTGATAGTTAAACTTTAGACTGAAAATCCATTGGGATATGCTTTGGACGAATTCTAAGAGATATAGGATAGCTAAAATCGTCCATATGAGTTATCTAGGAATGGATTTGGATTGCCTTAAGAGAAGATTATCCAATTAGGGTTTAGGTTGTAACCCTTAAGGAGTCTACAAGTATAAATAGACCCTATGGCTGATGGAATTCGACACTTCACCTAAAGTAAGGAACCTCTGGTCGAAATTCCTCCCCTCTCCTCTCTCTTAAATCATCCTTCTTGCTTTGGTGTTTGTAAGCCATTAGAGGAGTGACATTTGTGACTCTAGAAGCTCCAAGACAACAAGGTCAACAAGGAATTCAAAGGTATGACTCTAGATCGGTTTCAATGTTGTTATTAAGCCTAAATAGTTATTAGAAGTCTTGGATTCAAAGCATGTTTAATTAGAAAGCCTAGATCCGAGCATTAGGGTTTTGCATGCGCACATAGGAAAGTTCTTATGGCTAAAACCCATCAGTGGTATCAGAGCCTAGCTTGGTTTTCTTTAAATTGTTGCTTGATTAACTGAAACAAACCTGCAAAATTCGATTTTTGGTTTCTGAGTCATGGACTCGGCGAGTAGGCCTGACTTGGCGAGTCCCTTTGTGCACTCGGCGAGTCCAGGCGTCAGGAATGACCAGATTCGGGATTTCTTTGTAATTATCTTATGGAAACTTACCTTAATCATAATAGATCAACATAAATCCGATTTTTTGATAAATATAACAATTATCTTGATCTAGTTAAAGGTAATTATCAACTAATTAAATATTTAATTTCCTTATATGATAATTAATTAATTATTTTGATTATTTTGGTAATTATCTTAAAAGAAATCTTGAATAAATCAAATATAGATAATTAGGATATTAATTGTTAATTGGAATTATTTGTTATTTGATCCTCCATGTTTTAAATGTTTAAAACTTGCCCTCAAGTTTTGAAATTTATATTTATGATTAAAAGTTTTAATTTAGACAACTTAAATTTCAAAACCCTAGATTTTAAAAGGTTTAAAATACAACCCTATACTAATATGATATTACTAGTATAATATATATATATATATATATATATATATATATATATATATATATATATATATGTATAACTAAATGCTAGTCTTACCGTTAGTAGGCCTCATTCACGAAGCCGATCTATAAGGTGGGTATAAGGTTGCGGCCTATAAAATGGCGCTTAATGGGTGTACACTCACACCCACCGCTTGCTTGATTGGTGGAGGGTCGTTAGCCGAACGGGTAGGATAGGGCAACCTCATCCTCTCATTAAAAGTATAATAAGAAATATAAAGTAACTACACATATTTTAAAATTCCCAATCTTAGTTACTTTAGGAAAAGTGAATTGATGCGATCCCATGAAATTACACTTTGCACCTTGCTAAGAAGTTAGTGGAGCGTGTGTGGTTTACCGGCACACTAATTGGCTCTAAGCGAAGGTGGCAAAGGGTGATTCATTGTTTATCATAGTTCGATGGAGCGTGTGTGGTTTACCGGCACATCGAATAGGTGATCGTTACAATGAAGGCACCATGTGAATTTGCATGGTAATTCACACCCGCTTTGTGATCCTCGGTATCCCAGTTACAAACAAGAGGGGCATATCAAGATTTAAACATGTCATTGAATAGTTTCAATGAATCTCATCCGAACCTAGGAATTCTCAAAAACACTTAGGACTAATAGTTTAGGTTTTTGTGATGGAGAATTAGTGAATCGTCATTCACTTACCTTCAATTTATTTGCATGTTAGATTACGGCATCCCTTTTCTAATATGTAAATGTCATTGTTGGATCCTAGCCCTAATTTTTCTTATTGGGTGATAATTAGGGATTCATATTCTAATCTATCTTTGTCCTTTTCTAATTATAGATGTCAAACGCAAACAACGCTGCTACTAGTTCTTTCACATTGATGAGCCTTTGCCAAAAGGTCACTTTCGATGGAACGAACTTTAGCGAATGGATAAGATACATTCGCACCATTGCTCGCTATGAGGACAAGGAGTATGTCCTTGATGAGAAGCTCGAGAAAATCAACACCGAAATCGCTACTCCGGCCGAAATCACTGCTTTTGAAACTCATGAGCGAGATGCAACGAAGGTACATTGCATCATGATTGCTACCATGAACTCCGAATTCCAAAAGTCCTACGAGGACATGTACCCGTACGAGATGCACCAAGACTTATTGGAGAGGTACCACCAAAACGCGAGACAAGAGCGGTATGAGATTTTCACTAACATGATTTCCGCGAAGATGGGTCATGGAGAATCTCTTACCGTGCACTTGCAAAAGATGCAAAGGTATGTCGACCGCCTTCGCAAGTTAAATGTTGACTTCGGGGAAGACTTGGCGATCGACATGGTGCCTCACTCTTTGCCTCCGATGTACAACCAGTTTAGGATGACCTACCACATGAACAAAGAGGAGGTCACCCTAAGCAAGCTCCAAGGTCTCTTGAGGGTTGCTGAGAGCAACTTCAAAGACAAGTCTGCTGCACCGACTCCCAATCCACCTGTTGCTCCTGTCTTGGCTATTGGTCAAGGAAAGGGAAAGAAGAGGAAGGCTTCATCGAAGAACTATCGCAAGGTCAAAGCCCGAGATGGTGCCTCTTCTAGTGGGACCAAAGTTGATCCCGCTAAGCCCTGTCCTAACCCGAAGGAGGCAGAGTGCCACCACTGCCACAAGATAGGACATTGGAAGAGAAGCTGCCCAGAGTACCTGCAAGCAATCAAAGAAGGAAAGATCAAGCCATCTTTCGCAGGTATATACGCAATTAAATCTAACGATTCTAATCATGCTATTTCTTGGGTCCTTGATACCGGTTGTGGTTATCACATTTATTCTAATGTGCAGCGACTAAGAAGAAGTAGGGATGTGGAGCAAGGAAGGATCAATCTAATCATGGGGAACAGAAGATCGTCGCTTGTAACCAAGATTGGAGTGTATTCTTTAGTGCTTAGGAATAGTTTGGTTTTAGATTTGAACAATTGTTGCTATTCGCCAGAAATGGCAAGAAACATCATTTCATTTCATGGTTTATATAGACAAGGATTTAGATTTTCTTTTAATAATGAGAATGGTTCTATTTTGGCTTATCTAAATGGTGTCTTTTACTTTGAAGCTATACCATGTAATGGAATATATGAAACTGTTATGATTGTTGATAACTTAGGAAATGATGTTTTGAATATTGATTCTTCCACTAGTATGGATAAAGCATCCTTGTGGCATTGTCGTCTTGGACATGTCAACAAGAAACACATAGCCCAACTCCAAAAGGATGGAGTGTTGGAGTCATTCGACCTTAGGGAAGATGACACATGCGAATCTTGTTTACTTGGAAAGATGACTAAATCACCCTTCACAAGTACATGTGAAAGAGGTGAAGGTCTATTGGACCTAATACATACCGATGTATGTGGACCATTTAGATCAACCACGAAGGATGGGAACCGCTTCTATGTGACTTTTACAGATGACTATAGTAGATATGGGTATATCTACTTAATCAAGCAAAAGTCAGAAACCTTTAAAAAGTTCAAAGAATTCAAGAATGAAGTGGAGAATCAATTGGGCAGGAAAATCAAGATACTTCGATCCGATCGAGGAGGAGAGTACCTAAGTCTTGAATTCCACGATTATCTCAAGGAGTGTGGAATAGTTTCGCAATTGACGCCTCCTAGGACACCGCAGTTGAATGGTGTGGCAGAAAGGCGTAATCGAACCTTATTGGATATGGTTCACTCTATGATGAGTCGTGCTTCACTACCTATCTCTTTCTGGGGGTATGCCTTAGAGACTGCCGCCCATATCCTTAACCGAGTCCCTACTAAGAAGGTTGCCAAAACACCTCACGAGATGTGGACAGGGAAAGCTCCCTCGTTGGCACATATCAAGGTTTGGGGTTGCGAGGCTTTCGTAAGACGAGATACTCATGACAAGCTTGAACCTCGAAGTGAGAAATGTATTTTCATCGGCTACCCGCAGACATCCTTTGGATATCTCTTCTATAGACCGAAGGAGACAGTGGGAGGCAAATCGAACTTGAAGAGATTCAAGAATCGATAGATGAAGGAACCTCTACCGCTGGCACTCAACCCGAGGAGGAAACTCCGGTTGAACCAATTGACGAATCCATACCTCTTAGACGTTCCGATAGAGTTAGAGTTCATCCCCAGTTTTATGGCCTTCATATTACTACCGAAGGGGACACGTATATTAGTGATAGTACACTAATAAATCTTGATGAACCTAATAGCTATAAGGAAGCCATGGCAGGCCCGGAGTCTGCAAAATGGAAAGAGGCAATGGATAGCGAGATCCAATCCATGTATGATAACCAAGTTTGGAATTTGGTTGACTATGTGCCCGGACGTAAGACCGTTGGGTGCAAATGGATCTTCAAGAAGAAGACCGACGTGGATGGAAACGTGCACACATATAAAGCGCGATTGGTTGCGAAGGGCTTTACTCAAACTCCTGGAGTTGACTATGATGAGACCTTCTCACCAGTTGCGAAGATTAAATCTATTAGAGTGATGCTAGCTATTGCCGCATTTCATGATTATGAGATTTGGCAAATGGATGTCAAGACCGCTTTCCTTAACGGGAAGTTGGCTGAGGATGTTTACATGGCTCAGCCCGAGGGGTTTGTGGATCCGAAGCATCCGAATAGAGTGTGTAAGCTTGAGAAGTCCATTTATGGACTTAAGCAAGCATCTCGCAGATGGAATCTTTGCTTCGATGAGAAAGTCAAAGAGTTTGGATTTGTACGAAGCGAAGACGAGTCTTGTGTATATGTCAAAGCCAGTGGGAGTATAGTAAGCTTCCTCGTTCTATATGTCGATGACATATTACTCATAGGAAACGACATCCCGACTCTGCAGGAAGTTAAGTCCTGGCTCGAGAAGTGCTTCGCTATGAAGGACCTCGGAGAGGCTTCTTACATTTTGGGAATAAGGATAGTGAGAGAAAGAAGTAAGAGACTAATTGGACTTAGTCAGAACACTTACTTGGAGAAGGTACTAAAACGTTTTAGTATGGAAAACTCAAAGAAGGGAGAATTACCAATACAAAGTAATGCCAAGTTGAGTAAGACTCAAAGCCCGAGTACCGAAGCTGAGATAGCAGAAATGAGCCGAGTACCATACACTTCCGCAGTTGGCTCAATCATGTACGCTATGACTTGTACTCGCCTTGATGTAGCTTTCGATTTGAGCATGGTTAGCAGATATCAAGGGAATCCTGGCAAAGCACATTGGATTGCGGTGAAGAACATCCTTAAGTACCTTCGGAGGATGAAGGAATGGTTCTTAGTCCTCGGAGGGAGTGATGACTTGAAGGTGCGAGGGTATAGTGATGCCAGTTTTCAGACCGACAGGGACAATTACCGTTCGCAGTCGGGCTGGGTCTTTACCCTAAATAGAGGAGCAGTGACATGGAAGAGTTCCAAGCAGGAGACCGTAGCTGATTCAACGTGCGAATCAGAGTACATTGTAGCGAGCGAAGCGTCGAAGGAGGCAATATGGCTAAAGAACTTCATCGGTGATCTTGGAGTCGTACCTGCCATAGAGGAGCCCATGGAGATTTTCTGTGATAACGAAGGAGCGGTTGCCCTAACCAAGGAACCGAGGGATCATGGTAGATCAAGACATATCGACAGAAAATATCACTTCATTAGACATCGTGTAGAAGAAGGACAACTCGTAGTGAAGAGGATATCATCAGAAGATAACCCAGCAGATCCGCTTACGAAGGGACTGAGTAGGGTTAAACACTTACAGCATGCTAGGAGTATTGGGCTGAAGGATGATATTAGCATAGATTAGATAGTATTAGAAACATGTAATAGATAAATGTAATTAACATTTGATGATTAAATAAAGGAGTTTTATTTATGAGTAATGTTACTGTCTTATGTTAATTGTTTAACTATTGTTTCACTTTGCATGTTTTGATTTCCAGAATAATTGAAATTATTAGGAATAATAGAATTGTTCAAATTGTCCACAATCGTTCATATGTTGGAAGTAGATATGAATGAAGATTGTCATGAATTGGTGTGTAGATTGTCTAAATGGTGTTAGACATAGGAAAGGGTTGCTGCAATGTTCATGAGTGCTTATGAACTAGTTTTGAGCATTGGAACAAACCCGCGCTTGCTGGAATCACCTTATGGAATAAGATATAAAAGGGTGATCGCAAGACGATAATATCATATAGTCTTAAAACCTAGATATATGGTTTGTTATTTGTTAATTGGTTGTACATTGATAATGCGAAAACGCATCAGTAACTCGGTGTTATAAAACGCATTGTTGTGTATAGTTGGTTAATGAATAAGTAAATGCATATAAGTCGAAGTTTATCTGTAACTTTTATCTAAGAAGGTAAAAGCGATATCTTGGCCGCTCGATGATTTGATTTGACTTATGTGCCGGGCCCGGTCAGAACTGAATTGATGTGTTCGATTAAGTTCTATGTCAAATAAATCAGAGATCGAGAAACCTAAATGCTTGACTAACCATTCCATAGGATTGTCAGCATGATATCTAACAGAGGACTGTACGATCCCTTATCTAAAGGACAAGATTGATTAGATCAGAGTTTGACAGCGTCTTTGAGAGCTACGATTGCAAACCGAATTGTACTTGTATAGTTACTAGACTTATCCAAGTGGGAGACTGTTGGAATAGTGTCTAAGGCTGTAACTATATTAGGCAAGTATTTGATCCGGTTGTGCATGGTCCTTTTGGGTTGCCTTCACCATAGCAACTTGATAGGATGATTTAATAAGAGAGAGTAAATATTATTAATATATTATGGGAATAATATAATGAATAATATATTGTTATTTGATTAATATAAGTCATAGAATTAATTAGAATTAATTTGGTGACTTAAAGAAGTTAATTAAATAAAGGGGTATAAACTGTCAATTGTTTGATAGTTAAACTTTAGACTGAAAATCCATTGGGATATGCTTTGGACGAATTCTAAGAGATATAGGATAGCTAAAATCATCCATATGAGTTATCTAGGAATGGATTTGGATAGCCTTAAGAGAAGATTATCCAATTAGGGTTTAGGTTGTAACCCTTAAGGAGTCTACAAGTATAAATAGACCCTATGGCTGATGGAATTCGACACTTCACCTAAAGTAAGGAACCTCTGGTCGAAATTCCTCCCCTCTCCTCTCTCTTAAATCATCCTTCTTGCTTTGGTGTTTGTAAGCCATTAGAGGAGTGACATTTGTGACTCTAGAAGCTCCAAGACAACAAGGTCAACAAGGAATTCAAAGGTATGATTCTAGATCTGTTTCAATGTTGTTATTTAGCCTAAATAGTTATTAGAATTCTTGGATTCAAAGCATGTTTAATTAGAAAGCCTAGATCCGAGCATTAGGGTTTTGCATGCGCACATAGGAAAGTTCTTATGGCTAAAACCCATCATATATGACTAATTGAAAGTTAATATTTATATTAGAATTATTTTAACAATACACATATACAAAATTCATTACGGAATAATAACATAAACATAGTGTTTTTACGTTCTCACACTATTTACTATTTTTATTTGAACTTACTTATATATATATATATATATATATATATATATATATATATATATATATATATATATATATATATATGTTCAGGTTCATTTGAGACCACACTAATTTTGTGAGACCGTGAGACCAAATCTAAAAATATTTTTAAAATGCAAAATAAAAGAAAAAATCCAAAAATTCTTTTTTTAATTATTATTTTCGGAACTTTATTTACCTAAAAAAAATTACCTTTTTTTTTCAAAAATACGTGAAATATTGTAATAGAATATTACACTGTACATTTCTAATATGGTTTTTAGAATGTTCAGAATATTCTACTAGATTTTCCAGATATGTAGAATATTCTAAATATTCTACTAAAATATGTAAAAAAATGTATTTTTTTGTATTTATTTTTTTTTGTTATTTTTTAATTTTTTTTTTGGAAAATATATATTCCGAAAATAAAATTTTCGAAAATTTTCAATTATTTTGCATTTTAAAAATGTTTTTGTTTTATCTACTAAATGAGTGGCTAGGATTGTGTCTCACGGTCTCACAAAATTAGGTCGTCTCACATTAACCTAACCCTATATATATATATATATATATATATATATATATATATATATATATATATATATATATATATATATATATATATATATAGAGAGAGAGAGAGAGAGAGAGAGAGGTGGGTTCAATTGAGAAAATAAAAAATGTTGAGAATGGGGGAATCATTCTCAGCCACTCATTTAATCTAAGCATAATATGACACGGTGGTAAACTTGTAAATATGTTAATAACCTTCAATGTCAAATACGTAACTATAATTCGATAACAGTTCGTGACTTCGTTCATCCTCAAAATTTCTCCTCCAACCTTCAACAATCATCCAGATTTCTTCAACTAAACCATCATCAATGTCATCCAGTGTTAATCAATCATCAATATTCGTAGCTGGGAGGTTCGTCGTTCAAGACAAATTCGCAACCCAAATTCATCAATTTCATCGATTTGTTAAATTTTGGAACTGGAATTTCCCATATTCGCAAACGAAATTAGTTGGAATCGGAATTTCTTCGTTGTTCATGAAATTGGAATCAGAGTTCTTGACTCGCAGTCACGGTCGACATTGAAGGACTCAGAATCGGTACTCACAGGTTCCCAATCCGATTTTCGGAAATCAAAATCAAAATGAGAAATCGATCAGACATAGGTGTCGCGTCTGAAGTCAAAATCGGAAGTATATGATGATTTGGAATTGATAACTTGATGTTTTTAACATTTTTAAAATGGTTAACTTGTATGCACTCCAATTGTTTGATGAAATGCATAAACTAAATTACCACGTTATATTCATATATGAATATGTTTTCTCACTTGAATCAGTATATGATTATTAATTTGAAAAAACGAATATGCAAGTCTGTATGTTATTCATATGTGAATAACATATAAAAATTATATATATTTGTGAAAACACATTGTAATATTCATATGTGAATATACTGTGTAATATTCATAAGTGAATATATTATCTAATATTCACAAGTGAATATACTATGTATTATTCACATGCGATATACCATGTAATACTATGTAATATTTAGATATGAAAATATTATCTAATATTCATAAGTGAATATACCATCTAATATTCACAAGTGAATATACTATGTAATATTCACAAGTGAATGAATCGTCTAATATTTAAATATGAATATATTATGTTTAGTATATGCTATATTCATATATGAATGATACTTAAAATGTAAAAAAAATTAATCATAGTTTTTATTCATAAGTGAATAACAAATGTACTGTAGAAAAAACTTGATTCATTTTTATTCACTTATGAATAACGATAGCTGAAAATATAAAAAAATAAATTTTTTATTTTATTTTAAAATTATATCAATATGGATGTCTATTTGTAGAGAATAATAAATCATGAATTTTGGTATATTTAAAATAATTTTTCGATAAAAATAACTCTTAAAAATTAAAAAAACAAAAACAAAAAAGACTATGTTTTTGTATATATTAAGGTAATGTTTAGCATAGTTTAAGAAAATATGTTTTATTGGAAAACACATGTTTATTCTTTTTCCATTTCTGCTGGTACAACAGAGACTTTTGCGGCAAAAATAAATGAGTGACTGAGAATGATTCCCCTATTCTCAACCTTTTTTTTTTCTCAATTGAACTCTATATATAAACCAAGCACTGAAGTAATGTCTTTAAACTTCATTTTCTAATATAATCCCAAAGATCTTCAAGAAAGTCAAACCCACCATAAAAACCCATTTAAGAATAAAGAAACAAAATCACTTATTGTCTTTGAAGAACTCCCCCTCCAAGTCACAATGATCTTCAAATAAGCTAATGATATAAGCCACTAAAAAATATCATGTAACAACCTAAATTTTAAGATTCGTAACGCCACTTGATCGAGAAAATACTAGAATTCGAAGATATATCAAGGCCTTAGAAGATCTCGACGAAGACCTGCTACTGTAAAGGCTACTTCTTTGTTAAAAGCTTTAGAATAGCTCGATAAAAACTGCTACTGTAAAAGCTATCTTCATAATTCTACCATAAGCTTCATCAAAAATCATCAAATTTGAAAAGTCACAAATCCAATTTTGAATGGCCATACCAAATTCTCCCCCGATTTATATTAAAAAACATGATTATAAAACCTTCAAATGGAATGATCTTGAATGGATAAATAATTACTATGCTCCACCGCGACAGAATAATATAAACAATGAAGTTTAAAATCCGAAAAAGTCGAAAAAATTTGACGTTATGACGAAAAACGACTTTCCAAACCACGAAGACTTGATGGAATCCTTAATTTTCTGTTCATAAAAAGATATGCTCATTTAAAAAAATCCAAAACTATTCACCAGCCCTTAAATTTGTAAACTTTTTGAAAAATGGACTGAAACTGTCACATTGCTGAAATTCTGGGACTGAAAATGTAATTCTACATCAATTGCCCCTTAAGTGTAACAATTTCTAAATATGATCCAAAACAGCCAATTCATGAAAAATATAGGGACTACAACCGTCAAATCGCTGAAGTTGCAAGGACCAAAAATGTAACTTGAGTCATCTTTCCCAATTTAACGTCTGATACAGCTCGTTATCGTATCTTGAAGAACACGAATCCAAACAACTTCCATTTATACTTTCGTTCCGAACGCAAACATGTGAATCCAAGCACATGTTCTTGAGTCCGAATCCGAGTCCAATCCCAACTGCGAACACAACCAATTTTGACGTTCGTATGGGAAGTGAGTGCGAACCCAGAATCACAATCCCCGATTCCTTGACCTTTCGCTCCGAATCAGTCGATAACAACCCAATGTGAATCTACAGTAAAACCGAATCCAATCACAGGTTCGCTGTGAATCACAGTCAACGAACGTTCACAGATAAGACATTCGTTCATAGTTCATCCTGTATCACAGTCAATTTTGACTTTTCAATTGACTCGCAAGAACATCTGCTCATTCCGAATCTAGGTCCAGGTTTCCAGTGCGATCCCAAATGATCGTTCGCAGGTGAGATCGTTCGCACTAATAATACCAATTTTGATTTTTAGCAATACCCGCTTGGCGATTGACAACCTGACTCCAAATCAATTCCAAACATAGGCTTGATTCCGATTGCAAATATGAGTCACAATTCTGAGACCTCGTTTCCGATTACATTCGCAGGTGAATCATTCATGTTGATTTTAACTTCCAAGGTTGACCAGTAAAAGCGAACATATGCTCAAATCATTCCATTGAGTTCCAATCCCGATTCCATTCTCTTCCAATTGTTTCCAGATCAAGAAAATCTATCACAACCAAATCAAACAATTATCATTACGATTGACCTTCACAATTGCAATCGATTCTAATAACTGCACTCCAAAATATATAACCTCAAATCCACCTGATTTTGATTCTTCAACACAAACCTTATTTTGTATATACCAATATTACCGATTTCAACAAATACGAACTGCTTTTAGAATGACAATAGAAAATCGAAAGATATTAATCGTTTGATATTTATGATGAAATCGATGATCTCAGTCCAGCAACAGGCCTGCATAAATCCACAAGTCGCCAAACGATTTTGAAGAAACGAGATTCGATTGAAGAACAAAAAGTCAATTGAATAAAGAATACATCAGATCAACAATCAACAGCATAAGAATTATGACTCATAAGGAGCTTGAATCGATTACCCAAAATCGATTTAGGCTATAAAAATATGATAATCGTGAATCGGTCGCCACGAGTGAAGAGTTAAGACAGGACGAACATTAACAAATGAATATGGGCTACAAAAAAAAGATGAACAAAAAAGAACCGACTCATTAGGCCAAATCAAATGAAATTAATCCACTAAGCGAACAATTGATTTTGGACAAAACAATTGATCAAGATCAAATCAGAAAATACCAGCATGAAACAAATCGGATTATAGGAAAATTACCCAGATGAACAGTAACACAAAACATAATTCTCCATGAACAGTTCTCGAACAGAAAGCTTATTCCAAGATGCCAAAACATTATCGATTTTTAATAACTTGTGCAGAAAATCATTAAATCAAGAATAAATACTTTAAAAATCAATAGATTTTCTGTGACAACCCGTTATTTCAGGTCAATAAAAGTCAACAGTGGTCAAGGAAGGGGTCAAGCATTGGTCTAATAGTTACAAACCATTTGATTTAAAATATGGTAATTTATATTTAAATATTGTATTTTAGTTAAGAAATCAATTAATCACAAACCGAGAATATTCTCATGGGACAAAGCTCAGATCGAAAACCCTTTTGCAGCCGAAAACCCTTTGGACTGCAAACGTGTGAGGCCACAACTTTTCTCGGCCGAAAACTGTTTCTTGGATTGAGTTCCTGACCGCAAACGTCTTCGGTCCAATCTTATCTTCTCGGGTAGTGTTCTCGGCCGAAAACCCATATGTATATATATTTGCCCGAAAACATCAATCATTTCTCTTCTTTTTGGCCAAAAACCTTCTCATTTTCTCTCAACTATCATCGAGTTCATCATTTCTTTCCTTCAAGTATCATCCGAAACTCTTGAAGATCTTGCCGAATTCTTTATATATTCCTAAAGATTGGCATGAATCACCCTACCGTTTTCAATCCTTAACCGAAAACACTCAAAATCTTCTCAAGAACACCAAGAACACACCAAGAACACTTTCAAACTATTCTAAGAAGCTACTGTAAGTACTTCTTACGTAATATAGTGTTGTCTAACACTTTAAATTAATATGTTACTAATTTAAATATGATATTGTGTATAAATATTATTAGGATACGAATGCTTTTACGTATTTTAACTCATGGATCATATGTTAGCACTTTGTTACCCAAACAAGCACATACACTTGAGGTGAGTACCCTTAAGTTTTTACTATTTTTCAATGTTTTAGGAGGGAAATACAAGTAAAGCCCAAGTACTATTGTGTTATCATCCAAATGATTTCAAAGTGTTTCAGACCACTTCAAGTTGTTTCAACTGTTTCAAACTATTTTAAAACTATTTCAAACTCCTTTAATTATTTAAACTCTTGTTTTCACCAAAATATATATTCATATACTTATTTATATATAATTGAGATTTAACATGCTTAGGACTAGTGTTTCTGCTTTAACTCTCATTCCTTGTCTGGTTGCGAGCTTAAAAAAGAACCACTTGTCTGACTACCTTTTAAATCTAAATTGTATATGCTCGATATGTATATCAGTATAAAATGAAATTAAAATAAATCTTTAACCCTTTTTTTATTACGTTGAGAAGAAGGGTATCTTTCTTAAATATGTTATTACTATTTATTCAGATTGTTAAATTACAAAGGTTTTTCATTACAGACCGAACATATAAAGAAGCTATAATAGGTATAGTTTAGGGAACTTGCATACCGTTTTACTAAATAGGATAACAATACTAAAATGAACATATAAACTATTATAGGAATAGTTTATGGAACATACATACTACGGTTTTCAAAAATAAAAAGGATAATTTATACAGTTTATCATTACTAAATGGCTTTTCTTTATTCTACACGTAACCGTCAATATAGCTTTGTGAGGGTTACCTTCATGTACTTAACTAAGTGCCAACGAAAGTCCTGATTTTATAACCAAAGTCTCCTGGAGGGAGAGCGTGATTTTGTGTATAAATCTATACGGGACTGACAATCTCGCGCCCTGACTGCTAGTTACAGTTGGAACGGAAGTTCCGGGGTGATAAATGTCATAACATTTTGACGCCTAAAGAATATCGTATCAGGCCATCCTGGTCATTATCATGGTTATACTACCTCACAATTTGGCATTAACAATACGATTAGTGTATGAATACATAAACACCTTCACATAGTTTTATTCAGTAGCAAAACTACAAATACATACAAGTACAATATACTATTTTCTAACATAGAGACTTACATTTATGGAGGAACATTTATCCAAGCATATACATAAAAATGAGTTACATTCAATTACAACTACAATACATTACATAACTAGTACAATACAAACTACATTTCTAAAAAGATTATTTTTGTTAATTTTGTGATTACCTAGTGAATATGTTGGAGTCATATATAATGGAGACTCGATAGACTGTGGAATGTATGATTCCCATCTCATTTCCTATTCCTTGTTTGGTTGTGGGCTTAGGGCAGATTCACACATTCGACCGTCCATTTGTTCTTGATTACATATAACTTGTATTCACTAAGTGCTCATAGAAGGCACGTGTAAGGTCACGTTACTTACATTTCATTTACTAAGAAAATATTGGATTTTCTGGAGGATCACACTAACGTTTTTAAAGGAACAAATAACATACTATTTCATATAAAAATACTTACGAACTCACCAACTTAAATGTTGATACACTTTCAAAATCATTTGTATTCTCAGGAAACTAGTAGATAGGTACACACAGGTTTCGAGAAGAATGAGCATAGTAGCTTCAAGTTTTTGTTTTGCTATTTACTTTTGGAGTCAATTATATGTAATTCGAATACAATGTAAACTTTACATTATTAATATAATGGTTGTTGTTGCTTTGATTACTATTATATAATTGTTGTGATACTGTACATGACGTCCTCCGCCCCCGAACGTTTCCACCGTTCTGGTTTGGGGGTGTGACATCTTCAAAGATCCGCTCTGATACCAATTGTTAGGAATAAAACCCTAATTTTGATTTGATGAACAAGATGCGGAAAATAAGAACAAACACATTAAAGAAGATATGTCGAATGATCACTCGAATTATTCAAAACATGAGGAATAAATTACACTTTCAGAATAGACTAAAGAATCTAACTCTACATAAGAAACCTCACAATGTTTGGCGGCTACATTTTGCCTCACTCTTAACCCTAATTATGAATAATACATGACTATTTATAGGGAAAAGACAAATCTTGGGCTTTTAACCTACACTTCATCAAGGGGGTCCATTGCCATAATCCATGAAGTACTTTGAACCCTACATAATAGATCCCAAGGGGCCTATTTTAGGCTTTGGAAAAGCCCATGACATGGCTTGACCAATGAGGTGTTGACACGCCATCATGATTTAGTCATCAGTTGACACATTTGCCCTACTTAACGAAGAATGGATGGAATATTCCAATTCTGTTAGTATTTCGTTAGGGTTCCATCCAAGTTTTGAGTCTTCATATTTCTTGAGCCTTCTTGATCAACATTAAATATATGATGGGCATCATGAGCATCATGTTGCTCCATTGTCTTCTAAGATATCATCAACTTCCAGAAGTGTCATTAATCAAGTTGAGTTGTTTTTTGAATGTCATAATGTGTCTTGAACTTGAAGATGTACAAAGTACAAACACATGTTCATGATGGACCATGAACAAAATCTATGTGTCATTGAGAACTTGGACGTGCCATCATTGTACATGATGTGTCATGTGTAATATTGATGAGCCATCAATGTGTTCATGATGCTCCATTGACTTGAGATGAACCACCAATATTCATGTTGAGCCATCAATGTTTGATGCTCCGCATATGATCTATATATGGCACATGAGATCATGATGGTCCAACTTGCTTTCAGCAAGTGCTCCATGTTAACTTCAAGTGCTCTAGGTCAACTTCAAGTGCTCTAACATCTGATTCTTCAAACATTTGTTAATCTTCATGATCTTTCCAACCTAAAACATTCTGATAATGTTTTTTAGAAAGATATAAACATAGACTCAACTTCTTTCAAGTGACAACCATGTACAAATATTTCCAACAAATACTAGTTACATAAAATAGAGAAATGATATAAACCATAAAATAAAACCCAAAAAAGCATAACACATAAAGTTAACAATCCTCGAAAGTTTACGAGTAAATACAAATTATTGACTTGTCAAAAACATATACATTACAAATATTATCGTTTATAACATGTCATAATAATACGTTTGAAACATAATTAATAGGAGCTTTTCAAATATAAATAAATAAAACAACTAACATGAATCATGAAACAATCCCTTAATTCAAATAGTTATATTTCTGAACAGACTTGGATGTATGAGATAATAATTTGAAATTAATTTTAGATGAGCGAGAGTGGAAACCTTTTTCATTTTCTTTGTTGGTATTTTGGGGGTTAGTGGAGTGGTCAAACAAGAGTCGTTAAACACTAAATTCAAATCTTCAATAGATTTATGACATCATGTAGGCTCACTTCACTTTCTACCAATTATTGCCCAACTTTCATAAATAAAAGATATGGGTTGGAAACAAACATCATCTTTTTTTAAATTAAATAGTAACAATTTTATTTGCCATTTTAATTAAAATAATAGTTTTTAGTTGAAAATTTATCTAATAGTTGATAAAAGTTAATTTATAAATTAATCATCATTTTTTTAAATTGAATCGTAATAAATTTATTTGGCATTTTAATTAAATTATTAGTTTTTAGTTGAAAAATTATCAAATAGTTGATAAAAGCTCATTTATAAATTAATCATATTAAATAATAAAAACTAATTTATATAAATAATTAATTTCTTTGAAAAAGAACACTTTTTAATACGTTAAAATCATTTTTTCTATTATATATATATATATATATATATATATATATATATATATATATATATATATATATATGTTCAGGTTCATTTGAGACCATTTAAAATGCAAAATAAATGGAAAAATTCAAAAATTCTTTTTTTAAATATTATTTTCGGAACTTGAATTAACTAAAAAAAATAAAAAAAATTCTGTTTTTTTTTTGAAAAATACGTGAAATATTCTAATAGAATATTAGACTAATATATTCTAAAAAATAATTTTAAAATGCAAAATAAATGGAAAAATCTAAAAATTCTCTTTTTAAATATTATTTTCAGAACTTGAATTAACTAAAAAAAATTACAAAAATAAATAAAAATAAAAATAAATTCTATTTTTTTTGAAAAATACGTGAAATATTCTAATAGAATATTACACTGTACATATTCTAAAAAATAATTTTAAAATACAAAATAAATGAAAAAATCCAAAAATTCTTTTTTTAAATAATATTTTCGGAACTTGAATTAACTAAAAAAAAATTAAAAATACAAATAAAAATAAATAAAAAAATGCGTCTCACGGTCTCACTAAATTATGTCGTCTCACATGAACCTATATATATATATATATATATATATATATATATATATATATATATATATATATATATATATATATATATATATATATATATATATCCCTACTTCTGAGTTTTAACCATTGTAACCCTTCCCTTCTGCCCTATCTCATCCGTTACCACCCATTATCATTCTTTCATTCTTGCAAACCTGCTTTTATAGCCAGATCCTTTACTTTGATCTCCTAGCCAACATTCTCCTTTCTCCTCCACTTCTACAACCCCTTTCTCCTACTTTTCTACCATCATTTTTTCTTATAATAGATTGATCTATATTCATGATGTAATAGAGATTTAAAAATGAGTCTCATACGAAACCCACCTTCAGCCGTCTACAATTTTTATTTCCATATGCAATATTACTTTTAAACCTCCAGAAACTCATCTTCACCATATTTTCTAGCTTTTTTAAAAGTATATATATATATATATATATATATATATATATATATATATATATATATATATATATATATATATATATATATATATATATAGATGACATCTATTGTGTGGTCGTAGGATAATTCTGGACCAATGAATGAAAAGATTTAATAGCTCTCATTTAAGAGTTTATATTATTAAAATGGAATCGCATGTAGTCCATAATAACATAAATATCATTATAAGGGCATTTTAGTCCATTTGGATAGATTTAAAAAAAGAAAATCCTACATTTTAGTGGATAATTAATTTTCTTAATTTAAAAAAATCTGATTATTAAAAATTAATTTATTTTCATTTTTAACATAATTTTTAATCAATTATGATTTTATTCATTTATTCTTTAAGAATGACACCTTCAACTATTCTCTATGAATTTGATTCATTTATATTTTTAGCATATGAAGAAAAGTTGGAAATCGATAAAAAAAAAAAAAAGGCAAATAAATATTCATTATTGCAAACCACTCTTGAATGAATTACAACAAAGACTAAGAATATGAGTTCATTCTTGAAAGAATTTCAAAAATACACATTCTTGAAATAAATATATTTTTAAAGAATAAAACTAAATTTCATTTATTATCTAACTAATATCAACCATTTAAAAAAATATGTATATATAATTCTTGACTAAACAAAAACTGATATAAAATTTGAGAATATTGTAACGTCCCAAAAATTTATGACCAAAATTTTCCTTTTTGTTTTAGTAACACCATTAACCAAACATGTTTATAAAATCATAAGGGAAATCAGAGTATGTTAATAATTATCAAAACATACATCAGAATCATATGAAGCGGAAAATCATGGTGCGTGCAATGCGATCATCCCGAGCTCTTCCCCTTCGAACCGAAAGTACCTGAAACATAATCTGAAAACCGTAAGCACAAAGATTAGTGATTTCCCCAAAATACCACATACCATACATAAATGTCAGCTCAAGGCTGAACCGGGTATGTTTCACCCCCGAGTCTATTTCAGCTCACATGACAGCTCAAGGCTGTATCGGGTCTATTTCACCCACGAGTCTATTTCAACTCAAACGCCTGCTAAAGGTTGTACCAGGTCTATTTCACCCTACATATATATAGCAAACATGCATACAAGCATACAACAAGATTCACAAACACAACAAACACCTACTACCCTAGTATCATACAATATAGTGAGCAAACATACCTCGATCTGCTAATAAACAAATAGATGCTCGGGTTGCTGAACCGGAGAATCCACGCACTAATCAATCAAATAATATCCTAATTAATAATTAGGTCATAAACCATAACTAGGAATCTAATTCACTACACCCGGCTCCTTAGGGTAAAAAGGCCATTTTACCCTTTTCTTTAATCGGCCCAAAACCGAGACCCAACCCAAAAGCAACCAAAGCCCAAAATGGCCCAACTTTCTAAACTTACAGTTGGGAGTACGTTGAGCGTACCTAGCTCGTATATTCCATGTACTCACCCTTGACCAAGTTACGGGGTTCGATCCTAGTACTGAAGCGTACATGGAAGTACGCCCGACGTATTGGTCTATGAGCCAAGCCTCCTTTGGATGGCTTAGTCCCTTAAAACCCTTTTGTCCAAACTTCAGATCTACTATAAAACAAGGTCTTAATCCATAAAGTTGGAAGTATTAACCTTATGCATGGCTTAATAAGCCCCAAAACCCAATTTTAACACTATAACCTCATGAAATGAACATCAACCCTTGTATGGTTAAGTTAAACCCATAAAGATACTATTCTTATGCACAAGGGGCCTCAGAAACACTAAGATCAAACATCCTAAGCTTCTCGAGTAGCTTATACTCACAAGAAACAACTCAAGGGACCAAAATATGCCAAGAACTCCAAATGATCTAGATCGAAGAGATGAATCAACAAGGTTGCAACTTTATACCTTCTAAGACTTGCCAAGATGATGAACATTTTGGATCTTTAAGCCCCACTCCAACCAATGATTGATTACCAAGCTCCTACTTCTTCACAATGCACAAAAACACCAAAAGTTTACTTCCAAGGCTCAAGAACACACAAGGAAAGGCTAGGGGTTTCATGGTGAGTCTTTAGAGGGAAGGAGGCTGATGAGGGGGCAGCCTTAAGGTCTATAATGGAATTTAAATAGGGGCCAAACCCTAAAAATTAGGGTTTATGGTCTGCTTACGTACACCCGATATACACATGGGTACGTCCAACACACACCATCAACACCTGCAACCCACTTAAGGGAATACGCCCAACGTACTCCATGTTACGCTCATTGTAATCAAGGACCAAAAATGAAAATTTTTCTAAAAACAATTCCAATATTGAAGAGTACTTGAAACACGATCGTTACAATTTTTCCCTACTTTAGTCAGACTTCGTTCTCTAAGTCCGTTGCTAGAAATAAATATGGATAATGCTTCCTCATCTCATCCTCAGGCTCACACGGCCACTCTGAACCTATTCGGTGCTGCCATTGCACCTTTACTAAGTCTACCACCTTGTTTCACAGAGTCTTTGTCTTTTTTTCAAGGATTGCCATTGGTATCTCTATACAATTCCGGAGGTCATCCACCTGAATGTCTTCTAATGGAACCACTACGAAATCATCAACCATATATTTTCGTGGCTGAGAGACATGGAAAGTGCTATGGATCTGACTGGGCTCCTATGGAAGATCCAAACGATACGTAACGCTGCTCATCTAGGCTAATACCCTGAAAGGACCAATATATATGGGGCCAAGCTTACCTCGTTTCCTGAATCAGATGACACCTTTCCAAGGTGACACCTTCAGGAGTACCATGTCCCTAACCTGGAATCCCAAGTCTAAACGACAGCTATCTGCATAGCTCTTCTGTCGACTCTGTGGTGTCTAAAGTCTTCCATGAAGCTGTTGAATCAACTCATTCATCCAAAGTACCACCTTCGTACTACCCGTAACCCACTAACCGACCTCACCCCAACATATCAGGGTCCTACCCTTCCTCCCACAGAGCATCTCAAAAGGAGGTCAATTAATGATGGCATGATAATTGTTGTTATATGAAAATTCTGCCAAGGGAAGATACGTGTCCCAACTCCCACGAAAATCCAATACACATGCCCGAATCATGTCCTCCAAGGTCTGGATAGTCTGCTCACTCTAACCATCAGTACAGGTGGAAATTCATCCTGAAATGCAGACGAGTACCCAACTCCTCATGAAATCTCTTCCAGAACCTAGAAGTAAGCCTAACATCCATATATTAGAAACCAACAAAACTGGCACCCCATATCATGCCACAACCTCCTAAATGTAGATGTCGACCAGCTTCTCAGCCGAGATACTCTCCTAGATCAGAATAAAGTGTGCGCTCTTGGTCAATCAATCCACGATAACCCATATAAAATCCACTCCATGTGTGGTCTGGGGTAACTTCGAATGAAGTCCATCGTGATCTTTTCCCAATTCCAAACGGGAATAACTAACGACTCCATTTTTTCGTGACATCGTTGGTGCTCGACCTTGACTTTACTGCAAGTCAAGCACCTCTCCACATACCTGGCTACATCCCGCTTCATGTAGGTCCACCAATAATCATGTCGGAGATCTCTATACATTTTCATCGCTCTATGATGAATAGAGAACTTTGACTTGTGTGCCTCCTCCATCAAAACCTGACGTGCACCATCCCAATATGGAACCCACACTCTCCGATGCATAGTCAGTAAACCCCGACTATCATAATCAAGTGAAGACACCTAACCCACTATACACTCTCTCTTCTGGTGCTCCTCGTTCATAACCTCAACCTGCGTTTCTTGAATCCGCTCCAGAAGCAGAGTAATCACGGTCACCCTCAGACACACGCCCCTGATCAGGGAGCTAGTCGTCTTGCAGAAGAGAGCATCGGCCACCACATTGGCCTTCCTCGGGTGGTAAAGGATCTCACAATCATAATCCTTCACCACTTCCAACCACCAACGCTACTGCATGTTCAGATTCGGATGATCCAACAGATACATTAGAATCCTGTGATCCATGTAAATGTTACAACGAACGCCATACAGGTAATGTCACCAAATCTTGAGGGCGAAAACGACATCACCTAAATCCAAATCATGCGTATGGTAGTTCGACTCTTGAGGCTTCAGCTGCCTTGATGTGTATGTAATCCCATGACCATGATGCATCAAGAATGCACCCAAACCCATGATCGACGCATCATAGTAAACCACAAACTTCTCAACACCCTCAGGCAGGGTCAAGATCGGTGCCTCACACCACCTCTATCTCAGAGTCTCAAAAACTACCTGCTGCTCAGGCTCCCAACAAAAGGTGACAGTCTTCTTCGTCAACTAGGTCAAAGGAACCACTATCTTGGAGAAATCCTGAAGGAATCTTTGATAGTTACCCGCCAACCCAAGGAAACTTCGAATCTCTGATGGAGACCTTGAAACCTCCCATCTCATCACTGCCTCAACCTTGGTCAGATCGACCATGATATCGTTCTGGTTGACAAAGTGCCCCAAAAAATGCACCTCACGCAACCAAAACTCACATTTAGAGAACTTCGCATACAACTTCTCCCTCCTCAAATTCTCTAATACCCCTCTCAGATGCTTCTCATGATGCTCCTAAGTCTTAGGTTAGACCAGGTTGTCATCAATAAACATAATCATAGACCGATCCAACATGGGTATGCATATGCGGTTCATGAGATCCATGAACACTATTGGAGCATTGGTGAGCCCGAAGGGCATCACCATGAACTCGTAATGACCGTAATGAGTTCGTAAGGCCGTCTTCTACGTATCCTCCTCTCTAACCCTCATCTAATGAAAACAGTAATGCAGATCAATCTTGGGAAACCAGGATGCGCCCTGAAGCTAGTTAAATAAATCATCGATCCTTGAGAATGGGTACAGATCTACACCGTTAATTTATTCATCTCCCAATAATCAATACACATCTGATGTGACCCATCATTTTTCTTTACAAACAAGATTAGCGCTCCTCATGGTGAACTAATCACCCAAATAAATCCCTTGTCTAACAGATCCTGTAATTGTGTAGACAACTCATGCATCTCTGGAGGTGCTAACCAATAAGGTTCTTTGGCTATCGGAGCCGCACCTAGAACCAAATCAATCTGAAACTCCACCTGCTTCTCTGGAGGGACTCTAGGTAAATCCTTTGGGAAAACGTCTGGAAATTCCCAAACAATCGGCACATCACACACAGTCACCTTACCCTCCTCCCGGTTATCCATCACATAAGCCATAAATCCGGAACAAACCTGCTGAAGATAAGGTCTGGCCCTTGCTGCCGAGTAGAAAGTCGGACCACATTGAGAACCTTCTCCATGAATCACCAAATCTCCCTCACTTGGGGTTTGGATACACAGCAACTGATGCTCACAATCAATCATTTCCTTATTGGGGCTCAACCAATCCATCCCCACAATAATCTTGCTCTCTCGCATGGGAATGGGAACCAAATCAATCGGGCACTGCTCGTTGAACCAAATCATTTGGGGCTCAACCAATCCATCCCTACAATAAGCTAGACACTTGCACGAGACAATCGTCGGTAATCTCAACCTCTAATGCATAATCCAACTCCCCCGAAGCATCTACAAACCTCTTGCTAAGTGCAAGAGATACGAAGGGTCAAGTAGCCCGAAAATCAAACAAAACCATTGATTTTTAGTAGTCCAAAATTATAGGTTATAAAACACGAAGCAACATAACTTACGATTCAACTATCGAGAAATCAATTATTGATTTCAAGATTGAAAATGGGTATATCATTAGAGGGGTTGTCACATCCTTACCTGATGAGTCTTTCGTTACAAAGAAAAAACGATGAGCCTAGGACGTGTGATAGTATGTAGCCGCCTCCCATCATCGATGATATTGCTCCATATTCCATCATTGAGAACAAAAAGAAACCGAACGTCATGAACTGGGCGGGAGGGGGGGGGGGGGGGGAAGGGGTTGCGGCTAGGTCGAATGTCATGGAGTCAATGATGTAGGTAATGAAGTAAAAGATGTATACAATAAATAATGGATTCAAAAATATTGATAATGTTTAGTTTCCTAATTTATAGGGATTTATGTTATTCTAATAATTAATGTGATAGATCAACTTACTATAATACTCTTATCTAGGTTTTTTAAATGATTGATGCACATTAATCCCTACTTCCACAGAATATTTGTCCATCTAGATATGAACCTAGCTCTCTCTCTCTCTCTCTCTCTCTCTCTCTCTCTCTTTCTTATATATATATATATATATATATATATATATATATATATATATATATATATATATATATATATATTACAGGTTTTATTTGATCTTTATTTTAATAAAATTAACATAGATTATATATAAAATTACTTTTATTTTAATTATTTAAGTTATATAAAATCACATTATTATTTATTTTAGATTTATTTACTTATCTTTCCTTTGGTGATTTAAAAATATTTTAATATTTTTGACGGTTTGTTTGAATATATTATTTAACGTTGTTTTTTTAACGTTTTGTTTGTTTACATTATATAATGATTTTTTTACGTTTTGTTTGAATAGACAAATTAAATTAAAAACCCAGATATTTTTTACATTTTTTTAATATATTATTTGATGTTGTTTTTTATATTATATAATGATGTTTTCTACGTTTTCTGTGAATAAGCAAACTAAAATAACAAACGGGATAACTATAAATCGTCGAATATAATTATTTAATGTTGTTTTTATATGTTTTTTGTTTACATCATTCACTTATATGTTAGTGTTTTTTCTTTTATTTAGTTTTATGGTTTTATGTGTTTTTCGTTAACATCATTTGTTTATATGTTAGTGTTTCTTCATTTATTGTCTAAATAAATATTATTTTTCGTATAACTATTTATGAAATAAACTAAAGTAAAAGTATTCAATCCAATATATATATATATATATATATATATATATATATATATATATATATATATATATATATATATATATATATTGTTAAAAGAAAAAAAAACAAATATTAAATAATTTTATTGGAAGACTAATGGTTGTACGAGTTATTGTTTTAATTTGTTTATTCAAAATTTTTTTTTTCATAAAAATCATTATAATTCAAACGAACAAAACATCAAAAAAACAACATTAGATAATATATTCGAATTAAACATCGAAAATGTTAAAAGATTTTTTAACCACAAAAACAAAGATAAAAGATACTGCAAAAAATAAATAAATAATAATAAAATGATTTTATGTAACTTAGATAATTGATTTTAAAAAATAAAAAAAATTATAAATAATCTATATTAATTATATTAAAATAAAGTTAAAAACAATAATATATATATATATATATATATATATATATATATATATATATATATATAATGATTTTTTTGTTTATCAAGTTTTTACAAATCTTTTGTTTATCAAAAGAACTAGGCTATATATATATATATATATATATATATATATATATATATATGTTCAAATGTTTCTGACAAATACAGTGTGGTAGAATGCACCAATAAGAATTTAGTAAAAATTAAATTATTATTTAATCAAATAAAAATAGGTATTAAATGATTTCCATTATATGTATATTAAATGATATCCATAATTATAATTCTTTTTTTTATGGAAACTAATTAAATTCGTCATTAATATCTGCAATAATATTTTTTTCAGAATGAATTCGCATCTAGTTTTTCAAGTATTAGTTTATATCTTGTTTTATGACGCACTCACTCAAAATACAATAAAGTTGGCTAGAACATGGAGAAGGAGAGTGTATTCTAGTTGAATGAGTGTTTATTCTATAAGAATGAGAGTATATTCTAACAGAATAAGAGTGAATTCTAGTAAAATACACTATCGTTCTTGATATTTCATGCAACTTTGTTGCCTTTTAAGTGAGTGTGTTCATAAACAAAACACAAACTGATACATTTAAACCTACATGTGAATTCATTCTAAAAGAATGTTATTGCTAACATTAATGGCGAATTAAATTAGTTTCCATAAAAAATAATTATAATTATCGATATCATTTAATATATATACAATTATGCAAATCATTTAATATATATATATATATATATATATATATATATATATATATATATATATATATATATATATATATAGACTTAGGTTATTTTGTTTTTGCTAATTATTGTGTGCCAGAATGCACACAATAATTAATAATATAATCAATGATCCTGATCTGAGATCTATCATATTACAGTAAGGTACCATGTACCATATAATCACATAATTTTCAGCATAAGGGTATTTTGGACAATTAACTATATTTAAAAAAGGAAATTTAGGGATAATTAATTCTTCTAATTTTAAAAATATGAATTTTTTAAAGTAATTCAATATTAATTGATTTAATTCTAATGTATTTTTTTATAATAACCGAATTTATTCTGTCAGCATGATATATTCTATGAAAATGCGAGAATACATATTGAATGCTAAAATACATATTCCTATAGAATGAATATCAGTTCATATATTGAAACATTATTTTAATTCAGGTCATTCTTACAGAATACGTTTATGAGTATCTTGAAACATTCTTGAACCATAAAAGAATAAATATTCTGACAGAATACATATTTTGACGGAATGAACTTCTTGAAAAAATAACAAATTCTTGAACCATCAATTGAAGAATAAAAACAAAAATTACACTAATTCTTAAAGAAAATGGGTAACAATTGCTAAGAATTACATTTATTGTTAAAAAAATAAAACTAAAAATGGTTAAAAATTGAAAAAAAAAACATCAAAATATAACAAAAGACAGAAATACATTTTAAAAGAATAGTGTTGGTGAGAATCACTTTCAATTTTGCAATCCGTTCTTCAAGCATCTGTGAAACGAAATTCAATTGTAGTTTAAAACCCAATAACACATTAGCAAATGAAAAATAAAAAACTAAAGTCTTTTTTACAAATCTGAAGACCTGTGAATTGCTCCAAAATCCATAACCAAAAATTGTAGAAAATGCACAAATTAGTAATGAAATATCATGATTCCATTCCAACATAATTGAAATCCTTGATTCCATTCCGACAGAACTGGATTCAATTCTGGCAGAATGACCCCTCACCAATATTATATATCAATGCAAAATGAAATTTTAGAATGTTAAACAAACCAAAAAAATTGGATTCAATCATCGAGATGTGAGTGCAACAGAAAACTACTATATTAAAAAAAAAGTGACCAAAATTTTATTGTGAATCACTAGGTAAAAAATGAATTCTTAATTGATCAAAATCATTTTGATCATCAAAATAAAATTCATAATTTGAAGGGTGAGGATTTAACTGTATTGGGTTTAGGAACGAAGACTTTAAAGCTTCCATGGATGATGTTCAACAACACCTCAGGGGCATGGGTGTTCAATATCTAGTAATGGAACTAACATATTAACGATTCAGTGATATTACACAATTTAACACTTTTGACAATCAAAACAAACATCTCGAGACAATCAAACTTGTATAAATAAATTGTTGCAGAACAACTAACGATTAAAGCACTAGCACTTAAATAAAGACAACAGGAAGAATACTGATTAGAAGGTTTAGGCCTCATATAGAGAAACTATAAGAAAGGAAAAAATTAATATTCCTAGTTGCGATTGCGACAAAAGAACAGTAGATTCTGGAGTCGTTGGTGGTAGAGCTGTCGATTAAGAAAGCGAAGGCAATCGGTGTACTATCTGAACCTACAACTATTCGGTACCTGCATAGTTTCTTAAAGCCCTTTGATTCCTTGAAGAATGAAGAATTTGGTGGTGGTGTGTATGTACGAGTGGTGATCAGCGATGGAGATGATGGTGAAACTGTGAAGCCGACTCCTTTGATTTCTTTTTCTTTTGTAGGTGAAGAAGACGTGAGATAAAAGAGAGAGAGATTAGGTCACACCTAATTATTCTGTTTCCTTAATTAAAGGGATTTAATTAAATGATCCCATTAATTGAATGTATCAAAACCCCTAAAATACCCTTATTCATTTAATAAATTATTTAACTATTTGCTAAATTGTGATTAGTGCATTTAGAAACACAATATTTGCTAGAACATGCAGTGTAATATTCACAAACCACAGGGATGTAACCTATCTAATTTTAAAGTTAGGTATCAAAATTACAAATTTGATCAAACCACATTGACCATTTCTGTAATTTACTCTACCATTTTAAATTTATTTCATATTTTTTTTTACTAATTTCACCTTTAAAAGATAAAAAATAAAAAATAAAAAATAAATACACTAACCTACCCTATCCTACCATACCCTACCCATTGCCTTTCCCTTTCTAGTCAACATTCACCATTACCACTAGGACCACCTTATACCTATACTCCTGCACCACCTCATTTCTGATCAAAGACCACCACCTCCATCGGGTACCCCTCACTGGACCACAATCATCAACCCACTAACACTATCAGTACAATCATTGTGCACCACCATTACCCTCACCATACACTAGTACTACTGACACCATCAACTACTACCACCACCATCATTGTCCAACAACATCAACCACGACCACCGCCACCCCCTATCCCAACCCTTTTGCTCCATCTTCTTGCTACCCCCACCAACTAAATTATGATACACCTTAACCTAAAATCAGAAGCTGAAAATTGAAAACATGTCATAACTAACAAAAACTCAATTGAATGGGAAATAGGAAGAATAATAGACACACTAGCAACTCAATTTCGCCTCCAACAATCAAAATAAATTACTCTTGCTTGATTGCATGTATTTATTTTCAAGTGCAAGTTTGATATATATATATATATATATATATATATATATATATATATATATATATATATATATATATAGAGTTAGGATCATATATAATCATCAAATATTGTATGAATGTGTGACCAATTCTAGACCAATCATTATATAAGGAAATAATAATAACTTTAACAATAAATAATTATGCTGAATAAATGAATCAATTAATAAGCCATTAAAATGAAACGTTACAAAAAAAATAGATAATAAACAAACATATAGTGTATAAGGGAAATAATCAAAAATATACAAATTCTTATGAAAACATATAACCATTTTGAACCATAAGTTGGCCACACAGGACAAACTTACAAATTTGTAACAAAGCAATAATATATATTTAAAATCATATATATATATATATATATATATATATATATATATATATATATATATATATAATATATATATATATATATATATATATATATATATATATATATATATATATTTATATATATATATTATTGTTTACTAAGTAAAAAAACAAAGCAATAATATGTAGCTTTCAACTTACGGAATTAACTTTATGTCCTTATTTATACTAATTCTTTAGAATGTTCAATCCCACATATCTTCATACCTACAAAAATAATCGAACAGATTGAGTTCAAGTATGCTCAATCTTTTGTGAAGTGTATCATCGGAAATGTAGTTTTTTTTGTTGTTTTTTTTAATATAAACTTTTTTTCTAATAAAAAATATATAATCTTGGTACCAAATGTTGTAACTTTTCTTTTTCTTGTTTATACGAGGAAAATAAATTTTTTAATTGAATGATTTATTGGTTAACGTGAAAAGGTAAAGATAAAGACATCCAAAAACCATAAAAAAAAACAAATAAAAATTCTTCAAGAACCATTACAGATTCTTAGAGAATAGTAGTATATAGTATAAATTTTGTACGTAGTCTTTAAAAATGATTATAGATTCTTAAAGAATATTAGTTAAAATTATAAATTGTGCATATTCATTAAGAGTAGTTACATATTCATAAAGAATACAGTAAATAAGTTGGTGTATATTTCTTCTTTTATGTCGTAATATTCTTAAAGAATTTTAATTGTAAAAAAAAATATTTGAAAAAATCGTATTCTATAAAAACGAAAGATAGAAAATATAAGTTCATATATGTTTCATTACGTCAAATGCTAAAAACATATATTTGAATGTATTAAATAAAATATAACATTTGATTTGATTTTTATTAATTAATTTGATGTAATTAGTTGCCTAATATATAAGTAAATTTCATTTCTCTCTCTTCATAAAATTTAATATTTGCCTTGATAATTAATTAAGTGTAATTATAGAGTAATTGCTAGTCCATGTTAGTAACATGTATCCTAATATCATATCCTTTTATTTTTTTTAATCTAAAGACTAGAACTTAGTTACACATTCATACAATACATGTGATTCATATTTAATCCTAACCCTATATATATATATATATATACACACACACACACACACACAAACACACAGAAGAGAGCGATATATAATAGTGAGCTTTTCTCCCATTACCCTCAATCGAGTTATGGAAGCTGATATCCAGACTTTCCAATCAAATTCTGGCAACATCAGTTAAACCGAAAAGCATCAACTCTATATTTCGACTGGTTTCCAATAAAATCAAGAACCTTTTGTTGTTTCTACTGATGGCATAATCTAATAGTTATTTGGAAAAGAACCTAAAGATTTACAAAATTGAAAGAACCCCATGTAAGTTTATGATGTACTCGTCGATGTGTGTGTATGAGTGAGAAACTTAGTAGTATAAGCAAATACTCATACTTCTGATCTATAATTGGCGGAAGGGGCAAGGAGCAGAATATGAAAGCGGAGGCGGGTGAGGGGCAAAGGTGTTAGTGAAATGACGATGGAGGGAAGCACGAAAGTTCGCAGTTGATTGGGCGGAGGCATCGATGGGGTGGTGGTCACTGGAATTCAAATGAAGAAGAGGGAAGGGTTAGGGTCACTAGATTCTTAAACTAAAAGTAGGATTGGGTGAGAGGAGGGGTATTTATTCCTTTTTTTAATAGTTATAATTAAATAAAATGTAAAATAATTTAAAAATGGTATAAATTCCTTTTTATATGCATGAGGGACCAAACACGATAGAAATTGAAACCATAAAGACATTATGACACTGAAAAAAGTTAGGGACTGAAGTTCATATTCTTAGAAACCATATTAACCATTTATGAAGATTAGTCTTTTTAATATTAATTTTTTGAACATGTATTTTTTTTAAATAAATGTGATATATAAATAATGATAGTTTTGAAAATTTCTTTTCGAAAAGTTAATAATATATATATATATATATATATATATATATATATATATATATATATATATATATATATATATATATATATATATATATATATATAGCAAACATTTAAAAAGCTTTTTGATATGAAGAACAAAAATTTTCATATATTAGTTTTTATAAAATTTAGATTGTTTTAAACAAAATGTAAGTATATTAACAACAATATTTTTTATTTTTACAAACTCATTAAAATAGTAAGATAAAGAACTCCTTCATTATTTTAAATTTGGAGAAATAATTCGGTTATATTTTATAAAAACTAAAATTTCTTAAAATTAAAATATGACCATTTCAAGAAATTATTTTTTGTTATTTTTTTTGACAAATTTACAAGTATAGTGATTAGAAATATCACTTAAATTTTCAAGATTTTTGGAGATTTTTTTTATTTCTATATAAAAAACATTTCTTCAAATTTTCATAACTATGTTCATTTTATAGCGAAATAAATTTTAAGAGCTTTGGAAGTGTAGTTATCATTGAGTTATCATCTGTCATTAAATATCGTCAGATTATTGATGGTTAACGAAATTGTTGATTGGTACAAGAAGAAGAAAAAGAAGATGATGATGTTTAAAATGGTCTTGGACAAGGCGTATGCTTATCTGTGGTGCATGTATCTAGAGTAGGTTATGATCTTCATGGGATTTAGTCCTAATTTGATTAGATGGGTTATTGTGTGTCTTACTTCCTCAATGTCTTCTATTATTGTGAATGACAGTCCTACTTCTGCGTTACAACTCTATAGAGATTTGAGGTAGGGTGATTTGTTGTCTTCTTTCATGTTTATTTTATCCATGGAAGGCCATCATGTAGACATGTGGATGTAGTTTCGTTTATAGGAGTTTACATTAGTCATGGAAGATTTTTTTGATCACACATTATTTATATGTGCATAGGAGATAGAGACTTTAATAAATCCAATTCAAATTTTAGGATCTAATTTTTCCAAACAACTTCCTTCTTATTTATTTATTTGGGTCTCCGGGTAGGATTTTAGATAGGCCCTTCGTTACTAGTTTCCAAACAACTTCCTTCTTATTTATTTATTTGGGTCTCCAGGTAGGATCTAATTTGTCCTATATTAATGGTTGGAATGTCGTTATTGATATATTTAAGAGAAAACTATCTATGTAGAAAGTGAAGATGTTATCGATTGGTGGGTATTTTGTAACATCCCATAAATCAAGGTAAAATTTTCTTTTTTAAAATCCAAACAAAAACCATAATTGTTTACAAAACATAGTTCCCAAAAGTGATAATCATGTATCAGAGTATCCTAAAATGAAAAATTATAAAATCAGAAGAATGTGCACGATTATGCCTTTGCTTTCCCCCAATAATCTGAAGTACCTTAAACATAAAACCTAAACTGTACGACAAAGCTTACTGAGTTTCCCTAAAATACCTCAAAATAGAACATATACAAATAATACATACTGGGTCCACAACCGACCGATTGGATCTCCCCTGGCCCACAACCTTCAGGTTGGGTTGCCCCAGCCCACGACCTCACGGTTGGATTGCCCCCTCTGGCCCACAACCTCACGGTTAGATTGCCACTACCCCCACAACCTTTCGGTTGGATTGCCTGGGTTTGTTGATTGGAAGCACAAAGCAGTACTGTCTCAACACAACCACACTATGTCGACATGTAAAACAAATAAACACATATCAACAAATAGATAATCATTTAGATCTTAACAGTTCACTATAGTATAGAAACATTCCAAACCTGAATACACAATCTACTGGACCGACATTGGTGCTTTTAACCCACAAGTATAGTGAAGAAAACACACCTCACGGTCTGAAAGATAGCAAAAACGTACGCTACTCCAACTGTCATCTCTACGGGTCATCTATATAGAAAACAGTGACCTATACTTAATTCACAACTCGAAATATCCAAAATACCCTAGGTTATCTCATTAGATCATGGTCAAGGTCAAAGTTCAAAAAGTCAATCAAGTCAATGCAGGCTGAGTACGCCCGACATAGTCAACTATTACACCCCGCGTAGTGTATTCACTTGGCTAGGTTATGGGGACTTGACCAGGTACGCGAAGCGTACCCTCAAGCATGCCCAACATATTTGGTTGCCACTTTTTCTCCTCTATTAAGTTCTTTCGTCCAAAGCCCATATCTAGACCCAATTAACATTCTAAATCATAAAGTTTCCAACTTTATGATCTTACATGGCCATTAAGATCCAAACACCAAAACCCTAACCAGTCCTAAAGTTCTAAGCCACCAAAATGGATGCATGAAGGGATGTGATAAATCAAGATCCCATTTTTATAACTCAAGATACTCTAAAACGTCCAAAAGGATAGCTTATTCGGTCCAGAGTAGCTCCCACCCAAATAGACCAAGATTATAGAACTATTAAGCACAAATCTCCACATTTAGCAAGATCTAATGAGATAACCAACAAGTTTAGAACTTTATACTTCTGGAGGTTTTCATACTAACTTTGCAAACAATTTTCATACTAATGGGTCAAAAAGGTAAATTACCTGGATGATGAATGTTACAATTCTCCCCTACTTGAATCAGACTTCGTCCTCGAAGTCCACTACTGCGAATAACTAGGGTGGTGCTCTTGCATCTCTGCCTTGGGTTCCAAAGTCCATTAGGAACCCTTCCAATGTTGTTACTGGTCCTTGACCAAAGATACCACATTGTTGCGGAAGGCCTTCATATTCCTATTCAAATCGCCACTAGTTTCTCAACATAGTTCAGGCAATCATCAACTTGAATACCATCTAAGGGAACCACAACATAATCATCATCTACACACTTTCGTAGACGAGATACGTGAAAGGTGTTGTGAATCTGATTGAGCTCCTCAAGCAGTTCCAGTTGATAGGCTACCCTGCCAACCCTGGCAATTACTCGAAATATACCAATATATCGGGGCCCATACTTTCCCTTCTTCCTAAAGTGTATTACACCCTTCAAGGGTGATACCTTCAATAAAACCATATCGCCGATCTAGAATTCCAGCTCAGATCGACGCTTGTCCGCATAACTTTTCTATCGACTCTGAGTTGTCTGCAAGATCTGTCTAGCTCTGTTGTCTGAAGAACTACTTTTTTCTTTCCCACGAACCTGTAACCAACCTCTCCCCAACAGACCGGGGCAGGACACTTACTCCAATAGAGAAGCTTAAACGGCAACGCACCGATATTGGAGTAATAGTTGTTTTTGTAAGAAAACTTAGCTAGGGGAAGGTAGGAGTCCCAACTCCCACCGAAATATATGACACAAGCTCTCAACATATCCTGAAGTGTCTAAATGGTCCTCTCGCTCTGGTCGTCAATCTGCGGATGATAAGTAGTGCTAAATGTAACCACGTGTCCAGTTCCTCGTGGAACCTCTGCCAAAATGGAGAAATGATCCGAACATCTCGATCTGATATAGTAGAAACGAGAACACCATTTCAAGTGACGGTCTAGAGCACATAAACATTGGCCAATTTATCAGCCGTGGAGCTCTCCCAAATAGATAGGAAGTGAGAACTCTTGGTTAGGAGGTCCATTATAACCCATATCGCATCAAATCCCTTAGCTTTCTGAGGTAGCTTGGTGATATGTTCCCATTTCCACATGGGAACTTCTAAAGGCTGAAACCGGCCATGTGGTCTCTGGTGCTCAGCCTTGACTATTTGAAAGGTCAAGAACCTATCAACATACTAGGCTATCTCCCTCTTCATACACGACTACCAGTAACTAAGTCTCAAATCCCGATACATCTTGGTGGCTCTCGGGTGTATCGAAAATCTAGACTTGTGTGCCTCCTCCAGCACAATTTGTCTGATCCCACCAAAATCTGGTACTCAAACCCGACTGCACCGGGTAAACAATCCACGACTATCGTAGAAAACCTATGAATCTCACCTATTGATTCGCTCCTGCTTCCATTTCTCATTCTTCACTCCCTCGACCCGAGCCTCCTAATCAAATCCAAAAGTGGCGAATCGATCAAAATCCTCATATATAAGCTCCCAACCAAAGAACTAGCTAACTTACGGCTCAAAGCATCAGTGACCACGTTCTCTTTCCATGGGTAGTACAAAATTTCACAGTCATAATCCTTTACCACGTCAAGCCACCTACGTTGTCTCATGTTCAGATTCGGATGACCCATGAGATATCTCAGACTCTTGTGATCCGTGTAGATGTAACACCGAAACCCATACAGATAGTGCCACAAAATCTTAAGGGCATACACCACCACCCCCAACTCTAGATCATGCGTAGGATGGCGCACCTTGTGCGGCTTCAACTGCTGAAAAGCATAAGCAATAACCCTGCATCATTGCATAAGAACTGCCCCCAGACTGGTGATGGACACATCACAATATACAACCTAATCTCAACACCCTTAGGAAGGTTCGACACTAGGGCCTCACGTAACTTTTGTCTAAGTGTCTCGAATGCAACCTGCTGCTCAGGCCCCAACGGAAATCCACGCCCTTCCTCGTCAAACAAGTGAGGGGTACAACAACCTCGGAGAAATCCTGAATAAATCTTCGATAATACCCTTCTAATCCTAGAAAACTATTGATCTCTAAGGGAGACTTCAGAACCTCCTACTGCATAACCGTCTCAATCTTAGCCTGGTCGATCAGAGTCTCGTTTTGGTTAACGAGGTGTCCTAAGAACTGGACCTTTCATAACCAAAACTCACACTTCAAAAACTTGGCATACATCCGTTTCCCACATCAAAACTGCCATAAGCTCTCGAAGGTGCTCTTCATGTTATAACCTGGTCTTGGAATAGACCAAGATATCATCAATTAAAACAATAACTGACCGATCGAGCATTGGCCTACACACTCGATTCATTAAATCCATAAATGTTGTAGGTGCATTGGAGAGCCCAAACAACATCATCACGAACATGTAATGACCATAGCGAGTCTGAAATGCAGTCTTCTCCATGTCCTCTTCTCTAACCCTCGTCTGATGATAGCCCAACCACAAATCGATTTTAGAGAACCAAGATGCACCCTGCAACTGATGAAAAAGATCATCAATCCGTGGAACTGGATAATGGTTCTTCATCGTTAACTTCTTCAAATACCGGTAATCAATACACATGCAATGAGACCCATCCTTTTTCTTCACAAACAAAATCGGCACTCCCCAAGGCGAATTAATCGGTTTGATATATTGCTTGCCTAACAAATCCTGAAGTTGAGATGACAACTCTGGCATCTCTGATGGTGCTAAGCGGTACGACGCCCGTACCAGGGAGCAAATCAATCATGAACTCAACTTGCCTGTTAGGAGGCACACTGGGTAATTCCTCCGGGAACTGTTGGATTAGTGTCTAAGTCCATAACTATTTTGGTATGTACTTGACCCGATGGTGCGTGGTCCTTTTGGGTTGCCTTCACCAAAGCAACTTGATAGGATGAATTATGGAGAGAAAGGATTAAATATGATTTATTAATATATTATGAGAATAATATATTAAAGGAGAAATCATATTGTTTAATTAATATTAGTCAAGAATTAATAAGAATTAAGTTTGTGGCTAAAAGAGATTAATTAAATTTAAGGGACTGGAATTGTAATTATAAGATAATTGCAATTGGGCTATGGATTACCTTATAATATAAGGTTGGACGAATTCTATGGGAAACCCATTAGAAATCGTCCAAGGCTTGTTAAGGAAGGAGTCCATGGGTTGCTTAGGGCCTAAGCATCCAAATTAGGGTTTCCTTGTTAGATAACCCTAATAGCCTCACTATTTAAAGGACCCTTTAGCCCCAAAAACGTGGTGAACTTGTTGATTAGGGTTTCCACACATTTTGGGCAGCCTCTTTCTCTTCTCTTCTTCATCGTCTTGCTCTTGGTGTTTGTGAACCATTAGAGGAGTGACATTTGTGACTCTAAGCTTTCTAAAGTCATTACAAGGAGGATTTGAGATTGTTATTGCTACATAACAATCAAGGTATGATATAAACCCTAATTTATATCCTATATTGATTATCATATACTAGATCTAGGGTTTATAGTCTTGGATGAATTGCATGTATAATAGAGAAACCTAGATCCAAGCATTAGGGTTTGTATGAGCACATAGGATGTTCTTATGGCTAAAACCCATCAGTGGTATCAGAGCCTTGATTGGTTTCTATTGTATTGATGCCTTGTATGTTTGTTCAAGTTGCAAAATCAATTTTTAGCCCATCTGCCTGATGAACTCGGCGAGTCCCATTGTGGACTCGACGAGTAGGCCCCTACTCGGCGAGTCCATAGGGGTACTCGGCGAGTTCGAGCGTCAGAAAGAGGGGATTTCGGGATTTCTTGTTGTTTTACTTAAAGATACTTGCCTTAACTGTTATGGGTCATAAAAATTTGAATTTTAATCATATTTTGAGTGTATCCTTGATCAAACAAAAGATAATTACCAATTGATTAGATAATAACTTCCTTATTTGATTAAAGTTTGATTATATGTATTAATGGGGTAACTTATCTTGCAATAAATTAATTTTAGGTCAAATTAGATAATAATTAGATTAATTGTTTAATTTAAATTATTTGCTATTTGATCCTTGTGTTTTGAAAAGTTTCAAAACTTGCCCTCAAGTTTTGGAATTTAAATTTTCATTAAAAGGTTTGATTTTGAAATATTTAAATTCTAAACCCTAATGTTTTGAAATGTTTCAAAACTTGCCCTCAAGTTTTGGAATTTAAAAGTTGATTAAAGGTTTAATTTAGGAATGTTAAATTCTAAAACCCTAGTATTGTTTTGAAAAGTTCATATCACACCCTTATGGTTTTATTAATTAATTAAGGTGTATAATTAAAAGAGGTTTAATAAATCCATAAAAGTTTTGGTTTACAATTTAATTGAATTAAAAGTATAATTATTAAATTTGACCACCTAGTATTTTAAAAAGTGTAAAATACACCCTATACTATATATAACATTAAAAGTCTAACATTATATATATGTATGAGTAAAAGTCAGTCTTACCATTAGTAGGCCTCATTCACGAAGCTGGTCTATAAGGGGTGTTTAAGGAAATTGCCTATAAAATGGCGATTGAATGGGTATCCACTCTTACCCACCGCACTCTTGACTAGTGGAGGGTCGTTAGCCGAATGGGTAGGATAGGACAGAACCTTCCATTATAAGTATAATGAAGTACAAAAGTAACTAAATGTTTTACAAATTCCCAATCTTAGTTACTTTAGGCAAAAGTGAATTGATGCAATTCCATGAAATTACACTTTGTACCCTTGCGAGGACGTTAGTGGAGCATGTGTGGTTAACTGGCACACTAAATGGTTCTGAGCAGAGGTAGCAAAGGGTGACTCAATGTTTGTCATAGTTCGGTGGAGCGTGTGTGGTTTACCGGCACATCGAATAGGTGACTGTAACATGTGGAGGCACCATGTAAACTTGCATGGTTATTCACACCCACTTTGTGATCCTCGACATCCAAGTCACAAACTAGAGGAGCATATCGAGATTTAAACATGCCATTGAAATGGTCAATGAATCTCAAAGGATCTAGGAGTTTTCATAGATTTAAAACTTAAATTTCTTTTTCGTTTTTCATAGTGGAAATTAGTGAATCGTCATTCACTTACCTTCAAATATTCTGCAACTAGATTACGTCATCCCTTTTCTAGGTTGTAGCGTATTGTGTTGGGTCCTAGCCTTAATATCTCATTTGGGTGATTTATTAAGGACTAAATCAATCAACTAACTTGAATTTGTTTTCTCCCGTTTGTAGATGTCAAAGTACGACAACTATGGTCTTCCCAAATCCCGTGGAACAAGCTTTCCACATGAAGATGATATTCCACGATTCGATCGAGGAACGAGAAATCATGCTTCACTTCCTCCACCTCCTCCAATCATTCTCCCTAACCCACAAGATCGAAGAATTGAAAGGTTCAATGTCACTAAAGCCCTATTGGAGATGAAACATGAAGATGGTAAACCCGTGTGTGCGCACGTTCTAGGACTCAAATCACATATCGATAGGTTGATAATGTTGGGCGCGTCATTCCCTGATAAGTTGGTTGTGAACTGGGTTCTGTAGTCACTTCCCGAATCATATAATGAGTTCAAAAGAAAGTATTATATGATGGATCATGACGAAAACCTCATTGACCTAACTTACATGCTCATTGCTGCTGAATCAAAAATGATTTGGCAAAGCAATGGAGCGTAGTTGTTGGGAAAGTCAACCAACCATGCTTCCAAGGACGTTCTAGGAGAACCGACCTGCGTTTGCTGCCAAGAGAAAAGGCGTTGGATACAAGTCTTCCCTAAGAGCCTGAAGAGTCCAGAAGATGGGAGAGTCAAAGAGTATGGCTGCGCTTCAGGTAAAATCCACTATCTAACTCCATTAAGTTCCTATTCGTTGATTCTTAATACATGATGTGATAAGATTGCATTTGAATGTTTTGCAGGATCAATGAAAAGAGAGGAAGCTTGATGAAAGAGCAAGATAAGTCTAATCACGAAGAAATGGATCTCGATCGCATGGATTTGAAGATTAGATTTTGAGCTTAGAAAGTTATGATAGAGTTGTTAGGAATTTTCTTTTGACTACATAGTTTTCAGTTGATTTTGCATTGTAAGGACAAATGTTTTCCGTTGCTTTTTATGAATAAAATAACTTTTGTTTTGACTCATTTATTTATTTATTTCCTTGCAATGAAATCGTTATGAAAAATTGATGTTCGTATATTTCTACAACGAGTGGATGTGATTCTTAATTATGTTGTTTATGGAAATGTCAAGAATTTACCAAATAAGGAGAGTTTATCATCACCCAAGTTTCAATTGGACAGAAACTTGGAATCATGCAACTTGGTTGCACGATGAATGAGAAGTTTCATATTTGGAAATTAGACTAATTCGTTGACAAAGTGTCAAGTGAGGGACTAGGAGATCGAGTACACAAAGTTGCATGTTGATCAAGTCCACCACAAGAGTAACAAAGATATTTGTCATGATTTACTAAACGTTTAGTAAATATGATTATACTTATAAGATAAAGTGTAATTCTGAATTGATTGAAAGAGTTTAAATCAATAGCAGAACGAATAAGAAGAATCAAGTAGGCAGAAAGATAAAAGTTTTTCTATTCTAAGAAGAAGGGAGAGTACCTTTTATTATGTTTTATGATAGTTCTTAATGATTACATCTCAATTGATCCTCTTTGTGAGTCTTAGTACAATTGTTTGTCTGAAAAAAGGAATCAAGAATTGAAGAAATGGTTAAATCAAGAAGACAATCATACTTCGTTCCAATAACAAGTCTTAGTGTTAAGATTGTGACATTGAGTGACAAGTCTAAAGAAGGTTTATAACATTCATCAAATGTGGAATTGAAAAAGTTTTATTCTCGCACATTTGAAATTGGAAAGCTGTGATGTCTTGGATAAGACAAAGACCAACTAGCACCAATTTTGTGAAGTGTTTTGTCTTGATAAAAGCTACACTAACTCTTGAATATTTGTTTGTCGAGAAATATTTATTGACAAGAGAATCTTATATGTCAAGGAGTCAGTGGGAGTCTTAATGGTCTTGAAAAGTTTAAGAACTAATCAAGAATAAACCTTATCGAACATCACTAGCACACGACTTGAGGTTTACAACCTATCGTGTTGACACTATCTTGTTTCTGTGCCGTTCCAATCGAGTTAATTATGCACATGAGCTCTATGAGTTCTCATTTGAACGCATAAAAGGCAAGAACCTTGATCAATGGAAAGTACATTGATAGGAAAGGGTGAGCTGCTTAACTACTTGGAAGACATGGTGGGCAGTCGTGTTATCACAAGGCAAGAAATCAAGATTGAGAAAGTTTGGTTCATATGAGTTTGAATTTGTCGCAAACCTTGGTTTTGACAAATTCACATGGATAGGAACACATACACCATTAAAATCTAAGTGTCATAAGATTCCCTCCTTCATGAAATTGACTGTGAGGAAATGCTTTCACTAAGAGAGATTTTAAGAAGATAGTAATTGTGAAAATTGGATTCTCGAATTCGATTATGGTTACGGTATCCCTTTCCATAATTCGAATTGTGAGATTTGACAATTAGTCTGAATTGTTTAGACACACATATGAGCTATCTAAGGCAAAGGTGTATAAGTTTAAGAAGCCTTGATAAAAGATTATCAAAGCATTAGGTATTAGAAATATGAACTTAAAGAAATCCAATACGCATTGTTTTTCTAAAAGTTAATATGTTTCTTAATACATGTCAAAGCTAGTGGGAGCATAAGTGTTATGTTTATAATAATCATCGTGATAGTGGGAGCATAAATGTTATGATTGTATGATTATTAAGGAAAGTATTGCAAGTTAGCAATATTAATTATAGAAAACAAGAGTTATATTTTGCAAAGTTGTAAGGGTTGAATAGTTGTTCTTCTATAATTAAGGGAGAGAATATTATGCTTCATTTCAAAACTAAAGGCTTAGGTTGTGAAATGTTAATAAACTTAGTCAAGGATACATAGTGTGTTCTTAAATTTCGATTATGATTACGGCATTCCTCTTCATAGTTCGAATTCTGAGAACGTAGCACATAAAATATTATGGCAGAAGATTGATAAAGTATCAAATATTTAAGTAAGACATTATGCGTCATGTCCCATACGCTTCAAGTATAGGATCGATTGCAAATGCTATAATATTTGACCATTCTAAAATTTTCCAAATTTCTAGCGCATTTAGAAGGGAAAAGGACGAGAATCGGTTTTGACTAAGATAATTAAACAACTGTCAAAGGACAATCCAAAGTTCGCCGATGATTGGTCGCTTGTGAGTAGTTGGAAGTATGATATTGGATGGACCATATCGACATTATTATGAATAGAAAAGATTCTATTCACAATGAGTTTTCATATGGAAAATATGGAAATGTTTCCATATTGGGAGTTGGATATTGAGAGTCTATGTCTAGATTAGAAATTTTATGCAAAAGGATGTTCAAAGGAATGTACTTTGAGTGAGAGACATCATGTCTATGGAATTGTATTGTAAAAATCTCAAATAGAGGACTTTGTAATTTCATTGGCAATAGTCATTGTGACTTTTGTGCTATGACATTACGAAAGGGTCATTGCATAAAATGTTAGAATTTAGCATATTCTATAAGTGGAAAGAATTTGATATTCTTTCACTTGTGGAAAGGATTAGGAGTTGTGAAATGAGTATGATTGGAAATGTGTTCATTTGATCTATTTCACAAAGTAAGAACCGTAGGTAAACATTGTGTGTATGCTAAGAGCATGGGACAAGTGTTGTAATAATTCATGTAAGAAGTTGATTACCTGAAACAACAAATAATGAGTAATCGATATGGTGATAAATAAAAGGTGTTTTATTTATACTCAAAGGTTTGGGGCCATATGGGATTAGTATTATTCTTGTGTTTCACTTTGCATGTTTTGACTTCCTGAATAATTTAATTGGTTCAGAACAGTCAAATTATTCAAACGGACCACAGTCGTTCATATGTTGGAAGTAGGTATGAATGAAGACTGTCGTGAATTGGTGTGTGAATTGTCTAAAGAGTGTTAGATATAAGCAAACGTTTGCTGCAACGTTCATGAGTGCTTATGAATATGATTTGAGCATTGGATCAAACCCACGCTCACTTGGATCACTTCATGAATTGTATCACAAGCGATT
This sequence comes from Lactuca serriola, assembly GCF_051521515.1. Taxonomy (NCBI): domain Eukaryota; kingdom Viridiplantae; phylum Streptophyta; class Magnoliopsida; order Asterales; family Asteraceae; genus Lactuca; species Lactuca serriola. The sequence goes on from NC_136411.1 coordinate 35,319,037, forward strand.
GGTGAGACGATAATATTGTATATTCTTGAAACCGAGATGTGCGAGTTGTATCTTGCGAGTCGGTTACACATTGATAATATGTAAATGCTCCAGTAACTTGGTGTCATAAAACATATGATTGTGTGTGATTCGGTGAGTAATTGCAAGCGAGCATTGAATCAAAGTTTATCCGTTCCTTTTATCCAAAGTAGGATAAAAGCGATATCTTTGGGCCCCTCGATGATTTAGTGATGGCACCTAAGCGCTTGGCTAAGCCGGGACTAAATTGATGTGTTCAATTGTAGTCTGTTGTCAGTCATCATAAATCGAAGTCGGGAAATAGTATAGAGAGAATGATTAAGTTCATTTCTCATATCTATACGATATCAAGAATGGAGGAATATATGATCCCTTATCTAAAGGACACACGTATCTGATAAGATCAGAGTTGACAGCGGCTTTAGAAAGCTACGATTGCAGATCAGGATCTGAAGTCATACGCATAATAGTTATTAGACTTATCCAAGTGGGAGACTGTTGGATTAGTGTCTAAGTCCATAACTATTTTGGTATCTACTTGACCCGATGGTGCATGGTCCTTTTTGGGTTGCCTTCACCAAAGCAACTTGATAGGATGAATTATGGAGAGAAAGGATTAAATATGATTTATTAATATATTAAGAGAATAATATATTAAAGGAGAAATCCTATTGTTTAATTAATATTAGTCAAGAATTAATAAGAATTAAGTTTGTGGCTAAAAGAGATTAATTAAACTTAAGGGACTGGAATTGTAATTATAAGATAATTGCAATTGGGATATGGATTACCTTATAATATAAGGTTGGACGAATTCTATGGGAAACCCATTAAAAATCGTCCAAGGCTTGTTAAGGAAGGAGTCCATGGGTTGATTAGGGCCTAAGCATCCAAATTAGGGTTTCCTTGTTAGATAAACCTAATAGCCTCACTATTTAAAGGACCCTTAAGCCCCAAAAACGTGGTGAACTTGTTGATTAGGGTTTCCACACGTTTTGGGCAGCCTCCTTCTCTTCTTTTCTTCATCCTCTTGCTCTTGGTGTTTATGAACCATTAGAGGAGTGACATTTGTGACTCTAAGCTTTCTAAATTCATTACAAGGAGGATTTGAGATTGTTATTGCTACATAACAATCAAGGTATGATCTAAACCCTAATTTATATCCTCTATTGATTATCATATACTAGATCTAGGGTTTATAGTCTTGGATGAATTGCATGTACAATAGAGAAACCTAGATCCAAGCATTAGGGTTTGTATGAGCACATAGGATGTTCTTATGGCTAAAACCCATCAGGAACATATCTGAAAACTCTTTGACTACGAAACATCTGAAATTGAAGCTCCCTTCTCTAACCAAGTATCAACCACATATGCAAGATAACCTATACACCTATGATGAAGATACCAACGAGCCTTAACAGAAGAACAAAAGGTAGATCCTACCCTGGTACCCTTTCCATAAATAGTCATTTCTCCCCCACTTGGGGTTCAAAATACCACCCACTTCCCCTCGCAGTCGATCATTGCACCAAACTTGCTCAAACTAGTCCATCCTTGTTTTCACACATACATCCCCCATGGGAATAGGGATCAGATCAATTGGGCAAGGCACCCGAAAATCTACAAAACACAACCCCGAAAAACGCTTGATGCAGAAACCCCATGATCATTGGCGATGAAAACTCGCAACAGGCACTGCAACTCTCCAAGAGAAATATCAAAACTCCTAGTAAAATACTGAGAAACAAAGGACCGACTTGCACCCGGGTAAAAAATCACAAAAGTATGCATGGAATTCACTAAGAAGGTACCTAGCATAACCATAAATACAAGCATACCATAAAATAATTTAACAGAATAATAAATGAAAACATACCAGTAACAAAATCTGGCGCCACCCTGGCCTCCTCTACTGTCAGCTAGAAAGCTCGACCTCAAGCCCTCAGGGTCTCCACCCTACCCTAGCGCTCATCCGTGATCCGAAGGGTAGACGTAGTTGGTGCTTACACGGGCCTAGTGACAAGCAAGGGACACTGGGCCTTCATATGGCCTACCTGCTCGCAATGGTAACAAATCTAGGAGCTCAGCGGCAGAGCCTGCTAGTGACAATCCCTAGCTATGTGTCCCTCATTGCTACATTTGTGGAATCCAGAAGAATATCAAAAAGCACCCTTATGAACTTTGCCACACTTTCAAAAAGTATGACCCTTCTGTCCCCCAGATCATGAATTAGTGGGCTTGAACTGTTTTGCTATAGGTTGGGACTGAACCAAAGCCTGAACTTGCTCCCTCGTCTCGATCTCTATCTTAATCCCTCACCTCCTCACGACATCCTGAAGCTCGGCATGGGTACTATAATGTTGGGCAGATACAAACTCTCAGATATCTATCTTGAGCATGCTCAAGTATCGCATCATCTGAGCCTGCTCCGAAGCAGCAAACTCGGGACCAAATAAATCCATCTCAATGAACATCTTGGTGATATCTGTCACTAACTCCATCGTCTGTGCCATATCTAGGTACTAATAAGACAATGTATCCCTCTGCACTAGGGAACATACCTCGTGTGAAAAATCTTGAAAAACCGCTCCTAAGTAACAACAATCCTCTATTCAGGAGTATAGGAACCGGTCACTAGGTTCTAACAATCCATGGCGCCCAGCCGAAGGAGGTTCAGGGCACACCTGATCTACCAGTCCTCTGGATAGGAGAAGGTGAAGAAACAACCCTCCACATCTAAAATCCATCTCATAGCCACAATCGGGTCCTTAACCCCATCAAACTATGGGGGGCTTCGACCGCCCATAGCCGCAACGACTACGGTGTCTACAACAGCAGCAGTCTCGGTGAGGGCATCATAGTGATCGTCGAATATCTTGATCATAGTGGTCTTGATAGACCCAAAAAGATCTAGAATAGAACTCCAGATAGTAGCAACCACCTCAGTGGCAATCAACTCCCGTATCTAATCATCAGCCAACCCTAGCCTATCCTGGTCACCCTCTCCATATCCAGAACTAGATCCTATCGTAAACACCATATCGAAAAGAAACCAATAAATATATCAGAATTTCCATAATTATACTATTACAACCATCATATATAGGCTAAACGCTTCGGGTTTGTGACTTCCATGCTACACATACGGGTCATGTGCTTCCAATAGTATGGGTCCATACTATCTTCCACACCTACCTGTATTTGTCTCAAAGGATCATCACAAACTACCCTAACAAACCGCAACTAGGTTACACATTCATCGTATACTCACTCTCTCGAGAGTGACTAATCATTCCTCATTTGACCCCGACTGCTCACACACTTACTCATGAAACTTCCACCAACGTTGTAGTCACTCGTGCATGATAATCATACATAACGTTGGTACAGTAGAATACTTGATTCTACCCTAAGCCCACAACCAGACAAAGAACATGAAATAAGGCTAAACCAAACATTCTCATACTATAAAATCTTAGTTATGCACAACCATGATGCACAAACTAAGTAATTACAACAATGATGTCAATTTCATATATCATACATGAAGTTCTCCTAGGATATCAAACATCATAAATCAGACAATTTTATCATGTATTTCCTAAAGATCCTTAGACTATCACTAGCATGCAGTTCTATCATAAAAATCATAAACAAATAAAAGTATAGGTAACTTGGGGTACACTTTCTTGCTCCAGCTGATCGTACACATCTTGTCCTTCCTTGGTTACTTTGAAAACCATTTTAAAAACTCTTACATATCCTTATTTTGAGTGTGGAGTCACACCAATACTCATCCAATTCTCTTAAACCAGGGTTCTGATAAAAACTTGTTACGTCCAAAAAAATCAAGGTAAAATTTTTATTTTTAAAGTCCAACCAAAAACCATAATTGTTTACAAAGCATAGTTCCCAAGAGTATAATCACATATCAGAGTATCCCAAAATCAAAAATCATAAAATCAGAAGAATGTGCACGATCACACCTTTGCTTTCCCCGATCATCTGAAGTACCCGAAACATAAAACATAAAGTGTAACACAAAGCTTAGCGAGTTTCCCTTAAATACCACATAACAATATACAAATAAAACATATTGGGTTCACAACCTCCCAGTTAGATTACCCCTAGCCCACAACCTTCCAGTTGGATTACCCTGGCCCACAACCTCACGGTTGGATTGCCCCCTTCTGGCCCACAACCTTACGGTTGGGTTGCCACCGGACCACAAGCTTTCGGTTGGATTGCCCAGGTTTGTTGACTGGCAGTGCAAACCAGTATAGTCTCAACCCAACCACACTATATCGACATGTAAAACAAATAAACACATAACATCAACCAGATAATCATGTAAATCTTAATAGTTCACTACAATATAGCAACATTCCAAACCTAAATACATAATTTACTCACAAGCACAGTGAAGAAAGCTTACATCACAACCTAAAGAGATAGCAAAAAATAAGGTTGCTCCAACTGTCAACTCTATGGGTCACCTATATAGAAAATAGTGACCTAGAATCAATTCATAGCTCAAAATACCCAAAATGCCCCTCTGTCAAACTTTGTCAAAATCTTGGTCAAGGTCAAAGGTCAAAAATTCAATTGATTCAACTTAGGCTAAGTACGCCCAGCGTACTCAGCCATTATGCCCGCGTAGTGTATTTATTAGGCCAGGCTACAGGGTCTCAACCAGGTATGCGTAGAATACCCTCAAGTACGCCCAACGTACTCGGCTGCCACTTTTTCACCTCTATTAAGTGCTTAATATATTAATTCATTTCCTCTAAAGTCCTGATCTTGACCCAAAAAAATTCTAAATCATGAAGTTTCCAACTTTATGATCTCGCATGGCTATTAAGAGCCCAACACCAAAACCTTAACTTATGATAAGGTTCTATGCCACCAAAATAGATGCATGGAGGGATGTGAGCAATCAAGATCCCATTTTTATAACTCAAGACACTCTAAAACATCCAAAAGGACAACTCATTCCGTCCAAAGTAGCTCCTACCCAAATAGACCAAGATTATGGGATTAATAAGCACAAAACTCCACATCTAGCAAGATCTAATGATATAACCAACAACTTCCGAACTTTATACCTTCTTGAGGTTGCTCAAGGAGTGTCAAACTCAAGTCTACAAAGCTTGGAATTCTTTCCTTGCTTTCTAGTGGCTTCCTTCCTTCAAAAGTGGACACCAAACACCAAAAATGAACTCAAAACACCACAAATAGATATTTGGGTTTGTAAGGGAGGAAGTGTGCAATGGAGGCGGATGAGAGAGAAGGTATTAGGAGTTAATGATTCTTAAATTAAGATCAAACCCTAAAATTAAGGTTTGAACATTTACCACATATGCTCAACGTATGTTTCGGTACGCCCAGCGTACGCAAACAACTTCATGTTTCTCATTTAACTGCCAATAGACCAACTTTGGAAACAATTTTCATCCTAAGGGGTCAAAGATGTAAATTACCTAGATGGTGAATGTTATATATTCAATCTCTTGAATCTAAGATGTATTTGAAACTTTTACTTAACTGAGTCATTAATTAAATAAAATGTATTTGAATAGTAAAATAAGTTACTAAGACTTATTTCATATTTGGACATTAAATAGAATGTCGATGAAAGATTTGGGATCAATTATAATGTATAATAACCTAAATAGAAAAATTCATAATTTTAGCCTTGATGGAATTACACACTCGTGTAACATGTAAGGCGTAAATTACTTGACACTTGTAATTAACTAATCAACTCAAAACTAAAAAAGTGATAACTACTTCATTATGATCTGTTTGACCTTAAACCACTTCCATTAACTTTATAATTAGCTAGGAAACATATTTAGGAAATAAAATAAGAATTAAATCACTAATTGTAATTATGAGTGCTATTAGTGGTTCATAGCTTAGTTGATTATGGGGTTAAATTGTAATTATATGTGATCATCAGCGAACTTTTTAACCATGGAAGAGAAATGAGATTATTTCTACATTCTAAGGTGACTAGATACTAAAAGTACATGTCCATATGTATCTATTTGATAGATTATTTGGTTTAAACTTATACTATAACTCTATAAGTATCACTACATGTTATGTGTCTATTATTGTATGTTTATGCATTCATGAAACCTATTTTGGAATTATTTGAAAACTTGTTTAAGCATCATATTTGCGTATTTCATTTAGGATGGATTAACTTGAGTGTTTGCTGAAATTTTGAGGGATACATTCCTATTATTAACATTAGTTACAATTTGACATATGTTTTAACTTAAGTTTGTTGGAAAATTGGTTTTAATCAATTTTCCAAAAATGGGTTTTTCCCATTTTTGAGCCTAAATTTGGAACCCTAAATATAATCAAAATGGACAAATGATTATACGTTCATGTTCTCCTCCATGATACCTTCATTTTAATATATCACACGTCCACACTACATTAAAGATGAATGGGAAATTGTATGTTATAGTGAGGTGTTTGGAAGAAATTAACAAATGGGTTAATTGGGTTTTACTTCATCCCACATGGGTGGTAGCATGAAAAGAAAATGAATTTATAACTACAAAGCCTTTTTAGGCTTATAGGTCTGATGACAAAAAGGTTCTTTCTTGCGCACAAAGGGGTGTAAATGTGAACTATATTACCTTGGATTTACTAAACTTATGTGCGAGTGTGCGCCCTGTAGGTACGAATGCACCACCTGTCAACCAAAAAAGTTCAAGGACCTTTTTGTAGTTGTTTTCTTTCAGTTATCAGTAACAAAACTGTATTAAAGGCTATTAATAACACTTTTCATTTTGATTTCTTGATTGGTAATGTTATTTATTTCAAATAGTTACGTTTTTAGGGTTTAAGAAATCAAATACAATTTTGCTTTATATATACAGTACTTTAGTGGTTCATTGACCACACCTAAAGAAATGGTCATCTCTTCATCTCATTCGATAATGTTTCTTCTTCCTCCTTATGCTACAACCAAGGTATTCTGTAGCCTAGTGAGGGTTCAGATGATCTTGAAGAATCACTTACCATTGTTATACCCTGGGAAACAAATACCTATTATCGTGAGAAATTGTTTTAAGGATACCAGCGGTGAAAATGATACGATACCGATTTATTTTTACTTAAACCGTATACCAAGCAAACTATAGTTGGTTAAAAAAATATTATACCAATACCATACTAGGTATACTTTGTACCAAGATGTTTGATTAGTACAAATTGGTAATAGTATATTACAAACTTATTTTTAATTTTCAATTATAATAGTTAAAGTCCAGTAACGACACATGACAATTTTACCATCCAGTAAAGAAATTAGAAAAGTAATTATTGTAGTTTAGTAAAAATCTATTAACTAACTTTGAGGTAACTTTTCGATTTTTAAACTTAATTGGTAATAACATTGACCGCAGCTAAATAGCTAATATCATGCTCTTAAAATTATAAATAATAAGTACATCTAACAAACAAAATATATAGTTTCAATTATATCTATATATATATATATATATATATATATATATATATATATATATATATGTATACATATATATATATATATATATATATATATATATATATATATATATACATGTGTGTGTGTCTATATATATAATCAGTTGGTATGGTTAAATTTTTGTACCATTACCATACCATGATTACTAAATTTGTATGGTACTACCAACGATGTTAGCTAACAAACACATTGGTAACCAACTTTCTTGGTTCTGTTGGTAGCATGTGTTAGAACGTAGTTCTTTCAGGATCGATTGATTCTATGCATGTAAACAAATAAGTACGTAAGTATAAACACGAATATGGTTTGAATATGTTGGATGATTAATGCTTCAACACCTCAGAAGAGCTCGACTAAGAACTTCGACTGTAGAGGTGTTTTAGGGTTACAATACTTAAACGTAATAAAAGTTGTTCTCATATAATGCAGACATGCATATATATATATATATATATATATATATATATATATATATATATATATATATATATATATATATATAGTCTAACCCTACAAGAAAATCACAGATGGCAGGCCCAATCCGGATATAATACAAAAAGCCCAAGACGCAACACAATAAGCCTTAACAATCTCCCCCTTTGTGTCTTTGGGATCGAGACTTTAACTCTGTCGAACAACCGAAGACTTCTTCACCGTCTTGAAAATCCTCAGGATGATAGCTAAAAGATGGTACTGAAAGGTAATATACCAGCGAAGCATATCAGTGAAATTTTTCTTGTCAGCATCCGAGTTCTGCTTGCACCGATGTATCAAGTTGATAATGTGCTCCAAGCAGTCTGTAGAAAATAGGTGCTTATCTACCAGAGCAAACAAAAATCTGTGAGCTTCACCTTTAGTAAACATCACAGTTAGATGTGGTGAATCAATTTTCCCTATCTTCATAGTGTTCACATCCCCTGGCTTTTGAGTAAGCTTGACCATCGGCTTCTTGTTCATCACTTTCGCTATCTCCTGATCCATCGTTGCAACTTCATAGATGTAGGAGGCCAACATTCTTTTCAAGTGCTCTAGAATCGGCTCATACTCCTTCGGATTAGAGAGAAGAATGTTGTACAACAATATCCAATCATGAGGATTGAGATTGGGTAGATCTGCTAAAGAAATCATCGAAACCGAATTTGCAGACCCTCGAGTAATCTTGAAATGCACATTCACAAACCTTCCAACAGGTGTCGGTTTCAATACCTTGACAGTTATAATTTTCTGAGCACTCCATGTCAGGTATTGAGGTTGGCCATACTTTAGGTAAAAGTCGATAAGCTCTCGGTCAACCTTTGGACTAGGAAAAGGAACCTCAATAGTTGACTCAAAACAATGGAATGTAAATGCTTTCCTTGTAATTGGCATATCGAACTGTGAGTCCTTTGAATTATCATAGTCTAAAGAAGCAATCGGTTCTAACCAATAAACACTTGGTGATTCTATTGCTTGACTGATTAGCACCTCTCTAGTCCACTCAGGAAACAGAGCCTTCTTACACTTCAAGACTTCTCCTTCTTCTTCTTTGTTACGCCTCTCTGTTTCCTCTGCATCTTTAGTTATTCTCATATTGTCATCTAATTCTTTATCTCTTTTCTTGCGTTTGAGGGCTTCAATAATAGTTTCTTCAGTATCACTATCACTGTCATTGACAATCTTTTTCTGCTTATCTGTTGGTCCAGAACCTGAAGCTACATTAACCTTCAGTTCTTTTGTGACCGGGATATTCGGTTTAAGAGTGTCAGTTGTTATAATCACATTCTGTTGGTCACCCTCTCCCCCTTGTTTTGAAGTAATGAAAGGCTGCGAAACACCTTTCATCTCATGAAGCATGGAAAGGGCAGGAAGCAGTTTGCCAGCAAGATGATTCCTGATGGTGATAGTTAGAATTGGATCATGAGCACCAAGAAGATTGGTCAACATGTCTGCGACATCACTTGCACATCTTCGTAAGACAGCTCTCTCGGTTTTTAATAAAGTAATATCCTTCTCGGCTTGAGCTAGTTGAACCTTTTGAACTTCAATGGAAGAGGCTTGACGAGTAATTTCTTCTTTTAAAGCACTCTCTTTGGCAATATCATCATGAAGTGAGTCGAGCCGAGAGGAAACGAAACTTATAAGAGAAGTATTTTCGGCTTGGATGGAGGAGCAAACATCATTAAACTTCTGTTGTTCTTCCTGTAGAGAGTTTGAAAGAGATTCGATTGATTCACGGATTTTGGCAGCATTCGTATCAGCATGCTCTTTAAGAGAATCCAAAAAGATCTGCGTAGTTTAAACAACTTCAGCAACATCGACAGAGGCTTTTCTGCAAGTAGAAGCCGATTCTTTGATTGCATCAGTGGATTTATTCATAGCCATTGCATATTGTTCTATGGCAGTCTCCACAAAAGCTTTAAGAACTACACCACCATAAGATTTGTTATCTTCAAGTAACTGATCTAGCTTTTCTTGAATGCTCTGCAACTGTTGGCGGTTGACAGGAGCATCATTGTCTTCATCAGATTGAAGCCGATAGGGGCTAAAGTATGTAGAGTCATACTCATCAATGTCTCCACCTAGAGTAGCACCGGAACCGGTTGAGTTGGCTGGAGAAAGTGGTTTAGTGATGACAGGAGGTTGGGTGTCAGTAGTTGCCCCCGTATCAGATACGTTAACAACCACTGTTTGTTCAGGAAGGGTAGTAGTGGTGGTTTGGGTAATGAAAGGAGGTAAAGGTATTATATAAATAGGTGTAGAAGAAAGTGGTGTAGAAGACACAGGTTGGGATATTGTAGTGGTGAAGGTGGTTGTAGGAATGGAAGCAGAAGTAACTGGTGGTGTTGAAACAGAGGTTGATGTAAGAACAATCGAAACTGTAAATTTTGGTTTCGGTGATGGATGTGGGGTTGGTTGTTTATGAGAAGGAGATTCGGTTGGAGTAAGAGATCTAGGTGGAGTATTTCCTCTTGGAGATTCCTGACGGGATTCTTCTACTTCATCATCGTCGTTACCTGAGTTTGGAGGAGTTGGACTCTGGGATTTTCTTGCCATTCTTTTAACCTTCTTCGGCTTAGAAGAACCCTCTCTCTCTGACTTTCGCTTCTTTGATTTGGAAGGCTTAGTTTCATCGTTCTCAGTTGTTTCCTTCTTCACCTTTTTCCTCGGTTGTTTGGCTTGTCAACTGCATCCAAGGCAGCTTGTTGTTCCAGAGTAAGGACCCGTGGTTCTTTTGGAGGAAGTTTTCTGTATTCCGCCATAACCTTACTCTCTGTTGAGACACAACGAAACATCGATTCTGGAATGGATCCCTTGTGATGAAATTTCGTGGGATCAGAGATGATAATCTTCTTTGTATGGAACGTAGCAATGGAAGCGATAAGGACATCCTTCATCACCGGAATTTCCAAAGTATCAATAGCCCTCCTCGTGATAATGGTCCAGAACCTTCCACATGAAATCTCAGAATGGCGAGTGGAAGTATTGAGGCTCTGCACAACCTGAGACCAAATTATAGACCCATAATCAAGATTTAAACCATTATAAAGACCATAGAGTATTGTCAGAATCCTTTACTGGTGCCATCAAATCCAGCACTACGTTCTGCCAAGCTTTTAATCAAAAGAGTAAGAAGCCCGTTCCATATACAAGGGAGACACCACTTCTTGATCTTTGTAATGGTGGTCAGTACGTCTGTATATCCCATTTCATAAAGCATTGAGAATAGTTGTGCAGTTGTGATGAAATCAGGTGAGATAACAGAGGAATCCACTGCAAGATATAGTAAAGAACAAAACCTCCCTTTGGAAATAGAGGCCTTTTTGGAGTGGATTTGAAAGTAGATGCGGTCTTTGTTCTTGTCGAAAGTCGTAGTAGAGTAAACTTGGGACAAGAGAGACATGGGAACAGATTCATATTGAGTTAGGGCCTGAACCAACGGAGAGTACTTCAAACACTCCACAACTTGTAACATATAGGAATCATAGAGGAACGGATTGAGTTTAATGATCATGTTTTGATTTGGCTTAATGGAAAGAAATGCCGAAGAAAAAGTCTGATCTTGAACTGAAGAAGAAGTCGCCATTGTTGATCAAAGAAAGAAGATGAACAGTTCAAATCACCGCTATAGTAGAGAAACTTTGTGACTGGTAAAAGACAAAGAATCGTCGAAACCCTTTATATATCGTTGCTAGGAGAGAGAAAAATCATGAGGATAATGACGTGATCACTAAAACGTCTCCTGAAAAAGTTCTATGTGACAGGTTGGGTGCTCCAAGAAACACGTCAGCACGCGTGTGGATAGGGACCTTTCAAATTCACGCGCCAAATACTTATCCTTAATCGTCTTTTGAACTTCAATGTGACTTCAAGAAACATGAATTCCCCTGGTTAAACAAAACGTGAACCAACATCAACTAGAGTTTTGGAAAATATAATTTCCGTGCAATAGAGTGACAAACGATAAAGAAATAAAGCAATTGTGTATGGGATGTGCGTGATGTCTTAAGAAAAGACAGAAAGCAGGTGATTCCGGGCAAGAATCGCTTCCTTCAAGGTCAAATAGACTTGAAGTGCTTGTGTGGATTCCCGAAAAATACGATCAATTGTTCGTAGATAAACATTGAAAGGTTTCTTTTCAAGATATAGGCTTAAGGGTAGCTTATCTTCAACCGAACATTAATACTTAACATAAGATCAATTGTTGGAAGAAGTACTTGTGAGACCAAGGTGGTCTGTTGAACAAGTAGGTGAGATGTAAATTGAAGTGACAATGGATGTAATAGAAATCCAAAAAAAAAATAAACTGGATCTTTTTGGGAAGAAATGCCTTGGTTTTAGACAATTTCATAAAGACCACACAAAAATAAAAAAGGGTTTCATTGGGTAACCAGTAAGTTCTTGAATTTAAGAAGTCACCATCAATTCATTATTGGAGTTGGATTATGGGTTTCACTCAGCACGTGGCATACGTATCCAAGATCACAAACACAGACTTTGTGCAACCATAAACCTCAGTGGTAAGAATCGAGAGTCTCAAGGGTTACATTGGTGAAATGAAAGTCGATGGAGAATATAAGAAGGTGGTTTGAGAACCGAAAGTACCTTCTGATGTAAGAATATGACCAAGCAGAGAAACTCTTGACTCATATGAGAAGAGTAAGGTAGCTCTAGACCGAGTTGATGTAGACGGCCTTATTAGGAAGAAACGATAGGTATAGATCGAATCATTAAGGCCTGCTCGACGTCATAGAGGCTTTGGTCAACATGCAACAACATGCTTCTAGGGACCCTTAACTAGTTCGTATAGAAATAATTGTACCTGTCGAAACTCCATATTCTTTGGTTCTGAAACCTTTGGGACCTAATTAAACTAAGAACAAACACACCACACAAAACAAACAAAATGAAAAATATTTTGAAATATTGAGTTTTCTTAAAAAAAATAAAAATAAAAAATATATTTTTGGATTTTTTTTTGAAGTTTTCTGAAAAAAAAAAACTAAAATTAAAAACAGAAAGCAGATAAATTAAATTAGCATAGACCATATGAAGAGAAGAGAAGTAATTTACACAATATACAACCGAAACATTATCTCAACTGAGTGAAGCGAAATAGACCGAGCGTTCAGTTCATTTCGGTTCTTAAAATTTTCAGAGCCGAAATAGACCGAGCGTTCGGTTCATTTCGGTTCCCAAAAATTTTAGAGCCGAAATAGACCGAGCGTTCGGTTCATTTCGGTTCCCAAAAATTTTAGAGCCGAAATAGACCGAGCGTTCGGTTCATTTCGGTTCCCAAAAATTAAGGAGCCGAAATAGACCGAACGTTCGCTCCATTTCGTTTGTCTAATTTTAATGAGAGATTTGAGTGTTTGGTACCGACTCTGCTTCCATCATACCCAAGCCTTGTAAGATTTTGTTAAATAGTGCTTCAGGTAATTCTTTAGTGAATATGTCGGCCAGTTGATCAGAAGATCGAACAAAATATACTTCCACGTTCCCTTCTTCGACATGATCCTTGATAAAGTGATATCTAAGTGCAATATGCTTAGTTTTGGAGTGTTGCACTGGATTGTGACAAATTCTTATTGCACTTTCTGAATCACAATAGAGAGGAATCTTCTTCATGTTCAATCCATAATCTCTTAGTTGACTTTGAATCCATATAACCCGAGAAGTACAAGAAGCTGCGGCTATGTATTCGGCTTCTGCTGTAGAAAGTGACACATAGGTTTGCTTTATGGACTGCCAGCTAACAAGCTTTCCGTCAAGAAATTGGTATCCACCTGTAGTGCTCTTTCGGTCTAGTCCATACCCTGCAAGATCAGCATCAGAAAAAGCTTGAATAAAGAATCCTGATTTGGCAGGATACCAGAGACCGAGAGATGAAGATCGCTTTAGATAACGGAAGATGTTCTTGACAGCCATCATGTAAGGTTCTCTTGGATTAGCTTGAAACCTAGCACAATAGCAAACAGTAAACATAATGTCCAGTCTACTAGCTGTTAGATACATAAGGGACCCTATCATTTGTCGATAAAGCGTAATGTCAACAACAGGTTTCTCCAGAAAAGATGTTAACTTAGTGCCAAATGCCATAGGAACCTTTACTTTAGAGTCACCTGTCATGCCAAATTTAATTAACAGACTCTTTGTGTATGCCTCCTGGTTGATAAAGATGCCTTCTGGACCCTATCTAATATTTAAACCAAGGAAAAAGTTAATTGGACCCATTGCGCTCATTTCAAATTTAGTCTCCATCAACTTTCTGAATTCATCTGTTAAGCTAGGATTCATAGAGCCGAAGATGATATCATCAACATAAATTTGAACTATCATTAGATGTTCTCCTTCTTTCTTTCGAAAGAAGCTAGGGTCAACCGAACCTTGCTTAAATTTTGACATTTTAAGAAAACGAGTTAGGGTTTCATACCAGGCTCTCGGTGCTTGCTTTAAACCATAAACTGCTTTATCCAGCACATAGCAATGATCAGGATATTTCTCGTTCATGAATCCAGGAGGTTGTTCAACATACATTGTTTCTTCTAGTTCTCCATTTAAGAAAGCACATTTGACGTCCACTTGGAAGACTTCAAAGTTTTTATGGGCAGCGTATGCTAGGAAGATTCTAACCGATTCGAACCTTGCCACAGGAGCGAAAGTTTCCTCATAATCTATCCCTTCCTCTTGGCAATATCCTTTTACCACCAACCGAGCCTTGTTTCGAATAACATTCCCTTCTTTGTCCAATTTGTTTCTAAAGATCCATTTCAAGCCAACTACAGAAGCATCCTTTGGTGTGGGAATTAATCTCCAAACTCGGTTACGTTCAAACTCATGGAGCTCATCTTGCATTGCTTGAACCCAATCAGAATGATCAAGTGCAACATTTATTGTTTTCGGTTCGATTTTGGAGATGAATGAGTTAAACATACAAAACTCAACTTTAGAGAGTAATGCAATTTGTTTTGCTTTTACTTGAGAACGAGTAAGAACTTTCTCAGAAGACTCACCAATAATTTGCTCTTTAGGATGATCCTTGGTCCATTTCACTAACAGAGGATAATTTGGATCATATGCCGGATCCAATTCAGCATTCACTTCTTCTTCAAATTCTGATAGATCACTCTCGCCTTCGTCAGTTTCCTGTCCTTTCTCCCCCTCGACTGGCGAAGCGAAACCAGAGGTGGCATCGAAGTTTGCTTCCTCTGAGAGAGGTGGATTCTCCCCCTCAAGTGGACGTTTGTTAGTTAGGGACGATGTAGAATTCTCCCCCTCAAAAGATACCTTGCTTGCACTTGGTGCAGATGAACTCTCCCCCTTGAACGTTGAGTTGTTGATTTGAGAGTCAGTTGAGGATTGATTTCCTGCAGATTTGGGAATGTCACTTGTCATTTCCTTTGCCGCATCATCAATAATCTTTTGGAGATAATCAATTTTGTTATCTGCTACTTTTGCCTCTGAGTGTGCCGCTTTCTCCGGTTCATCGAATAACCGAATGTATTCCTCGAACAGGTTGGATATAGGAACCGAGACTTGTCCTGATGTAGGAAAAATTTCCCCTAAGAGACTTTTGTTTCTTTGAACTTTCTTTATGTAATTGTCATCAAAGGTGACGTAATATGTTTCTTCAATCCTTTTAGATCGTTTATTCAAGACTCTGTAAGCTTTCGAGGAGAGTGAATAACCGAGAAATAAGCCCTCATCAGCTTTAACATCGAACCTGTTTTGGTTCTCCTTTGAGTTGAGGATAAAACACCTTGAACCGAATACATGGAATAATTTGACATTGGGCTTTCTATTATTTAAAATCTCATAAGGAGTGAACGTAGTTCTTTCATGATCGATTTTGAGTGTAACATGTAGTTGCCACAACATCAGCCCAGAAGTATAAAGGAAGTGAGGCAAAACAAAGCATGGTTCTAGTAGCCTCAGATAAGGAACGGTTTCGCCTTTCAACAATACCATTCTGTTGTGGTGTATACGGGGCTGAAAAGTTGTGAGTGGTCCCCTTATCAGCTAGAAACTCCTCTAAGTCGTTATTCTTGAACTCCAACCCATTGTCGCTCCTGACATTTCTCAGAGGCTTTTTCAGTTGCACTTCT
This sequence comes from Lactuca serriola, assembly GCF_051521515.1. NCBI lineage: Eukaryota > Viridiplantae > Streptophyta > Magnoliopsida > Asterales > Asteraceae > Lactuca > Lactuca serriola. The sequence goes on from NC_136411.1 coordinate 35,335,174, forward strand.
ACCTGCTTAATAAATTTCTTCAACTTGGGAGTTGCTTCAGATTTCTGTTTAAGAAAGAAAACCCAGGTGAAACGAGAAAAATCATCTACTATAACAAGTATGTACTTACTACCACCGATGCTTTTGATAGACGAAGGTCCACACAAATCATTGTGCAGTAGTTCAAGAGCTTCAACAATCTTTGTATTGATCCTCGTAGGATGGCTCTTTCTGCTTTGTTTACCCATCTCACAGGCTGCACACAGATGTTCCTTGTCGAACTTGAGAAGAGGGAGTCCTCGAACGTGATCACCAAGCACCAATTTATTCATATCTTTGAAATTCAGGTGTGATAATCTTCGATGCCATAACCAGCTTTCATCTGTATTTGCCTTTGATAGCAAACATATTGCTGGTTTACCCTATATCGGTTTGAGATTTAATGGATACATCGCTCCCTTTCGCTCTGATTTCAAGAGAAACTTCTTGGATTGTTTTTTCAATTATTTCAGATCCTTCATCATCAAATGACACTTTCAGACCTGTTCCTACGACTAGTTGAGACACACTTATGAGTTTATGTTGTAATCCTTCTACATAAGCCACTTTTCGAATCGAGAATTCTCCATTTGTTATCATGCCATATCCTTTGATTGTTCCATAGGAATTATTTCCATACTTGACAGACCCACCATCTTTCATGGACCGAAACTCCCTTAACTCTTCCTTTCTCTCTGTCATGTGACGTGAACATCCACTGTCGATATACCATTCATCATCGAACTTCTCGTCACTGATTACCTGCAAATTTAAGCAGATTTAGGAACCCAAAGTCTCTTCGGTCCTGGTGAGTTTTTCGGAGAAAAAGGAATTGCAGTAGAAATATCAACCAAATATGCTCTTTTTATTAAAGTGGTTTGATCTTTTCTTTTAATTGTATACATTTGATTTTGGTTTTATCTTGTTTAAACTTAAGAGCATTGGTTGGTTTGTCAGATGGTATTGGCATTTGATTTTTCTTTTGAGATCTTTGGTTAGCTGATGGTTTCTTAGTGTGGAACTTAGAATCTGAAGTTAGTTTGCCCTTTCCTTTGATGTCCTTCAATGAATTTTCCTTGCATTGGGACTTGGATGGATCGAAACTGGCTTTAGGATCGAATTGAGACCGAAACTGGGTTTAAGACCGGAAGTTGACTTTCAGTTATGAGACTTGGAATAGTAGGAACTTGGGCTGAAATTTTCCTTTACTTTTTCCTTTCCTTTGTCCGTTGAGACCTTCTTAGGAGGAACATAATTGGGATTTTGAGAATGCCAGTAACTCTTTCGCTCATCAAGATTCTTTGCATATCTTTGATTTCTTGAGCATTTCAGTTCAGCTAGTTCCTTCTGTGATTTATGTATATTGAAGCTGGCCTTTGGCTTCTCTCTTTGAGTTTCGGTTGTTTTGTTTATAACTTTCGGTTCTTTCTTTGGTTCTTTAGGAATCTCTTTACTTCCACTTGTGCTTGGTTTGTCGACGCTTGTGGGTTTGTTGATAGGTTCATCGACATATCTTCCTTTAACCCACCATGAAGTTTGCTCGGACAAGCCCTCGGTTTCATCTGCGTTGTCAATCAACGTACACCAGAAGAAATCTTCGCATCCTTCTTCATTGTATTTTTCCACCAAGACTCTTAGTTCTGATGTTTGTCTAGAAGTGACTCCTTTAGCTGCATACACCTGATTTGGCACTGTTTGAACCTTTTGATAAACCACAGCCTTTTCCTTGAGTTTTTGTGGCTTGTCTTTTGACATGTGTATAAATTCAACCGAATTTTCTGAAATGAGGGGTTTCTCGTTCTCAGTTTTGCTTTTTACAAACTCGTAGCAATCAATGACATCTTCTACCGAGATCTCACTCATTTCGCTTTCTTCATCAAATTCAGATGTGGTATCAAGGTTCATTCTATTTTCGGAGGTCAATTTGGCATTGGACATGTCAAATGATTTTAAAGTGTCTGACTTTATTCTCAATTTATCATTTTCATCTAAAATATCTTTTAGCATACACTTATGTTCCTTAGAATAAATGAAGGTTTCTATTTTGTCCAGACCGATTTTGTAAGACACGGATGTTTCATCAGATGACACTTCTGATTCACATTCTGCTATGATCTCGTCTTCCTTAAATTCAAGAAAGGGCAAAATCATTTTGTGAATATTTTTTCCTATCTCACAACTTAAATGTAACTGAGCAATATTTGCATACAAACGCTTAGCAATTAAACAAAAAACATTTCTTTGTTTTAAAAACTTCAAATTATCTATTTGCAAATAAAAACTTTCATCCCTAGCTCTAATTAACTCCGCCTCCTTCAGCTTAATCCACACCCTTCTCTCCTCACTCTTTGAAGACACCCTTCTGAGTTGGTCGGATAGGTTAGAATACGCTAAGCGAGGATAGATTGTACCTTTTTGATCAACCGATCGCAGTCGTTGATCTGCTCACTAACTGGCTTTGCTGCTAAACATTTGTTTTCAGTCATATTCGGTTCCTCACTTGCACTTTCGGTTGATGGACTAGCTGAGAAGATCAAGCATTTGCCAGCTGAACCTTCTTCCTTAGCTTCATAAGCCTTTACATGAGTGGGCTTTCTCACCTCTTCATCTTCAGATTCGGTTGACCAAACTTCTACGCCACCGAACTCGTCATCCTTTGCATTCTCCTACACAATCAAAGCATTCATAGTTCCTTTTGCACTGTTAGTTGTCTTCTTTTTCTTGATTTCTTCCAGCTTACGCATGTAGTACGCCTCATCATCTTCACCATCTCTTTTCTCAGCCATTTTTCTCAGCATGCAATCCTTGGCAAAGTGATTCTTGTCGTGACAGTAATTGCAGTCGTATCCAGAGTCTCTTGCAAGTTTGCTCTCCTTCTTGTCTTCATCATTTTGAGAAGAGATCTTCGCTTCATCCTTCACCTTTTCAGAGTTGTAACTTCCCTTCCAGTTTCGGTTCTTGCTGACCGGAAATTTTCTTCTAGCAAACTTATTTGGATTGGTGACCATCATAGCATACTCCTCACTTGTAAGGTCACATTCAGACAAATCGAAATCTTCTTCTTCTTCTGCAATGCCTTTTGATTTTGAGACTAGTGCCAACGACCCTACACCAGAAAGCACTTTTGCTTATTTGGTTACGACACTTTCATAGGACTTAAGTATTCCCACAAGTTTCGCTAGCGAGTAAGACTTAAACTGTTCATGCGCTTTTACAGTAGATACCACAACCATCCATTCTGGTCTGAGTTCGTTCATGAAAGTTACTTTCTGCTCAATCAACTTCCTCTCTATTCCATGTTTTATCATCTTACTTAAGAGATGATTGAACCGATCAAAAGTCTGTATTAGCTTCTCCTCAGGTTTCTGTTCGAAAACTCCAAGTTCTGAAAGGAGCAATGTTTGAATAGAGTGTTCTAGATCTTCATCGGTCGAATAGAGTTCTTTCAACCTATCCCAGATTTCTTTGGCCGTCTTGCATGAACTTACTAACCGAAACGTGTCAGATTGCAAGGCGAATATTATCATTCTCATGGCCTTCACGTTACACATCAGCTTGTCTTTTTCATCCTGTGGCATCTTCTGTTCATCCACAACCAACTTGTTATATTCTGTTTGAGTCTTAACTGTTGTGTTCGTTCCAGAATTAACAAACGGTCCGATTGTGATGGCTTCCTAGATGAGATAGCCATTGTCCTCAGATCCAACCATGTAGTCTTCAAAGTGATGTGCCCACACTTCATAGTCCTGAGTGTAGAGTATGGGTATTCTGGTAGTGGATCCAATGTTGTTTGAGATGTTGATTGCGTTTGTTTGCGAATCATCGTGAGACATGGTGAACTGCTAGAATTAAACCTGTAAACTTGAGATTAGGGTTTTATCTAAAACTTAGTTGTTGTCGAAACAAAGAAGATGACTTCTTATTTATACGATAAAAGCAGAAACCCTAACGAATTCTGAATACAGAAGGAATGTGTATTGATCACACAGTCTCCTGCTCTGATACCAATTGTTAGAACATAGTTCTTTCAGGATCGATTGATTCTATGCATGTAAACAAATAAGTACGTAAATATAAACATGAATATGGTTTGAATATGTTGAATGATTAATGCTTCAACACCTCAGAAGAGCTCGACTAAGAACTTCGACTGTAGAGGTGTTTTAGGGTTACAATACTTAAACATAATAAAAGTTGTTCTCATATAATGCACACATGCATGCATATATATGTAGTCTAACCCTACAAGAAAATCATGGATGGACATGCCCAATCCGGATATAATACTAAAAGCCCAAGAAGCAACACAATAAGCCCTAACATCATGTTGGTTGGTTCTCTATGGTATATATTTGATAGCCCTAAAGGATATCGTGTTCAACACATAACTTAGCAACGATTTACAGTTTAGTTCTTTCGTGATATTTTCCTAACAATGTTGTTATCCATAAGGATGGACTTTGCAAAAGATTCCTAAATGAAGAATGTTATAATGATAAAATAAGTGGTAACACCGGTGGAATTCATATAAGTATATAATTACTCTATAATAGATAGCTATGGTGTAGCATGTGCCTTGTGAAATTACATTTATATTAAAAAAAACTTTAAGCAAGTTAAACTAAAATAATCTAAATAGTTATGTGATTAATCTCATCAAATAACTCATTTACTGTGACATCCCCGAATTCACGACTGGAAAAGACCGGTTTAATTTATGCTTTTAAAATAATTTCAGAGTAATCCTTTGATTAAAAGAGTTGCAGAATTTGTTCCCAAAATGAAATATGATAAACTAAGATTTACCAAATCATTTCCTAAAGATATGTATTTTTCATTATATAACAAAACTCGTGATGTCATGTTCCGATACAGACCAAAAGCATAAACGGCACATTATAAGCCTTGCAACAGTTATATGCACTACAGGCCTATAATCAAAATATCTTGATAAGTCATCCAACTTATGCTCTTGTGCTACTACCTGTAATACAAAGAAAACTGAGTGGGTCAGGCTTGGGAACCTGGTGAGCATATAAGGTTTTCAACCCACAATAAATTTATTAATTTCATAAAACAACAATAACCCGATTACCCATTCCCATTATCCTCACTTTACATCCCTAAAACAATTATCACAAGGGACCTAGTCTAAGGATTTTCATCGAGGCGACAACACTGCTTTGGGGGTTTTGCAACAATTTATGTCAAATAAGGCATCCATGTGGGGGATGAAGTACAACAATTGAACACCCAAGTTCAATAACACCTACAGGTGGCGAGCCTACCACCGTTCCACTAGACTGTCTAGAAAAGTCTGTAGTCATCATCTAAACTCTGTTAGATGACTGAATCAGCAACAACATCGAGGCCTCTCATCATTTTACACACGTCAACTATCTATCCATGTTTAACCAACATTTTTGTAGATATCAATATACCTATACATTCATATACAACTTAAAACCTGTATAAAATATTCATTCAATACTCACTCCAAATACACTGATAATATATATACACATAGCACGTATTCTATAAAAGATACTTCATACCTATGTGTTAGAACAAAGGGGTTATACACTCATTCACAATGTATACTTAATACATTCAAATAATACTTGTATTAAAATCGTGTTTATGAAAGACACTATGCACTCACCTGATAAGACGATGCTCGGAAAGCACTACGACTCTTAAAGTAATATTCTTCGATGAAACCGGGATGTCTTCACACACCGGGCTTCTCGCAGGCAGAGCTTCGGCTCGGAAACTCTTTTCTTCTCGGGATCTTCAGAGCTTTGGGACTTGCCTCGGATTTTGGGATGATACCGGGACTTCGGGGGTGCTTCAAGAGGGCTAGAGAGGGTGTAGAGAGTGAGAGAGCAAGTGAATTAGCAACCATGGCCGGCTGCCCTTCGGTTTCTATTTATAAGGTCGAATTTCTGGATTCACGTCGTGAACCTCAAATGTCCACGTCGTGAGTTCAGTCGTCATTAGGTGAGTCATCGTAACTTGGGTCTTTCAGGCTCTGGAAAACGTCCATCACCTGTTCACGTCATGAAAACCTTGTTCACGTCGTGAACTCTGACAGTGGTGGAAGTTCGTGCCTCGAACTTCAGAAATTCATATCTTTCACATACGAGCTCCATTTTCGACGTTCTTTATATGCACACGTAGGTGAAATTATGCTCTACAACTCTTGTTTAGACTCCGTCGGCTAATTTTGACTTTATTTTTAATATTATATTTTTAATAGGCCAGGACAGGAAAACTCCATTAGAAATTCATAACTTCTTCATCTGACGTCCGTTTTCGTCTGTCTTTTTACCATTGCATTACTACTGACGAGATCTTCGATTCTCGTTTATATTATTTCGGCTAGAAATCACTTGATCTCATATTGGAACTTTGGGCTACATACTGCTAAGTTGAAACTTTGAAAAATTATAACTTCCTCATACGAAGTTAGATTTGGACGTTCTTTTTATGTATGCTCTCGGTTTAACGTATTCTACGACTTTCATTTAGATCACTAAGACTAAATCTCGCTCTATCGTAAATTCACTATTTGCGTCACATAGTGTCATACCGGTTCTGTCGCGAAACTTAATTCAATTAAGTCACAGTAATTAAACATAAAACACATAATACTCAAATAATGCATTTCTATTATTTCAAAAAGAGTTACAAAGGCTAACCTCGACTATTACATCAATATTAATGCCTAACCTAGAAAGATGGGCGTTACAATTCTCTCCCTCTTAGGATGATTCTGTTCCTAGAATCACACATCAACAAACAAATGCAGATAGCGACTCATCATGTCACTCTCTATCTCTGAGGTGAGATTTGGCCCAGTCGTATGTTTCGAACGCACAAGCCCTAATTCGACCATCTTGCGTCGCAACTTCTTAGTCTTACGGTCAACGATTGCCTCTAGTTCTTCAATTAACCTCTTATTTTCATCAAATCTTAATTCCGAAAGTGCAATCATGTCGGGAACTTCTCCCGTGAACATCCTTAGATAACACACACGAAAAGTGTTATAAGTACCATTCAGTTCTTCGGGTAATTCGAGCTTGTAAGCTTGGTTTCCAATCCTATGAAGAACTTTAAACGATCCAATAAACCTTGGACTGAACTTTCCCCTTTTTCAAAATCTTATAAGTCCCTTCCACGGCAAGACTTTTAGCAAAACCGAATCTCCAACTTCAAAAGTCATCGATCGTGTTTTCTTGTCAGCATAGCTCTTTTGACGATCCTGAGCTGCTAACATTCTCTTCCTAATCACTTTCAACTTTTCAGCAGTCTGATGGACAATCTCAGGTCCCATAAACTGCTTTTCCCCAGCCTCAAGCCAACAAGATGGCATACGACACTTCTTTCTGTACAAAGTTTGATAAGGTTCCATCCTTATGCTCGAGTGGAAACTATTATTGTAGGAAAATGTAACAATAGTCAAAATAGGTCAATAATAATCACATGTGATTATACCAATCATGTAATGTGATTTTGTTAAACTAGTAATGTAATAAACTTACTATATATTTCATGATAGCTTTAATACAAATATGAACTTTCTTTATGATACAACTCAAAGTATACATCCATACGATTCCAAAAATATAGAGAATGTCTAAATCTGACTTTGCGCAAAGAAGTTATGACAAACTGAACACTATAAATCTCTATGACAAGTGGAATTTAAAATAGACATATAATTAGCTATTGGAGACTAAAAGAAAGTTGTAGTACTCAGAAATACCTACACATGGATCTAAAGAACGTCAAAAGCGGAGTTCGTATGAAAAAGTTATGACCTTCCGAAGATGCAGCTGTCTAAGGGCATGACACGTGGCAGAAACCCTAGCCGCCTTAATTCACGACGTGGAAATTAAGTTCATGACATGAAACGTGTCTGGGACACTAATCGGGGCTAGAAAACACGTGTTAAAGCTATGGGGTGACTCATGGATGGCCACGACGTGACCTTAGGTATGCCACGATGTGAAATGGCCCATAACAGCCTATAAATAGCCATTTCGACCCCAAGGCTTAGTACACCAAATCTTCTCTCTCTCTCTCTCTCTCTCTCTCTCTCTCTCTCTCTCTCTCTCGTTTTCCGAAGCCGTTTTCCTTCCCGATCCTGACAACGACGAGCCTCTGTCTGTTTAGATTCTATAGATCATGCTACTAGGATGAGTTTCACAGCCCCACTTTCTAATATTTTCGGGGGGAAACGCATGCTAAATATTGTATATACGTTAATATTGTGTCTATATGATAGTATAATAGTATCAACGTAGATAGTTATATTAATCGGGATATAGTTGCTTAAATATAATATTTTGAATATATACAACTACTGTCAACGTGTTAGCATGTTATTGTTATAGAAATATATTAATGTAGATCTTGAGTTATACTTAAGATTCTATATATGTTGTGTGTGATATAGTTCCATAGTTATATTCGAAAGTTCTATATGTTAAAAAGTATGTACGTTGTTATTTTTGGTTTTATGTCAATATAAAACTTGTTATGTTATATGTTGTTATTGTTATTAGTTTTATGTAAAGTTAAAACTTGGTTTTACCTCAAGTTATTGTTGTTATACTGCCTAAATGTTATGAAGTTAGGAGTAATGTTTAAAAGCATAGTCTAGTAACTTAGGGTTTTACACACGAAAATGCTTTTTTTGTTAGAACTATTGAACACCGTCAAAGTTTACATGAGCTATTGTATTCATGATCTAAGATTGGGGATCTTAGTGCAAGTCCTTTGACCTGTAACCGTTAATCCTGTGTGAGCGAGGAAGTTGTGTATGGATCTATGTGTGTTAACACCCTATCCATGGTTGTTAGGTACAACCTAAACGGTTTTACAGTGGACTATAGATCTATATGGGTTGACAACCCCACCCGTGGTTGATACCTCCAACCCAACGGTATTCGGGAGACGAACTTGCCTAACTTACTACCTTCCGACGTTGATGAAGCGTGTGGAAACTACCGCAAGGTGTGATCCTTGTACTACCGCAATGTGTGATGCTTGTACTACCACAAGGTGTGATCCTTGTACTACCACAAGGTGTGATCCTCGTACTACCACACGATGTGATCCTTGTAATAATAACATAAAGTATAAAACTAAGTCATACAGTCGTAGCTACAGACTCATGGTAGCATAACTTTAGAAGCACTATACTTTGTCGATATACAAGTATGAATGTTAAGTATAAGTTTCCCAAAGACTTATACTCTAAGTATAAGAATCTAGTAGGTATATTACTTGTATATTAAGTAGACCACTATACCTATCCTACTTACACGTATAGAATTGAAATAGATTTATACGTAGCGGTTTTACTCGTTTAGAATTGAAATAAGATTTATACGTAGCAACTTAGTTTGTATGGAATTACAAACATTTATACTTATATTGTAGGTTCAAAGAACATTTAGTATAACACTTATTTGGTAAGTAAACCAGTATACCTACGATATATATACTATATGTTTGAGAGTCCAAATGATACTTTCAAAACTATACTTTTTGAACTTGGAAAATGTATTATTTTTATATGGATTCAAAACCTGTGAACTCACCAACTTTATGTTGACGTATTTTAAATGCATATGTTTTCAGGAAGCTGATAACTATGATACAAGAAATGACGTTACACCGCCCGGTGTTTCCGCTGACGGCTGGGGTGTGACAGAAAATTCTACCAAAGGTAAATGCTCATCCCAGTTACCTTGGCATTCCAGTGTACATGCTCTCAGCATATCTTCAAGTGTTTGTATCGTTCATTCGCTCTGACGATCAGTCTGTGGATGGTAAGTTGTACTCAAACACAACTTGGTACCCAATTCCTCTTGTAGACTTCTCCAAAACCTTGAAGGGAAACGACTATCACGATCTGATACAATCGTTAATGGAATACCGTGAAGCCTCACAATTTCCTTCACGTAAGAATTCACAAGCTTATCTATAGACCATTTTTCATTGGCTGCTATGAAGTGCGCACTTTTAGTGAAGCGATCAACGACCACCCAAATCATGTCGTGACCGTTTTTTGTTCTGGAAAGTTTAGTGAAAAAATCCATAGCAATGTCCTCCCATTTACCCATAGGTACATATAAAGGTTCTAAACTCCCATATGGTTTCTGATTTTGTGCCTTAACTCTCGCACAGGTCACACACTCGGCCACATACTTTGCTACATCAAGCTTCATCGTCAGCCACCAGTAATAGGGTTTCAGGTCCCTATACATTTTGGTGCTGCCAGGATGAATCGAGTACATGGTTTTGTGCGCTTCTTCCATCAAAAATCTCTTATTCCTCCGGACTTAGGTACCCAAATCCGATCTTGGAACACCTTCAGTCCGTGATTGTTTATACCGAACACTAACATTTTATCCAAACGTTCCTCCTTTCGGTCATTCTTCTCTAAAGCTTCTTCTTGAGCTTTCTTTATACTCTCCACAATTGTCGAGACAACTTCTATTCTCAACGTTGTTGTCCTTTTTTTTCTCAAGATTGACATTCCGACTAAGAGCATCAGCTACAACATTTGCTTTACGAGGGTGGTAAAGTATCTCATAGTTGTAGTCCATAAGTAACTCTAGCCAGCGTCGTTGTCTCATATTCAATTCTTTCCGATTAAAGAGATATTGAAGACTCTTATGATCAGTGAAAATTTTGCACTTCGTGCCATAGAGGTAATGCCTACATATCTTTAGAGTGAAAACTACTGCTGCCAACTCCAGATCATGAGTGAGGTAGTTCTTTTCATGCTCATTCAGCTTCCGAGACGCATATGCTATCACCTTTTCTCTTTGGGTCAAAACACAACCCAACCCAACACCAGACGCATTGCTATAGACAACGAAATCTTCAACCCCATCGGGTAGAGAAAGAATCGGTGCTTCACAAAGCTTCTTCTTTAGCAACTCGAATGCTTCTTTGTGCTTATCACTCCAAGCATAAGTAGCTCCTTTGTGGGTCAAAGCTGTTAGTGGTGTAGCGATTGAAGAAAAGCCTTGGATAAACCTTCAGTAATATCCGACTAATCCCATAAATCTTTGGATTTCTGTGGGACTTTTCAGTTGCTCCCAGTTTATCATAGCTTCAATCTTTGCTGGATCAACCATTATCCCTTCATGGTTGACCACATGACCCAAGAATTGGACTTATCGAATCCAAAAATCACATTTGGAGAACTTTGCATACAACATATCCTTCTTCAAGACTTCTGACACTTCTCGCAAGTGTCTTCCATGCTCCTCTTGGTTTTTCGAGTAAATCAGAATGTCGTCTATGAACCCTATCACAGATTTATCAAGGAACGGTGTACAAACCATGCTCACTAAATCCATGAATGCTGCTGGAGCTTTGGTTAGTGCAAACAACATAACTAAAAACTCATAGTGTCCATATCGTGTTCTGAATGCAGTCTTCTCGATATCCTGCTTTCTTACCTTCAGCTGATGATATCCTGTCCTTAGATCGATCTTGGAAAAATAACTTGAACCTTGTAGTTGATCGAACATGTCATCAATCCCTAGCAATGGATACCTATTCTTTATCTTTTCCTTATTCAACTCTTTATAATCAATGCACATTCTCATACTCCATCCTTTTTCTTTACCAACAACACCGGAGCTACCCAGGGTGATGAACTAGGTCTAATGAACCCTTTGTCCAATAATTCCTGAAGTTGTGTCATAAGCTCCTTCGTCTCTGTTGGCGCTAGTCGGTAAGGTGCTTTTGCTATGGGCGTGGTTCCTGGAAACAAGTCGATACAGAATTCTATTTGTCGATCAGACATTAATCCAGGAAGATCTTCGGCAAATACTTCCGGATATTCACATCCTTTGGACAAACATTTTCTCGCTTTCATCAGGGAGATGATTCTAGAATTCACTCTGCATTTGTCCCCGTACACCATAAAGGACTCCCTCCCAGGGGGATTTACCCTTACTATCTTCTTTCGGCACAATATTTTGGCACCATTGGCGCTAAGCCAATCCATTCCCAGCACGATGTCGAAACCATTTAGCTTAATAGGCAATAATTTCTCGTGGAACTTATTCCCATTCAAATTAATGAAGATGTTTTTCATGTGATGGCTAATAGGTTTAAACTTGGCACTAGCAACCTCGACTACTAGAGAATTATCTAGTTTAACAACAGGCAAAGCTAGTTTTCTACCAAATTCATGCGAAATAAAAAGAGTAGTTGGCTCCAGAATCAAAAAAATTTGGGCAGGCAATTCGTTTACAAGAAAGGTAACTGAAGCAACATCAGCTTCATCTTTCACAGCTTCAAGTTTCATATGAAAGGCTCTCGCCTTCGGTTTTGGTGGAATGTTGGTTTTTGCTGCCTCCTTCTTTTTCGGACAGTCTTTCAAAATGTGCCCTTCTTCGTTACATCCAAAGCACATCCTATTGTTGGACGGACACTCGTTGGCATAATGCCCAGTTTTTCCACATTTATAGCAAGTCACTTCCTCACTACATTTCCCAGAGTGCTTTTTCTTGCACTTTTCACACCATTTTTCTTCGCCTCTTCCTCCTCCTCCAAACTTCTTTGAATTAGACTTCGAAAATTTAATTTTCTTGTTGGAACCTGAAGTTCCTTCAAACTTTCTCTTTTCGCCAACGTCAACCTTGCTGGCGGTTCTCCCTTTGATCATATCCTCAACAGACTTGGCAGCCCAAATAGCTTCCTCTAGAGTAGGTTCTTGACGTACTAACTCCGCATACTCCCATGGGAGTCCCTTTGCGTACCGGTCAACTTTTGTTAGCTCATCTGGGACGATGCGCAAAGCAAACTCCATCTTGTCTATGAAGGCATTAATGTATTCATCAACTGACATGTTGTCTTTCTTCAATGTTAGAAATTTGTTCTCCAACTCTAGCAGATTTTGGGTTGAACAGAACTTGCGCTTGAATTGGACCAAGAACTCTGCCCAAGTCAGTTGTAGTGGCTCATTAGGGCTTAGGGTCTTCCCCAGAGTGTTCCACCAACAAACAGCGCCGCCCCAGAACTGACGTATTGCATAGATGGTTTGTAGTTTTCCCTTGCAACCGCATGTCATAAAGGCCAGCTCCATTTCTGAGATCCAATCCATAAGTCCGATCGGATCTTCCTTTCCAGTGAAGGTCGATGGTTTGCAAGTCAGAAAATCTTTCTACTTGCATCCAGGTCCATCAGTTCCTCCCTCTCGGTTTTTTTGTCTAACTAACGGTGGGTTAGCTAGACCAACAATCGCACTAAAGTTACCTCCTTCTGACTGCCCTTCATTCAACTCGGGTTGTTCAATTGGCATTGAAAGTTCTTAACGATTCAGCTGAAGCAGACGTATAGTTTCTTCCATTTGACGATCCAACATCATTTGGATCATCTCTTTTACCCCATCCATTCTCATTGGCTTAGGTGCTGCTGCTGAAACAGCCACTTGCTCAATCACACGTGGTTGATTCCTGTTTTCGTTTGTGTTTCCAACTCCACTTCTGGTTCTTTCCATATTTGATCTATACACCGAATAAGGTGAATTTAGATCCTCATTCACGATAGATAATTAAATCATCTTTATCACTCCGAAACATTTACATGCTAGTTCTAAACCATAGTCATACGCTTAGAATCCTAAACACATAAGGTCTCCAGATCCGGTTGGCAACAAACCGTAGATCTGAAGAAATAATATCATATACGGAAAACATATAACATTTAGCACATAAAAGCATTTTAGGCATCTTTCCTAAAATAAACTAGTGCTCGTGTCTAAAACATAACAGACACTCATCTGACAATTTTTACCTAGCAGTCTAAGTTTAAGTCTAGAAACCCTATAAATTCCTAGTTCGCTTAAACTAATGCTCTGATACCAAATGTTACACCCCCAAATTCACAGCTAGAAAAGACCGGTTTAATTTATGCTTATAAAATAATTTCAGAGTAATCCTTTGATTAAAAGAGTTGCGGAATTTTTTTCCCAAAACGATATATGATAAAATAAGATTTACCAAAGCATTTCTTAAAGAAATGTGTTTTTCATTATATAACAAAACTCGGGATGTCATGTTACGATACAGACCAAAATCATAAACGGCACATTATAAGCCTTACAATAGTTATATACACTACAGGGATATAATCAAAATATCTTGACAAGTCATCCAACTTATGCTCTCGCGCCACTACCTGTAATACAAAGAAAACTGAGTGGGTCAGGATTAGGAACCTGGTGAGCATATAGGGTTTTCAACCCACAATAAATAAATTTATTAATTTCAACAAACAAAAATAACACGATTACCCATTCCCGTTATCCTCACTTTATGTCCCTAAATCAACTATCACAAGGGACCTAGTCTAAGGATTTTCATCGGGGCGACAACACTGCTTTGGGGGTTTCCCAACAATTTATGTCCAATAAAGCAACCATGTGGGGGATGGAGGACAGCAATTGAACACCCAAGTTCAATAACACCTATAGGTGGCGAGCCTACCAACGTTCCACTAGACTGGCTAGAAAAGTTTGTTGTCGTCATGTAAACTTCGCTAGATGACTGAATCAGCAACAACATCGAGGCCTCTCATCATTTTATCACACGTCAACTATCTACCCATGTTTTACCTAACATTTTTGTAGATAACAATATACTTATACATTCATATATAGCTTAAAACCTGTATAAAATATTCATTCAATACTCACTCCAAATACACAGATAATATATATACACATAACACGTATTCTATAGAAGATACTTCATACCTATGTGTTAGAAGAAAGGGGTTATACACTCACTCACAACGTATACTTAATACATTCAAACAATACTTGTATTAAAATCGTGTTTATGAAAGAGACTATGCACTCACCTGATAAGACGTTGTTTGGACAACACTACGACTCTTAAAGTAATATTCTTCGATGAAACCGGGATGTCTTCACACACAAGGCTTCTCGCAGGCAGAGCTTCGGCTTAGAAACTCTTTTCTTCTCAGGATCTTCGGAGCTTCGGGACTTGCCTCGGGTGTCGAGATGATACCAGGACTCCGGGGGTGCTTCAAGAGTGCTAGAGAGGGTGTAGAGAGTGAGATATTAAGTGAATTAGCAACCATGGTCAGCTGCCCTTTGGTTTCTATTTATAGGGTCGAATTTTTGGATTCACGTTGTGAACCTCAAATGTTCACGTCGTGAGTTCGGTCGTCATCAGGTGCGTCATCGCAACTTGGTTCTGTCAGGCTCTGGAAGATGTCCATCACCTGTTCACGTCGTGAACTCTGACAGTGGTGGAAGTTCGTGCCCCGAACTTAAGAAATTCATATCTTTTGCATACGAGCTCCGTTTTCGACGTTATTTATATGCACACGTAGGTGAGATTATTCTCTACAACTCACGTTTAGACTCCGTCGGCTAATTTTGACTTTATTTTTAATATTATATTTTTAGTAGGCAGAGACTGGAAAACGCCGTTAGAAATTCATAACTTCTTCATCGGACGTCCGTTTTCGTCTGTCTTTTTACCATTGCATTATTATCGACGAGATATTCGATTCTTGTTTAGATTATTTCGGCTAGAAATCACTCGATCTCATATTTGAACTTTGGGTTGCATACTGCTAAGTTGAAACTTCGATAAATCATAAATTCCTCATACAAAGTCATATTTGGACGTTCTTTTTATGTATGTCGGTTTAACATGTTCTACGACTTTCGTTTATATCACTAAGACTAAATATCGCTCTATCGTAAATTCACTATTTACGTCACACAGTGTCATATCAGTTCTGTCGCGAAACTTCGATAGGTCATAACTTCTTCGTTATAACTCGGATTTCGGCATTCATAATATATCCGGAACCCTTGTCACGACCATTATAACTTCCTTCATAAATATTGGGTTTATCTAATATTTTACTTTAACTCTTATTTTATCCTTAATTCAATTAAGTTACAATAATTAAGAATAAAACACATAATACTCAAATAATACATTTCTATTATTTCAAAACGAGTTACAAAGATTAACCCCGACTTTACATCAATATTAATGCCTAGCCTAAAAATATGGGCGTTACATTTACACGTAGAACCATTAAGGCAGTTACTAATTTATTGTAAAACAAAGAGCAATGATATGAATAATCAAAGCAAGAATAAAACACCTTGAGAAAGCTATTGTTCCCGATTATTGACAAACTTATGGATTCATTTGTCAAAATTGTGAAAGTAACAAGAATAAAATAAATAAAATTAGGCAAACTGTAACTCACCATCAAATTGTTGCTCTTAAGAACATAGATTCAATTCTTTCAATGTAACGTTCTTTCAAAATCTCATCCAATTGATGAAATCATTAGGCGTGTATATATATATATATATATATATATATATATATATATATATATATATATATATATATATATATATATATATATAGAGAGAGAGAGAGAGAGAGAGAGAGAGAGAGAATAGAGGATCTGGGGAAGGAGGCGGCTACGACGTTAAGTAGGAGACAACAACATGGGATGACGAACCTTACCACATGCAACTCTGTTGCCTCTTTTGTTCTTTCCCCACAATTAAGAAGTAGCGACGGCAGAGAAGCGAAGAAGGCCGACGACAGCGAGGAGAATGAAATCCGGCGACTTAGATTTCAGGAGACTAAAACTAGGGTTTGTTTGTATAGTCTGTTCATCTTTGCTTAGGCGTTGTTTGTTTTTTCGAAGGTAAAACGTATGTATTCTGTAAACCACGTCTACAACCCTCTGCAGCAGAATATGTGGACCACACGTCTGCAAAACTACAATAAGAAATTTATTTGTTTTTTAACACCCGCAGACTGCTGAAATAAACTGAATTTAACCATATAACAATTAAAAGTAATTCTAAATCAAAATTTTATTTAGTTTTAATCGTATGAAAATAAAATATAAAGATAATTGTGATGATATAATTTTTAAAGATTTTTTTATGAAATAATTAAACATAATAGTTCCTAAATAACAATAAATAAAATCGTTAATTTTGTGAACAACATATTCATTTTGTTAAATTTTTCAAGACGATGGTTGTTTCTTCGTTTAGCTTCTATAGATTTGATCATTTTAATGATTAACTTTATAATATATTAATATTTCGTTAAAACAATGTAACAAAAAAAATATTTATATGAAATTTACCAAACGATTTTGAAATTATTGTAAGGTGTATTTGAATTTTTATAATATCCTTCATAATATTATTAAAATAATAAACATGTGGTTGAAAAATTAAAATAAATCTATGTTAAGTAATATAACTCAAAGTAAAGTGTGAAGTGGTTTGACACATCACAAGCATAACAACTTTTAAGCCAAATTTTTTTAAAAACAAAGAGCTAGGAAAAAGAGTTTTTGCCAAAGAAAATTATAAATATAAGACTATGGAACTTTTAAGCGATAATTTTTTAAAAACAAAGAGCTACGAAAAAGAGTTTTTGACAAAGAAAATTATTAATATAAGACTATGATGGGTTCCCAAATCTTTACCAAAAGTTGCAAGATGGTCCTTACTTTTGGTATTTTCCCAAAGAAGTCCTTATGTTCGATTTCCGTTTCAAAATTGGTCCCTCTCCACCCATGCCTTTTCATCACTTATATTGGTATTTTTTTCTTCTCTCTCTCTCTCTCTCTCTCTCTCTCTCTCTCTTATTAGTTACATGTATCTGTTTTTCAATTTTAATTTTAGAGATTATCTTTTATTAACATCCCTATTTTATTGGCTTTTGAATTCTCTAATTATACGTTTTTTTTAATGGATGAAAGCATTGAAAAGAAAATAGGAATGAGCTAGTAAAAAAACAATTAGTACATGAGAGAATTTAGCATCCACTTATTCCAATTCCTACTAGCTTTCTAATTCCTATTATAAAACCAATTAAATGAAAATGAAATAATGGAATCAAACAAAAACTCCTTTTTGTAATTCTTAGTCTTGAAGAGGAGATTGTTTCTATACAACAAAGAACCCAAATCAAAGTAAAACAGACTGAGTCCATCGTAACTCTAAGGGGCCTTGCAGTCGATAAAACATTAATACAGTTAACCAAATTGGACGCATAAGAGAAAACTGGAATATGCATACTCACCCAAGACCCACTTTGAGCTACAACTAATGAGCTAATGAACACTTCAGGAAAAGATGATTCACATCATGAATCTCTTGTTGTCACGACGAGCATATAAGAGAATCAAGCTCAACCCCTCTTCTATCCAGATTATTTCTAGTAGGAAGACGATCCAACAACAATCTCCAAAAAATATTAATTTTAAATGAAAGGAATCTATTCCACCTTCTTTCTATATCACCCAATTGCAGCCTTAATCGATCCAAATCCATATACGCCTCCTTGACCACAAACACATCTTCAATATCTATCTCCCAACACCACGAATCTTGAATGTTAGATAATTGCATTGACTCTAAACTGATTATGATCTTCCACATGCCAAAGAAAATCTAGCTCTAGTTTTTTTTGAGCACCCTATAAATCGAAATAGCCATATTGAACAAATAAAAACAATAAATACCAAGCTCCCAAGCACCAATCTCACCAAAGTAAGCCGACCCCTAATTGAAAGCATTTTACATTTCCACCTAGAGAGTTTGGGATTAAATCTTTCGAATAATACCTCCCTATCTGATTTCTTGCGCATCATACGGCCCACTAGGAACCTAAGGTATATAAAATGGAACCTTTCAGCCCCACAACTAGTACAAGTATCCATCTGCTCAACAATCTCTTGGCTCACACCAATCCCATACAATTAGGATTTCTGAACATTAATTTGCAACCCAAAAACCATATAAAAGAGTATAATAATTCGAATTAACCTTCTTATGTTCTCGACATACCATTCTCCTAAAAAGATAACGTCATCCGCAAAAAACAAATGCGAAATATGGATATTTTGATTTCCAATAGAAACGCCTTTAAACATCAAATTATGAGTAGAATCCTCCAAGCTCACTTGAAGACCCTCCGTAACTAATATAAAGAGAAACGGAGACAAAGGATCTACTTGTCTCAACCCTCTCCAAAGCCATAATTCATCAAAAGGGTTTCCATTTAAACGAATTGATGATCTCGCAGAAGTTAAACAACCACGAATTAACATACACCATCTCATACTAAACCCCATAATTTCCACAATTATGTCTAAATACTCCCTTGAGATAAATTTTGGATTAGGTGTCTAAGCCCATAACTATAATTGGTATAAACTTGAATTGATGGTGGCACAGTCCTTTTGGGTTGCCCTCAAACCTAGCAATTGGACATGATGCTTTGGAGAGAAAGGTTGATTTATTATTTGATTAATAAATGGAAATAAATAATGTATTAATATATTGTGAAAATAATGTATTAATCAGAAATAGTAATATTTAATTAATATTTAATCAGAAATTAATTGGAATTTAACTTTGTGGTAAAAAGAAATAATTAAAAGTGCATGGATTAAAGTGCAATTGTTCAATAGTTGAGGAAAAGGCTCCAGAACCTTCCACACATAGAGTGAAAGATTTCTTGAGGCTTCAGGGTTTCTAGAAATATCCTTGGAGGATAATCAGGAAGTTGGATAATTACCAAAAACAAGATAATATTATTATATTGGTTTTGGGCTTATTTAGGGCTTCTAGGCTGCAATATATAAGGAGGCCTAACCCTTTGATTTTTGGCAGTCATACTTCCCCAAGGGTTTGCCGAAAATATGATATCCTACCTCCTCTCTCTTCAATATCCTTCTTGCTTGTGTTGGGTTTGAACCACTAGAGGCACGAAACTTGTGGTGCTTGCTTCCAAAAGATCAACAAAAGGAATTCTTGGTTGTTTACTTCTACAATCATTAAGATATGTATTATTATTAATAAATTCAGATTTTATTAGGAAAATTTTTATAGTTTGATAGTTCATAGTATGTTGCCTTTATGTGAAAGACATAGATCCTTTTTAGGTTGCATATGCCCTAATCATTTAATTGTTAAATGTTTTTCCTCTTAGTGCATTGTTTTTGTAACCTCCATAACCCATCAGTGGTCCTAAAGACTATGGCTATCTTTCATGTGATGGCACATTGGTGAATTGATCACAACTAAAATTTTTGAATTAATCGCATCTCACGGCGTAAGCATTGATGCTCACAACATGAGATCTGATAATATCAGATTTTTCAAGATTATCTGCCTAATCTGTTTTGTTTGGTAATTATCTGCCTTAAACATCTTCCAAATATGATTTTGATGAATATTTGATGATAAATTACAAACCTTAAAGCTAGGAGATAAATCTTTGACTTGATTAATTATTTTATTGATTAATATGGTTAAATTTTAAGTGTGTAAATAATTGATTTAGATATTAATCTTAATAATTAATGTCAAATATTATTTGGTTTATATTAAATTTAAATTTAATATATATAAAATTTTGAAATTATTATAAACCTAGTATTTTTTGAAAAAGTTTTAAAAATACACCTTATACTATATGTAAAATTAAATGTTTAATTATTACTATATGTATAACACTAAGTCAGTCGAACTATTAGTACGCCTCATTCCCAAAGCTGATCTATAAGGGCATATAAGGAAACCGTCTATAAAATGGTAGTTGAATAAGTGTCCACTCTCACCCACCGCTTCCTTGATTGGAGGGTTGTTGGTCGAACGGGTTTAATAGGACAATTAATTCTCATTAGTAAGTATAATACGATTAAAAGTTATTAAACTCTTTTATTTTAATTCTCAATCTTAGCTACTTTAGGAAAAATGTGAATTTGTATGCTAACCCATGAAATTTCACATTATACTTTATAGTAGTTAGTGGAGCGAGTCTGGTTAAACGACACACTAATGGTGATTATAAAGAGTGATAATGGACATCTTGAAAATTATCATTGATTAATTGAGCGCGTGTGGTTAACCGACACATTAAATAGAGATGCTAAATGACATCGAGAGTGCCAAGCTAATTTGCATGGTTATTCACATCTTGTTTGTGATCCTCGGTGTCCCAGTCACAAATGGAAGAGCATAATCTGAGATTAAACATGCCATTGAATAGTTTCGATGAATCTCAAAAGATTTAGGAATTTCATTTAACTTAATTTCCTTCAAATTTCGTTTTTCAATGGTGGAATTGGTAAATCGTCATTTACCTACCTTTATAAAATTTACAATAAGATTACGACATCCCTTTTCTAAGTTGTGATTTTTTTTAGTTGGATCCTAGCCTTAGTATTTCGTTTTGGGTTGTTTTATTAAGGAGTATTCTTATCTGACTAAAACTACCTTCTTTTTACAGATGTCTACTCCAAAATGATGCTTATGGTTCCTCCTCCTCATCCAATCAAAACTTCCCGTTGCTGAACATCTGCTTAAGGGTGACACTAGATGGCACCAACTATAATGACTAGATGCGCAACATCAAGATAGCTCTTTATTTCAAGGACAAGGAATATGTCCTTGAAAAAGAGTTCAACAAAATTAACGAAGAGAAGGCCACTCCTGAAGAACTGGCCGCCTACAAGAAGCACTATAATGATGCAACAAAAGTTTCTTGCATCATGGTGGCCACGAGGACCCCTAAATTGCAAGCATACTATGAGGATTACTAGCCGTATGAGATGAACAAGGACCTTATGAAAAAGTACCATAAGCGAGCTCATCAAGAAAAGTACAACGTGGTAAAGTCCCTCATAGCAAGCAAGATGAAAAAGGGAGAGTCTATTAGCAGCCACGTGCAGAGAATGCAATGATATATGGATCACCTTGTCAAGCTTAATGTGAATTTTGATGTGAGGAGTTAGCTATTGACATAGTCTTGAACTCCTTACCAAGCTGTTATGATCAGTTAATCTTGACCTATCATCTAAAAAACAATGAGACCATTTTGTCTTAATTGCATAACCTCCTATGAACAAATGAAGCAGGGATGAAGGGAATGATTTATGCCTTTACTCCTACTAGTGCTCTGGTTCTGGCTATTGGCCAAGAGAAAGGGAAAAAGAGGAAAGGTCCTCCAAAGCAAAATTGGAAGGGAAAGTATCAAGATGGGTCACGAAGCAATGGACCCAAAGGTAAATCCAGTTCTGATGCCCCATTTTCTCTGATCCCAAAGAGGCCACTTGCTTCTACTGCAATGACAAAGGGCATTGGAAATGAAGTTGCCCACAGTATCTACAAAACATTAAATATGGAAAAGTGAAGCCGAATTCTACAGGTATATAAACTATCTTATGTAATAACTCATCATCTTCTCGTCCTTGGGTCCTTGATACAAGATGTGTTTTCACATTTGTTTTGATTTGCAGGGGCTAAGAAGAAGTGAGGACGTGGAGCATGGTAGAATAAACTTGATCATGGGGAATAGGCGATCTTCATCGATCAATAAGATTGGAGTTTATAGTCTAGTGCTTAGTGATTGAGTTAGTTTAGATTTGTTAAATTGTTGCTACTCACCAGAGATGACTTGAAACATTATTTCTTTGCATGCATTGTTCAGACAAGGTTTTATATATTCTTTTAATGATGAGGATGGTTCTAGTTCTGCATATAAAAGTGGTGTTTTTTATTTTGAAGCTTTACCTTGTGATGGTGTGCATGAAACTATGATATGCGTAGACAATTTAGGTAATAGTGTGTTTCAAAGTGATTCGTCTAACGATATAGACAAAGCATGCTTGTGGCATTTTCATTTTGGACACATTAACAAGAAACACATCACCCAACTCCAAAAGGATGGAGTGCTGGAATCATTTGACCTAGGATCAGATGATGCATGCGAATCCTGTCCATTAGGTAAGATGACAAAATCACCTTTCACTAGATCTTGAGAAAGAGGTGAAGGTTTGTTGGATCTCATACACATAGATGTGAGTCGGACCTTCAGATCTTCCAAAAGGGACGCTAGTCGATTCTATGTGACTTTTACTGATGATTATAGCAGATATGTCTATATCTACTTAATCAAGCATAAGTCAGAAACCTTTTGAAAATTTCAAAGAGTTTAAACAAGAAGTTGAGAATCAATTGGACTGGAAGATAAAGATGCTTAGATCTGATAGAGGTGGTGAGTATCTTAGTATCGAGCTTCACGACTACCTCAAGGAATGGGGAATAGTTTCACAATTGACACCTCCTAGGACACCACAACTTAATGGTATGGATGAGAGGCACAATCGATCATTTTTAGACATGGTTCGTTCGATGATGAGTCGAGCTTCTCTTCCACTTTTTTCTGAGGGTATGCTTTGAAGACTACCACCTACATCCTTAATCTTATCTCATCCAAGAAGGCTGCCAAAACAACTCACGAAATGTGGACAAGGAAGGTTAACTTGTTATCTCATATCAAAGTTTGGGGTTGTGAAGCTTTCGTTAGACGAAAGACTCACGACAAACTTAAACCTTGAAGTGAGAGATGTATTTTCATCAGCAACCCACAAAAGTCCGTTGGATATTTGTTCTACAGAACTAGTGAGAATGTGGTCTTTGTATCACGAAGGGGAGTCTTTAGAGGAGAGAGAGAGAGAGAGAGAGAGAGAGAGAGGAGAGAGAGAGAGAGCTTATATATAAAGAGGATAGTGGGAGTACCATTGATCTTGAAGAGATTCAAGAATCGAATGATGAACGAGCCTCTGAAGATGCTAGGGTTCAACCGGAGGAAGAAATTCCAATTAAACCAATTGATGAGTCATTACCTCTTAGGCGTTCTAGTAAATTTAGAATGTAACCTGAGTTATATGGTTTTCATATTACTACAGATGGTGATAAGTTTATCAGTGATAGTACACTGGTAAATTTTGATGAACTGACTAACTACAAGGAAGCAATGGAAGTCCTTGAGGCAACTAAATGGCAAGAGGCAATGGATAGCAAGATCAATTCCATGTATTACAGCCAAGTTTGGAATTTGGTTGATAATGTACTAGGTCGTAAGACAGTTGGGTGCAAATGGATCTTCAAGAAGAAGGCCAACATGTATGGAATGATACACACCTTCAAGGTTTGACTGGTTGCGAAGGGATTTACACAAACCCAGTGGTTGACTATGATGAGACCTTCTCACCATTGGCTAAGATAAAATCTATAAGGATAATGTGTGTCATAGCTTCATTTCATGACTATAAAATTTGGCAGATGGATGTCAAAACCGCTTTCTTTAATGCGAATTTGGTTGAGGATGTTTACATGAGTCATCCAGAGGGTTTTGTTGATGCAAAGTTTCCCAATAGAGTGTGCAAGCTTGAGAAATACATTTATGGATCGAAACAAGAATCTCGCAGATGGAATCTTTGCTTCGACAAGAAATTCAAGGAGTTCGGTTTCTTTAGAAGTGAAGATGTGTCATGTGTATATGTCAAAGCTAGTGGGAGTATAGTAACCTTCCTGGTATTCTATGTTAATGACATACTTCTTAAAGGAAACGACATTCAAACGTTGTAAGAGGTTAAGTCTTGGATTAAAAATTGTTTCGCTACGAAGGATCTAGGAGAGGCTACTTATATTCTAGGGATAAGGATTCTGAGAGACAGGAGTAAAAGACTAAGTGGACTTAGTCAAAGTACATACTTGGAAAATGTGCTAAAACGTTTTAGTATGGAAAATTCCAAGAAAAGAGAACTGCCTATACAGAGTAATACCAAAATGAGTAAGACTCAGAGCCCGGGTACCGATGCAGAGATAGCATAAATGAGTAGAGTTCCATATGCTTCCGCCATTGGATCTATCAAGTATGTTATGACATGTACTCACTTTGATGTGATGTTTACTTTGATCATGGTCAGTCGTTATCAGGGAAATCCAGGTAGAGGTCATTGGATAGCAGTTAAGAATATTCTCAAGTATCTACGAAGAACTAAGGACTGTGTCCTAGTACTTGGTGGCAGTGATACATTGATAGTAATTGGGTATAGTGATGCCAGCTTTCAAACAGACAGATATAACTTATGTTCTCAATCTGGTTGGATGTTTACTTTCAATTAAGGAGAGGTAACCTGGAAAAGCTCCATGAAAGATATATTGGTTAATTCTACCTGTGAATCAGAGTACATATCGGCGAGCGAAGCATCAAAGGAGGAAATATGGTTAAAGAACTTCATTGAAGACCTTGGAGTTGTGCCAGCCATCAAGGAGCCAATGGAAATTTTTTGTCATAACGAAGCAACGGTTGCCTTGACAAAGGAACCAAGAGATCATGGCACATTGAGACATATCGACAGAAAATACCATTTCATCAGACATAGAGTACAAGAAGGTCACCTCATAGTGAAGAGGGTATCGTCATAAGAGAATATTGCAAATCCTCTCACAAAGGGTCTGAGTAAGGTCAAACACATTCAACATGCTAGGAGCATTGGTATGAGAGATGATATTAGTTTTAGTAGTTAGATAGTTAGTTTGAAACTTGTAACAAGTAAATTTAATTAACTTTTGGTGATTAAATAATAGAGAATTATTTATGAGTTTGCTTACTACCTTTTGTCAATTATTTATTCTTGTGTTTCATTTTGCTTTTTTTACTTCCCGAATAATTCAATTATTCAAACTCCATTGTCAATCATACTTTTGTAAGTAACTAGTGAAGTAAGACTGTCATGAATTAGATTATAGATTGTCTAAAGAGTTTTAGACATAGAAATGGTATTGATGCAATGTTCGTGAGTACTTTGAAATGGAGATTTAAGTATTAGATTAACCCCGATCAGAGAATTACGTCATGGAATTTATCACAAGTAATTCTGAGACGATAATATCTTTTAATCTTAAAATAGAGATATATGAGTTGTGGTTTACAATTTAGTTGTGCATTGATGACACGTAAACGCATCAATAAATTGATGTTATAAAACGTATTGTTATGCATGATCTGATGAGTAGATAGTGCAAGCATATAAGTCAAATTGTATTCATTCCTTTTTTCCTAATGGGAAAAACGATATCTTTGGGCCCCGCGGTGATTTGATGTTCACTTATAGTGCCGGGCCCAGCCAGGACTAAATTGATGTGTTCAATTAGAACTTCTATGTCATTACAAATCAGAAATCGGGAAACAAAGTATTGGACAATTAGATTGATTATGTTCCATGTCTCGCATTTGAATGATTTATTGTAGAACGAAGGATTATATGATCACTTATCTTAGGACACGTAGCTGACTAGATCAGAATTCGACAACGACTTTTGGAAGCTACAATTTGCTGATCGGTTTAGAAGTTATAGTGGTAATTATAGTTATAGACTTATCCAAGTGGGAGACTGTTGAATTAGGTGTCTAATCCCATAACTATAATTGGTATAAAATTGAATTGATGGTAGCACAATCCTTTTGGTTTGCCCTTAAACCTAGCAAATGGACATGATGCTTTGGAGAGAAGTATTGATTTATTATTTGATTAATAAATTGAAATAAATAATTTGTTAATATATTATGAGAATAATATATTAATTAGAAATAGTAATATTTAATTAATATTTAATCAAAAATTAATTGGAATTAATTTTATGGTTAAAAAAATTAATTAAAAGTGCAGGGACTAAAGTGCAAATGTTCAATAGTTGAGGAAAAGGCTCCTAAACCTTCCACACATAGGGTGGACGGGTTCTAGAGGCTTTAGGGTTTCTAGAATTTCCTTGGAGGATAATTAGGAAGCTGGATAATTACCAAAAACAAGATAATATTATTATATTTGTTTTGGGCTTATCTAGGGTTTCCAGGCTGCACTATATAAGGAGGCCTAGCCCTTTGATTTTTGGCACTCATACTTCCCCAAGGGTTGGTCGAAAATCTTATCTCCTACCTCCTCTCTCCTTAATATCCTTCTTGCTTGTGTTGGGTGTGAACCACTAGAGGCATAACGCTAGCGGTGATTGCTTCCAAAAGATCAACAAAAGGAATTATTGGTTGTTTACTTCTACAATCATCAAGGTATGTATTCTTATTAATGAATTCAGATTTTTATTAGGAAAATTTGTGTAGTTTGATAGTTCATAATATGTTGCCTTTATGCAAATGATATAGATCCTTCTTAGGTTGCATGTGCCTTAATCATTTAATTGTTAAATGTTTTTCATCTTAGTGCATTGTTTTTGTCACCTCCATAACCCATCAATAAAGCCATAAGATTTTTCAAAATCAAGTTTGAACAACATCATCTACTTTTTTTACATTTTCGCCTAATGAACAATCTCATTAGCCATAAAATACCCATCCAATATATGTCTACCCTTTATAAAGGCAGACTGCACTGGATGAACAATAGAGCTAAACACTTTAGCCAATAATTTTGAAATATCTTTATACTGTAAACCAATTAAACCGATTGGTATATAATATTATCTCCATATGGTTATCCACTTTAGGAATTAAAGTGATAAAATACGAGTTACAACCGGGTAAAATTATACCCGAAGCATAGAACTCCTACAAAAAAAATCCCAAAATCTTGTTTAAAAAAGTCCCAAAACTATTTTAGGAACCGAAAAGTAAACTCGTCAAGACCTAGGGCTCTATCACTACCACACGACCAGACGGCTTTACAGATTTCACCTTTAGAAAACATAGCATGAAGATCCTCAATCTGGTCACCACTCAAATTCTGAAACCCAGAGTTAGGAGCTTGAAAGTAAACACCCTAATAATGCTCAAATTTCTTCTTGTAAAACTATAAGAATTCTTTTTTCACCAACATTGGATTATTGACCCACCATCCGTCCACCGAAATCCCCTTAACCGCCATTTGTTTTCCTCTTCTATTCCGTTTTGTCATGAAAGAATTTAGATTTTTCATCACCTTCCATCACCCATCTTATCTTAGAGTTGTGAACATAGTCTAAAATATCATTCTTATCAATATTTGATTCCTGTTGAATGAGATTTAATCTCTCATTCACCATAATATCCAAAACGGTCGCATCCTCAAAGAGTTTGTCAATATCAGGAATGAGATTTATAAACCCTTTTCACTACTCAACTTTCGACATTCGCATACTAGATTGCCAAGTATTAATTCTAGACTTGACAAATTTGAGTTTATTCTTCCAATTCAAACACTTACTAAGAGAATTATCTGGAATGAAGTTAATAACTTTAAGAGAAACCACCTGTGAAAACCCCTCCATATGCAACCAATAAGTAAAAAGTTTAAAGGGTGTAGGTCCTATTGGTTCAATAATTGCATTTGTTTATCCTTTTATTATTGAAAATGCCAATAATCCGATGTTTTTTCAAGAAAGAGCAATCCTTGCCCCGAAAATGAAGTCGTTAAAGAAATAAACAATCGTTTATTATCATTATTTCCTGGAGATGAAAAAGAATACTTAAGTTCAGAAAGTCTTTGTCATTCAGATTTTGTACACGATGACTTTGACGAATCTTTATACTCTCCTAATGTTTTAAATGGCCTTAGATCATCATGCTTACAATTCATAAATTGGTATTAAAAGTTGGTGTTCCGGTTATGTTGTTGAGGAATATTGATCAGGAATAGAATTTGTGTAATGGAACAAGGTTGTGAGTTATAGCATTGGGTAAGCGTGTTATAGAAGCAGAGATAATTTCTAGAAGTAATATAGGAAAAAGTATGTTTATTCCAAGAATGTCATTGACCCTTTCGGATAAAAGGATTCCTTTCACCTTTCAGAGAAGACAGTTTCCACTTGTTGTATGCTTTGCGATAACAATAAACAAAAGTCAAGGACAATTGCTATCAAAGGTTGGTTTGTTTTTTAGACAACTAGTGTTTACTCATGGACAATTGTATGTTGCATTGTCTAGAGTTAAAAGTGGAGACGGATTGAAAATATTAATTTTAGAAAATGAAGGTAACCTTACCAATAAGACATCTAATGTTGTATTCCAAGAAGTATTTGGAAATCTACGATTTTTAACAATTATTTAGAATATTTCATCAATGAATTTTTTGTAACTTTGGTTCAGTTAAATACTTATACAATAAATACTTTACTTATATGTATTGTATTACTTTAATAATTGGTTGGTGTTCAAAATTTTATATTAATTTTTTTTAATAAACCCGTGTAATACATGACTCTTACACCTAGTTTTATACTATATTTTATAGATATAACATGTTGCCAGAGCGAAAAGGAAGCAAAAGGACTGGAAAACGGAGTTGGAATGCAAAAATAAGGAATATGGATGATTTTTCCATTATGCCCTGTGTAATTTTGGAGTACAACCCGCGTACCTGACTGGTAGAAAACACGTATTTAATGCATTACGCCATATATAAATCTAATTATGCCCTGCGTAGTTAGTCGACATAAAAACGTATTTATAGCAATTTATCATTGACATAAAGAGAGTTTTCAACTTCTCACCATCCTTGGTCAACAAGTAACATATATTCTACCATTTTGAGGGTCTACAAGGTTGCCGGAAGGTCGTTAAGTTGACATGTGCGAAGATCTGAAGGATTTGAGAGTGAATTCATGCTAAAAATCATTTGGTTTGTTGTTCCAATCACGATTAGCATTCCAAAGTGATTTTGTATGCGTTTACTTTCTGATTTAGGGATTCAATACCCTTTTGCTTTGTGTTAGAGTAGATGAATTTTTGAGATTAGTTGCTATTTGGATTGTTTATTTTTGTTTAAATTATTTTGTCAAGTTTGATTGCAAGATCCATATGTGTTAACGATTGCTATTTTATTCTCTATTGCTGAATTAATAGAGTTTAGATGATCATTCTGACTGTGTTAATTTGAATCATAGTAGTCCATGATCATTAGTAATTATGACTAGAGTTAGATCATAACCTAGAGTTAGGAAAAAAAAGTGATGAACTTTATTGTGTGTGCATGAGTAGATGATCGTTCTATGCATGATTTAATTCCTATTATCATTAGGATTAATAAAGATCAAATCTTGTTTAATACGAACTAAACATTGATTTACATGATTGTTTGTTTACCTGATCTCTGAATTAATAGTTGTGTTAAAATAAAGGGATTAGTAGTCTGATCATGATGGTGGTCATATTAGGCATTGGCGAATAATGAATAAATATCCATTGCACTTTGTAGTTAGCCAATATTTTGAGATGAAGTCCAGTTTAAACCAAAGTACCCAAAGTGATTTGTCTCCATTCAGTTTATCGAGTTAGTTCATCCGTTTATTTAATTGATATTTTAGAATAATAAACCCCCTATTTTTATTGTTTTTGTGTGTTTAGTGTAACCTATAATAAAAAATACCAATTTAATTCACCGTCGTTCCCCTAGTGTTCGACACCTGGTCTTACCACAACTATACTATATCACGATTAGGTATACTGTCTGGTGTGTGTTTTTGTTTGGTGGCGATAAAATCAGTTTTATAAATTTAAAACTTGAGAAATTTATATATATATATATATATATATATATATATATATATATATATATATATATATATATATATATATATATATAAACATCACATTCCATCTTTAGTCAAGAGCTATACATGAAATATCAATAATATCATCAAGAAGACCTTCAAAAAGGAGAAATCTATCAAGACGACTAAGATTACTCCCAGCCCAATCCACCCGAGTAAACTTTGTACCACATAGGGATATCAACAAACTCTCCCTCATTAATAAAATTATTAAATTTTGTAGCTTAAGCATCACAAAACACCGAACCTAATCTTTCATTAGAAGACCTGACCATATTAAAGTCACCAACAACAATAAAAGTACTTTTAGTACGAATCATTACTGAAAGAATATACCTCCAAAGATACGTTACTTTCCAACCTCTTATGGAGCATACACGTTAAAGAGAGTACATTTAATATTCTTTGTAACCCAAAAACCTTCAACAATAACCACATTCTCATTATATTGCACCTGCTCCTTCTTGAAAACAATAGGACCCTAAATAGAAAGGATACCACCTGAATTACCTCTAGTAGTACTACATGCAAACTCAAACATTGAATTTCCCCACATAGATCTTATTTAAAAGATATCCTAGTCGAGACATACATGCTTCTTGTAACCTGATAAAATTCACCATATTTTTATTACACAATTCTTTCACCCAACCATGCTTTTTCAGCGTCTTAGTGCTATAAATGTCGAGGGACAAACAATTCATGTGGACATAATCACTCCCATATCAGCTAATCTTTTTTTAAGATCAACTTTGGCATTTTCAACATCGTATCCGAGCACCTTTCCCCACTCTATAAACGTGCTAACTTCATCACATGAAGCACTCACACCACTAGGAGTTAACTTCTTCAATATCTTAACAGAGTCTATACTCCACGATCGCTTATAACAATTACCCGAATATTGAAAAGAGTCACACCTATCTTGAAATTTGTTACCCCTAAACCCCAGAGGTTTAGAATAAATAGAATCATTTCTATGAGAATTACTATCGGATTGATCATGCTCCCATGCAATAGAATTAAGATCTTCACCAAGTATCTGTTGATGAGCTGGAACCTCCTGATGAACATGAAGGTTTTGACTAGCAATAAAATCCCCCTCATTTTCACGTTCTAGATGATTTTCCACAACAAATTCATTTACGTGCTTCACACCCATTTGTTAATTTCTACCTGATACTAAACTATCCTTTTCATTACCCACTTTTGTTTCCTCATCGCACTGATAGTCATTATCCCCTTCATTATTTTATGAATGGTTATCAAAGAAACTCCATTAAAACATTCAAAACAACCTCTGGAACCACTCTCATCTTCTACAAAACTGCCTTCATCTGCAACATCAGGTTCCCAAGGTGCCTTCTCTTTTACATAAACCTGATACTCTTTTCTTTCAATTACCACACATAGAGATTCTTGAATGAAAACACACTTTCCCTAATGACATGCAGTTGGACTCATCATCATCTGTAAACAACACTGACCCCCAAATATAAGCAATATTCTAAAACACACATGGGTTCCAAGCGCACATAGGTAGTCCAAGAATCTCAAGCCAAACAACTCTATATGAAATAACAAAATCCTTTGTAATAGAAAAAAACTTGCAGAAATATTCTGAATTCTAGCATTGTTAGTAAAACTCTTACATGCTTTCATTAAGTAAAAAGAAATCCACACCTACATACAACCAACATACCTTATTTTAATTGAAGAGAACCCCTATTTAGTGCACAGGTTAATCATATTTGGTATCATGGAAACATGACAAACCTCATCGAGTAAATTTGTTTTAGTATCTGTCATTCCTGTTAAATCTCATCCACCAATCATCACTTTACGCAACTGCTTGGATACAATGTGTGTATTAGTCCCTTCCCCTAAAACAAACTTTGCGTACGATTTCTCTTTCTCATTCCCTCTTTCTCTTTGTAAATTCACCTTCTGTTTTTTATCCTGATGGGTTTTTTCCTACTATAATCTCCTCTTGTCTCTTATATTTTGATATTGATGAAAATACATGGTAATTGCCAAACCATATCTCACATAGTCTCCTTTCCGGTTATTGATTATTCTTGAATTTAATGAAATGGACAAAGCCAAACCTTCTACCCATTCTAGATCTCTTCTGGGTAATATTGACATCAACAACAGTCCCAAGCTTTTCACATATTTTTCATAATTCACTTAGAAGCAAATCACCAGGCAAATTTGTCACGTAAAAAGAAATCGAGATTTTGTTTACTGCATCATGGTGCGACTTATTGAAATAATGGGTTTCCACACCAAGAGGCATGGGAGTTATCACATATATATAATAACTAAAGATACATATAAGTCCCTCAAGTATACAACCATAAAGAAAAGTCTATATAGATATAAAACTAGTCTAATATCCCCCCTCAAGCGAGAGGAGGTAGACCAAGACGAAGCATGCGACGGAACTGCTCAAACTGTGGCCGGGGTAGACTCTTAGTGAAGATATCAGCGAATTGAAGCTTGGTAGGAACAAACATAGTGACCAATTTTCCTGAAGCAACGAGCTCACGAACAAAATGATAGTCAAGATCAATATGCTTAGCACGCTTATGAGCCACCAGATTCTGGGTAAGAAATAACGCACTTTGATTGTCACAGAGAAGCGTGGGGTGATCGGTGGGCAAGGCATGCAGCTCCTGCAATAGATGAGTGATCCAGATGATCTCAGCAGTCGTATTAGCCATGGCTCGATATTTAGATTCACAGCTAGAGCGAGAGATAGTAGGCTGCTTTTTCGCACTCCAGGACACAAGATTACCCCCAGGAATATCGAGTATCCATATGTGGAGCGGCGAGTCTCTAGGCAACAAGCCCAGTCGGCATCAGAGTAGCTAACAAGCTTAATAGTCAGGGGCCGTGAGAAAGTGAGACCAAACGAGAGGGTTCCCTTGACATAGCGAATAAGTCGTTTAACAGCTTGAAAATGAGCAATCGTTGGGGTAGCAAGAAATTGGCTAACTTGATTAACAGCGTAAGAAATATCGGGTCTCGTAATCGTCAAATATTGAAGGGCACCAACCAAGGACCGATAGTGAGTCGGGTCCTCATAAAGAGGGCCACCACTAACAAGGGAGGCGTTGGTAGCAAGAGGAGTAGGCATAGGCTTGGCATTGAGAAGACCGGCGCGTGTGACAATGTTGTGAGCATACTTAGCTTGGCTGAGAAACAAGCCTGTGGGATGATGAGTGGCCTCAAGCCCAAGAAAATAGTTCAAACGCCCAAGATCCTTAATGCGAAACTCGGCGTGTAGTCGAGAAATGAAAGATGACACAACAACATCATCCGAGCCAGTAACAATCAAATCATCAACATACACTAACAGATACATGATACACGAGTCCCGACGAAACACAAAAAGAGAGGGATCCGCACGACTGCAGGAAAAACCATGTTGCACTAAAAACAAGCTGAGGTGATGAAACCATGCACGGGGAGCCTACTTAAGACCATAGATAGCTTTATTGAGCTTGCAAACATAATCAGGATGACGAGCATCCGCAAAGCCTGGAGGTTGATTCATAAAGACAGTGTCACCCAAATGGCCGTGGAGAAAAGCATTATTGACATGAAGTTGAGGCAAATGTCATCCGTTAATAGTCGCAAGAGTGAGAACAATACGAACGGTAGCCGCTTTGACAACGGGACTAAAGGTGTGAGAATAATCAAGTCTCGTCACTTGACTGAACCCTTAAGCGACGAGACGAGCCTTGTGACGCTCTATAGTCCCATCAGCCCGATATTTAGTGCGAAACAACCACCTGCAACCCACAATATTAGTCTGGGAGGTTGTGGAACAAGATTCCATGTCTGATTATGATGAAGAGCCGCCATCTCGGAACACATTGCGTCACGCCATTTAGGATCACGCAACGCAGTGGTATGAGACGAGGGAATGTCAGCAGAAAAAACCTGCGAAAAAAACCATGAGAGGTTAAATGTGCCAAATCAGTACGGTAGCGTGGTTTAAAAATCCCGGCTTTGGCATACGTGGTTATCGGGTGAGAAGGCGGGGGAGGACGAGGGGTCGAAGGTGAAGTAGGCCCGGAACCAGACAACGAGCCAGACTCGGAGATGGTTTCAGCAGCAGGATCAATGGTTGGTTCGAAGTCGGACCCGGAAGGCGACTCGAGTTCGGGACCCAGGGAAGCAATAGTAGGGGACTCATATGGAGGAGATGCAACCGATGGAGCCAGAGAATCGGGCTCCGTACACACAGCGCAAGGAGCAGGGGTGGCGGGTCCTGATAGAGCACATGGAGAAGCCGAGGCTGCATCATCGGGGACGGGATCGGTGGGGAGCTGATCACCAAGGAATGTATGTAAGGGTAAAGACCCAATAGGAGCATTTGTGTGGCTGGCACGAAACGGGAAGCACTCTTCATCAAACCGGGCATGGCGGGTAACAAAAACCAATATGGAAACCGGATCGAGACACAAGTAGCCTTTATATTGAGCGTGATACCCCACAAAAACACAAGGGATGCTCCGCGGAGAAAGTTTATGATACGTATAGTCACGCAAATACGGATAGACGCGACACCCAAAAATGCGAAAATTCTCATAAGATGGCACCCGTCCGAAGAAGACCTCAAATGGAGATTTCATGGACAACACCTTTGTGGGGAGACGATTAATAACATGCACGGCGGAGCTAAAAGCATGAGCCCAATAAGAAACCGGAATGTGAGCATGAAACATCATGGCGAGTCCCGGCTCCACAATGTGACGATGTTTGCATTCAACCTGCCCATTTTGTTGGGGGGGGGGGGGGTATATGGGCATGAGATGCGGTGAAATATATTATGTTTATGCAATAACGCCTTTACTTTGTTATTTAAAAATTCCGTACCCCCGTCACTTTGAAATTTTTTAATTTTGGTAGAGAATTAAGTCTCTACAAAGGCGATAAATAACTCGAAAATGCTAAAAAAAATCCGATTTAGACTTGAGCGGGTAAAGCCATGTAAAGCGAGAGAAATCGTCCATAAAGGTGACATAATATCGGTATGAAGCAACCGAATCAATCGGGGAAGGACCCCAAAGATCACAATGGATCAAATCTAAAACATGGGCGGCTTGTTGGTCATTATTGTCAAAAGGCGATCGATGAGACTTAGCAAGTTGGCAAGGAGAACAAGTAACTGGTTTTGGTAAAATAGAAGAAACAAGCACATGACCAAGTTTATTTAATATAGAAATAACATCAAAAGACACATGTCCTAAACGGGAGTGCCATAATTCAAAAGACGCCTTGGGTCGCTTCTTAGCATAAAACGCACAAGCCACCGACTTATTTGGTAGAACATAAAGCCCCCGATCACAGGTTCCTTGAGCCAAAATTTGTTTCGTTGCCCGATCTTGAATGTAAAACAAAGATTTGGAGAAAATCACATCCACGTTATTATCGTATGTTAACTTGCTAATAGATAATAAATTTTTAGTAAGACGGGGAACCACCAAAACATCCCGCAACCGAATATCATTGGGAAGAGAGGAAGTCCCAATAGCAGCAATGGGAAGAGTATTACCATTACCGAAGTGAACCGAGCCATCACCAACAAAAGGTTCAGGTTTAGCAACCGA
This sequence comes from Lactuca serriola, assembly GCF_051521515.1. Lineage (NCBI taxonomy): Eukaryota > Viridiplantae > Streptophyta > Magnoliopsida > Asterales > Asteraceae > Lactuca > Lactuca serriola. The sequence continues at coordinate 35,371,285 of NC_136411.1, forward strand.
GCCCGAAGAAGAAACCATGTGGTCCGAGGCACCAGAATCAACATACCAATCCGGGCCGGATGGGGTCACACGACAATTTGCAAGGAAAGCTTTTGCTAAATCGGCTTCACTAGGGGCAGACCGAGAGGCAAAGGTCGGAAGTTGTGGACAAGCATTAGCAAAATGACCATTTTGTCGGCATAGTTGGCAGTGGGGTGACCGTCGGCCACGACCACGACCACCGCGAGGACCACCACGACCACCGGAGCCACCACCCCGACCCCGACCAGCAGAGGCAGCGGCAACAACCCCAATGGGAGCTGATTCAGTAGAGAAAGCGACAGCAGGTGTGGAGTTGGCGTGGAGGGATTTCATGAAAAGCTCATGACTTTCGGCTTGAGCAAGGAGGTCTCAAAAAGTTGGAGAGAGACGAGAGGTCCGAATCCCAATGGAGAAAGCTTCAAAATTGCTGCCACGACCACAAAGGAACCAATGATTTTTATCAGATTCGGTAACAGCTTGGCTGATAGCTACCAATTGATCACATATCGCCTTAAATTTCCGTCCATATTCGGAGACGGTGGAGGTTCCTTTAGAGAGAAGTCGTAGTTGATCATGAAGATTTTGTACACGTTCCATGGAAGAGTTGTCGTAGGCGGATTCAAGAGCGGTCCATATAGCACAAGCGGAAGAGAGGCCCACGACCTCAGAAAATGCTTCTTCCGTGAGAGAGGCTTGAAGAATGATGACAGCCCGTTGATCCGCAGCATGCCATTCTACAAAATCAAGGTTCTCAACTTGCTTGTTGTCAACCAGAAGGTGCGAAGAAGGGGCTGCAAAGGAGCCATCAACGTGAGCAAGGAGTTGTTGATAGTTAAGTAGGGGAGTCATTTCGTTCACCCACAAGAGATAATTGTTAGAGGAGAGGCGCATGGTAATGAGGTGAAGGGGAGTGTTCATGGATAGAGTAGCATCAGTGGAGGAGTCAGCCATGGATGAAGCTGTGATGGAGACAAGAAAAAAACTGAAAGATAGGAGAAGAAAGGAGGAGAATGATTGGCTAAGAAGAGGAAGTGAGGGGTTTATGGCTCTGATACCATGAAATAATGGGTTTCCACACCAAGAGGCATGGGAGTTATCGCATATATATAATAACTAAAGATACATATAAGTCCCTCAAGTATACAACAATAAAGAAAAGTCTATACAAATATAAAACTAGTCTAATACTTATACCCTCCACCCCTGGTTTGTTCTCGACTCCAGACTCTATCTAATCAATCTCATGCATGCTCAGTCTTCTTTCTCCGTACCCATCTCCACTTATACCCACCTTAATTATCTTGACATCACAAATAAGTATTCATTCACAGACCTTGAAAAGACAACTCACACCCCACCCTACCCCCCATGACCCTACCAGAACGAACCAGATAGATCACGACGGAAGAATCAGCCGAAAATTCTGAAGTCAACACCGATATTTCAAAAGTCAATGACTGTTGGATTACTCTAACTTTAGTGCAGTTAGTCTTGTTTGTTTTATATTTAATTATACATGTTTCAATATAGGAACTGATTCGTAGACACCAAATTTTTTCCATACACACCAATTTGTGCATTAAAGTATTGTATAGTACAACTCCATAAAGCATAAATTGCTGTGTATGGAGAAAAAGTGTTGTGTACAAATCACTTTTATAATTCACTCCTTCATCATCAAACAATCATTCTAGTCTCACTAATGTTGGGCTGGTGAGCCGAGAAGGCAAGCTTACTGCCTAAAGTTCTTGGACCAGTTGAAGTGGACCTCCTCTACTGATGTTGGGCCGGTGGTTGCTGTCCAAATCATTGATGCTGGATCGAGTAGGGAACAACCCAAGTATGCATCGGCTGTAGAGCAGGAAAGAAGCCATAAGGATGTTGTGATAGGCAAGGAGAAGAGCCATTGTTGGGTGGTTGTTGTTGGTGTTGATTGTTTCTATTGCGGCGATGGTAATTGCTACCACCTCTTCGGATTCGGATTGAAGAACTACCAAGGTGAGATCCCCCCCTCAAGTTAAGTTAGAGGTACCGACATGGAGAAATGAGGGGGACGAAGCATGGTGGTCATGAGACAGCTTGGTGATTCGATGGTTAACAAGGTGGATTTCTTCCACTGAAAGCATAGATCACATCTCTGAGAATGAGGGAAAGGGCTTGGTCAACCGAATGATATTAGCAACACTGTCAAACTTACTAGGAAAGCCATTTAGAGCATGTAGGACCACGTTTCTGTCTTCGAGCAGCTCACCAAGACCTTGCAATAAATCCGTTAATTTCTTCACCTTTTCACAGTATGCGTGCACATATAAATCGCACATGCATATGTTGCGAATCTCAGTTTCTAATTACATAGAGATGCAGTCTTTATTCTCATCGAAGAGGGAATGAATGTTGAGCCATATTTTACGAGCTATAGCTTGAGGAGAATGTGTAGATGTGATAAAGTTTTAAGAAATAGATCCAAACATCCAAAGGATTACCATTGAGTCAACATGCTCCCATTCAGAATCGATTGGGGTTTTGTTGGGAGGGTCGTATGTATCATCAATATGATCTAGGACATCATAGGCGATATAATGGGCCTTAAATAGAGTGCCCCAGAGTTCATAGTTGTATGTCGCCCTGGAATGAAAGAAAAAAAAACTGGTTCACGTAAGAATGTACGTCTTGGTTCACGCAAGAGTGCACGTAGAATACCAAAAGGGTCCATTCCTTGCTCTTGTCTAGTTCTAGGCTTAGACGAAAGAGCTCATTCATAGATTCCATCTTTCTAGCATTTCATGTCCAAGGATGAGAGGAACATAAGACTTTTTGTTGGTGATGTTGTATTCTTTATGTGGCAGTGCTTTGGTGTTGCTGGACTTGCCTCGCATGGTGGAGAGAAGAAGATAAGTGTAGAAAATAATAGAAGAAAAGGAAGGTGAATTGTCGACTGATGAGGAAGTCGACCTATGGAGGGATTGGCAATGCTAGGGTTTTGTTAAGTCTCTGATACCATGTCGAGGAACATAATTTCCCGTATGACAATATGCATTGCACAAAAATATAAATACAAGGTTGCCTTCTTAGGCTAGATACATACAAGATACATATAGAGCTAATGGGCCTAACAATACAATACAAATAATACAACATATAAATGTAGCACACTAACAGAAAGAAGATGTTGTTTCACCGTCTTCCACCTAAAGCTGAGTATCATACAATAATAGTCACTATATGTAAGATTATTTGGTTTATGTTGGTTATTTGTCGATATAAGTGTTACAATCAAAGTGCGATAAAAATTGCTCATAATTCACTTTTTTCATGAAAAGACCAAACATTTTGAAACTTCATGTTATTTCACTCATCACCATTTCCAATGTGGGACAATCACATTGCCTTTTGTGCTACCATCTTTGCAGACAGCTGATATTTTTTTTATTAAGGCACATCCGACTTCATGTTATCTATTACCGTCTAACAAACTCTTAATGATTCTTGTTGTAGCATTATGAGTTTAAAAGATCATGTTAACATAATATTTCATATAGTAATATTTTGCATACTAAGTTTCAAGGACAAAACAATATCTTTAATTTTACCTTCCTTTATTTTTTTTAGAGTTAAACAATGTTTTTTTCAGGTATGTTTTTCATTATAAAAAAAACATCTAATCATAAGGGTTATAACGTACTCTTGGATTAGAGACGTGAGACATTAATTCAAGTTCAATCCACGGTTTATCTAGTGTAAATTCAGTGATGTCCTTCTGAAAAAAACAAATTTCAAAATAAAAGTCGCCCAACTCTGCATCCTAATTTCTTTCTTTTTTTTTTCTTTTTGTTTTGTTTTTTTTTTTTTTTTTTTTTTTTTTTTAAAGTAAAAAGTATCTGCCCCTTAATTACCGACAATATAAGTTATTCATCCAAAAGGCTTTGCCCAACGTATCAAGGTGTATTTGAAATGTGTCGGTTCCAAGTGGTTGATGATTTAAGTTTGTCGTGAACAAATATATTGAATAAACTAACTAAGAGTAGAATTAGAAGGTGTCTCCCGTTAATAAAAAAAATAATAAAAATAAATAAATAAATAAAAGAGAAAAACTATTCAAAATCCAAGTAAAACGATAACATATCCAAACTGCCACGAAGTTAAATCTTCTAATTGGGCTAGAGCTTTTTATGAGGATTGTTGGGCTAGGCCGGAAATGGTCGTTTGGCTTGCTTGATTAGGCTTTCATTGCTATACTCAGTTTCTCACGTTCGTAATTCGTTTATTCAACCCGTTTAGTTTCAAATGCATTATTAGGGTGCATAATGGATGTAAAATAATTGGATCTAAAATATGAGATAATATGTAATGTATAAAAATAAAGTATATGCAGAGAAACATGCAAATCTATTATATTTCTAAACAACATTTTTAAATTTATCTATCTCTGTAATGAGACTTCAATCCTCAACATCAAGAAGAAAGAACAACACCAGATACCGCTTAACTAAAACTTTTGGTATTCGTTTATTTAAAGTAGTGTTTTGATATGTTAATAATCATTTTTTAAATGTTTGAATTAAATAAGATAAAAAATGTTCATTGACTTAATTAAACAATTTGATAGGTTATTTTATTAATTATACTTAATCGAAAATGCTTCTTTTAGGTGGAAATATACTTACTCTTTTTATATTTTACTAGGCGAATTAACGCGCGTTGCGCAAAAGCATCTACATAGTTGAAGTCTTTACAAATATATGTTTTTTTAAAATATAACAATAATGTCGTTGTTAAATTTGATATAATAATTTGTATACTAAGTTGATATAGTATATCGATTATTTTGAATTATATGATAATATATACATTTATTATAACTTCAAAATCTCAATCGTTTTAATGACTTCTACTCGCGAGTTACACATGAATAAAATTGAATATAATATATGATTTGATGTTATTTATAGTTGTTTTTATTGTTAATTAATTTTTAAAATTTATTTGCTTAATGTTTTAAGTTCTATCATTATAATTATTTAAAACATCAAACATTGTTTTTTTGTTATTTTAAAACTAACAATATAATCATTTATATAGAGTTGTTTTTAACTATTTTTATTGTAAGTTATTTTAAGCTACTTATTTGGAAACTTTTAACGATTATAAAAATATATTTAAGAAATATTTTAGTTAAATTGAGATTACAATTTAGTTTTTGCTTTTATCACTATAATTTAACACTTTTAACTATTTACAAAATATTCTTTACTTTTTTAAATGGAACTGAAATTTATATTTGAGTTGACATTGTAATGCGCTGAAAAACCTATATAGTTGAAGTTTTTACAAATTTATATTTTTTTAAATATAACACTAACGGTGTTGTTAAATTTGATATAATAATTCATATATTAATTTGATATAATATATTGATTATTTTGAATTATATGATAATATATATACATCCATTATAACGTTATAATCTCAACCGTTTAAATGAACTTCAACTCGCGAGTTACACATCAATAAATTAAATATTATATATGGTTTAAAATTATTTATAGTTGTTGTTATTGTTAACTATTTTTTTAAAATTTATCTGCTTAATGTTTTAATTTCTATCATTATAATTATTTAAAACATCAAACATTAATTTTTGATTTTAAAGATAACAATATAATCATTTATATAGAGTTATTTTTAACTATTGTTATTATAAGTTATTTTAAGCTACTTATTTGAAAAATTTTAACAATTATAAAAATATATTTAGGAAATATTTTAGTTAAACTGATATTACAATTTAGTTTTTGCATTTATCACTATAATTTATCACTTTTAACTTTTTATAAAATATTATTTGGTTTTTTTAGTGGAACTGAAATTTATATTTAAGTTGATACTGTAATGTTATATTTAAATTAACAATTTAATTATTTTGTCTAAACTGTTCAAAAGTTGTAGTTTTAAACTGATAATGGTTTACATGCAACAACATTTTAAATCTAATTAATTAAGTATAATATGTTAAAATTTAAAGACATAACTTTATAAATAGAAGTAAATATATTATTTTAAAATTGAAATTTAGTCTATTTATGATTACACTTTAGGTTTGATATTTATTTAACCTTATTAACCAACTTACAATCATTATTAGAAAGACACTACCATTTATCACTTTTAACTATTTATAAAATAATCTTTGGGTTGTTTAAGTTAAATAAAATTTATATTTAAGTTGAGCCTATAATGTTATATTTTAATTAATAATTGAAGTATTTTATACAAATTGTTCAAAAAATATACCTTTAAAATGATAATGGTTTACATCCAACAATTTATTAAAACTAATAAATTAAGTATAATGTGTTAAATGTTAAAAAAACATAATTTTATAAGTAGAATTAAAGATATTATTTTAATATTCAAATTTAGTTTATATATGAATACACTTTAGATTTGATATTTATTTAACCTAATTACCAAATTATAATTATTATTATAAGGAAATTGAAAAGTCATGGGAGTTTCAAATGAATGTGGTGAAAGGAAAAAAGAATGGGGGTTTCAAATGCATGAGATTCAAGAAAAAATGTTAGTTTTATAGGTATGTATGATCCTTAATTCTATTTCTCTGTCTATAATTGTAACACCCTAATTTTTACATATAGATTATACAACAAATAATCATTCCAACATCTCCCAAAATCAATTATCAACTTATTTATAGACTAAACTAAAACGGAAAAAAAATAAAATAAAACAAAGTCTTCAACCGAAGAGCTACATGTGTTACGTCTTTGCGGAACTCCTTTGTCATCTTGTTGGTCAGTGCTTCTTCCTAGCCTTCTTACTGCCACTTGATAAATAGTTTTTTGGGTTGCGTACATTTAAAGTTTCTAAATGGGTAGGCATAGGGCCTAGTGAGTTCGTGTTGCACATACATGTCCATAACTTAAAAACAAATAGTTTTATCATATAGTTTCAACAAATCATACAACAAACATATCACCCGATAACATAATTTAGGGAAACGATTAATTATCCAGAGAAATAACCAAATGTTCATTTCCCTTCTCCTTGAGACAACTCATCATCCATTGTACTAAAGTATTTTAAATATCCAAGGAAATAAGTATGATTCTCAATTCTCATCCCCGCCAATCACACACATCCGTCATGTTCACGACGATTAAACGTCCACCCGTTCCCGCTAAACATGTCATCCAAAAACACCCCCAATAGATAACAAATCCAAAATAACATTTGTACGCAACCATACTTAACATAAAACATACTGTCAATAAATAAATAAAAACCACATAATAAGCACATGACAAACATTTTTGTGCGAGCAACCACAGAACATAAAAAAAAACTCACATCGCAACCAAAAAGTCTTAACCGGATGGTGTCACGCTACCCACAGACATGCACCCTACGTTTAACCAACATGTATTTTCTAAGACTATAATCCTACAAACAGCTTATGTGTTCGTGGCATTTAGTTTGATTGAGTATCTACTCTTACCCACCGCTCCCTTGATTGGTGGAGGGTCGTTTGCCGAACGGGTTTGATAGGACACTTAATCCTCATTAATAAGTATAATGAACTATAAAGTAACTAAATACATTTTTAAAAAAATTTCCAATCTTAGTTACTTTTGGAAAAATGTGAAATTGTATGCTAACCTATGAAATTACACATTACACCTTACTGGTCGTTAGTGGAGCGTGTATGGTTAACCGACACATTAATATGGACTAATAATGTTGGTAATGGGTATCTTGTAAATTATCGTTGATTAATGGAGCGTGTGTGACTAAACGACACATAAAAATGAGATGATAAATGACATCAAAAGTACCAAGTTAATTTGCATGGTTATTCACATCTTGTATGTGATCCTTGGTATCCCAGACACAAATAGAAGAGCATAATCGAGATTAAACATGCCATTGAAAAGTTCAATGATTCTCAAAAGATCTAGGAATTTCATTCAAAACTTAATTCGTTACAATTTCGTTTTCGATGGTGAAATTGGTAAATCGTCATTTACCGACCTTTATATAACTTGCAATTAGATTACGACATCCCATTTCTAAGTCGTAAATTATTTAGTTGGATCCTATCATTGATGTTTCATTTGGGTGTTATATTGAGGAATTTTCTTATCTAACTAAAACTTTCCTTACTTTCAGATCTCTACTCCTACCGATGCTTATGGTTCCTCCTCCAATAACAACAACAACTTCTCTCTTTTGAACATTTTGTGCAAAGGTGAAATTAGATGACGCCAACTACAATGATGGGATGCGCAATATCAAGATGGCGCTTCGCTTTGAGGATAAGGAATACGTCCTCGAAAAGCCATTCGATGTGATTGATGAAACGAAGGCCACTCCTGAAGTGATAGCTGCCTATGAAAAACACTACAAGGATGCAACAGAAGTTTCTTGCATCATGGTGGCTACTATGATGCCAGAATTGTAGAGACATTATGATGATTACTGGCCGTATGAGATGAACAAGGACCTTATGGAAAAGTTCCATAAGCGATCTCGTCAAGAAAAGTACGAGGTGGTAAAGTCCCTCATGGCGTGTAAGATGAAAGATGGTGAATCTGTCAGTAACTGGGTTTCAAGAATGCAAAGATACGTATATAGACTCATCAAACTAAATGTGAATTTTGATGAAGAATTGGCAATCAACATTGTGTTGAGCTCCTTGCCAATTTGTTATGATCAGTTCATTTTGACCCATCATTTGAACAACAGTGAAACAACTTTGTCACAATTGCACAACCTCCTAAGAACAGTTGAGGCAGGAATGAAGGGAAAAAATGTTGCCTCCTCACCTGTTGCTGCTCCTGTTTCGACCATTGGTCAAGGGAAGGGGATAAAGAGGAAAGGTGCTCCCAAGCAAAACTGGAAGGGAAGGTCCCAAGTTGGGTCATCTAGTAATGGACCCAAAGGAAAGTCCGGTTCCGCTACTCCCTCTGTTTCCGACCCAAAGGAGACCACTTGCTTTTAGTGCAATGACAAGGGGCATTGGAAACGAAGCTGCCCGAAATACTTGCAAGATATCAAGGTGAAGCCAACCCCGGCAGATATTTACACTATCCTATCTAAAAGCTCATAATATTTTCATTCTTGGGTCCTTGATACATGATGTGGTTTTCACATTTGTTCTGATTTCCAGGGGCTAAGAAGAAGTGATGACGTGGAGCATAGGAGAATGAACTTGATTATGGGCAATAGGGGATCGTCACATATTACCAAAGTTGGAGTTTATACCTTAGTGCTTAGTAATGAATTATGTTTAGATTTAAATAATTGTTGCTAGTCGTAAAAAATGACACGAAACATCATTTCATTTCATGCTTTATGTCAACAAGGTTTTAGACATTCTTTTGATAATGAGAATGGATCTATTTATGCTTATAAAAATGATGTATTTTATTTTGAAGTTTTACATTGTGATGATGTGTATGAAACTATAATTAATAATAAAGCCTAAGGAATGATAAAATAATATTTACATATAATATATGAATGATATTACAAATAATAACTACATTAATAGATATTGGTTAAAAAAATTAAATACAAATAAATAACATTAAAGATTTATAAATTAATATTTCCTAATAGAATCTAAATAAAAGAATCCGAATGAGTTTTAAGGTAAATATATCAATCAATGCTTATTGTATTTAGTTTCATCAATTTAAGTTTGATTTAATAAATTCTAAACAAAATAATCTAGTTGGAGTGAGGATCTGTCTAAATAAAAACTAATATAATATCAAAATTTGGTATATGTATTGAACTTATTAATATAAATAATATAAGAAATTCGTTAAATATTTGTTTCTTGTACCAAGTTTGGCATAACATCGAACATATAAATTGAAGATGTACTTTTCCTTGATGAATGAGATTTAATCATAAGAAATCAATTTAAATTTAAATTTGTAATATATTTAACTCGATTACAATATCAGAATTTTAGTTCCCCTATTTAGTGGCTTTTAAACACATGGAAAAATGTATATCAGGGGAAATTAATATATATCCTAAAAAATCAATTTTCTTTTAATTTCTAACAAACTCATAATAGTTTCAAATCCTATTATTTTATTTCTCTTTTTTAATGGTGTTTAAACAAAAGGAAATTCTATATTAGGAAAATTTTGAGTTTCAAATAACTTATCTCAAATTCCAAATTTAATATATATCTTGATATATTTAAATTTTAAAAATCAAATTAATAGAGAAAATTTAATTATTTCAAATTGGTTAGCATCACTCGTAGGTAATTTTCTTTAACGAATTGGATTTAATCATAGGAAATCAATTTAAATTAAAATTTTTAATAGATTTAAATCGATTATAAATTCTATTATTCTAGTTTCCTTGACGTTTAAATACAATCAAAATGTATATTAAGGAAATTTTGGGTTTCAAATAAGTTATTCTAAATTTTAATTTAATACATATCTTGATTTATGCAATTTTCAAAAGCGAATTAATATTTAAAAATAGTGTATTTCAAATCGGGTACCACGATTTGTAGGTAATTTTCCTTAATAAATGAGATGTAATCCTAAGAAATGAATTTAAATTTAAATTCGCAACAAATTTAAATCGATTACAAACCTCGGAATTTTGGCTCCTATATTTTATGGCATTTAAACATAAGAAAAATGTATATCGGTGAGTTAAAGCTTTAAACTAATGCCCTAGAAAAGGACATGTGGCATATAGTTATATTTATTTTTTAGATAGTATAAAAGTATACATACATACACCCATATATATATATATATATATATATATATATATATATATATATATATATATATATATATATATATATATATATATATATATATATATATATATATATATATCAAAATTGGATTAAAAAAATAAACATTTTATAGCTGTTAGCCAACCGGAGAAGGAGAAAGAGTGCGATTGGGTCTCCCCGTGTGGCAAGGAATCGCATGTAAACCGTATTCAGTGTGTTATGTTTCCTGGTGCGATAAATGTACCAAATCAACAAACTACACGTTGTGGCTCACCCGCACCTTCCTCTTGAAAGGCTTGATGAAATAACGCTTCATGAGCGCTTATATATGGTACCTTATTTCAAAACAACTTTGATGAATAGTTCAACAAACTAACCTTAGTCGGATAGTATTTTGTCAACAAGGTACTCGAGAGTTGGGAATATTTTTCTATTACATCCCTATTTTTTCAGAACCGAAAAAACTATTTTTTATACTTTAAAAACCATATTACTTTTGTTGCAGATAATCTCAATATAATAAAACATTTTGTGGAAACTGTCTTTAAAATATCTTGAGTAAAGATATTGTTTCAAAATACAAAACACCATAAATATGTCATAATCAATACACAACATAAGTTACAGCGTAAAGACCTAACCGTCCTGAACACTATTGTAGGTTGTCTCTTAATTACTCGACATCCTACTCAAGTTCCATCAGCTTTAACCATGTTACGTGTGATGCATATAGTTTGAGTGGGACAGGTTTAGGAAAAACCTGGTGAGACACATATGATCTCCAATCCCATAATATTCTAATGATAGTAAATCATAATCAATAAACCTGTAAAACCAACTGTTACCAACAATATACCATTAAACATAGACATCCATAAGACAATCTACCCTTATCTCGTCGATTCTTACATACTGATCCTTTAACATGGATCCTTAAGATCTAATCTGATGGATCACCATAAGCAATGAGTAGACTATTATGATTTAGGGATTCCTTTGAAGTATAATTCATTACAGGCAACCATGATGGGGGATAAAGTATAAACACCTACAGATATGGACACCCATTATGTTATAAAATACGTTTATGGGTTATAAGTCCACATTAAGCAACATAATTCATGAGACTTGTCTAGATCAGTAAAGTGTTGTTATCTTACTCTAGTAGATAACCGGACATACCTAACCAGTTATATGATACGGACCCACCATTTCTGGCTGTCCAAAAGAGGAAGAAAACTATTGTAGTACTCTGATACCTAGCTCGTACCCTGACATGCAACAGTGTCTTAAAAAAGAGTTCTACTCTCTGTTCCAATCTCATACGCTCCCCTAGTATAAAACTACCCAAAATACAACTTATTGAACTAAACATTCCTTTTAAGTATTAGTTTGTAATTACACATGCCTAATAACCCATAATCCGTCATAAATATAAATTTCATATTTATAAAATATTACCGCAATACCGGGTATAACTAAGCACTTATTTAATTTATTTTGAACTAAGTATATTATATGTGTCTTAGTTTGTAAGTAGACATGACCACTATACCTATAATCAATTTCCAATACAATTCCTAATTTTGGAAAAGACTTATCATAATATAGGTATACATTTAACATAAAGTCCAAACGGTAAGTATTTGGTATACATTTAATCTTCTGAAATAATAATACTTATTTTAAGATAGTTACGTAGTATACCAAAAAATTTGTTTTAACATAAATATAATCTTAATTGGTTCGTACAATGTAAGTATTACCAAATATACATTTAACAAATATTCCAAATAATAAGCATATAATTCACATACAAACTTTCAACTAATATTTAATACTTTTAATAAATACTTGTGTTAAATCATGTTCTTGAAAATAACTATGCACTAACTTGATTGAGGGGGAAGACTTGCGCGAAAATCGGCTCCTTGGCTAACACTTTAGTTTTTCCTTTTAAATTACCTAAATACGAATATTATTAATCCTTAGTAGTCGTTCGTATTTATAAAGTTATATTTAATTGTTACCGGATAGATTTATCAATACTCCCAAAAGAATAACGACTTATAGCTGATAAAGAACGACTAGGTAAGATCATTCCAGGTAGATCCTTCGGGAAAAATATATCATTTGGAAAATACACTTTAAACACCTCACAGATCTAGTCTAGACAATACTGATGTAAGTAGATCGACTAGTAAAACAACTGATATTAATGATAAATCTTATTTATAAGTTCATAATAACGACTACAAACATAAATATAAGTTATACATAAAGAATAGTAAGCATAACTCAACTTACAAGTTCTTTAGCATAAAATTGGAAATTCGCAGGCCGAACTTCGAGGTTGAATGCTTCTTTTTGTCGGTCTTTCTATCGTCACATTGCCTCGTCGTGAATACTTCGAAGCTCAAAAAGCCTAAGTTTTAAATAGAGAAACCTAAAATGTGAATGTGCAAGAAATGACGGAGGCTTGAGTAGTTATTTATAGAGGTCTTGAGGGAGAGCGTGTGACACCCTTTACATAGGCACGTCGTGCCTTAGCGTAGGGAGCAAGGGTTGTTTATGGTGCTGATATGTGGTCGACACAAGTATTTCTCACAATTTAAAAAAAAACATATATCTTACATACGAGCTCCGTTTTTTATGTTCTTTATATTATAGGTTTCGTATCGACGAGTACTACAACTTTTTTAGACATCATCGACTAATTCACATTTTATTTTAATTTTACAGTCGATAAGGAATAAATTATAAAATGGCACTGCAAAACTCATAACTTCTTCATACAAACATTCTTTATATGGATGGTTTCATTTTGATGAGTACTACAACTTTCTTTTAGATTGTTTTGTCTAACGAGTAACCTATCTCTATCTCACTTTTTATGACATACACATTATATCATGTCAAACGCAAAATCTTCAAAAAATCATAATTTCCTCATACGATTATAGCATTCTTTAGACTCACGGCTTCGTAATTACAATTACTACGACTTTTATTTAGATCATTTAACCTAAATACTTTTTTATCAAAAATGTTCTTTTGTTGTTAAACGATAAATTTTATATTAAGGTTTTCTAAAACTATTATATACTCGTAATATTTGTTTACATAACGTCTATACAATAAATAAATATTTGTATAGTTCGTAACACGTACGCAAATTCTTATTTATTCATTAGAAATTATCATATTCGAGGATTGTAGATTTATTCAATAAAATGAAGAATCTCAAGTTTGCAAACATTCCATTTTCATAATTTCATTTGTTTTTTTTGTTGAATTCTGATCGTCTACTCACAGTTACAATAGTGTCAGCATATTTCTTTGATCGGTATTAGTTATTATAAATCTAAATGTGGTTTTTTTGTTAATTTGATATTATTGTTGTTTTTATGTATATAATGCGACTTAAGTGGCTGATCTCTGAAATTGCTTTAAAAATGATTTTGACTTTTTATTTATTTATTTATTTTTTTGCTGATGGTAAAAATGATGATGGAGAGTGTAACAAGCAGAGATAAAGTGATTCTTCCAACAATATACAACATGTATAACCTTTTATCTTGTAGAGGTAAGAAATACAAAAAACTATCTTTTCCATCACATTGCATTCTGGCATCGCTAATACCATTGACACCGGGAACCATCGAATGCCAACCACCATCCACCGTTGGAAACAATTGAACCATCACCTTATTCAGCGGATCACATTTTCTACGATGTTGATTGATTTTGGCAGGACTTCTGGACTACTGTTCGATTGTGATTTTTGAATTGACGTTTTTTTTTTCTTGTTTAATTGATGTATATGATAAGAGTTTCATTAATTTGGGCATTATTTTTTCTTGTTAATATTTAAATGGATAATTTTTTTTATCATAATGAAAGAGTTGAATCTTTATTCGCTGTGTTATTATGCTTTATTAATTCATAACTTCGATTGTCATCGAAATAAAATTGAACATTTCGTAGTTTGGTACGACTATAGTCTTTTATAGTCATATATATATATATATATATATATATATATATATATATATATATATATATATATATATATATATATATATATATAAGTTTAACGTAAAGAAGTATATACAATGCAATATATTGTATTTCCAGACAAACAACACCATCCCATACTTCCAAAGCTAGACCACAACCCTAACATTGTTGCATCAACCTAACGAGACATCCCTACACCCCGCTAAGGCCCCCACTTGGAGGGGTATTTTGTAAGCAACATGTAACTAAGAAACTATCACCCAAAATCGTGCTCAAAGGTCGTCTGGCACGTTTACCCCTCGTCGTAATACATCTCCAAGTGGGGGCCTTAGTCTAGTGTGGGGATTCCTCGTTAGGTCGCTACGACAACGCCAGGGTTGTGCTCAAGCTTCGAAAGTATGGGATGGTGCTGTTTTTCTAGAAATACAATCATGATAGGCTTTCTAATCCTTTTTTGAAGTGCGACTGGTGCCAACAACGCAGACAACATTGGTTGTGTCGACGATTGGGAAAACACAGGCATTAAAGTGGCATGTATTTCATTTTGTGAGACTAATATGGTATGCCTGTCTATCCTAGTTAGACATTCTTTTTATGATACTAATATGGTATGCGTGTGATACTAATACTCTTTCATACATAGCCATAGTGAAAGATTGTATTACATAGCAATGGTGGAAGATTGTATGTGGTGAGTACGATCAGCCATGTGTTATCAGGATTACACATATTACTAAATGGATTATGGCCATTAGTTGCAAATCCTAAGCATATGTTTCAGGGTTACCTAAAAAATTTAGGGTGATTTTTTGTCACACCCCCAAACCAAGGATGGCGGAAACGTCCGGGGGTGGAGGACTTCATGTATAAATTCATAACAACAATTGCAATAGTGATCAAACTAACACAACCAACATAAATATAATTGAAAAAGTTACACCATAGTATGCGATTACATGTTTCCAAATCAGTTACACTATGTTGACAAAAATGAAATGTGTGACGCCTTACGTCCCATCCTCAAAAGCACTTGGTTACCTGTTTATTGATTTCATGAGAATACAAGTAGTTTTGAAAGAGTGTCAATAATTAAGTTGGTGAGTAGTCTTAAAAGTCAAGACCGAAGTGTACAAGTATTTTACCATACTTAAAGAAATTTATGCAAGTTTAAATCGAAATAAACTCGTTAAATTTAGAAGTAAAACCCGTAAATCTTATGTTTTGTTAATACCACATGTGAGTTATTATAACCATACTATGACTCAAACGGCCTCGTAATATGACGTTCTTCAGGCGTCGCAAGTTAAATGACACTTGTCACCCCAGACCTGCCGGTCTAGCTGTTGCATGCAGCTCAAGTGTGGGTTTGTCAGACCCAATATAGATCTATACACAACTACCACGTTCTATCTACAAGAGACTCTGGTTATAATTTACAGGACTTTTGATTTCATTACTTGGATGTAACGCGAAGCGAATGTCTCACAAATTTATTCATTAACAGATTTACGTGAACTGAAAACCTTAGGTAAAGAGTTTGAAATGTAATGAAACATAAACTATACCTATTATAGTTTATTATAATCGTTTATAATGTAAAAGCAACATAAACTATACTTTCATAGTTTATCAAATGTTTGTATACAATGGATGTAAACTTTGTTTATAACAATTAATTAATTACCATACTTATGAAGGTAAAAATCCATTTGTTTTCTAATGTATGTCAATACACCAAGACAAAATGACATATAATGTAAAAACATATATTCACATAATGATACACACCTTGCTCAACAAGTTACAAGGTGCAAATGAAATTGATAGCATTTTTCTAGTGTTAACATTTCTATTACTGTTCTTAGAAAATTTATAGAAAAATCATCAAAGGTCCAAATCAAAATCTGTAAATTCTGAGAGTTTGGAAAATGAGTCTAGTTTGTTCATAAATTTTATTATGATTTTTAGTGACCTCCAACCTATGTGAAAAAGTCCATAATCACAGACCGGTCTGGATTTGTTCTTGAAATGATAGGCAGTTTTGTAAAAATCACCATAAATTGTAGAAAAATCGTATGGAGATGTGCAAGTAGTCATTTTAAAGTTATAAACCTGAACTATTTTCACCTAATACAGTTTTGAAAACTAAAATGTTTAAGTTGACCAAAACAGTCCATTAATGGAGTTCAACTTTTCTGATGAAAGCTGTTGGATGAGTTTAGTTGTGTTCTTGGTGTTTTAACTTGTATTCCCCCCCTCCCCCCTTAAAACTTAAGAAAAACGTGAAAAGATA
The DNA here is from genome assembly GCF_051521515.1 of Lactuca serriola. Taxonomy (NCBI): domain Eukaryota; kingdom Viridiplantae; phylum Streptophyta; class Magnoliopsida; order Asterales; family Asteraceae; genus Lactuca; species Lactuca serriola. The sequence goes on from NC_136411.1 coordinate 35,388,420, forward strand.
GGGTTATGAACTCACCTTGTGTGTTCTTAGTGGATGGATGTTGAAGAAAAGAAGTGTTCTACTCAAGAACACTAAGAAGATGCCTTGAAGGTTCGAAGATATAACATGAATGTGATGATGTTTGTGTAAGATATCTATGATTTGAGTAGAAGGAAGTGAAATAATCTTGTGGAGGATGATAATAATTACCAAAAGTAGAAGAAAATCTTGGAGATTGGCATTGAATCTCGAAATTTAGAGAGAAAGATGTTTGTCTTTTGGAGGAAAAATGAGAGAAATGAGAGAAATGTGAGGAGAGGGGAGGGTTTTCTAGCCCTTGACCAAGTGTGTGGCTGTAAAATGGTGGGAAAAGTACTATGGAATGACTAGGTATGGTGGAAGGACAAGAGTTGGTCATGGAGTGGGCATGGGGTGGTTACTTGTGTCATACACTAAAGCAAAGTCAACACTCCACCAATAATATCCCACCCACTCTTCTTGGATAAGGATTATGCCTCAAAATGTGATTAATTATGAAATAAGGGGTTTTATATGTTAAAATATGATTTTGGGTGAAAATACCACGTTAGAATAATCAAAAACGGGCTTAAAACGCAAAACTAGTCGAAAACCGGGTGAATTTGGCCTATCTGCGAGACTTCTCAGTATTGGGCCGAAGTTCAGTCCTACTGCTGCTGGACCCGAAGGTGAAGGTGGTCAGGAGCGAAATGGGGTGAAGGCGCAGAAGAGAAGGTTCGGTCCGAAGGCTAGAGGTGAAGCTCGGTTCGGTCCCTGGTGCGAGGTTCGGGTTCGATTTTGATCACTTCAGGTTCAGTCCTCATGGTTTCGGTTCTTCAGCAGTTCGGTCCCTATAGGGACCTTCAGTTCTAAGCACCTTCGGTCCAAGAGGGTTCGCTCCCCAAGGGGTGGTTTCGGTTCCGTTAGGCTGTTTTACCCATTTTAACCCCGTTTTAAGCGATTTTTGACCCGGTTAAGGGTCAGGATGACCCGAATGATTACAAAAAGTTAAAGTAACTTTTGAGAGAGATTTGGGAGAGATTTTTAATAGAGAGAGATAGAGTGAAAAAGATTGGGAGAGGCTAATTTTGTGACATTTTTGAGTGTTTGGGTTCACAACGCAAGGTCCGTAAACCCCGTTAAGCCATGTTTAAGGATCTTACTGATGGGTTTTATACAAACAATCCTATGTGTGCATGCAACCCTAGATTTAGATCTCCATTTTTCACTATTAGATACACAACATTATGAACACATGAAGAACCCTAGCAAGCATCTAGGTATTTTCGAAATCTTGATAGAAGAATGAATCACATACTTCTTGTTGTTATATTGTAATAACAACTCAAATCTTCAATCTCCTTGTCTATGAAAGCAAGTACCACAAGTGTAGTACCTCTAATGGATCATAAACACCAAAAGCAAATGGAGAGGCAAGATAGAGAGAGGGGGGGGGAGGCAGAAATCGGATCTAGGTCTTTTAGGGATCAAGTGGCCGATTTCCCTTAGCCAAGGGGTCCTTATATAGGGTAGAGATTAGGGTTTCAGTCCTTATCCTTATCTGATTGCTTGTTCACCAAGCAGCCCATAAGATAAGTCTAGAATCCTTATCTTGGACGAATTCTAAGGCCCTATCACCTTGAATTCGTCCACTCTATCCATGGGGCATCCATTTGCCCTAATTTGCAACTATCATATAATTGCAATTTAGCCCCTCTAGTTTAATTAATTACTTTTGATCACAAAATTAAATCTTAATTAATTATTGACCAATATTAATTAAACAAATATGATTTCTCCTTTAATATATTATTCTTGTAATATATTAATAAATCACAATAACCTCTTTCTCTATTATTTCTCCAGTCAAGTTTCTCTGGTGAAGGCAACCCAAAAGGACCATACACAACCGGGTCAAGTACTTACCAAATATGGTTACGGGCTTAGACACTAATCCAACACTTACACACTCCCGATGAGTATGCAATATTGTTTTATCACTTTGGTTCATTACTTACCATAGTTTTAGGTTAAGGAAATCTAGATATACGAACTTTTCAATTGATGATTTCTCATTAGAATAGTGAGTTGTACAGTAATTACATAACGTAAACCCTAGTATACAAGGGTTAACTGAGTTGACCGGTTTGACTTGTTGACTTTGTTTGACTTTGACTTGACCAGAATTTGATGGTTGTCACATTTTTATCAAATTTGTTCCATGAAGATCCATCAATGGGTTGACTTATCATACTCTCGGTACTGTTACAAATAATAACTTATTTTCTTGTGTGCCTTAAACAGTACAAACATCAAAATCATGGGGTTATAAGAAATTATCATAACACCTTATGAGCTACCTTATTACCTTTTGTATTTTGTTCGAACAATTGAATCTCTTTTCAAACAGGACAATTCTGCAACGACTTCTGTTCATTCCATAAGAGAAAGTAGTCATTTCTGCACATGTGTATCGACTCATAACAAAAACCAACTTTGTTAATTTATTTGTTGTTATATTATGTGAAGGGGCCCTATTTCCTTTCAGAACTGCATATTTCAAAAACTCGAGAAGTTGATCGAATGAAATATCAATTCATTTGTTGTTCACCTTGATATGCATCGGCTTTGCTAAAAATCCAGTAGAAGAAAACCAACTACAACCATGATATAACTCTAATTTGACTTCCTTTAACGGCTTATGAAATCCATCATCGACATTGCCACCCTCTATATCCAAGTTCCCTTTGTCATGATTGGCATCATTTTCCCTCAACCCCCTATAACATCATCCATCTTGTTACCTTGCACAACATCTTATACAACTGAATGAATGGTATTCTCACCGTGGTACTTCCATTTAATATATCATTGACTGAAACCATTTTGATGTGTATGAAATTTCATTATTGTTACTTCTATAAATTTATTGGTTTCGCATTTCCTACAAGGACATCTAATTTGACCTGTTGATATGTGCATAATTAGTTAATTATTTAGTACATATTCTTAATCATTTTTAATTAATTATGTGAATAATGTGGACAAAAGGTACTTAAAATGTTTTGAATTTTGTTTTCAGTCTAGAAGATATGCTTGGAGGTAAAAGGAAGCAAGGAGAAGCAATTGAAGATCAAAGAATGAAAATAAGAGACAAAAGACCATTTACTCGGCGAGTAGACGGCTTTACTCGGCGAGTACACATGAATGTTTCAGAAGATAGCTACGATTCCTGATCCAAGACGGATAACTATACACCTACTCGGCGAGTAGGACATATATACTCGCCGAGTACCCCCTGTTTTGAGATATCTATAAAAATCGAACCTTTATCCGAATGGAGGAGATTCCCAACGATTTTTGAAGGTCAAGCTGCGATTAAGAGCCCAAAAGGACGCTGAGGAACCCTAAGCTTCAATCTTTTGAAGAATTCAAGCAATTAGGTTAATCCTACCACTTAGATTCAAGAATTAAATATGTTTGATCTAGAAAACCTTGTTTTTATGTTTGTTTCTACTGCAACTATGAACTAATTTCGTTTTTGTTTCTGTTTGGGGAATACCAAGGAACTCTTATGGTTTAACTATTAGTTTTTGTTTGACTGTTTATTGGTGATTTATTAAATTAAGTTTGTTAAAGAACCTTATGCATTAATCACTACTATTTTCTGTTAATTGGAAGACAATTAGGCTGCATGAACATCTCTTAGTTGTTAACCTCATATGTCTATGTGAACACTAAACCATATGCTTAGAAGTAATGATTATGAAACTAAGATTAATAAGACAATAGGAAGATTAATGTTTGAGCTTGTTTGAGAAACCATCAAACAAGAGGTTAATTGAATTAATAACTTAATTGACCATTACAAATCTTATTTAATCCAAACCATTAATCTAGGGAATTAATTAGTTTAAACACTTGATCACCGCTTAAATTAGTTAATTGTCTAAGGGTTAGGAGTAATGAACATGAACCTAACCATTATAATTGGTAACCAATAGCAATCAATCTATCATAAATACAAATAACCATAGGAGTGAATTGGTTGAACCTAAATAGAAACATCTTTATCAAACTTGGTGAATAGTTGTTGCTTTAGTTATTTAGTTAATTTAGTGTGCCTAAGTTTCTAGTCTTGCAAAACTAGAAGAAAACCCCTTTTACTTTTATTAGTTGTTTAGTTAAAATTAGTTATTAGTTTAATTTTCCGTTCCCTGAGTTCGACACCTTACTTACTAATCTATACCACTAAAAGACAGGTTCACTGCCTTTGTGTGTTAAATTTATTAATTAAAAGTAGGGATAAAACAAGTGCATTTTACACACATCACCTGTACTGTCAACATGTGCTTTGGATCTCTCGATAAAAGATTCGAGTCCTTACTTGAACGCGGTTGAGTTATGATTTCCAATAGTGGTCTAGTTTTTATCAATAGACATGATGCAACTAAAACATAATTTATGATTTAGGGTTTACTCTATGAGAACTAAGAATCGAATGGAATATTTATATGAGTAGAGTAAACTAAAAATCGATGATTCTAAAAGCATATCTAAAAACACGCAAAAATCGAACAACATACAGAGTATTCATAAGGGTAGGCTTATTAACCGAATTTTTGAATACCTTATCTTATATGTGAATGTGTATTACATGATTGGTCATTTAAGAAAATTTGACAACATTTCCCTTAGCTCCCATATATATATATATATATATATATATATATATATATATATATATATATATATATATATATATATATATATAACATATACTCGATTAACAAAGAGAAAATGATAACTGAATATTTCTTAAACAAGCGATCATGTAATATGCATTCACATGTTAAATGAGATAAATTATGCAAAAAAGCAAACCCAAACATAAGGATGGTCTGATATAAATTTTTAAATCAATTTTAGGCGAGTATTTTTAGGCTCATGATGATTAAATGAAGATGTATAATCTAAAAATTGGTGATTCACCGTACTTTTATATTTTTGTGAACTATAGTATCCTATTTTTGTTTTTATATTGTAGAATTGTACTTTATATATGATGTTGTTTTTTATTTTCTTTGAGTAAACCAAAAAACTGTGACATTGTTGCAATGGCTTCAAACACTATCCCATTTAGTTTTATTTTTCTTAGTAATTTCATATTTTTTGTGAGTAACAGCATCATAGTTTTTTTCTATCATAACATTGTACTTTAAGTAATTAAATTATTGTTTTTGTGATTTTATCTATTATATTATAGCATTTTACTTTAGATATTATGTTGTTTTGTATATAAATATATCGTTACGATTTAGGGCTTATTTAATTAAGTTATCACAATCTAATTAAGTCAATACAATCCCTAGACACATCATCCCATTGCAACATCCGAAAAATACCAAAAAAAATTCATTTCTAAATTATCAAATACATACAACCATTTGTTCCAAAAACCAATTAGAGTAAAATGTATCTTTCAAACATTAGAGTAAAGCAATAATAGTTGGTACGAAAAAACCATCAGCCGATGTTGTGCAATCAAGCCAGACCCTTCCTTTTGGGAATAGATGTACCTGAAAATGTTTAAACCACAAAACCATAAGCACAAAGCATAACGAGTTCCCCAAAATACCACATACCATACATACATTTTCGTGGGCTACTCTCATGGTCTTACATACAAGTGTCATGGGCTACCCCTATGGTCTTTTCTTGCCACACTAGGAACCAAATCCTGGTCTTACGTAAAAGTGCCAAGAGCCACCTCCTGGTCTTTCAGAAAAACTTCACATAGACAACTAGCATCCTATATATAACTGTCGGGGCAAAACCCTGGTCTTGCATATAATTTCCCGAAGCCACCACCTTGTCTTTCATATATATGTCAGGGGCCACCACCTGGCCTTCCATGCAGCTATCACAAAGACAACTAGCATCCTACATAGTATAGTGAGAAGACTCACCTTTTCGATGAAATCAATAGCTAACATCTCTTACGACCAACGAACGCGTGCTAAACACCTCATACTAAAACCACACAAGGTAAGACCTTAGTCTACCTTCTAAAACTAGAAATTTAACCAGTAGTCAACCCATACCAAAAGTAAACGTTCAAGGTCAAAGTCAATAGTCAACGTCACCAATAGATAACTCTCACGTCATGACCAGCCTATGGTTATGTTGTGAGAATGCACTCAGCCTGATTCCAAACTCGATCACGCTCCAACTGAGCTAACTCGGTTACAGACAACTCAATCAGCAAACACCACGACATGCACCCTCCTTAGTCACGTAGTGAACACATCAGGATAAAATAGTAAAGGAGTCCTCCATCATCATGTTGTGGCACTCTCCATGCCACGTCGTGACCATCGGTCGGGGAACCATCTTTATGGATTGAGTCGTTAATCCATTAAGCCTTCACTCCAACTTTTCAAAAAGCTTCTAAGGCCTCTAAAGGCTCGTAAAAATGTTGACTTTATGGACATGTATGACCCATGCCTATCCTTTACCCAAACTAGGTCAAAAAGTAAGAATATGGCCTAAAACTCATGTAAAGCTCCCAAAACTTAACCACATTCTATATTTGAAAGATATAAGGCTTAAGGGACCTTGATGAGCCATAAATTTTAAAACTTTATCTCATTCCAACAAAAAAACTCCTCTTATAGACTAAAACATACAAAGAAAGTTAGATCTACAAGGAAGAGATCATAAAGGTAGAAGCTTTAAGTCTTACAAATGCTCCAAAGAATGATTCCAAGAGTAGAGTAGAGTGGCTTGCTTAATCTTTGTTCAAAAACCTTCTTCTTATCCTTCAAAGTATACCAAGAGTACCACAGTGAGAAAAAAACTCTTAAAAGGAGGTTAAGTTTCGTGATAGAGGGTTAAAGACTAAAGAGGGTGCCCTAATCCTTGGGGCATGAAGCTTAAGTACGAGAGAAACCGTAAAGATATGGGCTTGGGCCATAACAGCCATTGCCACGTCGTGAGCATACTCATGTTATGCCGTGACACTCTTGTAGATTCTCATCTTTATCACGTCACGTTGTCACATCCATATGGTCATGTCGTGACACATGTTTTTTTTTCTAAAAACCATGCCTTTGACTCGTTTATGCCCTACACTGATCCAATTTGGAAGACAGGTGTTACACCCATACTATTAAATAACAATCCAAAAAGATCATAGCATTAAATTTATTAAGTCCTTAACAATTCAGTGTCAACAAAACACATATTTTGGCTAATCTAATTAACTCATTAAAATTCCTATACATATCATAACACAAATGCATTAAGTCCTTAACACTTAAGTCAAACAAAAAACACATTTAGGGATTATCTAACTAACTCATTACAATTCCTGCACATATCATAACATCAAACACTACATTGCCCACATGTACTAAGTCCTTAACAGAAAAGTCACAAAGAAAAACATTAGGGCTTATCTAGTTAAGCAAATATGATCCTTAGACACATCATATCATCAAACACATCATAAAAAATCTAGCAAATCAGAAAATTCATAAATACAAAAAAAAATCAATAAAAATCAGAAAATGGTGATTGTATACCTTAATGAAATATATTTATGGTGGTGGTGGTGGTGGTGGTGTTGTTGTGGAGCAGCTGGAGAAGGAGTTTGGTGGTAGTGGTGGTTGGGGTGTTCTGTCGACAACATGGGAATTAGGAAAAACAGTTAAATAGAGAAAAAAGGCAGAGATATGTCTTGCCATGAAAGAAATGTGATTTGGTGGTTTTGTCAAAGCCAAGGTCCTTCAAAGCTGGGGTCGTGTTTCATCGCGGGAATAAAGACAGAGAAGATTGTTTAGTGGTGTGTTCATCACTAGAAAAAAGAGCGAATGCGGATATCATGATTCTGTTTATTAGCAATGACACCATTAACGTTTTCCTTCTCAATAACGACAACAACCTTAGTACTAAAAATTACGACATGCTTTAGCGATCACGAATTTATTAGGGACACTAAAAAAATGGAGGGAAGAGTTCCCGTTCTTTTTCTTTTTCTGGTAAGCATTAGCGGCGACAGTGAGTAACCACTATTAAGGTCGTCACTACTATTAAACCATGAACGAGTCACATATCAAACCTTTAGATTGAGGGAAATAATGGACGACTCAAATTGGATTTGAAGGAAGTAGACGGATCAGGGACTTCTAGCAATAACGACATCAACTTTAAACACTACACGAAGAACGTTTGTCTTGGTGTTGCAGCTAAAGCAAGCGCTCCAACTACGACTTATTCCTATAGTGTGAGTGACAAATGATATAATGACGTGATTATGTATCATATCACTCCTAACATTAGAAATATTTCAAGTCAGAAAACATCAAACAAGAAATTGGATTCAAAAAGAACGGTAAAATGTATTTTTTTTCGAAGGCAAAAATGTTTTTTTTATTCAAAAAAATATTATTTTGTTTTTTTTTTTGAAAAAAAAACTGTTTAAAAGATTAAATTTTTTGATAAACCTGCTAATATATATATATATATATATATATATATATATATATATATATATATATATATATATATATATATATATATATATATATATATATATAACAAAAGGTTTTTCTAAGAAAGAAAATAAAAATTAGCATTTAATTTGAAAAACCTAATATATATATATATATATATATATATATATATATATATATATATATATATATATATATATATATGTGTGTGTGTGTGTGTGTGTGTGTGTGTAAGAAAAATCAATAGAAATACATAGAAAAAAATATTTTGAGATATCTGATATTTGTTTTTTTTTTTTTTTTTTAACTTTATAGCGCTAAAAATTGAAATTTATATACCATATCATTGAAAAAAATTGAATATTTTTTTTATAAAAAAAGAATTCTTATTTTTTCAATGACTTTGATTTAAAAGTTATGTTTTTTAGGTTTGTAAAGGCAAAAAAATAGATTATATATTTCAGAGTATTTTTATTTATGTATTTTTAGGGTTTCTAAGGTATTTTTTAGGTTTATATATTTTCTATTAATTCTCCCTGCCTCTGTCTCTCTCTCTCTCTCTCTCTCTATATATATATATATATATATATATATATATATATATATATATATATATATATATATATATATATATATATACAGAGAGAGAGAGAGAGAGAGAGAGTTAAGTTTATGTGAAAATGCCTAATTTTGTGTGACCGTGAGATACAATCTTAGTCACTAATTTTGTAGATAAAAAAACATTTTTAAAATGTAAAATAATTGAAAATTTTCGATAATTTTTTTAAATATTATTGTCGTTATTTATATTTTCCATAAAAAAATTATTGTTTTTTTATAGATTCTATTACTTTATTAGAATATTCTAGTAGAATATTAGATTATTTTACATATTTGACAAATTTAGTAGAATACTAAAATATTATAACATTATAAAAAAACATTAGAATATTTATAATGCAATATTCTATTAGTTAGAATATTTCACGTACTTTTGAAAAAAACAGTAATTTTTATTTATTTATTTGTTTATTTTATTTATTTATTTTATATATTTTTTATTTTTTTTAGGTAAATAAAATGACGAAAATAATAATTAAAAAAAAATTTCGGGTATTTCGTTTTATTTTTCATTTTAAAATTATTTTTAGATTACGTCTTACGGTTTCATAAAATTAGCATTGTCTCAAATGAACCTAATATATATATATATATATATATATATATATATATATATATATATATATATATATATATATATATATATATATATATATATTTTATGATATTAAGCTTCTTATTTTTATAAAGTTGGTTCTTTCATTATTATGTTACATTTATCATGTGTAAAGTGAAATCAATTTTATTATATTGAATTTCAGATATGAAAGTTGTTTCGATCATTATATCATTACATTTTTCATATGTAATTATTAACTCAAATTTATGTATTGAATTTCATATACGTTTTCACAGTAAAAATCTTCACATACATACATACCATATAGTTCAATAGAGGTTCTTTCATTATTTTATATTTTATAGAATTCTATTAATTTTTCCTATAACGACAAAGTTTGATGAAACCTATTTAATTTGTTTTTTTAAATTAAAATAACTATTATTATTATTAAAGAGTTTATGTTCATTAACACATTAACACCTCATTTAACACTTTTATTGAACTCTTCGTTATAGATTTATTATGGGTTTATAAATACTTTAAAATTTTATATGAAACAAATTAAAGAAGTAATTTTTAAATTGAAAATGCTTCAATGAAAAACAATAAGGAACTCAAACCTATTTAACTTAAAAGTTAAAATATTTATGACTTTATTTCCATCCACATATGCACCACCAAACCCTTCCTCTCCCGTAATGTGTACAGATCACACTCATCCAATGTCTCTCTCACCGCAACATCCCCTTGTCATAGTTTTTATTATATACAAATTTTGTTTTTTGCTTTTAGTTCGACCATCATGCGTCTAATTTTTTTAAAAGTTTGATTATCTAACTAGTTAAAATTAGGTATAGTCTGTGTGTTTTTGATGTAAATTGCATCCATTTAAAGCCAATAGCGAATCTAGACTAAAAAATCACTTGGTTCCCAAATTAAGTGAAGTCAATAAAAAAAATTCAACAAAACTTGTGTGGGGTTGGGTCGGATCGGGTTGCGTACCTTAAAAAAACTGGACCAATCAATTCAACCTGTTAAAACCGATTAGACACCACCAAATAAAATTTTTAACAAAACGATTGAAATATAAACGAAAAAAACAGTACGTTGTTAATGAAAAACTAGTTGATTGTTAGTCCATTGATAAAACGGTGAACGGAAAGTGAGAGTTTTTAGCATGTGGACTTCTTTTTATTACAACAATTTATTGATATTTTGAAAGTGCCGATTAAGAGTAATTAATTTTTTGTTATCAATCCAACAATTTAAAATAACAAATTGACCCTAATAACTTATTATTTTTCTTTTAAAATGATTTTTAAGACATTTTATTAAAAAAACAAATTCAAGGTAAATTCAAGGTAGATCCTTCATTTTTTCTAAAATAATTCATAATTTTTCTTCGATATATATTATAAATGAAATTGAAAATTTAAATAGTTCTAAGACCTATCTTTAGACATATTAGATACACCCTTGTTTAAAGTTGAATTCCTTGGTATATTTATAACTGGGTGACCTATTTAAACCGATATCAATGAAAATGATTGCTATAGTTATTAATGATCCGTACATATATAAATCAAACGAGAAGAAGAAAACAATGCATATAAGATTGTGGTCTGAATTACACGATCTGTTTTCACGTGATACATGAAGAGGCATTGCAGATTCACCTTTAGTTTCTTCATAAATGCATGCAAAAACCCATAGCATCATGTTTTTCTGTGCCATGGTTCATTGCGAATGCAGGAAGGCACTAGTCGCTCTCATACAACACAAACATAACCCCTTGAATACACCTTTTCTTACATTTTACTTTTTGTTTTTTTTTTTTTAATTTTTTTATGTTTATATATATATATATATATATATATATATATATATATATATATATATATATATATATATATATATATATATATATATATATATAAGGTTAGGTTATTTTGTTTTCACTCTCTATTGTGTGCATGTATGACTGATTCTGGACCAATCATTTTAGTTATTTTAAAAAAGTAATTAATGCATATTACATGTTGAAGATATAATAGGTATTAATTATATCTTTATCATTTAATAAGCATTAATTACTTTTTTTTAAAATAACTAAAATGATTGGTCCAGAATCAATCATACAGGCACACAATAGATAGTGAAAACATTTGAACCTAACTCTCTCTCTCTCTCTCTCTCTCTATATATATATATATATATATATATATATATATATATATATATATATATATATATATATATATATAAAAGGAGGGTTCAATAGAGAACCAATATGTGTGAAAGAACCAAGGAACCTATTAAGATAGTTGTATCAAAAAATAAACACCCATTGGATTTGAGTTGTAAGAGTATAAAAAACAATAGTGTGCAATTGATTATAACCAAACACAGAACTTAAGGGGGCATTTTCGTCAACCTAAAACTTATCAACTCTCACGGCGAATGAATTAACGACGTTAGTTCACTTGTATCACATATCAGTGAAATCAATTTTACCCTTTCATTGAAAGCGATCTTTTACTTCACCGAAGAACATCGCTTTCAAACGCATCGTCGGCGACGATTCAGTCAATATCCACAGTCAATCTTGCCGAAAAGTTTGTAAAAATGAATCTAGAAGGTATATTTGACTGCTATTCATTTCCGATTATCTCGTTTAATGCATTTTAAACATTAAATTTTCCGATTGTTAAATTTCAAAACTAAAAATCTAAACTATATGTTACATTATGTATTCGATGAATCTGTGAATATGATTTTATTAACAAAATCGTTTTAGAATGATTAGTGAATCTAACTCGAATATGAATTTATTAACTAAATCGAAACCCTAATTTCATGAGCTTTTGTGAATTTGTATAATTACTAAAAACCTAATGATTTAAATTTCTTCAAATCGATACAGAAATCATGAATATCTAAATTACAAACCGTAATTTCCTAAAACTTTATGAATCTAAGTGGTTTATGAGTTTATTCATTTAACTGAAAAACTAATTTCACATTTTGAATTCACAATGTGCTTTGTGATTTACATTTGATTATTTCAAAAAAAAATTCAATGTTTCTGAGTATTACATTTTATGACAATTCACAAAGTGAATCATTTTTACATATCAATTTAACATATCATTGATTCAAATTATGAATTTACAACGTGCTTTATCATTTACATTTGTTTTTTTCATCTTGTGCAAATTCACATTGTGCATCTTTGTTTAGTTGATATTGTATCTCTTATTGTGTTTCTCATTGTAAATTTATAAAGTGTTGCATTGGTAATGATTTGATTCACACTGAATTCACAATGTGAATAAATGTTATGTTAAATTCATCTATAATCCTGATTCACATTATGAATTATATGAATAAATCATAACTTTCATACCATGAAACTGATGTTTGAATTAATTTGTTAATCAAAAACAGGAAATGAAAAAAATATTAACGAAAAAAGGATAATAAGAAAAGAATGAAATTGACAAGAAATCTAAAAGATGTTCTACCTTCAACTACAAGTGAAAAAAATTCAAGATATTCAAGATAAAAAATGGTTAGAACATTCACATTCAGATTAAAATAACTAATTATCTAATCATATACTACACACTTATTATAAAAAACTAATTCACAATGTGAATCTTTGATATAACACATATCCTCATAGATTCACTATGTGAATCTCTTAAAAAATTTGCAAGTTGATTACCACTTTCGCTTGTTTTCACCATGCACACAATACATGAAAAAATTCACCATGTGTATGTGTATATCAATTGGTGAACCTCAAACTATTTTGGTATGAAATGTAGAGATTCACATTGTGAATCTTCGATGTACACTTAAGTTCTCAAAGATTTACAACATGAATCTCTTAAAGAATTTTCTGCAAGTTGATTGCCACTTTCGCTTGTTTTCACTATGCACACAATACGTGAAAAGATTCACCATGTGTTTGTGTACATCACTTGGTGAACCTCAAGCTGTTTTGGTATGAAATGTAGAGATTCACAATGTGAATCTTCGATGTATATCTCATATTCACACAGATTCACAATGTGAATCTCTTAAAAAAATTTGCAAGTTAATTAACACTTTTGTTTGTTTTCACTATGCACAAAATAATTGAAAAGATTCACCATGTGTATGTGTACATCAGTTGGAGAACCTCAAACTTTTTTGGCATGAAATGCATAAATTCACAATGTGAATCTTTGATGTAACTCATAGCCTCACATATTCACAATGTGAATCTCTTAAAAAAAATTTGCAAGTTGATTACCACTTTCGCTTGTTTTCACTATACACACAATACGTGAAAAGATTCACCATGCGTATGTGTACATCACTTGGTGAACCTCTTTTGGTATGAAATGCATAAATTCATAATGTGAATCTTCGATGTATATCTCACATTCACACAGATTCACAATGTGAATCTCTTAAAAAAATGCAAGTTGATTAACACTTTTGTTTGTTTTCACTATGCACAAAATAAGTGAAAAAAATCACCATGTGTATGTGTACATCACTTGGTGAACCTCAAACTGTTTTGGTATGAAATGCATAAATTCACAATATGAATCTTTGATGTATATCTCACATTCACACAAATTCACAATGTGAATCTCTTAAAAAAATTTGCAAGTTGATTACCATTTTTCGCTTGTTTTCACTATGCACACAATACGTGAAAAGATTCGTCATGTGTATGTGTACATCACTTGGGAAACCTCTTGTGGTATGAAATGCATAAATTCATATTGTGAATCTTCGATGTATATCTCATATTCACACAGATTCAGAATGTAAATCTCTTTAAAAAAAATTGCATGTTGATTAACACTTTTGTTTGTTTTCACTATGCACAAAATAAATAAAAATATTCACCATGTGTACGTGTACGTACATCACTTGTTAAACCTCAAACTGTTTTTGGTATGAAATGCATAAATTCACAATGTGAATCTTCGATGTAACTCATAGCCTCACAGATTCACAATGTAAATTTCTAAAAAGTTTTTGCAATTTGATCATCACATATTGAATTTTATATTTTTCGACATGTATTTCATAATATTACTTATATTTTTTACATTGACATTAAAAATTTCACATTGTGTAGTTGAATGTTCAAAAAAATATACCAAAAACACCGCAAGGAAAACCATGGTGGAAATTGTTAATAAATTAAGAAAAAATGAAGATGAAAAGACTCGTGATGAAAACGTTGAAAAAGAAAAAAAAAACTTTAGAAGGTGATAAGATTCAAAAAAGCAAGCAAAAAAATTGATGAAGCAAGATGAATATGTTTTGAAGACAATTGAAAAGAAAACAACACAAGGTTAGTATTTATAAAATTATAATTTACTTTAATATATAAAATTAGTTATCATTAATTTTATTTTTTTAAAACTGAACAAAAATCAGACAGAGTCCAAGATTTCAAAAAACAAAAACGAAAAAGTCGATGAAGCAAGACAAATATGTTTTCAAGACACTTGAAAAGAAGACAACTCATTGTTAGTATTTATAAAATTATAATTGAATTTGATATTATAAAATTAATTCTCATTAATTTTTTTAAAACATTAACAGAAATCAGAGAGTGTCCAAGACTTAAAATGATTGAATACAAAAAAGATGTGACTCTTATTCACATGTTTAATTTAAAAAGTTATAAACAAAGTCACATGTTTATTTTATATATTATATTATATTTTGCAAAACAAATTCACATGTGAATTTGTTGTAATGTTAGTTATTTTATAGTATATATGTTATAGTATGAGAAGCTTACAAAAATTATTGACTAACAGGAAAAAGAAAAACAAAAACAAATGAAGCAGAGATAAAAATTAAGATTCTAAAGACAAAGACTCTAGAAGTAGTCAAAGAAAAAAAAGGCAAAAGTGTCAATAAATCCAAATGAAACAATATCTTTGAGAACAAGCATGAGCCCAAAGAAGTTTTATGATATCGTTAAATCTTTAAACAAAGAACAGAAAAAAGTGGTTAAAGAAATGGGATTGGGATCTTTGCAGAGAATTGGAACCAATGGAATTTCTGGAAAATTGGCATGCTTTGTTGTGAATTCATTCAGTCCATCAGATATGAAAATGCATCTACCTAATGCACAGATAAACATAATACCAGCTCTTGTTCATGATTTGCTTGGAATTCCTCTAGGTGGAAAATATATATATATAACACTCATCAATGTGAAGGAAAAGAATTAATGGATTGGAAGCAACAGTATAATTTCAAGGCGATGAGACCATCGGATGTTGAAGAGAGAACTAAAGAATCGTTAGATTAAGGGATTATTTTCAGAACAAACTTTATATTACTATTTTTTAATACCATCTGTGAATAGTGTAGCATCTGGTTCCTGGTACGTAAAAATTTATCTAAGTATTTTACATTTTAGCCTTGGACTCGACGAGTTGTAGGCCCGACTCGCTGAGTAGAGACGGGTTTGGGGTCACGTTTAAGTTGGCGACTCGGCGAGTCCACATTCTGGACTCGGCGAGTCCCCGCTATCTGATGAAACCCTAAATTTCAAGGGTTTGCACCCTATTTAAAACAACCTTATGCGCCCCAACCTCGTCCCTTCACCCTCAGAGCTCCCAACATCGTTCAAACCCTTATTCCTTGTGAGATTGAAGTACTTTGGTGTGTTTCTTGAAGATTTTGAGAAGAAAGAAGAGTAGATCAAGAAAAGAAGAAGGAGGCCAGGCATCCTTGTGCTATCTCAGTGATTTCCTTGAGGTATAACTCGGTTTCCCTCTGTTGTCATGCTTATAGTCCCTTATAGCTCCATGAAAGTCCTTCTTGAGCCTTTCCCCAAGCTTGAATGTGTATTAGGGTTTGTAATAAGTTGCTTAGCCTCTAGATCTAGGCATGATTGAGCTCCAGGAGCTTGGATCTACTGCCTTTATGGAGCCATATTGCATGAAAGCCCTAGATCTACCCTTTTAGTGCATTTTGAGCCCTAATACCTTCTTTGGTGATTATTTACACCTAAAGTTGGAAACTTTACGTGTTATTCATGCCCTAGAAACTCAAATCTATGAATGGCATGAACTGGATTCAAGCAAAATCGAGTATATAGTATTTTCATGTGACAGACTCGGCGAGTCGTTCATCGGACTCAGTGAGTCGAGTCGCGAGTCCCTGAGTTTTCCCCATTTGCCGTGTTTGCGAAGTGGAGTAATGAGTCATGGGGTGTGACTCAGTGAGTCGGAAGCCAGACTCACCCATGAAGGAACTCGGCGAGTCAATGCTCTGACTCGGCGAGTTCAAGGAAATCTTCTTGCCTCAAGAACAGACTCGGCGAGTTGTTCATACAACTCGGCGAGTTGTTCATACAACTCGGCGAGTCTCAGCGTAGCATGTTCTTCGGATGAAGATGAACTCGGCGAGTAGGATGAAGGACTTTTGGCCTTTGGTTTAGAAGGAAAGCTCGTTGAGTCAATGCCTAACTCGACGAGTAGAGACGGGTTTATGGTCAGACAAAGGGATAGGAACTCAGCGAGTTGGCAAGCCAACTCGGCGAGTCGGGTCAACTGGCAGTTGACTTTGACTTTGACTTTGACTCTTGGCTTGATTAGGGGTAAATGGTCATGTTACCATAAGGTCTATTAGCAGTATTTGACTGAGTGTTTTTTGGGGATTATAGCCGGAGGATTTTCGGGGCAGTAGCAACAGCAGACAGTCAGTTCCCACGCAGATCAGCAGCTACTTTGAGGTGAGTTACCTTCCAGTAGCGGTGGGTCTACGGCCACAATGCCGGCCCACCAGTAGGAGTTGTATGATAGATGATTGTCTCTGTGATACTCATATAAGGTTGCTACTACCTGTAATACGTTTATGTGCTAGTATGATATGATTATGTGCTATGTGTTATGTGGTAGTAGTAGGGGGTGAAATAGTCCCCAGTATCCGGTCGAGAGGACCGAAGGGGTAGGTCGGGCACCCAGATATGCCTGGCAGTATCCGGTCGTAAGGACCGAAGGGGTAGGTCGGGCACCCAGATATGCCTGGAAGTATCCGGTTGTAAGGACCGAAGGGGTAGGTCGGGCACCTAGATATGCCCGACAGTATTCGGTCGTAAGGACCGAAGGGGAGACCAGCACCCAGATATGCTAGTCAGTATCCGGTCGAGAGGACCAAAAGGGTAGGTTGGGCACCCAGATATGCCCGACGATATATGTATGTTATGTGATTATTTGGTATGTGGTATAGTGGGGGAACTCACTAAGCTTCGTGCTTACAGTTTTCAGTTTTGGTTTCAGGTACCTCTTCTTCAAAGGGGAAGGAGCTGGCGCGGTAGCGGTACATCACACTCGTGCTTTATTTTCCGCATTATGAGATCTTCCTGGGGATTTGTACTCTGAAACTTTTATGTTTTATAAAAATGTTTTCCAGACATGCAATATCTTTTGTGAAATGATATGATCATTGAACGTTTTATTCCTAATGTTTTGCTAAGTACATGTTTTAAAAATGAAATTTTTGGCTCGTATTTTTGGGATGTTACAAGTTGGTATCAGATCCCTGGTTTGAGGGATTCGGACACACCTTTGGGGGTGACTGAACTCAAATCGAGGGATTAAAAGATTTTAATGAAGAAAATATTTTCTGAAAAGCTAAGTAAAGAGTTTTAAAAAGGAACGAAGTGTGTGATGTGCGCGACCGGCTGAGCTCAAGTAAGTATTCCCCAAAGTACCCATACAAGCTTATGTTATGTTTATCAGTTTTAGTAGAACAACATGTTAGAATAGGAATAAGGATCTAGGAGTGATTCCTTATGTGCTTTCTTTATGTGTTTCAGTGTATGAAAATTGCATGCTAGATTTGAGTAGACAGCAGTAGGATATCCTGTTTAGGTTATGCCTGATAGTATGAGTTTGGCACTGTATGCTAGTTCAGTTTTTCTCTATGAGATCATATTTGCTTGAGATTGTTCCCTTTTGTCTGAATGCTGCTTGCTTTGTGCTTTGTGGGATTTTGAGTGATGGGAGTTAGCCATTAGGTGAATACGTCATGTCACATGAGATCAGGGTTGAATAATCTTAGAGTGATGGATTTGGCCTTATCGCGCAGCTCTCGTTTGAGTCTAACCGTTATAGGGACGAATCTGTTACTCGAAGGATTATCTGAGCCTCATCACATGTGATGGTGTTCAGGTAATGGCTAACTGGCATCCCAAGGAGGCCTTCAACAGCTGAGGACCGGGTCGAGTGGAGTTAGAGATTTTCCTAGGGCAAGACTAGGATGAGTATAACGGTGATCAGCGGTAGTGACAGGGACCTGGTGGACTCAAGGCAGTCCTTGGAGAAGGTACGGATAGATGTGGAAGGTAGTATGGGCCCGTACTAATGAAAGCAGAGGATCCGTACCCGAACCGAGGAAGGCCAAGATAAGACCAGGAAACTTGTAGTAGGTGTGATTCCTCCAGAGGTATCAGTCTCGCTAACGGTTATTATTTATGTATTTCAGAATGGTGGTACTACGCTCGAGGCCAGCAGTTGGCAGTACAGGAGAGGGATCGGGTTCTGGATCAGGTTCTGAGCCAGTAGATGAGGGGCTACGCGATTTCATCGCGTCAAAGATCACCAGAGGCATCCTTGAGTCGACCCCCATTATCTTCGGGTCGATCAAGGAAGGGATATTGGAGTTGATGGAGGATCGCCTCAGGGCATTCAGGAGCGACATGACGTCTGGCCAGTCGGGATCTCGCACACTGTCCTTCAAGGACTTCCGGGGCAGTGGTGCGCCGGATTTTCACGGGGCGAAGGACCCCATAGCTGCCAGACGATGGATTGCAGACATTGAGTATGCACATATGATTAGCTTCTGCCCTGAGGGGTCGAAGGTGAGGTTCGTAGCAGGTTGTTTACGAGATTGAGCTAGGGATTGGTGGGAGTCCGTGGGTGACTCGTTGGGAGCCTCGGCTGTTGAGGCTATGACTTGGTAGAACTTCGCGACCAGGTTCAGGGCAGAGTTCGCGCCGGCTGTCGAGCTTCAGAAGCTGGCCAGGGAGTTCTTGGATATGAGACAGACGACGGAGACTGTGGCGGAGATCACCGCCAAGTTCTGGGAGAGGGCGTTGCTGGTGCCCCAGTACGTGGGTGATGAGGATATGAGGAGGACCCGCTATCATGACATGCTACGAGCTGATATTCGGGAGCATGTCAGTTTTTCAACTTGCCCTACCCTGGACTCTATGATTGCCAGGGCAAGGGAGAGGGAGATAGATCTGGAGCACATCCGGAAGAGGAAGGCGGAAGAGGGGCATGTTATGGGGGCTTCGGGGAAGAAGCCCAAGGGATTGGATGCGGGGCTGAAAGGCCAATAGGGGCGAGGCCGCTGTAAGAAATGCGGCAGGGCGCACGAGGGAGCGTGCAAGATGGGATCGTCAGGCTGCTATAAGTGCGGCAAGTCAGGGCACTTCAGCCGAGATTGTACCGCCCCTGCACCTGTGATGCAGACGTCTGAGTTTCTGTGTTTCCATTGCAACCAGAGGGGCCACAAGAAGGCCAATTGCCCCCAGTTGACAACATCATCGCCGGTTAAGGCGCCAGCTCCAGCTACCCTGCGGATTACAGATGGCCGACAGGGCAAGACAGAGGCTCCAGTGGTGAGGAGCCGGGCGTTTCAGCTGACTGCAGAGGAGGCACGCGCCGCACCTGATGTGGTGACGGGTATGATTCTTTCCCTCTATTTTATTTTTATGATGTTGTGTTATTGATATGTGCCCTGTGTTTATGCGTTAGGATCGTTCCATGTGAACGGTATCCCAGTTCAGGTGTTGTTTGACTCGGGTGTCACCCGGTCATTTGTTTCCCTTGCGCTTAGCAAGAGGTTTACTGAGTCTTCGGGCATGTTGGATTGCCCTTTAGAGGTAGAGATTGCCGATGATCGATCGGTACGAGCATCAACAGTGTTCAGGGATTGTGTTCTGAGGTTATTTGAGGAGCGCTATTTGGTGGATTTGGTTCCTATCCCGTTGCGGGGGAACAAGGTGATTATAGGCATGGATTGGTTGATCCCTAATGGGGCGGTGATAGACTGCGCACAACATCTAGTGCGGATCAGGACCTCGAGTGGGGGAGAGTTGGTGATCCACGACGAGAGGCCACAGCGTGGACCTACAGTATGTTCAGCAGCGAGAGCTAGGCGCTACCTTCAGCAGGGTTGCGCGGGATATGTCGCGTATGTTATGGATACCCGGGAGACGGGTAAAGCGACGGTGAGCGAGGTTCCAATGGTGCGAGACTACACTGATGTTTTCCCGGAGGAGCTTCCTGGAATACCTCCGGAGCGTCAGGTAGAGTTCAGAATCGACCTAGTTCCTGGTGCGGCTACGATAGCCAAGGCACCCTATCGGTTGGCTCCTCCCGAGATGCAGGAGTTGTCTACGCAGCTGCAGGAGCTGCTAGACAAGGGATTTATTCGACCGAGTAGTTCACCCTGGGGAGCCCCGATCCTATTTGTAAAGAAGAAGGACGGGTCGCACCGGATGTGTATAGATTACCGGGAGCTGAATAAGGTAATGGTGAAGAACCGTTACCCACTCCCGAGGATTGATGACCTCTTTGATCAGTTGCAGGGAGCATATTGGTTCTCCAAGATCGCTTTGCGTTCAGGTTATCATCAGATGAGGGTCAGATAGGAGGATGTACAGAAGACCGCGTTTCGGACGCGCTATGGCCATTATGAGTTCGTGGTGATGTCGTTTGGGCTCACCAATGCTCCTGCCGCGTTCATGGACCTCATGAACCGCGTGTGTAGACCGATGCTGGATCGGTTTGTGATAGTTTTCATTGATGATATCTTGGTTTATTCCAAGACGCAGGAGGAGCATGAGGAGCATCTGAGAGAGGTTTTGGAGACCTTGAGGAGGGAGAGCTTGTACGCCAAGTTCTACAAATGTGAGTTTTGGTTGCGCAAGGTGCAGTTTCTTGGGCACCTCGTCAACTAGAACGAGATTTCAGTAGACCCGACCAAGGTGGAGGCCGTGATGAGATGGGAGGTTCCGAAGTCTCCATCCGAGATTCGGAGTTATCTAGGATTAGCAGGTTATTATCGGAGATTCATTCAGGATTTCTCCAAGATAGCCGTACCCCTGACACGGTTGACTAGGAAAGTCGTGGTCTTTCGATGGGGGCCTGAGCAGCAGGCAACGTTCGAGATTCTGAGGCAGAGACTGTGCGAGGCGCCAATCTTAGCCCTGCCCGAGGGCGTAGAGGATTTTGTGGTATACTGTGATGCGTCTATCTCGGGCTTAGGCGCAGTATTGATGCAGAGGGGACATGTCTTTGCCTATGCCTCGAGGCAGCTGAAGCCTCACGAGGCGAACTGCCCGAAGCATGATTTAGAGTTGGGGGCGGTGGTTTTCGCCCTCAAGATATGGCGGCATTACCACTACGGGGTTCGATGTACCATTTTCATGGACCACAAAAGTTTGAGGTACCTCATGGATCAGCCGAATTTGAACATGAGGCAACGTCGGTGGCTGGACGTGGTGAAGGATTATGATTGCGAGATCCTTTATCACCCGGGGAAGGCCAATGTGGTGGCTGATGCGCTTAGCCACAAGGCGGCGCCGATCAGGGATATTTGCATGAGGATGACTGTGGTGACTCCCCTGTTAGAGCAGATTCGGGAAGCTCAACAGGAGGCTATGAAGGAGGAACATCGGAAGAGTGAGCGAATAGTGGGTCAAGTCACCTCCTTAGATTATGATAGCCGAGGGTTATTGACATTACACCGTAGGGTGTGGGTGCCGTATCATGGAGGCGTGCGCCAGATCTTGATGGAGGAGGTGCACAAATCCCGATTCTCTATTCATCCAGGGGAGACGAAGATGTATCGGGATCTTCGCCTAGACTATTGGTGGCCCTGCATGAAGCGGGATGTGGCGTGGTACGTCGAGCGGTGTTTGACCTGCAGGAAGGTCAAGGCCGAGCATCAGAGACCGCACGGCAAGATGCAGCCGTTGGATATCCTGTTGTGGAAATGGGAGGATATTACGATGGATTTTATCACAAAGCTTCCACGGACGGCGCGAGGAGTAGATTCGATTTGGGTCATCGTGGATCGGTTGACCAAGAGCGCCCATTTTATTCCGATTCAGGAGAGTATCTCGGCTGAAAAGTTGGCCGATATCTATATCAGGGAGATAGTGGCGCGGAACGGGGTACCAGTGTCAGTGATATCAGATCGAGATGTGCGGTTCACTTCCAGGTTTTGGAAGAAGTTTCATGATGAGTTGGGCACTCGTCTGCATTCTAGCACCGCCTTTCACCTGCAGACGGATGGTCAGAGTGAGCGGACCATCCAGACTTTGGAGGATATGTTGCGGGCATGCGTGCTAGACTTCGGTGGTAGCTGGGATACCTATCTTCCCTTGGTTGAGTTCTCGTACAACAATAGCTACCACGCGAGCATTGACCGTCCTCCATTCGAGATGTTGTACGGTCGGAGGTGCAGGACCCCGATATGTTGGGGTGAAGTTGGCTAGAGGGTCATGGGGAGCACCGAGGTGGTGCTCAAGATGACCGAGAGAATCCAGCAGGTTCGAAGCAGGCTTCAGACTGCGCAGAGTCGGCAGAAAAGTTATGCCGACAAGCGTCGATCAGACCTGGAGTTTCAGGTCGGGGATATGGTTCTCCTGAAAGTGTCTCCTTGGAAAGGCGTCATTCAATTTAGGAAGCGGGGCAAGTTGGGCCCGAGATACATTGGTCCGTTCAGGGTGGTAGCCCGGGTGGGCAAGGTGGCATATAGGCTGGATCTGCCAGCCGAGCTCAGTCAGATCCACAACACCTTCCATGTCTCCCAGCTGCGGAAGTGCCTAGTGGATGATTCAACGGTGGTGCCGCTAGAGGATATACAGGTTGATGACGGCCTGAATTACATTGAGCGCCCAGTCCCAATCCTCGACCGGAAGTCGAAGGATCTAAGGAAAAAGAGGGTGGAATTAGTAAAGGTGCAATGGCAGCACCGAAAGGGTTCAGAATGGACTTGGGAGCCGGTGGAAGAAATGATGGAGCATTACCCCGAGCTATTTCAGGATCGAGCAGCAGACTTCGAGGACGAAGTCTAAAATAAGTGGGGGAGATTTGTAGCACCTAGTTCCTGGTACGTAAAAATTTATCTAAGTATTTTACATTTTAGCATTGGACTCGGCGAGTTGTAGGCCCGACTCGCCGAGTAGAAACGAGTTTGGGGGCACGTTTAAGTTGACGACTCGGCGAGTCCCCGCTGTCTGATGAAACCCTAAATTTCAAGGGTTTGGACCCTATTTAAACCAACCTTATGCGCCCCAACCTCACCCCCTTCACCCTCAGAGCTCCCAACATCGTTCAAACCCTTATTCCTTGTGAGATTGAAGTACTTTGGCGTGTTTCTTGAAGATTTTGAGAAGAAAGAAGAGTAGATCAAGAAGAGAAGAAGGAGGCCAGGCATCCTTGTGCTATCTCAATGATTTCCTTGAGGTATAACTCGGTTTCCCTCTATTGTCATGCTTATAGTCCCTTATAGCTCCATGAAAGTCCTTCTTGAGCCTTTCCCCAAGCTTGAATGTGTATTAGGGTTTGTAATAAGTTGCTTAGCCTCTAGATCTAGGCATGATTGAGCTCCAGGAGCTTGGATCTACTGCCTTTATGGAGCCATATTGCATGAAAGCCCTAGATCTACCCTTTTAGTGCATTTTGAGCCCTAATACCTTCTTTGGTGATTATTTACACGTAAAGTTGGAAACTTTACGTGTTATTCATGCCCTAGAAACCCAAATCTATGAATGGCATGAACTGGATTCAAGCAAAATCGAGTATATAGTATTTTCATGTGACAGACTCGGCGAGTCGTTCATCAGACTCAGTGAGTCGAGTCGCGAGTCCCCGAGTTTTCCCCATTTGCCGTGTTTGCGAAGTGGAGTAATGAGTCATGGGGTGTGACTCAGTGAGTCGGAAGCCAGACTCACCCATGAAGGAACTCGGCGAGTCAATGCCCTGACTCGGCGAGTTCAAGGAAATCTTCTTGCCTCAAGAACAGACTCGGCGAGTTGTTCATACAACTCGGCGAGTCTCAGCGTAGCATGTTCTTCGGATGAAGATGAACTCGGCGAGTTGTTCATACAACTTGGCGAGTAGGATGAAGGACTTTTGGCCTTTGGTTTAGAAGGAAAGCTCGTCGAGTCAATGCCTAGCGCGATGAGTAGAGACGGGTTTATGGTCAGACAAAGGGATAGGAACTCAGCGAGTTGGCAAGCCAACTCGGCGAGTCGGGTCAACTGGCAGTTGAGTTTGACTTTGACTTTGATTCTTGGCTTGATTAGGGGTAAATGGTCATGTTACCCTAAGGTCTATTAGCAGTATTTGACTGAGTGTTTTGTGGGGATTATAGCCGGAGGATTTCCGGGGCAGCAGCAACAGCAGACAGTCAGTTCCCATGCAGATCAGCAGCTACTTTGAGGTGAGTTACCTTCCAGTAGCGGTGGGTCTACGGCCATAATGCCGGCCCACCAGTAGGAGTTGTATGATAGATGATTGTCTCTGTGATACTCATCTAAGGTTGCTACTACCTGTAATATGTTTATGTGCTAGTATGCTATGATTATGTGCTATGTGTTATGTGGTAGTATTAAGGGGTGAAATAGTCCCCAGTATCCGGTCGAGAGGATTGAAGGGGTAGGTCGGGCACCCAGATATGCCTGGCAGTATCCGGTCGTAAGGACCGAAGGGGTAGGTCGGGCACCCATATATGCCTGGCAGTATCCGATCGTAAGGACCGAAGGGGTAGGCCGGGCACTCAGATATGCCTGGCAATATCCGGTCGTAAGGACCGAAGGGGAGACCAGTATCCAGATATGCTAGTCGGTATCCGGTCGAGAGGGCCGAAGGGGTAGGTCGGGCACCCAGATATGCCCGACAGTATATGTATGTTATGTGATTATTTGGTATGTGGTACAGTGGGGGAACTCACTAAGCTTTGTGCTTACAGTTTTCAGTTTTGGTTTCAGGTACCTCTTCTTCGAAGGGGAAGGAGCTGGCGTGGAAGCGGTACATCACACACGTGCTTTGTTTTCCGCATTATGAGATCTTCATGGGGATTTGTACTCTGACACTTTTATGTTTTATAAAAATGTTTTCCAGACATGCAATATCTTTTGTGAAATGATATGATCGTTGAACGTTTTATTCCTAATGTTTTGCTAAGTACATGTTTTAAAAATGAAATTTTTGGCTCGTATTTTTGGGATGTTACAAATAGAATAAGCCTAGAACTTGTAAAACACAGTATTGCAACATTTTTTTAGGCAAAACACCTATAAGAGAAATTGATTGGTGTGGTTTTATAACCAATTGCTTGAAAATGTCAAAGATGACGTGGGATGAAACCGATAGAGGAAACTACTATTGTGGGCCACTTCTTGTATTATTGGTAAGGAAAATTCTTATAATTAACACTTTATTTATATTATTATAAGAAAACTAATTAATCATAATTTTGTTTACATAAACAACTAGCTTATTTGGAGTTTATGAGAAATGATAAGAATGAAAAAAGACAAATACATGCACTACATTTTTGGGATTATGACATGATGGTGAAAAGGGAAAAAGCTGAGTTAAAGAGTGGTGACTTTGGAATGGAATGACGATGTTATAGAGAATGATGAAGAATCCGACACCGATAAAAATGAAGATATGAAACTCGATGTAAGTTAATAATCTATGTAATAAAAAAAATTATGAAGTTTTATTACATATATATGTTATAAAATTGTAGTTAAGATGAAATTCATAAAGTGATTCACATTGTGAATATAAAAGTGTATTTTATTACTTTTTCTATAATAAATTCACATAGTGAATATGTCGTTTATTAAAATGTATTAAAAGTGTGATACCTCATCAATGCATTCATATTGTGAAACTGTAATTTATTATAAAAAAATAGTTAAAAAAATTCATTATTATTGACATTTTTTATTTCATTTTGCAGGAATTGGTATTCAAAGCGAAAAAGAATTATAAAAAACTAATGAATGATAAAATGAAGTTTGGAAAGTTAATTGAGTTTTCAACAACAAAATTCATAGAAAACGATGAGTCGAAAGATATGAAGAAAGTCTTTGAACAAAAATTCATTTATAAAAGTCAAAATGAAGATGATGCAAAAAATGACAAGAATGAAGATGAAGAATAAAGCGATGAGAATTTAAATGAACATGAAATAAAGAATCAACCAATCATGGTAACACTAGGAAATTTGTACAATGATCCAATAGTACATGAGATTGTTGATTCTATTCTATGTATTTCAAATTTTGATGATTATGATGATATTGACAATGTAAAAATCTTTAGGGAACAAAAAAACAGTAATAGATGATAAAAAAAAAAAAAAAAAAAATACTAGAAAATCATCAATGCCTGGTTTTTCACTTGGACTTGGTCTTGGTCTAACATAAGAGTTTTAGGAAGGAGATGAAAGCATTGAAGATGAACACGAGAAGAAAGAAAGAAAAGATGAAAAACTTGATGAAGAAGAAAGTTATGATTCAAAAGAAACAAAATGTGACAATAATAACTTGGGAATTGAAGATGATCAAGAGGGAAAAAGAAAAGTAGGAAAAATATTAAAAAAACCATCACTGAAGGTATCTTCTCCTTATAATAAAAGAGTGGTTTGTGCATCGAAATTTGCAGATCCAAATGAAGTAAAAGTATCAGATAGAATTTTTTCTAGAATTGGTAATAGCAGGTAATAATTCATGTTATCTTTTCTTTAAATACAATAATATATAAATACAAATATAAATTAATTTTCTATTAACTGGTTTTTTGTTTTATTTGATTACAAATTAAGTGAGAAGGTATTTCAAACTAAGAGAGGTTATGTGCTTGGAAGAGGAATGATTGAAATCATGCAGGCAGGATTATGGATACATACACATGTCATTGATGCTTGGACTAATGTTTTGAACTATGAAGAAAAGCTTAAATCAAATTCTGCAGTGAATCGGTATTTCTTTGATACATCAATGGTGGTAAGTTAATTAAAAAATATATATCATGATAATGTTGATAATATAATAAATAAAATTTTCAATCGTTATGAATAAATAATAAAATTCACGTAGTGAATCCTATTATAATTCACAGTGTGAATAATTTTAAATTTAAAATTTACCTTATTGTGAATTTAACAATTTACTCTTTAAAGTTTGATGTATATTTAAATTTTTTTGCAGAGACAGTTCATATTTGACAAGAATATTCCTTTCATTGATAGATATGATAAATTTGAGTCAAATATCAAAGATGCAATGAAAAAGGACAAAGAACTTCTAACATTTGAAAAAGTTCACTTGGTAATAAATTGTTCTTTTTGTTGAATATATTACATGTTTTAAACAAAGTTTAACAATTTAAAATATTAAACAAGTGTGTTTCCCGGTTCATCAAAAAAATCATTTTTACATAATCTGCATAAACTTAGAGGAACCAACGGTTGATGTCATTGACAATAGGAATTCAGTTGCAAAGTTTTCTAGAGCTTATCGTGATGCACCTAATGAATTGGTAAGAATAGTAAACTTACATTCTAAATATAAGTATTAATAGACTAATAATTTGAATAAAATAATAATTATAGAAAATGACAATTTCTTTTTTGCAGAAAATACTTTTTAGTAGGTACTTGATGAGGGTCAATCACAAATCAGCTTTAATTTTGGAGGGTGTTGAACCAGAAAGGGTGAACATGAATTGGCCCATGAGGGATAATCATGTTGACTGTGGAGTTTTTTGCATGCGTCATATGGAGATATATATGGGATATAAAACAATAAATTGGACATGTGGGTTGCCAAAAAGAATGAAAACAACAACAGAGTGTGTTAAACGATTTACACATTAAGTATTTGAAAAAGATTCTATCGAGTGACGCAAACACATACAGGTCAAAAATCATTGCACAAACAACTAAGTTTGCAAAAACGATTAATGAAGAAACACAAGGTTTTCTCAACAAGGGATGGGAAAAAAGGGAGAAAGGATATAGTACTTCAAGGTTTGAAAAAAGAAGTGTAAAACCTAAAACTTAGTTTCTATTCATAATTGGTATAAGTTCAAATGCACTTTAATTTCTTTAAGAACATATACGTGCTTGTTATGTTACAATTTGATGTGAGTTTCTATATCAAATATAATGAACTTTACTAATACTTAAAAGATGTTTATATTTTCATGTATGTTATACAATTACATGTTTTATTAAAGATATGCTATTGATGTGTAGGTTGGGGGGGGGGGGGGAGTGAGTATATTTCTACTTTGAAGAAAGAATTGAAAGTACATTGTCATTTCATACATTTACTTCATTTCTTTTGGTCTAAATGATTAAATGTTAATGTAATAACAATACAATAGGTGTATAAAATTTACATTGTTTATATAAAGTAACATTAACCTTGTGAAAATTTTATATGTGAGATTCAGTACATATTATAACATGTATATTTTATATGTTAGGTTCACAATGTGAATTACGGTACAATAGATCATTAGAGTAATTAACAGTTGAGCTTCACAATGTTAATTAAATTACATTAAGACAATCTTTAACATGAAAATTTTATATGTGAGATTAACAATGATAATTAATATACATAAATTAAATCATTAGCATGAAATATTAGAAAACATTCAAAAAACTAACAATAAAAAATATCTTTAACCAAAAACAATAAATTTGAAAAAAAAAATATGCTATTATTAGAAATAAAGTCTAAAACAATGAATATCAAAATTAACATGAATATTTCAACATTTCTATCCATTGAATGATCATTACAAAAATCAATTCTTATTTTTGTAGTCTTAAAAAATAGTAACAATCAACCTTCTGTAACCTCAGATTCTAAATCAGACTTCTTTAACCTCAAAATGCAACTCTTAGCATTATGATTTGGTTTATGACATAAACTGCACAAGCTAGAACCTTTTTTAGATGTCTCAGTTACTTTCTCTCTAGTGCTCTTGATTCTTTTACCACTGGCACATCCCTTGTTTCTGATCCCCTGTGGATTATGAATGTTGATAACATCAGGTACTGCAGCTCCAATAATTTTTTTTAATGTGAATTGACCTACTCGAAGATGCCCTTGATGAGGTACATAAAGGAATACCACTATCAACCTCCTGAATTTGCTTTATATATTTAGCCAACTCATCCTCATTATTTGCTATCTTGTTAATGGACAAACGAAGAATAGCATACAAATCTTGAATCAAACATTCATTTTTACTATCTTTATGAGGATACGAGTACTTTTTTCTCAACAATCCATCAACTATGATATCTTTTCCCCATCTCCTCAAAATGAAATTTGATGGAATTTCATCGTACTCTTTCATATTTAATATGAAAAACATATGACGACATAACAATCCTTCCTGGAAAAAAAGTATGTAGCTACAACTGATGCTACTGCTATCACCCATTCTACTAAATACAACCTACAAAATTATCATTAATAAACAAATTAATATGTGAATAAGAAATTTTATGTCATACCATTTGATAAAAATTATACAAATTAACATTGATTCACATTATTAATCAAAAGGACATTAGAAATCATAATACTATAATATAAATATGTACTTCAAATCAAATTCACAAAAAAATACATATTCCATACTACTCTAATGAAAAGTACAAACCAATTTATAACTCTATAAGAATTCACACTGTGAATTGGCAAAACGTCCTATATTCACAATGTGAATTTTTAAACTACATTTATATTTAATAAACCCTATTAGGACATAGAGACATACCTTGTAACGAGTATTAAGACGATGGGAAGGAAGACTATTTCGATAAAAATCATCAGAATCTTCATCCTCATTCACATTTTGTGACATCCCTATTTTCACGGCCAGAAAAGACCGATTTTGTTTATGCTTTATAAAAATCAGAGTACTTCTTTTAATAAAAATGTTGCAGAATTTGTTCCCAGAAAAACATGTTAAATACGTTATTAAAACATTTTCGAAGAAACGTATTTTATTCATTTTAAAACGTTTGGGATGTCATCGTTAATACAGAAACATAAGCATAAACAGAACTTACATTTATTTACACTAGTGATCTACATCACTTTAAATATCTCAGTTGTGACTTCATATCAACATCTTTGATATAAATAAACTGAGTGGGTCAGGTTGGGAAACTTGGTGAGTACATAGGGTTTTCAACCCACAATAATATAATTATTATGTTCAAACAATCAAACAATCAACCCAATTACCCATCCCCATTATCTTCTTTATTCTTAAGGATCTACCCTAAGAATCAACCATTCCTCGTTCATACATTCCTAAGGATCATCCTAAGGAATCGGCACGAAGTCCATCGTCACTGGGGTTTAGGCACTAAGTCTGCATAGTCGCCATAATTTATACAATAGGCACTAAGTCTGCATAGTCGCCAGAATTTATACAATAGGCACTAAGTATGCATAGTCGCCAGGGTTTTGGCACCAAGTATGCATGATCACCAGGGTCTAGGCATCAAGTATGCATGATCACCAAGGTTTAGAGTACACTGAGTGAACACATCGTTCACAACACTTACAGGTTGCGAGCCTGCTAGTGTTCCACTGGACTGTCTAGAATAGTCTGTGGTTGTCATCCATACTCTGCTGAATGACGGGGACATCGTTTGGGAAAAAGGCTTCTCACATCGTACACCTCTCACCCATACCTCATAGTCTATATCACCTCTCAACTCATCGTCCAACTCATATTTTATCTATTATATCTACCCATGTTTTACCCCAACATTTTCGTAGATATAAAATACATATATAGTTTAAATCATTTAAAACATGTATAAAATCTTTCACCGAGCATAGACAACAAGTAAACAGTCAATATGCACACATAGCACGTAGTAAATACTTCGTATCTATGTGTAAGTTGAAGGGGACCATGCACTCACTTGAAAGGTGGTGACTCAGCACTCGGACAACGCTTCGATACTCTCAAAACAATTTCCTTCGATAAAACCTAGTACCAATACCACTAGAGTTTAGTCTAACGATAACCGCGACAAATTAATAGTCTGACTATTATTATTATTATTATTATTATTATTATTATTATATAAGCGTTAAATAACACTCAATATAACTCATAATAATAGCTCAAATAATTATTTTAAGGACCTAATAACATTCCTATAATTATTTGAAAGCTATATTAAAAATTGTGTAAGCGTAGCTCACTTACAGAGGATTTTAACGAAAACCGGAACTTTATTTGGAGCAGCATTTCGAAACCGAAACACTCTTTTTCTCGGGACTCCGGGAGCCTCGGGGCTTCCCTCGGGAGCTAGGGGGTTTATCTAGGGTTTAGGGGGGTTTAGAGGAGCTAAAGAGAGAAACTAGTAAGAGAAAGAATGAATTTTGGTGTGAAAAACTCGGAAAGGCTCGCACCCTATTTATAGGCCGGAGGACCTCGGATTACGCTGGGTGTACCGAGGGTACGCTGGGCGTACCCCTCGGATAAGACCACCAGCTCGGACCCAGCTGTCTTGCACTCCATCGGACGGATAAGAATCGAAGTACGCGGGGCGTACTTGGCCTCGGACGCGGGGCGTAATGCGAGACGACGTGTCAAGATATGAAGCGAGGCTTTCTTCAGTGATGGACGGTTCAGAACGCGCCACGTTATCGATCAGCTTCGCAAATTCACTTTCCAAATTTAAAAATTCGTAACTTTTGCGTACGACCTCCGTTTTCGACGTTCTTTATATCCACGTGAAGGTGGGAACGTACTTTACAACTTTCGTTTAGACACCGTCGGCTAATTTTGATTTGATTTTAAATTTTATATTATTAACAGGCCGGGACAGGATTGGTCCGTTAAATCCTCATAACTTCTTCATCCGACGTTCGTTTTCGCCCATCTTTTTCTCGTTACGCTACTCTTATCGAGATCTTCGATTCTCGTTTAGGCCATGTCGGCTAAAAATCACTCGATCTAATATTCGAATTTCGGGCTGTACACCGCTAATCCCAAACTTCGAAAAATCATAACTTCTTCATACGAAGTCAGATTTGGGCGTTCTTTTTTATCGATGTTCTTATTTTAACATACTCTACGATCCTCGTTTATATCACTAAGGCTAAAACTCGCTCTATCGTAAATTCACTATTTACGCTTCCTGGTGCCGTGCCGGTTCCGTCGCGAAACTTCGACGGGTCATATTTTCTTCGTTATAACTCGGATTTCGGCGTTATTTATATGTACGGAAACCTTGTGACATATAATACAACTTGGTTCAAATTATTTATTCTAAATAATCTTTTGTCGAAAATTCGTTTTCGACCCCTATTGCCTCTAAATTGACTAGCCCGGATCTACGGGCGTTACACATTTTTATCAATCAACTTTTTTTTTCTTCTTATCTCTCAAAACATAAACTTCACTTTCATCTTCAATAACTACAGATTCTTGAACATAATAAAACACAGATTTGTATAACTCTTTCTGAATGTCCAAGAAAATATTATGTGTATAAATTTCCGATGCATGCTTTTCAATAGCCAAAGGAGTCCTGAGCTTGGGGGTAGTAGTTGTGGACATAAGAATCATTACATAAGTTCAATATTTGATGTAATTCATAGTAACATAACATTTGTTTCATATTATGAATTCACTGTGTGATTTATGATTTAGATTTGTTTCTTTCATTATATGCACATTTACATTGTGAATTCACAGTGTGCTTTATGATCTATATGGTTATAAACATATATAGAAATCAAGAAACAAAGAATATACCTTTTCCTCAAGTTTTTGAGTGATGTGCCACATGCATAGTCTATGCTTAGATTCAAGAAAAACAAAATTAACATCTTTCTTTATTGATGAATCCTAATATGTTATAATCATCATGGGTGGCGTAACAAATGATTTACGAAACTCTTGAAGCAACCACACATATGCATCTGCTGTCTCACGAGCTAGTAAACCAGCTCCAAAAGTAACACAACGCTTGTGGTAGTAAACTCCAGTAAAAAGAACAAATAGCATAGAATACCTGAATTTTTTTTTATAAGTATTATTAAAAAGAACAAATACCATAAAAAGAACAAATAAGGATTAGAAATTACTTGTTTGTTTGATAAGTAGCATCAAAAGATAGTACATCTCCAAATTCATTATAGTTGACTTTCGAAGTATCACCAGCCCAAAAAAGTCTAGTAAGATGATCATCAACATCTTTTCGGACCTCAAATGAAAAATTAGAGAAACATAATTTTCTGTTTGTCAATATATCCACAATAATTTGGGAATCTTTGACATTAATTTAGAATTCAAATCTCTATAAAAAATTTTGAAGTCAACTGCATTCCCTCCCCTAGAATCAAAGCCACCCTTCATACTACTCACTAAGTTATAAGCTTTTGAAGCACCAATGTTACAAGTACCAACCTTATGTATAAAGGATTCATCAAGAAAATCCATTGTCCTATTAATCCTTAACAAGTACAACTGATCTCAAGCAACAAGTTCATGGTTGTGATCTTCAACAAACACATAAATTTATAACATGAAAGAACATCGGAGATTCTTGAACTTTGAAACAGTAAGGCATCCGTTCTTCTTAGAAGAAGTTCTCATTCTCTTAAAATCTAACAATTTCACATTAATATTTTCATTCTTGAATGACTCCGTGAAACCAGATCTACTACATGTCGAATATCTAATACGAATTGTGCCATCATTGTATCTTTTTTTTGACTTAACATATTCACATCAAAACCAGATTCTTGACCATAAGTCTTGTATCAACTTATCATAACGAACAAGCTCAAAAGACTCAGTATTGTAGAGCTCAAAATTAAAAGTATAACAAGAATTACTGCTATTTGAATGATCAATATTCATACTTGAAGATGATTGATCAGGAACTGCAAAAGCAAAAGAAACATCTATTTATTACATTACATAGAAAATGTGAAATTTATATTAAGAAAAAAAAACTTACGTGATTGTTCATTAATATGTGAATGCAAATCTGAATAAGAATTACTGTTATTTGAATGATCAATATTCATACTTGAAGATGATTGATCATGAACCACAAAAGAAAAAAAAAACATCTATTTTATTACATTACATAGAAAATGCGAATTTTATATTATGAAAAAAAATTTACGTGATTGTTCATTAATAGTTGATTGCAAATCTGAACAAGAGTTCGGAGAACTCATAATAAATCGGTAACTTTAAGTTTATATAGAGATTAGAATTGATAATGATTAAAAAAGGAAACAAATAAACAAGATAATCACAAAACTTTAAAATATATGCACAAGATAACATAAGATTCTCAAAATCACTAAAAGTTTGGAAAAACTTAAATGACAGAAGATGCACAAGATAGAATGGATTATCTAAATGTCGAATATTCATTCCAGACGAATGATTACAAAAACGATCGAAGGAAAAATAGTAACATCAAACGGATATTCAACATACGACATAAAATTAGAAAATTAACAATAAAAGCATAACTCTTTGAAGATTGAACGGTAAAATCAAGAGAATTTGACAATCAAACGGGTACAATAACAATAAAAATAAGTTGATAAACAATGCATCGGAAGAACAACGGTAAAATGAAAATCTATAATTGACCTAATAATCATAAACGAAAGATGAATAGATGTTAAAAATACCTGATTATTAGCTAAAATATGAAGAAACTATTAATAAATTGGATGAAAAAGGTTGAGATATCGAAGAACAGGCGAGATTTTGGATCGATCGGTGTTGAAGATGAAGGATAGAACGGAGACAAATAGAAATATTAAATGAGACACCAAAATTACCAAATGCCCCTCTGTGTATTTTTGGTTAATTATGGGTTAATGGCCAAGATTAAAAGAAAATAGATGGTTAAGATAGGTTCCTTGGTTCCTTGATCCATATTGGTTCTCTATTGAAATTTTCCTTATATATATATATATATATATATATATATATATATATATATATACACACACACACACACACACACACACACACACTTCGGTTCTGGTGATGACTCTTTTTAAAGTGAGACATCGTGAGGACACCTTAAAAAATTGAAAAAAAATCTAAAAAAAATACAAATCATAAAATCGAGCCTACTACTATATCCGTGAGAAAAAATTTGGAAAAAAATTTCGCATCATTAAAATTGAATCATGGATCCTAAAAATGATCAATGCTTCAATTTTAATGATCCAAACAAAAATTTCCAATTTTTTTTCTCTCCTATATAGTACTATGCTCGATTTTATAAGGTGTTCTCACGAGTCCTCACTTTCAAAAGAGTCATCACCCGATCTTGTTTCTCTCTCTCTCTCTCTCTATATATATATATATATATATATATATATATATATATATATATATAAGAGAGAGTTAGGTTCATTTATTTTAACTATTTATTGTGTGGATGTATGGATCATTGTTGACCAATCATTTTAATTATTAACATTTAAAAATTAATTAAATATATAAGGGTGGTTTGGTAAATTGAAAAATAAATAAATTAGTTTTATATAAATTCAATCATGTTATTATGGCAAATGATTTATTCATTAAGCCTAAAATTATGGAAGATTTCTTCTTTCCTTCTACTCTCTACGACATTCACATCGACATGCATTGATTTCCTCTCGTTTCTTATATCTCTCTCGGTCTCCCTTTATGTTCTTATCCCTCCAATGTCCTGCTCTAGGCGCAAAGGACTTCAAAAAAAGCTCACCATCCCGACGCCGCCCCTATCTCAGCAAAAATCCCCATTTCAGCTGAAGACCTAGCCTGTCTCCCATCGCTTGGTGTGGTAGCGTAGATATCACCATGAGTCCCATTGTCCATGATAATAGGTATGTCGATTTCGGTTTCACAGGAAACACCAAATCAAATTTTCCTCTAAAAAATAAACTTTGATTAGTTTTGAAGTTATATGAACTCGTTGGGTTTGGAATCACCAGGAAGTCAAAGAATCATATTACATTTGTTGAACTTGTTGTTTGTCATCGTTATCTGTTCGATTTTATTAGTTGTTTATCTGAAGAAATGTGGAGTAGGAGAGAATTGATATAGAAGAAGCAACAAGATTTTTGTATCAGTCGCTATCTGTTATTTTCTAACCGACGATGCGTATCTTGACCATTGTTTATTATAAGTGATTGCTAGAACTAGGAGCTTTAATTGTTAAGATTAGGTGATGAACATTGGTAGGGTACTTATATGGTTAACTTTGGCAGTTTCATTTCTTGTAGAAAGATCAAAATTCATCAAAACTTTAGTCTCTGTTTGGTTGATGTTACTATTTGTGTTTATATCCACCACATAAATTGACAATTTAGTAGAGAAACACAACATCTTATTGTTGGAGGTTATAGAATGGATAGCAAGCTTCTCTCTTTTCTTCTATGCTCTGAGAAATGGCAAAGAATTTGTCACTCAACTAAAAGAGCCTAGGTTTTTTAAGCAAATTGGTATTTTCTTGGGTTAACACTTTAATGTCCTTAGGTTATAGAAATCCACTAGTTCTTGAAGACATTCCCTCTCTAGCACCTAAAGACTAAGCTTTAGTTTCCAAATTAAATTAATAGTATGATATAGTTTTACTGTTGCATTCTGTTACAATATTTACTATTTATAATTCTTTAATTTCTATTCCGTTCTATCAGAATGGTTGTATGTTTGAGAATAAGTTAAAATTGTTTAACTTCTATCGCATTGTATCAGAATTATAGTTTTATTTTAAACCTATATGTTTTTATTTTTGAAAGTTGATTACATTTTCCTTGTGGATTTAGGTTTGGAGGAGGCTGCAATTAATGTGGAAAATAAAATAAAATATGGAGAACGAGTGTATATTACTCATTAGTTGAAGATCCAAATTCAAAGGAAATAAATTCCCTTCTAGGAAGCAAGAAGTTCAGGTAACAAATAGCAATGTCATTCAAACTTTTAGATTCTGCCAGAATTGAATCTTGAATTTCAGTTATGTTGGAATGGAATATCGAATTCCGATTTTGTCAAAATGGAATCTTGATATTTTCTCTGTGATTTGTGCATTTTCTATAATTATTGGTTATGAGTTTTGCTGTAATTCATAAGTCTGCATATTTGTACAAAGGACTTTAGTTTTTTCTTTTGCATTTGGTAATGAATTATTCTTCCAAAATGACTTGAAGAAGGAATCAATGATTGATCATACAAGAGAAAGACTTGGAATTGAGTTCAATAACAAGTTGCATTAAAAAAGATGAAGTGCAAACAAGTCGATTAATTGGACCGTTGAAGAAGATTAAATGTATTTGTTCAATAATTATATATTTGAGAATGCTATTCTTAAGAATTTTATGCGTTTTGATGATATTTTGTTAGAGTATGTCCAATTATATTATAATGTATCAGTCTGTAAGAATATTTATGATTTTGTATTTAAGTTCAGATGTGTATGAATATATTAGAATGTTGTTATTATTCAATTTCATGTTCAAGAATTTTATTATTCTTCATTAATATTCTAATAGAATAATATTGTAACAAAAAAATATCACAGAACATCATTCGCACAGAATAACATTTCTAACAAAAATAAAATTGAATTAATTAAAAAAATCAGAATTCAAAATTAAGATAATCAAAAATCCCTTAAAATACGAAAATTTCATTTTTTAAATATGTGTTTCCTAATTTGAAAGTAAGGAAAATTTAAATTTTTACCCTTATTTTAATTAAACGGTATTATTCTTTTTTTTTAAATTTAATAATATGGCTAAATGTCTTTCTTCAAATAACTAAAATGATTGATCCCCAATCATTCCTACATCCACACAATACTTAATTAGAATACAACAACCTAAGCATATATATATATATATATATATATATATATATATATATATATATATATATATATATATATATGACAGGGAATATACATTACAACCCCACCTAAGCTTAGACACTAAATCTCTAAATTATACAATTTTATCTTAGTAATTATAACCAATTCAGTTTTCACTTGGTAAATATACAATTCTCCATTGCATTTCTTTCCTCTATTATTGTTTAACCATCCGTGTTTTCTTTCCTCCATTATCGTTTATTATTTAACGTCAGTAAACATTACTGTTTTCCACCATAACGAATGTCAAAGATAATTAACATTTTTGCTTCCCTGTCAAAATTATTGCTTCAATATTGAATCTTCAATGTCAAGTGTTAATCATGAATCCCCTAATTGCAATCTTTAGATAATAAAACGACGCGATTTATTGAGGTTTAGTACCTAAGCTTAGGTAGGGTTGTAATGTATATTAACATTTCCTTATATATATATATATATATATATATATATATATATATATATATATATA
This sequence comes from Lactuca serriola, assembly GCF_051521515.1. Taxonomy (NCBI): domain Eukaryota; kingdom Viridiplantae; phylum Streptophyta; class Magnoliopsida; order Asterales; family Asteraceae; genus Lactuca; species Lactuca serriola. The sequence goes on from NC_136411.1 coordinate 35,427,622, forward strand.
TATATATATATATATATATATATATATATATAGAGAGAGAGAGAGAGAGAGAGGAAGGATCATTTGAAAACCTATAGTTTCCTGAGAACCCAAGAACTAAAGGTGGAACGTTGGATTGTATTACCGAACAGTTTGGATTGATCATGGCATTATTGTAAATATGAGGGAATGCAATGACATTTTAGGTTTTTATCGATAGATGAGAGGGGTAAATATGGTATAGAAAATAATAAAATTAAAAATAAAAAACCAATATCCTATTTAATACAAAAATCCCTAAAAGAGTATATTTCTCTTTCTCTCAATTTTATTCACTAATTTCATACGCTCTCCATCGACCTTGTCCTTACGACTCCAACTCCCATCTCCCTCCGCCTTCTGCCACCCCTACATCCATCAACGACCACCATCTACAACGACTTACTAGTCTCTCCATCATCCCCCCTAAAAGCAGCACCGTATCAAATCATTGCCATCTCTGACCACCCGTATAACATTGAAGGAGATCTTTCCTTCTTTCCTCCTATCTTCGCATCACCTCTCGGTGTCGCATCGCCTCCTGAAGTTTTGGCCATATCACGATCGAGTCGAATCTCTACCTCATCTCTGACGATCAAATCATATCTCCGCCTCCTATCCGGTGATCGATTCATGACTTCATCTCATCTCTCGTTATATATCTTTTAGATTAGAGCTTGTCTCCATGGGGATTAATGCTCAAGTCTCCACACTAAAACCAACATCAGCCTTACCTATTGCTTTCCAACATGTATTTACGGTTGTGTTTACGACCGTAAACAGGTTTACGGTTGTGTTTACGATTGTGTTTACGACCGTAAACAGGTTTACGGTCGTAAACCCATTAACGACAGTAAAACCATTAGGCCCATATTCCCTAAGTATATATATATAGGTGTTAGGTGGTTGAGGAGGGATTGATGAACAAATGAGAGTGTTCGATCTAGAGGAGCTTATGTATGTGTATTCTAAGGTGTGTTAGAGAGAGAAAAAGTAAATCTTGTGTAAGGAACTTAATTCATATCAATACATACAAGATTCATCATCTTCTTCTTCTCATTCTCTTCTATTTGATCTGACATCATCCGTTTGATTGGGATTCCGCACCATCAAACAGATCTGATTGATACACAAGCATTTCGGGGACTTACAATTGGTATCAGAGCTTGGATTGTATCTATCAATTTTGTCAGATCTGGAGCTTATTTGATCTTATTTTTGATTTTTTTGCGTTTTTGGATAGATCTCAGAAAATTAAGGGGGTTTGTTCTTCGCGTTTTTCATAAAAAGGAGTTTTTGATCGAGTTTTGGAGCAAAAAAGGGTGAAAAACGTTGTTTTCACGTAATCTGCAAGGAGTTTACGGCCAAAAACAGTTTACGGACAGAGTTTATGGTTGCCGGCGGCGTTTGCGGCCTTGGCTCGGTGGACGGCTTGGTGGGATTGGCTTGGCTCGGCAACATCAGTGGCTTACTTGCGCGCTTCAATAAAAAAAATTGGACACAGAGTTGGGGGTGCCGGCGATCGAACCCGGGTGCCTTGATTCATCAGCCTAACGCCTTAACCAACTCAGCTAGGCTACCTGTTGATACAAACCTTTCAATTTTAATTCTTAAACACTCCCTGTCGCACCAGTTTCGTAATTTTTGCACTTTTTACCCAAAAAAAAACAAAAAGCAAAAATCAATTTCTTTTAATTTTAAATTCCATTTTCATCCAAAAATATTAGTTTTTAAATTTTGACTTTTATTTTTGACTTTTTATTTAAAATTTTGACTTTGACTTTTAAAACTTGACCTTTGACTTTAAACTTTGACTTTCTCGTTTAACTTTTAAATTTTCAAATTTAGCTTTTCGGTTTGTCTTTTAAGTTTGACTTTTGAGTTTGATTTTTTAAATTTGACTTTAAGGTTGACTTTTGAGGTTTATAGTCAAAGGGCATTTTTTATTTAAGTTTGACTTTTAAGTTTGATTTTGGCTTCTAGTTGTGCTTTTAATGGTTTTTGAGGTCTACGAGGGAATTGAAGACATGAAAGAGAGTTGTTAGGATATGTTAAGACAAAACTTCAACATGTTCAACTATATCCCTGGAGAAACCCTGGAAGCTCAATTGCAGCGATTTACTACACTTACTACTGAGATGAATATAGCTGGGATCTTCTTGACTAAATCTGAGATAAACAAAAAGCTACTAAATTCACTTCCAAAATCGTGGGATATGAACGTGGCTATCATCAAGAAGACAAAAGATCTCAATCATCTTAGTCTTGATACTGTAATTGAAGAACTTGACGCTTTGGAGTGTGGAAAAACAATGAGTTCTGCAAACATCCCGGTGAACGAAGTTTCATGCTCTCAATCATGTGAAGATACTTTTAAAATTCATCGTGAACATAATGAGTTGCTAAAAACGGAAGTCGAGGACCTAAAATACGAATGATATCAACTTAGGAAAGGACAGAAACCCCTGAAGGCTGAATTAGAAGCAAAAACCAAAGATTTTAGGAAGCTTCCGGAAGATTATAGCAATAAATGTGAAAATTATGATTATGTTAAGAAACAAGTTGCTGAGTTAACTGCTGAGCTTGACACATTAAAAAGCAAATTTGAAACTGCAGATTTTGATTTTAAAAAATTTGATGTGTCAAGCGAAGTAGTTGCGAACATGATAGACCATTGTTTGCAATTTAGAAATAACCAGCAAAAAGGTCTAGGGTATGATAGTGTTCCTCCACCTTTCAATCATAACTACACATCCATCCCTATGACACAGGAAGAAATTGACAGGGAGGTACATCTTCAATATGGCAAACCAGCTGGATTTGTGTCAAGAGGTATTCAGGTTGAAAATACTAATGTTTCTACTTCATGTGTAGGTAAAGTAGCAGAAGATGAGAATAAGGAGAGCACTACTGAACAAACCAATGACTCCTTGAACTCAGAATTTGTTGCTTCGAATTTTGTTACTCCTAACAAACCTGCCGTTGAGAAATACAGGCCACCAATTCCAGCGCAACAGAGTGCTTGTTGCAAGTGTGCATGTGGGATCAACAAGAAACGAGGCAAGGATACGCCACCAGGGGCAGGAAGAGACAACTTCTTAGTGAAAAAAAAGACATGTTTTCACCGTGGAACACCTGGACATATTCTTGAAACTGTCCAAATCGCGTATACGTTCCTTACTACGCACAAGGATGGAAAAACGCGCCAAGTGGAAGATACTTCAAAAGAAACCCTTACAGGTCACGTTCAGACAATGATGACTGGAACGCGCAGAAGGCCAAGAATCTAACCCATAAGGAAAAGAATCCAAATCCCAATGGCAAGAAGGAAATGCCTGCCAAGAAGCCAAATCTAAGAGATGCTCCAGTAAAACAAAGACCGGTTAAGTCAAAGTCATCTCAACGGCCGACATCAAGTTCAAAAGCAAGTACTGAGCCATTCATCAGATAAAAAAAGAAATGGGTTAAGCCTAACTACCAATGGGTATCAAAGGCTCAATCTCCTAAATCTCCTAATGATTCTAATATTTCTACATCTTCTGTTTGTGATAAACAGGACATATCATGGGAGAGAGTTCCCTACAATGATGACAAAGGTTGACCCAATTTCAAAATGGACTGGGTTCCAACGACCGACTGATCTCACTCTGTGTCGGAGCAGCAATGGATGCATATTATCAGACTTCGGTTTGTTGGTAGTGGCTGTTCCAGGCAAAAAAAGGAGAAATCTCTCAACTGTACAACACTTAGAATTTTGTTTGAGAGTATGTGTCCTTTACAGGAAAAGAAGAAAAGAAGGGGTCACTCATGGGGTTTGTGCTTAACGACATGAAGAATTTTCGGATCTGTTCTGAGATTATGTGTGCTGTTCTCAGACCTTCTGGATGCAAATTCAATCGGTGACTCACGGTGTCTGTTGGGAAGTGATATCAAGAATGTGATAACGGGTAGTCTAAAACATGTGTAAAGGACTGAATTTGAATTGTCTAGACTTTGTGTTCAATGTGTTGATAGGCACGAAGGATTTGACAGTGTGGATTTAGATAGGATTGTTTGGACTGACCATACGACGCTCGGGTAGATTGAGCAGTGAGATAAACACGAGAACCTACAGGATATACTAAATTAATACGCATCTAGAACAGTGGTTCGAATTTTCCTTGATGTACGGACTTATGTCCTTAATTCTGGTTCTGATAAGGCGACTGGGGGTTCTGATAAAGTAGGTCTGTAGGAAATTATTTTCGTGCATTCTATCTGTCAGTCATATGTTCCTTCCTCTGCGTCATCGGAAGATTCGACCTGGAATACAACATATGCAACTCTATTTCTACACACCTTCTTATCTATGAAACTATTTCTATCTGTTAGCCATATGTTGTTGTTGGATTAGTGTCTAAGTCCATAACTATTTTGGTATGTACTTGACCCGATGGTGCATGGTCCTTTTGGGTTGCCTTCACCTAAGCAACTTGATTGGAGAAATAAATAAAGAGAGAGGTTATTATGATTTATTAATATGTTATAAGAATAATATATTAAAGGATAAATCATATTTGTTTAATTAATATTGGTCAATAATTAATTAAGAATTAATTTTGTGATCAAGTGTAATTAATTAAACTAGAGGGGCTGAGTTGTAATTATGTGATAGTTACAAAATAAGGTAAGGATTATCTTATTTATATGGTGAACGAATTTGAGGTGTTAATCACTTAGAATTTGACTAGGATAAGGATTTCTAGGACTTATCTTATGGTTGCTTGGTGGACAAGCAACTAGATAAGGATAAGGACTAAAACCCTAATCTTAACACCTATATAAACCCCCTAAGGCATAGGAATTCGTCCAACCCTTCCCAAGAAGTCTTAGAAACGAATTCTAACCTCCCTCCTCTTTCTTTATACCTTCTCCACTTGCTTATGGTGTTTGTAAGCCATTAGAGGAGTGACACTTGTGACTCTCTGCTTTCCAAGGTCAATTCAAGGAGGAATTGGATTGTTATTGCTACATAACAATCAAGGTATGTTCTTAAACCTATTTACATGTGAATTCTGATTTCCATATGCTAGAATTAGGGTTAAAAGTCTTGGATTCAAAGTATGTACAATAGAGAAACCTAGATCCGAGCTTTAGGGTTTGTATGAGCACATAGGATGTCTTATGACTAAAACCCATCAGTGGTATCAGAGCCATGATTGGTTTCTATTGTATTGATGCTTGATGTAACTGAAAATCGTGTTTTGGCCTCACTGTTCGACCTGACTCGGCGAGTCACTCTTGGACTCGGCGAGTCAGCCTTACTCGGCGAGTTCCAGAGGGTGACTCGGCGAGTCGGTGCGTCAGACTGTGCTTATCTCGGGATTTCTTGCTGTTTTTGCATTGGGATAATTACCTTATCATGTTAGATTAATATTAATCCGATTATATGATATATTTGACTATAATTTTAATCTAAATGAAGATATTTATCAATTAATAGGATAATTGTTTCCTTATAAGATAATTGATTAATTATTTTAAGTAAATTGATAAATTATTTTGCAAGAAATCATCAAATATGGATAATTATGTGATTAAATGTTAATTTGAATTATTTGTTATTTGATCCTTGTTGTTGTGAAAAGTTTCATATTTGGCCCTTTAGGTTTTATAGTTTAAATTTGAACCCCAAAAGTTTTGTTGTTTTGAAATTTAAATAGTTGAAACCCTAATGTTTTGAAAAAGGTTTCAAAACTTGCCCTCAAGTTTTGGAATTTAAATTTTGATTAAATAGTTTAATTTTGATGCATATTTAAATTCTAAACACTAATGTGTTGAAATGTTTCAAAACTTGCCCTCAAGTTTTGGAATTTAAAAGTTGATTAAAAGTTTAATTAGGAATGTTAAATTCTAAAACTCAAGTATAGTTTTGAAAAAGTTCAAATCACACCCTTATGGTTTTATTAACTAATTAAGGTGTTTAATTAAAGAGGTTTAATAAATCCATAAAAGTTTAGGTTTACAATTTAAGTAAATTAAAAGTATAATTGTTAAATTGAACCACCTAATATTTTAAAAGTCTAAAATACACCCTATACTATATATAACATTAAAAGTCTAACATTATATATATGTATAACTAAAAGTCAGTCTTACCGTTAGTAGGCCTCATTCACGAAGCTGGTCTATGAGGGGTGTTTAAGGAAATTGCCTATAAAATGGCGATTGAATGGGTATCCACTCTTACCCACCGCACTCTTGACTAGTGGAGGGTCGTTAGCCGAACGGGTAGGATAGGACGAAACCTTCCATTATAAGTATAATGAATTATAAAAAAAAAAGTAACTAAATGTTTTCAAAAATTCCCAATCTTAGTTACTTAGGCAAAGGTGAATTGATGCAATTCCATGAAATTACACTTTGTGCCCTTGCGAAGGCGTTAGTGGAGCGTGTGTGGTTAACCGGCACACTAAATGGGTCTAAGCAAAGGTAGCAAAGGGTGACTCAATGTTTGTCATAGTTCGGTGGAGCGTGTGTGGTTTACCGGCACATCGAATAGGTGACCGTAACATGTGAGGGCACCATGTAGTTTGCATGGTTATTCACACCCGCTTTGTGATCCTCGGCATCCCAGTCACAAACAAGAGGGGCATATCGAGATTTAAACATGCCATTGAAAGTTCAATGTATCTCAAAGGATCTAGGAGTTTTCATAGATTTAAAAACTTAAATTTAATTTTAGTTTTTCATGGTGGAAATTAGTGAATCGTCATTCACTTACCTTCAAATATTCTGCAATTAGGGTTACGACATCCCTCTCCCGAGTTGTAGAATATTGTGTTGGGTCCTAGCCTTGGAATTTCATTTGGGTGATTTACCAAGGACTCAATCAATCAACTAACTTGAATTCGTTTTCTCCCGTAGATGTCAAAGTTCGACAACTATGGTATTCCCAAATCCTGTGGAACAAGCATTCCACATGAAGATGATATTCCACGATTCGATCGAGGATCAAGAAATCATGCTTCACTTCCTCCTCCTCCTCCAATCATTCTCCCTAACCCACAAGATTGTAAAATTGAAAGGTTCAATATCACTCAAGCCCTTTTGGCAAGTAAAGTCGGTGTGTGCACACGTCCTAGGGATGAAGTCGCGCATTGATAGACTAAGAATGATGGGATTCGTTGTTAAGTGAAGAGATGGCTGTTGATTGGGTTCTTCAGTCACTTCCCAACTCATATAGTGAGTTCGTAAGAGAGTACTATATGACAAACCACAACGTGACCCTTATAGATCTCACCTATATGCTTATTGCTTCCGAATCAGCAATGGTTTGGCGCAATAGAAAAGCAAAGTTGATTGGTGAATCTGCCTTCAAGACCTCTATGGATATAGACAATGGCAATGAAAGACATGCAATGATCGAAAAGTTTGATCATAAGAGAAAGGCGATGTCTGAAGTAGTTCCATGTGTTGTTCCAAAAGAGTCAATTTGCTTTTATTGACAAGAGAAGGGGCATTGGAGACGAAGTTGCCCTAATTACCTAAGAAATCTAAGAGATGGGAGAGTCAAAGGTATGACTACGCTTTAGGTAAAAATCCACTATCTAACTCCATTAAGTTCCTATTCATTGATTCTTAATACATGATGTAATAAGATTACATTTGAGTGCTTTGTAGGGTCGGTGAAAAGAAAGGAAGCTTGATAAGAGAGCAAGATGAATCTAATCACAAGAGATGGATCTCGATCGCATGGACTTGAAGATTAGATTTTGAGCTTAGAAAGTTATGATAGGGTTGTTAGAAATTTTCTTCTGTACATAGTTTTCAATGGATTTTGCATTGTAAGGACAAATTTTTTCCGCTGCTTTTGTAAATAAAATAATTTTTTTTTGACTTATTTATTTCCTTACAATGAAATCATTATGAGAATCGATGTTTGAATATTTCTACAACGAATGGATATGATTCTTGTTTACGTTATTTATGGAAATGTCAAGAATTTACCAAATAGGGAGAGTTTCTCATCGCCCAAAGTTTCAATCGGACAGAAATTTGGAATCATGCAACTTGGTTGCATGATGAATGAGAAATTCATATTTGGAAAATAGACCAATTCGTTGACAAAGTGTCAAGTGAAGGACTAGGAGATCAAGTACACAAAGTAGCGTGTTGATCAAGACCACCATAAGAGTAACAATGATATTCGTCATGATTTACTAAAGGTTTAGTAAATATGATTATACTTACAAGATTAAGTGTAATTTTGAATTGATTAAAGGGTTTAGATCAATAGCAGAACGGATAAGAAGAATCAAGTAGGCAGAAAGATAAAAGTTTCTCCATTCTAAGAAGATGGGAGAGTACCTTTTATGCTTTATGATATGTCTTAGTGATTAAGAACCATATCTCAATTGATCCTCTAAGTGAGTCTTAGTACAATTGTATGTCTAAGAAGAGGAATCAAGAATTGAAGAAATGGTTAAATCAATAAATCAATCATACTTCGGCCAACTAGTACCAATTTATGAAGTGTTTTGATAAAAGCTACACTAACTCTTGAATATTTGTTTGTCAAGAAATGGTTATTGACAAAAGAATCGTATATGTCAAGGAGTCAGTGGGAGTCTTAATGGTCTTGAATAGTTTCAAGAACAAATCAAATAAACCTTACCAATCATCACTAGCACACGAGTTGAGGTTGACAACCTATCGTATTGACATTATTTTATTTTGTGCCAATCCAATCGAGTTAATTACGCATGTGAGTTCTATGAGTTCTCATTTTGAACGCATAAAAGGCAAAGCACCTTAATCAATGAAAGGTACATTGATAGGAAAGGGTGAGCTGCTTAACTACTTGGAAGACATGGTGGGCAGCTGTGCTACCATAAAGGCAAGAAATCAAGATTAAGAAAGTTCGGTCCATATGAGTTTGAATTTGTTGTAAACTTTAGTTTTAACAAATTCACATGGATAAGAACACATACACCGCTCAAATCTAAGTGTCATAAGATTTCCTCCTTCATGAAAATGATTGTGAGGAAATGCTTTCACTAAGACAGATTTTAAGAAGATAGTGATTGTAAAATTGCATTCTCGAATTCAATTATGGTTACGGCATCCCTTTCCATAATTTGAATTGTGAGGTTTGACAATTAGTATTAATTGTTTAGACACACATATGAACTATCGAAGGAAAAGGTGTATAAAGAATCCTTGATAAAAGATTATCAAAGCACTAAGTATTAGAAACATGAACTTAAGAAATTCAATAAGCATTGTTTTCTGAAAGTTAAGATGTTTATGAATACATGTCGAAGCTAGTGGGAGCATAAGTGTTATGTTTTATAATAATCATCAAGATAGTGGGAGCATAAAAGTTATGATTGTATGATTATTAAGGAAAATATTGCAAGGTTAGCAATATTAATTATAGAAAACAAGAGTCATACTTTGCAAAGTCGCAATAGTTGAAGAGTTGTTTTGCTATAATTAAGGGAGAGAATATTATGCTTCATTTCAAATCTAAAGGTTTAGGTTGAGAAATGTTAATAAAATTTAGTCAAAGGTACAAAGTGTGTTCTTAAAATTTCGATTATGATTACGGCATCCCTCTTCACAATTCGAATTTTGAGAACATAGCAAATAAAACATTATGCGTCGTGTCCCATACGCTTCGGGTATAGGATCGATTGCAAATGCTTTAATGTTTGACCATTCTAAAAATTTCCAAATGTCGAGCGCATTTAGAGGGAAAAGGGACTAGAATTGGTTTTGACTAAAATAATTAAACAACTATCAAAGGACAATCCAAGTTCGACGAGGATTGGTCGCTTGTGAGTAGTTAGAAGTATAGTATTGGAAAATATGGAAATGTTTCCATATTGGATGGACCATATCGACATCATTATGAATAGATAAGATTCTATTAAGAATGAGTTGTCATATGGAACATATGGAAGTGTGTCCATATTGGGAATTGAATATTGAGAAATCTATGACTAGATTAGAAACTTCTATGCAAAAGGATGTTCAAAGAAAGTACTTTGAGTGAGAGACATCACATCTATGTAATTGGCTTGTAACAATCTCCGATAGAAGACTTTGTAATATCATTGGCAATAGTCTTTGTGACTTTGGTGCAGTGACATTACGAAAGGATAGTTGCATAGAATGTTAGAATCTAGCATATTCTATAAGTAGAAAGAATTTGATATTCCTGCACTTATGAAAAACGGATTTGGAGTTGTGAAATGAGAAGGATTGGAAATGTGTTCAATGTGATCTATTTCACAAAGTAAGAACCATAGGTAAACATTGTGCGCATGCTAGGAGCATGAGACAAGTGTTGGAATTCAAGTGAGAAGTTGATTACCCGAAACGACAAATAATGAGTAATCAATATGGTGATAAATAAAAGGTGTTTTATTTATGCTCAAAGGGTTGAGGCCATATGGGATTAGTATTATTCTTGTGTTTCACATTTGCATGTTTTGACTTCCAGAATAATTGAGTTTATTAAGAATAATCGAATTATTCAAACGGGCCACAGTCGTTCATATGTTGGAAGTAGGTATGAATGAAGACTGTCGTGAATTGGTGTGTGGATTGTCTAAAAGAGTATTAGACATAAGCAAATGTTTGCTGCAACGTTCATGAGTGCTTATGAATGTGATTTGAGCATTGGATTAAACCCACGCTCACTTGGATCACTCCATGGATTATATCACGAGTGATTGGTGAGACGATAACATCTTATATTCTTGAGACCGAGATGTGTGAGTTGTATCTTGCAAATCGGTTGCACATTGATAATATGTAAACGCACCAGTAACTTGGTGTTATAAAACATATTGTTGTGTGTGATTCGGTGCGTGAGTGCAAGCGAGCATTGTATCAAAGTTTATCCGTTCCTTTTATCCAAAGTAGGATAAAAGCGATATCTTTGGGCCACTCGATGGTTTAGTGATGACAAACGTAAATGCTCGGCCGGGCTAGGGCTAATTTGATTTGTTCAATTAGTCTGTCGTCATAAATCAGAAATCGAGAAGTAGTACAAAGAGAATGATTAGAAATCATATCTCATATGATATCTAGAATGGAGGAATATATGATCCCTTATCTAAGGACACACGTATTTGATATGATCAGAGTTGACAGCGGCTTTGGAAAGCTACGATTGCAGATCGGGATCCGAAGCTATACGCAGAATAGTTATTAGACTTATCCAAGTGGGAGACTGTTGGATTAGTGTCTAAGTCCATAACTATTTTGGTATGTACTTGACCCGATGGTGCATGGTCCTTTTGGGTTGCCTTCACCTAAGCAACTTGATTGGAGAAATAAATAAAGAGAGAGGTTATTATGATTTATTAATATGTTATAAGAATAATATATTAAAGGAGAAATCATATTTGTTTAATTAATATTGGTCAATAATTAATTAAGAATTAATTTTGTGATCAAGTGTAATTAATTAAACTAGAGGGGCTGAGTTGTAATTATGTGATAGTTACAAAATAAGGTAAGGATTATCTTATTTATATGGTGAACGAATTTGAGGTGTTAATCACTTAGAATTTGACTAGGATAAGGATTTCTAGGACTTATCTTATGGTTGCTTGGTGGACAAGCAACTAGATAAGGATAAGGACTAAAACCCTAATCTTAACACCTATATAAACCCCCTAAGGCATAGGAATTCGTCCAACCCTTCCCAAGAAGTCTTAGAAACGAATTCTAACCTCCCTCCTCTTTCTTTATACCTTCTCCACTTGCTTATGGTGTTTGTAAGCCATTAGAGGAGTGACACTTGTGACTCTCTGCTTTCCAAGGTCAATTCAAGGAGGAATTGGATTGTTATTGCTACATAACAATCAAGGTATGTTCTTAAACCTATTTACATGTGAATTCTGATTTCCATATGCTAGAATTAGGGTTCAAAGTCTTGGATTCAAAGTATGTACAATAGAGAAACCTAGATCCGAGCTTTAGGGTTTGTATGAGCACATAGGATGTCTTATGACTAAAACCCATCAGTTGTCCCCTCTGCGTGATCGGAAGATCCGACCTGGGACACAGCATATGCAACATTCTACCTCTAAATCCCTCTATCCTAGTTAGCCATATGTTGTCCCCTCTACGTGATTGAATATATCCGACCTGGGACACAACATATGCACCTCTTTCTAAATCTAACTTCCTCCTTAATAATTGTTTACTCACCTAAAGTAAGGAATTCTTTGGAAGTTCTTGATAACCAGGGTATATCGGGAAGTGGGGAACACGTTCTAGTGCAACTAAAATTGAACCATTTAGAGGTTGTATATAGATCTCGCTGCTTGATTTAAGTGGACAATAATACCCATGGTCGTCGTCAGATAAATGGTTTATTTTGAAAAGTTTGTCAATTTTCTTCGTGTTTAAGTGGACCACAATATTGACAATTGACCAGCTCTATTCATGAAAGTGAATGTGCTGATAAACAAGTTCAGGCTGTCTCACAACTTTGATCCCAAATATTTTTCTTTTTTGTTAAATTTGTTCATAGTTTTCCTCTATGCACAAATTTAGGGGGAGAATTAAAAAAAATCATTCGAAAATCAAACAAAAATCAGAAAATTAAAAATCCAAAAATAGTTTTGTTTCTGTTTTATTTTTCAGAAAATATGAAAATTCCAAAAATATTGTGCGCTAAGTTTTTTTTTAGTTTTGTTTTGTCTTGAAAAGTGAATTCAGGTGTAGATGAGACTCATGGAGTCTGTGTCGATCATTTCTGAGCCAAGGCTTCATCCGTGATCATCGAAGAATTCTCATTCGAAGGAGCAAGAAATGAAGATTATTCTTTCAACATTCAATCCTTCAACCCCAGAAGCAAGGTGAAGCAGAAATTAAAGATTATGTGACGGATTGCATTGAAGCCTCCTCAATCAGTCTGATATCATTGTACCTGCTAAAGTGATCCAGAATATTTGTTCTCTCTGATGTTCTCTCTGAAGATTCTCAAGCTGAAAGCACTATCTTTCAAGAATCAATACATCAAGCCTCCTCACCCAATGTACGTTCAATGCCAAAATTCTGAAGAAAAGCTCAAGTGCTCAAGATGAAGTCATTTGTTGAAGATTCATATGTTCATCTTGATGCTGTGTAGAAATTGAAGATAAATGCTGAAGCTAAGCTCCCAATGAAGATTATCAAGAAAAGCCAGCTACCTTTTTAGGGGGAACCTGTTGGGTCAATTAAGAAAAGAAAGCTATAAACCAAGGGGGAGATTGTTGGGTCAAAAATATGGTTTATACTTTGCTTTTCTAGGAAAATATATTTTTATGTCTAGGACTGTAAACAGCTCTGTGTTTACGGCCATATAAGTGTTTACGGCCGTAAACCCATTTACGACAGTAAACCCATTAGGCCCATATTCCCCAAGTATATATATAGGTGTTAGGTGGTTAAGAAGGGATCGATGAACAGATGAGAGTGTACGGTCTATAGAAGCTTATGTGTGTGTATTCTAAGGTGTGTTAGAGAGAAAAAGTGAATCTTGTGTAAGGAACTTAATTCATATCAATACATACATGATTCATCATCTTCTTCTTCTCATTCTCTTCTATTTGATCTGACATCATCCGTTTGATTGGGATTCCTCACCATCAACCGGATCTGATTGATACACAAGCATTTTGGGGACTTACAAGTTTCTTTCATGGACTACTAATCTGATGTTGTATTGTTAGTAGGATGGAAACCATGTAAAAGATGAAGTCTGGCATGCTCTTATTATTGTAATAACCAATGCTTCTAATCTCCAAATATCTAAAGTACGCTCACACAACAAAGCAATCCAAACATCATCTGACTAGGTAGCTTGACTTTACTTTACTACTTTATAAGCTTACATCTACAACTTAACATATAGATGTAATTATTATATACTTTGAAAAATAGGATACACTTGTTTGGGTGACTTTATGGTGCATAGAGGAATACGGTGACATGTTGGTAAATGGTATTGGAATGATTGATCTTGAGGAACCTATAACTATGAGTTTTCTTTATCTGTCTTTCTTATAAAAATTGATATAATATACATATGATATATTTGTTAATTTTTGAGTTTTTATGAACAAGTAACTGAAATGATGTTCTTGATGTGTTTGATTGCCATAATTGTGAGTTTTCTTTATCTTTCTTATGACAATTAATTGACATATTATGCATCTGATATATTTGTTAAGTTTTGAGTTTTTATGAACAGGTATCTGAAAATGATGATGTTGAACTTGCAATCAAATACCACACATCGGATCTTACTACCAGAGTTATATTTTTGATTGCTTTGTTGAAACAATCATCCCATTTCCCTATTTTCTCACAGTAAGTTACTTATTTAATCATCTTTAAAAGCACTAAAGTTTAGTTTATATGTAAATCACATGTGAATCACATGTAAATCACGAGTGAACACATATGAATTATGTGATTCACATGTAATTCACATATGAATTACATGTGATTCACATGTAAATCATATGTAATTGACATATGAATATCACATATGAATTATATATAATTCACATGTAATTGACATATGAATCACATGTGATTCACAAATGTAAATCACGAGTGAACACATAAGAATTACATGTGATTCACACGTCAATCACATATAATTCACATATAAGTCACATGTTATTCACATGTGATTCACATATGAATCACATGTAATTCACATGTAAATCACATGTAATTCACATATGAATATCACATATGAATTACATGTGATTTATATGTAAATTACATGTAATTCACATATGAATCACATGTAAATCACGAGTGAACACATATAAATCATATACGACTCACATTTAAATAACATGTAATGCACATATGAATTACATGTGATTTACATGTCAATCACGAGTGAACACATATGAATTACATACGACTTACATGAAAATAATATGTAATTCACATATGAATTACATATGATTCACATGTAAATCACATGTAATTCACATATGAATCATATATGATTCACATGTAAATCACAAGTGAATCATATATATATATATATATATATATATATATATATATATATATATATATATATATATATATATATATATTACGTCTATATGCACACATGTATTTTGTGTGGGTGTTCTTCGCTAATTTTTTTTTTTAAAAAAAATTTCTTCTGAGTTTCACATTTAATTCTTAAAAGATAAAGTCACATGTGAATATCACATTATATAATCACATGTGAATCTTACATAATATATACATATATATTTTTATGAGTGTTTTTGCATTAATCAATTTTTTTTTTAATTTTCTTATAGACTTTGAAGAATATGTAAAAATATTGAAGAGGTGAAAATTGATAAGTTGAAGAAAATATGCAAATATTCACAAGAAGACAGAAAAGGCTTTGAAATTTTGTAGCATTTTTTGTTTTTTATATTTAATTTTGTATCGATTAAAATACTTGTATAATTGTGTTTATAGATTAGTAGTAAAAATGGTATTTTTTTTTCTATGATTTAGTTATAGATATTATAGTATAAGAAATATGCATATATGCATTTAAAAAGATATGTATATATACACTTAAAATGTTTATTTTTTTGGTTAAAAAAATTATAGTTTTTTCTTTAAATATTATAGATTTTTTTTTAACATTGCAGTTTTTTTTTTTTGTAAAAAAATAATTTTTTTCATGTTTTTTTTTAATTCATGTTAAGAAATTTAAAAAATCTGCATTCAAAAAAACAAAAATCACTATTTTTTTATTAAAAAAATCTGAAAATTAAATTAATTATGTTAATTTTTAGATATTTTTATTAATATTTCTAATAAAACAAAAATTAAACTATGTGTTACCAACGGATCTCACCCATATATATATATATATATATATATATATATATATATATATATATATATAATCATAATTAACAAGTAACCAAGGAACCAATCGTAAACGTCGGAAATCATAATGATCAATGGCCAAGGAAATAGATGTATACTTGTACATTGAACGCACATACATCAGATTATACCAAAAAATTCACATTCTTACTAAAAAAACTCACCTTCTTTTTTCGTTTAAATTATTTTTAGGCCACGGTTTTTATCGATAAAAACCGAATGTATCATTGTTCAAGATTTTTCGCCCTCTTTCCATACAGATCCTTATCGATATATAAAAAAAGAACTTTATTTTTTCGAAAAAAATCCACTTCATTTTGTTATTTTTTTCAATTTTAAAGTTTATTGTTTTCCTAAAAAAAACTGATTATACCAAAAATATTACGTTTTTGTACTCTATTAATATACATCAACACCGATTAATAAAAAACTCGATCAGTTCAGATTAACTTTGTATTTCAAATCTTTGATCATTCACAAATTAACTTAGTGAAATTTAAATTACTATTTCAACTCTTTGATCATTCGCAAATTAACTTAGTGAAATTTACATATGAATCAAAATATATTCCATGTAATTTTATAATATTTTAACATTTTCATTACTCATAAACTAATTTTGTAAAATGAACAAATGGATTTATTCATATTGTGAATTTGATTTACTATTAATCACACTGTAAATCTGAGCAGGTTCACAATGTGAAACTGATCAGGTTCACAGCGTGAATCTAAGCAGGTTCACAATATGAATCTGAACATGTTCACAATGTGAATTCGAACTGAAATTTTGATTTTTTTTAAACATCAATATGAATCTATGTTTAATGAATACCAAAAAATATGAGTTTTGATATATTTATTAATTTTTTTCTACAAAAAATAGAAATTAACTTTTCAACAAATTAAGAAAATGAAATGGATTTTTTGAAAAAAAAACATTTTCTATATATCAATATTGCTCTCTATGTAAGAGGACGAAAAATCACGAACCATAGAATCTTTGAGTTTTTTTTCGATAAAAAATATGACCTAAAAAAAATTAAACTTAAAAAAAGGAAGAGGGTTTTGTTATAATCTGGTGCACGTGCGTCAATTTTAAAAGTCTACAATTCTTACTTTTGTCGTTGATCGCTTTACATTTCGACGCTTTGGATTGGTTCCATAGTTCCTTGATTAATGATGGTTCTCTATTGAACTTTTTCATATATATATATATATATATATATATATATATATATATATATATATATATATATATATATATATATATATATATATATATATATATATATGGAAGGGTTATTTGGAAAACAAAAAAACCCTAAAAATCATAAAAATGCATAAAAAATACCAAAACATCACAAAACTTTTTTTTTAATTTTTTATCAAAAAACTGCAGCATTTTTTTATAATTTCGCTGAAAAAAAAATAAAAAATCAATTTTTTATTTTTTTTATCAAAAAACAATTTCCGCGATTTTGACCTAAAAGTTGCGATTTTTTGATAAAAAAATTCAAAAAAAAGTTTTGTGATGTCTTGGTATTTTTTTATGCATTTTTATGATTTTTAGGGTTTTTTTGATTTACATATAACCTAAACCTATATATATATATATATATATATATATATATATATATATATATATATATATATATATATATATATATATATATATATATATATATATGGAAAAGTTCAATAACTAACAATTATTAAACAAGGAACCAAGGAACCAATCCAAAACGTCGAAATTTAAAGCGATCAACGGCTAAAGGAATGACTGTAGACTTTTACAATTGACACACATGCACCGGATTATAACAATACCCTCTTCCTTTTTTTTAGTTTAATTTTTTATCGAAAAAAAACCCAAATATACTATTGTTCGTGACTTTTCGTCCTCTTATATAGAGATCAATATTGATAAATAGAAAATGATTTTTTTTTCAAAAAACCCATTTCATTTTCTTATTTTATATATATATATATATATATATATATATATATATATATATATATATATATATATATATATATATATATAGAAGTAGGTTCAATGGAAAATGAACAATTAGGGCAACATATGTTGGAACCAATGATCAAGTGACACGTGTCCATTTCTTTATTCTTAAGCAATCTACTTTGGAAGTTATTTATGTAGTTATTCCAAAATGATGTGTTGTCATGCTTTCATTGGTTCCAACATGTGTTGCCCTAATTGTTTATTTTCCATATAACTCTCTCTCTCTCTCTCTCTCTCTCTCTCTCTCTCTCTATATATATATATATATATATATATATATATATATATATATATATATATATATATATATAGGCTTAGGTTATTATATTCAAAGTAATTATTATGTTATTGTATGCATAAATATAGGCCAATCATTTTACTTATTTTAAGAAAGTTATTAATACATATTATTAAATTAAAGATAATTGGAAAATACCATCTAATTTCATTCTAAGGGTATTTTAGACTATTGAGATAAATTTAAAAAAGGAAAATTCCATATTTTTTGGGATAATTAACTCTCTTAATTTTAAAATTCTAATTTTTTTAATTACTTTAATTTTTATTATAACGTAATTTTTATAAGTAAACCCGATTTTATTCTGTTAGAATGACATTCTGTTAGAATCATATTCTCTAGGAATTTACAGGACACATATTTCTATTAGAATGATATTCTATGAAAACACCAACACGGACAAATAACAAATTTTTGGATACAACTTCAAATTTTTCATTACATTCTTAAAAAAGTAAAAACTTTATATAATAGTCTATGACAATGAAATACTCACTAATAACAAACAAACCCATGTATATTATTCGACTTGAATATTCTAGCAGAATATATTATTACATATACTTCTATCATTCTATTGTAGATTATTCTATCAGAAGAATAGCCCTTTCCTTTGTGAAGACCAGAGCCATCATCTAATCTTCAAGCCCTTGATCATCAATGAAATTAGACATTTTACGAAAATAACTGTCATGAATCAAATAATGTAAGAAAAATATTCTCTGAGAATGCTTTTACATGGCAAATAAATAACACAAAATTTTAGTAAATCTGACAGAATGAATACCACATGGTCTGGTTAGATTATTTTTCAGGAACTTCCACAAACACCTGTCATGCATCATAATAAGCTCTATGACAAATTTCACCAAAAGATTGTTAATTTGAGGTTGAAGGTGAATTTGCAGGATGATTTTTGAAAAAAAAGGGAGTCAACAACAGAATAGAAGCCTGTGATGATTTCAAAATATTTAAGTTAGTCTAATTTCCTATGGTTATTAAAAAAGGGGAGTGAAAAGAATGAACCCATAAATTTGACGGAAATTTTATAAATTTTAGTTCATACTAGCCCATGAAGTCCAACTAGCCATGCTGCAACAGCTGCACCTACTTCTTCACTGCGCAGTGTGAGTCCTGTATATGGAAACAAGAAATTATAAGCAAATTAAAAATTTTTAAATGGTTTTATAACTAAAAAGACATACAATATTTTCCATATTGGTGAATAACTTAAAGCATGACTTTCTTTCAAGTAATAACCTGATATGAGAAATATCCCACAAGTGCTAAATGTTGTTACATGATATTTGTGAGCAAGGCATCTAAGACTAGGGTTTATGAGGCCTAATGTTACTCAACTAATAAGATTTGCATCATGTTAATTAAAAAACCAAGTATCAGTAGGCATTAATGATTCAGTGAAGTTGACAAAAGCGTGATTGAAGCTACATAAAAGCTTCAAGTTTGTCTTTTTTTTTTTTTTTTTTCAGACCCTTTCTTCTAGTATTTTGTAAAACACTGTCATAGATACATAAATAATCCAGTTACATAAAAGCAGATTGCATTACCTAATGGAAGAAAATTGCTACCAACGAAATTCAACAATGGTTTTGCAGGACCCAAAAAAGTCGATGCTTTTGTGTAGCTTTGTTTAGTCCTCGATGTATCTTTGTAAGCCTTTATAAGGAGCAGAAACCAATCAATATATCATCATTGATCATTCAATCGATATCTCAACTATTCTTGCTTTGTTAAAACTCCTTAAAATCACACTACTATTATTCCTCAAATCATACATATAACCGCTACCCGTTAGAATCCACAGTATGTAAAGCTTATAAAACGAAATATCAAAATGAATCAAATAGCATGAGAAAGCTAAAAAACTGAGTAGGATTCGCGCTGTTCCTGATTATGAGTGTTCTAGTAACTGAACAGAGTTCTCGAGGAAGCAACGAATTTCTTCTGGTGGCGCCGAAAGAGCGATTGTGTGTTTCCTCGATCGGAACGGAGGCGCTACTTTAGATATAGTTTCCTTTAGATAGATTTGATTCCTCATACGTTGATAGGTCTATTTTCCCCCCTTCACACATCACCATCAGATCAGGAAGAGGGCTTCACGGATTCTTCCCACCTTCACCACTTCGACCTCGTCAATTCCGGAGATGACCTCCTCACAAACTAATCGACCAAATGCGACCCTTTGCACCCCCTTATCGCGATCATGTTTCCCTTAAACTGTATTCCATTCGTCTGCATTATTCCATCTTTGCCCAATCTGTTAGTCATGTGATGAACACGGGGAAATAAAGCCCTTCTTTTTGTTTCAGTTCATTCTTTTTGATGAAAGACATCGATGAGGCTGTATATAAGAAAAGAAATTAGGTTAAAATTGAATGCTAACATGATTATAAGGATTATTTGTAGAATCTATTTATCAAATTACTAAAATACCCTTGGTTATTTATTTAATTATTTAATTTTTTATTTAATTTTGATTGGCCCACATTTATGCATACAATAACACAATAATTAGTTTAATAACCTAAACCTAGCTCTCTCTCTCTCTCTCTCTCTCTCTCTATATATATATATATATATATATATATATATATATATATATATATATATATATATATATATATATAAACGAAAAGAACCCATTAAGATGTGATTAAAATGCGAATTATAAATTTAGGTTTCAAGGACTTATATGTAATTTATTGAAGCAAAAACTGCAATAAAGTCCCTACATACTGGTCTCATAATCGATTTAATCCCTATATATTTTTTTATTCAATTAAGTCCCAAATACCGGTAATCGTATTTAATTTAACTCTTTGACATGGTCAACAGGTCATCCAACTTTTAAAAATTACATTTTGGCCTAGATTTCAAAATTTATTACAAACTTGGTCCAAAATTTACACTTTTAGCCTAGATTTTAAATTTTGTTACAAACTTGGTCCCAACTTTACTGTTTTTGGCCAAATTTTAGAATTTTATTATGAATTCATCATAACTTCTGTTTTTTTACACCTTTATTCTCAATGAATTGTTTCTAATATGTTTTTTTTTTATAAAATCATATTTATAAAAAAAACCTATTTTCACATAAAAATCTTATATTTTCTATATAAAAACTTTTTTAAAAAGTTTTTTGTATATGAAATATCTAGTTATAAAAATATGTATTTATTAAGTGTATAAATATATACAAATCCGTTTTTCTAAAAAAATGTATACAAAAGCATATTTTACAAAAAAAATGTATACAAACACCTATCACCTTTATATATATATATATATATATATATATATATATATATATATATATATATATATATATATATATATATATATATATATATATATATATATATATATATATATATATGCTCAAAAATTGATGTGTATCTATATTTTTTTTAATAAAAACGCGTTTGAATTATTTTTTTTATATAAGGGATTTTCTAACATGTGCCCTAAGGGCACATATAAGAAACATTAATTATAACAAATATTACCATAATTAAATATGAAATACATTAATTATAAAGATTATTACCATAATTAAATGTGAGATACATTAATAATTTCCATAATAAATACATTTCATATTTAATTATGATAATATTTTTCTTAATTAATGTTTCTTATATGTGCCCTTAGAGCACATATTAGAAAATCCCTTTATATAATACGTGTTTGTATATATTTTATAAAATCGTGTTTGTATACATTTTATAAAATGTATACAAACACGTACTATATAAAAAATTTAGTCAAACACGTTTTTATAAAAAAAATGTAAACAAACATGATTTTTTTTAAAAAAAAATATAGATAAAATAGGTGTTTGTATACATTTTTTTGGTAAAATACATTTTGGTACATTTTTTTTTTATAAAAACGGATTTGTATATATTTATATACTTAATAAATACCTATTTTAATAACTAGATATTTCATATACAAAAAACTTTTTATATAGAAAATATAAGATTTTTATGTGGAAATACGTTTTTTTGTCTAAATATGATTTTATAAATTAAAAACAAATTAGAAACAATTATTTGAGAAAAAACGTTGTAAAAAAAACTAAAGTTAGGATGAATTTATAATAAAATTCTAAAATTTGGGCATAAAGGGTAAAGTTTGGACCAAATTTGTAACAAAATTTAAAATTTGGGCCAAAAGTGTAAATTTTGAATCAAATTTGTAATAAATTTAGAAAACTGGGCCAAAAATGTAATTTTTGAAAGTTGGATGACCTGTTGACTGAGTCAAAGGGTTAAATTGAATACGATTACCGGTATTTGAGACTTAATCGAATAAAAAATATATAAAGACTAAATCGATTATAAGACCAATATGTAGAGACTTTATTGCAGTTTTTCCTTTATTGAACTAACACCATTGTAACTTGTTTAAAAAACTTGCATTGTAACTTCCGTAATCAGTTTTCTCCTACATATATGTTGCATTGTTTATACTTCATAATGTTAAACTTTTATATATATATATATATATATATATATATATATATATATATATATATATATATATATATATATATTCATGACTATAGAAGATGAAAAAAACATTGCACCCAGATTTCTACAGGGCAACAAATTAAAGTCATATGAAACTAAGGTCTCGTTTGATAGTTTCTGTTTGGGAAAGTGGTGTCTGGGAAAGTTTTCTGAATGCGAAAGAAACCATGATGTTTGATTGTACATCTGATTCACTGTGTTGAATGATGAAAAAAAAAATAATTCAATAAAAAATAAATTTAAAAAAGTTATTTAAAAAAAATTAATAAATCAAGAAAGAAAGAAAGATGCAGAGTTTGGTGAATAATTATCTTTCCAGCCTATTCAGCCAGAAATATATGATTTTGGGGTTTTCTGGGAAAGACATCTTACCGGGAAGGACCTCTTTTTTGTGCAAATCAAACAGTCTTTCTGGTCCATTCAGCTAGAAAGATCTGTTTGGAACTGGAAAGATGCGTATCAAACGAGACCTAAGAAAGCTTCAATTTTATTTCAATGACAATCGTAGCTATGAATTAATAAACCATAATAACACAACCAATAAAGATTTAACTCTTTCACTTTGGTAAAACATTGTCCATTTAAATATTAACCAGAAAAAACTAAAACCCAAATTAATGAAACTCTTATCATATACATCACTTAAACAAGAAAAAAGAAAGAAACATGAATTCAAAAATCACAATCGAAAAGTAGTGAAGAAGTCGTTCCAAAATCAAACAACATTTTAGAAATTATGACCCACTGAAAAAGGTGACGGTCCAATTGTTTCTTGCGGGCGATGGTGGTTGGCACTCATAAATGGTTAAACTATTGGGTGTGGGCAACGATATTCCATGTTATTACATGTTATAACATAAAATAGGGGTGATGTTCCCGATGTTATTACATGTTATAACATGGTGTTAAGATGGGAGAGATAGAGAGAAAAAGATGAAAGAATGGTTTGATTGGGTGTTATCTCCCGTTCCCATTACCACATTCTAATAACACAACATCTAATAACACCAAGCTGGGGCGGTGTTCCACTGCGTTTTTAGATAATAATATGAGTGGGCGTTGCCCACACCTACTATTCTTAGAGTGCACGGAGGCGGCAACGCCCACAAGCGTTATTAGGAGAAAAGAAAAGGAAACGCGGTTACCAAATGTTGTGGTGGCAACAGGAAGCAACGAGAATAGTTTTAACGTGTAATAACTGTGGAGATGGCGGTGTTCATAGGCGTTATTAAGCAAAATAACGGGAGTGGGCGTTGCCCACTCTTAATAGCCTTATACATGTTGTATATTTTTTAGAATGTGAATGAAAATATAATTTTTTATATCTTTTACCTCCACAAGATAAATGGTTATACATGTATATTTTTGGAAGAATCACTTTGTCTTTGCCTATATATTCTCCAACAATATTTTTACTATCTAGCAAAAAAAAAAAATCAAAATCGTTCTTTAAAGCAAACTTGCAGATCAACCACTTAAGTTGCATTACATAAATAAAAACAACATTAACATCAAATTAACCAAAAAACCACATTTAGATTTATAATCATAAAATAAAAAATACCAATCAAAGAACTATGTTAAACGTTTTTAATTGTGAAGTATATATATATATATATATATATATATATATATATATATATATATATATATATATATATATATATATATATTCTAAGAAATAAATATGTTTTTTTTCTACTATTGACAAGTGTCATACTATTAGAACTCATTATTAATATTATATGTCATCTATCATGCCACATATCAACCTATTAATTATCAATTTTAAATTTCTTACTCTTTTTTTTTAACGGCAGTTGGAATTAAAAAAAACGAAGCAAAACTAGCGAGTGGCTAGGGATACAAAAGTATAGTACTGGAAAGGAAAGAAAGTAACAAAACAACAGAGACTGCCAAAATTATAGCCTACAATAGCATTCTAAAATCGGATCACAACTCCATTCCCACCATCTTAGATTCTGCCCTCTCTGAATCCTTGCATTAATCCAAAGAAGAGATAACGATTGTACCTCGTAAGCCAGCGCCGAATACGGTTTTGTGTTTAGTTTGAAGAATGGGCTTTCAGGTTCCTATATCTCCAAATCACCCAAAGAAATACCATCATTATTGCTTCGTGAATCCTTTTCAGCATATCGTGACCCTGGGGCCTTTCTTTGCAATCTAATAGATCTCGAATCGAATTTATAGGATATTCCAACAATCTCCACCATCTATAGATCTGTTGCCAAACTTCATGTGCTACTGGGCAGTCCACAAACACATGCTCCTCAGTTTCTGGGGCACCATTACACATTTTGCATAGGTTTGATAAGCTGATGCCCAATTTCAAGAGGTTGGCCATGGATGGAAGTTTGCCATGATAGACTCTCCATGCAAGAATATTCAGTTTTCCAGGGATTAGATAGTTCCAAGACCATCTGCACTCACTTATAGGAAGGATTGTAGTATCAATGTGGATTCTGAGAGAAGCAACCGAGTATACTCCTGAAGGATCAACTAACCAAACCCATTTGTTTGCTCCATTATCCCTAGATGCCAATTGGAAGTGTTCTAAAAAAGTCACTTGGTTTTCCCCTAATATTTTGGGTAGATTGGCAATTGTACCCCAACATCCATTTTTTCTCTTTGCTACCGAGGGTCTGTCGAATCTACCATCCTTACCATATATGGATTTTGTCACCTCTGCCCAGGTACTATCAGGATAGCTTTTGAATCTCCACCACCATTTCCCCAATAACGCTATATTGTGAGCCTTTAAGCTGCCAATTCCAGGTCCACCTCTTTCTTTGGCTGCAAGAACCTTTTCCCAAGCAATCCATGGCATCTTCCTCGATTCCAGGAAGATGCCATGGATTGCTTGGGAAAAGGTTCTTGCAGCCAAAGAAAGAGGTGGACTTGGAATTGGCAGCTTAAAGGCTCACAATATAGCGTTATTGGGGAAATGGTGGTGGAGATTTGAAAGCTATCCCGATAGTACCTGGGCAGAGGTGATAAAATCAATATATGGTAAGGATGGTGGATTCTTACTCTAATTATATTAAATTAACTAGGCGAATGCCCGCGCGTTGCCCATAAACACCTATATAGTTGAAGTCTTTACAAACATATGTTTTTTTTTAAAATATAGAAATAACGTTGTTGTTAAATTTGATATAATAATTCGTATACTAAATTGATATAATATATACAACTATTATAACTGTATAATCTCAATCGTTTGAATGACTTCTACCCGCGAGTTACACATTTATAAAATTAAATAAATACATCTATTAATGTTATTTATAGCTGTTATTATTGTTAATTAATTTTTTAAAATTTATTTGCTTAATGTTATAATTTCTGTCATTATAATTATTTAAAATATCAAACATTGTTTTTTGATTTTAAATGTAACAATATAATCATTTATATAGAATTATTTTTAACTATTTTTATTGTAAATTATTTTAAGCTACTTATTTGAAAACTTTTAAATATTATAAAAATATCTTTAGAAAATATTTTAGTTAAATTGAGATTACAATTTAGTTTTTTTTGCATTTATCACTATAATTTATCACTTTTAATTATTTACAAAATATTGTTTAGTTTTTTAAGTGGAATTGAAATTTATATTTAAGTTGACATTGTAATGTTATATTTAAATTAACTATTTAAGTATTTTGTTCAAACTATTCAAAAGTTGTAGCTTTAAACTGATAATGGTTTACATACTACATATTAAATCTAATATGTTAAAAGTTAAATACATAACTTTATAAGTAGAAGTAAAGATATTATTTTAAAATTGAAATTTACTATATTTATGATTACACTTTAGTTTTGATAATTATTTAAACTTATTTACAAACGTATAATAATTATTAAAAAGACACTATGATTAATCACTTTTAACTATTTACAAAATATTATTTGGGTTGTTTAAGTTAAACTAAAATTTATATTTAAGTTGACCCTGTAATGTTATATTCAAATTAATAATTTAAGTATTTTATACAAATTGTTCCAAAATTGTATCTTTAAAATGATAATGGTTTACATCCAACAATATATTAAAACTAATAAAGTAAGTATAATATGTTAAAAGTTAAAAACCATAACTTTATAAGTAGAAGTAAAGATATTAATTTACTATTGAAATTTAGTTTATATATGATTACACTTTATGTTTGATATTTATTTAACCTTATTAACCAACTTATAATTATTATTATTAGAAAGAAATTGAAAAGTCATGGGAATTTCAAATGAATGTGGTGAAAAGAAAAAATGCATGGGAGTTTCAAATGAATGTGGTGAAAGGAAAAATGCTTCATTTATAATATAGTATGATATGATAATTGATTCTTCATTTTAAATTTTAAATTTAAAACTTTTTATATTAAATTTATAACATTAGATTAAAAAACAAAATAAAATAAATACATATTATAAGATGATATAACTTCATGTATTTATTTAAATCAACGATTATTATTTTATATAACTAAAAAATATCTATTAAGCAATAATTTATTTAAAATAATTGATTAATAATTTTGATTTTCATTATGAAATTTTAATTAATTTTATAACCGTGGTTCTAACGGGTTATAAACTACTATATACATATATATATATATATATATATATATATATATATATATATATATATATATATATATATATATATATATATATATATATATATATATATATATATATATAAGGCGAAGTGTTCAGCTGAATAAACCCCTTCCCTAACAGGACCTGTAGCTGAGAGGATAAATCTTGCATCTCAGGGGGTGCAAGATGGTACGGTGTCCTAGCGATCGGCGCCGCACCCGAAATTATATTGATCCAGAACTCCATTTTCCTCTCAGCAGGCACACCTGGTAACTCCTCGGGAAAAAAATCAGGAAAATCACGTGCGACCGGAACATCAGAAATAGTGGTCGATCCGTTCGCCTCAACCCAAGTATCCACTACATATGCCAAATAAACCATACACCCATGCTGCAAACTCTATCTTGCGCTAGCGGCAGAACAAAAGGCTGATCCCGATCTAGTACCCTCGCTGTATATAGTCAGTACTCCCCCACTAGGGTCTTAAACCGTCACCAATTGACAATCATAATCAATTAGAGCTGCAAACCAACTCAACCAATCCATACCCATAATCACACAAACACCTCCATCGCGATAGGGATAAGATCTATCGGATAACCAACACCGAAGGTCTCTAACATATAACCGCGATAGACATCAGTAGCAGAGACTGGACGCTCATCAGGTATCGAGACTCTCAAGGGTCTGCTTAAAGTCACTCACGTAATACTTAAACCATGGTAAAGTGATGATGACACAAACGATCAACTCATACCTGAGTCAAATTGTTGGGTTTTGATACGAAATATAAGTTTGTTTTCACAAAAAAACCGGCAATGGATGACATTAAAAATAACAAGTTTATGTTTAGTTCATAAAAAAACCAAACCATCATGGATCCATTTATAGAGGTTAGAATGAAATAAAAACAACCATAACATGTTTTAGAGATAAACTTTGAAGCCTTTGAATCCACTTGTTTTTGGGGTGTTGATGAAGATGTAAATATCAAAGAATATGATCTTCTCTACAAGTATCCACCATCAAGATTAAGGCACTTGGAATGTTAGTTCCTTCTTGTATTCTTGAGTGTCTAAAACCTTTAAGTGCTTAACTCAAATAAGCACTAAAGGGGACAACTCAAGAAGGCTTCTAATCACCAAAGTAAAGCACCAAATTACAAAGAGATCATACTCTTTCATACTTACGGTTTTGAGGTGAAGAAAGGAAGAAGAAGAGAGTGTTTCCCCATTTTCCAAAATGCAAGCCTCGTGCATCTCTTATATAGACCATGGAAGGTAAGGGCTTTACATTAAAATAATATAAAGTAACTCTCATATTTTCTAGAATCATGGGCAAGGCATGGAGGTTGACAAACAACGTCCATAATATTATATATATTTTGGCCATACCTCTCATAAGAGGATTGATTCTTCATTTTTTTGAAACTCCAAGTTTATAAAATATACACTTTGTCTTTAGGTAAAAGACAAAATAATCCAACTAGTCCAAAATATTGTGCATGACTTACTAATTCATACCATATGAAATAATAACTACTTATACTCTCTTATAATTATTATTTTCATAAAACAATAATTATTCCCTAATTAAAATAAAAGAATCGATATTATTTATTAATAATCATATTAATAATAAATATACACAATGTGTCAACTTAATAAAGGTGTGACCCCATAGGATCATATATTATTAGCAATATCACTCAATAATGATTCATGGGCATATAAATTCAGCAATATCCCACTTGCACAAGATTTGTTATAGACTAACATAGACAGTAGCTGACATCTAGCAACGGGCTGCTACCCCTAACAACATATGAAGGGTGCAATCTCATCAACAACCAATTCTAGGAGCTCTAAGCTAGAATTGTTTCTAAAGGTGCGGTATCAATTATTCATTTGTATCAAACATCTTGTCGAACATGAGATATGGATCACCATCAATCTCACTTAGTGTTAAACTTTTAATAAGGCCTTAGATGTCTAACTCTCAACGAATAAGATGGACAAATCCCATCTCGACTACATACACCCATCAATGTAGTTCATGTCATACCTAACGATGGCCCATATGACTGCCTTTTACGGAACAACGTTAAACCATGTCAAAGCACAACAATTCCTACACTTCAAGTCCCAAATATATGTCTCAGGTCTAAGAATACAAAGATACAACCTTGATCAAAAACATCACTCTTGACTACGATCCATAAAGTGGTTTTGATGCGGGTCAACTCCAATACTTATTATTCTATCAAGTACTTATGAAGTTGGTAGTAGCTCTTGCTATTCTCACCTCCATGAGAATCCACTAATCCACTCATATTAGTCTTACCTCATAGATGCTCCCATAACTATGAACGACTATGGACATTTAGAATAACCTAGTTATTCAGGAATTTAAACATGCTAATATAGAACACAACAATTATTTAATGAATGGCTCAGATACAATATCTTAACTCATTACAATATATGTTGTCTTGATTGTTCCAATATCCAAATACCAAATTTCAATAAATAAATCTACTTATATCAGCAAGCCCCTATAGCACAAGCTTGACTTTCATGCTTTAGCTAATGATGGAGCTTTGTCAAGTAGATTTGACAAAGTTGATTTGTATAAACTTTGTGAATACAAACATTTTCAGTTTTATATATATACTACTCATATAAAAAGAAAACTAATGAAAATGTATTAGATGCTTAAATATGACTTAGATACCAATATTCGTGTAATGTGATTACTCATAGTCCTAATGAACCATACATTAAACTTCTTAGCATGTGGTTCTCCAAACCACAATGTACTCTAATTCTGATGTGTAACTGTAATTAAAATTTACATGGAAAGTACATGGAAACACTATCCATGTATCTTTCTCTTTATTCATAATGAAGACACGCCAGATTGTGATTAAGAATCATCTCAATCTATTTGAAAATTTAGCACATATGTAACAACTTTAAACATATATTTCTTTCAAATACTCCGTAGATTAGGAATATTTCTGTAGTTCTCGCAAGTACTTTAGAATGTTCCTATAAGTGACACAATGACTTGTTCTCGGATTATATTGGTATCATTTGACATGCTCTAAGCATACAACTCATTTGGCCTTTATGCATAATCATAACATATATGATTAATCTAATTACAACATCATATGGAATACAATCATATTATCTAGTTCAAAACATTGTACTAGGATTTTGAGGAGTGCTCAAAATCATGTCATGTGGTATTTGACAAGATGATTCTCTCAAAGTCCTTTATATTAAGCTCTTTTAAGATCATTGACAATTAATGCAATTTTACTTAATCCTTTAAGTTTCCATGACCTATCTATATAGATCTTTATTCCAAGAGTTAGTATTTCGACTACATATAAGACTGGAAATGTTACTGCGCTCCCACTAGCTTTTTAGAAAACACAAGAGTCATCTAGATTCATAATTAAATCACACCATGTAATTAAATTATAATAAAGAAGATTCTTACTTTGAGATGTTAGCTTAAATCTTGGAAAAAATTTCATTCATGTATGTTTTCTCCTTAGAAAACTCACTTACTCTTTATAGTCAAACTATATCGAGGAAGATTAGTCAAGCCCATACTTGATAATCATATATGAATGCATCTTTATGTGTTTTATTAGTTTTTGATCAATTATTGAGCAGATTCAACAATAGTTGAAAACTTGGTAGTTCCAAACTATAATGCATTTATCTTATGGATCTTTAGCTCTTAAAGTTCCAAATTGCTCCCACTTAGAAAAAGAGCTTTCTAAGCACTTGTCTTTTGGAATGACAATTAGTGGGATTAGTAAAAACTTCATCCTAAGCAATGATTTAGGATAGTCTACATAAACGCAATTACTAGATACTAGAGTGGTTAAGCTTATTGTCTAACACGAGCTCAATGACTCCATACCTTTTAGATAAGGATAAACCATTTCATCCTTAGCCTAAGAAAGTATTTAATCCATTTATTTGGTTGGAAAATATATATGTTCAATATATATTTGTTACAGTGAGCATAATTCCAAAAAATTTATAAAGTAAATATTTCTGTTAAAACTTCATATAATAGACTGCAAGGTCTATGTTTTATCTTCTTTAAAAACATGTATTATCAACATTCAGCTAGTGGCCTGGTGACTCTATCCCACTAGAGAATACGAAGGCTACCTCTAATATTAAGAGATAGATTCAAGTCACCAGGTTATCCTGTGCCACAAGAAACATACTAATGACAAGTGAGTGTTTTTGTCAGAATAAGTTGTGAATCAATTCCACAATTCATAAGATGTTCCAAGAAGACTTGGTTTACAAAAATCATTTTTTTTATCATAACAAAAGGTTAATAATGATCTCATTAAGTTGTATTTCAATCTTCACTATGAAAAAATTTGAGAAAATCAAAGATTTCAACAACGAATAAAAGTTGTCAGTGAAATTGAATAAACATCTATCACCAAATCTATTCAAGGATTGAAAAGATTACATACATCACTTATGTATAATTCTTTGTCAAGCCCTTTGTTCTTTAACTGCTAATAGATGAAGACTCTTGCAAATCATCTTCCCATATAAATAGGATTCACATA
Organism: Lactuca serriola; assembly: GCF_051521515.1. Taxonomy (NCBI): domain Eukaryota; kingdom Viridiplantae; phylum Streptophyta; class Magnoliopsida; order Asterales; family Asteraceae; genus Lactuca; species Lactuca serriola. The sequence continues at coordinate 35,459,685 of NC_136411.1, forward strand.
TATCAAATGAATCAAGATCATTTTCCTTCAAAAAATTCCATCCTTTTGAGGTTGGTATATGTATTTCTTATTTATATATTGTCTTGATGATTGTGACATAGATAAGTTCTAATTAAATATCATCTGATTATATAGCTGTTATGATTAGAACTATAAATGTAATGAAAGATTATAGATATACTTCATAAATAACATAATGAGTAAATATTCTTTAACACAGAATACATCGTTTTAGAACATGAATGTAAATATCCATTATACGATAAGTAAATCTACATTTATTTATAAATTACAACTGTTACATGTCCCTATAATGATAGGTACAAAACATCTATTGTTTAAATATAAAAGACGAAATGTCATTCGTTTGTAATCAGTTGATTATTTCTTCCAATCATCAACACATACTATCAATTATTAGTGTCAGTTTGTGTATAACCTAATCAAGTAAATGATGTAAAAATAAGTAGTTCTATCATATAAATATTTGAAGTCTTGTCCAAGTCGGACTTCTTCATTTCGATGAGATGAGAGAATCAATTCCTCCTTTAGTATCCAATTTCTTCCACAATAGAAATAACACTAATTATTTGGTCCTTTCTTGATTTCTGGGTTTAGCCTGTATTTCCCTTAACTGAAGTATAAGTCTATGAGTACACGATCATTTAGACTTCCTTTATTCAATTCTTGAACAAACTTGAAGTACTTTCTAGTGTTCTGATTGAATATCTGCTTTACTTGATGAGACATATGATATGTTTCATAACTATCCAAGACTTTCAGCAAGTCATGGTTAATCACTCCAGTATGATGTGAGACACATCAACATCATCATAATAATACTTCCATCAAAGTATCATGATCAGACTAACTGGTTGCAGAGGTTATTCAGGTATGAGATCTTTCAGTATATACTTTCTATTTATTTTAAAGGTAGAACCTCAAGATATTATACTAGTTATAGAAATTATAACCATCAAAATGTTACTGTCTCTTGAAACTCAACAAGAGAGGTTTTGCAGGGCGTAAAAATTATTAATAGTTATCAACAGAATTTAACAAAGTTTCATTTAGTATTTTCAATATTTAGTATTTAAAAATTAATACATTTTATTGTTTCTTAAAACATTAATTTATTAAAGTATAGGATCCATGTAACGAAACAAGTAAATGGTTAGGTGACCTTTATCCCATAAACTTAATCATACTCGGTAGGTAGCGATTACGAATTGCATACGATATGTAACTCCTATATTATGGGATCCTAAACAACTATTTCTTAGCTTGGCATGTTTATCCCATCTATGCCTTGGACCTCTCATGATTAGGTGACCTTTATCACATAAGATTCCGATCAAGTCATACTACTTGAAACAAATTATAGCATTGTAACTAACCAGTAACATGGTGACCCTTTAGAAACAAGATACTACAAAACTACCCCCATACATCAAAATTCAATCCTAGGCCCAGGTGACCCCGTGACGCTAAAACCCTCAAATGATAACGAGTGTTCTTCAAAAGGACGACAATGACTTGCATTTTTAGAAAAAGTTTTATATACGTTCTACAATTATAGTTTATAAAAACATGGTCTCGTGATTATTTCATGCATCTAATAATTCATGTACCCTTTTGTATTTATATCACTTGTTATGAGGTTCTATATGTTTCAAATAAAACTTCATTTTATTTGCCATTAACCGCGATCAATTATAAACTAAAATCCGGTATTTTAAAGTTTATTCGTAGATGGATTTTAAGAACCAGTAATAATCTTAATAAAACTTTATTTTATACTTAAGACTTGAAGTTTTGGATGAGTTATAAAATTACTATTTTAAATCTCCTTTTAACAACCAAAAAACTTATGACATCATGAATTTGTAGAATAAACTCATTTTGATTTTATAAACTCAATTTTATGCATCTTATGATAAAAGTCATATTTTGATAAACCAAAACTTGGGTGATGATACTTATGTTTTAAATCTCATTTAACATGCATAAAAATAATATCAACATGTTGGGTTATGTTTAAAACCCCAATATTATATATTAAGTTTCGACGCAAAAAAGATAATCAACAGTTTTATTATTTGTCGTTATAACACTTTAAACCGATTTTAGTCTATTTAATAAAAAATCTTTATTTATTATAAAGACATGGAGTTTATATAAAGCTTAAACATCTTTTAAACCATTTTAAATATTTTAAAGTTGGGTATTTATAGTTTTTACAATAAAACTATTGATGAGTTTATAAAACTCTTTGATCGATTAGATCTTATAACAGGTAAATCAAGAAAGCAAAAACAGTAAGATAAAGCACAAGAATGAATCTGAATGTGTCGAATGATTCAATTGATTCAATCCTCAGCAGAGCTCGATGAAGAACTTCCGCTGTAGAGGATATTAGGGTTACAAAAGATAAGAACGATGAACGCTATTAAAATCTCTATCAAAATCTTACGTTCTAGGATGCATGCAAGCATCTATAAATATTAAACCCTACAAAATAACTCACGGATGGACAGACCCATACCGGAGATTAAATGGACTAAATGTTGAGCCCAAGACGCAACACTATCTGGACCTAACAATCTCCCCCATTGCGTCAATTGGAGCGAGACTATCACTTCTTCTTGCTGGGTCCAGCTGCAGGAACCTTTTTAGTGGTTTCAAACAGACGAGGGATGAGAGTGAGGATTGTCTGTCCGAAGCGAATGTACCACTGGATCATGTCATCAAAGTACTTCTTGTCGTCTGCCGAATTCTGCTTGCAACGATGAATGATTCCCAAAATATGTTCCAGGCATGCAGTGGTGTATAGATGTTTGTCTGCCAAAGAGAACAGGCATTTTTGGCCTTCGTTTCTGGTAAACATGACATAATTATGTTTCGGGTCAATCTTTCCCATCTGCATCATGTTCAGGTCACTGGCAGAGCCAACATGTGAGATAGTGGGCTTTTTCTTGAAGATGCTAGCGATCTCCTGATCCATCTTGGCAACTTCCATGATGTAGCATACAAGCATCCTTTTGAAGTGATCAATAATCGGACCATATTCGGCTTCATTTGTCAGGAGGATGCTGTGCAAAATTATCCAATCATGTGGATTCAAATTGGGAAGATCAGCAAGCGATATGGCATGTTCGGTCTTAGCAGAACCCCTCAGCACCTTGAACCGAATGTTCGTGAAGTTTCCTTCTCGAAACGGCTTGAGGACCCGAACGTTGATTATCTTCTGAGCGCTCCAAGTTTGATACTGTGGTTGAGCAGCCTTCAGGTAGAATTCGACGAGATCCCTATCAACCTTTGGATGAGGATGAGGGATATCAGCAACATTATCAAAGGCATGGAAGATGAAGGCCTTTCGGGTCAGTGGCATGTCAAATTGTGAATCGACAGAGTTGATACGATCCAGTGAAATCACCGGTTCAAGCCACAAAATGCTGGGAGTTTCAATTGCTTCCTTCAAAAGCTTCTCAAGAGTCCACGTAGGAAAAAGGGTTTTCCTGCTCTCAAGAAGGTCATGAGGCTCTTTCATTTTTCTTTCAGATTCCTCAGCCTCTCTGGAAACGCGAGCGCTCATATCAGCATCCTTATCGCGACCTTGTTTCTTTAAGAGATCTGCAATCGTCTCTTTATCGTCATCACTCTCTTCAACAACTTTCTTCCCTTTGTCTTTGACACCCGAACCTGAGGCTTGGCCTGTTGAAGGAGGTTCGGTTGTTATTGTTGCTATAGAAGTGGGAGGTGGTTGAGATACATCCTCTCCCCCTTGTTTCGGAATGGACACGAACTCGAGGAGCCCTTCAATTTTGCTCAGGAGAGAAAGGGCAGAAGCAAGCTTTTCTGCGAGAGTATGCCTCACTAAGTAATTCAGTATTGGATCATGTGCTTCAAGGATGTTTGAAAGTGCGGCGTGGACATCCGAAACACATGAAGAAACAATCTCTCGTTCAGACCGAAGAGATTCAATCTTCTTTTGAGAATTGGAGAGTTGAAGATTCTTGACCTTGAGAGCAGTGGTCTTTCGAGCGAGAGCGTCCATGAGTGAGTTCTCGGCAACTAGATCTTCTTGTAGCTTAGTTAGGCGCTCCTCAATAGTCGCCTTAAACACTGAGTTGTCATCAGTGAGAGTTTGATGAAGAGTAGCGAAGGACTGCAGTTCTGAGGCAACTGAGGTAGCCAACTTGTTGACAATAGGGTCAAGCTTCGTTTTATTGGCATCGACAGTTTCCTGTAAAGACTGCAAAAGAGAAGAAGCATCAACAAATAGTTTTTCGACTTTTTCGGTCGCTGCAGCACAGGCCTTGGTGGAGGCGTCAATGGCGGCAGTAGCTGAGCTGATGGAGGCTTCATGAGCCTTAGTGAAAGCATCAACAATCCTATGAATAGCAGCCTCGGAGATGGTAGACGGTGATGAAGAAGAGGAGGAAGCAATAAGAGATTCAATCTTCTCGTGAAGCTCCTTGAGATGCTTCTTGGTGACAGGAGCATCATCGTCATCATCACTTTGCACCTGATACGGACTGTAATAGACCGAATCAAATGTCATGTTCTCCCCACCAAGAAAAGGTTCTTCATTTTATGCGGAGTGAGCATGAGATGAGGGTGGAGGTGATGGTGGAGGTTCGGTTGTGGAAGTAGGTTCGGGTTTTGATGTATGTTCGGTAGAGGGAGTGGGTTCGGGTGCTTTAGTAGGAGCCCCCATATCAGATACGTTGGTTCTTACTTCAGCGGTTGTTGTGGTAGCTTCAGTGAAAATGGGAGGGGGTACTGGGATAGAAGTAGGTGGTATTTGAGTAGTGGAGGTTATGGGGGGGAATGGAAATAGAAATGGAGATTGGTGGAGAAGAGACAGGTGGATTGGAAACATGTACCTCTGGGGTAGGCGATCGTGGAGGAGTGTTACTACGGGGGGACTCTTCGGAGTCTGAATTTTCTTCCTCAGATTCGCTTGAGGAGGAAGCAAGTATCAGTTTTCGCCTGGGTTGGGTTTTCCTCTTCTTCAGTGGAGGAGATTGAGCCGCCTTGGTAGGTTTGCGTTTCTTCGGAGAAGGGCCTTTCGCTCCCTTGCCAACCTGCGTGTCTTTTCCCTTTTCATTTTTCTTTCCCCTTGGAGCGGGCCTATCAGCATCATGAATGGACTTAATCATATCAGGAGTGAGCTCTCTAGGACCAGAGCGACAAAACTCCTTGTAGGTTCTGATGATGCGGCTGTCGCTAGGAACATCTCCAAACATCGACTCAGGGATGGAGCCCAATGAACTGAAACTTAGATGCATCAGAGACAATAATCTTCGTAGTATGGAAAGTACCTATCGAAGAGAGTGGAGAATCAGCAACAATTGGAACGTGATACTTGTCCATTACCCATTTTGTGATCAGCGTCCAAAAGCGAGCGTAGGAGATCTCGGAATGGTGAGATGTAGAGGCAAGACTCTGAATCAGCTGCTGCCATAAAACCGACCCATAGTCAAGGTTGATGCCATTGTATACCCCATAAAGAATCGTTATGAACAGACGACTCGCTCCGTATGAACCGACATTGCGTTCCGATAACCCCTTGAATAGCACTGTAAATAACCCGTTCCATTGAGGAGGCAAGCACGATTTCTTGAACTTGGTGACCGTTGTCAGAACCTAAGTGTATCTCATGTTATAAAACATGGAAAACAATTGACCCACTGGAATGGATTCAGGGTTAACCCTAGATGAATCGGGTTCAAACCCTAAAAGAGAACAGAATCGTTGCTTGGAGATGGATGCCTTGTGATCAAGAATGTCGAAGAAAATTCTATCGACAAACTTATCATAATGAGCTGTGGCGAAGATTTGCGATAAAAACTCCATTGGAACACCTTCAACTTTGGTGAGAGCGGGAGCTAGCGGCGAATATTTGAGACATTCGATAATCGGGAACATAAAGGCGTCGTAAATGTGTGGAGTGAGATCGATGATCAGACTTTGTTGAGGACGAATCGGCAGAATGTGGGAAGTGGCATGAACAGAATATGAGTCCGCCATTGAAGTGAGGAAGATGGAAGAGATGATGAACAGTAGAAGGAGGAATGCTTTTCTTGCTCTCTGAATTTTGGGTGCAGTAAAGAGGTAAATAATGGGCGAAGTTACCTTTTATACCGTGGTGAAAAGAGAGAGAAGAATCTGTTTCCAAATCTTCGAGGGAAATACGAAGGGTTTCCATAGAAAGATTGATGCGTGACAGTTGGGAGCCCCGATGATTACGCAGGAGAGAGAAAAAAACTGTCCCGATTCAGACGCCTTCCCATCAGGCGCCGTTTGAAAAAAAACGGTTCCACTTCGCACGCCTGTCCTTCAAGCGCCGTTTAAAAATCAAAGCGATTTGACTCCCGACTGAGTCAGCAACTTATCCCTTTAGAGTGAGCTGTCATCATAAAGCAGAATGACCACGTGTAACAATGTGAGCCACAACTGTGTTATAATTTAAAAAATGGCTTGTAAGTAATGAAACCAGAATTATGGAAAATCAAAAATATTTTCGTGCTTAGTGTGTAAAAGAAAAAGAAATAAAGCAACACATATGTGGGAAATTGTGATGTCAATAAAGACACGAAACAATGGATCCCAAGCACGAATCTCTTCCTTCAAAGTCAAGAGAGACCTTAAAGTGTTTGTTTGGTTTCCCGTTGAATTACGATCAGACACTTATTGAGGAGTGTTGAAAGGCATCTTTTAATCAGGCTAATTTGGGTGGATTTTGCTTCAGTTCAGAATTCTTGATCTTGACATAAGACAGAAATTGACTGAAGTACTTGTGAGACCAATGTAGTATGTTGAACAAGTAGGGTTGAAAAGAATTTAAGTGGCATGGTGAAAATATTTGTAGGTGAAATCTCAAAAAAAAAATATTAAAACTGGATTCCATGGGAAGAAATGTTATGGGATTTAACAATTTTATAGGAATCACACAAAGATAAAATTCAGAGATTTCAAGGTACAGCCTTAAGGCTGAATTCCTCAATTCTTTAGTGAAAACTAAAGCAAAGTTAATTGTTCACCGTCAATGCATAAAAGGTAGTGAATTAGGGGTTTCACTTAGCACGTAGTGGCACGAAGCTAAGATCATGAACACAGAAATTGTGTAACCATAAACCTCAGTGGTAATTTCTGAGAGTCTCAAGGGTTACGTGTATGAGATCGAAATATGATGGAGAAAAATATTGAAGATGGTGTAAAGAAACCAAAGTACCTCTGCTATTAAAATAAGGACCAAGCAGAAAAATTCTTATCTCATGTGAGAAGAGAGTAAGGTAGCTCATGATTAGAATAAATATAAGAGCCTAATTGGGAAGACGAGGTTTGTATATACCAAGTCAGTAAGGCTGTTATTTAGAATCAGGTGAGGCTTTGGACACATACATCATCATGCTTCTAGGGACACTTAACTAATAAAGGAATTTGCCCACAAATAACCACACAAAAAAATATTAACTAACACAAATGACAAAAAATGTTTTTGTAGTTTTTGATTTTTTTTTAAAATTTTTTTTGGAATTTTTGATTTAAAGATAGAAAAATAAAAATAAATAAAAAAAAACAGACAAAATTTTTTTTTGGAACCGAACCCGAGCGTTCGATCTATTTAGGTTGAAAGGAAAAAAATAAGTTGAAAAAGAAAAGGACTTTGAAAATAAGAGAGATGAAATTGAGAAAAGGATACAAAAGGTTTACAACCAAAGAAACTACCTTTGAGTGATAAGCAAAGATAAGGGAATAGGACCGAACCCGAGCGTTCGGTGCATTTCGGCACACATGTGAACCGAACCCGAACGTTCGGTTCATTTCGCTTACTACTTTTAGATTGGAGAGGTAATTTTTGGTACTGAATCCGATTCCATCATTCCTAGCCCTTGTAGAATTTTATTGAAACTCGCTTCAGGAAGAGCTTTGGTGAAGATATCAGCCAGTTGATCAGTGGTTCGAACAAAGTGAATTTTGACGTTTCCATCTTCCACATGATCCTTAATAAAGTGATACCTCAGTGTTATATGCTTTGTCTTGGAGTGTTGCACAGGGTTATGATAGATCCTAATTGCACTTTCTGAATCGCAATATAGTGGGATCTTTTTCATATTGAGTCTATAATCACGGAGCTGGCTTTGGATCTAAATCACTTGAGATGTACAGGAGGCAGCTGCAATGTACTCTGCTTCGGCTGTAGACAGAGAAACACATGTCTGTTTCTTTGATTTCCAGCTAACCAACTTCCCATCTAGGAATTGGCAGCCTCCTGTGGTGCTTTTCCTGTCTAAACCACATCCTCCAAGGTCTGCATCTGAGTAGGCTTGAACAAAGAAACCTGAGTTTGATGGATACCATAGACCGAGGGAGGTGGTTCGTTTCAGATACCAGAGTATGTTTTTCACTGCAAGCATATGTGGTTCACGAGGATTCGCCTGAAACGTAGCACAATAACAGACATAAAACATTATATCAGGACTGCTAGTTCTGAGGTACATCAAGGAACCAATCATCTGGCGGTATAACATTATATCGACTACCAGTTTTTCCAAGGATGGTGTGAGTTTGGTGCCGAACGCCATTGGAACTTTGACCTTTGAGTCTCCCATCATGCCGAATTTAGCAAGAAGAGTCTTGGTGTATGCTTCCTGGTTGATAAAGATGCCTTCGGGTCCCTGTCTAATATTTAAACCAAGGAAAAAGTTAATCGGACCCATTGAGCTCATTTCAAATTTAGTCTCCATCAGCTTTCTGAATTCAGCTGTAAAGCTAGGATTCGTGGAGCCAAAGATGATATCATTACCGTAGATTTGAACTATCATAAGGTGGTTACCTTCCTTCTTACGAAAGAAGGTTGGGTCAACCGAACCTTGTTTGAATTTTGACATCTTTAAGAACTTAGTTAGCGTTTCATACCATGTCCTAGGTGCTTGTTTCAGACCGTAAAATGCCTTGTCCAGAATATAACAGTGATTGGGGTGCTTTTCATTCACAAAACTAGGAGGTTGCTCCACGTAAACCATTTCTTCAAGTTCTCCATTCAGAAAGGTGCATTTTACGTCCATTTGGTAGACCTCGAAGTTCTTATGTGCAGCGTAGGCCAGAAATATTCGAACAGATTCCATCCTTGCTACTGGAGCAAAAGTTTCTTTGTAATCAATTCCTTCTTCCTGGCAGTATCCTTTCACCACGAGACGAGCTTTATTTCAAATTACATTGCCCTCCTTGTCCATTTTGTTTCTAAATACCCATTTGAGACCAACGACTGAGGCATCTTTAGGTGTTGGAATAAGGCGCCATACCTTGTTTCTTTCAAACTCATTGAGTTCATCTTGCATGGCTTGTACCCAATCGGAATGATCAAGAGCCGTGTTAACTGTCTTCGGCTCAACTTTGGATACCAAAGAATTATACATGCAGAACTCTACTTTGGAGAATAGAGATGATTGCTTTGCCTTCAGTTGGGATCGGGTCAGGACCTTTTCAGAGACATTACCCACTATCTGAGATACAGGATGATCCCTGGTCCATTTGATAAGAGGAGGATAATTTGGATCATAGGATGGATCCAATTCGGCGTTGACCATTTCTTCCAGTTCAGATTGACTATCGTCATCGTAGAACATGTCAGAATTCTCCCCCTCGACCGATGAATCTCTTTGGTTTTCAGGTTGGTTCGTACCTTCGGGTGCAATAGAACTCTCAGGTGTAGCTGGACTTTCTGGTGCTACAGGACTTTCGGGTGTAGCAGAGCTTTCGGGTGCTACAGGACTTTCGGGTGTTACAGGAATAGAATTCTTCCCCTGAAAGTGTGAGTTTGGTTGATTTGAAGAAAATTGATTCTCCCCCTCAACTGAAGTGTCGTGCTGAGGAGGTTCGTTTGGAACTTGTTCTCCTTCACCTATTTGTTTGGCTGCATCATCGACGATTTGCTTCAGATGATCGATTTTGTTGTCTGTTGCCTTAGCTTCCGAGAGAGTAGCTTTCTCAGGTTCATCGAATAAGTCCACAAACTGATCGAACAAATTAGCAATTGTGGCCGTGACTTGACCTATTTGAGGGAAAATTTCTCCAATTGCTTCTTCAGTAGTCTTTAGCTTCTTGACGTAGCTATCATCGAAAGTCACATAATATGTTTCTTCAATCTTTCTAGAACGCTTATTTAAAACTCGGTATGCTTTTTAAGTAAGAGAATATCCCAGAAAAATTCCTTCATCAGCTTTAACGTCAAACTTGTTACGATGTTCTTTGGAGTTGAAGATGAAACATCGTGAGCCGAGCACATGGAAGAATTTTACGTTCGGCTTCCTGTTATTGATGATCTCATAAGGAGTGAGAGAGAAGCGCTTGTTGAGATAAGACATATTCTGCGTAAAACATGCTGCAGCAATAGCATCAACCCAGAAATATAAGGGAAGAGAAGCAAAACTTAGCATAGTTCGGGCCGCCTCACACAAGGATCGGTTTTGCCTTTCAACAATTCCGTTCTGTTGAGGCGTGTATGTAACATCCCAAAATTTCAAAACAATTAAAACTTTTCAAAATCACCCATTTTATTAACATTGTTGCAAAAAGGTTTTCAATACATTATTAAACAGAGTAATTTCCCAGGTTCAATTCATATAACACCAACGCGAGGAGCGGTACGATCACGCCTTTGCCTTGCCACAGACTCTTGAGAACCTGAAACATAAAACCACAACTGTAAGCCCGAAAGCTTAGTGAGATACCCCCAGAATACCAACCACATATACGCCTTTCCAGGCCCTGACCTTCCGGTCCATGTGTCTCAGGGGACTTCCGTCCCTGCTGGGTAAACCTTCCGGTCCTACCCACGCCGACCTTCCGGTCCATCACACAACATAATCGCCTTCCGGCCCATAACATATCGCCTTCCGGCCCATAACATATTGTCTTCCGGCCCATAAGCATATTACCACTGACAACTACCCGGATTTCCATCCGATAAAAGGGTTGGCATTGGTGCCATAAACCCTAGCGATATAGTGAGGATAACTCACCTCGAAACTGCCGACTGAACAGATAGCTCAAGCTGCTCCGATCACTGATACGATCTCCACCTCTGGATAGTCACCAATGCACTGAACTCAAACAATAACAACAATTACCAAAATACCCCTGGAACCACTGGTCAACCCTTGATCAAAGACAAGGTCAAAGTCATCCCCTGACTGACCCTACCCGCCGAGTCCACCCTATGACTCGCCGAGTCCCCATACTCAGAACTTCACTTAACCCGCGACCTAACTCGCCGAGTCACCCCAAGACTCGCCGAGTCCAACGACTCTGAGTCCACTCGCCCTTGACTCACCGATTCCTTAAGATTCCTTTTCTACACGTCGAGTATCCCCTTTTTACTCGACGAGTTCCTCCTGGAAGAATCGCGGGGCCACCCCGACTCAACTCGCCGAGTCTGAAGAACAACTCGACGAGTCCCAGTTATTCTTCAAGCTACTCGCCGAGTCTGTTCATCAGACTCGTCGAGTCCATGCCATGCAGTCGATCAAACTGCTTCCTGAAATACGTATGGTCCCGAGATATACAATCATGGGACTTTCTGGACTTCTAAACATCTTATTACTGGGGTATAATCGTCTGGGTAATAACATAATAACCCATCTAATCACTAAATGGGTTTCATAAACCCTAGATTCGTATACACATCAAAATAACAGAAATGGTCCGAGTATTACCTGAAAACGCACTCTCTGTGTCCCCAAACCTCAGGACTCGATCCTCCTTGATATTCCTTTGGCCAAACTCTTCTTCTTCTTGCCTAACAAGTTCTTCAAAGTTCCAATAGCTTTCTCTCCTACTCTAGACGTCCAAAACGATTAGGGTTCTTCTCAATCGGCCAAAAGACGGACAATGGCGGCCTAAGGGGCGTTATATACGATCCAAAACCAAACGGCTAGGGTTTCTGCTGAACAGCGTCGACTCGCCGAGTCCATATCTGGACTCGTCGAGTCCAGTCGCGAACCCGCGACCAAGTCTGCGATCCTACTCGGCGAGTCTAGGCTCCAACTCGCCGAGTCCCCTCTTAAAACACCCCCAAATCATAATTATATCAATATTTGAAATTCCGGGCTGTTACAACTCTCCCCCACTAGAACTAGACTTCGCCCTCGAAGTCCCATTCTGAAAATAGCTCCGGATGCTGCCCCCACATATCACGTTCCAGATCACAGTTCATTTCCGATCCCCTCCGGTGCTGCCACTGAACTAACACTAGAGGTATCTCCTTATACCTCATAGCCTCGATCTTCCGATTTCTGATGGCCACGGGTCTCTCAGCATAATTCAGGCCCGCATCCACCTAAATGTCTTCTAATGGGACCACTGCCGACTCATCGGTTAAACACTTCCTCAATTGCGACTCATGAAATATCATGGATTTGTCTCAAATCCGTAGGCAACTCCAACCGGTAGACCCTCAGGCCTACCCCCGCAATCACGTGAAAAGGCCCAATATACCGGGGCCCCAACTTGCCCCTCTTCTTGAATCGAATCACTCTTCTCCAAGGAGAGGCCTTCGGGAGTACGAATTCGCTGACCTGAAACTCAAGCTCGGATCGGTGGCTGTCTGCATAACTTTTCCTGTCGGCTCTGGGCGGTCAATAACCTCTGTCTCATCTGCTGAATCTGCTCTGTCGACTGAAGCCCGATCTCTGTACTGTCCATCGCTCTCTGTAACCGAGAATTACCCAAGATGCAACTCTGCTCTAAATCCCAACAATCACTCGACCAATAAGGGTTAGGAAACCATGAACCACCGGATCCCCGATCCAAAGCCCACTTTGTCCATCCCGGACCAACTGAGAGATCCATTCTCACTCTCAGAGTAACTCTCACAAGTTCTCCTCTTGCCATCACATACACATGCTGAACTAGCCCCAACACCCGCAGGTTGGAAGACCCGATACACTGATGATATCCTCGAACATCTCCCAAGATGAACCACTACATCCACCCTATACTCTGATCAGGATCACACTGAGAATTTAAGATTCTCTCTCCCCCTACATCCCTTCTGAGCCTCAACAGACATCCCAAACCGGATGGGCTCCTACTTCGCTGCCGCGAACACGATGCTCAAAGGCATACCCAAAATACTCTAACCATAACTCTGCTCTGCAGCTTTCCTTCTCGTGGACTTGCACTCCCCTTCGGAGTTACACACCTTTCTCTTTTCCTTCCAAGGGACCCTCTTGGCCATACTGCCACTCCAACCGGTGCCACGGTGCTTGCCCCAAGCGACACCACCCTTTTTGCGTAACCGCTATTCACATACTCTGGTTCTCATTGCAGGGGCTCTCAGTCCCATGCACTCTCTCCACTCATCAAAATCACTGCCTCAGCTAAACAAGGTCACTAACTCGGGGCCAGACCTTCCAATGCAATCACACTGCAACATATACGATCCGCAATCTCAAACTGATCCAACAATACCAACAGAGTCTCCAGCATGACTGGACCGACTCTCATAACACATACTAGCCACTCGAGGCTATATCCTTGTGGGTCCGTACACCCAAACTCTGCGAACCCTCAGGTTCTAACTCTGGGAACCTTCCGGTTCCAGCTCTAGAAACATGCGCAATATAATCCCGTGGGATTAATGCAGTACAACCCATCACGTACCTCAAACGTACCAATACTCCGATCGCATAATCCCGATTACTTACTCAAGCTTGATCCCAGCCTCCTCTCAGGCCTCCACAATCAAATGCCCTAGGTCTGTATCCCACCCCGCATACCCGACACTCGCTCTTGTCGGCCTATACTCTGAGCTGACAACGCTGCTGAATCCTAACAGCTAAGCACCCTCACATACTCATCGATCTCCCGGATAATTCTCCAATTCCCCCCCACTAAAGCACTGACTAACTGCCACCGATCGTCATTAACGACCTTTCAGAACAATCCTGCACAAAGAGAACATTTACACACTGACTGCTTCCCACAAGCATAAGCAACCCTCAGCAAAACACATCTCCTCCCTGATCAATCCACTCAAAAGAATCCGGTCTTTCAATTATCCACTCTACGACTGCAGATGCTACCCGACATTCAACCCAGTGCCGCATCTCCACTAACAACCCTCACGAACGATAACCAACGGAATTCCCAACAATAACCCGTAACCAAACCCACAACCTGCCAAAGGATGAATACCACATCGAAAACCGCACAAGGCTACCGGCACCAAAACACCAAACTATAACTATATCAAACCATCAGGGGACAACGAATGTCAAAGCGAAAACCTGAAACACCAATCCATAACCATGCCAAACCCGCGAAACAACGAATACCGCATCGAAATCCACACTTCCAGCACAAACAATACGCCACAATCAACGTAAGCTAATCAAGACATCAAGAAAGCATCATACCCGCAGCTGCCTCTGGCACTGCTCCGTCTCCCTCTGCCGCAAGCTAATAAGCACGACCCTGAGCCCTTGGGGCTCCACTCCATCCTGTCCTCCTCCTGAACTCCTCAAGGTGGCCGGTGCTAGAGCCTGCACCGGTCCTGCAGAAAGCTGTGGACAGTTGACCCTCAAATGTTCAACCTGCCGACACTGATAACAAATCCTCAAATCCCGAATTGGCACTGACTGCCGACAATCCCGTGCACCGTGCCCCCTCCTTTCCGCACTTGCGGCATGCACCCCCGGACCAACAAGCTCCGGTGCCATCCCTCCCACACTTCCCACAAGTGTGGCCGCTCCGATCCCCCCATTCTAACATCTACGGTCCTGGACCGTTTCGGCGCCGACTGCGACTGCATCGGGGCCTGCCTCAGCTCACGCAACTGTAACTCAACCTCTAATTCACGCCGCATGGCGGCCTCCTGTAACACCAACAAGGTCTCACACCTCTGCGCAGACACGAACTGTCTGATATCCCCCTTGAGCATACTCAGATATCGGGACATCTGAGCCTGCTCCGAAGCGAACTCAGGTAAAACATCGCCCTCTCAATAAACATCCTGGTGATCTCAGTCACCGACTCCGAATCCTGCTTCAGCTCAAGGAACTTCCGAGCCAATCTCTCCTTTTCCTCCCGCGGAACATCGCGAGTACTGAACATCTCTCTGAATTGATCCCATAAAACCGCAGCCCTCTGCGCGTCGGAATATGACCCCATGGTCAATCTCCACCAATAGGTCCAGAGTGCACCTCGCCCTCTGATCGGCAGGGCATAAGCTCGTGGAGAAACACCCCCCCATGTCTGATAACCGTCTCATAGCAACAATCGGGTCCTGAACTCCATCGAATGTGGGGGCTTCGCATAGTAGAAGTCCCGATACTGAAAACCCCGACTAGCTCCTCTCTCTGCCGTTGCTACAGCCGCTGTAACTGCCGCGGCAGCCGTCTCTGCGAGAGCCGCATATCGCTCATCAACTACTCAATCATGGCGGTCCTGATCGACCCAAACCATTCTGGCAACTCAGCCCGTAACAATGCAGCAACCTCATCACGCAGGACCTCGCGAATCCTCGCATCCCACTCGCTCGTACTCGTCCGATCGATAACCTCCGACGGCACCGATCCACCCGGAACTCGCTCTCCAGCTCCCGATCTTGATCCGGATCCAATATCATCATGCCTCGAGATCTCCATAATGAAGACACCCTACCAATCTCAGACACTTCCCAAAATCCTGGGATCCAACTCTCGCAACCCTACCCTAGAGTCCATGGTTTCCCTGATACGTGTATGGGTCCTGTGCTTTCAGTAGTACGGGCCCATACTACCTTCCACACCTACCCATATTTGTATGAAGTACTACCACAATACCCTAGGGAACATGCATAACAACTATCAACCCTCACCACTAGAGGAACGCTGAGAACATCCCATAAGGGACCCTAGGCTACAGGCATCACATATCAGGCAACATTATCATGAATTCCTGAAGATCCCTAGCCTAACTCTAGCATGCTGTTCTATCAAGCTCAAATAAACAAATATCATGTATGGTATCTTGGGGTTACTTACTGGCTCCGGCTGATCGTACCTCCGCGTCCTCCTTTTACTAACTTTGAAAACCATTTTAATTTCTCATTTTAATTTTTCTTTTTAAAGTCCTCCTCGATTTGAGACTGGAGTCACACGAATGTTTCCCAAATTCACTCAAACCAAGGCTCTGATACCAACTTGTAACATCCCAAAATTTCAAAACAATTAAAACTTTTCAAAATCACCCATTTTATTAACATTGTTGCAAAAAGGTTTTCAATACATTATTAAACAGAGTAATTTCCCAGGTTCAATTCATAAAACACCAACGCGAGGAGCGGTACGATCACGCCTTTGCCTTGCCACAGACTCTTGAGAACCTGAAACATAAAACCACAACTGTAAGCCCGAAAGCTTAGTGAGATACCCCCAGAATACCAACCACATATACGCCTTTCCAGGCCCTGACCTTCCGGTCCATGTGTCTCAGGGGACTTCCGTCCCTGCTGGGTAAACCTTCCGGTCCTACCCACGCCGACCTTCCGGTCCATCACACAACATAATCGCCTTCCGGCCCATAACATATCGCCTTCCGGCCCATAACATATTGTCTTCCGGCCCATAAGCATATTACCACTGACAACTACCCGGATTTCCATCCGATAAAAGGGTTGGCATTGGTGCCATAAACCCTAGCGATATAGTGAGGATAACTCACCTCGAAACTGCCGACTGAACAGATAGCTCAAGCTGCTCCGATCACTGATACGATCTCCACCTCTGGATAGTCACCAATGCACTGAACTCAAACAATAACAACAATTACCAAAATACCCCTGGAACCACTGGTCAACCCTTGATCAAAGACAAGGTCAAAGTCATCCCCTGACTGACCCTACCCGCCGAGTCCACCCTATGACTCGCCGAGTCCCCATACTCAGAACTTCACTTAACCCGCGACCTAACTCGCCGAGTCACCCCAAGACTCGCCGAGTCCAACGACTCTGAGTCCACTCGCCCTTGACTCACCGATTCCTTAAGATTCCTTTTCTACACGTCGAGTATCCCCTTTTTACTCGACGAGTTCCTCCTGGAAGAATCGCGGGGCCACCCCGACTCAACTCGCCGAGTCTGAAGAACAACTCGACGAGTCCCAGTTATTCTTCAAGCTACTCGCCGAGTCTGTTCATCAGACTCGTCGAGTCCATGCCATGCAGTCGATCAAACTGCTTCCTGAAATACGTATGGTCCCGAGATATACAATCATGGGACTTTCTGGACTTCTAAACATCTTATTACTGGGGTATAATCGTCTGGGTAATAACATAATAACCCATCTAATCACTAAATGGGTTTCATAAACCCTAGATTCGTATACACATCAAAATAACAGAAATGGTCCGAGTATTACCTGAAAACGCACTCTCTGTGTCCCCAAACCTCAGGACTCGATCCTCCTTGATATTCCTTTGGCCAAACTCTTCTTCTTCTTGCCTAACAAGTTCTTCAAAGTTCCAATAGCTTTCTCTCCTACTCTAGACGTCCAAAACGATTAGGGTTCTTCTCAATCGGCCAAAAGACGGACAATGGCGACCTAAGGGGCGTTATATACGATCCAAAACCAAACGGCTAGGGTTTCTGCTGAACAGCGTCGACTC
Organism: Lactuca serriola; assembly: GCF_051521515.1. Taxonomy (NCBI): domain Eukaryota; kingdom Viridiplantae; phylum Streptophyta; class Magnoliopsida; order Asterales; family Asteraceae; genus Lactuca; species Lactuca serriola. The sequence goes on from NC_136411.1 coordinate 35,477,341, forward strand.
GCCGAGTCCATATCTGGACTCGTCGAGTCCAGTCGCGAACCCGCGACCAAGTCTGCGATCCTACTCCGCGAGTCTAGGCTCCAACTCGCCGAGTCCCCTCTTAAAACACCCCCAAATCATAATTATATCAATATTTGAAATTCCGGGCTGTTACAACTCTCCCCCACTAGAACTAGACTTCGCCCTCGAAGTCCCACTCTGAAAATAGCTCCGGATGCTGCCCCCACATATCACGTTCCAGATCACAGTTCATTTCCGATCCCCTCCGGTGCTGCCACTGAACTAACACTAGAGGTATCTCCTTATACCTCATAGCCTCGATCTTCCGATTTCTGATGGCCACGGGTCTCTCAGCATAATTCAGGCCCGCATCCACCTAAATGTCTTCTAATGGGACCACTGCCGACTCATCGGTTAAACACTTCCTCAATTGCGACTCATGAAATATCATGGATTTGTCTCAAATCCGTAGGCAACTCCAACCGGTAGACCCTCAGGCCTACCCCCGCAATCACGTGAAAAGGCCCAATATACCGGGGCCCCAACTTGCCCCTCTTCTTGAATCGAATCACTCTTCTCCAAGGAGAGGCCTTCGGGAGTACGAATTCGCTGACCTGAAACTCAAGCTCGGATCGGTGGCTGTCTGCATAACTTTTCCTGTCGGCTCTGGGCGGTCAATAACCTCTGTCTCATCTGCTGAATCTGCTCTGTCGACTGAAGCCCGATCTCTGTACTGTCCATCGCTCTCTGTAACCGAGAATTACCCAAGATGCAACTCTGCTCTAAATCCCAACAATCACTCGACCAATAAGGGTTAGGAAACCATGAACCACCGGATCCCCGATCCAAAGCCCACTTTGTCCATCCCGGACCAACTGAGAGATCCATTCTCACTCTCAGAGTAACTCTCACAAGTTCTCCTCTTGCCATCACATACACATGCTGAACTAGCCCCAACACCCGCAGGTTGGAAGACCCGATACACTGATGATATCCTCGAACATCTCCCAAGATGAACCACAACATCCACCCTATACTCTGATCAGGATCACACTGAGAATTTAAGATTCTCTCTCCCCCTGCATCCCTTCTGAGCCTCAACAGACATCCCAAACCGGATGGGCTCCTACTTCGCTGCCGCGAACACGATGCTCAAAGGCATACCCAAAATACTCTAACCATAACTCTGCTCTGCAGCTTTCCTTCTCGTGGACTTGCACTCCCCTTCGGAGTTACACACCTTTCTCTTTTCCTTCCAAGGGACCCTCTTGGCCATACTGCCACTCCAACCGGTGCCACGGTGCTTGCCCCAAGCGACACCACCCTTTTTGCGTAACCGCTATTCACATACTCTGGTTCTCATTGCAGGGGCTCTCAGTCCCATGCACTCTCTCCACTCATCAAAATCACTGCCTCAGCTAAACAACGTCACTAACCCGGGGCCAGACCTTCCAATGCAATCACACTGCAACATATACGATCCGCAATCTCAAACTGATCCAACAATACCAACAGAGTCTCCAGCATGACTGGACCGACTCTCATAACACATACTAGCCACTCGAGGCTATATCCTTGTGGGTCCGTACACCCAAACTCTGCGAACCCTCAGGTTCTAACTCTGGGAACCTTCCGGTTCCAGCTCTAGAAACATGCGCAATATAATCCCGTGGGATTAATGCAGTACAACCCATCACGTACCTCAAACGTACCAATACTCCGATCGCATAATCCCGATTACTTACTCAAGCTTGATCCCAGCCTCCTCTCAGGCCTCCACAATCAAATGCCCTAGGTCTGTATCCCACCCCGCATACCCGACACTCGCTCTTGTCGGCCTATACTCTGAGCTGACAACGCTGCTGAATCCTAACAGCTAAGCACCCTCACATACTCATCGATCTCCCGGAGAATTCTCCAATTCTCCCCCACTAAAGCACTGACTAACTGCCACCGATCGTCATTAACGACCTTTCAGAACAATCCTGCACAAAGAGAACATTTACACACTGACTGCTTCCCACAAGCATAAGCAACCCTCAGCAAAACACATCTCCTCCCTGATCAATCCACTCAAAAGAATCCGGTCTTTCAATTATCCACTCTACGACTGCAGATGCTACCCGACATTCAACCCAGTGCCGCATCTCCACTAACAACCCTCACGAACGATAACCAACGGAATTCCCAACAATAACCCGTAACCAAACCCACAACCTGCCAAAGGATGAATACCACATCGAAAACCGCACAAGGCTACCGGCACCAAAACACCAAACTATAACTATATCAAACCATCAGGGGACAACGAATGTCAAAGCGAAAACCTGAAACACCAATCCATAACCATGCCAAACCCACGAAACAACGAATACCACATCGAAATCCACACTTCCAGCACAAACAATACGCCACAATCAACGTAAGCTAATCAAGACATCAAGAAAGCATCATACCCGCAGCTGCCTCTGGCACTGCTCCGTCTCCCTCTGCCGCAAGCTAATAAGCACGACCCTGAGCCCTTGGGGCTCCACTCCATCCTGTCCTCCTCCTGAACTCCTCAAGGTGGCCGGTGCTAGAGCCTGCACCGATCCTGCAGAAAGCTGTGGACAGTTGACCCTCAAATGTTCAACCTGCCGACACTGATAACAAATCCTCAAATCCCGAATTGGCACTGACTGCCGACAATCCCGTGCACCGTGCCCCCTCCTTTCTGCACTTGCGGCATGCACCCCCGGACCAACAAGCTCCGAGGCCATCCCTCCCACACTTCCCACAAGTGTGGCCGCTCCGATCCCCCCATTCTAACATCTACGGTCCTGGACCGTTTCGGCGCCGACTGCGACTGCATCGGGCCATGCCTCAGCTCACGCAACTGTAACTCAACCTCTAATTCACGCCGCATGGCGGCCTCCTGTAACACCAACAAGGTCTCACACCTCTGCGCAGACACGAACTGTCTGATATCCCCCTTGAGCATACTCAGATATCGGGACATCTGAGCCTGCTCCGAAGCGAACTCAGGTAAAACATCGCCCTCTCAATAAACATCCTGGTGATCTCAGTCACCGACTCCGAATCCTGCTTCAGCTCAAGGAACTTCTGAGCCAATCTCTCCTTTTCCTCCCGCGGAACATAGCGAGTACTGGACATCTCTCTGAATTGATCCCATAAAACCGCAGCCCTCTGCGCGTCGGAATATGACCCCATGGTCAATCTCCACCAATAGGTCCAGAGTGCACCTCGCCCTCTGATCGGCAGGGCATAAGCTCGTGGAGAAACACCCCCCATGTCTGATAACCGTCTCATAGCAGCAATCGGGTCCTGAACTCCATCGAATGTGGGGGCTTCGCATAGTAGAAGTCCCGATACTGAAAACCCCGACTAGCTCCTCTCTCTGCCGTTGCTACAGCCGCTGTAACTGCCGCGGCAGCCGTCTCTGCGAGAGCCGCATATCGCTCATCAACTACTCAATCATGGCGGTCCTGATCGACCCAAACCATTCTGGCAACTCAGCCCGTAACAATGCAGCAACCTCATCACGCAGGACCTCGCGAATCCTCGCATCCCACTCGCTCGTACTCGTCCGATCGATAACCTCCGACGGCACCGATCCACCCGGAACTCGCTCTCCAGCTCCCGATCCTGATCCAGATCCAATATCATCATGCCTCGAGATCTCCATAATGAAGACACCCTACCAATCTCAGACACTTCCCAAAATCCTGGGATCCAACTCTCGCAACCCTACCCTAGAGTCCATGGTTTCCCTGATACGCGTATGGGACCTGTGCTTTCAGTAGTACGGGCCCATACTACCTTCCACACCTACCCATATTTGTATGAAGTACTACCACAATACCCTAGGGAACATGCATAACAACTATCAACCCTCACCACTAGAGGAACGCTGAGAACATCCCATAAGGGACCCTAGGCTACAGGCATCACATATCAGGCAACATTATCATGAATTCCTGAAGATCCCTAGCCTAACTCTAGCATGCTGTTCTATCAAGCTCAAATAAACAAATATCATGTATGGTATCTTGGGGTTACTTACTGGCTCCGGCTGATCGTACCTCCGCGACCTCCTTTTACTAACTTTGAAAACCATTTTAATTTCTCATTTTAATTTTTCTTTTTAAAGTCCTCCTCGATTTGAGACTGGAGTCACACGAATGTTTCCCTAATTCACTCAAACCAAGGCTCTGATACCAACTTGTAACATCCCAAAATTTCAAAACAATTAAAACTTTTCAAAATCACCCATTTTATTAACATTGTTGCAAAAAGGTTTTCAATACATTATTAAACAGAGTAATTTCCCAGGTTCAATTCATAAAACACCAACGCGAGGAGCGGTACGATCACGCCTTTGCCTTGCCACAGACTCTTGAGAACCTGAAACATAAAACCACAACTGTAAGCCCGAAAGCTTAGTGAGATACCCCCAGAATACCAACCACATATACGCCTTTCCAGGCCCTGACCTTCCGGTCCATGTGTCTCAGGGGACTTCCGTCCCTGCTGGGTAAACCTTCCGGTCCTACCCACGCCGACCTTCCGGTCCATCACACAACATAATCGCCTTCCGGCCCATAACATATCGCCTTCCGGCCCATAACATATTGTCTTCCGGCCCATAAGCATATTACCACTGACAACTACCCGGATTTCCATCCGATAAAAGGGTTGGCATTGGTGCCATAAACCCTAGCGATATAGTGAGGATAACTCACCTCGAAACTGCCGACTGAACAGATAGCTCAAGCTGCTCCGATCACTGATACGATCTCCACCTCTGGATAGTCACCAATGCACTGAACTCAAACAATAACAACAATTACCAAAATACCCCTGGAACCACTGGTCAACCCTTGATCAAAGACAAGGTCAAAGTCATCCCCTGACTGACCCTACCCGCCGAGTCCACCCTATGACTCGCCGAGTCCCCATACTCAGAACTTCACTTAACCCGCGACCTAACTCGCCGAGTCACCCCAAGACTCGCCGAGTCCAACGACTCTGAGTCCACTCGCCCTTGACTCACCGATTCCTTAAGATTCCTTTTCTACACGTCGAGTATCCCCTTTTTACTCGACGAGTTCCTCCTGGAAGAATCGCGGGGCCACCCCGACTCAACTCGCCGAGTCTGAAGAACAACTCGACGAGTCCCAGTTATTCTTCAAGCTACTCGCCGAGTCTGTTCATCAGACTCGTCGAGTCCATGCCATGCAGTCGATCAAACTGCTTCCTGAAATACGTATGGTCCCGAGATATACAATCATGGGACTTTCTGGACTTCTAAACATCTTATTACTGGGGTATAATCGTCTGGGTAATAACATAATAACCCATCTAATCACTAAATGGGTTTCATAAACCCTAGATTCGTATACACATCAAAATAACAGAAATGGTCCGAGTATTACCTGAAAACGCACTCTCTGTGTCCCCAAACCTCAGGACTCGATCCTCCTTGATATTCCTTTGGCCAAACTCTTCTTCTTCTTGCCTAACAAGTTCTTCAAAGTTCCAATAGCTTTCTCTCCTACTCTAGACGTCCACAACGATTAGGGTTCTTCTCAATCGGCCAAAAGACGGACAATGGCGGCCTAAGGGGCGTTATATACGATCCAAAACCAAACGGCTAGGGTTTCTGCTGAACAGCGTCGACTCGCCGAGTCTATATCTGGACTCGTCGAGTCCAGTCGCGAACCCGTGACCAAGTCTGCGATCCTACTCCGCGAGTCTAGGCTCCAACTCGGCGGGTAGGGTCAGTCAGGGGATGACTTTGACCTTGTCTTTGATCAAGGGTTGACCAGTGGTTCCAGGGGTATTTTGGTAATTGTTGTTATTGTTTGAGTTCAGTGCATTGGTGACTATCCAGAGGTGGAGATCGTATCAGTGATCGGAGCAGCTTGAGCTATCTGTTCAGTCGGCAGTTTCGAGGTGAGTTATCCTCACTATATCGCTAGGGTTTATGGCACCAATGCCAACCCTTTTATCGGATGGAAATCCGGGTAGTTGTCAGTGGTAATATGCTTATGGGCCGGAAGACAATATGTTATGGGCCGGAAGGCGATATGTTATGGGCCGGAAGGCGATTATGTTGTGTGATGGACCGGAAGGTCGGCGTGGGTAGGACCGGAAGGTTTACCCAGCAGGGACGGAAGTCCCCTGAGACACATGGACCGGAAGGTCAGGGCCTGGAAAGTCGTATATGTGGTTGGTATTCTGGGGGTATCTCACTAAGCTTTCGGGCTTACAGTTGTGGTTTTATGTTTCAGGTTCTCAAGAGTCTGTGGCAAGGCAAAGGCGTGATCGTACCGCTCCTCGCGTTGGTGTTTTATGAATTGAACCTGGGAAATTACTTTGTTTAATAATGTATTGAAAACCTTTTTGCAACAATGTTAATAAAATGGGTGATTTTGAGAACCTGAAACATAAAACCACAACTGTAAGCCCGAAAGCTTAGTGAGATACCCCCAGAATACCAACCACATATACGCCTTTCCAGGCCCTGACCTTCCGGTCCATGTGTCTCAGGAGACTTCCGTCCCTGCTGGGTAAACCTTCCGGTCCTACCCACGCCGACCTTCCGGTCCATCACACAACATAATCGCCTTCCGGCCCATTACATATCGCCTTCCGGCCCATAACATATTGTCTTCCGGCCCATAAGCATAAAATGCACATATAACATAACAAACAATCATATAACAGTTCATAGACAACAATCGATCACAGATCACATATCATAGCATTACTCAAATCCGTGGGCAACTCCAACCGGTAGACCCTCAGGCCTACCCCCGCAATCACGTGAAAAGGCCCAATATACCGGGGCCCCAACTTGCCCCTCTTCTTGAATCGAATCGCTCCTCTCCAAGGAGAGGCCTTCGGGAGTACGAAGTCGCTGACCTGAAACTCAAGCTCGGATCGGTGGCTGTCTGCATAACTTTTCCTGTCGGCTCTGGGCGGTCAATAACCTCTGTCTCATCTGCTGAATCTGCTCTGTCGACTGAAGCCCGATCTCTGTACTGTCCATCGCTCTCTGTAACCGAGAATTACCCAAGATGCAACTCTGCTCTATATCCCAACAATCACTCGACCAATAAGGGTTAGGAAACCATGAACCACCGGATCCCCGATCCAAAGCCCACTTTGTCCATCCCGGACCAACTGAGAGATCCATTCTCACTCTCAGAGTAACTCTCACAAGTTCTCCTCTTGCCATCACATACACATGCTGAACTAGCCCCAACACCCGCAGGTTGGAAGACCCGATACACTGATGATATCCTCGAACTAGCCGGTCACTATCATAACATTACTCTATGAATCAGTCAACATACTAAATGCATACATACGCCTTTCCAGGCCATGACCTTCCGGTCCACATAGTAATGCCTTCCGGCCCATAACATATATTGCCTTCCGGCCCATAACATATAACCACTGACAACTACCCGGATTTCCATCCGATAAAAGGGTTGGCATTGGTGCCATAAACCCTAGCGATATAGTGAGGATAACTCACCTCGAAACTGCCGACTGAACAGATAGCTCAAGCTGCTCCGATCACTGATACGATCTCCACCTCTGGATAGTCACCAATGCACTGAACTCAAACAATAACAACAATTACCAAAATACCCCTGGAACCACTGGTCAACCCTTGATCAAAGACAAGGTCAAAGTCATCCCCTGACTGACCCTACCCGCCGAGTCCACCCTATGACTCGCCGAGTCCCCATACTCAGAACTTCACTTAACCCGCGACCTAACTCGCCGAGTCACCCCAAGACTCGCCGAGTCCAACGACTCTGAGTCCACTCGCCCTTGACTCACCGATTCCTTAAGATTCCTTTTCTACACGTCGAGTATCCCCTTTTTACTCGACGAGTTCCTCCTGGAAGAATCGCGGGGCCACCCCGACTCAACTCGCCGAGTCTGAAGAACAACTCGACGAGTCCCAGTTATTCTTCAAGCTACTCGCCGAGTCTGTTCATCAGACTCGTCGAGTCCATGCCATGCAGTCGATCAAACTGCTTCCTGAAATACGTATGGTCCCAAGATATACAATCATGGGACTTTCTGGACTTCTAAACATCTTATTACTGGGGTATAATCGTCTGGGTAATAACATAATAACCCATCTAATCACTAAATGGGTTTCATAAACCCTAGATTCGTATACACATCAAAATAACAGAAATGGTCCGAGTATTACCTGAAAACGCACTCTCTGTGTCCCCAAACCTCAGGACTCGATCCTCCTTGATATTCCTTTGGCCAAACTCTTCTTCTTCTTGCCTAACAAGTTCTTCAAAGTTCCAATAGCTTTCTCTCCTACTCTAGACGTCCACAACGATTAGGGTTCTTCTCAATCGGCCAAAAGACGGACAATGGCGGCCTAAGGGGCGTTATATACGATCCAAAACCAAACGGCTAGGGTTTCTGCTGAACAGCGTCGACTCGCCGAGTCTATATCTGGACTCGTCGAGTCCAGTCGCGAACCCGTGACCAAGTCTGCGATCCTACTCCGCGAGTCTAGGCTCCAACTCGGCGGGTAGGGTCAGTCAGGGGATGACTTTGACCTTGTCTTTGATCAAGGGTTGACCAGTGGTTCCAGGGGTATTTTGGTAATTGTTGTTATTGTTTGAGTTCAGTGCATTGGTGACTATCCAGAGGTGGAGATCGTATCAGTGATCGGAGCAGCTTGAGCTATCTGTTCAGTCGGCAGTTTCGAGGTGAGTTATCCTCACTATATCGCTAGGGTTTATGGCACCAATGCCAACCCTTTTATCGGATGGAAATCCGGGTAGTTGTCAGTGGTAATATGCTTATGGGCCGGAAGACAATATGTTATGGGCCGGAAGGCGATATGTTATGGGCCGGAAGGCGATTATGTTGTGTGATGGACCGGAAGGTCGGCGTGGGTAGGACCGGAAGGTTTACCCAGCAGGGACGGAAGTCCCCTGAGACACATGGACCGGAAGGTCAGGGCCTGGAAAGGCGTATATGTGGTTGGTATTCTGGGGGTATCTCACTAAGCTTTCGGGCTTACAGTTGTGGTTTTATGTTTCAGGTTCTCAAGAGTCTGTGGCAAGGCAAAGGCGTGATCGTACCGCTCCTCGCGTTGGTGTTTTATGAATTGAACCTGGGAAATTACTTTGTTTAATAATGTATTGAAAACCTTTTTGCAACAATGTTAATAAAATGGGTGATTTTGAGAACCTGAAACATAAAACCACAACTGTAAGCCCGAAAGCTTAGTGAGATACCCCCAGAATACCAACCACATATACGCCTTTCCAGGCCCTGACCTTCCGGTCCATGTGTCTCAGGAGACTTCCGTCCCTGCTGGGTAAACCTTCCGGTCCTACCCACGCCGACCTTCCGGTCCATCACACAACATAATCGCCTTCCGGCCCATTACATATCGCCTTCCGGCCCATAACATATTGTCTTCCGGCCCATAAGCATAAAATGCACATATAACATAACAAACAATCATATAACAGTTCATAGACAACAATCGATCACAGATCACATATCATAGCATTACTCAAATCTGTGGGCAACTCCAACCGGTAGACCCTCAGGCCTACCCCCGCAATCACGTGAAAAGGCCCAATATACCGGGGCCCCAACTTGCCCCTCTTCTTGAATCGAATCGCTCCTCTCCAAGGAGAGGCCTTCGGGAGTACGAAGTCGCTGACCTGAAACTCAAGCTCGGATCGGTGGCTGTCTGCATAACTTTTCCTGTCGGCTCTGGGCGGTCAATAACCTCTGTCTCATCTGCTGAATCTGCTCTGTCGACTGAAGCCCGATCTCTGTACTGTCCATCGCTCTCTGTAACCGAGAATTACCCAAGATGCAACTCTGCTCTACATCCCAACAATCACTCGACCAATAAGGGTTAGGAAACCATGAACCACCGGATCCCCGATCCAAAGCCCACTTTGTCCATCCCGGACCAACTGAGAGATCCATTCTCACTCTCAGAGTAACTCTCACAAGTTCTCCTCTTGCCATCACATACACATGCTGAACTAGCCCCAACACCCGCAGGTTGGAAGACCCGATACACTGATGATATCCTCGAACTAGCCGGTCACTATCATAACATTACTCTATGAATCAGTCAACATACTAAATGCATACAGACGCCTTTCCAGGCCATGACCTTCCGGTCCACATAGTAATGCCTTCCGGCCCATAACATATATTGCCTTCCGGCCCATAACATATAACCACTGACAACTACCCGGATTTCCATCCGATAAAAGGGTTGGCATTGGTGCCATAAACCCTAGCGATATAGTGAGGATAACTCACCTCGAAACTGCCGACTGAACAGATAGCTCAAGCTGCTCCGATCACTGATACGATCTCCACCTCTGGATAGTCACCAATGCACTGAACTCAAACAATAACAACAATTACCAAAATACCCCTGGAACCACTGGTCAACCCTTGATCAAAGACAAGGTCAAAGTCATCCCCTGACTGACCCTACCCGCCGAGTCCACCCTATGACTCGCCGAGTCCCCATACTCAGAACTTCACTTAACCCGCGACCTAACTCGCCGAGTCACCCCAAGACTCGCCGAGTCCAACGACTCTGAGTCCACTCGCCCTTGACTCACCGATTCCTTAAGATTCCTTTTCTACACGTCGAGTATCCCCTTTTTACTCGACGAGTTCCTCCTGGAAGAATCGCGGGGCCTCCCCGACTCAACTCGCCGAGTCTGAAGAACAACTCGACGAGTCCCAGTTATTCTTCAAGCTACTCGCCGAGTCTGTTCATCAGACTCGTCGAGTCCATGCCATGCAGTCGATCAAACTGCTTCCTGAAATACGTATGGTCCTGAGATATACAATCATGGGACTTTCTGGACTTCTAAACATCTTATTACTGGGGTATAATCGTCTGGGTAATAACATAATAACCCATCTAATCACTAAATGGGTTTCATAAACCCTAGATTTGTATACACATCAAAATAACAGAAATGGTCCGAGTATTACCTGAAAACGCACTCTCTGTGTCCCCAAACCTCAGGACTCGATCCTCCCTGGAAGGGAGTGATCCGGTTCAGAAAGAGGGGCAAATTAGGGCCCCGGTTCATAGGTCCATTTCGGGTAATTACAAGAGTAGGTCGGGTAGCTTATCGGCTAGAGTTACCAGCAGAGTTGGGACAGATTCATAATTATATCAATATTTGAAATTCCGGGCTGTTACAGTGTAGGGAGCAGAGAAGTTGTGACTGGTTCCTTTGTCTGCCAAAAAGTCTTCAAATTCTTTGTTCTTGAACTCCAGTCCATTGTCGCTCCTAATGTTGCGAACGACTTTTCTCAGCTGCACTTCAACCTGCTTGATAAACATCTTTAGCTTAGGAGTATCCTCAGATTTGTGCTTCAGAAACAACACCCATGTAAAACGTGAGAAATCATCAACAATAACAAGAATATACTTGCTACCACCAATGCTTTCGATTGATGATGGACCACACAAGTCGATGTGAAGCAACTCAAGTGGTTCAACAACTTTTGTGTTTATAATAGATGGGTGACTTTGACGACTTTGTTTCCCCATTTCACATGCAGCGCACAAGTGTTCTCGATCAAACTTTAGCAAGGGAAGACCCCGAACATGACCTCCATTGACAAGCTTGTTGATGTCTTTGAAGTTGAGATGCGAGAACCTTCGGTGCCACAGCCAGCTGTTGTCAGAATGAGCTTTGGACAAAAGACATATAGCTGGATTTCCTTTGATTGGTTTCAGATTTAGAGGAAACATTTCGCCTTTTCGGTCTGATTTGAGGATGACCTTGTTGGATTTCTTCTCTATAATTTCTGAACCTTCATCGTCAAACGAAACTTTGAGACCGGTACCGCCCACCAGTTGAGATACACTGATGAGATTATGCTGCAATCCTTCAACGTACGCCACCTTTCTTATTGTGAAGTCTCCATTAGTTATCATCCCATAACCCTTTATCGTTCCATAAGAGTTGTTACCGAACCTGACATTGCCACCATTTTGAAGAGATCGAAACTCCCTTAGCTCTTCCTTCCTTCCTGTCATGTGACGTGAGCAGCCACTGTCAATGTACCATTCTTCGTCGAACTGCTCGTCACTTATAACCTGCAAAAATTAACCAGATTTAGGAACCCAAAGTTTCTTGGGTCCACGTGAGCTTTGCACAGGAACAGGAATAGTAATAGAAACATCAACAAGATATGTTCGTTTTACTAAGGTTGTTTCATCTTTTCTTTTAATAGTAAACACTTTGATTTTCTTAGGGTTAGCTCCAGGTGTTTTGGATTCAGATTCTGGTTTTTGAGCACTAGACTGCTTTCGGTTCTCCTTGACTGAGGAAATCTTTGTTTTTCCGTTCAAGTTCGTTGAAGATCTTGAATTTTGTGTGGAGACTGAATTGGGTTGAAAAGAGGGTTTAGAATGAGATGAATTAGGAAAAGAGAATTTAGAATGAGATTTTTTCCTGACTTGAGGTTCGAAATGACTCTTTTGTTTATGATCATTAGAGGTACCGAACCTGGGCCTTCGGTAGCTGCTCGATGATGAGCTGAAGTTGGATTTTTGGTTGTTGTTGGCTGGTGGTCTGAAACTTGATCTTTTATTATAAAAGCTTGAAGGACTAAAACTGGGTCTTTGCTTGTTATTACTTGGCGGACCGAAACTCGCTTTTCGGTTGCTGTTGCTTTCGGGACCGAACCTATCCTTTCAGTTCTGTGCGTCATGTGGCCCGAAAGTCTTTTTCTCTGACTTAGAATCTTTATCATGGTAAGAGTAATGAGGATTTTGAGAACGCCAAAACTGCTTTCGCTCTGAGAGATTCTGTTTGTATCTCAGGTTTCTCTGCTGCTTTTGATTTTTCACCTATTTCGGTTGTCTGTGGATATTTGCTTTTTGTTTTAGCTTCTTGACATCCGGTTCACTCTTCATAGATGAGGTTTCGCTTGTGGAGGTGACTTCTTCTACAGGTATTTCTTTTGTGCCACTTGTACTTGGCACATCAAAGTTGTCAGCCTTATTCAGCGGCTCTGGTACATATCTTCCTTTGGTTTTCCAGGACGTTCGCTCTGACAGACCAACTGTTTCGTCTGCATTATCTATAGGAGCTGACCAGAAGAACTCATCACAGCCATCTACGTTATCTTCGTTCACTATGGCAGTGAGTTCGGTTGTTTGATGTTCGGTTACTCCTGTGACCTTATATACTTGATTCAGTGTGGTTCTCACCTTTTGGTACACAACCGCCTTTTCTTCAAGGGTCGGGGACTTATTTTTGGACAAATGAGCGAATTCCACAGAATTTTCAGAAATCAGATTTTTGTGGTTTTCAGGTTCGCTCTTGACAAACTCAGAACAGTCGACTTCAACCTCTACAGAAATTTCACTCATATCATCGTCCTCATTAAGTTCAGATGCGTTTTCAACATCGATTTTATTTTCTGAACTTAAATTGGCACTCAATGAGTCGAATTTTTGTATGGTTTCGGTCCTGAGTTTCAGCTTATCATTTTCATCCAAAAGATTTTTAAGCATGTCCTTATGGTCTTTGGACTTTATAAAAGATTCTATTTTGTCCAGTCCGTACATATAAGTAGGATTCACATCATCGGAAGATACAACATTTTCACAGTTGTATGCTTCAGCATCGATTTCATCCTCCTTAAACTCAAGGAAGGGTAAAATCATGCGATGTATCTTCTGCCCTATTTCACAATTCAGATGCAGTTGAGTAATGTTAGCATAAAGTCTTTTAGCAATCAAACAAAAAACATTCCTTTGTTTTAACAATTTCAAATTGTCTCTTTGCAAATAAATGTTTTCATCCTTAGACTTAATCAGCTCCGACTCCTTCTGCTCAATCCACATCCTTCGCTCCTCACTCTTGGATGACACCCTGCTTATTTGGTCAGTTAGGTTAGAATTTGTGACCCGTGTTTGAGTTAAACAACTATCTAGATTTGAGATTCTTGAATTTAAGTTATTTAGTTCCTTTTCATATGATTTCTGTGGAATTTTGAACGAAATAAAAAGAGATTGTACCTTCTTGATCAGTTCATCAAGTTCACGGATCTGCACACTGAGAGGTTTTGCTGTGAAGCATAAGTCCTCTCGCTCCTTGGCGTCTTCATTTCCACCATCAATATTATATCCCCTCATGTGTGATACGCCAGTCACCATCAGACACTTTCCACTGCTTTCACCACCTCTTGCGACATAAGCCTTTCCATGAGATGGTTTTCTCACCTCATCATCTTCTGAGTCGGTCGACCAAACCTGTACGCCACCGAACTCATCATTCTCTGCCAAACCCTATACAATAAGAGCATTCATAGAAGGATTAGAAGCAGCTTTCTTCCTTTTGATCTCTTCTAGCTTTTTCATCAGGATTGCCTCTTCATCTTTCTCCTCATCTTTCTCCGTCATTTTCTTCAAAACACAATCTTTGGCATAATGATTCTTTCCTCCATAGTAATAACAACTGACACCAGAATCTACTTCAACCTTCATCTCTTTCTTTGGTTCTTCAGTCTTCGGCTCCTCCCTTACTTTTTCTGAACTGTATCTTCCCTGCCAATTTCGGTTCTTATTGGTAGGAAACTTCTTCTTGATGAACCTTTTAGGATTGGACACCATCATAGCATAATCTTCTGAAGTTAGATCGTAGTCCTCTAGGTTCAGATCTTCGTCTTCTACTTCATTCTTACTTTTAGACAGGAGGGACAAGTACCCCAAGTTTGAGACCACACTTTTCTCTTGCATCACTATCTTTTCTTGGGATTTCAGAATTCCCACCAGTTTCGCCAGCGAATATGATTTGAACTGCTCGTGAGCTTTAACTGTAGACACAACAGCTCTCCATTCGGATCTTAAGCCATTCAAAAAAGTAACCTTCTGTTCAATAAGCTTCCTTTCGATATCATGTTTGATCATCTTGCTGTGAAGATGATTGAAGCGATCAAACGTCTGTGTAACGGACTCATCGGGATTTTGCTTAAACTCTCCAAACTCAGACAAAAGCAAGGTCTGAATTGAGTGCTCCAAATCTTCATCTGTGGAATACAGCTCTCGCAGCCGATCCCAGATTTCTTTAGCGGTACTGCAGTAACTCACCAACCTAATTGTGTCAGATTGAAGAGCGAATCGAATCAGTCTCAATGCTTTGATGTTGCACTGAAACTTCTCCTTTTCGTCTTGAGCGATGTCTTTCACATCCTTTAACAGATCATTATACTCCTTCTGAGTTTTAATAATTCTGGATGTTCCTGAATGAGCAAATGGTCCAGACACAATGGCTTCCCATATTAGATACCCATTATCTTCAGATCCGATGACGTAGTCTTCGAAATGATGTGCCCAAACCTCGTAATCTTGAGTGTAAAGAATTGGAATCTTTGTTGTAGATCCAATACTGTTTGAGATGTTGATAGGATTAGATTGAGAATCGTCCATGCTTGATCGTTTAACCTGTTGCAAGATCAGACTTGTAATATGTAATATTAGGGCAAAACGAATAAATAATGAGATACGTCAATTATGGAGTGACAACTCAATAAATATCAGTTAATGTGGAATAAACCCTAATCACTTATTTCACAGAAGAGATGTGTATGAATTACACAGCCTCCTGCTCTGATACCAATTGATGAGTTTATAAAACTCTTTGATCGATTAGATCTTATAACAGGTAAATCAAGAAAGCAAAAACAGTAAGATAAAGCACAAGAATGAATCTGAATGTGTCGAATGATTCAATTGATTCAATCCTCAGCAGAGCTCGATGAAGAACTTCCGCTATAGAGGATATTAGGGTTACAAAAGATAAGAACGATGAACGCTATTAAAATCTCTATCAAAATCTTACGTTCGAGGATGCATGCAAGCATCTATAAATATTAAACCCTACAAAATAACTCACGGATGGACAGACCCATACCGGAGATTAAATGGACTAAATGTCGAGCCCAAGACGCAACACTATCTAGACCTAACAACTATTTTGAATAAAAAAATTGAGTTTTAACAGGTAAATCGGTAACCGGTAAAACGTTTTTATAAATAGTCATTCATAAAAATATTATGTCATCTTTTAAATATTTTTTACTTAAACTCCAAATGATATTATCTTATGAAAAAATATTATTTGACATGTATAAACCATTTTTATACATAAAACATAACATACATTTAACATAAAATAAACGTCACAAGTATGCATTATAATGTGTATAAACCAAGTCATGTGTAGTAATAATTTTTGTGAGTCATCACAAGAACTATTAAGTCTTTCCTAAAGGAATTAAGGGACACTTCAAAAGGTCTTCAAGCTCCCACTTGCCAAGTCAACTTTTGCTTGCAAAAGGACTTCAAATCTTCATGTTGTGAAAGTTGCAACACTTAAACCATTAAGACTATAATTAATCCCAAAACCAAAAATAGAAGCTGGTGGTTGGGATTATGGTCTTAAATGGTTAATTCGGCTTGATGGAGGTCATTTCTTCATCTTGTTATATTTAAAAAGAAATACAACTAGTCTAACTAATTTATTACAACAAGTCAACAAATGAAAAAAAAATACCTATTTATCTATTACATCTTATGAATAAATAAATATCAACCAAACACAACACAAATGTCCAAATGGATTGTTTATACACGATAACATATCAAATATTATAACAAACAACTCTTTGTTTTTTCTAAGACAACTTTTATATAACCAAAATGCATGAAAAACGGATATATATAAAAATGAACAATTTTAACCAAGAAGTTGTCAAAGAAGACAAATATGGATTTTTCTTAACAAAAAGAAATCCATGCTTGTTTTCCAAAAATCAAAGATTATCAAACATAAAAAAATCATTCTAACATATAAAAGATGGCTCTGATACCACTGTTGGTTTTTGATATGAAATATAAGTTTGTTTTTAACAAAAAACCGACAACGGAAGACATTAAAAATAACAAGTTTATTTTTAGTTCATAACAAAGCCAAACCATCATGGATCCATTTATAGACGTTAGAATGAAATAAAAACAATCATACGATGTTTTAGAGATAACCTTTGAAGCCTTTGAACCCACTTGGTTTTGGGGTGTTGATGAAGATGTAAAGATCAAAGAACATGATCTTCTCTACAAGTATCCATCATCAAGATTAAGGCAGTTGGAATGCTAGTTTCTTCTTGTATTCTTGAGTGTCTAAAGCCTTTTAGTGTTTAACTCAAGTAAGCACTAAAGGGGACAACTCAAGAAGGATTCTAATCACCAAAGTAAAGCACCAGACTACAAAGAGATCATACTCTTTCATACTTACGGTTTTAAGGTGAAGAAAGGAAGAAGAAGAGAGTGTTTTCCCTTTTTCAAATGCAAGCCTCATGCATCTCTTATATAGAACATGGAAGGTAATGGTTTTACATTAAAATAATATAAAGTAACTCTCCTATTTTCAAGAAGCATGGGCAAGGCATGGAGGTTGACAAGCAACCTCCACAATATTATATATATATATATATATATATATATATATATATATATATATATATATATATATCTTTACTATATTTTTAAGCATATTGAACATTTCTTGAAAAATTTAAGAGGTACAATCTTTACAACAACAAGTACCATAATCTAATGCAAATACCACTAATCTTTATTTTATGAAAATCAAACTATTAATTCTTACCAAATACAACTGACACCAGGAATTGAATTGAGGAGATGATTATGGAAATCCATTCTGAAAATAAATATTAAGCTTCACATACAACTCAACTAGACATAATCGCATACAGCTCAACTAGACATAAATAGACCACGAATTGGTCCTTACTAAAATTGGATCTCGCCTAAATTTTGTCTTGTGCGCCTTTCACTTCTCTACTTTAGAAACCCTAATCTCAAACATCATCAAGCAGCACTCTGCTTTGTGTCTTCCTCTCTGCATCAATGTATCTCTTTCTTTCAACATTAAATCATACTTGATTCAAACACCACTCACAACCTCCAGACTACTAATCATCGCTATCGAACACCTTTTACCACCAGCACACCATCAAATAAAGACTGCAGCTTCACCACTTTCGCCCTTCATTTCTCTCTAAAATACCCCAAACCAACGTTGGCTTCATCACTAGCTGCTTGAAATAGGTGTCACCCTCTGTGTCTCTTTCATTTGTTATCATTGCTCCTCTCAAATGATGGCCAAAAGCATTCTATAAAAAAAGCCTTAACACAAACAATCTTCCACCGTCTCTAATTCACTTCTAAAGAATTCCATTCAGAAGTAATTTTTTCCGAAGACCTCTACAAGATCCTATTTTCTTTTAACCAATTCAAGGTAACCTCTTGATACTCGATGCTTCTCACTTTCTCACATCCAATCTTTCTTCCCGATCAAAATACTCAATCTCATGATTTGAGATGTCTCTGTTCTAAAACCTAATGCTGAATTATTGTAGGTATGTGTCTTTTGTTTCCAGTTTTATCCAGACCACGATAAGCAACCTTCCTCACGTCTATCATATCTCCCCACCAACCTACGTTCCCACTTTCAAAATCCATCGACGATCTTGAGAGTTGATGCCTTTTTTCATTTGGTGGTGTTTGGTGTCATGTGTGTGTGTGTAATGTTTTCTGCTATTTGATGGTGCCTCCCTCACAAAATCTGAATAGCCATCTTCACCAATTGTAAACAAGGTTTATTTATACACAATCTTTCTATATCTATGTGTATGGATCCAAATTTGAACAACACATGTTTTTCTGTGGTGTTAGTATATATTTGATTTTTTTCATTTATGTGGTGTTGTTATAATTTTGAATATGAATATGCAGAAAAAATGAAATCAACTGGAAAGATAGAGGAAGAAGTTGGTGTTTTTTTTTCTATGGTAAGTTTCTTATAAATGTGTTGAAATGGTTTTGGAGGTGTTTTAATTTTACTAACATTTGTTTTCATTTTATGAAGATTATGTTTGCTAGAAAACTACACGCTTCATACTTTGAACATGCTTTTGCTTCCAACACTGAACATTTTCCATATGATAAGATGCCAACATTTTCTCCCAACCAACGCCTAACACATTATAATTCCCCCAAATTCCAATTCATTTTACTAATTAATTTCATCACTTACTAACTCGTTGATTGGCTTGAAGGTTCATATTGGTATAACTTCGTGGGTGAGAAGGGGATAATCAACTTGAATGGCCACTACATCCTCAAGTCTTCTTTCTATATCTCTAAATATAGAGAAAAAGAACTTTGTGATTTATTTATGTGTAATAACCTTGCTTATAACCAATATAATTTTTATGCGTTTTTATATTAAAAAAAATCATTTTTTGACCTATCCTTTTGGCAGGAGGCAACTTGTGGATTACTGTAAATTTCATATGAGATAGGTATGCTAAATTTTAGTTATTAACTTTATACATGTTCCATGCTATTAATCATTTTGTTTCATGTAGGGTAATATAAAAAGATTTATTTCTAGAAACATAGTTTGTCATTAATTTCATTTTGAAGTTTGGAATCAAAAATAGAAAAGTTCAAAGTCAATTTAATTGTATCTTAGTTTTCTGAAAATAAATATTTTAATATCATCCTGAGTATATGTGATATTTTCCAGTTCTGGCCCAAATATTACATATTTCCATTTTGGTGCTAATTTGACCATTTTGTAATGTTTTGGTCCTGTCATGAATAAAAGGACTATGTGACTATGTGTATAAGATTATGTTTGTGTGTGACTGTATGTTCATATGTGTCTATGTATGTGACTGTTTATCTATGTGTGTTTGGATTTCCTAAGCAAAAGAAGTTGTTGCTGTCAAAAGTGCTCAATATATTGTTGAAGCCAAACCCCAGGTATATATATATATTTTTTGATTTCATGGTCATGTTTTCTATTGAAGTCATTTGAATTGTATTTTTACTCATTGTATAGTCACATAGTTCGTGGACCGCTCGGGTACGGGAACGAGGACCTGGAACATTGTTCGCTAGGTTGGATGTATCGGGTACAGTTGGGGTAGGTCCATTTCGGTACGTCCCAGTTTTTGGGAAGGCAACGATTGGATCGTAGATCATGGCATGTTCGGCGAATTCTGTGACCATGGCTTTGGCAAGGCAGTTTTTAACGATTTTATCTTTAAAAATGATTCCTTTAGCTTACTTATATGTTTTCTGGTGTTGCCCTTGCTGTGTAATACAGGGGAGGTTTGCATTAACTGAAAAATATATCAAAAGTATTTGCATTGTTAGAAATAAGTTGTGATTCGCTTTAGATGCCCTTTTAAAGGTATCTATAATAAAAGTTGTAATTGACATATCCATATATGAACCTTCAGTTTATATACATCCTACTGGTTTGGTAAAAAGATTGTGTAAGAAGATGGAGTTCTTTATATCCCTAGAGTTTATTATGGGTGACATCTTGATTGTGTTTTTAATGGACATGTTTATCTTTAAATGCATTTAAACTTTAGTTAAAGTTATAAATTGTTTTGATTTTTTTTTCTCCTGTTTCTACTCTTTATTACTTCTATGTAATGGTGGCTTAATGGATATAATAAAATACTTCTATATTTTCCTGTCAAATAAATTGCATATGGAATCATCCTCATCAAAAATTTATTCTAAACCAAGATAATCTTTTGCATACCGGTACAATGAAGAACATAAATTATAAAGTTCACTACTACAAAAACTTAAAAACAAAAAGTACACCGCTATAATTGGTAACACGTTGTTGAAAAAAAAAAAAAATTGAAAGTAATTTAGTCGGGTGTATAGAGAGATTAGAAGTCTACATAAAAGACTTCAACCATAATATTAAATAAACACAAAAGGTGATGTTTGGCGAATAAATACAAAGTAAAAAAAATAACTTTGATTTTTAAGTCTTCAAATAAGAGTGTGAGGAGAGATTAGATTCAGTTTTCATTTTTTTTGTCTCTATACATTTACATCTTGATGCATAGGTCAATATTTACATCTTGATGCATATGTTAATATTTATAAAATAAAACAACATTCTTATAGTTTCAACCCGGAACAACAACAAACGTTTAATTTTAACAAAATTGTTGCACCGTCTTCTGCATTTCCGTACACTTGCCTTTGCTGAAAAACAAACCCGCTGAAAAGAGCCGACAATAACCACTAGAATCACTATCGAGCATCATCACCGCCACATTAAATGAACGCAAAGGGTGATGTTTGGCAAATAGATACAGAGTAAAAAAAACATTGATTTTAAGTCTTCAAACAAGAGTGTGAGAAGAGATTAGATTGGATTTTCATTTTTTTTTCATTTTTTTTGTCTCTATACATTTAGATCTTGATGCATAGGTCAATATTTACATCTTGATGCATATGTCAATATTTATAAAATAAAACAACATTCTTATAGTTTCAACCCAAAACAACAACAAACATTTAATTTTAACTAAATTGTTGCACTGTCTTCTGCACTTCGTACACCTGCTTTCGCTGAAAAACAAATCCACTGAAAAGAGCCGGCAGAAAACCACTAGAATACCATCAAGCATCATCACTGCCACACTAAATAAATGCAAAGGGTGATGTTTGCCAAATAAATACAAAGTAAAAAAAATAATTTTAAGTCTTCAAATAAGAGTGTGAGGGGAGATTAGATTTGCTTTTCATTTTTTTTATCATTTTTTTTGTCTCTATACATTTATGTCTTGATGCATAGGTCAATATTTATAAAATAAAACAACATTCTTATAGTTTCAACCCAAAACAACAATAAAAGTTTAATTTTAACTAAATTGTTGCACCATCTTTTGCACTTACGTACACCTACCTTTGCTGAAAAACAAACCTGCTGAAAAGAGCCGACAGTAACCACTAGAATCACTATCGAGCATCATCACCACCATATTCACACCCTGCGTTTGGAACGGATAAACAGCTAGTATATATATATATATATATATATATATATATATATATATATATATATATATATATATATATATAGGCTATACCTCTCATAAGAGGATGGATTCTTTATTTTTTATAAACTCCAAGTTTATAAAATATAAACTTTGCCTTTAGGTAAAAGACAAAAGAATCCAACTAGTCCAAAATATTATGCATGACCTATTAATTTATACCATATGAAATAATAACTAGTTATACTCTCTTATAATTATTATTATTATCATAAAAGAATAATTACTCTCTAATTAAAATACAAGAATTGATATCATTTATTAATAATCATATTAATAATAAATATACAAAATGTGCCAACTTGATAAATGTGTGACCCTATAAGATCATATATTATTAGGAATGTCACTCAATAATGATTCTTGGGCATATAGATTCAACACAAACTACACAAGCACAGACACATAATTCACAAGAAAAGTACCTACACAACCGATAATATAAGCAACATAAATAAATCAACATAAATATAAAGAACACATACCAGCCTCGACGTCTGGAGCTGTACGGGCCACCTCTACTGTCAACTAAAGTGCTCTCCCTCGAGCCCTTGGTGCCTCGGCCTTCCCCTGCTGGCCATCAGTGATATGCAGGATCGGGAGGGCCGGAGTATGAACCGCCCTAGATGTAAGCTAAGGACAATCTGCCTTCATGTGACCCATCTGGTTGCAGCTGAAACAACCCAAAATCCCTTGGTGCAATCCTTAGCCATATGCCCCTCCTTGCCACACAAGTAGCAATGCGATCCGGACCAATAGGCTCCCTCTTGTCCATTGCCACATTTTCCGTAAGTGCAGACCTTCTGGCCTGCATCTCTCTGTTCATCATGATTGGGTCGCTTAGTCACCAGCTACAACTGCACTGGCCTCCTATCTCTCCCATGGGTTTCCCTCTATTCTCTAGCCTAGGTCTCCAGCTCAATCTCTCTCCTCCTGGGATTGGTGTGCAACTCAGCCAATGTCCGATACCTGGTGTTCGCCACAAACTCACGAATATCCCTCCTGAGAACACTCAAATATAGACTCACACGGGCCTACTCTGCGGACACCTACTCAGGAAAAAACAAAGCCCTCTCATGAAACGTCTTCGTGATCTCAGCCACCGTCTCTGTCTTCTGCTTGAGAGACAAAAAACCCTGGGCCAACCTTTCCTGCTCAACCGCAGGTACAAACTCGTCCCTGAACATCTCAATAAATCTCTCCCAAGTCACTGTAGTATGTTATGCAATAGAGTAGTTAGTTGTCGCAAACTTCCACCAGTCCTTCGCTCCCAAGTGAAGCAGGTTCATTGCGAAATGAACCCTCAGATTCTCCGGACAGGAGTAGGTATCGAAATATCCTTCAACATCAGAGATCCATCTCATAGCAACAATCGGATCCTGGTTCCGATCAAACTCGGGTGGCTTTGTGTTGGTGTGCTCCCAATACCATAGCGAATCACCCCTACGGTCTCCCAGCAACAACAGTTGCAGTGGCTGCGGAAGTCGCAACCTTAGTGACAACAACATAGAGCTCGTTAAAAGTTTCGATCAACGTGGTCTTGATAGACCTAAATATCTCCGGAATAGCCTCTCTGATTGCTACGACCACCTCTGTGGAAATAATCCTACGTATCTCATCATCGCTGGCACTTGGCCTCTCGGGGTCACTAGAGCCTGAAACTCGGGTAACCACCATACCGAAACACATAAGAAAATTATCAAAAATCAGGCTAAATCGCACATACCAACACTCCCACCACCATACAAGCCCTTTAGTTCCTTGATGTTACTCCTTGAGTGACGTACGGATCCAGTGTTTCTAGTAGTACGGGCCTAATACTACCTTCCACACCAACCCGTATTTATCTCGAGTCGTCCCCTTAAGACCCCAAATAATCTACCTCTTCAAGTCAGCTATGGACGTGCCCTGATGGTTCCTTGGAACCACAACTAAGCATCTAGACATTAACTGTAGACTGCTCCCAACATTGCTCTGCCTCACAAGATCTGTGATGCCCTTGCTATTTGCTTCGCGTATGCCAATTATACATAATATGAGACTCGATAAACATTTGAATAAATAATCCTACCTCTAATCCATAACCAAACAAGAAACAGGAAGAAAGGCTAAATCAGGCATTCTAAGGATATAAAATCCTAACTATGTACAACTATGTAGCATACACTAAGTAAATAGTAAATACATATTCAATCTTATAAGAATGAACTCCTAGG
The DNA here is from genome assembly GCF_051521515.1 of Lactuca serriola. Classification (NCBI taxonomy): domain Eukaryota; kingdom Viridiplantae; phylum Streptophyta; class Magnoliopsida; order Asterales; family Asteraceae; genus Lactuca; species Lactuca serriola. The sequence continues at coordinate 35,501,601 of NC_136411.1, forward strand.
CTAAGGCATCACAAATCAGGCAACATTACCACACGATTCCTACAAGATTCCTTATCCTATCACTAACTAGCATGCAATTCTATCAGATCATAATATAGATATATCTGGACTACTCATAATGTAAATTGAGGTATTCTGGGAAACTACTGCTCGAGCGTTGGCTGATTGTAAACACTATTTCTCTGGGTATTTCTCCTGTAAAATTCTTCATTTCTTTATTAAGTTCTTAAAGTTTTTTCAGATCCTTAATTTGAGTTTGGAATCACCCGGAGGTTTATCTAAATCCCTCAAACCAGGGTTGTGATACCAAAATGTAACATCTCAAAATTTAGACCAAATTTTTCGTTTTTAGTTAATGAAAACAATGTTCACATCCGTCCCAGTAATAAATATCCCGACGTGTGTGTACAATCATAGCTTTGCCTTCTCGCAATCCTCGGAAGTACCTGCCACATATAAATCAACAACTACAAGCATGAAGCATAGTCAGTTCTCAAAGATACCACATAAAACACATTATAAATAAACAACTATGGGTTATCAGCAACCCTGGGGACTATCAACAACCCTATGGGTTAAAAGCACGCCTTAGGGGTTATCAACAATCATGGAGACTATCAGCAGTCTCAGTCACACATAAACAACATAACATAATCATAATAGCTAGACCTAACTGGTCATTACAGATACAAGTATTCTACCACATAGGTAAGAATCAATGAGGAGACTCACCTGATACTGACGACAAGTAATCTCACACCCGAACTGCCAGATCTAGACTCCGCCTAATCAACAAAATAATTAACCCTAATTATTAATTAAGGTCCAAAACTCAAATCGCAAGTCCAAATCCCACAACTAAATATTTTAAGGGAAAAAAGACTATGTTTCCTTTTCTCGTGATCCCAAACCGAACTCTTGACTAAAGGTCAAAAGTCAACTGCCCAATGAGTACGGTGGGCGTACCTCTTCTTACGCGGGCGTACTACTTAAACAACGTATGGTCCGGGTCAGAACCGGCTACGCCCTAGGAGTACACTGGGCGTATTCCTTCTGTTCCCACTTTTTACCAAATTTGTGTCTTAATCCCTTAAAACAATTATCCCCACCATAGATCTGACCATTCCAATATGTCTTAACCCATAAAGTCGTTGTCTTTAAGCCTTTGCATGCCTAGGAAGGACCAAATGCAACATGCTTTAACTTTTAACACACTCTAAGCTACTTTACTCATGCATGAGCTAAAGGGAATGATCAAGCAACCATTTTTATGAATATATAGGTTCTAAAATACATGAAAGGACAACCACAAATCCCTGGAGTGCTCCAAACTCATAAAGGTCCAATCTTGGGGACAAATGTTCATGAAACCTCAACCATAAAGATCTAATGAAAAGCTTTCCAATGTATAGACTTTATACCTGAAAATGATGCACAAAGAGGAAATATTTCTGCATCTACAAGCTTTCTAGCACCTACTCCTTCTACTCTAGTCTCCTCCTTCCACTACAAGCACCAAGAACACACAAAAGCTTGCAAAAACTCACACAAACAACTCAACTTGGGATTAGAGTTTTAGAGAGGGTTTGGTGGCTAATAAGGATTATCAAATATGGACATCATGTTATTTAAATAGGGGGCAACCCTTAAAATTAGGGTTTGAATTCTTGGCTAGTACGCCCGACGTACCACACGTACACCCAACATACTAGTTGATCATCTGCGATCCTAAGTTGCATGAGTACGTTGCGCGTACTCTTAAGTACGCCCAACATACGACCAAAAACCACAAGCCTTTTCTTCAAGTGACTAAATGTGCCACTTTTGAAAAGACACAAGCAATAATAAAAATACCTGATATCGGGATGTTACGTTTTCCAACCTGGCCCAATCAGCCTCTTTGTATCACAGATAGCGATACATAGGTACATGAATAATGAGAGATTCAAGAACATATATACTGTTAGTATATTGAGACATTGTAAGTCTCCATTTATGTTTATGTTTCTGATATCAGTTATGACATCCCTAGCTTTTTATAAATCAATGAAAAACATTTCTTAAAAAGTACTTTGATAATAATATTATCATGTTATTGGGACAAATTCTGCATAATTAATCTTTTTATTAGAATACTCTAATTTAATAAGCATAAACAAATCGGTATTTTCTGGCCGTAAAAAATGGGGATGTCACAATACCCTAGCACTTTCCCAAGATCACTAGGAATACCCATCCCACCCTACTATCAGTTGCAAAATAAACTTCTACCCATTCCAACTAACTAACTTACGAATACAATTACATGAATCAAGGATGAACAGTTCCTCAACTGAAAGATCCTACACTAGAACATTTGGAATCAAATAAGAGCTACGTAATATGTCAAATGTAACATTCTAAAACTATTTAATCCTTGTGGCATGTAACTTAACATATTTTCTTAATGGATAACTAACCTTAATATAAGAATCACATAGCACAAAACAAGCAACATTCAAGCAAAAAACTAATAGGCAAGAAGGCATCATAAAGATTAGGCGATTCTAACACACAATTCTTCAGGATCCTTAGCCTACACATACATCTCTAACAATTCATATAGCACACACACATAAAGGCATCTCTCCTAGCAGGTACTCTATCATGCAACCTTGAGTAGATCCTTAGCTTATCTTATAGCATACACATCATACTATAACACATAGTACAACAAGTCAATTACAACATATAAAGAAAATATGGATATTTGGGAAATCACTTTTCGAGCTCCAGTTGACTGTACACATCGCATCTTCCTTTTTCTGCTCTTGAAATAAATCTTTTCTAAAATAGTTTACAAAAATTCTTAGTTCCATAGTTTTAGATTGGAATCCCATGAGTGTTCATGGCTCTGATACCATCTTGAAATATCCCGAAAACTTGGGCCAATTTCTTTCTTTTTTAATAATGTTACATTCATAATAAATCATTATTCAAAAACCATTATTCGGAAATAAGGGTTATAATGAGCACAACGTAAAATCTCAAATCATAAATTTGCTAATGTGTGTGTATAGTCTCACCTTTGCAATCCAACAAGTACCTGCAAAAATATTTAATCCACAACTATAAGCTTAAAGCTTAGTGAGTTCCCTAAATATCTCATGTAGCACAACATAAAACAACAAGCTCAGAACTATCAAAAATTTTGAATATCACATACATCACGCAATATAACAACTATGGGTCTTTAGCAACCCTGGGCACTATCAACAATCCCAGTGGCTAACAACACGCCATGTGGATTAACAACACACATCGCGGGTTGTTAGCAACCCTAGGGACTATCAGCAGTCGAATGGACTTACAACAATCTAGGAGTTATCAGCAAGTCAATTCGCATGCAACAATAATCAACATATAAGACGTATCTGTTCAACACATACTACCAAACTCGAAATTATAGTAAAGTACTGACCTTGTAAGTAGCAAATAAATTCTACATCTCCCACTCAACAAAGACTGGTCCTACATGACACATAACAACAATAAAGAGTACCTTCTTAGTTTGAAATCTAAAACCCTTAGTTTGACCAAAAGTCAACCATGGTAAAAAAAAGTCAATATTAGCCAATGGTCACGTCGTGACCACCCATAAGTCACGTCATGACTGGAAAATGACAAAATAGTCACAAATACCACATCTCGCAACATGACAGGCTATTGTTTACGTTGTGAGATCTGCTCTGGCCAACTTTGAGCATTAAGCTTTTAATCCCTTAATTCATTCCTTGAGACTATCTGGAAGGTCTCCCCTAACCCTAAGGACCATAAAAAATCGAAGCTTTACAGTCATGCATGTCCAATACATGACTTGAACACCTATTATATTAATAAGAGGAAAATAAGATCAAGACTCATGCTTGGAGTATAAATCAATACTAAATCTCAAATCTAAACTCATACTAAAAGGAAATACCTCAATGACCCATAAAGTTGCTAACTTTATGGATCCCATGCATGCTACCAAACCTATCCATGAAAAGGAAAGCATAAACCTTAGATCTTGCATGCATTAGAGATAAAGGTAGAAGCTTTATGACTTACAAGGGTCCAAAAACACTGCAAGGTGATAAGGTAGGAGTTTGATTTCCAAAAGGATTCACCCAAGGAGTCTTCCTCTTCTTCAAAGAGCCATGAATCACTAAATGAGCACCAAAAACCCCCATGAAGAACCAGGGTTAGCATTTATGAGGTTTAGAGAGATGGAGGCTAGGAAATGAACCCTAAAAATGAGTTTCAGGTTGCTTAAATATGAAGAAAACCCTAAAAGATCATGGGCTTAGGCTGCATTAGTTCTCACGTCGTGAGTCCTTATGTATCATGTCGTGAGAACGGTCCAAAACGCGCTTTCTCATAGTTCGCTTGTCACGTTGTGACCACTCAATGGTCACGTCGTGGCACCTAATTTTCCTAAAAAATCAACCTTTTTACTCCTTGAAACCCTAAGTCGATCCATATTGGAAAACAGGTGTTATATACAAAGTGCTTCTAGTTGCAAAAGGCTATACACAAGAGTAAGGTATAAATTTTGATGAAGTATTCGCGCCAGTAGCTCATCTCGACACAATAAGACTATTGATTGTTCTTGTAGCCGGGAATGGATGGAAGATTCATCTCTTAGATGTAAAAACAACATTCTTGTATGGTGATTAAAGGAAGAAGTGTATGTTAGCCAAGCGCAAGGTTTTGTGAAGCAAGGTGAAGAAACGAAAGTCGACAAATTGGCAAAAGCTTTATATGGTCTTCGACAATCTTTAAGAGGATGGAAGTTGAAGCTTAATAATACATTGAAAAATATGGGTTTTCAACGATGCATGCAAGAAAATACAGTTTATAGAAAGGTTTCAAGTGGAGAATGTGTATTTGTTACGGTTTATGTAGATGATTTATTCATCATGGGAATAGGTCTAGAGTTCAAAAACAAATTAAAGAAACTAATGGCATTGCATTTTGAAATGTCGGACCTTGGTGACCTAACTTGCTATTTGGTTATTGAAGTATTTCAAGAAAATGGTTGTGAAAATGTAAAGCAAGAGAGTTATGCTATGAAGATTCTAAAAGAGGCGAGCATGCAAGAGTGTAATGTAACTCAATGTCCAACGAAGCTGGGACTAAAGTTATCAAAAGCTGAAAACGAACCTGAAGTTGAAGCTACCCATTCTCGAAAATTAGTAGGTTGTTTACGGTATCTCTTGAACACGCGTTCAGATTTATCATATTCAGTTAGAGTAGTTAGCCATTATATGCAAAGTTCGAATCTCATGCGCATGATATTAAGCAAATTCTTCGTTACTTACGTGGTACAACATCATATAGAATAATATACAAACGAAGTAAAGATTTGAGCTTGTTAGGTTACAGTGATAGCAGTCACAATGTTGATGTTGATGATGGTAGAAGTACAACATTATGTGTTTTCTACATTGGAGACTCACCTATAACTTGGTACTCCCAGTAGCAAGATATAGTAGCTTTGTACTCGTGTGAAACTAAGTTCATGGCAGCTACCGCAGTTGCGTGTCAGACAGCTTGGTTAAAAGAGTTGTTATCTGAGTTGACATGAATAAAGAAACAAAAGGTGCTGATTCACATAGACAACAAATCAACAATAGCACTGTCAAAGAATCGTGTCGTTAATGGAAGAAGCAAACACATCCACACTTGATTCCACTTCATTCAAGAGCGTGTTAAAAAAAAACAAGTGATAGTAGAACATGTTTCCGGAGACAAGCAACGACCAGATTCACTTACGAATGCCTTATCTCGAATAAGGTTCACAGAAATGAGATCGTTGCTTGGCGTGCAAGAATTACCGTCGACTCAGAATTTTTGGGGGTGATTGTTGGTGAATTTACCGAGACAGAAATGATATGCATACGTGTTCTGTCCCATATCATCCATTTTTTGGAGTGTTGTCCAAGATTACTTGGTGTGTTGTCCAAGTTATTCTAGAATCCCTTGAGATATAAGGAAAATCTAGTTTGTTAGGAATCCTAATTGTATGCGAATCAGATTTTCGTTTAGTATACATATAGTTGATTAGGTTCCTGTATTTTAATTATCAGATTGATGTTTTAGGCTATAAGTTTTATTCAATAAAAGATTCAAGCCAGTTATACAATTCTAGTCTTTTGTTTTTCCGTTTAGTCTTTACAGGCTTCATTTTTTCGATGTTCTTAAAAATATCTAGTTGTTAAATAGATACCGAAGTAAGAAGAAGACGAAGGAAAATCATATGGGGATTAGTGGTGGAGATGGCGAGGAGTGTATGGACATGAATTTACTTCAGCTAAGCAAAAGATATTACATTACAACCAAAAAGATATTACATTACATCACATATGATGAAAGTTTATCGTTAACCCTTTATAAAAGAAAGAGAGATTACAGTACAACCAAATCTTTTACTTCTAAAAGCCTTAGACGTGGCCATCTTAGGTCCACAAAGGTAGGCATCTTGTAATTAGTTTATAAATTTTAGTGGCATAGCATCGACTAGATAGGAGCCTTTGACTTTAGTCCCTTTGATATATATATATATATATATATATATATATATATATATATATATATATATATATATATATATATATATATATATATATATATATATATATATATATAGGGTTAGGTTCATGTGAGACGACCTAATTTTGTGAGACCGTGAGACGCATTTTTTTATTTTTTTTATTTTTTTTTTATATATTTTTAGTTAATTCAAGTTCCGAAAATAATATTTAAAAAAAGAATTTTTTGATTTTTCCATTTATTTGCATTTTAAAATTATTTTTAGAATATGTATAGTGTAATATTCTATTTAGAATATTTCACGTATTTTTCAAAAAAATAGGATTTTTTTTATTTTTTTTAGTTAATTCAAGTTCCGAAAATAATATTTAAAAAAAGAATTTTTAGATTTTTCCATTTATTTTGCATTTTAAAATTATTTTTTAGAATATGTCAGTATAATATTCTATTTAGAATATTTCACGTATTTTTAAAAAAAAAACGAGATTTTTTTAATTTTTTAGTTAATTCAAGTTCCGAAAATAATATTTAAAAAAAGAATTTTTGGATTTTTACATTTATTTTGCATTTTAAAATTATTTTTAGATTTGGTCTTACGGTCTAAAAAATTATAATGGTCTCAAATAAACCTGAACATATATATATATATATATATATATATATATATATATATATATATATATATATATATATATATATATATATATATATATATATATATATATATATATATATATAGGGGATGGTTCAATTGATAAAAAAAAAGAGTTAGAAGGGAAATCATTCTCAGTCATTTATTTATTTTTGCCGCAAAAGTTTCCGTTGTACTAACGGAAATGGGAAATGAATAGACATGTGTTTTCCAACAAAACATATTTCCTTAAACTATAATAATCATTACCTTAATCTATACAGAAACATAGTTTTTTTCGTTTTTTTTTTTTATTTTTTATTTTTATTTTATTTTTAGAAGTTATTTTTATCAAAAAATGATATTAAATATACCAAAATTCATGATTTTTTATTCTCTACAAATAGACATCCATATTGATATAGTTTTAAGATAAAATATTATTTTTTTATATATTTTCAGATATCGTTATTCATAAGTGAATAAAAATGCATCAGGTTTTATTACGGTACATTCGTTATTTACTTATGAATAAAAAGTATGATTTTTTTTTTTTACAATTTAGGTATCATTCATATATAAATATAGCATATAATAAACATAGTATATTCATATTTAAATATTAGACGATGAATTCACTTGTGAATATTAACATAGTATATTTACTTGTGAATATTAGATGGTATATTCAATTATGAATATTAATTGATATTTCATATGTGAATATTACATAATATTACATGGTATATATATATTCACTTATGAATATTACACAATATATTCACATATGAATATTACAAGGTATATTCACTTATGAATATTAGAAGGTATTTTGACAAATATATATAATTTTTATATGTTATTCACATATGAATAACATATAGACTTGCATATTTGTTTTGTGTTTTTTAATAATCATATACTGATTCAGGTGAGAAAACATATTCATATGTGAATATAACGTGGTAATTTAGTTTATGTATTTCATCAAATAGTTGGAGTGCATAAAAGTTAACTATTTTAAAAATGTTAAAAACATCAAGTTATAAATTCCAAATCATCATATACTTCCGATTTCGACTTCAGATGCGACATCATATGTCTAATCGATTTCTCATTATGATTTTGATTTCCGAAAATCCGATTGGGAACCTGTGAGTACCGATTCTGAGTCCTTCAATGTCGACTGTGACTGTGAGTCCAGAACTCCGACTCTAATTTCATGAACAACGAAGAAATTCCGATTCCAACTGATTTCGTTTGCGAATCTCGGAAATTCCAGTTCCAAATCCATTATGAACTTTAACAAATGCTTGCAAGCTACGAACATTCGGAGTATTCAACAAAGAAATCAATGAAACTGATGAATTTAGGTTGCGAATCTGTCATGAACGGCGAACCTCCCGGCCACGAATATCGATGATTGATTAACACTGGATGACATTGATGATGGTTTAGTTGAAAAAATCTGGATGATTGTTGAAGGTTGGAGGAGAAATTTTGATGATGAACGAATTGTTATCGAATTCTCTATGGTTATGTATTTGAGATTGAATGTTATTAACATATTTACAAGTCTGCCATTGTCTCTTTTTCTGCTTAGATTAAATGAGTGGCTGAGAATTTTATAGTCATTGGGTAGCGATAAATATTGGTTTTGGTTAATGGTTATGCTTAATGATTAATATCGGTTAACCATAATGATTTAAGATTACATAAAAATAAAAATATAGTCTTCTATTAATTTATTAAGAGTTAATTAGGATAAGTGCATCGTATTATGAAAAATGAAATTGTAAAAGTATGTATGGCGTGGTTTGGTTCGGTTTTTGGTCAAAATCGAACCATAACCATTATAATTGGTTAATATATTTTTATAGTCATTGGGTAGCGATAAATATTGGTTTTGGTTAATGGTTATGCTTAATGATTAATATCGGTTAACCATAATGATTTAAGATTACATAAAAATAAAAATATTTTTTTTATAAAAGTTGAAAAACATAAAGTTTATTGTTATAAAAAGTGAATGATTATGTATATATAATTATATTGATAGAACTTATCATATATAATTCCAAATATCTACTCTTTAAAATTTTCATTCCCAATATAATTACATACCATATATTTACTATTAGATTATAAAATATTTTTTAATATTATTGGTTCAGTTCGGTTTATAATGGTTTGATTTTTGATAAAACCATAACCGAACCATATGTATTCGGTTAATCAAATTTAAAAACCACACCATATCTTTTAGTAATGGTTCGGTTATATCGGCTAATTTGGTTATGTTTCGGTTTTTTGGTTAATATGTTCACCCGTAAGAAATTGTATTTAGTTACCTTAATCAATAATTTTTATGAGATGTTTAGATTAATGGAATAAAAATAAATTTATCTATTAGTTATCGTTGATTCTTAAACGTTGAGTAATAAGTCAGTATCTTAATTAAATTAATTAATTAGTTTATTGTATTGTAATCAAACTATTATTAATTAATAGAAAACGGTAATCACTTTTGGGGAGGCCAACATGAATCTAGTGAAAAATTGGCAGCCAATTATTGATAAATTCCACACCAAACTCTCTTCTTGGAAAGCCAAATCACTTTCGTTCGGGGGGAGATTAAGCCTAATCAAGTTGGTCTTAGGGAATCTTCCTATATATTTCTTATCCATTTTCAAAGCCCCGAGGGGTGTATTGGGTTCTCTTGTAAAAATTCGTAGAAAGTTTGTATCGGGTAGTCATGAAGATAAACAAAAGATACACTGAGTAGCATGGGAAAAGGTTGTAGCTGCAAAAGATAAAGGTAGACTTGGTGTGGGATCAATTACAACATTAAAAATTTTAGATTAACCGTTAAGTGGTGGTGGAGATTGAAGAATGAGCCAAATTCACTTTGGGTCGCACAATTACAGGAATTCACAACATCACAAATGAGCCCATAGAATACCTCTCAAAGAAAAGCATTTACGGTGTATGGAATAACATAGCTAGCACCAAAAAAGACATTAATTCCAGTGGATTATGTTTTAATGACATCTACGGGTCAATAATTAACTTAGGGAATAAAGAAAAAGTTTGGCAAAACAAATGGATTGGTAGTCGTACGCTAAAGTTAGAATTCCCACAACTATATCAACTTGAAGCGTGGAAAACTGTTTGGTGGCTGACAGGAGAAATACAGTTAGGTATTGTTCGAATTGGAAATCTGATCATGTAACTGCCAACATGTCAAATTAGTTGGAGAGGTTAACTGGCATTCTTGATCAATTCCATCCTCGTTCAGGTCCATATAAATGGATATTCCTCTTGATCCCGATGGTAATTATGAGGTGAAACTCCTAAGGCGATACATTAACTGTTCTTTCATGGTATTACCTACTCAATCTCATAGTAAATGGTGTAAAACGACCCCCATTAAGGTCACTTGCTTTGTATGGAGGTTTATGAAAGGGACGATACCAGCCACAATAGATTTGAGAAATAAGGAATCTTGATAGATACGACTGTTGGGTTTTATGTACTATAACACTCCTATGGTGCACATACAACCCTAATGTTTTGGATCTAAGTTTTCTCTAGTTATACATGCAACAAAAATTATCCAAAGCATGAAACTTATAACTAGCATACAGCTTTGATACTTGAAAAAAAAAAAAAAAAAAAAAAAAAAAAAAAAAAAAAAAAAACTAGTTAGAAAAATGCCTCTTAGTTGTAGTACTTGGCCTTTAAGAGCTTAGCACCTCAAGTGTGATTCCTCAAATGCTTCACAAAACACCACCAACAATTGGAGGACTTGAGAGAGAGGTTAGAACACCCTAAAATCGGCTATACTCTTGCTATATTACTTGTCCATTCGATTTTGGGGTCTAAGGGGTTACATATATAGTGTTAGAATTCCAAGATTCATATGTAACCCCAATTCTTACACTTAGGCTTATGATCCATAACTCATATGGACTAACTCTTCAAGGACTCTCACATAATCGAATGCAACCCAAACACTATGTATCACTAATTTACATAATCAGTCCCTGTTAATTTAACTAGTCTTTTTTAATCACTAAATTAATTCCAAAATAATTCTTGATCAGTAGTAATTAAATAATACGATTTCTTAATTAATATATTATACATATAATATATTAGTAAATCATAAATAACCTCTTTCATAAATATCTATCCTATCAGATTGTTCTGCATAATGCAACCCAAATGGACCATGCTACTCTCAAGTCAAGTACATACCAATTATAGTTATGGGCTTAGTCGCCTAATCAAAAATTCTTCCACTTGGATAAGTCTAATAACTATAACTGCAAGTATGACTTAAAAACCGACTAGCAATCGTAGCTCTTAAAAGTCATTGTCGAACTCTGACACGCCATTTAGATAAGGGATCATATCTTCCTCCATTCTAGATATCGTATGGACATGAGACATGGATTATAATCATTCTCTCTGTCCATGTGTTGTTTCCTGATTTCCGATGTATGACGACGGACTAATTAAACAAATCAAATCAGTCTAGACTGGGCCAAGCGCTTGGAGTTGTCATCACTAAATCATCGAGGGGCCCACATATATCGCTTTTATACGACTTAGGGTAAAAGGAACAAATACAATTCAACTCATACGCTTTCTATACTTACTAATCAAATCGCACACAATAATACGTTTTATAACACCAAGTTACTGGTGCGTTTACATATCATCAATGTGCAACCGACTTGTAAACTGTAACTATATGTCTTCGTTTCAAGAATATAAGATATTATTGTCTCAGAATCAATATTGATAAAAACCATGAAGTGATTCAGATGAGCGTGGGATTAATCCAGTACTCAAATCTTATTATAGGAGTACTCATGAACATTGCAACAAACTTTTGCTATGTCTAAGCACTTAGACAATCTACAGTCGGATTCATGACAATCTTACCTCATTACCTACTTCCAAAGTATGATTGACTGTGGATGTTTGGATAATCATATTATTCAGGAAGTCAAAACATGTGAGGTGAAATGCAAGAATAATCTAATCTAACATGTTCTCAAAACTTTTGAGTATAAATAAAACACTTATTATTTAATCAGCATATTGATTAACATTATTCATTGTATAATGTTTCGATTAATAAACTTAATACTTGAATTAAAACAATAGTTATCCCATGCTCCAAGTATGCACATAATGTTTATCTATGGTCCTTACTTTGTGAAATAGATCAATTGAAAACATTTCAATGATGTTCATTTCACAATTCCAAATCCTTAGTGTAAGAATGCCTAATTCTTGCCACTATAAGAGTGTGTTAGATTCTAAACTATCATGCAATGATTCCTTTTGTAATTTCATGGTAGCAAAGTCACAGCCAATGATATTACAAAGTATTCTATTAGAGATTGTTACAAGCCAATTCCCCAGAATTGAAGTGTCACATTCAACGTACATTCCTTTGAACATCCTTCTTATATTAAAGTTACTAATCTACACATAGATTATTTATATCTAAATCCCATTATGAAAACATTTCCATATATGCCATATGACCACTCATTATTAATAGAATCTTGTCTATTCATAATAATGTCAATACGGTCCATCCATTACTACACTTCCAACTACAAGCGATCAATCCTTAGCGAATCTTAGATCGTCCTTGATAGTAGTTTAATAACTTTATTCTTATCCGATTCTAATCATTTTCCCTCTTAATGCCCTAGGCATTTGGAAATTACAATGTGTGAATATTATAGCATATGCAATCAATCCTATACCCGAAGCATATGGAATACGATTCATAATGTCTTACATAAAGACATGATACTTGAACAGTCTTTTGCTATAATATTTTCATATATAGAACTTTCAATGTTGATCATTTCAACCTGATATTCATATATGCTCATGACTAAGTTTGATTAAAACTTCAATCTACACTTTTAGATTTGAAATGAAGTATAAGTTTGCTCTCCTTTACTATAGCGGAACAACTTTTCAAACTTTGCAACTTTGCAAAGTAGAACTTTGTTTCCTATAAATAGCTTTGCTAACTCGCAACACTTACCATAATAATTATGCTCCCACTAGCATAACAATTATTGTTACTAGCATAACATTTCTGCTCCCACTAGCTTTGACATGTATCCAGAAATCAACTGGAGTTCTAGAAATCAATACTTATTGACTTTCTTACCAAAGTTCAGATTTCTGATACGAGATTCTTGGATAAGCCTTTATCTAAGCTTATACACATTTGATAAGAAAGCTCATATGTGTATCTAAACTATTTTAGAACTAACAACAATAAGTCCCGATTGTTCAAACTATTTTCCATTTCTCACAATTCGAACTATGAAGAGGGATGTCGTAATCATAATCGAATTTGAGAACGCAATTAACACAACTACTAAGTGAAAGTGTTTTCTCACAATCATTTTCATGGAGTGGACAGAAACCTTATGTCACTTAGATTTTATGGTGTATGTGTTCCTATCCACGTGAATTTATCATTATCATAAAACAAGGTCTATGACGAGTTCAAACTCATATGGAATGAACATGTTTAATCTTAATTTCTTGCTACTTGAGAGCACAAGGGCCTACCATGCCTTCCAAGTTGTTGAGCAGATCACCCTTACTAATCAATGAACTTTCATTGATCAAGGTGCTTTGCCTTATGCAAACAATTGAAACTCATAGAACTCACATGCATAGTCAACTTTAACTGGAATGGGCATAGAAATAAGAATATGTCAACACGATAGGTTACAAACCTCAAGTCGTGTTCTAGTGATAAACAATAGGTTTATTCTTGATTAGTTTTTGAAACTTTTCAAGATCTTTAAGAATCTCACTGACCTCTTGACTTATAAGATTCTCTGTCAAGAAACATTCCTTGACAACAAAATATCCAAAGGATAGTGCGGATTCTTATCAAGAATGACACTTCATATATCTGGTCTTAGTTGGTCTTTGTCTTATCTAAAACATCACAACTACCAATTTCAAATGTGCAAGAGCAAGAAACATTTCTACTCCACATGCTATGAGGTGCTATAAACCTGCTTAAGATATGTCACTCAGGTCACAATCTTGGAGTATGACTTTAAGACTTGATTTTGGAACGAAGTATGATTCACCTTCTTGATTTAACCATTTCAACAATTCACAATTCCTCTTCTTAGCCATACAAGTGCGCTAAGGTGTCCTTAGAGGATCAATTGTGATGTGGTTTTCATAATCAATAAGATGATCATAAAACAAGATACTAAAGTATTCTCCTTTCCTTTCAGATTGGAGAAACTTTTATCTTTCTGCCTAATTGATTCTTTTTATTCGTTATGCTACACATTGAAACTTTTTCAATGATTCAGAATTACACTTAACTTTCTAAGCATAATCATATTCACTAAATTATTACTAAATCATGACGAATAGTCTTATCGTTCTTTGTGGTTGACCTAGGCCAGTGCACAACAATGTGTACTAGATCCGCTAGTCCTTCACTTGATTCACATCTATATGTGAACAAGGAATTAGTCTTAATTTCCCAAACATGGTGTGAATAACCATGCAAATTAGCTTGGTACTCTCGAAGTCATTTATCAAATAATCAATGTGCCATTTAACCACACACACTCCATTGATCTATGACAAACTACGAGCTACCCATTTCCATCCTTTATTAGTCCACATTAGTGTGCCGATTAACCACACACGCTCAACTAACTGACCAATAAGGTGCAATGTGCAATTTCATGGATTAGCATCAAATTCACATTTTTCCTAAGTAACTAATATTGGGAATTTATAAAGCATTTAGTTACTTGGTATTTCATTATACATTTTAATGGAAGTTTGTGTCCTATCCTACCCATTCGGCTAACAACCTTCCACTGGTCAAGGGTGCGGTGGGTAAGAGTGGATACCCAATGGCTGTCATTTTACAGGCCGCTTCCTTAAACCCCCCTTATAGATCAACTTCGTGAATAATGCCTACTAACAGTAAGATTGACCTTTTACTTATACATATAAAATATATTAAACTTTTAATTTTATATAGTATAAAGATGTATTTTCACATTTAAAATACTAACTATTAATAAATTAGACTTTTAATTTAATTAAACTTAAACCATATCATTATGGATTTATTAACTCTCTTTTAATTAAACACTTTAATTAATTTATCAAAGTCCATAAGGTGTAATTTGAACTATTCAAAACATCAAGGTCCAAAATATAAAAATTAAAAATTAAAACTATTTAATTAAAATTTTAAGTTATGAAACCAAGAGTTGCACCTTTTGAAATCTTTTCAAATTACTAGATGTTTTAGAATTCACTGTTTCAGGAAAGAGACTTTTCAAATTCCAAACCTTGAGGGCAAGTTTTGTAACTCATTTTAAAAAAACTTTTGAATTCAAAAACTTGAAGAAAAGTTTTGTAACTCTTCAAAACATTTAGATCAATTTTAAGCCATTAAAATAATCATATTTTTTTTTTATCTTTTACCAATTTGACCTAATGCAACTCTTGTAGCAAGATAATTTCAAATCAAAAAATTTACAAAATAATTAGCTTTATAATATAAACTAGTAATTATCTTAAAATTTTGACAATTATCTTTTAATTGGATGCGGAAAGTCACTACCATATCTGAAAAATCAGATTTTATGATACAAAACAGTTTGTGGTAATGATCCTAATCCAGTTCTGGCAAAAAAAACCCAAAAATTTGCCTACAGACAGTCCAACTCGTTGAGCCAGGCAATGGACTCATCGAGTTCCATACTGGACTCCTTCAGTTCGTGCTGACAGAAGGCAAATTTCCATTTTCTTCAGCTTTGAGCAATTAACCAATGCATCTATATAACAGAAAAACACTCATGACTCTCATACCACTGTTGGGTTTTATGTACCATAACACTCCTATGGTGCACATACTGTTGGGTTTTAGAATTCTACAACATCCTATGATGCACATACAACCCTAAATTCTTTGGATCTATGTTTTCTCTAATTATACATGCAATATTGTTTCTGAAGCATTAAGCCTACAACTAGCATGCAAATGACATAATCAACATAAAATTGAGTTATAGAATTACATCTTTGTTGTAGCTAGTAGAACTTCTTGATTTTTTCCTTTAACAACTTAGTGCCCCAAGTGTTGCCCCTCAAATGGAATCACACAACACCACCAACAATGGAGGACTTGAGAGAGAATACTTGTACTCTAAAATTGGCTATAGTTATTCATAGAACACTAGGGTGCCCATTTTAGGAGCTAATGGGTTTCTTATATAGTGTGGCAAAATTAGGGTTACACCATGTAAACCCTAATGTGCATGACCTTCCATATTCCTTAGGCTCCATGGGTTTAAACCTCCATGGATCGTCCATGGGTTGTCACATGGGTTAAGCTTAACCTAAGGAATCATGGATCATTGGCCCACACCATAAAAATGAATGATGTGACCAAATCAACCACTCATATTTAATTAGTCTCTTTTGATTAAAATATTAATTCTAAATTAATTCTTGATCAATACTAATTAAATAATATGATTTCATATTAATATATTAGAACTTATAATATATTAGTGAAAGTTTTTCTTCCTGAATTCTTCTTATTCTTATTTACTGTCATTGTTTGATAAATTGATTGATCTAAAGGCCTTTTCAATCATTAAATAAGGGGTCATATATTCCTCCATTCTAGATATCATATGGACTGAGACATGGATTATAATCATTCTCTCTGTCCATATGTTGTTTTTCGATTTCTGATTTAGGAAAACTGACTAAATGAAAAAATCAAATCAGTCCAGGCTTGGCCAAGCACTTAGGGGTGTAATCACTAAACCATCGAGGGGCCCACAGATATCGCTTTTATCCACATAGGGTAAAAGGAACGGATAAACTTCGACACAAATGCTCGCTTGTACTTACTCATCAAATTACACACAACAATATGTTTTATAACATCCAAGTTACTGGTGCGTTTACATATGTCAATGTGAAACTGACTCGCAACTACAACTCACATGTCTCCATTTCAAGAATATGAGATATTATCATCTCACAATCACTCGTGATAAAATCCATGAAGTGATTCAGATGAGCGTGGGTTGTATCCAATACTCGAATCTTATTCCAGGAGTACTCATGAACACTGTAGCCAACTTGTGCTATGACTAAAACAGCTCTACATACCCATTTAGGTGTAGCACTTGGTTCTTGGTACGTGTTCTTTTTATTAATTTTTTTTTTAATATTCTGCATTTGGTCTTGGACTCGGCAAGTTGAAGGACCAACTCGCCGAGTAGAAGTGAGATGAGGCGCGGAGGTTAAGTTGTGGACTCGGCGAGTAGACCCTGTTTGGGCAAAAACCCTAATCTGAGGGTTTGCACCCTATTTAAACACCTTAACTCGGCCTCCTTAGCCCCATTTGCTCCCAGAAGACCCCCATAGCAAACCCTAGCCGTTTTTGAAGCAATCTAAGGCATTTGGAGTGATTTTGGTGCTTCTGTGATCCAAGGAAGGAAGGAAAAGCTTGAAGGATCAAGAGGAGGCTTGAAGGATTCGGTTTTGAGCATCATGAACATTGCATCAAACTTTTGCTATGTCTAAGCACTTAGACAATCTACAGTCGGATTCATGACAATCTTACCTCATTACCTACTTCCAAAGTATGATTGACTGTGGATGCTTGGATAATCATACTATTCGGGAAGTCAAAACATGCGAAGTGAAATGTAAGAATAATCTAATCTAGTATGTTCTCAAAACTTTTGAGTATAAATAAAACACTTATTATTTAATCAGCATATTGATTAACATTATTCATTGTATAATGTTTCGATTAATAAACTTAATACTTGAATTAAAACAATAGTTATCCCATGCTCCAAGTATGCACATAATGTATATCTATGGTCCTTACTTTGTGAAATAGATCAATTGAAAAACATTTCAATGATGCTTATTTCACAATTCCAAATCCTTAGTGTAAGAATGCCTAATTCTTGCCCCTATAAGAGTGTGTTAGATTCTAAACTATCATGCAATGATTCCTTTTGTAATGTCATGGTACCAAAGTCACAGCCAATGATATTACAAAGTATTCTATTAGAGATTGTTACAAGACAATTCCCCAGAATTGAAGTCTCACATTCAAAGTACTTTCCTTTGAACATCCTTCTTACATTAAATTAAGTTACTAATCTACACATAGATTATTTATATCTAACTCCCATTATGAAAACATTTCCATATATGTTGTATAACCACTCATTATTAATATAATCCTGTCTATTCATAATAATGTCAATACGGTCCATCCATTAGTATACTTCCAACTGCAAGCGATCAATCCTTAGCGAATCTTAGATCGTCCTTGATAGTTGTTTAATAACTTTAGTCTTATCCGATTCTAATCATTTCCCCTCTTAATGCCCTAGGCATTTGGAAATTAGAACGCGTGACTATTATAGCATATGCAATCAATCATATACCCGAAGCATATGGAATATGATTCATAATGTCTTACATAAAGACATGATACTTGACCAGTCTTTTGCTATAATATTTTCATATATAGAACTTTCAATGTTGATCATTTCAACATGATATTCATATATGCTCATGACTAAGTTTGATTAAAACTTCAATCTACACTTTTAGATTTGAAATGAAGTATAAGTTTGCTCTCCTTTACTATAGCGGAACAACTTTTCAAACTTTGCAACTTTGCAAAGTAGAACTTTGTTTCCTATAAATAGCTTTGCTAACTCGCAACACTTACCATAATAATTATGCTCCCACTAGCATAACAATTATTTTCTTACTAGCATAACATTTCTGCTCCCACTAGCTTTGACATGTATCCAGAAATCAGCTGGAGTTCTAGAAATCAATACTTATTGACTTTCTTACCAAATTTTAGATTTCTGATACGAGATTCTTCGATAAGCCATTATCTAAGCTTATACACCTTTGATAAGAAAGCTCATATGTGTATCTAAACTATTTTGGAACTTACAACAATAAGTCCCGATTGTTCAAACTATTTGCCATTTCTCACAATTCGAACTATGAAGAGGGATGTCGTAATCATAATCGAATTTGAGAACGCAATTAACACAACTATTATCTCCTCAAAATCTTCTTAGTGAAAGTGTTTTCTCAAAATCATTTTCATGAAGTGGACAGAAACCTTATGTCACTTAGATTTTATGGTGTATGTGTTCCTATCCACGTGAATTTATCATTATCATAAAACAAGGTCTATGACAAATTGAAACTCATATGGACTGAACATGTTTAATCTTAATTTCTTGCTACTTGACACCACAAGGGCCTACCATGTCTTCCAATTTGCTGAGCAGATAACCCTTACTAATCAATGAACTTTCATTGATCAAGGTGCTTTGCCTTATGCAAACAATTGAAAACTCATAGAACTCACATGCATAGTCAACTTTAAATGGAACGGGCATAGAAACAAGAATATGTCAACACGATAGGTTACAAACCTCAAGTTGTGTTCTAGTGATAAACAATAGGTTTATTCTTGATTAGTTTTTGAAACTTTTCAAGATCTTTAAGAATCTCACTGACCTCTTGACTTATAAGATTCTCTGTCAAGAAACATTCTTTGACAACAAAATATCCAAAGGATAGTGCGGATTCTTATCAAGAATGACACTTCATATATCTGGTCTTAGTTGGTCTTTGTCTTATCTAAAACATCACAACTACCAATTCCAAATGTGCAAGAGCAAGAAACATTTCTACTCCACATCCTATAAGGTGCTATAAACCTGCTTAAGATATGTCACTCAAGTCACAATCTTGGAGTATGACTTTAAGACTTGATTTTGGAACGAAGTATGATTCACCTTCTTGATTTAACCATTTCAACAATTCACAATTCCTCTTCTTAGCCATACAAGTGCGCTAAGGTGTCCTTAGAGGATCAATTGTGATGTGGTTTTCATAATCATTAAGATGATCATAAAACAAGATACTGAAGTAATCTCCTTTCCTTTTAGATTGGAGAAACTTTTATCTTTCTGCCTAATTGATTCTTCTTATTCGTTATGCTACACATTGAAACTTGTTCAATGTTTTGAGAATTACACTTAACTTTGTAAGCATAATCATATTCACTAAACTCTTAGTAAATCTTGAAGAATAGTTTTATCGTTCTTTGTGGTGGACCTATTCCAGTGCACAACAATGTGTACAAGATCCCTTAGTCCTTCACTTGATTCATATCTATATGTGAACAAGGAATTAGTCTTAATTTCCCAAACATGGTGTGAATACCCATGCAAATTAGCTTGGTACTCTCGAAGTCATTTATCACCTAACCAATGTGTCGTTTAACCACACACACTCCATTGATCTATGACAAACTACGAGCTACCCATTGCCATCCTTTATTAGTCCACATTAGTGTGCTGATTAACCACACACGCTCCACTAACTGACTAATAAGGTGCAATGTGCAATTTCATGGATTAGCATCAAATTCACATTTTTCCTAAGTAACTAATATTGGGAATTTATAAAGCATTTAGTTACTTGGTATTTCATTATACATTTTAATGGAAGTTTGTGTCCTATCCTATCCATTTGGCTAACAACCTTCCACTGGTCAAGGGTGCAATGGGAAAGAGTGGATACCCAATGGCTGTTAATTTAATTAAAACTATTTAATTAACTCTCTTTTCAAATTACTAGATGTTTAAACTATTAATAAATTAGGCTTTTAATTTAATTAAACTTAAACCATATCATTATGGATTTATTAACTCTCTTTTAATTAAACACTTTAATTAATTTATCAAAGTCCATAAGGTGTAATTTGAACTATTCAAAACATCAAGGTCCAAAATATAAAAATTAAAAATTAAAACTATTTAATTAAAATTTTAAGTTATGAAACCAAGAGTTGCACCTTTTGAAATTTTTTCAAATTACTAGATGTTTTAGAATTCACTGTTTAATGAAAGAGACTTTTCAAATTCTAAACCTTGAGGGCAAGTTTTGTAACTCCTTTTAAAAAAAAACTTTTGATTTCAAAAACATGAAGACAAGTTTTGTAACTCTTCAAAACATTTAGATCAATTTTAAACCATTAAAATAATCATATATATATTTTTTATCTTTTACCAATTTGACCTAATGCAACTCTTGTAGCAAGATAATTTCAAATCAAAAAATTTACAAATAATTAGCTTTATAATATAATCTAATAATTATCTTAAAATTTTGACAATTATCTTTTAATTGGATGAGGAAAGTCGCTACCATATCTGAAAAATCAGATTTTATGATACAAAATAGTTTGTGGTAATGATCCTAATCCAGTTCTGGCCAAAAAACCAAAAATTTGCCAACAGACGGTCCAACTCGTTGAGCCAGGCAATGGACTCGTCGAGTTCCATACTGGACTCCTTCAGTTCGTGCTGACAGAAGGCAAATTTTCATTTTCTTCAACTTTGAGCAATTAACCAATGCATCTATATAACAGAAAAACACTCATGGCTCTGATACCACTGTTGGGTTTTATGTACCATAACACTCCTATGGTGCCCATACTGTTGGGTTTTAGTATATTACAACATCCTATGGTGCACATTAGGGGTGTTCAAAACCGGATATCCGAAAATTCGAATAGTTGATTATTGATATCCGAATCCGTATCCGAAATTTCAGATACGGATTCGGATATTAAACCGGATATCCGAATTTCATTAGTTTTAAATAAAGAAAATAAACCCTCCAAGAACAAGAACATTTTCGTGCATTTGTTAGGTATAATAAGATTTCATTTGGTCCGGTTAAATGCAAGTTACCTCAGGATACCTGAAGATCTTGACAAATCAAACTCAAATTACTAAAATCAACATAAAAAGGTAACATTTATACCATCCTCACTTTGTGTACCAAGTAAAAATGTTAATAATTTGTCTTTTTGAATTTCAAATGAAAAACCCAATGCATTAAAACTATTTTTTATAATTTTTTATATTATATATTTCGGATTTCGGATATCCGAAATATCCGAAATTTTCACATTTTAATATCCGTATCCGAATCCGAAAAACCGGATATCCGAATTTCGGGTATCCGAATTTTCGGATATCCGATTCTTCGGGTATTTTCGGATCGAATTTTTGGATTTTTCGGATCGGATGTTCGGATGCGGATATTTTTGACCACCCCTAGTTCACATACAACCCTAAATGCTTTGGATCTATGTTTTCTCTAATTATACATGCAATATTGTTTCCAAAACATTAAGCCTACAATTAGCATGCAAATTACATAATCAGCATAAAATTGAGTTATAGAATTCCCTATTTGTTGTAGCTTGTAGAACTTCTTTATTTTGGCCTTTAAGAAATTAGTGCCCTAAGTGTTGCACCTCAAATGGAATCACACAACACCACCAACAATTGAGGACTTGAAAGAGAATACTTGTACTCTAAAATCGGCTATAGCTATTCCAAGAACATTAGGGTGCCTACTTTAGGAGCTAATGAGATTCTTATATAGTGTGGCAAAACTAGGGTTACACCATGTAAACCCTAATGTGCATGACCTTCCATATTCCTTAAGCTCCATGGGTTTAAACCTACATGGATCATCCATGGGTTGTCAGATGGGTTCAGCCTAACCTAAGGAATCATGGATCAATGGCCCACACCATAAAAATGAATGATTTTACCAAATCAACCACTCATATTTAATTAGTCTCTTTTGATCACAAAATTAATTCCAAATTAATTCTTGATCGATACTAATTAAATAATATGATTTCATATTAATATATTAGAACTTATAATATATTAAGAAATCATAAATAACCTCTTCTCAAATGTCCATCCTGTCAAATTGTCCTGGTGATATGCAACCCAAATGGACCATGCTACTCTCGGGTCAAGTACATACCATTTATAGTTATGAGCTTAGACACCTAATCCAACACTCTCCCACTTGGATAAGTCTAATAACTATTAGTGCAAGTACGACTCGACAACCTGACTAGCAATCGTAGCTCTTAAAAGTTGTTGTCGAACTCTGACCTAGTCAATGACGCGTGTAAGGTCGAACCTTGAAATATGATGATGTTTGAAATAAATCTCAGCATCAGCGTATATCTCAGTATCCGCATCAGCGTTTGAGCAGCTCAGCGTGTTTAGTTTATTCAGTGCATTGTAACAGATTTTGTATTTATCTTGTTTCCATAGTTAGCGTAAATTAGTTAGCTGGCATATCCCTGATTTGTAGGGATTGTTTAGAATAGCAGTATATAATCTCTTGTATAGGTTTGTGAATGGTTACGCCTTTCACAAACCCTAATCGCTGCTTTGTGCACACGATAATCTCTTTGTGAGATTATCTTTCTTAGTGAAAGTTTTTCTTCGTGAATTCTTCTTATTCTTATTTACTGTCATTGTTTGATAAATTGATTGATCTAAAGGCCTTTTCAATTGGTATCAGAGCAGGTTTCTCTTATCAAACAAATGGCTTCATCTTCTTCTTCGTCGAACTCATCAAATCATCCCTCCGCTAAAATTCCTCCTTTTGATGAAACAAATTTTGCCATGTGGAAAATAAAGGCTCTATATGCTGTAGAGTCAGTAGATGAAGACATGTTGGACATTGTCGAAAAAGGTCCATATGTCCCAATGTATCAGCCTCTGAAAAACAACGTTCCTGATGGTGCTATGAAGAAAACACCTAGAGAAAACTGGACGGCAGATGACAAAAGAAAAATGGTCTAGATGTTCGTGCTCGTGCCATAATCAGCTACGCTCTGCCATACAATATTTTTGGGCTAGTTCAAAATTGCATCTCAGCAAAAGAGATGATGGATACTCTGACTATATCTTTTGAAGGCACTAAAGAAGTCAAGGCTACTCAAATAAATGATCTTAACCGAAGGTATGAACATTTTTTTGCTAAGAAAGGTGAAACCTTGACTCAAACCTTTAACAGATTCAATACTCTTGTTAATGATCTACGGAGATTAGATCAGTTGAAGCATAGGACTGTTCTAGTGCAGAAGTCTTTGGATTCCCTGGGTGTAGGTTGGGAGAACCATGTTGATGTGCTGAAAAATAGTGAGAAGATCAACACTATGGACTTACAAAGTCTGTATGGAAATCTTCGATACTATGAGGAATCCAAGCTTCAAAGAAAGGAGCTGATGAAAGATTCTCAGCGTGAATCATCTGTAGCCTTGTTCTCAAACAAAAAGCTAGTGTCAGATTCAGACACTGAAAGCCATTCAGACACTGATTCCTCTAAAACTGACACTGATGATCTTGAAAAGGTTGTGGCTAGTGCAGCTTTGATTGTAAAGACTTTTGAGAAATCAGGCCGAAACTTCTCCAAGTTTCAGAAGAAGATGGGTGGAAAGTTCTCAAAAAGATCAGAAGCTGATAAAAAGCATGGTACTGATAAGAAAGAGAAGGCTCAGTGCTTTAACTGTGGGAGCACTAATCAATACTGGAAGCAGAAGTACAACAAGCTGATTGAGAAGCTGAAAGCAGAGAAATTGGAACATAAAGTTCTTGTTGCTGAAGAAGAAAAATGAAAGACTGATGCGGAGTGATCAGATGATGAAGTCAAGTGTCTAATGGTAAAGATAGAAGACACGGATGTTCCTGAAAAAGGCACAAGTACATTTGATGCTGATATGTCCGATGCTGTTGAAAATTCCAGGAAGCACAACACTGACTCTTCTTCAATGTATCAAGTTAAAAACTTTGTTTCCTATTCAATGAATGAAAAAATCAAAATGTTTGAGTATTTGGGTGTTATTAATTCTAAGAAGAATCAAACAATAAGAGATTTGCAAAATCAAATTGATCTTCTTGAAACTGATATATCCATGAAAAATAACATTATTGAGTCCACTCAAGAAAATCTTAGAATCACTAGTTTGTCAAACTCATTTTTGTCTACTGAAATTGACAATGTTAAAGATCTTTTGATCAAAGAACAAACTGTGCTTCATACTTGGGCAAAATCTCACAAAAATGCTAATTATATTATTTCTACTCAAATTCCACATTCATGTGAGAAAATTCTTGGGGGTAATTTTGCAGAAGCTAAAAAGGTATTTAAATCACAAGAAAAAGAATCTGAATTTTATTCCATGAATGAGATGAAAAAAAAATTTAAAAATAAGTTTGTCAGTAACTCTTTTATTAATCAGAGTCTAATTGATGAATACTGTGTTACTAACTCTAATGGTGTTACTGAGTGTAATGTTGAAATTACCGGAATTGATCCAACCTCTTACCCTGCACATCTTGTAAGACCAACTCCCCTCACTGAGAATATTATTGCCTTCCCTATCTCAAACGGAGTGTTTCATGCTGTTCATGAACAACTTAAGCATTTTCCTGATTGCAATGCATCTGTGAATAAGTCCAAATCAGACACTGATAGCTCGTCATCTATCACTGATCAATTTTTTTCTGACACTGAATTCAGTTGTGACTCAATGATAAACAAAAGGATTCAAAGCTCTCTTGGTGAATCTTACATGTCGAAATGTGTTAAGTCAAAAAATTTGCTCACCAAGAGGAACTTTGGTACTAGAGTTTGTTATAGATGTGGTGATTCCTCCCACAAGATCAATGAATGTTCATTTGATAAATCATTCTTAAGAGCTGATAATATTAAAGTTAGAAATGAAAAATGGACTCTTAAGTCAAATTCTTTAAACTGTCTTCCTAAGGAGTGTTATAATCTATTATCAAATAACTTTGGGAATGACCCATCCTCGAATGGGTCAGTGTGTTCTAACTAGTTTCTCAGCACTGCAGGGTCAGGAGCATCTTTGGTACTTAGATAGTGGTTGCTCAAGGCATATGACAGGATCTAAGTCTCTCCTGGAAGACTATGTCAAGAAAACTGGTCCTGCAGTAACTTATGGAGACAATGGAAAAAGGTTCACTAAAGGATATGGAAATATCAAATGCAATAATGTGGTTTTTCAAAACGTTTCATATGTAAAGGGTCTCAAACACAACCTTATCTCCATCAGCTAATTGTGTGATGTTGACTATGAAGTTCACTTTACAAAGAAGGAAGGCAGAGTTGTCAACACTGACAAGAACATTGTACTTTCAGCAAGTAGAAAGGATGATATATATGTTCTTGATATGTTCTCATGTGACAAGGCGCTGATGCATTGCTTCTTTAAAAAGTCTCAGACCAATCTCAGCTGGATTTGGCACAAAAGGTTCTCTCATCTGAACTTCAAGAACCTATCCAAAATATCCAATCAAGATCTAGTTAGAGGGCTCCCAAAATTCAGCGTTGTTAAAGACAAGATGTGCTCAGCTTGTGAACAAGGAAAACAAACCAAGTCATCTTTCAAACAAAAGTCATGTTCCAGTATATCTGTCCCTCTACATTTGCTCCACATGGACTTGTTTGGACCTATTCCTGTCCGCTCTCTAGGTGGAAATAAGTATACTCTAGTGATTGTGGATGAGTTCACTCAATTTACATGGGTGGTTTTCCTGAAGAAGAAAAGTCATGCTGCGTAGGAAATTATCTCACTGATTCGTAAGAATGAGACACTGACAGGTCTCAAAGTTAAGCAACTAAGGAGTGATCATGGTACTGAATTCCGAAATTCAACTCTTGAAGAATTTTGTGATCACATAGGCATTGGGCAAAACTTCTCAGCTCCTCGTACTCCTCAACAAAATGGAGTTGCTGAACGAAGAAATAGAACACTGATTGAGGCAGGAAGGACCTTAATGATTCACGCTGGTGTTCCTATGTCGTTTTGGGCTGAAGCTGTCAATACAGCGTGCTTTACTCAGAATCGATCTCTAATTCACAGGATTCACAAGAAGACACCTTATGAAATGCTGAAAATTCGAAAGCCAGACGTATCCTTCTTTCATGTGTTCGGATGTATTTGTTATATTCTAAATCAGCGTGACCCAAGATCTAAATTTGAACCAAAGGCTGACAAAGGTATTTTTGTTGGGTACTCATCTATTTCAAAAGCTTTTCGTGTTTTTCATGTGAACAGGCAATGCATTGAAGAATCCATTCATGTGAAGTTTGATGAGGAATCATACACTGATGAAAAAGTCACTCATTCCTCTTCTATTTTTCAAGAGCTTCTCTCTTGTCCATTTGACGAAGTTCCTCCTGCTGGAGATGAAGCTGATACTTCTGATTCTATCGTTCCAGTTCCATGTTCCCTGAATCAAGATACTGCAGCCAGATCATCAAATAATTCATCAGGTGCTGATGAAATCCTTGAAGCTGAAGACTCTCCTGCAACTGATAACTTGTCAGTGTCAAACTCTCCGGAATCAGCATCAGTTTCTGAACATCGATATCATCCTGTTGATCAAATTATTGGGAATATTCATGATGGTGTCCGAACCAGATCTCGTGTATCTAATAACTTTTGCATGTATGTTAATTTCGTTTCAATGATCTTACCTGACAAGATACACACAGCTCTTCAAGATGCTGAGTAGATTAAAGCCATGCAAGAAGAACTGAATGAGTTTGAAAGGCACAAAGTTTGGACTCTTGTCCCAAGACCATCAGGAAAGACTATCACCGGAACTCGCTGGGTCTATCGTAACAAGGTTGATAAAGATGGAATCATTACTCGCAACAAGGCAAGGCTTGTCGCTCAAGGGTTTACTCAAATTGAATCCATCGACTGCGGGGAAACCTTTGCTCCAGTTGCTCCCATTGAAGCAATCAGTCTGTTTCTCGCATACGCATCCTACATGAATTTCATTGTCTATCAGATGGATGTGAAAACAGCATTTCTTCATGGTGTGTTAGAAGAAGAAGTGTTCCTCAATCAGCCCCCAGGCTTTGTTGACAAAGATCACCCTGATTATGTGTATCGATTAGACAAAGTTGTTTATGGACTGAAGCAAGCACCCAGGGCTTGGTATGAAACGCTGACATCGTATCTTCTTGAAAATGGATACAGACGAAGAGCAATCGACAATACTCTCTTCATCAAAAACAAAGGCTCAGACATGGTTCTTGTTCAAATCTATGTCGATGACATCATTTTTGGCTCTCCAAACGAGAAACTGAGCAAGGAATTTGCAGAGATCATGTCTTAAAGGTTCAAAATGAGCATGATGGGAAGATGACCTTTTTCTTAGGTCTTGAAGTTCAGCAACAAAAATCAGGTATTTCTATTTGCCAAAGTAAATATATTTCTGACTTGCTTGTTAATTATTCTCTCAGTGACTGCAAACCAGCCTCTACTCCAGTGTCCAAGACTGATAAGATGCACGCTGATCCAACTGAAACTAATGTCAATCACTCTTTGTATCGAGGAATGATTGGATCTCTTTTATATCTCACGGCAAGTCGTCCTGATATCTTGTTTGGAACCATTCTCTGTGCTCGATTCCAAGCTAATCCCAAGGAATCCCATCTCATGGCCGTCAAACGTATCTTTCGATACTTGAAAGGGACTCAAAACTTAGCACTGTGGTATCCTCGTGACTCAGCATTTGAACTTTTTGGATACACTGATTCAGACTATGCAGGATGCAACTTAGACAAAAAGAGTACGTCTGGTGGATTTCATTTCCTTGGAAATCGTCTCATCAGCTGGTCTAGCAAGAAGCAAACAACAGTAGCCATCTCGACTGCAGAAGCTGAGTATGTTGTAGCTGGGAGATGCTGTGCTCAGCTCTTATGGATTCAAAATCAGCTTCTAGATTATGGGATTAAGTTCTCAAAGACTCCCATATATTGTGATAACACCAGTGCCATTCAAATCACACAAAACCCTGTTCAGCACTCAAAGACGAAGCATATCGAAATCAGACATCATTTCATCAGAGATAATGTTGAGAAGGGAAAAGTTGTTCTCGAACATGTCAAGACTTCAGAGCAACTTGCTAACACCTTCACCAAGGCACTGGATTCTCAAACAACTGCTTACATTATTGGAGAACTTGGAATGATTACTTTGTAATTAATTTTGCTGATTAATTTTGCTAATGTTTGGTATTGTCTTATAAGTTGATGTACATTGTGCTGATGATGACATGCTGGTGATATTTGCATACTGAGTACTTGGTTTGATCTTCTATCTTTCTCTCTTCTTCAAGTCTTCTAAAACTAAAGTTGAATGATTCACTGTACTAAAAACCATACACTGATAACAACTTGAAACTCTTTGCCGATGGTTAGATCAAAACACCAAGATCTATCACACGCAACTATCTATTCTTACCAATCCTACACTAATTCCGTGATTCAGTGTGACAAAACACATGCTGATGAGAATCTAAAAATCTTTGCCAATGGTTAGACCAAAACACCAAGGTTTATCACACGCAACAATCCTTTCTTTACCTTCTTCTCATTCAGTGTCTAATGAATCAGTAAGATAAACCACTCACTGATAAAGTCACAACACTCTGTGCCGATGGTTAGATAATGCAACTAGTATCTATCACACGCACCAATCTCCTTGCTAGCCCCAATTGAGCAAGTTGTACCTTGAATTGACGGAGAAATATTTTCAGCATGTAACTTTTGTGACACTGATCTCAGCGCTTCCGCAAACACTGATTGACGCTTCATCTTCAGTCAACGGCTCTTTTACCCAACGGCTATTTTTTATCTGACAGATTGTTACGATACGCCGTTATTTTTGAAGAAGATAATCATTACCTTTTTAAAGGCCCGTTTAATTCCATATTTAAACCTCTTCTCACCCTTATTTCAAACTTTCCTTCCACAATCCAAACTTCTTTCACTTATACTCAAAACTCTAGAACCCTAACAACTCTCTAATGGCTGCTTCTTTGTTCACCTTCTCTTCTACTTCACGAAGGGTAATCCCTGCCCCAAACTCTCCTCCTCTCCCAATATACATCAAAGCCACCAACGTTGTATTTAACCCTGATATTCCAGATGTTCATAGAGGTCTTGGACTCGATGATTTTGTTAACTTCTTAGCCTCTTGCCGTCTTCGTTACGCCATCAGTGACATTCCATCAGAGTTCTTCCCTAAACAAGTCTGTGAGTTCTACTACACAGCAACAGTCAATGCTGAAAACAATGTCATCACCGGGACCATTGGTCGTGGAAGACATTTTGTCTTTATTACCGCAGAACTCCTCAGTGCTGCACTCAGGTTACCTATCTTTGAACCTTTCTCTGAACTTCCTTCTATTGAACGGTGTAGACGTCTATTCGATCAACTGGGATATGACCACTCAAAGGCTGGTGCTCGATCGGCTCTTATTCTGCGCCAATGTATGACCCCAGGATGGAAATTCTTCACCGGTGCTCTGTGCAAGTGTGTGGGTCACAAGTCTCGAAGTGGTGATCAACTGAGTAATTATGAGCTACAAGTCGTCTGCTCACTTCTTCTCAACAAAAGACTTGATTATGGAGCCCTATTCTTTGATCAACTTGTTCAGCTTCTTCATGCAAATGTACGCGCTGATCACGTTCCCTTTCCACGCTGGATTGCTCTTGTGCTCGATAAATTTTTCGCTGCAGACTGCTTCTCACACCCTGGAAATCCCATCCAATGCGCTCGCATGTCTATTCGAATGTATCAAGATGATCCCCTAGATACTGACATCGGAATCTCTGATAGGATGAGAGAATGGATTGCAAATCCATACATTGTTCCTTCTCTCACCGGTGATACTGATCAAGGAGGCGCTGATGGTAACCATGAAGATCATGTCGGCCAAGAGGATGAACCACATGATGGTAGTCATTTCTCTCCTCAAATTTCTCATCATATCGTCGTTGTTACTGACAAAGTTCCCTCAGCTCAAAAGGATTCACTGAGTCAGGGGGAGCACCCATCTCAGGGGGAGCATCCCTCACAGGGGGAGAATCCACCCAAGGGGACCAATATTCTCCGGGGATGCCACCTAGCTCACCAGCAGCCCCAGCCACTTCATTTATTCAAATTCCAGCCTCAGCATTTACTGAACTTCTGACACTGACTCGGGACATGAGTCAGCGTCTTCTACGCATTGAGGCTGATGTTCATCAGCTAAAGGAAGTTCTCCTACATACTCCTCCCTCTAGTCCCTTATCTGATGATGCTCAAAAAGGGGGAGATACTGATGATGATGCTGATGCTGATGATAATGCTGATGATGAACCAAATGAGAGAGACACCGAACATGTTGACAACACCATTGTTCAGCCTGAATCACCAAAGCCAATGCATGAGTCTGACTCTGCGGGGCCTAATAGTCCAGCAGCTACTGAAAAGCTGGTTGAAAATAGTGAGCATGATGATGAACCAGATGATGAATGTCAAATACTGGATATGAACTTCATTAATCCCCTTATTCCAGTTCAAGAAGAAGATTCAGATGATCTTGATAATGAATCTCAAAGGCCATACATGAAATTAGTCGATCCTGTTGCTGATCCCATTATTCCGGTCCAAGGAGAAGATTCAGACGTTTCCAGTGAAGATTCTCATCCGCTATCTCGAAAGCGTAAGGTAGCAGATACTGACTTGGCTCATTCTCAAACTGATACTTCTCTGCCTGGCAAGAAGCCCAAGTCCATAGTCAGTATATCAAATTTGGCGGCTGAATGGAACATGTCTCCTGATCAAGTTAAACAAATTCTTGATGAAGCTAATCAAGCTCAGCTTCTAAAGAATATTGCTCAAGCTGATGAAAATCTTATTCAGCATAAACTTCAGGCCAAAGGATCTTTTGAAGCTCAGATGCAGAAATTCTTGGAATTTCAGTCCAAATCTCAATCTTCTCAGCCTTCTCCTAGCAGCAGTAAGCCTAAGACTGACAGTGTTCTTGACAGGATTGATCGAAATAGGTTTGAAGACGTTCTTAATCGACGAGTGTGTGGTGATAAGATTATCAAAGTTAAAGCTTCCAAACCACGCAATGAGAAAATTCTTACGTTGCTGATCACTCGTCAAGGTCCTCAGCATTCATACACTGAACTTTGGTGCAAACCTCAGCTCACTCCTCTGAACTGACATGTGCTCTTCATCTGCTGATCAAGAAAGTTCAGCGTTTAGATCTTGTTCCTAAAGAACGACCTCAGCATCAAGGCCAAAGGTCATCTGTTCCTAGAACTCGAAGAACCAAATTTCAAGTTGATAGTGAAGATGTGTTGGTTCTGGACTTTGGTGCTGGTGGAATAAACAATTCTCTTCCTATCAGTGTTGGCCCGGTTCAGCATAAGTTTATCTCAGTTCCTAAACACGGGATGTTCTATCTCGATAAAAACAGAAAGATGTGTTTTCAGCGAACTACTGAGATCCCAAAGACTCCAACCACTCATCTCGTTGGCTTAAGGCAAATGTGCATGAGTCATCAAGATCTCTCCGGAGAGTTTCACATTCTTATTGCTATGGAGCTGCTGAATAGAAGATAGGAGTTGCTGGATAGTCCTTACTAGCCAGTAAAAATAGAGGCAGAAGCTGAGTATGAAGAGTTCTTGTCCAGAGGTGTTTTAACTTAGTTATTTTTTAACATCATCATATTGGGGGAGATTGTAAGGTCGAACCTTGAAATATGATGATGTTTGAAATAAATCTCAGCATCAACGTATATCTCAGTATCAGCATCAGCGTTTGAGCAGCTCAGCGTGTTTAGTTTATTCAGTGCATTGTAACAGATTTTGTATTTATCTTGTTTCCATAGTTAGCGTAAATTAGTTAGCTGGCATATCCCTGATTTGTAGAGATTGTTTAGAATAGCAGTATATAAAATCTTGTATAGGTTTGTGAACGGTTACGCCTTTCACAAACCCTAATCGCTGCTTTGTGCACACGATAATCTCTTTGTGAGATTATCTTTCTTAGTGAAAGTTTTTCTTCGTGAATTCTTCTTATTGTTATTTACTGTCAGTGTTTGATAAATTGATTGATCTAAATGCCTTTTCAATCATTAAATAAGGGGTCATATATTCCTCCATTCTAGATATCATATGGACTGAGACATGGATTATAATCATTCTCTCTGTCCATATGTTGTTTTTCGATTTCTGATTTAGGAAAACTGACTAAATGAAAAAATCAAATCAGTCCAGGCTTGGCCAAGCACTTAGGGGTGTAATCACTAAACCATCGAGGGGCCCACAGATATCGCTTTTATCCACATAGGGTAAAAGGAACGGATAAACTTCGACACAAATGCTCACTTGTACTTACTCATCAAATTACACACAACAATATGTTTTATAACATCAAAGTTACTGGTGCGTTTACATATGTCAATGCGAAACCGACTCGCAACTACAACTCACATGTCTCCGTTTCAAGAATATGAGATATTATCATCTCACAATCACTCGTGATAAAATCCATGAAGTGATTCAGATGAGCGTGGGTTGTATCCAATACTCGAATCTTATTCCAGGAGTACTCATGAACACTGTAGCTAACTTGTGCTATGACTAAAACAGCTCTACAGACCCATTTAGGTGTAGCACTTGGTTCTTGGTACGTGTTCTTTTTATTAATTTTTTTAATATTCTGCATTTGGTCTTGGACTCGGCAAGTTGAAGGACCAACTTGCCGAGTAGAAGCGGGATGAGGCGCGGAGGTTAAGTTGTGGACTCGGCGAGTCGAGTCCCGGACTCGGCGAGTAGACCCTGTTTGGGCAAAAACCCTAATCTGAGGGTTTACACCCTATTTAAACACCTTAACTCGGCCTCCTTAGCCCCATTTGCTCCCAGAAGACCCCCATAGCAAACCCTAGCCGTTTTTGAAGCTATCTAAGGCATTTGGAGTGATTTTGGTGCTTTTGTGATCCAAGGAAGGAAGGAAAAGCTTGAAGGATCAAGAGGAGGCTTGAAGGATTCGGTTTTGAGCATCATTTGCAGAATTCAGAAGGTATAATGTATATACCTTGATTGCTCTTTTTATAGATCCCATTTTGGGGAGGTTTTAGGGCTTTTCTAAGCCATTTTGGTCACCAACCATGATTACAAGCATGGTTTGAGGTTGATGTTTCGGATCTAAGTCCTTAGAGGGGTTACAAGGCAGAAAGGAGTGGCTTTTGCACTCAAGGAAGGCCCCATGCATTGTGAGAGCTTGTTTTAGGAACTTTTGAGCTTAAAGTCCCATGCAAGCACGTAAAGGTTGTAACTTTACGTGCTAGATCGATTGTAGAAGCATAGATCTACATTTTGATCAAGGGTTGTACATCAGAAATCGAAGATTTAGTGAGTCGTTATGACCAACTCGGCGAGTCCAAGGTTCTGTCCCATATCAATTGAGGGTCATAAGGACCCAGTTGAGTGTGGAAAGGTTTTAAGGGGGTCCCAAGGGGTGACCCAACGTTCTGGACTCAACCATTGTTCTAGAAATTCATGGGACTTGCCGAGTGCATGAACAGACTCGGTGAGTCCAAGGCAATCTTCTTAAGGATGAAGATGAACTCGACGAGTTGTTCATACAACTCGGCGAGTCAAGGACAGGACTTGTGTATCAACTGATGATGAACTCGACGAGTTGTTTATAAAACTCGGCGAGTCGGATGAGGATTCAGTCGATGTTCATTTAGAAGGAAAACTCGTCGAGTCATCGCCTAAATCGACGAGTAGAGACGGGTATGGGGTCTAATGGAAGGATAGGGACTCGGCGAGTCGGTGAGCCAACTCGGCGAGTCAGGTCAACTAGAAGTTGACTTTGTCTTTGACTTAGTCAGGGGTAAAATGGTCATTTTACCCTAAGAGTAGATGTCAGTTTCTGACTAAGTGTTTTGTGGGAATTATAGCCGGAAGATTTCTAGAGCAGCATCGGCAGCAGTCAGAGGATTCCCGCACAGTTTAGAAGCTACTACAAGGTGAGTTACCTTCCAGTAGCGGTGGGTCTACGGCCACAATGTCGGCCCACCAGTAGGGATCGTATGCTAGATGTTTGTCTTTGTGATATTCATCTGTGTTGTTACTACCTGATATGTTATATGCTAGCGTGTTATGGTATGTGATAGTGATAGAGTTCGGTTGTTAGGACCGAAGGGTAGGTTAGGCACCCCCAAATATGCCTAACAGTATGTTATGATATGTTTAGCTACTAGCATGATATGTTACATGAGATAGAGGTAGTAGGAGGGGGGAAAGTCCCCGAGATTTGTTTTCTAGGACCGGAGGGTAAGTCGGACACCCCAGATATGCGTGACAATAGATTATGCTATGATATATGTGGCAGTAGTAGTAGGGGTGAAATAGTCCCTGAGGTTCGGTTGTTAGGACCGAAGGGTAGTCAGCACCCCAGAATAGCTCGACATGGGTAGGTCAGTGCCCTAGAATGGCTTGACACGGGTAGGACGGCACCCCAGAATGGCCGCATGGGTAGGTCAGCAACCCAAAATGGCCGTTCGGGTAGGTCGGCACCCCAGAATGGCCGTACCGGGTAGGTCGGGCACCCCTGAAATGCCTGGCATTATGTATGTTATGTGATTGTATGGTATGTGGTACGATGAGGGAACTCACTAAACTTCGTGCTTATAGCTTTCAGTTTTGGTTCCAGGTACCTCTTCAGCGAAGGGGAAGGAGCTGGCGCGGTAGTGGCACATCATACACACACATTGGTTTCCGCATTATGAGATGTTCTGGGATTGTACTCTGACATTATTATTATTTCCATGTGTTGGGTTTTCAGACACAAAATATGTTTTGTGAAATGATATGATCGGATGATGTTTTACTAGAAATGTTTTACAAACCACTTAATTTAAATGAAATTTTTGGGCGTGAAAATTGGGTCGTTACAAGTTGGTATTAGAGCCCTGGTTTGAGGGATTCGAACACACCCTCGGGGGTGTCTGAACTCAAATAAAGGGATTCAAAGATTTTGAAAAAGGAAATGTTTTCTAAAAGTTAATTAAAGAGTTTTTGAGAAAGAACGTAGTGTGTGATGTGCGTGACCGGCCGAACACACCCATACAATGTTATGCTACGTTTATCAGTTTCAGTAGAACAACATGCTAGAATAGGACTAAGGATCTAGGAGTGATGCCTTATGTGCCTGCTTTATGTGCTTCAACTTATGAGAGTTGCATGCTAGAATTGAGTAGACAGCAGTAGGATAGCCTGTCTAGGTTATGCCTGATAGTATGAGCTTAGCATTGTATGCTAGTGCAGTTCCTGTTATGAGGATAGAGTTGCTTGATATTGTTCCCTTTTGTCTGAATGTTGTTTGCTTTGTGCTACGTGGGCTTTGAGTGATGGGAGTTAGTAGTTATGTGAATACGTTAAAGTCACATGTGATCAGGGTTGAATAATCTCATAGTGTTGGATTTGACCCTATTGTGTAGCTCTTGTTTGAGTCCTAACCGTTGTAGGAATGAGTCCCTTACTCGAAGGATTATCCAAGCCTCGTTGCATGTGATTGTATTCAGGTAATGGCTAATTAGCATTACAAAGAGACCTTCAGCAGCTGAGGATTGGGTTGGGTGGAGTCAGGGGTTTCCTAGGTTAAGCCTAAGATAAGAGTAGCAGAGATCAGCAGTGGTAAAAGGGATCTGGTGGAGTCAAGGCAGTCCTTGAGGAAGGTACGGATAGATATGGAAGGTAGTATGGGCCCGTACTACTGAAAGCAGAGGATCAGTACCCGAATTGAGGAAGGCTAAGACAAGACCGGGGAACTTGAATAGATGTGATCCCTTTAGAGGTATCAGTATCACTAATAGTTTCATGTATGTATTGCAGAATGGTTGTACTACGTCAGAGGCCAGCAGTTGGCAGTTCTGGAGAGGGATCGGGTTCGGGATCAGGTTCCGAGCCAATAGATGAGAGGCTACGCGAGTTTATCATGTCAGAGATCACCAGAGGCATCCTTGCATCGACCCCCATCATTTTCGGGTCGATCAAGGAAGGGATAGTTGAGCTGATGGAGGATCGCCTCAAGGCGTTCAGGAGTGACATGGCATCTGGCCAGTCAGGATCTCGCACATTGTCCTTTATGGACTTTAGGGGCAGTGGTGCGTCGGATTTCCATGGGGCGAAGGACCCCATTGCTGCCAGACGATGGATTGCGGACATTGAGTCTGCACAGCTGACCAGCTTCTGCCCCGAGGGGTCGAAGGTGAGATATGCAACAGGATGTTTGCGAGACCGAGCTAGAGACTGGTGGTAGTCTGTTGGTGACTCATTGGGAGCCTCGGTTGTTGAGGCTATGACATGGTCGGATTTTGTGACCCGGTTCAGAGCAGAGTTTGGGCCAGCGGTAGAGCTGCAGCAGCTGGCCAGAGAGTTTTTGGATATGAGACAGACTACAGAGACTGTGGCGGGGATCACCGCCAAGTTCCGGGAGAGGGCGTTGTTAGTGCCCCAGTATGCGGGGGATGAGGATATGATGAGGACCCGCTACCATGACATGCTACGGGCTGACATCCGAGAGCATGTTAGCTTTTCAGCTTGCCCTACCCTGGAGTCCATGATTGCCAGGGTGAGGGAGAGGGAGATCGATCTGGAGCATGTCTGGAAGAGGAAAGTAGAGGAGGGGCAGTCGATTGGGGCTTCGTGGAAGAAGCCCATGGGATCAGATGGTAGGCCGAAAGGCCAGTCAAGACCGGGCCGCTGTAGGAAATGCGGCAGGCCACATGAGGGGGCATGTAGACTGGGATCGCCGGGCTGCTACAAGTGCGGCAAGACGGGGCATTTCAGCAGGGATTGTACTGCGCTTGCACCGATTATTCAGACGTCTGAGTCGCTGTGTTTCCACTGCAACCAGAGGGGCCATAAGAAGGCCAATTGCCCCCAGTTAACAGCAGCATCAGCGCCAGCTCCAGCGACCCTGCGGATCACTGATGGCCGGCAGGGCAAGACAGAGGCTCCAGTGGTGAGGAGCCGGGCATTCCAGTTGACTACCGAGGAGGCACGCGCTGCACCTGATGTGGTGACGGGTATGACTTCCTATTTTTTATGATATGCTGCTGTGATTTTGATATGTTATGTATGTGCTCTTTTTAGGATCGTTCCATGTGACCGGTATCCCAGTTCAGGTATTGTTTGATTCGGGTGCTACCCGATCGTTTGTTTCTCTTGCGCTCAGCAAGAGATTTTCCGAGTCTTCAGGCATGTTGGATTGCCCTCTAGACGTAGAGATTCCAGATGACCGTTCGGTGCGAGCATCGACGGTGTTCCGAGATTGTGTGTTGAGATTATTCGAGGAGCGTTACCTGGTGGATCTGGTTCCCATACCTTTGCGAGGGAACAAGGTTATTATCGGTATGGATTGGTTAAGCCTCAATGGGGCAGTGATCGACTGCGCGCAGCAGTTGGCGCGGATCAAGACCCCAAGTGGGGGAGAGCTGGTGATTCAGGGCGAGAGGCCACAACGAGGACCAGCCCTATGTTCAGCAGTGAGAGCTAGGCGTTACCTCCAATAGGGTTGTGCAGGTTATGTCGCGTATGTTATGGATACTCGGGAGGCGGGTAGAGCGACGGTGGGCGAGGTGCCCGTAGTATGAGAGTCCGCGGACGTATTCCCCGAGGAGTTGCCTGGGATACCTCCAGAGCGCCAGGTGGAGTTTAGGATCGACCTAGTCCCTGGTGCGGCTCCGATAACCAAGGCACCCTATCAGTTGGCTCCTCCTGAGATGCAGGAGTTGTCTACGCAGCTGCAGGAGCTGCTAGACAAGGGATTTATCAGGCCAAGTAGTTCACCTTAGGGAGCCCCGATTCTGTTTGTGAAGAAGAAGGACAAGTCGCATCGGATGTGTATAGATTATCAGGAGCTGAACAAGGTAACGGTGAAAAACCGTTACCCACTCCAGAGGACTAACAACCTCTTTGACCAGCTACAGGGAGCATCTTCGTTCTCCAAGATCGATTTGCATTCGGGTTATCATCAGATGAGGGTCAGAGAGGAGGATGTGCAGAAGACCGCGTTTCGGACGCACTATGGCCATTATGAGTTCATGGTGATGCCGTTTGGGCTCACCAATGCCCCTGCCGTGTTCATGGACCTCATGAACTGCGTGTGCAGATCGATGTTGGATCAGTCTGTGATAGTTTTCATTGATGACATCTTGGTTTATTCCAAGACGCAGGAGGAGCACAAGGAGCACCTGCGGGAGGTGTTGGAGACTTTGAGGAGGGAGAGATTGTATGCCAAGTTCTCCAAATGTGAGTTTTTGTTGCGCGAGGTGCAGTTTCTTGGGCACCTTGTCAACCAGAATGGAATTTCGGTAGACCTGGCCAAGGTGGAGGCGGTAATGAGATGGGAGGTTCCGAAGTCTCCATCTAAGATTCGGAGTTTCCTGGGATTAGCAGGATATTATCGGAGATTCATCCAGGATTTCTCCAAGATAACCGTACCTTTGACCATGCTAACAAGGAAGGCCGTGGTCTTTCGTTGGGGGCCTGAGCAGCAGACAGCGTTTGAGACACTGAGACAGAGATTGTGCGAGGCGCCAATCTTAGCTAAGCCAGAGGGCATGGAGGATTTTGTTGTGTACTGCGATGCGTCCATCTCAGGTTTGGGCGCGATATTGATGCAGGGAGGGCATGTCATCGCATACGCGTCGAGGCAGTTGAAGCCTCACGAGGCGAACTACCCGATGCATGACTTGGAGCTGGGGGCTGTTTTGTTCGCCCTCAAGATTGGCGTCATTACCTCTATGGGGTTCGCTGTACCATTTACACAGACCATAAGAGTTTGAGGTACCTCATGGATCAGCTGAATCTAAACATGAGGCGGCGTCGGTGGATGGACCTGGTAAAGGATTACGATTGCGAGATCCTTTATTACCAGGGTAAGGCCAATGTGGTGGCCGATGCGCTTAGCCGCAAGGCGGCGCTGATCAGGGATATCTGCATGCGGATGATAGTGGTGACTCCGCTATTGGAGCGGATTCGGGAGGCCCAGTAGGAGGCCATGAAAGAGGAACATCGGAAGAGTGAGCGTATAGTGGGTCAGGTTTCCTCCTTCGACTATGACAATAGGGGAATTATTGACATTACATCGCAGAGTGTGGGTGCCATACCCCGGAGGCGTGCGCCAGATCTTGATGGAGGAGGCGCACAAATCCCGATTCTCCATTCATCCCGGGGCGACGAAGATGTATAGGGATCTTCGTCTGGACTATTGGTGGCCCAACATGAAGCAGGATGTGGCATGGTACGTGGAGCAGTGCTTGACATGCAGGAAGGTCAAGCTCGAACATCAGATACCTCACGGCAAGATGCAGCCGTTGCATATCCCGCTGTGGAAATGGGAGGATATTACGATGAATTTTATCACGAGGCTTCCCAGGACCGCGCGAGGAGTGGATTTGATATGGGTCATCGTCGATCGATTGACCAAGTGCGCCCACTTTATCCCGATTCAGGAGAGCATCTCGGCCGAGAAATTGGCCGATATCTATATCAGAGAGGTGGTGGCCCAGCACGGAGTTCCAGTTTCGGTGATTTCAGATAGGGATGTACAGTTCACATCCAGGTATTGGAAGAAATTCCACAACGAGTTGGGTACTCGTCTGCATTTCAGCACCGCCTTTCACCCGCAGACGGATGGCCAGAGTGAGCGGACCATCCAGACTCTGGAGGACATGCTGCGGGCATGTGTTTTAGACTTCGGAGGTTGCTGGCATACCTACCTTCCATTGGCGGAGTTCTCGTATAATAATAGCTATCATGCAAGCATCGACCGCCCTCCCTTCGAGATGTTGTATGGGAGGAGGTGCAGGACCCCGATATGCTAGGGCGAGGTTGGCCAGAGGGTCATGGGGAGCACCGAAGTAGTGCTCAAGACGACAGAGAAGATTCATCAGGTCCGGAGCTGGCTTCAGACTGCTCAGAGTCGGCAGAAAAGTTATGCCGATAAGCGTCGATCCGACCTGGAGTTCCAGGTCGGAGATATGGTTCTCTTGAAGGAGTCGCCTTGGAAAGGCGTCATTCGATTCAGGAAGCGGGGCAAGTTGGGCCCAAGGTATATTGGACTGTTCAGGGTTATAGCCCGGGCGGGCAAGGTGACCTATAGGCTGGATTTTCCAGCCGAACTCAGTTAGATACACAGCACTTTCCATGTTGCTCAGCTGCGAAAGTGCCTGGTGGACGACTCAACAGTAGTACCCTTGGAGGACATTCAGGTTGATGGCAACTTGAATTACATCGAGCGGCCTGTAGCGATCCTTGACCGGAAGTTGAAGGATCTGAGGAGCAAAAGAGTTGAGCTCGTGAAGGTGCAATGGCAGCACCGGAAGGGGTCGGAGTGGACCTGGGAGCCGGTAGATGAGATGATGGAGCACTACCCCAAGCTATTTTAGGATCGAGCAGCAGACATCGAGGACGGTGTCTAAAATAAGTGGGGGAATTTGTAGCACTTGGTTCTTGGTACGTGTTCTTTTTATTAATTTTTGT
This sequence comes from Lactuca serriola, assembly GCF_051521515.1. NCBI lineage: Eukaryota > Viridiplantae > Streptophyta > Magnoliopsida > Asterales > Asteraceae > Lactuca > Lactuca serriola. The sequence continues at coordinate 35,543,209 of NC_136411.1, forward strand.
TAATATTCTGCATTTGGTCTTGGACTCGGCGAGTTGAAGGACCAACTCGCCGAGTAGAAGCGGGATGAGGCGCGGAGTTTAAGTTGTGGACTCGGCGAGTAGACCCTATTTGGGCAAAAACCCTAATCCGAGGGTTTTCACCCTATTTAAACACGTTAACTCGGCCTCCTTAGCCCCATTTGCTCCCAGAAGACCCCCATAGCAAACCCTAGCCGTTTTTGAAGCATTCTAAGGCATTTGGAGTGATTTTGGTGCTTTTGTGATCCAAGGAATGAAGGAAAAGCTTGAAGGATCAAGAGGAGGCTTGAAGGATTCGGTTTTGAGCAACATTTGCAGACTTCAGAAGGTATGAAGTCTATACCTTGCTTGCTCTTTTGACAGATCCCATTTTGGGGAAGTTTTAGGGATTTTCTAAGCCATTTTGGTCACCAACGATGATTGCACGCATGGTTTGAGGTTGATGTTTCGGATCTAGGTCCTTAGAGGGGTTACAAGGCAGAAAGGAGTGACTTTTTCACTCAAGGAAGGCCCCATGCATTGTGAGAGCTTGTTTTAGGACCTTTTGAGCTTAAAGTCCCATGCAAGCACGGAAGCATAGATCTACATTTTGATCAAGGGTTATACATCAGAAATCGAAGATTCTATGAGTGGTTGTGACCAACTCGGCTGGTCTGTTCTTGGACTCGGCGAGTCCAAGGTTCTGTCCCATATCAGTTGAGGGTCATAAGGACCCAGTTGAGTGTGGAAAGGTTTTAAGGGGCTCCCAAGGGGTGACGCAACGTTCTGGACTCAGCCATTGTTCTGTAAATTCATGGGACTCGGCGAGTGCATGAACAGACTCGGCAAGTGCATGAAAAGACTCGACCAGTCCAAGGCAATCTTCTTAAGGACGAAGATGAACTCGATGAGTTGTTTATACAACTCGGCGAGTCAAGGACAGGACCTGTGTATTAGTTGATGATGAACTCGACAAGTTGTTCATACAACTTGGCGAGTCAGATGAGGATTCAGTCGATGTTCATTTAGAAGGAAAACTCGTCGAGTCATCGCCTATCTCGACGAGTAGAGACGGGTATGGGGTCTAATGGAAGGATAGGGACTCGGCGAGTCGGTGAGCCAACTCGGCGAGTCAGGTCAACTATAAGTTGACTTTGTCTTTGACTTAGTCAGGGGTAAAATGGTCATTTTACCCTAAGAGTAGATGTCAGTTTCTGACTAAGTGTTTTGTGGGAATTATAGCCGGAAGATTTCCAGAGCAGCATCGGCAGCAGTCAGAGGATTCCCGCACAGTTTAGCAGCTACTACGAGGTGAGTTACCTTCCAGTAGCGGTTGGTCTACGGCTACAATGTCGGCCCACCAGTAGGGATCGTATGCTAGATGTTTGTCTTAGTGATATTCATATGTGTTGTTACTACCTGATATGTTATATGCTAGTGTGTTATGGTATGTGATAGTGATAGAGTTCGGTTGTTAGGACCGAAGGGTAGGTTAGGCACCCCAGATATGCCTAACAGTATGTTATGATATGTTTAGCTGCTAGCATGATATGTTACATGAGATAGAGGTAGTATGAGGGGGGAAAGTCCCCGAGATTCGGTTGCTAGGACCGGAGGGTTGGTTGGACACCCCAGATATGTTTGACAATAGATTATGCTATGATATATGTGGCAGTAGTAGTAGGGGGTGAAATAGTCCCCGAGGTTTGGTTGTTAGGACCGAAGGGTAGTCAGCACCCCAGAATAGCTCGAAATGGGTAGGTCAGCGCCCCAGAATGGCTTGACACGGGTAGGACGGCACCCCAGAATGGCCGCATGGGTAGGTCGGCACCTCAGAATGGTCGTACGGGTAGGTCGGCACCCCAGAATGGTCGTACCGGGTAGGTCAGACACCCCAGAAATGTCTGGCAGTATGTATGTTATGTGATTGTATGGTATATGGTACGATGGGGGAACTCACTAAGCGTCGTGCTTACAGTTTTCAGTTTTGGTTTCAGGTACCTCTTCAGCGAAGGGGAAGGAGCTGGCGCGGTAGTGGCACATCATACACACACACACATTGGTTTCCACATTATGAGATATTCTGGGATTGTACTCTAACATTATTATTATTTCCCTGTGTTGGGTTTTCAGACACGAAATATGTTTTGTGAAATGATATGATCGGATGATGTTTTACAAACCACTTAATTTAAATGAAATTTTTGGGCGTGAAAATTGGGTCGTTACATCATGGCAGTCTTGACTCAATACCTACTTCCAAAGTATGATCGACTGTTGATGGTTTGAAAAACCTACTTATTCGGGAATTCAAAACATGCAAAGTGAAACATAAGAATAATACTAATCCTATATGGCTCCAAAACTTTTGAGTGTCATACTGATTACTCATTACTCATTGTATAATGTTTTGATTTATCAACTTAATACTTGAATTAAAACAATAGTTGTCCCATGCTCCAAGCATGTACACTATGTTTCTCTATGGTCCTTACTTTATGAAATAGATTAATTGACAACATTTCAATGATGATAATTTCAAAATTCCAAATCCTTATTGCAAGTGTAAGAATTCCAAATTCTTGTCATTGCTAGAAAATGTTAGATTCTAAACTATCATCCAATAATTGTTTTGTAATGTCTAGGTACCAAAAGTCACAGGACTTGACCAATGATATTACAAAATATTCCTTTGGAGAATGTTACAAGAAAATTCCAAGGCAATGAAGTCTCAAATTCAATGTACATTCCTTTAAACATCCTTCTTGCATAAAAGTTTCTAACTTTCTCATCTATTCTTCAACTCCCAGTATGGAAATATTCCATATTTGCCATATGACAAGTCATTATTAATAGACTCCTATCTATTCATAATAATGTTAATATGGTCCATCCATTACTATACTTCTAACTGTCCTTAAGCGACCAATCCTTGGAGAACCTTAGATTGTCCTTAACAGTTGTTTAACCACTTTAGTACTATCCGGTTCTATTCCTTTTTCCCTCCTAATGCCCTTGGCATTTGGAAAATTAGAACACGATCATATTATAGCATATGCAATCGATCCTATGCCCGAAGCATATGGGATGCGATTCATAATGTCTAACATAAAAACACGATACTTGATCAGTCTTTTGCTATAATATTTCTATTTGCCATGTTCTCACAATTCGAATTATGAAGAGGGATGCCATAATCACAATCAAATTTTGAGAATGCAATTAACATTTCTATATATAGAATTTCCTTGTGTTGAACCATTCCAACATAACATTCATATATATTTGACTAAATTTGATTAAAAACTCAATCTAAGCTTTTAGATTTTGAAATGAAGTATAATTTCCTCTCCCTTAATTATAGCAAAACAACTTTTCAAACCATGCATATTTGCAAATTGAAACTTTTGTTTTTCTATAATTAACATTGCTAACTTGCAACACTTCCCATAATAATTATGCTCACACTAGCATAATAATTATTATCTTTAGTAGCATAATACTTATGCTCACACTAGCATTGACATTTATACAAAAATCAGTTGGACTTCTAGAAATCAATACTTATTAACTTTCATTACCAAAGTTCAGATTTCTGGTGCGAAATGCTTCGATAAGACTTGATCTAGGCTTCTCAAAATCATACACCTTTCCTTAGATAGCTCACATGTGTGTCTAAACAATTTAAGAACATACACTAGTAAGTCTCAAATGTTTAGACCTTTGCCATTTCTCACATTTCGAACTATGAAGAGGGATGTCGTAATCATAATCGAATTTACGAATGTAAATACCACAATTATTGTCTTCTTAAAATCTACTTAGTGAAAGTGTTACCTCACAATCATTTTCATGAAGCGGAGAAAAATCTTATGAAACTTAGATTTTATGGTGTATATGTTCCTTTCCATGTGAATTTTTCAAACCATAATCACAAGACAAGGTTAGTGACAAATCCAAACCCATATGGACTGAACTTGTTCAATCTTAATTTCTTGCCACCTGGTAGCACAAGGGCCTACCATGTCTTCCAAGTTGTTCTGCAAACAACTGAGAACTCATAGAACTCACATGCAAAGTCAACTTTAACTCGAATGGGCACAGAAACAAGAATATGTTAAGACGATAGGTTATAAACCTCAAGTCGCGTGCTAGTGTTTAACAATAGGTTTATTCTTGATTAGTTCTTGAAACTTGTCAAGATCTTTAAGACTCCCACTGACCTCTTGACATATAAGATTCACTTTGTCAAGAAGCATTCATTGACAAAAAAATATTCAAGAGTTATTGTGGTTTCTTATCAGCGTAAACAATTCACAAAATTGTTCTTAGTTGGTCTTTGTTTTATCTAAAACATCATAACTTACCATTTTCAAATGTACAAGAGTAAGAAACATTTTACTCTACATTTGATGAGTGTTATCAACCTTTCTTAAGATTATGTCACTCAAGTTACAATCTTGGAGTTTGACTCTAAGACTTGTCCTTGGAACCAAGTATGACTCATCTTCTTGATTTAACCATTTCAACAATTCACGATTCCTCTTCTTAGCTATACAAATGCACTAAGATATTCTTAGAGGATAAATTGTGTGATATGGTTTTCCATAATCATTAAGATGATCATAAAACACAATACTAAAGTACTCTCCCATCTTTTCAGATTGGAGAAAATTTTATCTTTCTGCCTGGTTTGATTCTTCTTATTCATTCTGGCATACATTGAAACGTTCCCAACAATTCAGAATTATACTTAATCTTGTAAGTATAACCGTATTTACTAAACTTTAGTAAATCATGATGAATAGTCTTATCGTTCTTTGAGGTAAACCTGACCAACGCACACCTAGTGTACCCGATCCCCTAGTCCTTAACTTGACATAGATATACATGCGAACAAGGAATTAGTCTTAATTTCCCAAAGATAAAGGTTCTCATTCATCACACAATTCAAGTTGCATGATTCCAAGTTTCTATCCAATTGAAACTTGGTTGATGAGAATCTTTACTTATTTGACAAATTCTTGACACTACCACAAACGAAAGAATCAAATCCATATTGAACATTGCTAGAATATACATAAACATCAATTTTCACAAAAGCCATTGTAAGGAGATATAAAATAAAATCAAAATTTTATGTATTTATAAAATGAGGAGAACTTTTCCTTATCATCGAACCATGCAATCATCGAACCATGCGATCGAAATCCATTTCTTCGCGATCAGACTCAGCCTACTCTTCTTTTAAGCTGCCATTCTTTTCTTCGATTCAACAAAACATCAAAATGTAATTACATTTCATCATGTATTAATAATCTCCAAATAGGAATTTAATGGAGTTAGATAGTGGACTTACCTGAAGCAAAGTCATACACTCTGACTTTACCATCCTTGCAATCTTTCAGGTAAATATGGCAGGTTCGCAACCAATGCCCCTTCCCTTGGCAACAGAAACATATGGACTCTTTGGGAATGACACATGGGACAATCTCAGACTAACCCTTTTCTTTACCATTTGGTCAATCGGGTTGAGTATGGCCGATCCCTTTCCATTGGGATGAGAAAGCTTTTCTGGACTTCCAATGTTATCATTGTCCATGTCCATGGAAGTGTGGGAAGTAGATCTTCCAACCAAATTTGCTTTTCTAGTGCGCCAAATCATTCCTGATTTAGCAGCAACAAGGAAATATGTTAGATCAATAAGAGTCATGTCGTGATCTCTCATATCGTAGTCCTTAAAGAACCTGCTATATGACTTAGGAAGAGATTGAAGAACCCAGTCAACAACCAACTTCCTTGAGATTTCGACACCCAACTCTCCCAGCTTTTTAGTATGTAACTTCATCTCCAAGACGTGATCACATACGTAGTTTCCTTCCTTCCAATAGGGCCTTGAGTGACCTAGAACATGTGGGTTAGGGAGAATTATTCGAGGAGGTGGAGGAAGTGAAGTTCCACTACAACACGAAATAGGGACTAATCTTTCACCTTGATCGCCTTGTGGAAATCATATTTATAAATAAAGTTTGTTCAAAAGATTCGGGAAGACCATAGTTATCTGAACTAAACCTCTACAATGGGTGAAATTCAAGTTTAGTTGATTTCAGTCCTTATTATAACACCCAACATGAAATATTAAGGCTAGGACCCAACACAATATTTTACAATTTGGAAGAGGGATGCCACAATCAAAACTGCAAAATATTTGAAGGTAGGTAAATGACAATTTTACCAATTTCTACCATGAAAAATGAAATTGATCATTAGGTTTAAAAGGATTAAAACTCCTAGATCCTTTGAGACTCATTGAACAATTCAATGGCATGTTTAAATCTCGATTGTGCCCTTCAAGTTTGTGACTGGGATGTCGAGGATCACAAACAAGGTGTGAATAACCATGCAAATTAGCTTAGTACACCTAATGTAATTACCACCTAATCAATGTGCCGGTTAACCACACACGCTCCATTGATCTATGATTAACATCAAGCTACCCTTTGCCACGCACTGTCAGTCCCAGGTTAGTGTGTCGGTTAACCACACACGCTCCGCTAACGACTTAACAAGGTGCAAAGTGGAATTTCATGGGTTAGCACCAAATTCACATTTTCCTAAGTAACTAAGATTAGGAATTTAATAAAAGTTTCTTTACCTTATAATTATCAATATACTTATAATGAGAATTAATTTCCTATCCTACCCATTCGGCTAATGTCCCTCCACCAGTCAAGGAAGCGGTTGGTGAGAGTGGACACCCATTAAACTGCCATTTTATAGGTAGTAACTTTATACAATCTTATAGACCGACTTTGTGAATGAGGCCTACTAATGGTAAGACTAACTTATCTTATACATATATATAATTATTAAATTTATAATAATATAATAGTATAAGGGGTTGAATTTTAACTTTTAAAACTCTAGGGTTTAATTTGGAATTAAAGTATTCATAAGTGAAACTTTACAAATACCAAAACTTGAGGGCAAGTTTTGAAACTTGTCAAAACTTTTGGTTTCCATAACTTATGGGTTTAATATGGTTTTTATGAAAAACTTTTCAAGTTCCATAACTTGAGGACAAGTTATGGAGTTCATAAAGGGCATTTAGATCATATTTTTAAACTAACATAAATTATCAAATAATATATATATGATCTAATTAAACTCATAAGTCAAGATAATTCATATCAACCATTTGTAAGAAATTAGCCTATCGTATAAACTAATACAAATCTTGAAACTATGACAATTATCTTTTATTTGGATAAGGACAATCATTACCATAGCAACTAAATAAAATTTTATGAACAAAAACATTTTGTGGTAATGACCCTAATCCAAAACAGGCCAAAAAACTGAAAATTTTGCCCACTAAACAGTCACCACCTCGTGGTGATTAGGCAGATTCCAAAAAACCAAATTTTCTTGCTTTAATAAAAATATGCATCAAGTATAATAGAAACCAACCATAGGTTCTGATACCACTGTTGGGTTTTAGTATACTATAACATCCTATGGTGCACATACAACCCTAAATGTTTTGGATCTATGTTTTCTCTAATTATACATGCAATATTGTTTCCAAAACATTAAGCCTACAATTAGCATGCAAATGACATAATCAACATAAAATTGAGTTATAGAATTCCCTATTTGTTGTAGCTTGTAGAACTTCTTTATTTTGGCCTTTAAGAAATTAGTGCCCTAAGTGTTGCACCTCAAATGGAATCACACAACACCACCAAAAATTGAGGACTTGAAAGAGAATACTTGTACTCTAAAATCGGCTATAGCTATTCCAAGAACATTAGTGTGCCTACTTTAGGAGCTAATGAGATTCTTATATAGTGTGGCAAAACTAGGGTTACACCATGTAAACCCTAATGTGCATGACCTTCCATATTCCTTAGGCTCCATGGGTTTAAACCTCCATGGATCATCTATGGGTTTTCATATGGGTTTAGCTCAACCTAAGGAATCGTGGATCATTGGCCTACACCATAAGAATGAATGATTTTACCAAATCAACCCCTCATATTTAATTAGTCTCTTTTGATCACAAAATTAATTCTAAATTAATTCTTGATCAATACTAATTAAATAATATGATTTCATATTAATATATTAGAACTTATAATATATTGTAGAGTCTATTAGATTGCGTCATGGGCTCGGTCCATAGCCTAGTTTGAATGCCGATATTGGACCTGTCCAGCCGTGCATTATTTTGTCTTAGGGTTTAGTATATAAGATGCATGTATGCAGACTTAGATAGCATCGCTTTAATTGTTTTTATTTTACATTTCTTGTAAACCCTAGCTCGCCTCTACAGCGGAAGTTCTTCATTGAGCTCTGCTGAGGTGTGACTCAATTTTGAATCATAAGCATAAGTTTGATTCTGTTTTGTGTTCATACTCGTATTAATCTTACACTGTTTCATTACTTTTATCGTTCTTGTGAAAGATCTAATCGATCTAAGAGTTTTTGAACTCATCAATTGGTATCAGAGCAGGAGACTGTGTAATCCATACACACCTCTTCTGTCGAAGAAGTTCATAGGGTTTAAATTCCGCATTGATTGATATTTATTGAGCCGTCACTCTTTATTGGCGTATCTCATTAATTGTTAATCTAACCCTAAACGAAAAATTACAAGTCTGATCTTTTACAGGTTTTCGATCAAAAGTATTCACAATGTCTATGGACGATTCTCAAACCAATCCGATAAATATCTCTAACAGCATAGGGTTTACAACAAGAATACCGATCTTGTATACGCAAGACTATGAAGTCTGGACGCATCACTTTGAAGACTACGTGATTGGATTTGAGGACAATGGGTATCTAATCTGGGAAGCAATCACTTCAGGCCCTTTCGCTCACTCAAGCACATCAAAGATTGTTAAAACACAGAAAGAATACATTCAGCTTGTCAATGACGTCAAATACATTCCTCAGGATGAAAAAGAGAAGTTTCAGTGCAACATCAAAGCTCTACGGATGATAAGGTTTGCGCTGCAATCGGATACGTTTCATTTGGTAAGCTCCTGTGCTACAGCTAAGGAGATCTGGGATAGATTGAAGGAATTATATTCCACAGATGAAGATCTGGAACACTCTATTCAAACTCTCCTGTTATCAGAGTTTGGTGATTTTAAACAAAAGCCTGAAGAAAAACTTATCCAAACTTTCGATCGTTTCAATCATCTTTTGAGTAAGATGATAAAGCATGGAATTGAAAGAAAGGTGATTGAACAGAAGGTCACCTTCATGAACGGTCTCAGACCTGAATGGATGGCTGTTGTGTCAACTGTCAAAGCTCATGAACAGTTCAAGTCATACTCTCTGGCAAAACTTGTGGGTATTTTGAAATCCCATGAGAATGCCTTATCAAAGGAAACGAATGTAGTTTCGATTCTGGGTTCTTTAGCTCTTGTCACCAAAGGAAAGAGTTCGGTTGAAGAAGAAGAGGAATTAGATCTTGCAGATTTTGATCTAATCGGCGAGGAATATGCAATGATGGTGTCAAATACCAGAAAATTCATCAAGAAGAAATTCCCAGCCAACAAGAGCCGAAATTGGCAGGGAAGTTATAGCGCCGAAAGGATCAGGGAGGAACCGAAGATGGGGTCAAAGTCCGAAGAGTCAAAGAAGGAAGCTAAAATTGGAGGAGATTCAGGATTTGACTGTCATTACTGTGGTGGCAAAAATCACTTTGCTAAAGACTGCATGCTGAGAAAGAAAGAAGAGAAGACAAGCGAAGATGATGAGGAAGCGAGCCTCCTGAGAAGATTGGAAGAGATAAAGAAAAGAAAGTCTGCTGTTAATAACTCTACCATGAATGCTTTAATTGTGCAGGATTCAAACAACAGTGATGAGTTTGGAGGTGTGGAGGTCTGGTCCACAGATTCGGAGGATGATGAAGTTAGGAAGCCCACTCACAGAAAAGTTATGATGGAAAAAGCAGAACAGACAATGGGGAGATGCTTTGCAGTGACCGAGGGTGTGTCCCAAATGAGAGGATACACAACTGGGGAGTTGAAGAAGAAAGAGAGCGAGAGGACAGATGCTTTGCAGCCAAGCCTGTTGACACTCAGATCAACGAATGTGATGAGTTGATCAAAAAGGTACAAAATATTCTTGCTTCTCTAAAAATACCTGCTAATAATTACGAAAAGGAGTTGAATAATTTAAAGTCAAAGTTCTCTAACATACAACTGTGAAAGCGTTGTATCTTCTGACGAGGTGTCTCCAGCATATAAGATAGGTCTGGACAAAATTGAATCCTACATAAAGTCCAAGGAACACAAGGACATGCTCAAAAATCTGCTAGATGAAAATGATAGATTGAAACTGAGAGCCGAAACTATACAAAAATTTGACTCCTTGAATGCCAACTTAAGTTCAGAAAACAAAATTGATGCTGAAAATACGTCTGAACTTAATGAGGATGATGATATGAGTGAAATTTATGCAGAAGATTTGGTAGACTGTTCTGAATTAGCCAAAAACGAACCCAAGTCCAATAAGAACCTTATTTCTGAAAACTCTGATGAGTTTGCTCGTTCATATACCAACAAGTCCAAAGTTCTCAAAGCTAAAGTTGTTGTGTACCAAAAGGTTCAGACTACCCCAAATCAAGTCTACATTGTGCCGGGAGTCACTCCACAACAAACTGCAGAGTTAACCGCGATGGTGGAAGAAGACAATGCTGGTGGATGTGATGAATTCTTTTGGTCGGCCCCAATCAACAACGCAGATGAGACGAAGGGTCTTTCTCAGAAAACCTCATGGAGAGTGAAAGGTAGATATATACCTGAACCACTAAATGAGCCTACAAAGTACGATGTGTCGAGCACAAGTGGAACTAAACCAGCTGTGGATGAACCGATGCAAACTACGAGTGATACTTCTTCAACAAAGAGTGAATGTTGTGCTCATGCTTCTAAAAGAAAGGCCAACATTCATAGAAATCCAAAACAGGTGGCTGATCGAAAGCATCAACGAAACATAAGATACAAGAAGAATCTCTCCGAAAGAAAGCGATTTTGGAACTCTCAAAATCCTGATTTTGTAAGGATTGAAAGCAAGTCTAAATTGGAAGAAAACTCAAGAAACCAGAAGCACAGTTATGATAGGAACCGAAAAGAGGGTTTCGGTCCTTCAACAGATAGGAACCGAAATGGTAGTTTCGGTCCTTCGACTGAATACAACCGAGAGAGCAGGTTCGGTCCATCACCCTTCAACAACCGAAAGGGTGGTTTCGGTTCATCTTCCAACAGCAACCAAAAGGAGAGTTTCGGTCCCTCATCCTTCAACAACCGAAAGGAGAGTTTCGGTCCCTCATCTGTCAACAACCGAAAGGAGGGTTTCGGTCCCTCATCTAACTACAACCGAAAGAGCAGTTTTGGTTCTTCATCCTACAACAACCGAAAGAGGAGTTTCGGTCCCTCATTCCATGGCAAACAAAATAGCAATTTTGGTCCTTATGCCTACAAGTCTGATCATAAAAACCAAGAATCTGATGTCTCTCCTAATTCCAGTCCTTCTGTCAAAAACTCCAGTCCTTCTAAGTCAACAAAAATTAAAGTTTTCACCATTAAAGAAAAGATGAAACAACCTTAATTAAACGCACATATATGGTTGACATTTCTCTTATTATACCATGTCATGTAAAAGGCTCACAAGGACCCAAGAAACTTTGGGTTCCTAAATCTGATTAATTTTTTGCAGGTTATACGTGACGAGCAGTTCGACGAAGAATGGTACATCGATAGTGGATGCTCGCGTCACATGACAGGAAGGAAGGAGGAACTAAGAGAGTTTCATTCTCTCAAAGATGGCGGTATTGTAAAGTATGGCAACAACTCTTTTGGAACTATTAAAGGCTACGGAATGATCACTAATGGCGAGTTCTCCATAAGGAAGGTTGCATATGTTGAAGGACTTCAACACAACCTCATCAGTGTATCACAGTTGGTGGTTGGTATCGGGCTAAAAGTGTCATTCGACGATGAAGGCTCAGAAATTGTCGAGAAGAAGTCAAACAACATTCTGTTGAAATCAAAGCGAAAAAGGGAAATGTATCCCCTAAACCTCAATCCGATAAGAGGTAAACCAGCAGTCTGTTTGCTCACAAAGGCTCACTCCGATGAAAGTTGGTTATGGCACAGAAGACTCTCTCATCTGAACTTCAAGGACATCAACAAATTGGTCCAAGGTGATCATGTTCGAGGGCTGCCAGTTTTGAAATTCGATAAAGAACATCTTTGTGCAGCGTGTGAAATGGGAAAGCAGACTCGACATAGTCATCCTTCAATTATCAACACTAAGGTAATAGAACCATTGGAGTTACTGCATATTGATCTATGTGGTCCATCGTGCATCGAAAGCATTGGGGGAAACAAATATATTTTGGTTATAGTAGACGATTTCTCAAGGTTCACATAGACCTTCTTTCTCAAGCAAAAGTATAAAGCTACACCAAAGCTCAAGCTCTTCATTAAACAGATAGAAACGCAACTAAGAAAGGTTGTTCGTAATATAAGGAGCGATAATGTCCTGGAATTCAAAAATAAAGATTTTGAATGTTTTCTTGCTGAAAAGGGAACGACGCACAATTTCTCAGCCCCCTATACTCCACAGCAAAATGGTATTGTTGAAAGGAGAAATCGATCCCTGTGTGAAGCTGCTCGCACCATGTTATGCTTCGTATCCTTGCCATTATACTTCTGGGCTGATGCAATTGCAGCTGCTTGTTATACTCAGAATCGTTCTTACTTGAATAAACGGTTCTCCATTACTCCTTACGAGATCCTGAACAATCGAAAACCAAACGTGAAATTCTTTCATGTGTTCGGTTATAGATGCTTCATTTTTAACTCCAAAGAGAATCGAAACAAGTTCGATGCTAAGGCGAATGAAGGAATTTTCTTAGGCTACTCCCTGAACTCCAAGGCATATAGAGTTCTCAATAAATGCTCGAAGAAAATTGAAGAAACATACTATGTCACTTTTGACGATAGTTATGTTAAGAAGTTAAAAACAACCGAAGATGCATCACAAGACATATTTCCAAAGAATGGTCAGGTTACGATCTCCATCTTGAATCTTTTCGACCAATTCATGCTCTTGTTTGATGAGCCTCAAAAGGAAATTGACTCTGAATCAACTGCAAAAGACAACAAAGTTGATAATCTGAAACAATTTATAGATGATGCTGCTAGAAAAATGGCAGATGATCAATCCAAAGGAACCGAAAGTAAAGACGCAAGCGAACCTTCTGGTAACCGTCCTACTGTTGAGGGGGAGGGTTCTTCTCCTCATCATGATCAAGGTTCTTCTTTCCAGGGGGAGAACTCATCGCCAAATACAACAAGCTCTACTGAAATTCTGACCAATTCAGGAGGTACAAATGTTGATCCTGAACGGGAATCATTCTTCGAGGGAGAGAAAACAGTTAGTGAAGATGATAATTTTTCTGAACTCGAAGAAGAAATCAATGCTGAATTGGATCCTATCTATGATCCAAAGTTTCCTCCACTTGTCAAATGGACCAAAGATCATCCCCAGACTCAAATTATTAGGGAATCCTCAGAAAAGGTGTTGACTCGCTCTCAAATCAAAGCGAAACAGGCTGCTCTATTTTCGAAAGTCGAGTTTTGTATGTTCAAGTCATTTGTTGTGACATCCCCTAATTTCTCGGCCAGAAAAGACCGATTTAATTTATGATTTTTAAAATAAAATCAGAGAAATCTTTTTAAAAGATGTTGCGGAATTGGTCCCCAAACAAAATATGATAAAAGTTTATCAAAACCCTTCATTAAGAAGGTATATGTTTTCCATATATATATATATATATATATATATATATATATATATATATATATATATATATATATATCAAAACCTCGGGATGTCATGTTCCGATACAGATCAAAAGCATAAACAAGACATTATAAGCCTTTCAACAGTTATTTACAACTACTGGCCTATAATCCAAAAATCTCTTGTCGTCCTCCGACTATGCTCGGGGTCCACTACCTGTAATCATAAAACTGAGTGGGTCAGGCTTGGGAGCCTGGTGAGCATATAGGGTTTTCAACCCACAATAATAATATACTTATTAAGTTCACCAATCAATAATAACCCTGATTACCCATTCCCGTTGTCCTCACGTTACGTCCCTAAACACCTATCACAAGGGACCTAGCCTAAGGATTATCATCGGGATGGACACTACTGCTAAGGGGTTTCCTTAGCCATGCATGTCCTTAAAGCAACCATGAGGGGGATGGAGTACGCCAATGAACATTTAATTCATCAACACCTACAAGTTGCGAACCTGCTAGTGTTCCACTGGACTATCTAGAAAGTCCGTGGTCATCATCTATACTCCGCTAGATGACTACAACAACAACAACAACAATATCGAGGCCTCTCACTATTTTAACACACATCAAATATTTCATCTACCCATGTTCTACCCAACATATTTTGTAGATAAAAAGCATATACAGTTTAAAACTTGTGTGAAACATCAATTCAAGAGTCACCTCGAATAAACAATTAGCATATTTACACATAACACGTATTTCGAGGTAAATACTTCATATCTATGTGTAAATTGAAAGTAACTACACACTCACATATTTTGGTGAAAAATCGGGCAGCAATTCGTTTCCTAAAACGATCGTTTCTAATAAAAACCGGGAGTTTTATTGAGAAACTGGGCTCTGCAAAAGTCGGGCTTTGAAACCGAAAAGATAAATTTTTCGGGATTCTCGGGCACTTCGTGGGGTATTCCGGGCTTTACAATCGATACCGGGGCTTTGCGGGATGTTAAGATGAAGAAAATATGGGTTTAGGGGTTAAAAGTGGAAATTTCTTAAAAATATCCGAGAAGGCTCGCAGCCTTCTATTTATAGGGTGAAGCTTCTGATCGGACGGCTGAGAAGCTTCTGATCCAATGGCTGAGAAGGCTCGCAGGCGAAGGCTCGCACATGGCTCGCACCTGCGAGGGCTCGCTGGCGGCTACTAAGTGGACCGGAGTCTACTGGTGCACCTGCGAGGCTCGGAGCTAGGTTAAGCGAGGCTCGGACACACGCGGCAGCAGGGCGAAGCTTCGGCTGGGGAGCTAGCTGCTTCGGATTGGGCCTCCTCCTCGGTCGAATCAGAAGAGGACACGTGGCTTCGCATGACTCAGCAGTTTTGGTGACTCAGCAGCCTGGTGACTCAGAAGCCTAGTGAGTCAGCAGGACACGTGTCATATTCTAAGCGAGGGTGACATGGCAAAGTGTGACTATGCGAAATTTCTCGGTTTTCGCGCCAAAACTTCTAAAATCCATAACTTTTGCATACGAGCTCCGTTTTTGACGTTCTTTATATGCACGCGTAGCTAAAATTATGATCTACAACTTCCGTTTAGACTTCGTTGGCTAATTTTGAATTTAAATTTTATATTATTATTTTTAACAGACCGGGACAGGAAATCCGTTAAAAATTCATAACTTCTTCATCCGACGTCCGTTTTCGTCAGAATTTTTACCGTTGTGCTCCTAATGACGAGACCTTCAATTCTCGTTTAGGTTGTGTCGGCTAAAAATCGCTCGATCTAAAATTCGAGTTTTTAGCTGTCTACTACTACGCTGAAACTTCGAAAAATCATAACTTCCTCATACAAAGTCAGATTTGGGCGTTCTTTTTATCGAACTTCTCGGTTTAACGAATACTACGACTTTCATTTAGATTACTAAGGCTAAAAAGTAGTTTATCGAAAACTCACTTTTTACGACATTCAGCACCGTGCCGGTTTTGTCGCGAAACTTCGACAGGTCATAACTTCTTCGTTATAACTCGGATTTTGGTATTCTTTATATCCCTGAAATCCTTGTTTCGACCACTACAACTTTATGTAAAGATATCGGGCTTATCTCACACTTTAATTTTGACGCTTATTTTTATTCTTAATTAATTAAGCCCTAATAATTAAGCATAAAACACATAATTCACATAATATTCACATAATTGCTTTTCATTTCTTCAAAATGAGTTACAAAGGTTAACCTAGACTATCAACTCAATATAAATGCCTAGGCTAGAAACACGAGTGTTACATTTGTGTCCAAAATTGAGCCAAAGACTGTTAATTCAGCTCTTGAGCATTCAGACTGTGTTCAAGCCATGCAGGATGAGCTAAATGAGTTTGAACGAAACAAGGTATGGCGTCTTATTCCAACACCAAAGGATGCTTCGGTTTTCGGTCTCAAATGGGTATTCAGAAACAAGATGGACAAAGAAGGAAATGACATTCGTAATAAAGCAAGGCTGGTGGTCAAAGGATATTTTCAGGAAGAGGGAATTGATTATGAAGAAACCTTCCCTCCAGTGGCTAGATTGGAATCTGTTAGTATCTTTCTTGTGTACGCTGCTCACAAGAACTTTGAAGTCTATCAGATGGACGTCAAATGTGCTTTCCTCAACGGTGAATTTGAAGAAACCGTATATGTTGAGCAACCGCCAGGATTCGTGAACGAGAAGTATCCGGATCATTGCTGTATCCTCAACAAAGTTGTCTATGGCCTGAAACAAGCTCCCAGATCATGGTATGAAACTCTCACTCGTTTCTTAAAAATGTCTAAATTCAAACAAGGTTCGGTTGACCCAACCTTTTTTCGTAAGCGAGAAGGTAACCACCTTATGATAGTCCAAATTTATGTTGATGACATCATCTTTGGTTCCACGAATCCTAGCTTAATAGCTGAATTTCGAAAGTTGATGGAAACTAAATTTGAGATGAGCTCAATGGGTCCAATTAATTTCTTTCTTGGATTGAACATTAGACAGGGACCCGAAGACATTTTTATAAATCAGGAAGCATATACCAAGACTTTGCTCACTAAGTTTGGAATGACAGGAGACTCCAAAGTAAAAGTGCCGATGGCTTTTGGAACGAAACTCACACCATCATTGGAGAAACCAGTTGCTGATACAACGCTTTATCGACAGATGATCGGGTCTCTGATGTATCTTACCGCCAGTAGACCTGATATCATGTTCTCTGTCTGTTATTGTGCTCGCTTTCAATCCAACCCACGAGAACCTCATCTTCAAGACGTGAAGAACATCTTTCGCTATCTAAAGCGAACCTCCTCTCTCGGTCTATGGTATCCCGCCAACTCCGGATTCTTCGTGCAAGCATTTTTAGATGCCGATCTGGGTGGCTGTGGATTGGATCGTAAAAGCACCACAGGAGGATGCCAATTTCTGGATGGAAAATTAGTCAGTTGGCAATCAAAGAAACAAACATATGTTTCGTTATCTACTGTAGAAGCCGAATACATTGCTGCAGCATCCTGTACATCTCAAGTCGTATGGATACAGAGTTAACTCCCGGGATTATGGGTTAAACATGAAGAAAATCCCATTATACTATGACTCTGAAAGCGCAATCAGAATTTGTCACAACCCAGTGCAACACTCAAAGACTAAGCATATCGCACTAAGGTACCATTTCATCAAGGATCACGTCGAAGACGGCAACGTCGAAATTCACTTCGTCCGAATGACTGATCAACTGGCAGACATATTCACAAAGGCCTTACCTGAAGCAAGCTTCAATAAGATTTTACAAGGCCTAGGAAATGATGCAAGCCGAGTCAGTACCGAAATCGCCTTCGCTTCCATAAAGGTAACAAACGAAATAGAGCGAACCTACATGAACCGAGCATTCAGTCTATTTCGGGTTCGGTCTATTTCGGGTGCAGTTCGACCATGAACCGAAATGAACCGAGCGTTCGGTCTATTTCGGGTTCGGTCCCTCTGAGCTTACTGTTTTTTTAAAAGGCATTTCAAATGTATTCTTTTGTATATTTTTTCTTCACTTCTTTTCTACTTATAAAATCCCAAAAATATTTTTTTGTTTTTTTGTTCAATTGGTCAATTCTCACAAAAATCCAAATATATATATATATATATATATATATATATATATATATATATATATATATATATATATATATATATATCCATATTTCTACCGTTTTTTTTTGTTTGTCTAAGTGTGATTCTCGATGGCACAGCTAAGGCATGTAAACGTTTTTTTTGGTTAGTTAGGCGTCCCTAGAAGCATGCTGCTATATGTAGACTCAAGCCTCAATTGATTCTGAGTGAAGCCTTAATAACATGATCAACACCAATCATGTTTTCCCAATCCAGACTATCAAGTTCACTCTAATCATGAGCTACCTTACTCTACTCAAACTGAGTTTAGAGTTTTCTGCTTGGTCCTTTTTTTCTTTAAAAAGCAGAGGTACATTCGCTTCTTATACCATCTCCATCATCTTTCTCTATTATATTTCGTTTTCATCAATATAACCCCTAAGATTCTCAGTTTTAACCACTGAGGTTTATGGTTATACAACATCTGCGTTCATGATCTTAGTTTCATGCCACTATGTACTAAGTGAAACCCAAAATTCAGCACCACTAATGAATTGACGGTGAATTCAAAAATTCAAGCTATTACTTGTTACCCAATGAAATCTCTTTTTCTTTAAGTGATCTTTATGAGAATGCCTTTCACCAAGGCTTCTCTAACCCTAAAAGATCCAGTTTATTTTTTTGAGATTTCTTTAACTCTCTCGTCACTATAAAGAATTTCACACCTACTTGTTCAACAGATCACAATGATCTCACAAGTACTTCGCTCACTTTTGGTCTTATGTTAAGTATCGAAATTATGAATTGAAGCGAAAGCCACCCACTTTAACCTTTAAAAGAAGCCTTTCAAAACTTCTCAACAAGTTATTGATCGTTATTTCATGGGAAACCAAGCAAGCACTTCAATGTCTCTCTTGGCTTTGAAGGAAGTGATTTTTGCCCAGAATCAATTATTTTATGTCTAAATACAACATCACGGATAATCCCAAAAATACTTGTTTTATTTCTTTATCTTTTACACTCTTTGCACGAAAATTTTTAATTTTTCTAAATTCTAAGTTTCACACAAATTAATGCTTCAAATGATCAAGGCACAAATACTCAAGCGTCATAAGGGGAAACGATTGGTATAAAGTGGTCGCTGACTCAGTAGAAATCCAAACGGTTTGGCGATTTGAAAAAGGTGATTTTTATGAATAGGCATGAAAAAGGGAAACGTTTTTCTCTGTCCTGCGTCATCTTCGGCATGCCAACTGTTCACACATCAACTGAAGCGCTATTTTTGAGATAATCCAAGATTACAGTCGGATTCTTCTCTCTCTTCCTTGTACGTATAAAAGGAATTGGAACGGTACTCTCTCAACCTTTATCACTTCCAAAAAGCTCTTAAAGAAACCCAACAATTTTCTGCAACTGTTCATCGTCATCTTCAAGCTCCTAAAATGGCAGAATGTTCATCTGTTCACGATACCTCAGTTCGTCAACCCCTACTCACTATCAAACCCCAACAGAACCTAATCGATTCGAAGTACCATACAGTCATGTTTCTCAGGGGCGAAGGCCAAAAATGCATGTTCGCTCTTGTCGACAAACACCTTTTCTCGACGACTTGTCTCGAGCTTATCTTGGAGATCATTCAAAGGTGTAACCAGAACAGTGCTGCTGATAAGAAGCTTTTTATTGACATGCTGAGGTGGTACATTCAATTTAGACAAACTCTTCTCGCAATAATTCCTCGATTATTCAAAGTTATCAAGACGGTGAAGCCTGTTCAGAAGAAATAATCTCTCGCCTCATTTGACGCAAAGGGGGAGATTGTAGAGTCTATTAGATTGTGTCATGGGCTCGGTCCATAGCCTAGTTTGAATGTTGGTATTGGGCCTGTCCAGCTGTGCATTATTTTGTCTTAAGGTTTAGTATATAAGCTTCATGCATGCAGACTTAGATAGCATCGCTTTAGTTGTTTTTATTTTACATCGCTTGTAAACCCTAGCTCGCCTCTACAGCGGAAGTTCTTCATCAAGCTCTGCTGAGGCGTGACTCAATTTTGAATCATAAGCATAAGTTTGATTCCGTTTTGTGTTCATACTCGTATTAATCTTACATTGTTTCATTACTTTTATCGTTCTTGTGAAAGATCTAATCGATCTAAGAGTTTTTGAACTCATCATATATTAATAAATAATAAAATAACCTCTTCTCAAAATTCCATCTTGTCAAATTGTCTTGGTGATATGCAACGCAAATGGACCATGCTACTCTCGGGTCAAGTACATACCAATTATAGTCATGTGCTTAGACACCTAATCCAACACATACAACTCTAATGCTTTGGATCTAAGTTTTCTCTAGTTATACATGCAACAAAAATTATCCAAAGTATGAAACCTATAACTATCATACAACTTTGATACTTGAAACATATTAAAAAAAACTAGTTAGAAGATTACCTCTTAGTTGTAGCTTGTATTACTTGGCCTTTAAGAGCTTAGCACCTCAAGTATGATGCCTCAAATGCTTCAAAAAACACCTCCAACAATTGGAGGACTTGAGAGAGAGAGAGAGAGAGGTTAAAACACCGTAAAATCGTCTATACTCTTGCTATATCAATTGTCCGTTCGATATTAGGGTCTAAGGGGTTACATATATAGTGTTAGAATTCAAAGAGTCATATGCAACCCTAACTCTTACACTTAGGCTAATGATCCATAAATCATATCGACTAACTCTTCATGGACTCACACATAAACTTAGCCGATCATGGATCAATAGCCCAAACCATATGTATCACTAATTTACATAATCAGTCCCTGTTAATTTAACTTTTGCTATGTCTAAGCACTTAGACAATCTACAGTCTGATTCATGACAGTCTTACCAATACTCAAATCTTCTTACAGGAGTACTCATGAACACTGCATCAAACTTTTGCTATGTCTAAGCACTTAGACAATCTACAGCCTGATTCATGATAGTCTTACCAATACTCAAATCTTATTACAGGAGTACTCATGAACACTGCATCAAACTTTTGCTATGTCTAAGCAGTTAGACAATCTACAGTCTGATTCATGACAGTCTTACCTCATTACCTACTTCCAAAGTATGATTGACTGTGGATGTTTGGATAATCATATTATTTGGGAAGTAAAAACATACGAAGTGAAACACAAGAATAATCTAATATAATATGGTCTCAAAACTTTTGAGTTTAAATAAAACACTTAATATTTTATCACCATATTGATTACACATTATACATTAAGTTTTTTTTCTTTGACTCCCAGAGCTCCCAAGCTCAGATCTAAACCCAATTGAGACTTATAAGGGTAAAGTTTCCAATTTCACCCCTAGGGACTACCAAAAAGGGTCCAAAATCTAACCATACGACTTGGTAGAGAAAAGGCTTAACCAATAAGCACCTAGAACATGAAGACAAAGCCCTAGAACCAAGATCTGACTTCCTTGAGTTGGAAGACCACGTAAAGTTGCCAACTTTACATTTATGCATGCCTAAATGAAATTTTAAGCCCAAAAAGGGACTTAATGCATGCATAGGATCAATTATTTCATAAAGCTTTCACCTTTATGCTTAAGGAGGTCAAGACAATATCAATATGAAATGACAAGCCCTCAAAACGACGTTACCCTTCATCAAAACAGAAAGGACCAAAAGCATGAATTAAGGAGATCCAAAAATATCTATAAGCCAAGGATCAAACTTGATACCTCAAAGAGACTGCAACAAGTGGAGAGATTCTGGATCTATGACCTTCCTTCCAAGCTAAGCACCTTCAATCTTCAAAGATCCCTTCAAAATGAGCAAGATAACCACAAGAACCCACTTAAGGCTCAAGAACACCACAAAGAAAGCTTAAGGGATGAATCAGGATTTTTGTGAAAATGAAGGCTGGTAAAGAGACTAGACCTTAGGGACTGAAGGAGATTATATAGGGTGCAACACCCTAAAAATTAAGGATTCCTTCCCAGCCACCAATATGCCATGTTGAGACACCACAACACGCCGTGTTGGTTCATTAAACTCCACATGTCAAAACCAAATCACCTCGTTGTGTTCACCCTTCAACACGTCGTGTTTAAAGACAATTCATGAACAAGTTGGAAATAATTTCATACATGGAATCGAGCGTTACAACGACTTCTCAATTTTTCAAAGTTATCAGATCAAGCATGGATATTAACTCAATTTTATAATGTTTAACCTAGGGATACGGTCGGCCTCTAGTCCTACTGCCTACCTTATATTATTGGAGTTGTGGGCCAATAATGTTCGCAAAACAACATGATACAAGATACATAATCCGAACCTAATCTTAGATCATACACTCAATTATATAAACATAACAAAATCAACATTAATATCATGAGTCTATAATTTAGCAAACATAAATAATTGAATAGATCTCGATACAAATTATAAATTAATTAAACAAAGTAAGGTTTGACATATAATAAATCATCATACAGGGATGATCTCAAATCTTGAAAAGAACATGTAGGAAATAAAAAAGTTGACTAATTATAGATAGAAAAATGAACTAGTTGATTACCTAATGATTCTTCATTCGATCTTTAGATTTTTAGTTCCATATTAGTCAGCCAACTAATATGGCCTTTAGACCCTCAAAAAAACCTCTTTTAGTCTTGATCTTTTATGTTCTTCTTATTTTCTGTAGTAAATTACATGAATGGTCCCTATGGTTTAGGGTAATTTGCACGTTTAGTCCCTAACTTATTTTTTTAACTCGGAAGGTCCCTATTGTTTGTTTTTGTTATACACTTGGTCCCTGTCTTACCTAAAAAAATTGTTTTGCCCTTGATTTTTTATTTTATTTAAATAAACACACCACCAACCTCATCCCTCTCGCCTTACCTTACCTACCCCACCATTTTTTCCTATTTAAATAATATTCTTTTTTGGTGAGATAGGGACCAAGGGCGTAACAAAAACAAATAGTAGGGACCAATGGCGTAACAAAAACAAACAATAGGGACTTTCCGAGTTAAAAAAATAAGTTAGGGACAAAATGCACAAATTGCCCCAAACCATAGGGACCATTCGTGTAATTTACTCTATTTTCTGATATCCCCGACTTTGGACGAATTTAATAGTCTATTTATAGTTTTTCAGAACTGACTTAAATCGTGGCATGAAATTATATTTTCATAAACTATCTACAGAATCTTCAAGATCTTCAAAATATTTTCCATGATTAACTCCATCTGTCTTTTTTGTTCCACACTTCACATAATTATCTCCAAAATATCCATTTTCAGTTACTATTTTACCAACATGTAGTTTTTATGTACAAAATTGAAATATAAAATAATTAAGTACTTTTTGTCCTATTTCATTTATAAAAATGACTCTAAAAGTATATGAAATAACCCTTAAAATATATACAATTTAGGACATATCAATATAATCATCCATATCAATACCAAGTTACCACCACATAAACGTGTTAGTAGGACCAAACATCCAATTGGATTGCAACATAAAAAATGAAATCAACTTATACCTTCATGTTTTCGATTAATGCAATTTTAAACCAAAATTTTGGAGTTGACGTAAAGCATTTCAAGTTCATGCCCCTATAACACCAAACAAAGCAAGATTGACCTTTTAAGTTAAAAAAGAGAAGTTTATAGGATGTTAGTGACATTAACTATAATATAATACTTATGTGATTAAACTTTGATTTAAGGTATTAAGCCTAAGCACAATATAGTCGTTGCTCATGGTTATATCCTTTTTGATGACTTAATGAAATTGCGAGGTCACAAGTAGGATACTCTTTTAATGCACAGCAAGGTGAGTACAATGGTTCTTTAAGCACACATCCCTATCTAATCAAGCGAGATATGTATCATTGAATCTGTAATTAATATAATTATATAGAAAACTAATGACTTAGGTTATTCTATTCTAACTAATTATTGTGCGGATATCGTATGCTATGAGAACTACTAAGAGAATAAGTCGTTTAGCAATGCGAATACGTTCAACCTTACAAAAATATTGTCATTTTCATGCATTCTCGCTAATTATTATTTATTTTTGTTCTCACATATCATTTTTCACTCATTTTTATTCTAACAGAATACAATCCAATAAAACATTCTCACAACATTCTAATCAAAATGAGAATAATAATAATAAGTGTATAATAACCTTATAGACAATTTAATTAGTGAGAATGTATGTTAATGACAATAGTTATGTAAGAATGAACATATTTATATTATCAAACAACATATTCTCTTTATTATTCTCATAGCATATGATATCCACATAATAATTAGTTAAAATATTTGAACCTAGCTCAAAAACAAATAGTTAGATAGATATATAAACATAAATGTAAAAAACAAACAACTCAATTTTTTTACAAAAGTATATTCTCTCGGTTTTATTAGATAAAACTACAATTGTTACCAAAAAACATAAATAAAAATTTATTTCTTATCGACAACAACTTATGTAAAGATTAATTTCCAGTACAACACTACATGGGATGTTAGTAAACTAAAATAATAATAATAATAATAATAATAATAATAATAATAATAATAATAATAATAATAATAATAATAATAATAAAAACTTATTCCAATATAAAATGACATAAATTCAAATTTTCCAACATTCAATATTTCGATCAACAAAGTGTTTGGTTTTTACAGTGTTGGATTAGTGTCTAAGTCCGTAACTATATTTGGTAAGTACTTGACCCGGTTATGCATGGTCCTTTTGGGTTGCCTTCACCAAAGCAACCTGATAGGATGATTTATTAATAAAAAGGTTATTATGATTTATTAATATGTTATATGAATAATATATTAAAGGAGAAATCATATAATTTAATTAATATTAGACAAGAATTAACTAAGAATTAATTTTCTGGCTAAAAGAGATTGATTAAATAAATAGGACTGGAACTGTCAATTGTGTGATAGTTGATTTGGGCTGAGAATCCTTTAGAATTAAGGGGTGGACGAAATTAGAGTGGGAGACCATCTTATTTTCATCCAACGCCTTATTCTGGAAGGTTCTTTGGACTGCTTGAGGACTAAGCTATCCAATTAGGGTTTTGACTGAAACCCTAGCAACACAAGTATAAATAGACCCCTTAGCCTTTAGAAATCGGCTAACCCTATTCCTAAGAGTGCAAGAGCCGAATTCTAGAGCCTCCGAACCCTCTCCAAGATCATCCTCTTGCTTATGGTGTTTGTAAGTCATTAGAGGAGTGACATTTGTGACTCTAAGCTCCAAGGACAAGAAAATTCAAGCTTTGAAGAAAAGGTAATCATCTAGATCTGTTTTGTTATGTTAATTTCGAGTTACATACACTAGATCTAGGGTTTGCAAGTCTTGGATGAATTGCATCTACAATAGAGAAACCTAGATCCAAGCATTAGGGTTTGCATGAGTACATATGATGCTTTTTTATTGTCAAACCCATCAGTGGTATCAGAGCTTTGTTTGGTTTCCATTGTATTGATGCCTTGTATGTTTATTCATGCTATAAAATAGTTTTTGGGCTTTCTGTCTGATGAACTCGACGAGTTCCATTGAGAACTCGACGAGTTGGATGAACTCGACAAGTTCCAATGAGAACTCGACGAGTTTAGCTGTCAGACAAAGAGATTTTCAGAATTTCTTGCTGTTTTTCTTAAGGATAATTACCTAAATCGTTTTTCACTAATAAAATCTGAATTTTATTACTGTTTTATGATTATCCTTACCAAATCAAAAGATAATTACCAATTGTTTGAATAATAAATTCCTCATTTGATAATATTTGATTATTTAAATTAATTGTTGAATTATCTTTGTGTTTTGAAAACTTCAAAACTTGTCCTCAAGTTTTGAAATTTAACTTTTGGATTAAAAGTTTACTTTGAACTATTTAAATTTCAAACCCTAGAATTTTACAAGTTTAAAATTCAACTTTATACTTTATAATATTATGATATTAATATATATATATATATATATATATATATATATATATATATATATATATATATATATATATATATATATAACTTAATGCTAGTCTTACCGTTAGTAGGCCTCATTCACGAAGTCGATCTATAAGGGGGTATAAGGTTATGGCCTATAAAATGGTCGTTTAATGGGTGTCCACTCTCACCCACTGCTTTCTTGATTGGTGGAGGGTCGTTATCCGAACTCGTAGGATAGGCAAACCTTTCCTCATTAAAAGTATAATGAAATTATAAGGTAACTAAATGTTTTTCAAAATTCTCAATCTTAGTTACTTTAGGAAAAAGTGAATTGATGCAATTCCATGAAATTACACTTTGTACCCTTTTTAAGACGTTAGTGGAGCATGTGTGGTTAACCGACACACTAATTGGGTTCTAAGCAAAGGTGGCAAAAGGTGACTCATTGTTTGTCATAGTTCGATGGAGCATGTGTGGTTAACCGGCACATCGAATAAGTGACTATAACAATGAGGGCACCATGTATATTTGCATGGTTATTCACACCCCGCTTTGTGATCATCGGCATCCCTGTCACAAACTTGAGGGGCATATCGAGATTTAAACATGCCATTGAAAAGTTCAATGAATCTCAAAATATCCAGGAGCTTTCAATACATTTAAAACTTAATCTTTTTTTTTTGCTTTTCATGGTGGAGAATTAGTGAATCATCATTCACTTCCCTTCAAATTATTTACTTGTTAGATTACGACATCCCTCTTCTAATTTGTAAATGATGTTGTTGGATCCTAGCCCTTATTTCTTATTTGGGTGGTTAATTGGGGATTTATTTCTAATAAAACTTGGTTCTTTTTCCTTTTCAGATGTCGAACGTCAACAACAATGCTTCCGGCTCGAATTCCTCCGGCTTGTTCTCACTCATGAACTTGTGTGGGAGAGTGATCTTTGACGGGTCCAATTTCAATGATTGGATCCGCAACATCCGAATGGTAACTCATTACAAGGACAAAGAGTATGTCCTCGATGAGAAGCTGAAGGAAATCAAACTCAGCACTGCCACTACTGAAGAGATCGTCGCCTTTGAGGCCCATGAGTGTGATGCTATGAAGGTCCATTGCATCATGCTGGCGACTATGACTGCAGAACTCCAGAAGTCCTATGAGGACATGTATCCCTATGAAATGCATCAACACTTGCTGGACCGGTACCACCAGAGTGCTAGGCAAGAAAGGTACGAGATTATCACTTCGATGATCACTACTTGAATGAGTAATGAAGAGTCCCTTACCGCCCATCTGCAAAAGATGAAGATATATATCAATCGCCTACTAAAGTTGAATGTTAACTTTGATGAAGAGCTGGCAATTGACATCATCCTTCACTCCTTGCCTCCCTGCTACAACCAGTTTTGCATGACCTACCACATGAATAAGGAAGAGGTCACTTTGAGCAAGCTTCAAGGCTTGCTAAGGACTGCTGAGAGCAATCTCAAAGATAAGTCTGTTGCATCAACTCCAACTCCTGTTGTTGCCCATGTCTTGGCAATTGGGCAAGGGAAGGGTAAGAAGAGGAAGGCTCCCTCAAAGAGCCACCATAAGGGAAAGTCCCAAGATGGTACCTCTTCTAGTGGAACTAAAGTTGGTTCTTCTAAACCCAAATCAAACCCCAAGGAGGCAGAGTGTCACCACTGCCACAAGATAGGGCATTGGAAACGAAGTTGCCCAGAATATCTACATGCAATCAAGGATAGGAAGATCAAGCCATCCTACGCAGGTATTTACACTATTAAATCTAATGATTCATCACATTCCATTTCTTGGGTAGTTGATACAGGATGAGGTTTTCACATATGTTTTGATTTGTAGGGCCTAAAAAGAGATAGGGATGTGAAGCATGGGAAGATAAATTTGATCATGGGGAACAGAAGATCGTCACCTGTCACCAAGATCAGAATTTACCCTTTAATGCTCCGTAGTTGATTAGGATTAGATTTAAATAATTGTTACTATTCGCCAGATACGGCAAGAAACATCATTTCATTTCATGGTTTATATAGACAAGGTTTTATATATTCGTTTGATAATGAAAAAGGTTCTATTAATGCTTATCTTATTGGTGTTTTCTATTTTGAAGCATTACCTTGTAATGGAATATATGAAACTGTGATGGTTGTAGACAATTTAGGAAATGATGTGTTGTGTATTGATTCATCCAATGGTTTGGATAAAGCATGCTTGTGGTGTTGTCGTCTTGGACATGTCAACAAGAAACACATATCCCAACTCCAAAAGGATGGATTGTTGGAGTCATTCGACCTTAGGAACGATGACGTGTGCGAGTCTTGTTTACATGGAAATATAACCAAGTCACCCTTCACTGGCACTTGTGTGAGGTGTGAGTGTTTATTGGATCTCATACACACCGATGTGTGTGGTCCATTTAGATCCACCACAAGGGATGCGAGTTGCTTCTATGTGACTTTTACCGATGATTATATCATATGGGTATATCTACTTAATCAAGCACAAGTCAAAAACCTTTGAAAAGTTCAAAGAGTTTAAACAAGAAGTGGAGAATCAGTTGGGCAGGAAAATCAAGATGCTTCGATCCGATCAAGGTGGAGAGTACCCATGTCTTGAATTCCACGACTACCTCAAGGAATGCGGAATTGTTTCGCAATTGACGCCACATAGGATACCACAGTTGAATGGTGTGGCTGAGAGGCGCAATAGAACCTTGCTAGACATGGTTCGTTCCATGATGAGTCGTGCTTCACTATCTATCTCATTCTGGGGGTATGCCTTAGAGACTGCTGCCCATATCCTTAACTTAGTCCCTATGAAGAAGGTTGCCAAAACACCCCATGAGATTTGGACAGGGAAAGCTCCCTCGTTGTCATATCAAGGTTTGGGGTTGCGAGGCTTTCGTAAGACGAGAGACTCATGACAAGCTCGAGCCTCGTAGTGAGCGGTGTATTTTCATCGGCTACCCGCATAATTCCTTTGGATATCTCTTTTATAGACCGAGTGACAAAGTTATCTTCGTCGTGTGGAGAGAGGTTTTCCGTGAGTGAGAACTCATAAGCCAAGGGGATAATGGGAGGCAAATCGATCTTGAAGAGATTCAAGAGTCGAGCAATGAAGGAACCTCTAACGTTGGAGCTCAACCCGTGGAGGAAACACCAGTTGAACCGATTGACGAATCCTTACCTCTTAGACATTCCGAAAGAGTTAGGGTTCAACCCCAGTTTTATGGTTTTCATATTACTACAGAAGGGGATATGTTCATTGGTGATAGTACACTAGTAAATTTGGACGAACCTAACAGCTATAAGGAAGCCATGGCAGGCCCGGAGTCTATGAAGTTGAAAGAGGCGATGGATAGCGAGATTCAGTCTATGTATGAAAACCAAGTTTGGAATTTGGTTGACAATGTACCAGGTCGTAAGATGGTCGGGTGCAAATGGATCTTCAAGAAGAAGACCGACATTGATGGGAATGTGCACACCTACAAGGCATGATTGGTTGCGAAGGATTTCACTCAAACGCCCAGAGTTGACTATGATGAAACCTTCTCACCGGTTGCGAAGATAAAGTCTATTAAGGTGATGTTGGCCATTGCTGCATTTCATGACTATGAAATATGGCAGATGGATGTTAAAACAACTTTCCTTAATGGAAAGTTGGTTGAAGATGTTTACATGGCTCAGCTAGAGGGTTTTGTCAATGCAAAGCATCCTGATAGAGTGTTCAAGCTTGAGAAGTCCATTTATGGACTGAAACAAGCATCTCGCAGATGGAATCTTTGATTCGATGAGAAAGTAAAAGAGTTTGGTTTTCAACGAAGTGAGGATGAATCATGTGTATATGTCAAACGCAGTGGGAGTATAGTAAGCTTCCTCGTATTGTATGTTGATGAAATACTACTCATAGGAAACGACATCCCGAAACTATAGGAGGTTGAGTCCTAGCTCGGGAAGTGTTTCGCTATGAAGGACCTCGGAGAGGCTGCCTATATTCTAGGAATAAGGATAATGAGAAAGAGAAGTAAGAGACTAATATGACTTAGTCAGAATACTTACTTGGACAAGGTACTAAAATGTCCGAGTACCAAAGTTGAGATAGCAGAAATGTCAGGTTAGTAAGACTTAAAGTCCGAGTACCGAAGTCAAGATACAGAAATGAGACGAGTACCATACGCTTCCGCAGTTGGCTCGATCATGTATGCTATGACTTGTACTCGCCCAGATGTGGCCTTCGCTTTGAGCATGGTCAGTAGATATCAAGGGAACCCTGGCAAAGCGCATTGGACCGCAGTCAAGAATATTCTTAAGTACCTTCGGAGGACCAAGGAATGGCTTCTAGTCCTCGGTGGGATTGATGACTTAAGGGTGTGAGGGTATAGTGACACTAGTTTTCAGATCGACAGGGACAGCTACCGTTCACAATCGGGCTGGGTCTTTACCTTAATGGAATAGCAGTGACTTGGAAAAGTTCCAAGCGGGAGACCGTAGCTGATTCAACGTGCGAATCAGAGTACATTGCAGTGAGCGAACCGTCAAAGGAGGAAATATGGTTGAAGAACTTCATTAGAGACCTTGGAGTTATGTCGGCCATACATGAGCCTATGGAAATTTTTTGTGATAATGAAGGAGCGGTTGCCTTGACCAAGGAACCAAGGGATCATGGCAGATCTCGACATATCGACAGAAAATATCACTTTATTCGACATCGGGTGGAATAAGGACTCCTCGTAGTGAAGAGGGCATCGTCGGAGGATAACCGAGCAGATGCCCTTACGAAGGGCCTGAGTAGGGTTAAGCACTTGCAACACACTAGGAACATTGGGTTGAAGGACGATATTAGTTTAGATTAGATAGTTTAGAAGCGTGTAATAGATAAATTGTAATTAACATTTGATGATTAAATAAATGAGTATTATTTATAAGTAAAGTCATTGTCTTATGTTGATTGTTTACCTATTGTTTCATTTTGCATGTTTTGACTTCTAAATAATAAGATTATTTGAACGGTCCACCAGTAGTTCATATGTTGGAAGTAGGTATGAATGAAGGCTGTCATGAATTGGTGTGTAGATTGTCTAAAGTGCATTAGACATAGCAAAAGTTTGCTACAACATTCATGAGTGCTTATGAACTTGATTTGAGCATTGGAATAAACCCACGCTTGCTGGAATCGATTCATGGAATTTATCACAAGTGACCGCAAGACGATAATATCATATGGTCTTAAAACCTAGATATATGGTTTGTTGTTTGCTAATTGGTTGTACATTGATAATGCGTAAACGCATCAGTAACTTGATTTTATTAAATGCATTGTTGTGTATGATTTGATTCGTGGATAGTAAATGCATATAAGTCGAAGTTTATCTGTTCCTTTTATCCTAGGAGGGTAAAAGCGATATCAGGGCCCCTCGATGATTTGGTTTGACTTATGTGCCGGGCCCGGTCAGGACTGTATTGATGTGTTCAATTAAGTTCTATGAAAAACGAATCTAAAATCGAGAAACAAACTGTTGGACAATAAGTATGACTATGTTCCATGTAATTGTCTGCACGATATCTAGAATAAAGGATTATACGATCCCTTTATCTAAAGGGCAGGTTACTGATAAGATCATAGTTCGACAGCGTCTTTGAGAACTACGATTGCGTATCGGATTGTGTTTACATTTGTAGTTACTAGACATATCCAAGTGAGAGACTGTTGGATTAGTGTTTAAGCCCGTAACTGTTTTTGGTAAGTACTTGACCCGGTTGTGCATGGTCCTTTTGGGTTGCCTTCACCAAAGCAACATGATAGAATGATTTATGAATAAAGAGGTTATTATGATTTATTAATATTTTATATGAATAATATAGTAAAGGAGAAATCATATAGTTTAATTAATATTAGACAAGAATTAATTAAGAATTAATTATGTGGCTAAAAGAGATAAATTAAATAAAGGGGACTGGAACTGTCAATTGTGTGATAGCTGATTTGGGCTGAGAATCCTTTAGAATTAAGGGGTGAACGAAATTAGAGTGGGAGATCATCTTATTTTCGTCCAAGGCCTTATTCTGGAAGGTTCTTTGGACTGCTTAAGGACTAAGCTATCCAATTAGGGTTTTGACTGAAACCTTAGAAACACAAGTATAAATAGACCCCTTAGGCTTTAGAAATCGGCTAACCCTATTCCTAAGAGTGCAAGAGCCAAATTCTAGAGCCTCTAACCCCTCTCCAAGATCATCCTCTTGCTTGTGGTGTTTGTAAGCCATTAGAGGGGTGATATTTGTGACTCTAAGCTCCAAGGACAAGAAAATTTAAGCTTTGAAGAAAAGGTAATCATCTAGATCTGTTTTGTTATGTTAATTTCGAATTATATACACTAGATCTTGGGTTTGCAAGTCTTGGATGAATTGCATGTACAATAGAGAAACCTAGATCCAAGCATTAGGGTTTGCATGAGCACATATGATGTTTTTTTGGGTCAAACCCATCATATAGATCTATTATCGGGACTTTCATAAATAAGGTTGAATGAGTATGGATGCTTCATATTTATTAGGATTTTAATAAAAGGTTGGCTAAAAAGACATCCTATTTTTCAATTTAGAATTTAGACACCCTATTTGATTTTTAACGTCAACAATTCAGAACTACCCAAGTTTTCGTCCCATCCTTACTTTTGCACCCATCAAGTGTATCGGGAAGTTAGAAAAAAAATATTATCTTCGTCTGTTAAAAAACATCAATGTTCTAAAATCTGCAACGAAAACTATATTACATTAGCCATTTTCGCAAATAACATTTCTAATCTAATGTATGACCAACTAATGCCATTTTCGAAGTTAACATCTACAAAAGTAAGTATTCTCAACAAAAAAAAAAAGATCAAGAATAGCCATTTTTGCATGTCATATGTGAAAATAGGCTTTCCCTATCAATTTTTTATTGAGATTACATATTCTCGTAGATGACATTTGCTAAGATTGGTATACTCGATCAAAACTTTCTCCTGTCATACTAAACATTCACACAATTACCTTTAAATAAATTCTCAATACTAAAAATGTGATCTTTTAAACAATTCGTTTGAGAGAGTTGTGAATTAATTCATAGTTCACAGAGTTGAGAGAATTTTTAGATTTCGCCTTTTTCTTTTATATGTAAAATGAAAGGAAAAGATTAAAATAGATCATTTAATACTTTAAATTCTTATTTTCACATATGATATCTACAAAAATGATATAATTATCTATGAAAATCATAAAACGTGGTCGTTTTAATCCGATTAATAAATACTAGGTGTAAAACTAATGTATTACATCGGTTCATTTAAAAGAAAAATTAAATATTAAATTTGAGAAGTTTGAATTTATAATAAAAAATAAATAATATTGAATTATTCAAATTAAAGTATTTTTTCTTTTTAATTTAAACAAATATTTAAATAAACAAACAAAGGAAATTAATTAGGTTTTAATTTAAACTTTTTAAATTAGAAGGAAAATTAATTAATGAAACTGATATATATATATATATATATATATATATATATATATATATATATATATATATTACATTTCTTACAATTATTATATTTAAATATTTTCTGGAATTTAATAAAATGGAAAAAAACCACAAAATGCCAGATAGAAAAAATTTAATTGAAATTAGAAGACAAGTCAATTAATGAAATTCATATCCATTTAATACTACATTTATTATAACTATTATATTGAAATATTATGTGTAATTTAACAAAATAGAAAAATTCATAAAATGATATTCGGAAAAAAAAAATTAAATCAAAATAACCATAAAATGACATTTGACAATTTGAATGAGAATGTGACAACAAAAATCTTCATTTATTAGAATAGATTTGTAGATGGATAGGATTTTTGCAGATGTCTATATGTGAAAATCATGAATATTTTGATAAATTTGCTACAATGCTATTTGTTTTTTTGAAACAAAAATTCATAATGTCTTCGGACCACCTCCACAACCCTCTACAGTAGACAAGGTGGAACAAACAGTTGCAAACTGTAATAAGAAGCGTGTTTGTTGTTGTTGTTTTTTTTTTAACATCTGCATGTTGCTGCAGATATTAAAAAATTAAAATAAACTAATTTTATAACCAAAAATAGTTTTCTAACACCGAAAATTTAATAATGTATGACATTTCAGCAAAAAATTATTATATTTCAGCAAAAAATAATGATATTGCAACAAAAAAATAAAGATATTTTAGCAAAAAATAATGATATTTCATCAAGAAATTATCATTATTCAATATAAAAAAATCAACAACAATAAACAAAAAAATCGAAAATAAAAATCTAAAACAAGATTTCATCAACATATATGGTGTGTTTGGCAAAATAGCTGTTAGCTGGAAGAGGATAACGGTTAACTGGTAGCTTGTAGTGAGAAGTTGTAGCTTTTATTTGGCAAAAATAGCTGAAAACTTTTGAAATATATAAAATTACAAAAAAGGAAAATTGATTAAAAATATATAAATATATAAATACATTTTTAAGGCTAATTATGGAAATTGATTTCAAAAGTTCAGGAGCGTTTTGTTAAACGCTACATGAAATAGCTTTTAAAATCTGCGTATTTTGGTTAAACTAAAAGCTAAACGTTCCTACTGTCAAACGAAGCTTTTTGTTTAAACTAGGGCGTTTTATCAAAAACTATAAGCTAGAAGCTCCCAAACGCTTCCAAAAGCCCGGTACCAAACACGCTTATAATCTAGATTTCAGCAAGGAAAAAAGAAGAAGAAGAGGTTGAAAGAGGATACAATACAAGTGTTGCGCGAATCAAAACACGCGCAAAAGTTTTTAACTCTGAAGACTTCTAAAAAACAAACAACTGTGTGATTAAAAATAATGTGCGTCTGCTGCACCGCGCAACAATAAGAAGTCTTAAGAGGTTTTATACGAAAAACAAACAACACCTAAGTCTTTATTAAATCTTGAAAACAGGTAAATGAGATTAGTTTGTTTTTTTAAACTAAAATAATTTACAACTATAAAGACTTTTAATTTGTTTTTTTTTTCCTTTCTTGTTGGTCTCTTATTGCCATACTTCTCGTGTGTTTATTTTGAAAGTTCTCACGTATAATTTCATCAACGGGAGTTTGTCGGTTGATAATAGATTTTAATATATATTGTAACAATTACATTGGTCATAACTATATTAAATAAAAAATTCATTTACTAATTTAACAAAATAAAATAATATAATTAAAGTAAACGATTATGTAAAGATGAATTAATTTAATACAAATTTTTCTGGGTATTTTATACGGAGGTGGATGGGTGAAATTGATAAAAAAAAATTATAGAACAATTTTGATATGTTTTTTTTTCTATATTTTTAGAGATAGAAAAATAATAATAGAGAGAGAGAGAGAGAGTTGCACAACCCAAACCGTACGATAAAAAAACATGTCACATAAGCTCCACTTCATTATTACCACACTCAACTCCCTTTGGTTTTGCATATATTACATATATTTCTAAGCATTTAAAGTTTATAAAATGATATCATATCCCTTGAATTTTACTTTAGGGTGTGTCAGCAGCTTGTATCTCTTAATTTTCATTGTCACTT
Organism: Lactuca serriola; assembly: GCF_051521515.1. Classification (NCBI taxonomy): domain Eukaryota; kingdom Viridiplantae; phylum Streptophyta; class Magnoliopsida; order Asterales; family Asteraceae; genus Lactuca; species Lactuca serriola. The sequence goes on from NC_136411.1 coordinate 35,578,774, forward strand.
TTTAATATATTTCTTATCCTTGTGAAGGAGCATTGATATGGGCTTCTTCTAGGTGTTCACTTGTTTTGCTTCACAAATTTTGTGAGGATGTATAAAGCATGCCTAGCCTTCTATAATCCAAAGCAACATGCAAGAGGTCGTTTATCCTTTCAATCTCAGGAGTACTATTAAAAGTCCATTCTGATCTACAACATAAGAAAAAAAAAAATCGCCGATTAATGAACATGTGTTTATGATTCTACTCAGCCGCCTATCCTCTCAACATATATAAAATTTGGTGGTGAATGGGCCGAAGAACTCAAATCCATCTTTCTTTAAATTTATGACTAAAAACAGCTTATACTTATAGTTAGCGGGTCTAAACTAGTAATCGGAGCTATGGTGTAGAAATATTAAATTTGAAGTGTCTATATATAATAGAAAATCTCTCACCATATTCTATAGGAGTCAATGTGGGACTATATATATATATATATATATATATATATATATATATATATATATATATATATATATATATATATATATATATATATATATATATATATATATATATATATATATATATATATATATATAAAATGTCTTCTATTGTGTACAATTTTAGATCTTTTTTAAATTCTTTTTTTGTTAAATATATATACATTAAGATAGGTCCTTAATATATATATATATATATATATATATATATATATATATATATATATATATATATATATATATATATATATATATATATATATATAACTTATTATAAACTTTTTAATTTTAGGTGGGTTATGAGAGAGAGGTGGCACTTAGAAATGCCGGCAACACTCACGTTGAACAATGTTCTTAGGCCATCCAGTATACTCTCCACGACAACGGTCGTGAGGAGCTTCCAAGTCAGCCACCTCAGGCCATCATAAACCATCGGTATACTCACCACTACCGGAAAGAAGAGAGAGAAGAGAAAGACAGAAGAGAGAGAAGAGGAAGCTGGGAGTCTGGGAGAGAAGAAAACGACCATTGGTCGTTTACACTCGTGATGCCCACCACAAAACACCACGAAAAACCTCAACCACGAACGGCCGGGTTGATGTACACGGCCGTTGTTCGTTGTTCGTTGCCACCTCAACCACGGATCCGTTCGTGGAAAGTATACCGGTAGGCCTTATATTTTTTGGAACATATTATATAGAAAATGGTTAGCAAGGACGACTCAAAACATTCAGGAATTCAATATTAATTTGAGTAACGTCAATCCTCACGTTAAAGATAAACTAGGATCTAATTATTATATAGCTTGTAATTGATGAGATTCGCCTACATGTCCTTGGTTGAGGATATACGCAAAATAATTATGACGCTTGCATCAGTATATAGGTCCTGAAGAAAGACCAATGGTTGCTAATTTCTTTGCCGATAACAGGAAGTCGTTGCTGTTATATCAATTATTGTAGTGTAGATTCATTACCATGTATCACGAACAACTGTTGATCCTCCACTATAGAAGTCTCAACTACTCCACAAATTGGAAAATCCAAATACTACCATACATCTTTGATTCCTTTTCTTTCATTAAAAGACAAAAAGCCTTAAAAATCAGACGATGTACATGTACTTATTAAAAATTCAAGAAACCTATAATTACAACAAGTACCATGACTAACTAGATCTCATTACATTTCATCCAGAACCAATTGGTTGTAAATAAATTGGTCCCAAAATCTATATATTGTAGAATCCTAGATATGGCATTACATGATACAGTACCAAAATCTACACATACATACGTAAGTACGTACACACATACATACATACATATATGAATACACACATACATACATACATATATGTGTGTATGTATATTTTTTTTCAAAAGCAGACAGCAAAAACATGAATGAACTCACATATAACAAATACAATTTAGAGAGAGGGAAGAAGTGAATAAAAAAGTGACAGGTTTGATTGTAAATGCCACTAATCTCCTTCTCCTTCGGTTACTGCAGATGACATCTCGTCCGCTGTAGTGGCTGCTGCATTATTACTAGCGGCTTGGAATCGTTGCTTGCAAGAATGACAAGTGATCTCTAAAATGGTGGCACTGATTTTCTTGGTGGCTTGTTCTCGAAGAACTCTAGCCCTTTCCAACTCCGCTTGAGCTTGTTTTCTAATCCTCTTCGCATGAGCAAACTCCAACTCTGCGGTTTCTATCTGCCTCTTCGCTTGTTGCCTAGCCTCTTCTGCAAACACATTTTCCGAACTTAATGTCATCTTCATCTTCTCTTCTTCCTTGTGGAAGCTAATTCCACTTCCAATAGAGAGCTTTAAACTGGTTTGATTACTTGTGCTTTGTTCGTATAATGACGATGATGGCAAGAGCTGAAGTTCCAACTTGTTTCGTGTGTGATCTTGAGTTTGTGGGAAAAGAGGTTCCGAAGGTGGGATTTGTTGCATTCTTTGCAATGATGGGATTGCACTCAAATTTGTGTCACTTGATGGACTCGTACTTGATGCGGTTCTAGATGAACACGCCTGTTGATGAAACGCCGGTAGATCTGGGTGCACTCGGCGGATAGTACAAGCGTCTTGATGCTCTATAAAACTCTCAACTCTACAAAGACAAACGAGTCATGACAAAGAAAAGCATACAATAATCATTCAAAAGTTGAAAAAAAAAAACTTAGTACGTAATGATGTATGCTGGGAGACAGAGATCACGCGCTATTGGACAAAATATCTAATCAAACGTAAGAAATCAAAGCCTTCTCATGTAGGGATAGGAAGAAGAAAACAATAAATTAATGATCAAATTAGGAAACGTTGAGTGTTTGAGATTATGACTTGTGACAATTAATTTATATGTAGTATATATCCATATAACTCAAGTTTAATCATAAGTTTTTGGATTATATTAAGTAATATTATATTAAAAGAAAGACTAAATTAAAGCGTAATGAATATTAAGATTTTGTTTTATGTTTTAATATGAAAAACATGAGATCATAGATCCTAGGAATTAATTCATTGGTTAATTTAATATATATTGTCAAGAGTCAAACTAGAAAAAAAAAATGTATGTGTATAGAAACTTCAAAGATTTTAGAATTACTTTAATTACAATGAACAGAAGTCGACATTTTCTGAGAAAAAGCATTAAGGAATTTTTGTTGCTTATCGGTTGTTGCTGAATTCCATGTAGGAGCATGAGCAGAGAAAACAAACACCAAGGAGGAAAAATGACATAGTTTCCGGTCTTTCCCATTTAAAGATTAAAAATTAAGATATAGGCCAAAAGAAGATGTGGGTGGATGTTAAATGTTAATCGAGAAAATAAAAGAACAAAAAAAAAAAAACCTGGAAAAAACACGGCCACAGTCACAAGAATGGCCTCTAGTGCCACAGGTTTTGAGATGAGCTTTATAATCAGATTGAACAGCATAACCCTTTGAGCACTTCTCACAAACCCACTGTTTATCATTGCTGTGTTTCCTCCGAAAGTGTTTTTTTATTCCAACAAGATCACCGAGGGCGTGACAAGGATCATGGTGTAAGCAGCTGGGCTCGGGGCACACGAAGACCTTCTTCTTCACCTCCGGTGTCTCTCTCTTCAAGAGTTTCCATGGCACTTTATGCCGTCTCCGGTGCATCTGCAGATTCTGATCCCTTTGGAAGCCTTGGTTACAGATCTCACATACGTATCTGTCCGACTCCAACAATGTCTTCGGTGATAAAGATACCACCTCCGCATCCGGATCTGTAAATCGAAACATATGCTGATTAAAGATCACATATACTTCTAATGACTAAATTCAATAATTAATAATGATGATTGAGTAATGGGTACCTGGGGTGCCAGCAGGACGTCTTTTCCTTTTGTTGGAAACACCATTATCTGGGGAAAGGAAAGGATCAGAAGAAGAAGATGGACCAGGTGCAGAAGTAAGATGGTGGAGGTGGTGGTGGTCGCTGTTGTCTAACATGTGGGTGGATTTTTGTAGTGGAAGAAGCTCGAAATCTATGAGAAATTAATCCAGTTGATTCGGTACAGATGTTGAAGTGGGGGTAGTTGTTTGTTTCAGCTTTAATAGTTCTTGAGATGAGGGGGGAGATAGAGAGGAGATGAGGATAGAAGAAAAGTAGTTTGCTTTGAGAAAAATCAGCTTTCTTTTAAGCTTTAAGACCTTTTAGCTTTTTCAATGAACTTTCTTTGCTTTTCTCTCATTGACCCCGCACCTTGAGCAGGTAAGGTTGAGCCAAATCTTCTATATAAAGCTTGAAACAGTGGAATCGAGAAAAAGATTAATACACACACTAAAGAACACATAGTGTGTATGTGGGGTTTAGGGTGAGAATGAAAGAGATAGAGGTTCTTAAACCCAATCAAATGAATCGAAACTTGAGCCCACAAGAGAGAAACCCGACAGATGAAACCAAAAATACAACCCCACCTTACAAGAAAAAACAAACAAAACAGTCATTAAATTTTTTCTCTTTTCTTTTATTTTCTTTTATCGATGTATAAAAGAAAATGCAATGTTTTGCATGAATATATGCAGGTCCAGAAACACCCTTACACGTGACTTCCTGTGCTGCCTCACGTGACGTACTCTTTTTCTCTACTGTAAAGTTGAAAAAGGATAAAAAATAGTGATGTAAAGGTGATTCCATCGTCAAAAGTACCCCCTACCACTGTTAGAAAGTAAAAAACATGATTATGAGTAGCATACTAGATGGTGTTCATTTGGAGAAAGAATAGAGTGCTGCAAATAAAGTAGTAGAAAACATGATATGTAAGCTAAGAGAGGAAATTTTTGTGGCACATTTTTCAAGTCGAGCTTCATGGGTTAAATGGCAACATAGGTTATTAAACTCCATTTTCTCTATGCTAATTATCACATGTGCCGGGAAGTAACATTATTCACAGTCTTAATGCCATCTGATCTAGCTTGTCATCCTCGCCAAACATGTATCTGACCCTTAATTGACGTTGGCTCAATAATAAATAATATATAAATTTTGTGCAATTAATAGTTAAATCGGAATCTAGGATTTTTCTATTAAGCTTGGGGGAGTGGATCATAGTATCTCACGTAGCGGCTTTCGTTTTTTGGCACTCACTTCACCACCACGTCACTTTTGCCAAAATATATATGGCATGTCACTTTGAAGGGATGAATCAAAATTGATTTTTTAACAAAAAAGAGAGAGAGAGAACTTCCCAAACCCTCACACACTCTCATTTATATCAATCGAACAATTGAATGTAGTATGTTTCTTTGTAGCTTGGCATGCCACATTGGGAGGTGATGTACGTCAAGTGTTGCGGTCATGCTGACCTTTTGTTGGCTCCACTCTTTCAAGCCTTAGTGCAATGGCAATGGTTGGATGATGAATCATTGTTAGTTTGATCATTATCAATTAATCAAAGCACATGTTAATTAATTTGTTAGGAGTTGTTGGAGGTGGTTAGCTCATGTATATATTCATATTATGTTTTCATCAAGTTCATACAATTGTTGATGCAAAGAAGGATACTAGAAAAATCTGATGGGAATATCTTTCTACATCATCATCGGTACGAAATACGAATTTCTTCTTCCCTCCCGTCTTACCTTTGCCCTGAAAACAACTCCTAGTGGTTTATGAAAAAAATTTCCATCTTCGTACATCAATGTTTATTTTCCCTTTCAATAAAGCCTTAGGAACTTTCGACATTCTATTGAAGGCAATGGAGAGATCAATATTTGTTAAAGCCAAGTGAGCAAAATAACCATCCAAAAAGCGCTTGATGTGCTCGTATCCGATGATGTACGAAGTTTTATCTTGTATTTGGTATTTTATCAAATCACCCAAGATCTTCGTAGCTGTAATAAGATAATTAAGATTCATCAATAGGAAATTGAAAATAGTGAAATCAAATAATACATTGTTTTCCCAGACAACACTGTATCGATAATTTTGCAAAATTACTTCGAACAAAGCATCAGGAGTTATTGATACAATCTTGACGATCTTTACCAAAGACCACACATCTTCTTCATTCTTCCCAAGCACAACATAAAAACGAATCTTAAACTTCTTAAACTCAAGCAGATCCTTATAACTCTCAGCATGGAACACCCTGTTTTAGGTCGTTTCATAATTTGGGACCGTGACCCGAGGATCAAGCATTGTAAGGCTTCAAGCCTTGGGAATGAGAGGTTTAGCCCCATTTAGTGGTGAATAATATAGGTTGTGGGTACTGAATGTTTAGTTTGTGTTTTTGAGCCCAAAGGTAGAACAAAAAAGTGATTGTGTGGGCTTTTATGAATTTTGGATTTATGTTCGTAAGGTTTTAAGGAAACAGAGAGTTGATAGGAATGTAGGGCTTCTCATTACCTTTCATGGATATACAAAACGTCGAAAACGAAGTTGGAACGAAGAAGTTATGATCGTTTGAAGTTACAAGGATTTAGGGTTAAGCCAAGTACGTTGGGCGTACAGTGACTACTATGAGCATACGAGGCTCAGATGATCGTGATGGAGCACCCACGTACGTTGGGCGTACGCCAATCATACCAGAACCCTAGCTTTAGGTCATGAACCCTATTTAAACACTTTAACTTCTTGGGAACCCTTCTTATCTTCAGCCTCCACCTCTCCAAACCCTAAAAAGAAACCCTAATTGCCATTTGAGTGTTTTGAGCTTGGAAGTGAACTTTAAATGTGTTTTTGGTGATCTTGAAGGAAGCAGAACTCTTGGAAGTTGCGTTGGTGTGGCTAGAGCTTGTGGATCCAGAATCATCACCAATTTGGAAAGATTTTGTAGGTATAAAGCTCTTAACTTGAAGGTTCATTTTGATAGATCTAGTTAAGGCTTGTTTTTGTGCTTTTTATGTTCCTTTAAGTCATGCATGAGAGTATGAGCTACTCTTGAAGCTAAGGATTGTAGATCTTAGCATCTTTGAGGCCCCTTGTTCATAAAAATGCAATATTGATGTGTTATTTTGGACAATACATGAGTTAGGGTTCTTATTATGGGTTTTATTGAGTATTGAGTCTCATTAAGACACACAAAGGAGTAAAGTTTCCAACTTTACGTGTTAAGACATCATTTAGAATCCGATATGAGAAGTGGACTTAGTGGCTTAACCAATTAAGCACTTACTGGTGAGTTGGGTTGGCTATGTAGTATGCGGGGCGTACCCAGCTCATATGTAACGTACTGGACAAAGAAGGCATATGTAGGGGGTAAGTCAAAGTACACAGCGTCCATTGACTTTTGAGATTTGGGCCATATTTTGAGTACTAGGGTTTTAGGCCTTGTTAGGCCACTAGTCTTTCTGACATTGGGACATTGTTAGGCTTTGGGCCTTCTTAGATTTGGGCCCATAAAGGACTTTGTGCATCATTTAGGAATTTGGGCCATATTGGGCTTTTGGGTGTCAATGGGTTGGGCCTCAGATATTGGGCCAAGAGAGGAAAGGGTAAAAAGTTCTTTTACTCTGGGTGATGTACAAATGAAGTAGATTCCTGGTTATGGTTAACGTACTAATTATTAATTAGGGTATTATATGATGATATTTAGTGCAGAGATTTCCCAGATCGGCAGTCCGAGCATTTATCTGGTTGTCTCAAACAGTTTGAAGTGAGTTTCCTCCATTATACCCATGGGTCGAAGGCACCAATGACGTCGTACTAGAGTATGATACTAAAATGATAGTTGTCTTCGAGAAAATTCCATGTTATGTCTATTTATGCTTGTTGTCTTTGTGACTATACTTAGTTGTAGGGGTGAAATAGACCTGATACCGGTTGAAAGATACCGAAGGAGGTGAAATAGACCCAGTACTGGTTGAAAGATACCGAAGGGGGTGAAATAGACCAATGTCGCTTGAAAGAGACCGAAGGGGATGAAATAGAACGAATATTGTTTTATTGTTATGTATGTATGGTATGGGGTATTTTGGGGGAGTTCACTAAGCTTTGTGCTTAAAGTTTTCAGTGTATGTTTCAGGTACTTCCAGCTCGAATGGGAAGGGCCTGGGTTGATCGCACCGCTTCCGCTCATGTTTTCCGAATTATGTGATTTTAGGAATTGTACTCTGATACTATTTCACTATGATATACTTTTGATTTTTTTGACATTATTACTGGATGTTTTCGAATGAATTAAAAATGAAAATGTTGTTTTAAATTTTGGGACGTTACAAGTTGGTATCAGAGTCTTCGTTTAAGGGATCTGGGCATATTCTTGGGTGTGCCTAAACCCAAACTAAGGGTTTGGTAGATTTTTCATAAAATAAAAGTTTTATTATAGGATTTTCCAATGAAAGAAAAGGGTTTGGTGTGTGCAATCAGCCAAGCTCAAGTAAGTGATTCCCAGAATACCCATACATGTTTGTTATGTTATATGTTATGAGAATTGCATGCTAGATTATGGCTAAGGATTTGCTTAGGATTTCATGCTAGGAGAGATGCTTTTATATTCCTAATGGTTTGAGCTTTTAGAATTGCTTGCTAGTATGGATTTCAGAAGACTGGATGGATTGGCCTGATATATGATGCCATGTTGCCTAAGAGGAATTATATGTTATACTAGATTTGGAATTTCACTTGGTAGGAAGTGAGCTTGAGATGTCTACTGTTTGGCTGTGGCTTAGAGTGTTACTACACGAATGCTACTTGCTTTGTCCTTTGTGCTTTGTGGGACTCTTGATGATGCGGGTTAACTATTAAGTGAATATGTTAAGTCACATGTTGTATAGGTTAAATAATCTCAGAGTGACGGATTTGACCTTACTGCGCAACTCTCGTTTTAGTCTAACCGTTGTAGGATTGAGTCTTTTACTAGAAGGATTATCTAAGCTTTGTTGCATATTATATTATTCATGATGTATTTAACTGACAATATTGGGAGTTCTTTAGTAGTTGATGACAGGGTGAGGTCAGAAACCTAGGAGAGCCTAGGTTGTGATGTAGTGAGTTGGCTGCGCTATTTAGCAGATATTTGGAGTATTAGTTTGAGAAGGTGACTTGGAGGATTCGGGATAATTATTGATGAACGTATGGATAGGTGTGGAAGGTAGTATTGGGCCCGTGCTACTGAAAGCACAAGATCCATACTCAACTCGAGGCGAGTCACGAAGAATCTAAGAAGCCTAAAGGATGATGATTCTTTGTGTATGTTCTGATCATTTGTTATGTTTCTTTTCAAAATGGTTATGAGCACACGTGTAACATCCGGATTTCCAGGTATTATATTTTATCATTTTATTTTTTGAGAAAAGAGAGGGACTCGACGAGTTGAGTCGTAGACTCGTCGAGTAGGACCGCGATTGCTGACTAGATTAATGACGGGACTCGATGAGTCGGAAGGGGTGGACTCGACGAGTCCGTGCTGTGGATTGAAACCCTAATCCTCGGGGTCTGTGTGTTGGATATAGTGTCTAAGTCCATAACTATATTTGGTATGTACTTGACTCGACCCGGCATGGTCCATTTGGGTTGCACTTCACCCGAGCAATTTATGGATAATCTTTGGAGAATAGTATAAGTTATGATTTATTAAAATATTATAAGTTCTAATATATTAATATAAGATCATATTATTTAATTAGTATTGATCCATAATTAATCTAGGATTAATTTAGAGATCAAAAGTATTACTAATTAAATATGGGCTCCTATATTTATATAGTGTGGGCTAATCCTTATTTGGAATGGGCTAGGCTTGCATGGAAAGTCCATGGATACTCCATGGAGCTTTAACCCATGGATCTCATGGAAATGAAGAGACATGGGTATTAGGGTTTACATGGATGTAACCCTAATCCACCACACTATATAAAGGAGGCTTTGGTTCTTGAAATCATATTAGTTGAGGTGAGTAAAGCAAGAGGGCCGATTTCAAGATAGTTGTGACTATTCTCTCAGAGTTCCAAGTTTGTGGTGATTTGTGATTTCCATTTGAGGCATCCACACTATTGGTGCTAGGCTCTAAAACTCCAAGCAATCAACTACAACTACAAGGTAAGTATTTCTACTAGCTTTATTTGATTCAAGTTCCCCATGCCATGCTAGATAGGATATGAACCTTGGAAAAATAATTATTTGCATGTATCTTAGACAAACATAGATCCAAGGTTTATTAGGGTTGCATGTACACTTAGGAAGTGTTAGAATGCTCAAAACCCATCAGTGGTATCAGAGCCTAGGCTTGTTTGTTTGATACTTGATGCAAAATATTAGAAAAAAGTCGAAATCTTGATGTCTGCCTGATGAACTCGCCGAGTCCATGGGGCGACTCGCCGAGTTCATGTGTATCTTCATCCTACTCGCCGAGTAGGTTCGTGCACTCGACGAGTAGGAGCCTCAGAATGCAGATTTTCAACTTTTGTTGCTGGAAATGGACTATAAACATTACCCTAAACTGTTTTGGTGTTATAAAACTTGTTTTAGATGGTGTAATGTTTATGCTAATCCATTTACAATGGCTATAATAAAAAATTACAAGTTTTATGAGTACTTTATGATTCTTGAAATGTTCATATTCATGTTCTTAAACTTATGAAGATTAGATGATCATAGGAATTGTTTGTAACCTACTTGGTAGTTTAATTTTTGATCATAATGTGTTTTAATGGAGTCCATAACTTGTCCTCAAGTTATGGAAAACCAAGAGTCACACTTGAATTAAAACCATTAAAAGAACACAAGAGTTAGAAAAATGAAAAGTCTTCATTTTAATACTCAATTAACTTCATAAGTTATAAGAAATGAAAAGCTTTGAAAGTTTACAAAACTTGCCCTCAAGTTTTGAAACAAGTAAAGTCATATTAAAACTTTAGTTCCAACCCTTAGAATTTTAAAAGTTAAAATTCAACCCTTATACTTATAATATTATAAGTTAATAATATATATATATATATATATATATATATATATATATATATATATATATATATGTATGTATGTATATATATATGTATGTATAAGATCAAGTCGTCTTACCGCTAGTACGCCTCATTCACGAAGCCGGTCTATATGGGGGGGTATAAGGTTGTTGCCTATAAAATGGCAACTTAATGGGTGTCCACTCTCACCCACTGCTTGCTTGACTGGTGGAGGGTCGTTAGCCGAATGGGTAGGACAAGGACTTATAAATTCTAATTAAAAGTATAATGATAATACTAAAGTAACTAAACTTTATTGAATTCTCAATCTTAGTTATTTTAGGAAAATGTGAATAAGGTGCTAATCCATGAAATTACACTTTACACTTTGTTTAAGTCGTTAGTGGAGCGTGTGTGGTTAACCGGCACACTAACTTGAACTTAATAAGGTAGGTAAAGGGTGACTTAATGTTTATCATAGTATCAATGGAGCGTTTGTGGTTAACCAGCACATCGATTGAGGGGTAATACATTAAGGGTACCAAGTAATTTGCATGGTTACTTCACACCTTGTTTTGTGATCCTCGACATCCCAGTCACAAAACTTGAAGGGCACACTCGAGATTGAAACATGCCATTGAAGAAAGTTCAATGAATCTCAAAGAATCTAGGAGTTTCTAAACCAATTAAAACCTAATTAAAATTTCGTTTTTTCATGGTGGAAAATTGGTGAATCGTCATTCACCTACCTTCAAATATCTTATAGCTTAGATTACGACATCCCTCTTCTAAGTTATAAAATATTGTGTTGGGTCCTAGCCTTAATACTACATTTGGGTGTTTTATTAAGGACTATCTCTAAATCTAATCTAATCTATTCCCTCTTCCTTTCAGATGTCTTCCAATAACAATGCTTCTGGCTCTAACCCTACTAGCTCTTTCTCTCTCATGAATCTTTGTGGGAGAGTCATCTTCGATGGATCCAACTTTACTGATTGGATCAGGAACATCAGGATGGTCACTCGGTATGAGAACAAAGAATATGTTCTCGACAAGGAGCTAAAGGTACCCGAGCCAACTACTACTCCTGAAGAGCTTTCTGATTATGAGGTACATGAAAGGGATGCTACAAAAGTAGCATGCATCATGATGGCCACCATGACAGCCGAGCTCCAAAAGTCCTATGAGGACTATTATCCTTTTGAGATGCACCAGGATTTGATGGACCATTACCATCAAAGTGCTCGTCAAGAGCGATATGAAATAATCTCCTCCATGATAACAACCCGAATGAAGGATGGTGAACCCATCACGGGCCACATGTAGAAAATGCAAAGGTATGTAGACCGTTTACTGAAGCTGAATGTGAACTTCCCCAAGGAGTTAGCAATAGACATCATTTTGCACTCCTTACCATCGTGTTATGATCAATTCCGCATGACATATCACATGAACAAGGAAGAAGTCACCCTCAGTAAACTTCAGGGACTCTTGAAGACCGCGGAAAGTGGTCTAAAGGTTAAGTCGGTTGTTACTACTCCTACTCCTACTCCAACTGCGGCTGATGTCTTGGCAATCGGGCATGGCATAGGGAAGAAGAGAAAGAACCCTTCTAAGGGTACCAAGGTAAGACCCTTGAAGGCTCCTCTTCAAGCAAAACCAAGAAAGGCTTTGTCACCCCTTCTGATAACCCTAATGAGGCTGAATGCTTCTATTGTCATGAAAAGTCGCACTGGAAGCGAAACTGCCCAAAGTACCAGCAAGATATGAAGCATGGGAAAGTAAAACCCAACCATGCGGGTATATACACTATATTGTCTAATAACTCACCTCATTCTAAGTCTTGGGTCCTTGACACAAGTTGTGGTATTCACATATGTTGTGATTTGCAGGGACTAACAAGAAGTGAGAATATGGAGTAGGGAAAGATAAACTTGATCATGGGAAACAGGAAAGCTTCACCTGTCACCAAGATCGAAGTTTATTCCTTAGTGCTAAATAGTGGGTTTACATTAGATTTGAATAAGTGTTATTATTCGCCAGAAATGGCAAGAAATGTTATTTCCTTTCATGCATTGTATAAACAAGGTTTTACCTTTTATTTTGATAATAATAATGGTAGTATTGATGCTTTCATTAATAATGTTCATTATTTTAAAGCGTTACCTTGTGATGGCGTGTATGAAACTGTATCTGTTGTACTAGGAAATAATGTATTGTATATTGACTCTTCCACTAGCTTAGATAAAGCATCTTTATGGCATTGTCATCTTGGACATGTAAGCAAGAAACGCATAGGCCATCTCCAAAAGGATGGAGTCTTGGAGTCATTTGACCTAAAGTCAGATGATAGTTGTGAATGTTGTTTTCTTGGTAAAATGACAAAGTCACCTTTTGCTGGCACTTGTACTAGGGGTGAAGGTTTAAACGGATGTGTGTGGACCCTTCAGAACCGCCACAAGAGATGCTAATCGGTTTTATGTGACTGTTACTGATGATTTTAGTAGATATGGATATGTCTACTTAATCAAGCATAAGTCAGAAACCTTTGAGAAATTCAAAGAGTTTAAACAAGAAGTGGAGAATCAGTTGGGCAGGAACATTAAGATGCTTCGATCTGATCATGGTGGTGAGTATCTTAGTACTGAGTTCCTTGACTATCTTAAGGAATGTGAGATTATCTCATAATTGACACCTCCTAGGACACCACAGTTGAATGGTGTAGCTGAGAGGCGCAATCGAACCTTATTGGACATGGTTCGTTCCATGATGAATCGAGCTTCACTACCAATCTCATTTTGGGGGTATGCCTTAGAGACTGCCGCCCATATCCTTAATCTAGTCCCTACAAAGAAGGTTGCCAAAACACCTCACGAGATGTGGACTGGAAAAGTTCCCAATCTAGACCACATCAAGATTTGGGGTTGTGAGGCTTTCGTGAGACGCGATACTCACGATAAGCTCGAAACCCGAAGCGAAAGGTGTATTTTCATCGGCTATCCACAGAAATCCTTTGGCTACATCTTCTACAGACCTAGTGATAATGTAGTCTTTGTAGCAAGAAGAGGATTCTTTCGAGAGAGAGAATTCATGATTCAAGGAGACAGTGGGATGCAAATTGACCTTGAGGAACTTCAAGAGTCAAGTGATGAAGGAAACTCAAACCCTAGCCTTCAACCTGAGCAGGAAACTCCTGTTGAGCCAACTGAAGAATCTATACCTCTGAGGCGTTCCACCAGAGTTAGGAATGCACCTGAGCATTATTATGGTTTCCATATTACTGCAGAAGGTGAGACACTTATCAATGATAACACACTGGTAAATCTGGATGAGCCTAACAGCTACACGGAAGCCATGGCAGGCCCTGAGGCTACTAAATGGAAAGAGGCTATGGATAGCGAGATACAGTCCATGTATGACAATCAAGTTTGGAACTTGGTTGACAATGTACCTAATCGTAAGATAGTTGGGTGCAAATGGATCTTCGAGAAGAAGACCGACATGGATGATAATGTATACACTTATAAGGCACAACTAGTTGCAAAGGGTTATTCTCAAACTCCGGGAGTTGATTATGATGAAACCTTTTCACCAGTGGCCAAGACTAAGTCTATTAGGGTTCTGTTAGCCATTGCTGCATTTCATGACTATGAAATATGGCAAATGGATGTCAAAACCGCTTTCCTTAATGGAAAGTTGGCTGAAGATGTTTATGTGGTTCAGCCATAAGGTTTTGTCAGTACAGAGTACCCCAATAGAGTGTGTAAACTCGAGAAATCCATTTATGGATTGAAACAGGCACCTCGCAGATGGAATCTTTGCTTTGATGAGAAAGTCAAAGAATTTGGCTTTTCAAGGAGTGAAGATGAATATTGTTTCTATATCAAGGCTAGTGGGAGCATAGTCAGCTTTTTGGTACTGTATGTTGATGACATACTACTCATAGGAAATGACATCCCAACCCTGCAGGAAGTAAAGTCCTGGCTTGGGAAGTGTTTCGCTATGAAGGACCTTGGTGAAGCTGCCTATATCCTAGGGATAAGGATATTGAGAAACAGGAGTAAAAGACTAATTGGACTTAGTCAAAGAACCTATGTGGACAAAGTGTTGAAAAGATTCAACATGCATAACTCCAAGAAAGGTGAGTTACCCATTCAGAGTAACGCCAGATTGAGTAAGACACAAAGCCCTAGTACAGAGGCTGAGATAGCAGAAATGAGTCGACTACCTTATGCTTCAGCTGTAGGATCGATCATGTATGCTATGACGTGTACTCGACCTGATGTAGCCTTTGCTTTGAGCATGGTTAGCAGGTATCAGGGGAACCCTGGCAAGGCACACTGGACTGCGGTAAAGAATATCCTCAAGTACCTGCGAAGGACTAAGGACTGGGTCCTTACCCTTGGTGGGAGTGATGACTTGAAAGTTGTAGGGTATAGTGATGCTAGCTTTCAGACTGACAGGGATAATTTCCACTCTCAATCGGGCTGGGTCTTTACCCTAAACGGAGGGGCAATTACTTGGAAAAGTTCCAAGCAGGAGACAGTGGTTGATTCCACTTGTGAATCAGAGTATATAGCAGCACGCGAGGCTACAAAGGAGGCTATATGGCTAAAGAACTTCATCAGAGACCTTGGAGTTGTACCAGCTATAAAGGAGCCAATGGAGATTTTCTATGACAGCAATAGTGCGGTTGCCTTAGCCAAGGAACCAAGAGATCATGGGAGATCCAGACACATTGACAAAAAATATCACTTCATTAGACATCGAATATAAGAAGGAATCCTCGTGGCAAAGACGGTATCCTCGGATGAGAACCCAACAGATCCCCTCACGAAGGGACTGACTCGGGCTAAGCATCTTCAGCATGCTCGGAGCATAGGGTTGAAGGATGATATTAGTTTTAGTAGTTAGATAATTTCGAAATTTGTGAAATTTAATTGACATTTGATGATAAATAAAAGCTGTTATTTATGTGTAAAGTGTTGCTATCGCTTGTCAATCGTTTACTATATTTCTTTTGCATGTTTTGACTTCCAGAATAATTATGTTTGGTATATCATATTATTCGAACCTCCGCAGTCGGTCATATGTCGGAAGTAGGTATGAATCAAGACTGTCATGATTGGTTGCAGAGGTCTAAGGTGTTGGACATCGCTACAACAATCATGAGTGCTCATAAGTTCTGAGCATTAGACTCAACCCACGCTCACTGGAATCACTTCATGGAATTTATCTCGAGTGATCGTGAGACGGTAATATCATATAAGTCTTCAAACCTAGAGATATGATTTGTTACCTATGAGTTGGTTATGCATTGATTATACGAAAATGCATTGGTAACTCGATGTTATAAAATGTACCTTTGTGTGTAATTCAACAAGTAGTAGAGCAAACATATGAGTCGAAGTTTATCTGTTCCTTCTAGGATTAGAAGCGATATCTGGGCTCCTCGATGATTTTGTTTTGACCTATGTACCGGGCCCGGTCAGAACTAAATTGATGTGTTCAGTTAAGTTCTATGTCAAACAAATTGGTAATTGGGAAACAAATGCTGGACAATAAGTAAGACCATGTTCCATGTATTTGTCCGGCTGATATCTAGAACAGAGGATTATATGATCACTTATCTAAAATGGCGCGTTCTAGTTCAACATAGTTTAAAGAGCTACGATTGCTGATCGGTTCCCAAAGTCATACTTGCAACTATAGTTATTAGACTTATCCATGTGGGAGACTGTTGGATATAGTGTCTAAGTCCATAACTATATTTGGTATGTACTTGACCCGACCCGGCATGGTCCATTTGGGTTGCACTTCACCCGAACAATTTATGGATAATCTTTGGAGAATAGTATAAGTTATGATTTATTAATATATTATAAGTTCTAATATATTAATATAAGATCATATTATTTAATTAGTATTGATCTATAATTAATCTAGGATTAATTTAGAGATCAAAAGTATTACTAATTAAATATGGGCTCCTATATTTGTATAGTGTGGGCTAATGCTTATTTGGAATGGGCTAGGCTTGCATGGAAAGTCCATTGATACTCCATGGAGCTTTAACCCATGGATCTCATGGAAATGAAGAGACATGGGTATTAGGGTTTACATGGATGTAACCCTAATCCACCACACTATATAAAGGAGGCTTTGGTTCTTGAAATCATACTAGTTGAGGTGAGTAAAGCAAGAGGGCCGATTTCAAGATAGTTATGACTATTCTCTCAAAGTTCCAAGTTTGTGGTGATTTGTGATTTCCATTTGAGGCATCCACACTATTGGTGCTAGGCTCTAAAACTCCAAGCAATCAACTACAACTACAAGGTAAGTATTTCTACTAGCTTTATTTGACTCAAGTTCCCCATGCCATGCTAGATAGGATATGAACCTTGGAAAAATAATTATTTGCATGTATCTTAGACAAACATAGATCCAAGGTTTATTAGGGTTGCATGTACACTTAGGAAGTGTTAGAATGCTCAAAACCCATCACTGTGCCCTATTTAAAGGCCTTTATGGCCTCCATTTGTGGCTACCAGTCCAGAGAGAGAAACCCTAGAGAGCTTGAGCGTGTTGTGAGAGATATTGAGCTATTTTGATCATTTTTGGTGTGATTTTGCAAAGGAGAAAGTGTTTCCAGCAAAGGGAGGTCAAGAGGATTGCATTTCAGTGGGTTTTCAGCTTGGATCTTCAAGTTTGAGGTAGCTATTCGATCTTATCCTTCTGTTTTGATTAAGGGAATTGAATTTAGGGCTTTCTATGCACGTTTATGGCTTGTTTAGTTGAGTATTGTGTCCCATTGAGTGCTAAACTCTAGATCTGGACCTTTTAAGGTCCAAAGAGCTTGAACCACCTTGCTTTTTGTGGTTCTATGGAGGAAAGGGACATAGGTTTCCATGTTAGAAGGGATTTCACCAAAATAAGCCTAGAGTGCCTTGCATGTGTACCAAGATTCGAGCTTTACGTGTTTATTGGTCATGGGGGAGTCAGATCTATAGATTAGAGAAGCAGATCTGACCTTAGGAGGTTAGATGAGTGTTTTCATGGGAGGAACTCGCCGAGCCCATAAGGGACTCGACAAGTCAAGTCGGATTGCCCCATGATTCGCATCCTGTGATTACCCGTTGAGTGTAGGGTTGACTCAGCGAGTCGAGTGAGGATCAAAGGCGAAGATGACACGCATGTACTCTCCGAGTCACACAAGTGTACTCGACGAGTCTGGTCAAAGTTTGACCTTTGACTTTTGTTGACTTTTAGGGTTTAGTCAGTGTTTGGACTTATTAGCCATTAGAGGGTTAGAATGGTCTTTTACCCTTCTTAGAGAACTTAAAGAGAAGGGTTAGCCTAGCCTTTAGAAGTTGTATTAATTAGAGTAATTATTTATGTGATTAGGCGGAGGCTAGTGCAGTATCTCAGAGTTCGAGGTTTACCGAGTTATCCAAGGTGAGTCTTCTCACTATACTTTACCTAGAGTGGTAATTAGAGTTATGTGATAGATTATGTTGTATGCTATTATATGATGTGATATCTATATAATTATGTGCTATATGTGATTCAGTGTTTACAAAGTTAGGACCGAATGGTCCACAGAGATAGGACCAGAGGGTCCATAGAGTTATGGGACTAGAGGGTCCCACGGAGACACTTTGACCAGAGGGTCATACAGAGTTATAGCCTTGAGTGGCTAATATGTGTTGTATGTGGTATTTTGGGGAACTCACTAAACATTTATGCTTAAAGTGTTGTGTTATGTGTTTCAGGTACCAATAAGGATCGCGGGAAGGCGCCGACATGATCAATACACACACATGAGGAGCTTTTATACATTATGATCTTGGGTTGTGTTCTATGGATTGATATGTGATACAATGAGATTTTTATAATATTATGAATGAAAGTATGCTTTTAAAATGTGAAAGTATGCTTTTAAATGCGAGTCGAGTGAGGATCAAAGGCGAAGATGACCTCAGGGTGGTGATTCGTTGTTGTTCTGGAAGTTCAGCAACACGAAGCCACCAGAGTTTGATGGGACACGAGATCCGATTGCTGTGATGAGATGGGTTTCTGGTATTGAGGGATGCTTCTATACGTGTTCATGTCCGGAGCATCTGAGGGTTCGGTTCACGCTGAACCAGCTTTGCTTGGGAGCGAAGGACTGGTGAAAGTTTGTTACAGCGCACTATTCGCCTGCTGAGCTTGCTGCGGTGACCTGGGAGAGGTTCACCGCCATGTTCCGTGATGAGTACGTTCCCCCGGTGGAGAGGGAATGATTGGCCCAGGAGTTTCTGACCCTCAAGAAGGGTACTGAGTCTGTTACTATGATCACCAAGATGTTCCATGAGAGGGCAATGTTCTGCCATGAGCACGTGTCTACCGAGCAGGCACGTATGAGTCGGTATCTGAGTATTCTGAGGAGGGACATACGAGAGTTCATGGCGAACTCGCCGTACCGGACATTTTCCGAGCTCTAGGAAAATGCTCAGAAGAAGGAGAAAGAGTTGGAGACTCACGCTGGAGAGGAGGCGGAGTCTCAGGGGAGGGATCGGCGGCCGGCTCAGTTCCAGCCGACAACCAAGCGGGCCAAGCCCGCCGATTCGAGATCAGGGAACTAGAAGGGTCGCACTTGTGGCAAGTACGACAAGGGTCATGAGGGGGCTTGTAGAGCAGGGTCTTGTTACAAGTGTGGCAAGGAGGGGCACATGGCCAAGGATTTCCCCAAGGGGTTTGCAGTCTGTTTTCACTGCAACCAGACTGGACACCGGAAGGCCAAGTGTCTGCAGTTGCGGGGGTCAGCCCAAGGAGCATCACAGGGATCTGCCCCTACTCCCGTTCAAGCTTCAGAGAGTCGGCCCGTGAAGGATGAGGCTCCAAAGTCTTGCAGGAGAGCCTTCCAGTTGACAGCAGAGGAGGTCCGCTCAGCGCCAGATGTTGTGGCTGGTATGTATTCTTTCCTCTATTTATTTTGATTTTGTGGTGTTATGCTTATATTATGATATGTGTAGGTACATTTCTTGTGAGTTCTTTACCTGCTTTGGTGTTATTTGACTCGGGTGCGAGTCGGTCTTTTATGTCATTAGCCTTTAGTCAGCACATCAATATCGGTTGAGAGGCGTTGAGTCGACCTTTGCGAGTTTCCATAATTGAAGAGAGAGCAGTGTATGCCACTGATGTGATTCAAGGATGTGTACTTGAGATCTTCGGCGTTGAGTTTCCGATTGATTTGGTCCCGATTGCGATGGGAGATGTTTATGTCATCGTGGGCATGGACTGGTTGAGCAGATTTGGAGCGGTTATCAACTGCGAGTGGCAGTTGGTGACCATACGAGACCCTAGTGGGGGAGTTCTTACGGTTTATGGCGAGGGTACCCGTTCTGGGTCAGCATTTTGTTCGGCCGCTAGAGCGAGGCAGAGCCTACAGCAGGGCTGTAGTGGGTTTGTGGCATATGCGGTGCGTTAAGTGGGATAATTTGATGAGAGTTATAAGATTTAGTTAAACCAATATGTTTTAATATATGTGTAGCTTCCTAGTTCTAGTAAAATAATGGGATAAAAACGTGAACTTATGTAGTTTGAGGGAAATAATATGTTTTGCATTGTGTACAAAAATGTATCCAGAAAAGTTGGTGTACTCATTATACTCTATAATAATACATTTAACCAATAAGGATTAAGGTTAAGTTGCCTTGCTTAAGCATATGTTTTCCTTTTAGGTTTTTGTGATTAAAAAAAAGAAAAAAAAAAAAGAAAAGTTGTCAAAAGTTGTTGGAAGAGTAAAGAGTTTGCAAAGTATGAAGATTATGAGAATGTTGGAATAAGGCAAAATTGTCAAGTGAATGAAGTTGTAATTTTTCTTTCCAGGTTACTTTATCGTATGTATTCTTGGGACTTTTGAAAAAATACCTTGACGTTAAAGTTTTCTAAGGAGGTATTCGGAGGGATGCAGAAATGAATGTTGCTTAAACTAAGTAGGGAATATTTATGAAGAATGTGAGTATTTAGGACATGGAAAGTAATTAGTATTTAGGACATGGAAAGTAATTATGGTGAGACATAATTGGTGAACTAAAATTGGGTTATTCTGTGTGGCATTGGTGAGTAAGGTTTTCACGTGAAGAAAAGTGTGAAATATTTTTAGTTCAAGTTTTTAGTTTCCTTTAATCTATGTTTTTGTAGGCCATATACATATTTCAATTTGTTTACAATGTTTAATCTGTTGGATTAGTGTCTAAGTCCATAACTATTTTGGTATGTACTTGACCCAATTATGAGCATGGTCCTTTTGGGTTGGCTTCACCATAGCAATATGTAGGATGAATTAAGGAGAGAGAGGTTTAAGTGTGATTTATTAATATATTATGAGAATAATATATTAAAGGAGAAATCATATTGTTTAATTAATATTAGTCAAGAATTATTTGATAATTAATTTTGTGGCTAAAAGAGATTTATTAAATTTAGGGGATTGGACTGCAATTATTGGATAATTGAGTTATTGGGCTAAGGAATGCTAAAGGAATAAGGGGTGAACGAAATTATGATGGAAGCCCATCATATTTTCGTCCATGGTCTTTATCCAGAAGGTTCCATGGGCTGCTTAGAGTTTAAGCTGTCCATTAGGGTTTTGACTGAAACCCTAGTAGCCCACACAAGTATATAAAGGACCCCTTAGGCCCCAAAAACGTGTGGAACTGATTCTCTAGGATTTCTAGTCATTTTTGGGCAGCCTCCTTGTGACAACCCGATATTTCAACTCTTTGTAATGACCAAAAAGGGTCAAGTATTGTAACCACTTTTGTGTAATAAAATTTACTTTCATAATAAAATGTACAAATAGTTCTATTTAATTTCCTTCTATGTTTAAATGTCTTTGAACTATGATCGTACGTGAAAAGAACGCCCAAATCCGACTTCATATAGCGAAGTTATGATTTTTCCAAGTTCGGCTTAGCATCAGACATCTAAAAACTCGAATCGGAGATCGAGCGACTTTTGGCCGGAATGACCTAAACGAGAATCGAAGGTCTCGACAATGGTATTCCAGTGGTAAAAAGTCTGGCAAAAACCGACATCAGATAAAGAAGTTATGGATTTTCAAAGAAATTCCTTAAACACGATGAGTTTAAAATATATAAAAAAAAATAAATTCGGAATTTGCCGATGGAGTCTAAACGAAAATTGTAGAGCGTAGTCTCACCTACGCGTGGATATAAAGACCATCGAAAACGGAGTTCGTATGAAGAAGATATGAAATTTTGAAGTTTATTAAATAAATTATATATTTATTTAATTCAAAAATCGGACCTTATCCGAAGAGGGGTCAGCGTCCTCATCCGAAGTACGCGCTGCGTACCCCTGTACGCCCAGCGTACCCGAGAGACTTGGCCTCTGATCGTCCACGTCGCCCTATCCATGGCGTCCGACCTATCCGACCCGTCCGACCCGTCCGACCCGCCGTCCCATCCGACCCGCCTCCCCAGCAACCCGTCCCATCCGAAGCCGAGGCAGTCGAGGCTTCGTTCATGCATGACGTACGCGTACGCGCTGCGTACGAGCGTACGCCCCGCGTACCAAGGCAGTTCAGCCTTCCTATAAATAGGATGCGAGGGCTTCCGAGAAAAGGGCTCATTTCTCTCCTCTCTCTCCCAATATTGCTTCGTTTTCCGTGCCCGTTCAAACCCGAAGCTCTGGTCTTTTTGCTCAAGTCCCGAGGGTCGATTTTACTCCCGAGATTTCCGAGAATCCCGTGGAAAATCCTTTTCCCGAGACGAAACTCTGCCCGGTTTTCCATCTCACTGTCTTCAAACTTTCAAGTGAGTTCATACCCCTTAATTTACCTTTTAAATATTTTATAAATTCTTTTATATGCTTTCAAGGGGGGGATTACAAGTAAAACACACGAGTATTATCGTGTGTTACATAAAGAAACTCTTTTATATGCTGTTATATATCCAAATCACATGCGATTTATAAACCTTTAAGGAACTTTCATATATATAACATATGTTAAAATAGAATTCTATCTTTTGAAATATAAATTTGTTGTAATGCATGTATAAACTAAATTCTTCTTAGATTATTCTTGCCTATCTTAGACTCTACACCAAAAATCTATGCTTTCATAAACAAGTGATTCCTTTTCTAGGTATTTCTAAACAAACAAGACACACTTTTAGAAAACTATAATAGGTATAGTTTTACGAACAAATTTCTAACTCTTATGTACTAGAAACCTGAATTTCAAGAAGTTTACTTTCGTATACAAGAACAAACGTAACGTTTTAACAAGTAGATCTGTTTTTATGCCACGGTTTTGTGAGACACTAATTTCATGTACGTTCGAGTACACATTTCAAGTCCTGTATTATATACCTGAATCCCTTGGAGGGGGAGCGTGGTGTTTGTGTATAGATCTATACGGGCTTGACAACCCGCGCCCTAACTGTTAGCTGCAGTCCACCGTTTGGGGTGACAAACGTCATAACATTCCAACGCCTGAAGAACGTTGTGTATAGGCATTTCCAGTCGATAGTAGGGTTATAAAACTCACAAGGGGTATTAAAAAATGCATTGATTTACAAGGTTTTCAAACTCATTGGTTATTTTACACTTACATACATTTTTAGAAACAAACATTGGTCTTGAGTGAAGGCTACTTTTATACTAGTAGAAAATATAGGATTTTCTAAATACAAACAAACAAGGACAAAACATTTCATTTCATTCAAACATTGTCATTTAAATACTTATGAAACTCACCAGCTTAAATGTTGATCTACTCTTTCAAAATTACTTGTATGTCCCAGGAAATCAGTAAATTTCAGGTATTCATTTTGCTTTTGATGAAGGGATGCTGCGGCGCCAGTTTAATCTCATATTTTGACATCATATTGTAATTGGTTTTGAACATGTAACTTTTTGCAAATGTAAACTTTCAATTGTATATATGATGGTTGTATTGCTTTCTTTACTATGTATTCATTTGTTACGTTACCACATGAAGTCATCCGCCCCCGAACGTTTCCGCCGTTCAGGTTTGGGGGTGTGACAGATTGGTATCAGAGCAATGTTTATAGTGAACTCAGTATATCGAACCACATAAGATATATAAACTATAAATGCTTAAGGGACTAATACTCTCTGGCAAAACAAATTTTCTTTTTACGCTCAAGCAGCTTTGCGTTCAACTTAAATTGATAGTTCATTTAAGTACAATTACATGCATACCACAAATTATTTTCATGTTATACAACTATACAAGTATATAGACAAGTTGACACTATGATTGAGACTCGATATATGTAATCAGATTTTGGACAAATATAGCGTGATCAACTATATTTGCCCGAGATCGGACCAACGTATATCGAGGAATGATCGTAGTAAGCAACAAGTCAAACCTTACCAAACCATTACTAGAATCAAACACAAGAATTTAAATACTATAGGAGTATTTGCTATCTAAACTAGTTTAACTTACATGTTTCGCACGTTTCAACTTTATTCCATTCTTATAACCCTATTTCTCGTACAGTCAAAATGGCTGGATTTCACCACCCTGGCGACCCCTACTTTCCCAACCAAGGCAACGGAGGATGGATCGAAGATGATCCCGAAGAGGACGAGGAACCCATAGAAGTGGGTGATGACTCCGGTACCGACTCAGAGCCGGAAGTTATCGATCCACCACCCATTCAACCTCCCGTCTTCGTAAGAAACTTTCAAGGACCGACTCCCGTCTGGGGAAGTCACCTCCACCATTGGAGCCAACAGCAAAACCTACGCCCTCCCTACGGCATGTGCCGGGACTTCTACGATGTTCGAGGCGGAGGTTCAGCTGATCGAGCACTCCCGGTAATGGTGGGTAAGTTAGCCAATCAGTCCTATCAGTCTGGAGTTCAAGCTAGTCGACTCCGGGATGTCAACGTGGAAGTGCAGATTCACACTTCTGACATCCGTAGGCTGGACAAGATACAAGACAATGCTCAGCTCCAAACCGAAGCATTTCAAGCGCAAATGATTGCAGCCCTCGCTGAACTGAGGGAACAACAAGCCGCTTTCGATAGGCGTCTAATGGAGTCGAAGCAATCAGATGCGGAGTCAAGCTCCAAGCGCAACCTACGACGCAAGTAGTGCTTGTCAAGGACTCAAATTTTGTTATAGTTTAGGACCTCGGCTAAAAGTCTTTAAATTTCTCGAACTTTGTAACCAGAGACCCTTATAGGGGTCAAATTTTCATGATCGTTGTAACAACTTTTATATTAATATAAGTGACACTATTACTACTATGTTAAGTATTTCGTTCAAACCTTGAATGGTCCTTGGGAAGCCAAATACTTGTTTCATACCTTCAGTCTTACAAATAACTTTCATTCTTCTATTTTAAGACTCATACTATCATCTGTTGTTGAACTATAGCGATTTAGTTCATGAGACACATACATTTTCTATTCTATGAAATTCTTATCCTTGTCTTTTCAACCTATAGTTGAAGGATGCCTCCACGTAGGAATCCAAGGCGAAACAACGGTGAGGAAGCACCTGTACCACCACCTCCACCACCTCAATTTGATGCTGTTATGTTTCAAGCAGCCGTCACCGCAGCAGTGGCAGCTGCCATGTCACAGATCAATAACTCGAGTACTAATGGCTCAGGATCTGGCACACACCTATCCAACCATGGCGAGAGTCATGGACCACCTCGAGAATGCACCTATAAGGACTTCACTAATGCCAAGCCCCGGATGTTTTATGGAACTGGTGGTGTAATGGCCCTGAGGCAGTGGATTGAAAGGACGGAGGCAGTCTTTGAAATCTGCTCCTGTCCCAAGCACAGCAAAGTCAAATTTGCAACTTTCACCCTTCTTGATAAAGCTTTAACTTGGTGGAATGGCCACGTTAAAGTACTTACCCTAATCGTGGCAAACTCCATAAGCTGGGAGAGCCTGAAAGCCATGATGATGAGAGAATACTGCCCACGGGGAGAGATTCAAAAGCTTGAACACGAGCTATGGACTCTCGGAATGGTTGGTACCGACATCGCTACTTATACCAACAGATTCTGCGAGCTGGCAATCCTTTGTCCAGATATGATTGCTCCCGAGAGCAAGAAAATAGAAAGGTACATCTGGGGACTGACGCCCCAAATGCGATCAAGCGTGTTAGCTTCTAAACCTGACACCTTTGAAAGTGCTAAGGAACTGGCACAATCTCTGATTGACTACGGAGGTCATCAGAACTCAACCACTTCTGCACCAGCACCACAGAAAGGAAACAACAACAACAACAACAACAACAACTACAACAACAACAACTACAACAACAACAACAACAACAACAACAACAATGGCAGAAAGAGAGTGTGGAATAAAGGGAAGGGTGGGTCTTCCCAAGAATCCGCAAAGAAACAACTGGTTTCAGTAAATGCTGCCACTGTACCTACTACAGTTCCTACAAATACCTACCCAACAAAGCTTTATGTAGGTAACCTCCCAAAGTGTACCAAATGCAATTACCACCACCATGGACGTTGTCGGGAAATGCAGTGCGCCAACTGCAACAGGAAGGGACACACAGCCCGTTTCTGCAAGGACCCTGCAAAACCTATCACTCAAGTTCCCGGTGAGGGTGTAGGGCAGACTTGCTACGGTTGTGGCGAGGTGGGCCACTACAAGAGGAACTGTCCAAAGGCAGCAGGCACCGGAGGTGTGGGACGAGTTTTGGCAATAGGCCACGACGAAGTTGTGGCTGACCCAACTATAGTTGCTGGTACGTTCCTTCTCGATAATTCATACGCATGCATACTATTCGATAGTGGAGCGGAGAGAAGCTTCGTGAGTCAAAACTTTATTCTTTTACTTAAACCTAAACCTAGCAAGTTAGAAAAATCATTCATTGTAGAGATGGCCAATGGAAAAACCGAAAACACTAATTGCATATACATGGGCTGTACGTTAACTTTAGACGGCCATTCTTTCCCAATCAATCTCATGCCGGTCCAAATTAAAAGTTTCGACGTCATAGTCGGCATGGATTGGTTGAGTCTTCTTCGCGCCGACATCATGTGCTTTGAGAAAGCAGTCCGTCTTAATCTCCCTAACAACGAAACCTTAGTTATCTACGGCGACAAATCTAGTACAAACCTCCGCATCATTTCGTGCATCCAAGCTCGAAAGTGCTTGCGGAAGGATTGTCGAGCATTCCTAGCGCACATCGTTGATACAAGTCAAGAACTGCAGGACATCAAGAGCATCTCGGTAGTACGCCACTTTCCCGATATCTTTCCAGAAGAACTACCAGGATTACCACCGCAACGCCAAGTCGAGTTCAGAATCGACTTAGTTCCAGGAGCTACCCCAGTAGCGAAGTCGCCTTACCGTCTCGCACCAGCAGAGATGCAGGAACTTTCCAGTCAACTTAATGAACTCCTTCAAAAAGTATTCATAAGACCAAGTTTCTCACCTTGGGGAGCACCGGTCTTGTTTGTAAAGAAGAAAGAAGGATCGTTCCATATGTGCATCGACTTCAGAGAGCTGAACAAACTTACTGTCAAGAACCGCTATCCTCTACCCCGCATTGACGACCTATTCGATCAACTTCAAGGAGCGAACTACTTCTCAAAGATAGACCTACGATCCGGATATCACCAATTACGAGTTCTAGAGGGGGACATTCCAAAGACAGCTTTCCGAACTCGTTATGGACATTACGAATTTGTAGTGATGCCGTTCGGATTAACCAATGCACCAGCAGTATTTATGGACCTAATGAATAGGGTATGCCGCCCTTACTTGGATCAGTTCGTCATCGTCTTTATCGATGATATACTTATCTACTCTCGAAGTGAAGAAGAGCATAGTCAGCACCTACGAAAAGTCCTAGAAACACTGCGAACGGAGAAACTCTATGCGAAGTTCTCTAAATGCAAATTTTGGATTCGAAGAGTCGAATTTTTAGGCCACGTTGTTAGCGAGAAAGGTATACACGTGGACCCCTCCAAAATTAAGGCTATTGAGAACTGGTCGACACCAAAGACACCTACAGAAATTCGTCAATTTCTAGGTCTAGCTGGCTACTATCGCAGATTCATAAAGAACTTTTCGAGCATTGCGAAACCTCTTACTACATTAACCCAGAAAGGTGTGGCCTTTGACTGGGAAGCGAAACAAGAGAAGGCATTCCAGACACTAAAGCAGGCCTTGTGCACCGCACCGATACTATCCCTCCCCGAAGGGATAGAAGACTTCGTAGTGTATTGCGATGCGTCAAATCAAGGACTTGGTTGTGTTCTTATGCAGAGAGGGAAGGTTATCGCTTATGCCTCCCGCCAGCTTAAGACACACAAAGTGAACTATACGACACACGATCTCGAGTTAGGAGCAGTGGTATTTGCTCTGAAAATCTGGAGGCACTACTTATACGGGACAAAGAGTACTATTTTCACCGATCACAAGAGCCTTCAACACATTTTCGATCAAAAGGAACTCAACATGCGACAACGACGATGGGTTGAGTTACTGAATGACTACGAATGCGAAATTCGTTATCATCCTGGCAAGGCCAACGTAGTAGCTGACGCCCTCAGTCGAAAGGAATACACTGGTCGGAGGGTCAAATCTCTGACCATGACTATCCATTCCCACTTATCCACACAAATTAAGGAGGCACAAATGGAAGCTTTGCAACCTGAAAATGTGGCAGGTGAATCCCTGCGTGGAATGGAGAAGAATCTAGAAGTCAAGGGTGGCGGAGCCTACTATCTCATGGACCGAATCTGGACCCCGAAACATGGTGGTTTCAGAAACGTAGTCATGACCGAGGCTCACAACTCAAGATATTCCGTTCACCCGGGTTCAGATAAAATGTATCTGGATCTTAAGAAGCTGTACTGGTGGCCTAACATGAAAGCAGAAATTGCTACCTTCGTGAGTAAATGTCTTACTTGCGCTAAGGTTAAGGTCGAGTATCAGAAACCGTCAGGATTACTACAACAACCAGAGATACCAGAATGGAAATGGGAGCGGATTACTATGGACTTCATAACCAAGTTACCCAAGACAACAAGTGGACTCGATACCATATGGGTCATTGTCGACAGATTGACCAAATCCGCGCATTTCCTACCCATCAAGGAGACCGACAAAATGGAGAAGCTTACAAGAACTTACTTAAGAGAAGTAGTGCGACTGCATGGTGTTCCGATATCCATTATCTCTGATCGAGATATTAGATTCACTTCAAGATTCTGGCAGTCACTACAAAGTTCCCTGGGAACTAGGCTAGACATGAGTACAGCCTACCACCCACAAACAGACGGACAAAGTGAGAGAACAATACAAACTTTAGAAGATATGCTGAGAGCCTATGTGATTGACTTTGGAAAGGCATGGGATATTCATTTACCCCTTGTCGAATTTTCATACAACAATAGTTATCATACAAGCATAAAGGCTGCTCCGTTTGAAGCCCTCTATGGTCGGAAGTGCAGATCCCCTCTGTGCTAGACTGAAGTTGGCGATACCCAGTTAGCTAGAGGAAGAGTTCCTGAAAGCACTCTCACCGGTCCGGAAATCATACGAGAAACGACAGAGAAGATCGTTCAGATTCGTGAACGATTGAAAGCCTCTAGAGACCGACAGAAAAGCTACACTGACCAAAGGAGGAAACCTTTGGAATTCCAGGTAGGAGACCACGTCTTATTAAAGGTCTCACCGTGGAAGGGTTTAATACGATTTGGAAAGCGTGGGAAACTAAATCCAAGATACATAGGGCCTTTCGAGATCCTTGCCAGAATCGGCCCTGTGGCTTACAAGCTTAACCTACCGTGCGAACTTAGTAACATCCATCCAACCTTCCACGTCTCAAACTTGAAAAAGTGTCTGTCCGACGAGACTCTTGTTATTCCACTCGACGAGATCGAGATCAACGAGAGCCTCAACTTTGTGGAAGAACCAGTAGAAATCATGGACCGAGAGGTCAAACAAACAAAACAAAGTCGCATACCCATCGTGAAGGTGCGCTGGAACGCCAAGCGGGGACCTGAATTCACATGGGAACGCGAAGATCAGATGAAACAAAAGTACCCTCATCTCTTTCATGTTCACTAGTATCTTTACTACTTTAAATTTCGGGACGAAATTCTCTCTAACGGGGGGATGATGTGACAACCCGATATTTCAACTCTTTGTAATGACCAAAAAGGGTCAAGTATTGTAACCACTTTTGTGTAATAAAATTTACTTTCATAATAAAATGTACAAATAGTTCTATTTAATTTCCTTCTATGTTTAAATGTCTTTGAACCATGATCGTACGTGAAAAGAACGCCCAAATCCGACTTCATATAGCGAACTTATGATTTTTCCAAGTTCGGCTTAGCATCAGACATCTAAAAACTCGAATCGGAGATCGAGCGACTTTTGGCCGGAATGACCTAAACGAGAATCGAAGGTCTCGAAAATGGTATTCCAGTGGTAAAAAGTCTGGCAAAAACCGACATCAGATAAAGAAGTTATGGATTTTCAAAGAAATTCCTTAAACACGATGAGTTTAAAATATATAAAAAAAAATAAATTCGGAATTTGCCGATGGAGTCTAAACGAAAATTGTAGAGCGTAGTCTCACCTACGCGTGGATATAAAGACCATCGAAAACGGAGTTCGTATGAAGAAGATATGAATTTTTGAAGTTTATTAAATAAATTATATATTTATTTAATTCAAAAATCGGACCTTATCCGAAGAGGGGTCAGCGTCCTCATCCGAAGTACGCGCTGCGTACCCCTGTACGCCCTGCGTACCCGAGAGACTTGGCCTCTGATCATCCACGTCGCCCTATCCGTGGCGTCCGACCTATCCGACCCGTCCGACCCGTCCGACCCGCCGTCCCATCCGACCCGCCTCCCCAGCAACCCGTCCCATCCGAAGCCGAGGCAGTCGAGGCTTCGGTCATGCATGACGTACGCATACGCGCTGCGTAGGAGCGTACGCCCCGTGTACCGAGGCAGTTCAGCCTTCCTATAAATAGGATGCGAGGGCTTCCGAGAAAAGGGCTCATTTCTCTCCTCTCTCTCCCAATATTGCTTCGTTTTCCGTGCCCGTTCAAACACGAAGCTCTGGTCTTTTTGCTCAAGTCCCGAGGGTCGATTTTACTCCCGAGATTTCCGAGAATCCCGAGGAAAATCCGTTTCCCGAGACGAAACTCTGCCCGGTTTTCCATCTCACTGTCTTCAAACTTTCAAGTGAGTTCATACCCCTTAATTTACCTTTTAAATATTTTATAAATTCTTTTATATGCTTTCAAGGGGGGGATTACAAGTAAAACACACGAGTATTATCGTGTGTTACATAAAGAAACTCTTTTATATGCTGTTATATATCCAAATCACATGCGATTTATAAACCTTTAAGGAACTTTCATATATATAACATATGTTAAAATAGCATTCTATCTTTTGAAATATAAATTTGTTGTAATGCATGTATAAACTAAACTCTTCTTAGATTATTCTTGCCTATCTTAGACTCTACACCAAAAATCTATGCTTTCATAAACAAGTGATTCCTTTTCTAGGTATTTCTAAACAAACAAGACACACTTTTAGAAAACTATAATAGGTATAGTTTTACGAACAAATTTCTAACTCTTATGTACTAGAAACCTGAATTTCAAGAAGTTTACTTTCGTATACAAGAACAAACGTAACATTTTAACAAGTAGATCTGTTTTTATGCCACGGTTTTGTGAGACACTAATTTCATGTACGTTCGAGTACACATTTCAAGTCCTGTATTATATACCCGAATCCCTTGGAGGGGGAGCGTGGTGTTTGTGTATAGATCTATACGGGCTTGACAACCCGCGCCCTGACTGTTAGCTGCAGTCCACCGTTTGGGGTGACAAACGTCATAACATTCCAACGCCTGAAGAACGTTGTGTATAGGCATTTCGAGTCGATAGTAGGGTTATAAAACTCACAAGGGGTATTAAAAAATGCATTGATTTACAAGGTTTTCAAACTCATTGGTTATTTTACACTTACATACATTTTTAGAAACAAACATTGGTCTTGAGTGAAGGCTACTTTTATACTAGTAGAAAATATAGGATTTTCTAAATACAAATAAACAAGGACAAAAAATTTCATTTCATTCAAACATTGTCATTTAAATACTTATGAAACTCACCAGCTTAAATGCTGATCTACTCTTTCAAAATTACTTGTATGTCCCAGGAAATCAGTAAATTTCAGGTATTCATTTTGCTTTTGATGAAGGGATGCTGCGGTGCCAGTTTAATCTCGTATTTTTACATCATATTGTAATTGGTTTTGAACATGTAACTTTTTGCAAATGTAAACTTTCAATTATATATATGATGGTTGTATTGCTTTCTTTACTATGTATTCATTTGTTACGTTACCACATGAAGTCATCCGCCCCCGAACGTTTCCGCCGTTCAGGTTTGGGGGTGTGACACTCCTTTCTTCTCCTCTTCATCCAAGTTGTATATGGTGTTTGTGACTTCATTAGAGGTGCAACACTTGAGGCACTAAGCTTTTGAAGCCAATCCAAGCAAGGAATTGATTGTTATTGCTATATAACAATCAAAGGTAATTCTATATACCCTAATTCAGTTTATAATATGTTAGATCTAAGTTTATTAGTCTTGGATTCAAAGCATGTACAATAGAGAAACCTAGATCCAAGCATTAGGGTTTGTATGAGCACATAGGGTTGTTCTTATGACTAAAACCCATCAGTGGTATCAGAGCCTTGATTGGTTTCAATTGTATGTGATGCTATGTGGAATTATTTACTGAAAAACGTTTTTTTTGGCCTCTGCCCGACCTGACTCGGCTAGTCAGTGGATGAACTTGGCGAGTCTGTCTGACTCGGCGAGTCCAGTCCCTGACTCGGCGAGTCTAGGGGTCAGACAGAGGGATTTTCGGGTTTTGGCTGCTGTTTTGACTTGGACTTGATGCTTAGTTTGTTTTATGAAGTTAAAATCCGAATTTTATCTTAATTAAGTGTTTATCCATGCCAAAACAATAGATAATTTCAAATCTTTTAAATATTGGTTGCTTATGTGATAAATATGGATTATTTAAAGTTATTTCGTAATTATCTAATGACTAAAATAAGATTAGGTCAAATATAGATAATTATGAAATTAATTGTTTAATTTATGTTATTTGTTATTTGATCCCTTATGTTTTGAAAAGTCTCAAAACTTGCCCTCAAGTTTTGGGATTTAAAAGTTGATTAAAAGTTTAATTTTGAAATGTTAAATTCTAAAACCCTACTAATTTGAAAATAGTTCAAATCTCACCCTTATGGTTTTATTAATTAATTAACATGTATAATTAAAAGTGATTTAATAAATCCATAAAGTTTTGGTTTACATTTAATTAAATTAAAAGTATAATTCACTAAATTAAACCACCTAGTATTTTAAAAGTGTAAAATACACCCTATACTATATATAACATTAAAAGTCTAATATTATATATGTATGAGTAATCAGTCAGTCTTACCGTTAGTAGGCCTCATTCACGAAGCTGGTCTATAGGGGGTGTTTAAGGAAATTGCCTATAAAATGGCGATTGAATGGGTATCGACTCTTACCCACCGCACTCTTGACTAGTGGAGGGTCGTTAGCCGAACGGGTAGGATAGGACAGAAACCTTCCATTATAAGTATAATGAAGTACAAAGTAACTAAATGCTTTTTCAAATTCCCAAATCATAGTTACTTTAGGAAAAATGTGAAATTGTATGCTAATCCATAGAATTACACTTCGTACCCCTGTCAAACGTTAGTGGAGCGTGTGTGGTTAACCGACACACTAATTTGGGGATGACATTGGTAGCGAAGGGTGACTCGATGTTTCTCATAGATTAATGGAGCGTGTGTGGCTAACCGGCACATTGATTAGGTGATAGTAGCATTGGGTGCACCACGTGATTCGTATGGTTATTCACACCTTGTTTGCGATCCTCGGCATCCCAGTCACAAATAGTAGGGCATAATCGAGATTAAACATGCCATTGAAAAGTTCAATGAATCTCAAAAGATCTAGGAGTTTCAATGCATTTAAAACTTAATATTCCTTTTCATTTTTCATGGTGGAAATAGGTAAATCGTCATTTACCTACCTTCAAATATTTTGCAACTAGATTACGGCATCCCTTTTCTAGGTTGTAGAATATTGTGTTGGATCCTAGCTTGATGTTTCATTTGGGTGTTACATCAAGAATTCTAATCAACATAACTTGAATTTTCTCCCGTTTTGTAGATGTCTGAATCTTACAATAGTCTTCCTAAATCCTTTGGAACAAGCTTTCCAAATGAAGATGACGTTCCGAGATACGATCAAGGAAATGAGAGTCATGCTTCACTTCCTCCACCTCCTCCAATCGTTCTCCCTGACCCACAATTTCAAAGGCTTGAAAAGTTCAAGCTCACTCAAGCCCTTTTTGGCAAGTAAACACGAAGATGGGAAACCTGTGTGTGCACACGTCTTAGAGATGAAGTCACACATTGATAGGTTAAGCATGTTGGGTGTCGAGATTTCAAGCGAGTTGGCTGCTGACTGGGTTCTTCAGTCACTTCCTGAATCATATAGTGAGTTCGTTAGAGAGTACTATATGATGGATCACGACGTGACCCTCATTAATCTCACCTATTTGCTTATAGCTGCTGAATCAGCAATGATTTGGCGTGCTGGTCAAGCAAACCTGTCTGGTGACTCAAACTCCCAAACTTCAATGGACACCGACAACATTGGAAGTGCAGAAAGAACTAAGTCTGTGATTGTCCGATGTGTTGTGCCAAAGGAGTCCATTTGCTTTTATTGCCAAGAGAAGGGGCATTGGAGACGAAGCTGCCCTAACTACTTGAGAAATCTAAGAGATGGGAGAGTCAAGACATATGGCTTTGCTTCAGGTAAAATCCATTATCTAACTCTTTTTGAGTTCCTATTCTAGATTCTTAATACATGATGTGATAAGATTACATTTTGATGTTTTGTAGGATCGAAGAAAAGAGAGGAAGCTTGAGGGAAGAAGTGAGCTGAATCTAATAATGAAGAAATGGATTTCGATCGCATTACTTGAAGAATGGATTCTTGAGCTACTACTTGGAGTTAGAATAGATTGTTAAGAAATATGTAATAACATAGTTTTTCAATTGAATTGCATTGTAAGGACAAATTTTTTCCGCAATAAAATGAATTTTGATTTTATCTTATTTATTTATCCTTGCGATGGCATGTATGAAAAAATTGATGTTTGAATGTTTCTATTATTAGCAACAATGGATTTGATTCTTAATTATGTTATTTGTGGACATATCAAAAGTTTACCAAATAGGGAGAGTTTCTCATCTCCTAAGTTTCAATTGGACAGAAACTTGGAATCATGCAACGTGTATTGTATGATGAATGAAAAACTTTCACATTTGGGAAATTTAGACAAATTCTTTGACAAAGTGTCAATTGAAGAACTAGGAGATCGAGTACACTAGGTTGTATGTTGATCAAGTCTACCACAAGAGTGACAAAGATATTCGTCGTGATTTACTAAAGTTTAGTAAATATGGTTATACTTATAAGATTGAGTATAATTCTGAGTTAACTGAAATAGTTTCAATCAATAGCAGAACGAATAAGAAGAATCAAGAAGGCAGAAAGATAAAAGTTTCTCCATTCTAAGAAGAAGGGAGAGTACCTTTTATTGTGTTTTATGATGAAGTCTTAATGATTAAGAACCATATCTCAATTGATCCTCTAAGTGAGTCTTAGTGAATTTGCATGTCTAAGAAGAGGAATCGAGAATTGTAGAAATGGTTAAATCAAAGAGTCAATAATACTTCGTTCCAATATCAAGTCTTAGAGTCATACTCCAAGATTGTGACATCGAGTGACAAGTCTTAAGTAGGTTTATAACACTCATCAAATGTGGAATTTGGAAAATTTTTCTTATTCTTGCACATTAGAAATTGGTAAGTTGTGATGTCTTGGATAAGACAAAGACCAACTAGGACCAATTTGTGAAGTGTTTTGTCTTGATAAGAACTACACTAACTCTTGAATATTTGCTTTGTCAAGAAATGTTTTTTGACAAGAGAATCTTATATGTCAAGGAGTCAGTGGGAGTCTTAATGGTCTTGAAAGGTTTCAAGAACAAATCAAGAATATACCTTATCGATCATCACTAGCACACGACTTGAGGTTTGCAACCTATCGTGCTGACATTATTTTGTTTTTGTGCCATTCCAATTGAGTTAATTGCGTATGTGAGTTCTATGAGTTCTCATTTGAATGCATACTAGAGCCTTAGTCGATGGAAAGTACATTGATATGTAAGGATAAGTTACTAAACTACTTGGAAGACATGGTGGGCACTCGTGTTACCATAAGGTAAGAAATCAAGATTAAGAAAGTTCAGTCCATATGAGTTTGGATTTGTCGCAAACCTTGGTTTTGGCAAATTCACATGGATAGGAACTCATACACCATAAAATCTAAGTGTCATAAGATTCCCTCCTTCATGAAAATGACTGTGAGGAAATGCTTTCACTAAAAGAGATTTTAGGAAGATAGCGATTGTGAAAATTGTATTCTCAAAATTCGATTATGGTTACGGCATCCCTTTCCATAGTTCGAATTATGAGATTTGGCAATTAGTTTCAACATTTGGAACTTAGTAACATAAGTTCTGAATTGTTTAAACACACATATGAGCTATCTAAGACAAAGGTGTATAAGGTTAAGAAGCCTAGATAAAGGCTTATCGAAGCATCTGGTATTAGAAATATGAATTTCAGAAATTCAATAGGCATTGCTTTCTGAAAGTTCATTTGTTTTCTGAATACATGTCAAAGCTAGTGGGAGCATAAGTGTTACGCTTATATGATAATAGTCATCATGATAGTGGGAGCATAAGTGTTATGCCTGTATGATTATTATGGCGAGTATTGCAAGTTAGCAATATTAATTATAGAAAAACAAAGATTCAATTTGCAAAGTTGCATGGGTTGAAAAGTTGTTTTAATATAATTAAGGGAGAGAATATTATACTTCGTTTCAAAATCTATAGCTTAGATTGAGAAATTTTAATATTTTCAGTCAAAGGATACATTGTCTGTTCTTAAAATTCGATTATGATTACGGCATCCCTCTTCATAGTTCGAATTGTGAGAACATGACACATAAAATATTATGGCAAAAGATTGGTAAAGTATCATATCTTTATGTAAGACATTATGCATCGTGTCCCATACGCTTCGGGTGTAGGATCGATTGCAAATGCTATAATATTTTACCATTAAAATTTTTTCCAAAAGTCTAGCGCATTAAGAGGGAAAAAGGACTAGAATTGGTTTTGACTAAAATAATTAAACAACTATCAAAGGACGATCCAAAGTTCACGGAGGATTGGTCGCTTGTGAGTAGTTGGAAGTATGGTATTGAATGGACCACATCGACATTATTATGAGTAGATAAGATTCTATTAAGAATGAGTTGTCATATGGCAAATGTGGAAATGTTTCCATTTTGGGAGTTGCATATTAAGAATCTATGTCTAGATTAGAAACTTTTATGCAAGAAGGATGTTCAAAGGAATGTACTTTGAATGTGAGACTTCATGTCTATAGAATTGTCTTGTAACAATTTACGATATAGTACTTTGTAATTTCATTGGCCAAGTCTTGGTGACTTTTATGCTATGACTTTGCGAAACGATCGTTGCGTAAAATGTTAGAATCTAGCATATTCTAGTAGTGGCAAGAACCTTGTGTGCTTACACTGACAATGGGGATTAAGGAATTGTGAAATGAGCATCATTGAAAAGGTTTTTCAATTAATCTATGTAAGGACCATAGGAAACATAGTGTGCATGCTTTATGCATGGGATAGCTATTGTTGTAATTTGAGTAATAAGTTGATTTTCTGAAACAGTAAACGATAATAATGAGTAATCAATATGGTGGTTAAATAGAAGTGTTTTATTTACTCTCACAAGTTTGAGGCCATATAGGATTAAGTATTATTGTTATGTTTCAATTTGCATGTTTTGACTTCCAGAATAACTAGGTTATTCAAACATCCACAGTCAGTCATACGTTGGGAATAGGTATGAATAAAGACTGTCATGAATCTGTCTGTAGATTGTCTGAAGTGTTTAGACATAGCACAAGTTTGCTGCATAGTTCATGAGTGCTTTGATAAGATTAGAGTATTGGATTAAACCCACGCTCACTTGGATCACTTCATAGATTTATCACGAGTGATTAGTGAGACGATAATATTGTATATTCTTGAAACCGAGATGTGTGAGTTGTTATTTGTTGGTTAGTTTCACATTGATAATAAGTAAACGCACCAGTAACTTGGTGTTATAAAACTTATTGTTGTGTATGATTCGATCAGTAAATGCAAGCAAGCATATGAGTCAAAGTTTATCCATTCCTTTTACTCAAAGTGGGATAAAAGTGATATATGTGGGCCTCTCAATGATTTAGTGATGACACCTAAGCGCTTGGCCAAGCCGGGACTAAGTTGATGTGTTCAATTGTAGTCTATTGTCAGTCGTCATAAATCGGAAGTTGGGAAACAGTATAGAGAGAATGATTGAAATTCATGTCTTTTGTCTATACGATATCTTGAGAATGGAGGAATAAATAATCCCTTATCTAGAGGACACGCTATCTGATAAGATCAGAGTTGACAACGGCTTTTGAAAGCTACGATTGCTGATTAGGTTCTGAAGTCATACGGAAAATAGTTATTAGACTTATCCAAGTGGGAGACTGTTGGATTAGTGTCTAAGTCCATAACTATTTTGGTATGTACTTGACCCGATTATGAGCATGGTCCTTTTGGGTTGCCTTCACCATAGCAATATGTAGGATGAATTAAGGAGAGAGAGGTTTAAGTGTGATTTATTAATATATTATGAGAATAATATATTAAAGGAGAATCATATTGTTTAATTAATATTAGTCAAGAATTATTTGATAATTAATTTTGTGGCTAAAAGAGATTTATTAAATTTAGGGGACTGGACTGCAATTATTGGATAATTGAGTTATTGGGCTAAGGAATGCTAAAGGAATAAGGGGTGAACGAAATTATGATGGAAGCCCATCATATTTTCGTCCATGGTCTTTATCCAGAAGGTTCCATGGGCTGCTTAAAGTTTAAGCTGTCCATTAGGGTTTTGATTGAAACCCTAGTAGCCCACACAAGTATATAAAGGACCCCTTAGGCCCCAAAAACGTGTGGAACTGATTCTCTAGGGTTTCTAGTCGTTTTTGGGCAGCCTCCTTTCTTCTCCTCTTCATCCAAGTTGTATATGGTGTTTGTGACTCCATTAGAGGTGCAACACTTGAGGCACTAAGCTTTTGAAGCCAATCCAAGCAAGGAATTGATTATTATTGCTATATAACAATCAAAGGTAATTCTATATACCCTAATTCAGTTTATAATATGTTAGATCTAAGTTTATTAGTCTTGGATTCAAAGCATGTACAATAGAGAAACCTAGATCCAATCATTAGGGTTTGTATGAGCACATAGGATTGTTCTTATGCCTAAAACCCATCATAATCTTCTTATTAGTTGAGGGAAAGTAAGTTTCAAGCTTGTGGAGATTTGTTAAATGTCACTTTGTGCATCTTCTAGGGTAGTTTTTATTAGCATTTAGCATCATAATTTATACATTTTCATGTCATTCATTTAAATAATGTTCAACTCATGTTTTATATCACAATTCTAGTACTGCTAGCATTTTTATGTCATTTTTAGATAATTTGAGTGGAGCAGTATTGGATGCGATTGATGGAGCATTGGAGTTAAATGGAGTTTGGAACTTATGAAGGATTCTGAGGAATGCTTACAATCTATATTGTTCAAGAAACATTCAATCAAATCAATTTTAAGAAGATAGATTGCTATATCCTAAAGCCTAAGGGATGTTGCTGGCAGCTTTGACCCCCTGTTAGTATTTTGACCATATCTCATGACTCGTAACTTCGATTGATGTGATTCAATTTTTTTTGGAAAACCAGACAAAGTTTCAGATGACTTTTGTGTTTACTTAACCTAAAGAATCATGACCAAAACCTGCCAAAAAGCCAAAAATGAGATCATATTTTTGAATTCTACGACCGCATTTGTTGGTCGAAGTTTTGCAGGGTCGAAAAAAATTCATCTGGAAGAAAATAAATCAATTTCTGCAGCCGTATATTCACTTTTGCGATCACATTTTTGTGAAGCAGCTTCCAAAACTTCAAAAAATAGCATCGTACTTCATTTAAAGGAAAATCTGAAAAAATCCCCTTATCTGCGATCCCATATCTGATATCTGCGTTCACATATTCTGCCAACTTGTTTCGAAACCGTCTATCTTGCGTATAAATGTGACCCTCTTGATCAGATTCGAAGGGGAGACGGTTCCAGATGATGAAAAACCCTTATGAAAGATGATTTTTGATACCTTTCAGCGATCTCTAAAGATCTGAAGGCTATGAATCATCTCCTACACCTAGTTTAGAAGATTATTCAGTTAACATTTCTTTTTACTAGTTTTAATTTGTTTTTAGCAATGTTTGGCTAAAACTCTAGTTTTTAGTTTTGCATTAGACTAGTAGTTTTCATGTGATTAGTTATCAGAACTGGTTTTCTTTATATGCTTCTATCTAGTTGTTTCAGTTTTAAACTTAATTAATGTTTGATTTTAAATTCTTATTTGGTTGATCACGTAGCTAGGGTTTTATCATTCTATTTAATCAATTAATAGAATTTGTAATTGTTTTTGTCAACTGGTAATACGTAAAAAGTATTAGATTGGTTTTGTGTTAGGGATTTAACTCTAATATAAACTAAAATACCATACCTTTACGCTTCCGAGCTTGTGAGAAGTACTGGGTATTGCTAGGAATTTTACATAGATCTTAATGCAACTTTTCTGAACATTACTAAGATCTTATTTAATTAGACAGTAAAACGTTAGGGTTAATTGAAGATGTTGTTTTGGTTAATTTAACTAGGTAAAAGAGATTATACTAGAGCTTCTTCCTTTTTCTCAGTAGTAGCTTATATAGAACGTGTTCTGAGTAACCATATCTAGGCTGATTACATGATTCGAAAAGTCGCAGTAGAATTGAATTCGTTTTCAGTATTGAGTTTTATTTAATTTATTTTCACTATAATTTTTAGTTTTAATTTTTAATCAAAATCCCCTTTTTTATAATTTCTATTTATTGACTAGAATGTGCATGATGCAAAAAGGCATTGACCGCTAGGTTGTGTCCCTGAGTATTCAACTCTGCTTCCCTATGCTACCCATTAGTGCAATTAATAGTGAAATATAATTTCCTTAATACGCCTGCGACAGCGTGTTAACAGTTACAATTAACTTCGCAATCATGATAATGAAAACAAAATAAACAAAATAATTTTGTATTTTTGAAAGTATGAAATTAAACACAAATATAAAAAAATCTTTTTGTGTTTTTGATTTCATGAAATAAACAAAAATCTTTTTGGATTTTTGATTTTAAAAAACGAAAAACAAATAAATAAAATCTTTTCGGATTTTTGAGTTTTAGTAATAAAAGACAAAACATAAGAAAATCTATTTTTGTTTTTTACTATTCTAAAACAACAGGAAAAAAAATATTACCTTCGTTAGCCCTTCGATATTGATAGCGAATAGTGTTGCAAAGGATCCGTGATAAGACCTTCCCTACTTATTTAAAAACATAAGTTGACCTTCGCTTCTTGTTTGTTAATGATAACGAATACTTCTCAGTAAAACATTTGCTACCCATTCGCTATTTCATCACTCAAGTCTCCTATTCACATTTTTTATTACCTCCATTAGTCCTTCTCTATGCCTTCGTGTGTTGGCAACAGTCACTGAACTAGTAAGAGCAATTGTTGAAAACGAAGCGTATCGAAGCTCTGAAGATGAACAGTAACATGTGAATGAAGTTATATCAATAGTGAATTTTAGTTGAAATCTTCGTAATTTAAAGACAAAAAAATTAGTTAGATAATGGAACATAACAAGCTTCCATCATTCCCAAACCATTTAATATTCTCAAAAAAGATTTTTCATCAAGTGGTTTTGTGTGACAACCCGTAAATTTCTATCTTGTAAAGTCAATCCAATCAATAAAAGTTAGACTTGTATCTATTACCTTTTAGCCGTGCTAAGGGTTATTCTGTGAGTTTTAAGCCCCATACACGTAGGACTTGATGCTATGAAGTGTGAGTAACGAATCTATGACTTTTAAATTGAGCCAAGATCATCCATCAAGGGATGTTTACGGCCCAAAGTAGGTTTACGGCCGTAAACCCAAGCTTGGCCGTAAACCCCTTTCTATTAGTATAGATTTCCTTCATTATTCTTCATTTCTCACATCTTTCAGTGAAGAACACTCAAACTCTCTCAAGTATCATCAAGTGAATCCATCATTTCTCTTAAAAAATGTAAGTGATTCATCCCTTTTACTAGTTAATCTTCATGATCATATGATCCTATGAATCACATCCTTGAATTCATCACTTTTCCTTCAAGATCTTCAAGTCTTCATCTTTGAACCAAGAACACACACACTTGTTCTTGGGCCGTGAACACCTTAAAAGCTTCCAAATTGTAAGTAGCTCTTTCATCAACTTGTTATCCATTAGAAGCACTTGTATCCTCATGAAACAAACACCCTATAAGCATGAATCAAGATGTAACATCCAGATTTCCAGGTATTATATGTTATCCTTTTATTTTTTGAGAAAAAGAGGGACTCGAAAAGTTGAGTCGTGGACTCGTCGAGTAGGACCGCGACTGCTGACTGGATTAATGAACAGACTAAACGAGCCGGAAAGAGTGGACTCGACGAGTCTGCGCTGTAAGCTGAAACCCTAATTCCCCAGGCTTCAGCCCTATTTAAAGGACCTTATAGCCCTCTTGTGCGGCTATATGTCCAGAGAGAGTACCCTTTAAGAGATTGAGCGAGTAGATAGAGAGATAAGGCCATATTGATTGATTTTGGTGTGTTCTAGCATAGGAGAAGTTGTTCAAAGCAAGAGGAGGTCAACGGAGTTGTGGATCCAGAGTTTCACGCCTAGATCTACACTATTGAGGTACCAAATCGAGTTCCCTTTCTGTTTAGGGATTAATATCTATGACCTAGGGTTTTCTATACCCCTTTTGAGGTTGTTATGTTGATTTCATGGTCCCTTGTGGTGTTCGACTTCGGATCTGGATCCATAGAGGTGCAGAGAGCTTTCCCCAATCCACTTTATATTGGTTTAAGGAAGAAAAGAGTCTGGATTGCCATTTTAGAAGCCTTTTGGCCAAAGATATCCTCGTTCACGTTGCATGTGGGTCAAGTTTCGACCTTTACGTGGTTTTTGGTCGTGGGGAAGCCAGATCTATAGCTTAGGAAAGCAGATCTGACCTCAGGAGGTCATTTTAGTGTTGACATGGGAGTAACTCGCCGAGTTCATAAGGGGACTCGACGAGTTGAGTCGGGTTGCCCCGCGATTCACGATCTGTAATGACCCATTGAATGAAGGGATGACTCAGCAAGTTAAGTGAGGACCTGGAGCAATGAGGACACGCATGTACTCGCCGAGTGATGTGAGTGCACTCGACGACTCGGGTCAAAGTTTGACCGTTGACTTTTGTTGACTTTTAGGGTTTAGTCAGTGTTTGGACTTATGAGCAATTAGAAGGGTAGAATGGTCTTTTACCCTTCTTAGAGAACTTATAGAGAGGGGTTAGCCTAGCCTTTAGAAGTTGTATTAATTAGAGTAATTATTTATGTGATTAGGCGGAGGCTAGTGTAGTATTTCAGTGATCGTGGTTTACCGAGTTACCCGAGGTGACTCTTCTCACTATACTTTACCTAGAGTGGTAATTAGAGTTATGTGATAGAGTATATTGTATGCTATGTGTTATCTATGTGATTCTATGCTATATGTGATTCAGAGTTACAAAGTTAGGACCGGAAAGTCCACAGGGTTAGGGCCAGAGGGTCCATAAAGTTATGGGACTGGAGGGTCCCACTGAGACCCTTTGACTAGAGGGTCATATGGATTTATAGCCTC
Organism: Lactuca serriola; assembly: GCF_051521515.1. Lineage (NCBI taxonomy): Eukaryota > Viridiplantae > Streptophyta > Magnoliopsida > Asterales > Asteraceae > Lactuca > Lactuca serriola. The sequence continues at coordinate 35,622,762 of NC_136411.1, forward strand.
GAGTGGCTAATATGTTTTGTATGTGGTATTTTGGGGAACTCACTAAGCATTTATGCTTACAGTGTTTGGTGTTATGTGTTTCAGGTACCAGTGAGGATCGCGGGAAGGCGCCGGCATGATCAGTACGCACATGAGGAGTTTTTATACATTATGATCTTGGGTTGTGATATATGGATTGATATGTGAAACAATGAGATTTTATGATGTTTATGAATGAAAATATGTTTTTAAAATGTGAAATGTTTGAAAAATTACAGTGTTACAAGTTGGTATCAGAGCCTTGGTTTGAGGGATTCGAGTGTACCTTCGGGCGTATCTGAACTCAAACTGAGGATTTGAGAGATTTTCAAATTAAAATCACAACAAATTTTCTTAAAGAGTAAAAAGTTTTTGAAAGAGCAGAGCAGAGTAGTGTGTATGATCAGCCAACGCCCGAACGGTGGCTTCCCAAAATACCCTTACATTATGAGTTATGAGATATGTTATGATATGATATGAATGCTAGAGTAGGCTATGTATTCTTATTAGGACTAGAGTGGCCTGATTTGTGATGCCTTAGCCTAGGGGTTTTGCTGCTAGGAGATGCTTGAGAGTGAATAGGTAGCAGCGAGGAGCTTGTGAGAGATCTGCTAGTGAGTAGTCTATGCATGGAGAGAGTAGAGTGCTTGGGACTTGGGATCCTAGGAGGAGGACTTGGGGTGAATACTGATACGGTGTAGACGGTAGTATTGGGCCCGTACTATCGAAGGCACCGGATCAGTGCGCAACCCAAGTAAGAATCCTTAGGGTACCAGGGATCGAGTAGGAATGGGATATCGTGTATGTGTGTACACTCAAGCGAGTCTCTGATATTTTGTGTTGTATTTTAGAAAGACATCATGGTTGGGACACGCCACACACCTGAGAGCAATGGTGTTAGCGATGAGGAGATTCGCAGATTTATTCACGCAGAGGTGGATGCTACCATCCGAGCTGAGATACCAGAGATGTTTGTGTTTATCAAGACCACCCTGATCGAGACTTTTGACGAGCGTTATGCTGCTCTTACTGATGCTGCTATTGTTGCGGCCACCGTTGCCATTGCTGCTGCGAGGCCACAGGGGGGTGACTCTTTGTTGTACCGAGAGTTCAACAACACGAAGCCACCTAAGTTTGATGGGACACAGGATCCGATCGCTGCGATGAGATGGATTTCTGATATTGAGGATTGCTTCTATATGTGTTCTTGTCCGGAGCATCTGAGAGTTCGGTTCGCGCTGAACCAACGTCTCTTGGGGGCAAAGGACTGGTAGAAGTTTGTGACAACGAACTATTCTTCTGCAGAGCTTGCCGTGGTGACCTTGGAGAGGTTCACCGCTATGTTTCATGATGAGTACATTCCCCTAGTGGAAAGGGAACGTGTGACCCAGGAGTTCTTTACCCTCAAGCTAGGTTTTGAGTCTGTTACAATGATCACTAGGATGTTCCATGAGAGGGCGATGTTTTGCCATGAGCATGTGTCTTCCGAGCAGGCACACATGAGTAGATATTTCAGCATTTTGAGGAGAGACATCCGCGAGTTCGTGGCGAACTCGACATACCGAAAATTTGTCGAGCTTCAGGCAAATGCCCAGAATAGGGAGATTGAGCTCGAGACTCAGGCCAGGGAGGAGGCGGAGCCTCAGGGGAGGGATTGGCGACCGAGACAGTCCCAGCCGGCTGCCAAGCGGGCCAAGCCAGCCAATTCGAGATCTGGGAACCAGAAGGGCCGCACTTGTGGCAAGTGCGGCAAGAGTCATGAGGTGGTGTGTAGGGCAGGGTCTTGCTACAAGTGTGGAAAGGAGGGGCACATGGCCAAGGATTGCCCCAAGGGGTTTGCAGTCTGTTTTCACTACAACCATACCGGACATCGGAAGGCCGAGTGTTCGCAGTTGCAGAGGTCATCCCAGGGGGCATCGCAGGGATCCGCCCCTGCTGCTGTTCGAGCTACCGAGAGTCGGCCAGTGAAGGCCGAGGCGCCAAAGGCTCGCGGGAGAGCCTTCTAGATGATAGCGGAGGAGGTCCGCGCAACGCCCGATGTTGTGGCTGGTATGTATTCTTTCATCTATTTATGTTGAGTCGTGATGTTATGCTTATATTATGATATGCGTAGGGACATTTCTTGTGAGTTTTGTACCGGATTTGGTGTTATTCGGCTCGGGTGCGAGTCGGTCTTTTGTGTCGTTAGCCTTTTGTCAGCATATCAGTATCTGTCATGAGGCATTAAGTCGATATTTGCGAGTTTCCATAGCTGATGAGAGAGCGGTGTATGCCACTGATGTGATTCGAGGATGTGTACTTGAGATCTTCGGCGTTGAGTACCCAGTTGATTTGGTCCCAATTGTGATGGGAGATGTCTGTGTCATCGTGGGCGTGGACTGGTTGAGCAAGTTTGGAGCAGTTATCGAATGCGAGCGACAGTTGGTGACCATACAATACCCTAGTGGGGGAGTTCTTATGGTTTATGGCGAGGGTACCCGTTCTGGGTCAGAGGGACCGAGGTTGGTCGATGAGGTCCCGATAGTGCGTGAGTTCCCGGATGTTTTCCCCGAGGAGTTTTCGGGTGTGCCTCCCGAGAGGCAGGTGGAGTTTCGTATCAATTTGGTTCCGGGGGCAGCGCCTATCGCCAAGGTGCCCTATCGCCTCGTGCCTCCAGAAATGCAGGAGTTATCCTTGCAGCTTTAGGAGCTACTTGGAAAGGGGTTTATACAGTCGAGTAGCTCGCCGTGGGGAGCGCCGATCCTTTTTGTCAAGAAAAAGGATGGTTCACATCAAATGTGCATTGATTACCGGGAGTTGAACAAGCTGACGGTCTAGAACCCACTACAAGAAAAATACCCTTTAATGACGCGCAAACAATGACACTCATAGATTTAAGATACGCATTTTTGTGTGTCCATAAAAATAATGTCCGGTTTCTAAAAACTGAAGGATAGAGGTCACGCATTTTTGCGTGCCCTTAAATTAGTGTCTAAAAAAACACGGAGGCCACCTAACGAAAAAAGGTTGTCCTCTAAAGGTGTCGCTTTATATTTTTTTAATGAAGGGGCGTGTTCTCCAATTTTTTTTAATAGCCGGGAAATGAAATCCCCAAAATTAAACACCCCGCCATTTATCTCCTTCTCCTTCTACAATCCTCTACCAATGAACCCTAAAAAAATGGGGGTATCTCTAACCTTCGCTTCTTCTCAGCCTCTTGTATTATCCGAGAGGAGCTTACAGTTGCAAAAAAATGGCGGACTCATGGTACTCCGGGGCACGATGAGGGCCCACATCGATTGGGTCACCACAATCGACAACTCCGACATGGTCGTCACCTCTTCTCGTGACAAATCAATCATCGTTTGGCGCCTCACCAAGGAAGACAAGACCTATGGTGTCGCACAACGCCATCTCACCGGCCACTCTCACTTTGTTCAAGACGTCGTTCTCTCCTCCGACTACCAGTTTGCTCTATCCGGTTCATGGGACGACGAACTCTGTCTCTGGGATCTCAATGTCGGAACCACCGCACGCCGCTTCGTTGGCCACACCAAAGACTTCCTCTCCGTCGCATTCTCGATCGACAATCTTCAGATCGTGTCGGCATCACATGACAAGTCGATCAAACTGTGGAACACACTTGGGGAATGCAAATACACAATCCAAGACGGCGATGCTCACAGTGATTGGGTGAGTTGGTTTTCCTTGTTGTTTGTAACAATAGTAAGATGAAGCTAAATGAGCCCTAATTTGTGCATTATGTCTCAATATTGGATTTTTATTGTGATCTAAACTTGGTTTTGTGTGTTTTGTGTTACAATGAAAGATGAAGCGCACAAAACCTCGTGTTATTGGGACAAAAATGGTGGAGGTCAGAAGGTCAAGTCGTGTTGCGCATCTGTCTGCCTCGATTTACAAGGAACTCGTATATTTCTCTTGTTTCTTCTTCTTCTCCCTCTTCTAGGGCTTTTTTTTCGTCTTGCATAAAAATTTGGAAAAGATTATTCAGCACCCAAAAGTTATTGATCCTTTTGGGCGTTTTTTTTGTTGCAGGTGGTTTATGAGCGAGTTGAGTTACCAAGAACGAAATTGGAAGCATTTAGAGCTTCTGTTAAGACTAGTATCATAAGGCAATTGGAAGCATATAGAGCTGCATTTAATCAGGTCATCATCTTTGTCCAACATTCTAATATGCTAAGTTGTTTATGGAATTAGAAATAGACAAAATAATAAGAAGATCAAGAGTAGATTCTTGAACAAAAAGAATTGTGCTTTATAGACTTTAAATGACTATTAGGATAAAAAAATGATAACTTAGTGGCTAAAATGGTAAAAATATGAAAACTGATTCTTGTGTAATACGGTGGTGTGTATATGCATGTATAGAGAATGAAGGAGACTATGAAAAAGCTTAAATTAAGACACTAACACGAAACTTAGGAGGGAGATCAGGTGAGTGTATTACATTAAAGGTTAAATATCTCATCTAAAAGGTTTTTTTTTTTTGAAGTCAATCAGTCTAAAGCGCTACTATGTGGAATCAATGTGGAGTTTTATTCTTAAACCCATCACGGTTAAGTAAATTAATTAAAGGTTAAAGAAAGTAGTTGGCAAATATTGTTTTGCAGGCAAAGAGTTCTTGGTGAAGATTTAGATGGTTTGGACATGAATGATCTCACCATTCTCGAGCAACAGATCTAGGATTCACTTACCACTGTGCGAGAACGAAAGGTTTCATTATTCTTTACTCATTCGTGTAGAAATAGGGTAAGGCTGCGGCTGCTGCTAATGAGGTGGAGGTGGTCTGTAAGGCTGTCCATAGGGTCCCACTGAAATGACATGGGATTCCTCCTCCAAGAGTAGCCAAAAGATGCATCATGTAGATGCCATTGGTGTAAAATCCAAACGAGGAAATCAAGTAGTTGTTGCTGCAAGTCCTCCCACAGAGGATGCAGTGGTTGCTACAGACCCACTTACAAAAGAAGATCTTGTGGGGTACCTTGCTTCTGGATGCAAGACTAAGGAAAATTAGAGGTTCTTACTTAATTGTCTCTTATACTAAGTATTTTATTTTGCACATATGTGTCTGTGTTGATTAATGATGAATGTTATGGATATTGCAGAATAGGAATTGAACATGAAAAGTTTGGGTTCGAGCTGAAAACATTGAAGCCTATGACATATGGACAAATAGCAGATCTGCTGAATGCTATTTCTGAGAGATTTGACTGGGAGAAAATCATGGAAGGGGACAATATAATTGGGCTTAAATAGGTAATCAGCACTGTATATTTAAAGAACCCAAAGCTGCTGTTTGATTGTATGTGGTCTATTTCTAAACTTTAAAAAAAATAATGTCAGGGAAAACAAAGTATATCTATGGAACCTGGTGGTCAGTTTGAGCTTAGTAGCGCTCCTCTTGAAACTCTCCATCAAACATGTGCAGAAGTGAATTCACACCTTTACCAGGTTTGTAAATTGTAATGGTTGGTACCTTACATGAAGTTGATATGATTATATAATTCCATGTGTTGAAAGTGATATGTCAAATGTGGATGTGTTACTTTACTTTACAGGTGAAAGCTGTTGCTGAAGAGATGGGAATTGGATTTATAGGAATTGGTTTCCATCCAAAATTGGAAAGAAAAGATATACCTATAATGCCTAAAGTAAAAATAATTTAGTTATTCTATAATAATATTCTAAATATCAAAGAAAAGAAATAGATATGAGATATGGTGTGTGGTGAGAATGATATTGAATGAATGTTTTGTCAGGGAAGATATGAGATAATGAGGAATTATCTCAGATCAGCTCGATAATTCTTGGTGGGTTTGGAGTTCCTGCTGTTGGCTATGATTTACGATTCTGAGGGTATTTAGGTCATTTACTCAGAAAAAATATATTTCTTCTTCGGTTTCATTGCAGCAAAGACAGTAGTACAAATAAACATGGTAGTGAAGTGAAGTCTTCTCAGAGACCTAGTAACACATGCAACCACCAAGTCCCTCACACCTCCTGTTGCCCCTCTAACTGTCCAGACTTCTCAAGTGTCCAATGTCCCAAGTATATTAATTAATAATAATTATATATGGTTATGTTCTATTAGCTCTTGTTATTTTATGCATTCAATATGTTCTTGTTATATATATAAACATTAAATATTTGTTGTTGTTTTTAAGTTTTTGGCAGATATACAAGTTGATGACGATAACATTGTTTCAAGACCTTCAGTAAGTTATGATGATGTCCCTTAATAGCAATGTAGTATTAGGTTATATAGTTAGGGATGATTATTTGTATTTGACATGTTAGTGCAATGAATTATCTTTCTTATTTATTGTATTTTATTTTGTATTTTGTATAACATTAACTTTTGTGCAATGGTTTGTATTTTTTGTATATGGTATTTTATTTTCTATTATGAGACATGAAATGCAAATTTAATTTGAAAATTAGTAGATCTATAAATAATTTTTTTTAAAAAAATAAAAATTACGATACGCAAAAATATGTGTCATCTTCATTTATGACATGGCCTTTCTTGACAGCGGCTTTAATGATACGCACTGCGTGTCATAAATGAGCGTCGTAAATGTGCGTCGTCTCTAGATGACGCGCAAAAGCGCGTCGTCTCTCGTTATGACAGGGCCTTCCTTGACGTGCATTTGCACGTCGTCTGAGCGTTTTACGATGCGCAATGAGCGTCGTAAAAGGCTGTTTTTCTAATAGTGACCGTTACCCTTTACCGAGGATCGACAATTTGTTCGATCAGTTGCAGGGAACGTCTTGATTCTCCAAGATCGATCTGAGGTCTGGATATCTTCAAATGAGGGTGCGTGAGGAGGATATCCAGAAGACAGCGTTCAGGACTCGTTATGGGCATTACGAGTTCGTGGTGATGCCTTTCGGGCTTACCAATGCACCGACAACATTCATGGATCTCATGAACAAGGTGTGCAAGCCGATGTTGGATCGTTTAATGATTGTGTTCATCGACGACATATTGGTGTATTCAGGATCCAGAGAGCAGCATGAAGAGCATTTGAGGGATCCTCGGAGTTCTGAGATCGGAGAGGCTTTACGCCAAATTCTCCAAGTGTGATTTCTGGTTACGAGAGGTCTAGTTCTTAGGACAACGCGTCAAACAGAATGGGATATTGGTCGATCCGGCCAATATTGAGGCGGTGATGAGTTGGGAGGTGCTGAGATCCCCCTAAGAGATCAGGAGTTTCCTGGGGTTGACCGGCTATTATCGGAAATTTATCCGAGATTTCTCCAAGATTGTTGTTCCTCTCACCAGGTTGACTCGTAAGGGTGTAGCATTCAGTTGGGGCCCATAGCAGCAGGCCTCATTCAAGACACTTCGCTAGAGATTATGCGAAGCCCCACTATTATCCGTTCTGGAGGGGACGGAGGATTTCGTGGTGTATTGTGACACATCGATATCGGGATTGGGTGTGGTGCTGATGCAGATAGGTCATGTGATAACATACACATCGAGGCAGTTGAAGCCTCATGAGTAGAGATATCCTACTCATGATCTGGAGTTGGGGGCTGTGGTGTTCGCCCTCAAGATCTGGCGTCACTATTTGTATGGGGTCCGGTGTACCATATACATGGATCACAAGAGCTTGAAGTATCTGATAGATTAGCCTAACCTGAATATGCGTCAGAGGAGGTAGTTGGATGTGGTAAAGGATTATGAGTGTGAAATCCTATACCACCCGGGCAAGGCTAATGTTGTAGCCGATGCCCTGAGTCGCAAGGAAGAGAGTGCCCCGATACGAGATGTTTGTTTGCGATTGACAGTGACGACCCCTGTGTTGGACACCATTCGGGAGGCCTAGTTAGAGGCCATGGGACTGGAAAACTGCAAGAGAGAGCGGGTGATCGGGTTTCAGGGTCGGATTCGGGTGTCGTTTGGAGGTGGGGAACGTACCATTCTGATGGAGGAGGCGCATAGATTGAGGTTCTCAATCCATCCCAGGGCCACTAAGATGTATTTGGACCTGAAGAGGGAGTATTGATGGCCCTGTATGAAGATGGATGTCGCGTGGTTCGTAGAGAGGTGCCTGACCTGTCGCAGGGTGAAGGCCGAGCACCAGCATCCGCATGGAAAGTTGCAACCACTAGAGGTTCCCGAGTGGAAGTGGGAATAGATTTCCATGGATTTTATCACCAAATTGCCGAGTACCGCGAGGGGAGTCGATGCAATTTGGGTGATTGTTGATCGGCTGACGAAGAGCGCTCACTTTCTTGCTATCAATGACAGATCTTCTGCTAAGAGGCTGGTAGAGTTATATGGGAGAAAGGTCATATCGCGGCATGGAGTGCCGATCTCGATCGTGTCAGATCGAGATGTGCGTTTCACTTCCAGATTCTGGAAGAAATTCCATGAGGAGTTGGGTACAAGGTTGCATTTTAGTACCGCATACCACCCACAGACGGATGGTCAGAGTGAGCGAAAAATTCAGACGCTCGAAGACATGCTGCGAGCATGTGTGATGGACTTTGGGGGAAGTTGGGACATGTATTTGCCGTTGGCTGAGTTTTCTTATAATAACAGCCACCATTCGAGCATTTGTATGCCTCCCTTTGAGTTGTTGTACAGGAGGAGGTGTCAGACTCTCATATGCTGAGGAGAGGTCGGACAGCGAGTGATGGGCAGCACTGAGTTAGTGCTTTAGACGACTGAGCAGATTCAGCAGGTCAAACAGAGGTTGTTGACAGCCCAGAGTCGCCCGAAGAGTTATGTGGATAGGTGACGATCCGAGCTTGAATTCTAGGTGAAGGATTTCTTACTCCTGAAGGTATTTCCTTGGAAAGGAGTGATCCGATTGAGGAAGAGGGGCAAGCTGGGTCCCCGGTACATCGGTCCGTTCAGGGTGACTGCGAGGGTAGGAAAGGTAACATATCGTCTGGAGCTACCTGCGGAGTTGAGTCAGATCCATAATACCTTCCACGTGTCTCAGTTGAGGAAGTGTATAGTTGACGAGTCGGCGGTGGTACCATTGGAGGATATTCAGGTGGATGCCAACCTAAATTATGTGGAGAGGCCAGTTGCGATTTGGGATCGGAAGATCAAGCTTCTGAGGAACAAGGAGGTGCCCCTGGTGCAGGTCTAGTTGCAACATCGGACAGGGTCCGAGCTGACTTGGGAGCCGGAGTTAGAGATGCGTGAGCAACATCCAGAGTTGTTTGAAGAGTAAGACTTTGAGGGTGAAGTCTGATTCTAGTGGGGGAGAATTGTAACATCCGGATTTCAAGGTATTATATGTTATCATTTTATTTTTTGAGAAAAAAAGAGGGACTCGACGAGTTGAGTCGTGGACTCGTCGAGTAGGACCGCGACCGCTGACTCGATTAATGAACGGACTCGACGAGCTGGAAAGAGTGGACTCAACGAGTCCGCGCTGTAAGCTGAAACCCTAATTCCCCGGGCCTGACCCTATTTAACGGACCTTATAGCCCTCTTGTGTAGCTATCTGTCCAGAGAGAGTACCCCTTAAGAGCTTGAGCAAGTAGATAGAGAGATAAGGCCATATTGATCGATTTTGGTGTGTTCTAGCATAGGAGAAGTTGTTCCAAGCAAGAGGAGGTCAAGGGAGTCGTGGATCCAGAGTTTCATTCCTAGATCTACACTATTGAGGTACCAAATCGGGTTCCCTTTCTGTTTAGGGATTAATATCTATGACCTAGGGTTTTCTATACCCCTTTTGAGGTTGTTATGTTGATTTCATGGTCCCTTGTGGTGTCGGACTTCGGATCTGGATCCATAGAGGTCCAGAGAGCTTTCCCCAATCCGCTTTTGAAGGGTTTTGAGCATTCTAACACTTCCTAAGTGTACATGCAACCCTAATAACCTTGGATCTATGTTTGTCTAATTATCATGAAAAGTTGAATTCCAAGGTTATATTCCTATCTAGCATACATGGGGACCAATTTTTAACTTGAATGAAAGATAGAATAACTTACCTTGTTGTTGCTTATGATCCTTGAAACCTTTTAAGCCTAGCACCCCAAGTGTGATGCCTCAAATGCTTCACACAACACCAAATGCTTTTGGAATGACTTTAGAAAGAATAAACACTTCTAAAATCGGCCTAGCCCTCTTGTTTCTTATGTGTAGCCATTTTTGGTGGAGAATGGGTTTCTTATGTAGTGTTGACACATCTAGGGATACACCATGTAAACCCTAATGTGTCTAGACTCTTCATTTCCATGACCTATGGGTTTGTAACTCCCATGGAGCATGCTACGTGTGGAACCCAACTTGATAATCCATGGAGCCTCTTAACCCACTATACAAGTTATGAATGATTTACATAATCAAACCATATATTTAATTAGTTATCTTTCGATCACTTAATTAATTCTAAATTAACTCTTGATCAAACTAATTAAATAATATTATTAATATATTAGAACTTATAATATATTAATAATCCACAAGTGTTATTTCTCTCATTTAGTCTATCCAATTGCATGGTGCCATGTAACCCAAATGGACCATGTCAGGTCGGGTCAAGTACATACCAGAAATAGTTATGGACTTAGACACCTTATCCAACAGTCTCCCACTTGGATAAGTCTAATAACTACAACTGCAAGTATGACTTCAGGAACCGATCAGCAATCGTAGCTCTTTCAAGGTCTCTCGGGACTGAGAAGATGATGATACGCCATTTAAGACAAGTGATCATATAATCCTCTGTTCTAGATATCAGCTGGACAAATACATGGAACAATGTCTTACTTATTGTCCAGCAGTTTGTTTCTCGATTTCCGATTTGTTTGACAAAGAACTTAATTGAACACATCAACTTAGTTCTGACCGGGCCCGATACATAGGTCAAAACAAAATCGTCGAGGGGCCCATATATCAGCTTCTAATCCAAGAAGGAACAGATAAACTCAAATCATATGTTTGTTCTACTACTCATTGAATTATACACAAAAGCCTGTTTTATAACATCGAGTTACCAATGCGTTTACGTATAATCAATGCATAACCAACTCGTAAGTAACAAATCATATCTCTAGGTTTGAAGAATTATATGATATTACCATCTCACGATCACTCGAGATAAATTCCATGAAGTGATTCCAGTGAGCGTGGGTTAGGTCCAATGCTCAGAACTTATGAGCACTCATGATTTTTGTAGCCATGTCCAACACCTTAGACCTCTGCAACCAATCATGACAGTCTTGATTCATACCTACTTCCGACATATGACCGACTGTGGAGGTTTGAATAATATGATATACCAACCATAATTATTTTGGAAGTCAAAACATGCAAAAGAAGTATAATAAACGATCGACAAGAGATATAAACACTTTACTCATAAATAAAACAACTTTTATTCATCATCTAATGTCAATTAAACTATACAAATTTCGCGGGTATCTAACTACTAAATCTAATATCATCCTTCAGCCCTATGCTTCGAGCATGCTGGAGATGCTTAACCCGTGTCAGTCCCTTCATGAGGGGATCTGATGGATTCTCATCCGATGATACCCTCTTCGCCACGAGGAGTCCTTCTTCTATTCGATGTCTGATCAAATGGTATTTTCTGTCGATGTGTCTGGATCTCTCGTGATCCCTTGGTTCCTTGGCTAAGGCAACAACACTTTCACTATCACAGAAAATTTCCATTGACTCTTTAATAGTTGGCACAACTCTAAGGTCTCCAATGAAGTTCTTCAGCCATATCGCCTCCTTTGCTGCCTCGCTAGCTGCAATATACTCTGAGTCGCAAGTTGAATAAGCCACTGTCTCTTGCTTGGAACTCTTCCAAGAAGTTGCTCCTTCGTTTAAGGTAAAGACCCAGCCTGACTGAGAGCAGAAATTATCTCTATCAGTCTGAAAGCTAGCATCACTATACCCTACAACTCTCAAGTCGTCACTCCCACCGAGGGTAAGGACCCAGTCCTTAGTACTCCGTAGGTACTTAAGGATATTCTTTACCACAGTCCAGTGTGCCTTGCTAGGGTTCCCCTGATACCTGCTAACCATGCTCAAAGCAAAGGCTACATCAGGTTGAGTACACGTCATAGCATACATGATCGATCCTACAACCGAAGCATAAGGTATTCGACTCATTTCTGCTATCTCAGCCTCAGTACTAGGGCTTTGTATCTTACTCAATCTGGCGTTACTCTGGATGGGTAACTCTCCTTTCTTGGAGTCCTGCATGCTGAATCTCTTCAGCACCTTATCCAAGTAGGTACCCTGACTAAGTCCAATTAGTCTTTTACTCCGGTCTCTCAAGATCCTTATCCCTAGAATATAGGCAGCTTCTCCTAGGTCCTTCATAGAGAAACACTTCCCAAGCCAGGGCTTAACTTCCTGTAGAGTTGGGATGTCATTTCCTATGAGTAGTATGTCATCCACATACAATACCAAAAAGCTAACTATACTCCCACTAGCCTTGACATATACACAAGAATCATCTTCACTCCTAGAAAAGCCAAATTACTTGACTTTCTCATAAAAGCAAAGATTCCATCTGCGAGGTGCTTGATTTAACCCATAAATGGATTTCTCGAGCTTACACACTCTATTAGGTTACTCTGTATTGACAAAACCCACTGGTTGACTCATGTAAACATCCTCAGCCAACTTTCCATTAAGGAAAGCGGTTTTGACATCCATTTGCCATATTTCATAGTCATGAAATGCGGCTATGGCTAACAGAACCCTAATATACTTAATCTTGGCCACTGGAGAAAAGGTCTCATCATAATCAACTCCCGGAGTTTGTGAGAAACCCTTTGCAACCAGTCGTGCCTTATAATTGTGTACCTTACCATCCATGTCGGTCTTCTTCTTGAAGATCCATTTGCACCCTACAGTCTTACGACCTGGTACATTCTCAACCAAGTTCCAAACTTGATTGTCATACATGGACTGTATCTCGCTGTCCATTTCCTCTTTCCACTTGGCTGACTTAGGGTCTGCCATGGCTTCCGCGTAACTGTTAGGTTCATCCAGACCTATCAGTGTCTCATCACTGATAAGTGTATCACCTTCCGCAGTAACATGGAATCCATAGTAATGCTCAGGTTCATTCCTAACCCTTGTGGAACGCCTCAGAGGTACAGACTTGTCAATTGGCTCAACATGAGTTTCCTCCTCAAGTTGAATGCTAGGATTTGAAGTTCCTTAACCACTTGACTCTTGAATTTCTTCAAGGTCAACTTGCCTCCCACTGTTTCCTTGGCTTATGAACTTCTCTTTCTCTCTCTCTCTCTCTCTCTCTCTCTCTCTAAAGAAAGCCCTCCTAGCTACAAAGACCACATTTTCACTAGGTCTATAGAAGAGGTAACCAAAGGATTGCTGTGGGTAGCCCATGAAAATACACCTCTCGCTTCGAGGTTCGAGCTTATCATAAGCCTCGCATCTCACGAAAGCCTCGCAACCCCAAATATTGATGTACTATAGTTTGGGTACTTTACCGGTCCACATCTCATGAGGAGTTTTGGCAACTTTCTTTGTAGGTACTAGATTAAGCATATGGGCGGCAGTCTTTAAGGCATACCCCCAAAATGAGATTGGTAGCGAAGATCGACTCATCATGGAACGAACCATATCCAACAAGGTTCGATTACGCCTCTCAGCCACACCATTCAACTGCGGTGTCCTAGGAGGTGTCAATTGTGAGACAATCCCACATTCCCTAAGATAGTCGAGGAAATCTGAACTAAGATACTCACCACCTCGATCAGATCGAAGCATCTTAATGTTCCTGCCATATTGATTCTCGACTTCCTGTTTAAATTCTTTAAACCTTTCGAAAGTCTCTGACTTATGCTTGATTAAGTAGACATATCCATATCTAATGTAATCATCAGTAAAAGTCAAATAATGACAATTAACATCCCTTGTGGCATGTTTGAAGGGTCCACACACATCCATGTGTATAAAATCCAACAAACCTTCACCCCTCTCATAAGAACCTGTGAAGGGTGACTTTGTCAATTTTCCAAGTAAGCATGATTCACAACTATCATCTGACTTTAGGTCAAATGAATCGAAGACTCCATCCTTTTGGAGTTGGCCTATGCATTTCTTGCTTATATGTCCAATACGAAAATGCCATAATGATGCTTTATCCAAGTTATTATCATTAATAGAATCAATACACAATACATTATTTCCTAAGTTATCAACCACAGATACAGTTTCATACACACCATCACAAGGTAATGCTTTAAAATAAAGAACATTATTAAAGAAAGCATTCATCGAACCAACTTCATTATCAAATGAAAAGGTGAAACCTTGTTTATACAATGCATGAAAGGAAATAATGTTTCTTGCCATTTCTGGCGAATAACAACACTTATTCAAATCTAAACTAAACCCACTACTTAGCGATAAAGTAGAAACTCCAATCTTGGTGACAAGTAAAGCTTTCCTATTCCCCATGATTAAGTTTATTCTTCCATGCTCCACATTCTCACTTCTTCTTAGTCCCTGCAAATCAGAACAGATATGAATACCACAACCGGTATCAAGGACCCAAGAATTAGAATGGGGTGAGTTATTAGATAAGATAGTGTAAATACCTGCATGGTTGCGTTTAACTTTCCCATCCTTCACATCTTGCTGGTATTTTGGGCAGTTCCATTTCCAATGTCACTTTTCATGGCAATAGAAGCATTCAACCTCTTTTGGGTCAGAAGAAGGAGTGACGAAACCTTTCTTGGTTCCACTTGAAGAAGAGTCATCAAGGGTCCTAGCCTTGGTACCCTTCGAAGAGCTCTTTCTCTTCTTCCCTCGACCTTTCCCGATTGCCAAAACCGGGGCGGAGTTTGGAGTAGGAGTGTTAACAACCGACTTCCCCTTAAGACCTGTTTCCGCGGTCTTGAGAAATCCCTGAAGTGTGCTAAGTGTGACCTCTTCCTTATTCATGTGATATGTCATGCGGAATTGATCATAGCACGATGGTAAGGAGTGCAAAATGATATCTATTGCAAGCTCCTCAGGTAAGTTCACATTAAGCTTCAGCAACCGATCCACACACCTTTGCATTTTCTACATGTGGTTCGTGACGGATTCCCCGTCCTTCATCATGGTTGTTATCATGGAGCAAATGATTTCATACCTCTCTTTTCTTGCAATTTGATGGTATCTTTCCATCAGATCTTGGTGCATTTCAAAAGGGTAGAAGTCCTCATAGGACTTTTGGAGTTTTGTTGTCATCATGGCCAACATGATGCATGCCACTTTGGTAGCATCCCTTTCATGTGCCTGGAAGTCAGCGATCTCCTGGGAGTTGTAGTGGTCTCATCAATCTCCTTAAGCTCCATGTCGAGGACATATTCTTTGTCCTCATAGCGGGTAATCATCCTGATGTTTTTGATCCATTCATTAAAGTTGGATCCATCAAAAGTGACTTTCCCACACAAGTTCATAAGGGTAAAGGAGCCACTAGGATTAGACCCAAAACCAACATTGTTGGAAGACATCTGAAAGAGAAGGACAAGATTAGTTTAGATATTAAGAGAGTCCTTAATAAAACACCCAAATGTAATATTAAGCCTAGGATCCAATCACAATATATTATAACTTAGAAGAGGTATGTCGTAATCCAAGCTGTAACATATTTGAAAGGTAGGTGAATGACGATTCACCAATTTCCATCATGAAAAACGAAATATTAGATATTAGGTTTTTTGATTGGTTCTTAGAAATTCCTAGATTCTTTTGAGATTCAATGAACTTTTCAAAGGCATGTTTCAATCTCGAGTGTGCCCTCCAAGTTTTGTGACTGGGATACCGTGGATCACAAAACGAGGTGTGAAGTAACCATGCAAATCACTTGGTACCCTTAAAGTTTATCACTTAATCGATGTGCCGGTAAACCACACACGCTCCACCAATACTATGATAAACCTTAAGTCACCCTTTACCTACCTTGTTAAGTCCAAGTTAGTGTGCCGGTTAACCACACACGCTCCACCAATGACTTAAACAAAGTGTAAACTGTAATTTCATGGATTAGCACCTTATTCACATTTTTCCTAAAGTAACTAAGATTGAGAATTTAATAAAAGAATTTAGTTACTTTATAATATTCATCATACTTTTAATGAGAATTTATAAGTCCTTGTCTTACCCGTTCGGCTAACGACCCTCCACCGATCAAGGAATCGATGTGTGAGAGTGGACACCCATTAAGTTGCCATTTTATAGGCAACAACCTTATACCCTCCATATAGACCGGCTTCGTGAATGAGGCGTACTAGTGGTAAGACGACTTGATCTTATAGATACATACATACATATATATATATATATATATATATATATATATACATATATATTTGTAGCACCCGGTTCCTGGTACGTAAATGTTATTTGAGTATTTCCTTTCTTTTAGCCTTGGACTCGGCGAGTCATGGGTCCGACTCGCCGAGTGGATGCGGGACCCGGGACACGTTTAAGTTGGCGACTCGGCGAGTCATAGCTGTCGGATGAAACCCTAAGTTTCAGGGGTTTGCACCCTATTTAAAGGACTTATCAGCCCCAAGCCGGCCCCCATTGACCCTTAAAGCCCTGTATCTCTCGTTCTAAGCTATTCTTTGAGAGTTTGAGGTTAGTGTGTGTGTTTTTGAAGGTTTGGAAGGAGGAAGGAAGTAGATCCAGAAGAAGGGAAGCCATCCAGGCATTATTTGTGTTCTTCCAGCAGTTCCTTTGAGGTATAACCCATTTTCCCCTTGATTCTATGCTTAAAACTTCATTTGGGTCCTTCTTGGTCAAATCCCCAAGCTTGTATGTGCAGTGTATGTCGTAATAAGATGTTTGGCCTCTGGATCTAGGCAAGATTGAGCTCCAGGAGCTCAGATCTGTTAGCTTTATGGCCCCATGTTGCTTGTTAGCCCTAGATCTACCCTTTTGAGACATTTTGAGCCCTAAAATCCATATTGGTGAATATCCACACGTAAAGTTGGAAACTTTACGTGTGATTCGTGTCCTAGAAGTCCAGATCTGTGAATGGCATGGACTGGAATCGAGCAAATCTGTGTATTTAGTGGATGCATGGCAACGACTCGGCGAGTCGTTCATATGACTCGGCGAGTCTGTTCGCGAGTCTCCGAGTTTGTCCCCTTTTCGTAGTGTCGAGTGAGCAGTGAGTCACGGGGTGTGACTCAGTGAGTCGGAAGCTTAACTCATCTATGGAGGTACTCGGCGAGTCAATGCCCTGACTCGGCGAGTTCAAGGCAATCTCCTTAGATCAAGAACAGACTCGGCGAGTTGTTCATACAACTCGGCGAGTCTCAGCATAAGTGTTCTTCGGATGAAGATGGACTCGACGAATTGTTCATACAACTCGGCGAGTCTTAGCATCAGTGTTCATCGGATGAAGATGAACTCGACGAGTTGTTCATACAACTCGGCGAGTAGGATGAAGGACTTGAATATTGGTTAAGAAGGTAAACCCGTCGAGTCGTCGCCTAACTCGACGGGTAGGATCGGGATTCAGGGCAGTCGTTTGGATAGGGACTCGGCGAGTTGGAAAGCCAACTCGGCGAGTCGGGTCAACTGAAAGTTGACTCTGACTTTGTCTTAGGGCATGGTCAGCGGTAAAATGGTCTTTTTACCCAAAGGTCAGTGCGCAGTGTTTGATTGGGTATATTGTGGGAATTGCAGCCGGAGGATTTCCGGAGCAGCAGCAGCAGTAGGCAGTCAGTTCCCGATCAGATCAGCGGCTACTTCGAGGTGAGTTACCTTCCAGTAGCGGTGGGTCTAAGGCCACAACGCCGACCCACCAGTAGGAGACGTATGGTAGATGATTGTCTTTGTGATATCATCTAGGTTTACTACTACCTGATATGTTATATGCTAGCATGATACGTTGTATGTGATAGTAGTCGAGTTCGGTTGTTAGGACCGAAGGGTAGTCAGACACCCCATATACGTCTGACAGTATATGATGATATGTTTGCATGCTGGCTTGTTATGTTATATGCGGTAGAGGTAGTATGAGGGGACCAGTCCCTGTGGTCGGTTGTTAGGACCGACGGGTAGTCAGCACCCCAGAATGGCTTGACATGGGTAGTCAGCACCCCAGAATGGCTTGACACAGGTAGGACGGCACCCCAGAACGGCCGTACCGGGTAGTCAGGCACCCCAGAATAGCCTGACAGTATGTATGTTACGTGTTTGTATGGTATGTGGTACGACGGGGGAACTCACTAAGCTTTGTGCTTACAGTCTTCAGTTTTGGTTTCAGGTACCTCCTCAGCTAGGGGAAAGGAGCCGGCACGGTAGCAGCATGTCACACACACACTCTCCGGTTTCCGCATTTACGAGCTTCACTGGGATTTGTACTCTGATATTTTGATTGAATGTATGAATTGGCTTTTACACATGGTTCACTTGTGTTATGATTTGATCAGACAATGTTTTTAGCTTTTAATATTTTCTAAAGTAATGTTTTTAAAACAAAATTTTTGGTCATGAAAATTGGGTCGTTACAAGTTGGTATCAAAGCCCTGGTTTGAGGGATTCGGACACACCTTCGGGAGCGTCTGAACTCAAATCGAGGGATTAAAAGATTTTCTAAATGAAAATGTTTTCTAAAATTGAGAAAAGAGTTTTGAGAAAGAACGAAGTGTGTGATGTGCGCGACCGGCCGAGCTCAAGTAAGTATCCCCAAAGTACCCATACAAGTTTATGTTATGTTTATCAGCTTTTGTAGAACAGCATGCTAGAAAAGGACTAAGGATCTAGGAGTGATGCCTTATGTGCCTGCTTAATGTTTTTCAGTTGTATGAGAACTTGCATGCTAGTTATTGAGTAGATAGTAAGTAGGATAGCCTGATTAGGTTATGCCTGGTAGTATGAGCTTAGCACTTTATGCTAGCTCAGTTCCTGAAAGTGGATAGAGTTAATTGAGATTGTTACCCTTATCTGAATGCTACTTGCTTCGTACTTCGTGGGACTCTGAATAATGGGAGTTAGCCATTAGGCAAATGCGTCACGTCACATGTGATCAGGGTTGAATAATCTTAGAGTGCCGGATTTGATCCTACTGCGCAGCTCTAGTTTGAGTCCAACCGTTGTAGGAACGAGTCCGATACTCGAAGGATTATCTGAGCCTCGTCACATGTGATGGTATTCGGGTAATGGCTAACTGGCATTACAAGGAGGCCTGCAGCAGCTGAGGACTGGTTAGAGTGGAACTAGAGATTTCCCTAGGGCAAGCCTAGGATGAGTATAGCAGTTATCAGCAGTAGTGAAAGGGATCTGGTGGAGTCGAGGCATTCCTTGAAGAAGGTACGGATAGATGTGGAAGGTAGTATGGGCCCGTACTACTGAAAGCAGAGGATCCGTATCCGAACCAAGGATGGCCAAGATAATACCAGGGAACTTGTAAGTAGATGTGATCCCTCAGGGAGTATCAGTATCACTAATGATTGTTGTGATGTATTGCAGAATGGTGGTACTTCGATCGAGGCTGGTAGATGGCGGTTCAGGAGAGGGGTCAGGTTCGGGATCAGGTTCCGAGCCGGTTGATGAGGGACTACGCGAGTTCATCGCGTCAGAGATTACCAGGGGTATCCTTGAGTCGACTCCCATTATCTTCGGGTCGATCAAGGAAGGGATCATCGAGTTGATGGAGGATCACCTCAGGGCATTCAGGAGCGACATGGCATCTGGCCAGTCGGGATCTCGCACACTGTCCTTTAAGGACTTCAGGGGCAGTGGTGCGCCGGATTTCCATGGGGTGAAAGATCCCATTGCTGCCAGGCGATGGATTACAGACATCGAGTCTGCCCAGTTGACTAGCTTCTGCCCCGAGGGGTCGAAGGTGAGGTATGCAGCAGGATGTTTACGGGACCGAGCCCGGGATTGGTGGGAGTTAGTGGGTGACTCGTTGGGAGCCTCAGCTATCGAGGCTATGACCTGGTCGGACTTTGTGACTAGGTTCAGGGCAGAGTTTGCGCCGGCGGTCGAGCTTCAGCAGCTGGCCAGGGAGTTTCTTGACATGAGACAGACGATGGAGACTGTGGCGGAGATCACCGCCATGTTCCGGGAGAGGGCTTTGTTGGTGCCCCAGTATGCTGGTGACGAGGACATGAGGAGGACTCGTTACCATGATATGCTACGAGCTGACATCCGGGAGCATGTTAGCTTTTCGGCTTGCCCTACCTTGGACTCTATGATTGCCAGGGCGAGGGAGAGGGAGATAGATTTGGAGCACATCCGGAAACGGAAATTGGAGGAGGGACAGGCAGGAGGGGCTTCGGGGAAGAAGCCCAAGGGATCAGATGGTAGGCCGAAAGGCCAGTCAGGACCGAGCCGCTGCAGGAAATGCGGCAGGCCGCACGAGGGGGCGTGCAGGATGGGATCATCAGGCTGCTACAAGTGCGGCAAGTCCGGGCACATCAGCAGGGATTGCACTGCTCCGGCAGCAGTTATTCAAACATCAGAGTTGCTGTGTTTTCACTGCAACCAGAGGGGCCACAAGAAGGCCAATTGCCCCCAGTTGATAGTTTCAGCGCCGGTGAAGGCGCCAGCTCCAGCGACCCTGCGGATCACGGATGGCCAGCAGGGCAAGTCAGAGGCTCCAGTGGTGAGGAGCCGAGCGTTTCAGCTGACTACCGAGGAGGCACGCGCCGCACCCGATGTGGTGACGGGTATGATTCTTTCCCTCTATCTTATTTTTATAATGTTATGTTATTGATATGTGCTCTGTATGTATACGTATGCATTAGGATCGTTCCATGTGAACGACCTCCCAGTTCAGGTGTTATTTGATTCGGGTGCATCTCGATCATTCGTTTCCCTTGCACTTAGCAAGAAGTTTCATGAGCCATCAGGCGAGTTAGATTGCCTTTTGGAGGTGGAGATTGCTGATGATCGATCGGTGCGAGCATCGATGGTATTTCGAGATTGCGTGCTGCGTTTGTTCGAGGAGCGCTATTTGGTAGACTTGGTTCCCATACCGTTGCGTGGGAACAAGGTGATTATAGGCATGGATTGGCTGAGCCCTAATGGGGCTGTGATAGATTACGCGCAGCAGCTAGTGCGGGTCAGGACCCCAAGTGGGGGAGAGTTAGTGATTCATGGAGATAGGCCCCCGTGTGGACCCGCTGTATGTTCAGCAGCGAGGGCTAGGCGCTACCTTCAGCAGGGATGCGCAGGATATGTCGCGTATGTGATGGATACCCAGGAGGCGGGTAAGTCGACAGTGAGCGAGGTTCCGGTGGTCCGAGACTTTGTAGATGTCTTCCCAGAGGAGCTTCTTGGGATACCTCCGGAGCGACAGGTGGAGTTCAGGATTGACCTTGTTCCTGGTGCGGCTCCGATAGCCAAGGCACCGTATCGGTTGGCTCCTCCCGAGATGCAGGAGTTGTCTACGCAGCTGCAGGAGCTGCTAGACAAGGGATTTATTCGTCCGAGCAGTTCGCCCTGGGGAGCCCCGATTCTGTTTGTGAAGAAGAAGGACGGGTCGCATCGGATGTGTATAGATTATCGGGAGCTGAACAAGGTAACAGTGAAGAACCGTTACCCGCTTCCGAGGATTGATGACCTCTTTGACCATCTTCGGGGAGCATCTTGGTTCTCCAAGATTGATTTGCGTTCGGGTTATCATCAGATGAGGGTCAGGGAGGAGGATATGCAGAAGACCGCGTTTCGGACATGCTATGGCCATTATGAGTTTGTGGTGATGCCGTTTGGGCTCACCAATGCTCCTGCCGCGTTCATGGACCTCATGAACCGCGTATGCAGACCGATGCTGGATCGGTCTGTGATAGTCTTCATTGATGACATCTTGGTTTATTCCAAGACTTGGGAGGAACATGAGGAGCATCTGAGAGAGGTGTTAGAGACCCTGAGGAGGGAGAGCTTGTATGCCAAGTTCTCCAAGTGTGAGTTTTGGTTGCGCGAGGTGCAATTTCTTGGACACCTCGTCAATCAGAACGGGATTCTGGTCGATCCGGCCAAGGTTGAGGCCGTGATGAGATGGGAGGTTCCGAAGTCTCCATCTGAGATTCGGAGTTTCCTAGGATTGGCAGGCTACTATCGGAGATTTATCCAGGATTTCTTGAAGATAGTCGTACCCCTGACGCTGCTGACGAAGAAAGTCGTGGTCTTTCGGTGGGGACCCGAGCAGCAGGCTGCATTTGAGATGCTGAGACAGAGATTGTGTGAGGCGCCGATCTTAGCCCTGCCAGAGGGCGTAGAGGATTTTGTGGTTTATTGTGATGCGTCCATTTCTGGGTTGGGCGCGGTACTGATGCAGAGGGGGCATGGCATTGCCTACGCTTCGAGGCAGCTCAAGGCTCACGAGGCGAACTATCCGACACACGATTTGGAGTTGGGGGCGGTGGTCTTTGCCCTTAAGATTTGGCGGCATTACCTCTACGGGGTTCGATGTACCATCTACACGGACCACAAGAGTTTGAGGTACCTCATGGATCAGCCGAATCTGAACATGAGGCAGCGTCGATGGTTGGACGTGGTGAAGGATTATGATTGTGAGATCCTTTACCACCCGGGGAAGGCCAATGTGGTGGCTGATGCGCTTAGCCGCAAGGCGGCGCCGATCAGGGACGTTTGCATGAGGATGACCGTGGTGACTCCCCTGTTGGAGTAGATTCGGGAGGCTCAACAGGAGGCTATCAAGGAGGAGCATCGGAAGAGCGAGCGTGTGGTGGGTCAGGTTTCCTCCTTTGATTACGATAGCCGAGGACTTTTGACACTACACCGTAGGGTGTGGGTGCCATATCACGGAGGCGTGCGCCAGATTTTGATGGAGGAGGCGCACAAGTCCCGATTCTCTATTCATCTCGGGGCGACGAAGATGTATAGGGATCTTCGTCTAGACTATTGGTGGCCCTGCATGAAGCGCGATGTGGAATGGTATGTCGAGCGATGTTTGACCTGCAGGAAGGTCAAGGCCGAACATCAGAGACCGCATGGCAAGATGCAGCCGTTGGATATTCCACTGTGGAAATGGGAAGATATCACGATGGATTTTATCACGAAGCTTCCCAGGACCGCACGTGGAGTGGATTCGATTTGGGTCATCGTGGATAGATTGACCAAGAGTGCTCACTTTATTCCGATTCAGGAGAGCATACCGGCCGAGAAATTGGCCGACATCTATATCCGAGAGATTGTGGCATGGCATGGGGTGCCAGTATCGGTGATCTCGGACAGGGATGTGCGTTTTACTTCCAGGTTTTGGAAGAGATTCCATGACGAGTTGGGCACTCGTCTGCATTTTAGCACTGCCTTTCACCCGCAGACGGATGGGCAGAGCGAGCGGACCATCCAGACTCTGGAGGATATGCTGCGGGCGTACGTGCTAGATTTAGGTGGTAGCTGGGATACCTATCTTCCCCTGGCCGAGTTCTCCTACAACAACAGCTATCACGCGAGTATCGACCGCCCTCCCTTCGAGATGTTGTACGGGCGGAGGTGTAGGACCCCGATATGCTGGGGTGAAGTTGGCCAGAGGGTCATGGGGAGCACCGAAGTGGTGCTCAAGACGACCGAGAGGATCCAGCAGGTCCGGAGCAGGCTTCAGACTGCTCAGAGTCGGCAGAAAAGTTATGCCAACAAGCGTCGATCCGATTTGGAGTTCCAGGTCGGGGATATGGTTCTCCTGAAGGTGTCGCCGTGGAAAGGCGTCATTCGATTCAAGAAGCGGGGCAAGTTGGGCCCGCGATTCATCGGACCGTTCAGGGTCGTAGCCCGGGTGGGCAAGGTAGTGTATAGGCTGGATCTACCAGCCGAGATTAGCCAGATCCACAGCACTTTCCATGTTTCTCAGTTGCGAAAGTGCCTAGTGGACGATTCTGCAGTAGTGCCCTTCGAGGATATTCAGGTTGATGACAGCCTGAATTACATTGAGCGCCCAGTCGCAATCCTCGACAGGAAGTCGAAGGATTTGAGGAACAAAAAGGTGGAGCTAGTGAAGGTGCAATGGCAGCACCGCAAGGGTCGGAATGGACTTGGGAGCCGGTGGACGAGATGATGGAGCATTATCCCGAGCTATTTCAGGATCGAGCAGCAGACTTCGAGGACGAAGTCTAAAATAAGTGGGGGAGATTTGTAGCACCCGGTTGCTGGTACGTAAATGTTATTTGAGTATTTCCTTTCTTTTAGCCTTGGACTCGGCGAGTCATGGGTCCGACTTGCCGAGTGGATGCGGGACCCGGGACACGTTTAAGTTGGCGACTCGGCGAGTCCATATCCTGGACTCGGCGAGTCATAGCTGTCGGATGAAACCCTAAGTTTCAGGGGTTTGCACCCTATTTAAAGGACTTATCAGCCCCAAGCCGGCCCCCATTGACCCTTAAAGCCCTGTATCTCTCGTTCTAAGCTATTCTTTGAGAGTTTGAGGTTAGTGTGTGTGTTTTTGAAGGTTTGGAAGGAGGAAGGAAGTAGATCCAGAAGAAGGGAAGCCATCCAGGCATTATTTGTGTTCTTCCAGCAGTTCCTTTGAGGTATAACCCGTTTTCCCCTTGATTCTATGCTGAAAACTTCATTTGGGTCCTTCTTGGTCAAATCCCCAAGCTTGTATGTGCAGTGTATGTCGTAATAAGATGTTTGCCTCTGGATCTAGGCAAGATTGAGCTCCAGGAGCTCAGATCTGTTAGCTTTATGGCCCCATGTTGCTTGTTAGCCCTAGATCTACCCTTTTGAGACATTTTGAGCCCTAAAATCCATATTGGTGAATATCCACACGTAAAGTTGGAAACTTTACGTGTGATTCGTGTCCTAGAAGTCCAGATCTGTGAATGGCATGGACTGGAATCGAGCAAATCTGTGTATTTAGTGGATGCATGGCAACGACTCGGCGAGTCTGTTCGCGAGTCTCCGAGTTTGTCCCCTTTTCGTAGTGTCGAGTGAGCAGTGAGTCACGGGGTGTGACTCAGTGAGTCGGAAGCTTAACTCATCTATGGAGGTACTCGGCGAGTCAATGCCCTGACTCGGCGAGTTCAAGGCAATCTCCTTAGATCAAGAACAGACTCGGCGAGTTGTTCATACAACTCGGCGAGTCTCAGCATAAGTGTTCTTCGGATGAAGATGGACTCGACGAATTGTTCATACAACTCGGCGAGTCTTAGCATCAGTGTTCATCGGATGAAGATGAACTCGACGAGTTGTTCATACAACTCGGCGAGTAGGATGAAGGACTTGAATATTGGTTAAGAAGGTAAACCCGTCGAGTCGTCGCCTAACTCGACGGGTAGGATCGGGATTCAGGGCAGTCGTTTGGATAGGGACTCGGCGAGTTGGAAAGCCAACTCGGCGAGTCGGGTCAACTGAAAGTTGACTCTGACTTTGTCTTAGGGCATGGTCAGGGGTAAAATGGTCTTTTTACCCAAAGGTCAGTGCGCAGTGTTTGATTGGGTATATTGTGGGAATTGCAGCCGGAGGATTTCCGGAGCAGCAGCAGCAGTAGGCAGTCAGTTCCCGATCAGATCAGCGGCTACTTCGAGGTGAGTTACCTTCCAGTAGCGGTGGGTCTAAGGCCACAACGCCGACCCACCAGTAGGAGACGTATGGTAGATGATTGTCTTTGTGATATCATCTAGGTTTACTACTACCTGATATGTTATATGCTAGCATGATACGTTGTATGTGATAGTAGTCGAGTTCGGTTGTTAGGACCGAAGGGTAGTCAGACACCCCAGATACGTCTGACAGTATATGATGATATGTTTGCATGCTGGCTTGTTATGTTATATGCGGTAGAGGTAGTATGAGGGGACCAGTCCCTGTGGTCGGTTGTTAGGACCGACGGGTAGTCAGCACCCCAGAATGGCTTGACATGGGTAGTCAGCACCCCAGAATGGCTTGACACGGGTAGGACGGCACCCCAGAACGGCCGTACCGGGTAGTCAGGCACCCCAGAATAGCCTGGCAGTATGTATGTTACGTGTTTGTATGGTATGTGGTACGACGGGGGAACTCACTAAGCTTTGTGCTTACAGTCTTCAGTTTTGGTTTCAGGTACCTCCTCAGCTAGGGGAAAGGAGCCGGTGCGGTAGCAGCATGTCACACACTCACACTCTCCGGTTTCCGCATTTACAAGCTTCACTGGGATTTGTACTCTGATATTTTGATTGAATGTATGAATTGGCTTTTAGACATGTTTCACTTGTGTTATGATTTGATCAGACAATGTTTTTAGCTTTTAATATTTTCTAAAGTAATGTTTTTAAAACGAAATTTTTGGTCATGAAAATTGGGTCGTTACAATATTATTATTATTAACTTATAATATCATAAAGTATAAGGGTTGAATTTTAACTTTTAAAATTCTAAGGGTTGGAACTAAAGTTTTAATAAAGACTTTACTTGTTCCAAAACTTGAGGGCAAGTTTTGTAAACTTTCAAAACTTTTCATTTCTAATAACTTATGAGTTAATTGAGTAATAAAATGAAGACTCTTCATTTTTATAACTCTTGTGTTCTTTTAATGGCTTTAATAAAAGTGTGACTTTTGATTTTCCATAACTTTAGGACAAGTTATGGACTCCATTAAAACACATTATGATCAAGAATTAAACTACCAAGTAGGTTACAAATAATTCCTATGATCATCTAATCTTCATAAGTTCAAGAACATGAATATGAACACTTTCAAGAATCAAAAATTACACTTAAAAACTTTGTAATTTTGATAATTGCCATTGCAAATGGATTAGCATAAACATTACACCATCTAAAACAAGTTTTCAAGTACCAAAACAGTTTACGGTAATGTTTCTAGTCCATTTCCAACAACAAAAGTCGAATTTCTGAAAACTGCAACCTCTACTCGTCGAGTGCAAGAACAGACTCGACAAGTAGCTTGCATTTGTTCATGGACTCGTCGAGTCCCCCCATGGACTCGGCGAGTTCATACGAGCAGAAAACAGAAAAATGATTTTTTTCAACAGTTTGCACAAAAAATCAACAAAGAAGCCTAGTCTCTGATACCACTGAAGGGTTTTGAGCATTATAACACTCCCTAAGTGTACATGCAACCCTAATAACCTTGGGGAACAATTTTTAACTTGAATGAAAGATAGAATAACTTACCTTGTTGTTGCTTATGATCCTTGAAACCTTGTGAGCCTAGCACCCCAAGTGTGATGCCTCAAATGCTTCACACAACACCAAATGCTTTTGGAACGACTTTAGAGAGAATAAACACTTCTAAAATCGGCCTAGCCCTCTTGTTTCGTATGTGTAGCCGATTTTGGTGGAGAATGGGCTTCTTATATAGTGTTGACACATCTAGGGTTACACCATGTAAACCCTAATGTGTCATGACTCTTCATTTCCATGACCCATGGGTTTGTAACTTCCATGGAGCATCCATGGAGCATCCTATGGTTGGAACCCAACTGGATAATCCATGGAGCCTTTTAGCCCACTATACAAGTTATGGATGATTTACATAATCAACCCATATATTTAATTAGTTATCTTTTGGTCATTTAATTAATTCTAAATTAATTCTTGATCAAACTAATTAAATAATATTATTAATATATTAGAACTTATAATATATTAATAATCCACAAGTGTTATTTCTCTCATTTAGTCTATCCAATTGCATGGTGCCATGCAACCCAAATGGACCATGCTGGGTCGGGTCAAGTACTTACCAGAAATAGTTATGGACTTCGACACCTTATCCAACAGCTTTATGTTGGTTTAAGGAAGAAAAGAGTCTGGACTGCCATTTTAGAAGCCTTTTGGCCAAAGATAGCCTCGTATACGTTGCATGCGGGTCAAGTTTCGACCTTTATGTGGTTTTTGGTCGTGGGGAAGCCAAATCTATAGCTTAGGAAAGTGGATCTGACCTCAGGAGGTCATTTTAGTGTTGACATGGGAGTAACTCGCCGAGTTCTTAAGGGGACTCGACGAGTCGAGTCGGGTTGCCCCGCGATTCGCGACCTGTAATGACCCTTTGAGTGAAGGGTTGACGCATCGAGTCAAGTGAGGACCTGGGGAAATGAGGACACGTATGTACTCACCGAGTCACGCGAGTGCACTCGATGAGTTGGGTCAAAGTTTGACCGTTTACTTTTGTTGACTTTTAGGGTTTAGTCAGTGTTTAGACTTATGAGCCATTAGAGGGGTAGAATGGTCTTTTACCCTTCTTAGAGAACTTATAGAGAGGGGTTAGCCTAGCCTTTAGAAGTTGTATTAATTAGAGTAATTATTTATGTTATTAGGCGGACGCTAGTGTAGTATTTCAGAGATCGAGGTTTACCGAGTTACCCGAGGTAAGTCTTCTCACTATACTTTACCTAGAGTGGTAATTAGAGTTATGTGACAGAGTATATTGTATGTTATGTGTTATCTATATGATTTAGAGTTACAGAGTGAGGACCGGAAGGTCCACAGAGTTAGGGCCAGAGGGTCCATAGAGTTATGGGACTGGAGGGTCCCACTGAGACACTTTGACCAGAGGATCATACAGAGTTATAGCCTTGAGTGGCTAACATGTTTTGTATGTGGTATTTTGGGGAACTCACTAAGCATTTATGCTTACAGTGTTTGGTGTTATGTGTTTCAGGTACCAGCGAGGATCGCGGGAAGGTGCCGGCATGATCAGTACACACATGAGGAGTTTTTATACATTATGATCTTGGGTTGTGATATATGGATTGATATGTAAAACAATGAGATTTTATAATTTTTATGAATGAAAATATGTTTTTAAAATGTGAAAAATTGTTTGAAAATTTACGGTTTTACACAAGATCCAAAATGCACCATCTTCTAGTGTTTATGTCCGTAAATGCTTCTTGTGGCCGTAAACCCTTCTTAATTCATGGGGTGGCCGTGAACCCTTCAACCCATGGTCGTAAACCCTTCATAGAATCCATCCTAGGGCTGTAAACACTCCATGTGTGGCCGTAAACTCCCCTTGGCTGTAAACACACTTTGTGTGGCCGTGAACTCCCTTTAATCAGTCACATGTGATTCTAACACTTCATTTCAAGTGTTTCCTAGTCCCTAAGGTTGTTTCCCTTCATTTTAGTGGTGTTAAAACACTAATTATATACATATATGTATCAATATATTTCAATTAGGACTTGTTTGTGCCTCGGGACTTCATTCGTGGAACTTCTCATCCTTACTCGAATCTTCAATTGAATCACCCGCATAAGGTGAGTTCATACCCCTATAATCAATCTTTTAAATGTTTCTAAATGATTTTAAGGGGGGGGGGGGGGATATAAGTTGAACACAATGATATTGTGTAAATGTTTATCTATGATAAGTGATAACCATCACATTAAAGGATTTCTTATGCTTTTATAAGTGATCAAATCACTTCAAAAACTCTTTTAAGTTATGTTACATAGTTGTTTATAAAACTCTGTTTTTAAAGTACAATCATAACTCAATAGATAATCGAGTCTTTTCTACAAACCAGGGACAGTACAAAACAAACATACTAGTAAACTATAATAGGTATAGTTTAGAGGTTCAGAACATACTATAACTAGAACAGGGAGGAACATACAATAACAAGAACAGAAGGAACATACGATAACAAGAACAAGATAACAATAATGTGATACCACTACTTCATGACATAACAATATACTTGTTATGTCGAGTTTTGTAACCAGAGTCTTCTGGAGGGAGAACAGACATTGTGTGTATAGATCTACATGGGTCTGACAATCCCGCATCCCGACTATTCGCTATAGTTTGGCCGATAGGCCAAGGGGTGACAAATGCCACATCAGTTTTGGCGTCAGTAGGTCGTCGTGTTAAACACTTGTCAATCAGTATGGTTATAACCACCTCACATTTTAACTGTAATTAACAAACTGGTTTTTAAGGTAGTTAGTGTTGAGTAGTTACTATATACAACATTAGTGTACACTTTCATTTTCCCATTACATTCATATAGTGATCTTCTCACATAAAAGGTAATTCAAACTATTTTCTAGTAAAGATAGTCTTAAACTTAGGAAAAGTTACATCATTCCAAAAGACAAGCAGAACAGTCGAGTCTTAGTACATTCAGTTAGAAAGGGGCCTATAATGCTAACTTTATGATTCCTTAGTAGATACATCAGGGATATATATTAATCGGGTCCGAAAGAAAGTAGAATGTGTGCTTTCCACTTCATTTCCTGTTCCTTATTTGGTTGTGGGCTTAGAGTAGATTCATACAGTCTACTATCTATTCGATCTTAGCTATATATATATATATATATATATATATATATATATATATATATATATATATATATATCCTGTATACACTAAGCAATCATAAGGAGTATCAGGTATGGGTCAGGTCATAGCATACAGATTCAGTATACCGTTTTCTAGTACAAGAACATACTTTCCAGATAGACCATTTAGTAGGCTAAACTAGAAACTTATCAGTAAAAGGGTTTAATTCATTTAATTAAACCACTATAACTTAAAGGACCTTTAGTGGTTAATTCTATAATACCTTAGTTTATACATCAGGGTTATATATAATTAATATATGATAGGCAGTTGGATGTGTGCTTTTCACCTTACTTCCTGTTCCTTGTTTGGTTGTGGACTTACGGCGGATTCAACCATTTAACTGTCCGTTCGATATTAGATTATATATAGCTTGTATAATCTAAGTGATTATAGAAGGAACTATTATGGTTACCATTTTACTAGAGAAAATATATGATATTCTTAAAGAATGTTTTCATCAAATATAAGGAACTATTACAGTTAACTCCATAAGTACCAAATGAATATGCCAAGGTTATATACAAAGAAGATCTAACAAACAATGAGATGTGTGACTTCCGCCTCATTTCCTGTTCCTTGTCTGGTGGTGGGCTTAGGGCAGATTCACACAATCAATTGTCTATTTACTCTAAATTGTATATAACTTGTATCCATTTAGTACTCATAGAAGCAATTGTAGAATCATTTTCACTTTCAATCATCACATCAGAAAATATAGGATTTTCTGGAGGAACAAGCGAACTTTTCTAAAGAGCATACAGTTTACTTTTCATCACTAAAATACTTATGAAGTCACCAGCTTAAATGCTGATCTACTCTTTCAAAGTAACTTGTATTCTCAGGAAACTAGTAGACAGGTACGTGCTCCGGGATTTACAAGATGAAGTATAGTAGCTTCATGTCTTGTTTTGTTATTTAGTTTTGGAGTCAATCTTTTGTGAATCATACTTTCTAAACACTTTAATATTAATGCAATGGTTGTTTGTTAATTTGATTACTATGATGCATGTGTTGTGATACTAAATATGACGTCCTCCGCCCCCAAACGTTTCCACCGTTCCGGTTTGGGGGTGTGACATTTTGTCAAAATATCCACCAATTAGTCTGTGTTTTTAACAAAATGAACTTTGATATTACCATCCTCAACATGATCTTTGATGAAACAATATTGAAGTGCAATATGTTTTGTTTTTGAATGTTGAACTAGATTATGACAAATGCAAAGTGCGCTTTGAGAATCACTAAATAAAGGAATTTTCTTCATGTTAATAGAAAACCCATATAATTAACTTTGGATCCAGATCACTTTGGGAAGTACAGTCTTCAACAACAGTTAATTTAGCATCTTCTGTAGATATCGATACACTCGTCTGCTTCTTCGACTGCCAACTCACAAGCTTCCCATCTAGAAATTGACATCATCTAGTAGTACTATTTCACTCCAATTGGCAACCCCTAGATCTACATTAGAAAATGCTTGAGTGAAGAATCATATGTTTATTAGATACCACAATCCTAGAGTCGGAGTTCGATTTAAATATCGAAAGATATTCTTAATAGCTCTGAGATGTGGTTCTATGTGATTCGCGTGGTAACTAGGATAATTACAAGCCTAAAACATAATATAAGGTCGACTTGTAGTTAAAAAGAACCGATCATGCTTCAATATGTCTTAAATCAATGGAAGGCTTATATAACGAAGGACTTAAGCGAGTGTCAACTACCACGGGAACCTTTACGTTTGAACTGTTGCTCATTCCAAAGCACTTACACAAGTTTCACGTATAACTTTCTTTATTAATAAAGATTCATTCTACGCTTTGGCGAATGTTCAGTCCTGTGACAACCGTCAAAATTCGAGTCGGTTATAGATTTGATAAACTTAGTTGTACGTGTAGGCACAACACATACTAGACTTAGTAACTAGAAACTATATTATAACCTACTATAAACTTGGAAACAATTAGAATCAATGGATAGTATACTTAGATTTCACATTGATATGTGAATTCTACAACTACTTAACTGTACTGAATATCAATATTTAGGTCACTCTTTGACTCGAACACCTTTTCATGAATCATATACACACATCATGCACTTTAACTAGTGGTAGAAATTAGGTCCTAGTCTCGTTGGAACATAAGTCAGAATTGAAAACTAGGACTAGTATACTTGATTCCTCAATTTCGCTTGAATCTCAGAATCACTACATAGAATACCAATAAACCGATAAAATAAGTTACAAACATTGTTTATAACTATAAACAGAGTTATAATACCATAAGATAAATTGAAGTCTCAAAGATTCTATGGATTTTCATATCCAAAGATTTATTAAATCTCAAAACCATAAAAGCCCTAAAACCTAAATTTTATAAAATCTAACATCAAGAATTCTACAAAAATAGTTATAAAACTTATAATATTATCTTAAAATAATTAAATTCAGGGAAATATAATCAAGGAAAATAAAATTTAAGTCATTAACATTCACCCTTAATTTATAAGTCAAAAAACAAGGTTTCGTGAACACAAAGTAGGTTAGGGTGTATATTTTATAAAAAGTTTAATATTTTTATAAAAGAATTGAAATTTTTATAAAAGTTAAAGAGAAAGAGGGTTTTATACCTCAAAAATTCGGATCCCTCTCTCCCCATGTCACTCTCTCACACTCAAAAGGCACACACTACTTATTTTCACTCATTCTTCACTCCACCTCTTCATTTCTCTTTCATTCTCCTCTCTCTCACACTCCACCACCGCTATTTTCTCTTCCTATCTCCATCAAACACGAAAATTTCCAGAAAATATAATCTCATAACACTCAAAAACTTCATCATCAAGTGTTGTTCTTGAGGTAATCACAAAACTTACATTATCCATTCACCTTTTCCTTTAGAGCTTTGTGTTTTCTTGCACTTTCTCCATCTTCTACTCCATTCTAATGAAAGATCATGAACACATAAATACACACACACACACACACACTCACCGTTTTTATAATGATGGTGGTAGGATTTCATCCAAAAACAACATGCATGTTGTAAATGGTGAAATCCAATGACCTAAACCTAAGTCAAGATCATGAAAATGCACTTTTCTACATGTTTTTGTGGAAAATCAAC
Organism: Lactuca serriola; assembly: GCF_051521515.1. Lineage (NCBI taxonomy): Eukaryota > Viridiplantae > Streptophyta > Magnoliopsida > Asterales > Asteraceae > Lactuca > Lactuca serriola. The sequence goes on from NC_136411.1 coordinate 35,656,137, forward strand.
ACATGCACTCTAAGTTTTCTTTCAAAAATGATTTTTAAACATTTCAAACTTTTTAATGGTCTTCAAAACAACATGCATGTGATGATCTTCAAGCTTAGATCCTTGATGATAAAAATTTGTTGTTAAAAGCTTTCAAATATGTTCATAAAGGATTTATTCCCAAATAAATATCTAAAACAACTTTTTTGATCAAATCCAATTTTTTCCAGAATCCCATAAACAAATTGAGATGTTCTAAAAAATTTCAGAAAATAATTTATTTTTCTCGAATTATTATATTTATTGCAATAAATTAGGGAAATAATTCATATAAAATACTTTCTGAGGTCTATAAATCCTAGGTAAATTTGTGGATGACCCCTAAAGTAAATTATGATATCTCAATGAGTTTCATCAATTTTTGATATTGTTTGTTATAGTTTTGAATTTTTGTTAATTCAAATAAATCATAAAACCACTTTAAGGAATCTGAAAAGGCTATATAAGATTTTTCATAGATCCTAACTAATGTGGAGTACTCAGAAAAATATTTTCCGAATTTTTCTTAATGCATTCCTATTTTCCCTTATTTTTGTATTTACAATAGACTAATAAAGGGAAAAATATTTCTACTCATCCAAAATTCATGAAAACTTACCAGATGACCTTATAATATATTAGAACTCTAAATAAAAATTTAGATGATTATTCTATTCAGTATGCTATTTTCTTCTATTTTATAAGATTAAATATACTTAAATCAACAAAATCGGATTACACTATATAAAAATCATCATTGGTATTTTTCCTGGATTAGGTAAACTGTAAATGAAGTTTACAAAAATTTTGGTAATTTACTTTAACTGTTTGATAAATATTCACCAATTAATAATTATTCAAGAGAATAAAAAAAAGAAAAATATCAAAACTAATTGAAAAATATGTTTTATATTTTTCACTCCTTCTATATGTATTATAACAGTGTTAAACAAAGTTTGGGCAATTTTGGAAACTGAATTCTATTTATTTACATTTTTGTTAGAGTAAATGCATAATAATCATAAAATCGGGATAAACTATTTAGAAACCCATTTTTATATTTTTCTCAGCTTAAGTATGTTTAGTGGAAAAAATAAAAAAATTTAGAATTTTTATTATCTGGATACTATTTTTTACGAATTTATATTGATATGAAGGCTTAAAATTTTGGAAAAATAGTTAATCACATCAATAATTCAAGAGAAACTTTTTGGAAGACATCTACGTTATTTTCAAAAAAAATTGTAAAATTTGATGAATTTTGGAAACTTTTTGATAATATTTTGGGATTTTTAGGAGTTTAAAACACCTTTAAATGTATTGAAATACTCTCAATTAATATTACAAAAATATGGAAAATAATATCCAAAATTATCTTAATCACATGAGTTATAAATCTTCACCATTTCAGAAAAATGTTTGTAACTTATCAATATTAAATTTTGACACAATATTGACATAATTCTATTGTAGTAGCAAATATACTAGTGTTAGCTTTCTATTAGAGACTCATTGGTGTCTAACATCGTGTAGGAATTGATAGTGGTACAAGTGGAACGTAGTTGAATGCACCATTTGCATCATCTCAATGCATATTGTGAGTATTCCCTACTCCCCTATTTTCGGTTTTTAAATGTTTTACGGTGGAAAAGCATGTCCTAAACTTTTTATGTTCGTTGTATTTATTTTGACTCGTATGAAACTTGGTTGCTATATTTTGTATGTATGTGTATGTTACTTTAATTCATGAGTACTGTATCGCGGTTAAGTCCCTGGAATCTCTAGACACAACTCATTAACTCTTTTGAGCCAATGGTTATTATAGATAGCGCTATCAGGAGGTAGACAACTCCTCACTCACACGATTCGATTGAGTGCATTTTATCATTTTATACACTATGTTTACGATACACATAGTAGTCAATAGGGAACGATTCGGTCATTAGGCTTGAGTTGTGAACTCATAAATCGAATCTTTATGCACATACAAAACTTGTATTCTCATGTTAGCAACGACACTTGTATACTTATTTTAGCAATGAAACTTGTATACTTATTTTAGTAACAAAACTTGTATTCTCATGTTAGAAACGACACTTGTATACTTATTTTAGCAATGAAACTTGTATACTTCTTTTAGCAACCAAACTTTTATGCTTATTATAGCAACGAACTTTGTTTCTCATTATAGCAACAAACTTTTATTACTGAAAACTTATATACTTGTCTTAGCAATGAAATTGTTTGCTCCTTGTAACAACGAATATTATTTCGATTCGTGAAAACTCATTTTAGCAATATACTTTTATTTATGGAAACTTTTATCAAAACTTTATTTCGATTCTTGAAACCAATATTATTTTTAATCTGTGAGTTCTCACCAACTATTAATATAGTTGACGCTCATTTTACATGCTTTTTTAGGAATCATCTAGTGAGAGGCACGTAGAGACACAACACTTGTAGGAGCATTTTCATGTGTTGACTTTTAGATACATTGTAATTTCTTTTAAAAAGTTGTTCAAACTCATTGTAAATTTGTAATGATTTTTAATACTATGGTTGGTGTTGTCTTTAAACTTTTGCTATGAAACCCTTTATACTGCCATGCCTCGTGTTTCCGCTTTAGCGGGGTGTGACAAGTCCCAAGAAGTGATTGATCTTCCCCATCATACACATTTCGAATTGACTCTTCATAAAATCTTCAAATTCCTTTGACAACGAACGGTTATTTGAACCAAAAATGATATTATCGACATAAATTTGAACAAACATTAGATGATCCCAACTTTCTTTTGAAATAGAGTGGGATCAATTGATCATTGCTTAAATGTAGCAATCTTCAAAAAATTTGCTAAAGTGGCATACCAAGCATGAGGTGCTTGTTTTTTTCGAACGACAAAGATATGATAAAATTAGCAAGAAGCTGTACAAAAACCAACCAAAATTACATGGAAGAGATAGCGAGGGTTAGATCCTATAACCAGGCAACCCAATTCAACTTCAGACTACGAAACCTAACATTAGCACAAAGAAAGACTGAGTAACAAGCTACTCAAAAATCAAACTCTTTTTTGAAATTCCTCTAAAAAATTACAGTCATTACAAAACCACCAAATATGCCACCATAAAGTAAGAAAGGAGGCTTCCAAGAACTTTTTGTGAACCTTATACATCCAAAGAGAGAAAAACCAAATAAATCAATCCCACATAAAGGTCAAAATAGGCATCACAATATGCCACCATTTACCCAAAAGAAGCAATAAATCATCGCCATGGGGCACCCAAAAAAAGATGATTTACTAATTCCAACTCCTGATTGCAAACTGGAAACATAATAGAAGACAAATCAAAACCTCTACTAGATAAATTTGCCCTAGTAGGGAGCTTATCCAAGTGCAGCCACCAACCAAAATCAATAATTTTTATAGGAACAAGATAAAACCATCTGGTTGTAATATCTGAACAAATCAAAATTTTCTTATCAATCACCAACTGAGCAAAGCTAACCGAAAATGAAACTGAACCATCTAACGATCAGCCCCGTCTATCAAGAATAGGGGAAAGAACCACCTTTTTTAGCAAAGCAGAGAACTCCTCCCATTGAGCACTTTCGACACCTCCTCTAGTTGTGCGACAAATCGAACCAAATCTATTAGTCTATATAAGTTTTTAGGCCACCGAAACCTGCTTATCTAACTCCAAAGCATAAAGCCTATGAAATTTAGTCTTCTAAGGCATGTCAACAATCTATATATCCTCCCAAAATCTTGAATTTAACCATAACCAATTTTCCTTTTACAAAAAGCAAAAAGTTTAATACCTTTAGAATGCAAATTATGTAATGCCTTTATAATCGAAACCCAAACTAAGTTGTGAGGATTCCTATGAGTGACATTACAAATCAAACCATGAACACCATGTATAACCTTAACAATTTTAACCTATAGAGAAGTGGGAGAAGAAAGAAAATGCCAAACCCATTTGGAAATATGAGCACCATTCAAAGCAAAAAGGATGCTCACCCCAAGACCACCATGAACTTTTTGCGCCATCACCTTCTTCCAACTCAACCAAGTCATTCTCTTTTCTACTAAATCAACTCCTAAAAAGAAAGACTTCCTAATAGATTCAAGGCTTTTAAGCACACCTGCTAGAGGCTTAAAAAGAGACAAAAAAATAAGTGGGAAGAGCACCTAAGACTGATTTTAACAAAGTCAATATACCACGCACATAAAGAGTTTTAAATATCCAATTTGACAGCTTACAAGTAACTTTATGAATAACATCACTCCAATCTTCCACCCGAGCCATATTTTTTCCCACGGGAAGACCCAAATAAGTAAATGGGAACTTGCTAGCAACACATCCATTTGAAGTTGCCATCTCATCCACCACATATTGAATGACAGCAGTACCTATAAACCCACTTTTATGAATATTTTTTTTAGAGATCCAAGATTAGGTAAAAAGAATGAAGCAATATAAAGATGGTGACAACATTTTCTTGAGACGAGGACAAACAGTCTCGGATCCACATTCTCCATTTATCTCCAAAGCCGAAACCAACTAAAATATCATCAAGGTAATCCCAATGAACTGATTCATACGCTTTTTGAAAGTCAACTTTTTAAAAACAGGCGCTTTTATGTTTACAATTATTACACCAGGAGAAAACTTCATTTAAAATCACCAGACCATCTAGGATTTACGTTCCTTTTATTTAAGTAGATTGTTCTTGACTCATAATAGAACCAATCACTGGACTGAGTCTATTAGCTAAAATTTTACCAACAATTTTGTATTGGCACCCTATAAGGCTAATAGGTCTAAAAGCACCAACCAACTTTGCATCATGAACCTTCGAAATCAAAGCAATAAACGACTGATTACAACCCTTTGAAAAATACCCTATCTAAAGAATTTTGATACTGCCCACACCACAACATCTCCCACTAAATTCCAAAACTTTTAGAAAAAATTAAAAGTAAAACCATCAGGGCCAGGAGCCTTATCATACCCGCAATCCCGAACAACCCTTTTAATTTCTTGACACATAACATCTACCTCTAGAACCGAAGCTTGCTCAGCAGAGAACAAATGAGGGAACACCTCATTTAAAGAAGGATGAGACCAAGAAGGGGCGTTTAACCACTCAGAAAAATGAGAAAGAAAATCTATCTTAACTCGATCTGGTGTATCAATCGACTCTCCATCAACTAAAATTCTCGGAATACTTTGTTGTATTATCTTTTTATTAATAACACCATGAAAGTATTTACTATTTTCATGACCTTCAATAGCCCACTGAATCTTAGCTCTTTGAGCTAAGTCGAGCTGTTCCGAGTGTTCTAAATCATTAATACTTTTCAACAAATCCATTCTAGAGGTAGCATCCAAAAGCAACCCCTCTCCTTGATCCAAATGGTGATCAATCTCCAACAATTGTTCGTAAAGAACTTTTTTAGAACTTTGTTGTGTATTTCTCTTTTCGATATTTGAAGATTTTAAAGCCTGCTTCAACTTTTTTTAGTTTGTTTTTTAGGACCACCATAGCATTTCCAGCCACTACCCCATCCGAATGCCAAGATCTTTCAACAACCTCCTCAAAATCATTTTCCAAAAACTAGGAATGAAAAAGTTGAAAAGTTATAGGACCATAGTTAACACATACTTCTTTAAAGAGAATCAGCCTATGATCTAAAATATGCTGATCAGGAATCAAACCCGAAAGATTTGGGAAAAGAGACAAGAGACCTTCTAAAATAAGAAATCTATCTGGTTTACTCATTTTCCCCGCACTTTTGTCCGACCAAGTGAAAGAATAACCACCTAAAGGATTGTCCACTAACCCCGTTTGGAAAATAAATTTGTTAAAAATATTAGCCAAATTCTTATGAAAGATCGAACCAAATCTCTCACTTTCATATTGAACATCAATAAAATCTCCCATGAAAATCACCTCACCATTCTAGCTAGAAATAAGTGTCAAAAGGTCAGCCCATAACAATGTTTTAACATCTAACTCTTGGGGAGCATATACAGACATAACTAAATATTAGTATTAGAATCCACCCACTTCCCTTCAACTTCAATAAAACAATCAATAGAGATAACTCTATATTTTAAAAACATGGACTTATCCGAACCACACAAAATTCCACTAGATCTTCAAAAAGCCGAGCTAAAAGCATACTAAAAAAATAAATTTCCCCAAATTGAACTAACCACAAACCCTTCCATATGAAGCATCTTTGTTTCTTGCAAAGCTAAAAAATTAATACCATTTTTATTAAAAAGTTCGTTTACCCAAGTTTTCTTCGCATTATCTCCTAATCCTTGATTATTTAGCGAAAGAAAATACATGCTAACAAATCAACTCTTCCCATTCGATTAAGGAAATTATGAAGATCATCCTCACACCCTTTCATAGCATAACCCATGGCTTGACCCATTTCAATAAAAGCATTAAAATTTCCAATAAAGATATACTAGTAATTGGTTTTTTGAGAGACAAAACAATATCCTAATTTGGATGAAACCGACTCCCTAAACTCCACATGCAAAGGACCAATGGCCGAATGAGAATGACCATCACCAACCACAACCTAATTATAAACCTTGTTGTGAACAACCATCTCAATAGCTTCCTTAGAACAATTATAATGACTTGTTACAATTATAAACCTTGTTGTGAACAACTTTATTGAGTACCCATTTTATCATGAAATTCTGATTGATCAACAAATGGTTCTGATTTGTTACTCTTTTCCACAACATGCACAACTTTCATAGGCCCACTAGAGATTGAGGCAGTCCTAACGTTGGCACAAGGTTGTGCAGCCTTCCTTTGAGCCGTCTATTGTTGTGGATCAATACCACCCATATTAGAAACATCCGGAGTAAATTCAAGTGGATATGTTGGGTCATCATCCTCAACAACTTTAGTTTTAATTTTTTTTATTATGAACTATAAACGAATCTGGAACAATCTCCCGCTCTTCCTCATCAAACGATGACTCACCTTCAACATAATTAACTTCCTCATCTCTTTCAATATCATCATCTTTAACAACAACTTGAAATGGGTCAAAACCACCATTATCATTTTCTTCTTGCTTTGAATCTTTCTCAAAAAATCAGGAATCCACCCTGTTATTTCTTTAGCACGAGTTATTGAAACATTTCCTTCCAATATCACCTTAAATGATTCTATAATATGGAAGTGAACAGGACGTCCCTGTCTAAAATATGGAAATGAATAGGACGTCCCTGTTTGAAACCACCGAAACCCGCACCACATGCCTTGCTACGACCTCCCTGATATATACCTCAGCCAACTTCTCCGCATAGATATTCTCCTGAATCGGAATAAAAAGCATGCTCTTGGTCAATCGATCCACGATGACCTAAATTGAATCCACTCCGCATGCAGTCTGAGGCAACTTCATAATGAAACGCAGGCTCTTGGGTCTTCCAAATGGGAATAACCAGCAATTGCGTCTTGTCGTGAGGCCGCTGATGCTCGGCCTTGAATTTCCTGTAAGTCAAGCACCTCTCCACTTACCAAGATACAACCCGCTTCATACAGGGCCACCAATAATCAGGACGATGATCTCTATACGTATTCATCTCCCTGAGATGAATGGACAAACATCGATTTGTGTGCCTCCTCCATTAGAACCCAACGCATAGATCCCCAATATGGAACCCATACTCTCCGATGGAGAGTCAATAAACCTCAGTTATCATAATCAAAGTAAGCAACCTGACACAGTCTTTGCTCACTTTTCTGGTTATCTTCCTTCATAGCCTCGATCTGAGCCTCTCGAATCCGCTCCAAAAGCAAAGTAATCATGGTCATCCTCAACAAATACCAGATTACAACCACGACCACCTTGCGTCTGAGAGCATGGGCCACCACATTGGCCTTCCCCGGATGGTATGGATCTCATAATCATAATCTTTCACCACATCCAACCACCGATGCTACCTCATGTTCAGATTCGGCTGATCCATCAGATACCTCAGGCTCTTGTGATTCGTGTAAATAGTACAATGGACCCCATGGAGGTAATGTTGCCAAATATTGAGGACGAATACACATCCCCCAACTCTAAATCACGTGTAAAATAGTTCGCCTCATGAGGCTTCAGCTACCTCAAAGCATAAGCGATCATGCAACACCTCTGCATCAGAACTGCACCCAAACCTATGATCGAAGCATCATAATAAACCAGGAAGTCCTCCACCCTCCGGCAGGGTCAAAATCAGCTCCTCACACAATCTTTGCCTCAGCGTATCAAAAGCTACGTATTGCTCATGCCCACATCGAAAAGTGACGTTCTTCTTCATCAGCCGATTTATAGTAACCGTTGTTTTGGAGAAATACTGAATGAATCTCTGATAGTAACCCACTAAACCAAGGAAAATCCGAATCTCAGATGGAGGCCTCGAAACCTCCCAACTCATCATAGCCTAAACCTTAGCTGGATCGACCAGAATACCATTCTGGTTGACAAGGTGCCCCAGAAAGTGCACCTCGCGCAATCAGAACTCACACTTGGAGAGCTTTGCATAAAGTATCTCCCTCCTCAAAGTCTCCAATACCTCTCTCAAGTGCTCCTCATGTAGCTCTTGGGTATTGGAATAGACTATGATATCATCAATGAATACAATCACAAACCGATCCAACATCATCATCCATACACGGTTTATGAGGTCCATGAACACGACTGGAGCATTGGTGAGACCGAAGGGCATCACCACGAACTCGTAATGACCATAAAGAGTCTAGAAGGTCGTCTTCTGCACATCTTCCTCTCTGACCCTCATATGATGGTAACCCGAATGCATATCAATCTTGGAAAACCAAGATGCGCCTTGAAGCTTGTAAACAAATCATCAATCCTTAGGAGTGGATAACTGTTCTTCACTATTAGCTTATTCAACTCCCAGTAATCAATACATATCCAATGAGACTCATCTTTCTTCTTCACAAACAGGATCAGTGCTCTCCATGGGAAACTTATCGGTCGAATGAACCCCTTGTCTAACAACTCCTGCAGTCGTGTAGACAACTCTTGCATTTTTGGAGGACCTATTGGATACGGTTCCTTGGCTACCGGAGCCCCACCATGAACCAGGTCAATCTTAAACTCTGCCTACCTCTCCATAGGCACTCCCGTACAATCGACACATCATCCACAGTCGCCATACCCTTATCTCGGGTATCTATAACATAGGCGACAAAATCTGGAACAACCTGACGAAGATAATGTCTGACTCTAGTTGCTAAACATAGAGTTAGTCCACGCTGAGATATCTTACCTGAACCACCGACTCTCCCCCACTTGGTGTTTGAATATGCACTAACTAATGCTCACAATTGATCACTGCCCCAATGGGGCTCAACCAGTCCATCCCTATGATAACCTTGCTCCTGCACAAAGGAATAGGAACCAAATCAATTGGATACCGCTCGCTGAACATCTGAAGAACACAACCCCGATGAACCCTCGAAACCCAGACAAATTGATAATCTGGAATCTCAATGTCTAAAGGACAATCCATCTCTCCCTAAGCTCCAACAAACCTCTTTGTAAGCACAAGTGATACAACAGATCGGGTAGCCCCCGAATCAAACAATATCAATGCAGAGATACCGTTCACGAGGAATGATCCTAAAACAAAACACACAAATATAAGCATGCAATGCAACATAATTAAAGCGATAAGGTGTTGCACGAGCTCCTTGGCCATCAGTTGAATATCCCTGCTCCTCACCACAGGCGCATCCACCTTGCGAGGCGGCCATCAGTAATCCTCAGCATCATTGGAGCGGGTGCTACCACTGATACCGCTGATGCGAAATTCATAAAATAAGACTTCTTGTGGCCCCTATGATCGCAATGGAAGCAAATCACATCAGATACCCGGGTGGTGGTGGTGGTAGTAGTAGCAGTATAATCCCTGCTAATAGGACTCGTCTGGGCGTACTTGAAGCAGCCAAAGCCACCCACCCTACACACCCCATTATGTGTCTTGCCATAGCGGCTCCTGCCCTACTGGCCTCTCGATCTCAAATCAAATATGTTTGGCTTCTTGCCCATCCCCCTGAAACCTTAGCCTGATCCGGCTTCCTCTTCCTCTCCATCTCAAGATTAATCTCCCTCTCTCTGGCTCTCATAATCATATCCTCATGTGTCTTGCAACTGGACCGACTCATATACTGCCAAATATAAATCATCAATATCTCATCGTATCTATCCTTCTTCATCTCCTCGTCCGCCAAATACTGCGAAACCAAAAATGTCGTCTCATGGAACGTCGTGGTAATATCAGCCACCATCTCGATAGTCTGGAAAAGGTCTTGGGACTCCCTCACCAACTGCTGCACCTTGATTACTGGTGCAAAATGAGTTCTAAATCTAGTCCCATAATCATCCGATGTCATCGAATCAACCGCCTCATCACCAACGGAGCGCCCAACCTCCTCCCACCAGTCTCGAGCCCTGTCTTTCTGAAGACAGAAAGCAAGTCGTACCTTTGCTCCATCGGGGCAATTACTAGTGGGGAAGGTGTTAGCGACATCCACTAACCATTGCCTACTTGCAATCGGGTCCTTCTCCCCAAAATAGTCCAGAGCACCACATGTGCGGAACTTGCTGAAAGTCAATGAACATGCCCCAATCAAAGCCACCATCTCAGAACGTAAAGAGCCCAATCGCTCCACCAACACCTCCATGATACCCTCCTTGATCGTACCAAAGATCACAGGAGTGTGCTCCAGTATTTTGCAGGTAATCTCAGACGAAATGAACTCCTGTGTCTGATCATCCAACTGTCCGGATACAGAACCCGAGCTTGAACCCTCACTAGCACCAGAACCACCAACCATACTGAAAATATATCATTTAAACCATCAGAATACACATCAATATATATATATATATATATATATATATATATATATATATATATATATATATCGAGGAGTTTCATACTCTACATGATTATTGGGTTCATCGCAGTTCTCGTTGACTCGAGTACGGATCCTCTACTTCCAGTAGTACGGGCCTATACTACCTTCCACATATATATGTACTTTCCTTAAGGATTTCTTTGAATCCTCCAAGTCACTCCTTATCCCATAATCATCCGATGTCATCGAATCAACCGCCTCATCACCAACGGAGCGCCCAACCTCCTCCCACCAATCTCGAGCCCTGTCTTTCTGAAGACAGGAAGCAAGTCGTACCTTTGCTCCATCGGGGCAATTACTAGTGGGGAAGGTGTTAGCGACATCCACTAACCATTGCCTACTTGCAATCGGGTTCTTCTCCCCAAAATAGTCCAGAGCACCACATGTGCGGAACTTGCCGAAAGTCAATGAACATGCCCCAATCAAAGCCACCATCTCAGAACGTAAAGAGCCCAATCGCTCCACCAACACCTCCATGATACCCTCCTTGATCGTACCAAAGATCACAGGAGTGTGCTCCAGTATTTTACAGGTAATCTCAGATGAAATGAGCTCCTGTGTCTGATCATCCAACTGTCCGGATACAGAACCCGAGCATGAACCCTCACTAGCACCAGAACCACCAACCATACTGAAAATATATCATTTAAACCATCAGAATACGCATCAATATATATATATATATATATATATATATATATATATATATATATATATATATATATCGAGGAGTTTCATACTCTACATGATTCTTGGGTTCATCGCAGTTCTCGTTGACTCGAGTACGGATCCTCTACTTCTAGTAGTACGGGCCTATACTACCTTCCACATATATCTGTACTTTCCTCAAGGATTGCTTTGAATCCTCCAAGTCACTCCTTATCCACACATACAATCCTTGAAAAAAGAAGGCTCACAACACTAAATCTCTTCCTAAGTTTTCCTAGGGAAATCACCACACCACTCTCCACCATCAGCTATAGAAGGAATCTCTACTAGCACCCTCTAACTAGCTCACGAATACAATTACATATCACCAACTAATTCTTTGAATGAAAGGTCTCACACTACAATGGTTGGACTCAAACAAGAGATAGGCAATAGAGTTAAAAGCTAACCTTCTAAAATTATTTAGTTTCCGTAATATGTAACTCAACATATTTGCTTACTATTTAGCTGAAGATAGTGAAAAATCCTAAAAAAAACACAACGCAGGTAGCATTCAAGCATCGAGTAATCAAAATCAAGCATAACCTAATCATGCCATCCTACCACTGACTGATTAGTACTAGCATGCAAGTCTAAAAGCTCATAAAGTATGCATATAAATGCATCTCTCCTAGCATTCAATCTTGTAAATTCTGAGTAGATCCTTATCCCTAACTAGCATACGATACACAGATTCATAAATCAAAGCATATCATAAAAGATGTATGCGTATTTTGGGAAAACTTACTTGAGGTCGATCGGTTGCATGCACCACAACCTTTTCTTTTATTAGAAACCCTTTTTATAAAACATTTATTTTTGAAAAATTCCACTAAACCCTTAGTTTGAGTTCAGGCACACCCGAGAGTATGTCCAAATCCCTCAAACTAAGGCTCTGCCACCAACTTGTAACGTACAAAAAATTAAGACTAAAAATTTTCATTTTTAACTTAATAAAAGGATTATCCAAAGCATCATCATATAAATCATAGTGGAACAAGTTTTTCCACCATATTAAAACCTCAGGGTAACATAAAATGCAAAATGAGATGGTGCGTGCACTATAATCATCCCGAGCTCTTCCCTTTTGAACAAGAAGTACTTGAAAACTGTAAGCACAAAGCTTAGTGACTTCCCAAGAATACCACGTACGATACATAATAAAAATATAATGGGCGTCGCCCGACATCAGGCCCCAACCAGCATCGAGTCTCACTCGGTGTACAAATTTGTCAATCATCGAGCCTCGAACGGTATACATATAAACATATATATAGATAAACACCTTACACATGCAATAATCACAAAGTTAAATAGCATACAGAATGGCCGTCTAGCCCATCCCGGCATCAGGCACCGTCTAGTAAACATATAAACATCTAACATATGCAATACTGATGTAGGCATATAGCATCCTAAAACATAATAAACCATGCGACGACATTAATTCCTTCGACTCGCTAAACACAATGAGGAAGCTCACCTCTAACTGCTGAAACACTCAAATGAATCTCGGTCTACTGGTCTGGAAAATCCCCGTGCCATCATCATCAAAATAATATCTAATTAATAATTGGATCTCGATCCATAACCAAGAATCTAAGCTACTTAGCCCATAACCAGGGCGAGACACCATTTTACCCTTTTCCTTACTTGGCCCAAAACCAAGGCCCGACCCAACTACTCAAAAGGCCCAAATCCTAAATGGCAACCCAAAGCCTAATATGGCACAATCTTCTAAATTAGGCCCAAAACCCATCATGGGCCTAAATCCAAGGAAGCCCAAAATGTTAGAAAAAAGCTCAGATAAGAAGTTAATGGCCCATTTGTTAGGTTAGATGTCTAAGCCCATAACTATATCTGGTATGTACTTAACCCGGTTGTAGCATGGTCCTTTTGGGTTGCCTTCACCAAAACAACTTGACTGGATGAATAATGGAGAAAAAGGTTATTATGGTTTATTAATATATTATATGAATAATATATAAAAAGAGAAATCATATTGGTTAATTAATATTGGTCAAGAATTAATTCAGAAATTAATTTTGTGATTAAAAGATATTAATTGAACCTAAGGGACTGGAATTGCAATTATAAGATAATTGGATTTTGGGCTGAAGATCCCTTAGAAAGGGGTGGACGAAATCAAGGAGGGAAGCCCACCTTGAATTCGTCCAAGGCCTCATTCTTGAAGGTTCCTTTGGACTGCTTAAGGCCTAAGCAATCTAATTAGAGTTTTGACTGAAACCCTAGCAGCTCACCTATATAAAGGACCCTTGGGCACTAGAATTCGGCGAACACAACCCTAAGAAGAGTTCAAGAGCCAATTTTAGCCTTCCTCTCTCTCTCTCTCCTATTATTCTCCAACTTGATTTGGTGTTTGTAATCTATTAGAGGCACATAATTTGGGGTGCTAAGGTTCTCAAAAGCTCAAGATCTTCAAGCAACAATCAAGGTAACCTTCTAACTTGTTTATTAGATGTTGTTTTCTTTTTTGTTGTGTGCTAGATTTGGGTTTGCAAGTCTTGGACAATTGTTGCATGTACAAATAGAAAAACTAGATCCGATCATTAGGGTTTGCATGAACACCATTGGAATGTTGTTTTGCTTATAACCCAACAGTGGTATCAAAGCCTAGGATGTTCTTCTATTGTATTTGATGCCTTGTTAATTGTTCATAGCTAAAACAAGAAAAAAAAAATTGTTTTTTGGGTTTCTGACTCGACTCACGACGTGACACAATTCATGTCACGACGTGAGTTCAGTGATATGCCGAATCTCGAATTTTTTTCCCTAATTAGGTTTAGATAATTACTATAAATTATTTTTTAAATTTAAAAACCAGGTTGTCTGTTATGGTAATTTATATCTTAATCAAATTAATGGATAATTGTCAAAAATAAGATAATTACTTGTTTTATAAGATAAATTTAATTATTTGTATTTTTGATTTGAATTATCTTGTAAAGGAAAAAGATTAGGACAAATTATGTGATAAGTATTAATAATATGATTAATTAATAATTTTCAAATTTGATCTAAAAGATGTTTCGAAAAGTTTCTCAAGTTTTGGAATTTAAAATTTTATTAAATATTTAATTTTGAAATATTTAACTTCCAAACCCTAGAATTTTACAAGTTTAAAACTTAACCCTTATACTATTATAACATTATAAGATTAATATATATATATATACATATATATATATATATATACATACATATATATATATATACATATATATATATATATATATATATATATATATATATATAAGATTAAACTAGTCTTACCGTTAGTAGGCCTCATTCACGATGTCGATCTATAAGGGGGGTTTAAGGTTGCTGCCTATAAAATGGCAGTTTAATGGGTGTCCACTCTCACTCACCGCTTCCTTGATTGGTGGAGGGTCGTTAGCCGAACGGGTAGGATATGGAAACTAATTCCTCGTTAAAAGTATAATGTTTAATAAAGTAAGTAAATATGTTTTTGTTATAAAATTCTCAATCTTAGTTACTTTAGGAAAATGTGAAATGATGCTATTCCATGAAATTACACTTTGCACCATGCAAGGTCGTTAATGGAGCGTGCGTGGATAATCGATACACTAATATGGACTAGCAATGGTGGCAAAGGGTGACTCGATGTTTATCATAGATCGATGGAGCACGTGTGGCTAACCGGAACATTGATTAGGTGGTAAATGACATCGAGTGTACCAAGTATATTTGCATGGTTATTCACACCTTATTTGTGATCCTCGGTATCCCAGTCACAAACTTGAAGGGCATATCGATATTTAAACATGCCATTGAAAATTTCAATGAATCTAAAAAGATCTAAGAGTTTCAATACATTTAAAACTTAATCTCTTTTTCATTTTTCATGGTAAAAATTAGTGTATCGTCATTCACTTACCTTCAAATTATTTGTAGTTTGGATTACGACATCCCTCTTCTAAATTGTAAATAATGTTGTTGGACCCTAGCCCTAATTTCTCATTTGGGTGTTTAATTGGGGATTCTTATCTAATCAAACTTTGTCTCTTTTCTATTTTAGATGTCTACTTCGAACAACAACAACGCTTCACGCTCGACCCCTTCTAGTTCATTCTCACTCATGAATTTGTGTGGGAGGATGATTTTTGATAGGTCCAACTTCAATGATTGGATCCGCAATATCTGAATGGTCACCCGCTATGAGGACAAGGAGTATGTTCTCGACATGGATCTAAAAGAGGTGAATGTTAACACTGCTACTCCGAAGAAATCACTACCTACGAGGCTCACGAGCGAGATGTTATGCAAGTTCATTGCATTATGCTCGTGACAATGACCGTCGAATTCCAAAATTCCTACGAGGACTACTGCCCTATGAGACCCATCAAGATTTGATGGATAGGTACCATCAAATCGCGAGGTACGAAAGGTACATGATCATCACTGCGATGATCACAACCAAGATAAAGGTTGGAGAGTCCATCACGACCTACCTGCAGAAAATGCAGAGGTATGTGGACCGCTTGCTGAAGTTAAATGTTAACTTTGATGAGGAGCTTGCCATATATATCATTCTACACTCCTTACCTCCTTGTTACAACCAGTTCCGCATGACCTACCACATGAACAAGGATGATATCACTCTAAGCAAGCTTCAAGGCTTGCTAAGTACTCCTAAGAGTACTCTGAAAGACAAATCCATTGCATCAACTCCTACTACCACCCCCGTCTTGGCAATTGGGCAAGGGAAGGGCAGGAATAGGAAGGCTCCTTCTAAGAGCCACAAGGGAAAGTCCCATGATGGTACCTCTTCTAGTGGAACCAAGGCTGGTCCCGCTGCACCCTCCTCCAACCTGAAGGATCCAGAGTGCTACTACTACCACGCCAAAGGGCATTGGAAACGAAGCTGCCCAAAGTACTTGCAAGATATCAAGGATGGAAAGATAAAGCTATCCTTCGTAGTTATCTATACTATTCATTCTAACAACTCATCACATGCTATGTCTTGGGTCCTTGATACAGGATGTGGTTTTCACATTTGTTCTGATTTGCAGGGCCTAAGAAGAAGTAGGGATGTGGAGCATGGGAAGATAAACTTGATCATGGGGAATAGGAAAACGTCGCATGTCACCAAGATTGGAGTTTACTCTTTAGTGCTTAGTAGTGGGTTAGGTTTAGATTTGAATACTTTCTGTTACTCGTCTGAAATGACACGAAACATTATTTATTTTTATGGTTTGTATAAACAAGGTTTTAGATTTTCGTTTGATAATGAAAAGGGTTATATTAATGCTTTTTTTTAATGGTTCTTTCTATTTTGAATCATTGCCTTGTAATGGTATATATGAAACTGTGATGGTTGTAGACAACTTAGGAAATGATGTGTTGCATATCGATTCTTCCAATAGTTTGGACAAAGCATGCTTGTGGCATTGTCTTCTTGGAGATGTCAACAAGAAGCGCATCACCCAACTCCAAAAGGGTGGAGTGTTGGAGTCATTCGAATTTAGGGATGATAACGTGTGCGAGTCTTGTTTACTTGTAAAGATGAACAACTCACCCTTCACTAGCACTTGTGAAAGGGGTGAGGGTTTATTGGACATCATACATACCGATGTATGTGGTCCCTTTAGATCAACCACAAGGGATGTAGGTCACTTCTATGTGACTTTCACCGACGATTATAGCAGATATGGGTATATCTACTTAATCAAGCACAAGTCAGAAACTTTTGAAAAGTTCAAAGAGTTTAAGCAGGAAGTAGAGAATTTGCTAGGAATGAAAATTAAGATGCTCCGATCCGATCAAGGTTGTGAGTACCTTAGTCTTGAATTTCTTGATTACCTCAAGGAATGCAGAATTGTTTCGCAATTGACGCCGCCTAGGAAACCGCAGTTGAATGGTGTGGCTGGTAGGCGCAGTCGAACCTAGTTAGACATGGTTTGTTCCATGATATGTGGTGCTTCGTTACATATCTCATTTTGGGGGTATGCCTTAGAGACTGCCACCCATATCCTTAATATAGTCCTGACTAAGAAGGTTGCCAAAACTCCTCACGAGATATGGACAGGGCAAGCTCCCTCGTTGGCACATATCAAGGTTTGGGGTTGCGAGGATTTCGTAAGACGAGAGACTCGCGACAAGCTCAAAACTCATAGTGAGCGGTGTATTTTCATCGGCTATCCACAAAAGTCTTTTGGATATCTCTTCTATAGACCGAGTGGCAATGTTGTCTTCGTTCCGAGAGCGAAAACTCATAAGCCAAGAGGACAGTGGGAGGTAAATTGATCTTGAAGAGCTTCAAGAATCAAGCGATGAAGGAACCTCTAACGCTGGCGTTCAACCCGAGAAGGAAACTCATGTTGAACCGATTGACGAGTCCTTACCTCTTAGACCTTCCATTAGAGTTAGTGTTCCACCTATGTTATATGGTTTTCATATAACAAGTGAGGGTGATACGCTTATTAGTGATAGTACACTAGTAAATTTGGATGAACCTAACAGCTACAAGGAATCCATGGCATGCCCGGAGTCTGCAAAGTAGAGAGAGGCTATGGACAGCGAGATTGAGTCCATGTATGACAGTCAAGTTTGGAACTTGGTTGACAATGTACCGGGTCGTAAGACGGTCGGGTGCAAATGGATCTTCAAAAAGAAGACCGACATGGATGGGAAAGTACACACTTATATGGCGCGATTGGTTATGAAGGTCTTTACTCAAACTCCCGGACTTGACTATGATGAGACCTTCTTACCAGTTGCGAAGATTAAATCTATAAGGGTTATGCTAGCCATAGCAAAACACCCTAATAGAGTGTCAAAACTGCTATCCATAATGGGAAGTTGGCTGAAGATGTTTACATGAGTCAGCCAGAGGGTTTTGTCGATGCAAAACACCCTAATAGAGTGTGCAAGCTTAAGAAATCCATTTATAGATTCAAACAAGCATCTTGCAGATGGAATCTTTGTTTCGATGAGAAAGTCAAAAAGTTTGGATTCTTGCGAAGCGAGGATGAGTCTTGTGTATATGTCAAATCCAGTCGGAGTAAAGTTAGCTTTCTCGTTTTGTATGTCGATGACATACTGTTCATAGGAAACAACGTCCCAACCCTATAGGAGATTAAGTCTTGGCTTGGGAAGTACTTCGCTATGAAGGACCTCGGCGAAGCTGCTTATATTCTTGGGATAAGGATGGTGAGAAAAGGGAGTAAGAGGCTAATAGGACTTACTCAAAGTACTTACTTCGATAAGGTACTAAAGCATTTTAGTATGGAAAATTTCAAGATAGGGGAGTTACCAATCCAAAGCAATACCAAGTTGAGTAAGACTTAAAGCCCGAGTACCGAAGCTGAGATAGCAGAGATGAGTCGAGTACGTTACGCTTCTACAGTTGGCTCGATCATGTATGCTATGACTTGTACTCTCCCTGATGTGGCCTTCGTTTTGAGCATGGTCAGCAGATATCAAGGGAAGCCTAGTAAAGAATATTGGACTATAGTCAAGAATATTCTTAAGTACCTTCGGAGGACTAATGAATGGTTTCTTATCCTCGGTGGGAGTGATGACTTAAGGGTGTGAAGGTATAGTGACACTAGTTTTCAGACCGGCAGAGACAACTTCTGCTCTCAGTTGGGCTGGGTCTTTACCCTAAATGGGGGAGCAGTGACTTGGAAAAGTTCCAAGCAGGAGAACGTAGCTGATTCAACATACGAATCAGAATACATAGCAATGAGCGAAGCGTTGAAAGAGGCAATTTGGTTGAAGAACTTCATCGGAGACCTTAGAGTTGTGCCAGTCAAAAAGGAGCCTATGGAAATTTTCTGCAATAACGAAAGTGTGGTTGTCTTAACCAAGGGACTGAGGGATAATGGGAGATCCAGGCATATCTATAGGAAATATCATTCCATTACACATCGGGTAGAAGAGGGATTCCTCGTGGTTAAAATGGTATCATCAGAGGATAACTAGTAGTTCCCCTTACAGAGGGACTGATTAGGGTTAAGCTCTTGCAGCACACTAGGAGCATTGGGCTAACTGATGATATTAGTTTTAGTAATTAGATAGCCATAGAAACTTGTAATAGATAAATTGTAATTGACATTTTGATGATTAAATAAAGGAGTATTATTTATAAGTAACGTTACTGTCTCATGTCAATTATTTATTATTATTTCACTTTGCATATTTTGACTTCCTAAATAATAAGATTATTTAAAGTATCCACAGTCGATCATACTTTGGAAGTAGGTATGAAAGAAGATTGTCATGAATTGGCATGTAGATTGTCTAAATTTTTAGACATAGCAAAAGATTGTTGCAACCTTCATGAGTGCTCTTAAAATATGATTTGGGTATTGGTTTAAACCCGTGCTCACTTGAATCACTTCACGGAATTTATCACGAGTGATTGTGAGATGATAATATCATATAGTCTTTAAACCTAGATATATGGTTTATTGTTTGCAAGTTGGTTGTGCATTGATAATGTGTAAACGTGTCAGTAACTTGATGTTATAAAACGCATTGTTGTGTATGATTTGATGAGTAAATAGTAAATGCATATAAGTCAAAATTTACTATTCCTTTTATCCGACGAGGGTAAAAGCGATATCTTGGGCCCCTCGATGATTTGGTATGACTTATGTGTCGGGCCCGGTCAAGACTGAATTGATGTGTTCAATTAAGTTCTATGTCAGATGAATCAGAGATCGTGAAACAAACTGTTGGACAATAAGTATGATTATGTTCCATGTGATTGTCCGCACGATATCTTGAGAACGGAGGACTATGCGATCCCTGATCTAAAGGGAGTGTCAAAGTTCAACAGCGACTTTTGAGAGCTACGATTGCTAATAGGATTTTAAATTCGTACTTGCATTTATAGTTACAAGACTTATCCAAGTGGGAGATTGTTGGATTAGTTATCTAAGCTCAAAACTATATCTGGTATGTACTTGACCCGGTTGTAGCATGGTCCTTTTGGGTTGCCTTCATCGAAGCAACTTGATTGGATGAATAGGAGAAAGAGGTTATTATGGTTAATTAATATATTATATGAATAATATATGAAAAGAGAAATCAAATTGGTTAATTAATATTGGTCAAGAATTAATTGAGAAATTAATTTTATGATCAAAAGATATTAATTGAACCTAGGGGACTGGAATTGCAATTATAAGATAATTGGATTTTGGGCTGAGGATCCCTTAGAAAGGGATGGAAGAAATAAAGGAGGGAAGCCCACCTTGAATTCGTCTAAGGCCTCATTCTGGAAGGTTCCTTTGGACTGCTTAAGGCCTAAGCAATCTAATTAGGGTTTTGACTGAAACCCTAACAGCTCACCTATATAAAGGACCCTTGGGCACTAGAATTCGGCGACCACAACCCTAAGAAGAGTTCAAGAGCCGATTTTATCCTTCCTCTCTCTCTCTCTCTCTCTCTCTCCCTATTATTCTCCAACTTGATTTGGTGTGTGTGATCTATTAGAGGCACATAATTTGGGGTGCTAAGGTTCTCAAAAGGTCAAGAGCTTCAAGAAACAATCAAGGAAGCCTTCCAACTTGTTTATTACATGTTGTTTTCTTTTTTGTTTTGTGCTAGATTTGGGTTTGCAAGCCTTGGACAATTGTTGCATGTATACATAGAAAAACTAGATCTGAGCATTAGGGTTTGCATGAACATCATAGGAATGTTGTTTTACTCATAACCCAACAGTGGTATTAGAGCCTAGGATGTTCTTCTATTGTATTTGATGCCTTGTTAATTATTCATAGCTGAAACAAGAAAAAAAATTTGTTTTTTGGGTTTCTGACTCGACTCTAAGAACGCCATGCCCATGCGTCCATCTGCTGAGTACGCGAGGTGTACTCAACTCGTACGCCCAACGTATGCCTCGGCTCCCAAACCACTTCATTAAGCACTTAAACAGTTAAGATCTTTTGCCAATCTCTCAGATCTGGTCCCTAAGGGTGACTTAATACGTAAAGATGGCAAGTTTACACCCATGCATGGCTTAATGCGATCCAACACTCAAAATAAGCTTAATAAAGCTCTTAACACTTGCATGGACCAATATCTTTCATAAAGTTTGCATTTTATGAACAAGGGACCTCCATGGAGCTAAGATCTAACATCCATTGCTTCTAGAGTAGATCAAAAGCTCAACTTTAACTCAAAAGACACAAAAAATGCATAAATAAGACCATAAAATAGATCTAGCACAAATGACCATCGAGGTGAGAGCTTTTTACCACAAAGGCTTGAAAATATGAGTGTAATTTTGGATCTACAAGCTCAAGATATTCCTCCAAGTGTTCGTCTTATTCTTCACCACAAAAAAACAACAAACTTATTTTCAAGCTTAAATCTCACCAAATGCACTTAGGGTTTCGTTTTCAAGGTAAAGAGAGGTGGAGGCTGGTCAATAAGTGTCCAATTGGTTGTTTAAGTTGTTTAAATAGGGTGAAATCCTTAAAAAATAGGGTTTACCCAACCTTGCGTACGCCCAACGTACTCCCACGTACGCCAAGCGTATGTGGGTGAAGTTCATGAACAACAAAGAGCTAGCACGCTAAGTGTATTCATAGAGTACGCCTCACGTACTAGCCATTGACCAAAATGAAAATAATTTTGCAATACGGACTAAAAGGAAACTTAGCACTTTACGATTGTTACAAATTGATATTAATGAAAGACAATTTTCAGCAATCAACACATTCCTTTTCCTCAATTTCACTGATATTATCATAATCATCTTCGATATCAACAAAATTTTGTTGATTACTTTGTGTCGAATTCTTATTTTTGTTCAAAATTTGCATTTGTTCCTTTTTAGATAAAGTCTCATTCGCAATATCAACTAATTCATTAACATCCGAACAATCATCGATATTCACAATACCATGTACATAAGAATCATTAGGAACTTTATCAAAATTCGCATATTTACCCTCAAAGACTTAAGTGGTTTCATCAACTAATTCACCTTTGAAGTTATTGAAAAGGATTACCTTCCTATGTTGTTCCTTACAAATTTCAGATGAATGATAGAGATTTGTAAGCTTACCATAAAGCCTTTTAGTAGTATTATAATATATATTCCTTTGTTTCACAAGTAACTACTGTCCATTCTCAATAAGTCCTTATTAATCATCACATTCATAAGTTTTAAATCTAGGCTTCATATCCTAGTTTTTTCTCCTCCAACTTCTTTCTCGCATTGTAAAGCATTGCCTTATTCTTCTCTACTTCCCTACTTATAGAAATCAATATATCATTCAAGTAAGAATATGTATAATCAAACTCAGATAAAATAGCATTGTAAGAATTTACAGGAACATTAAGAGAGAAAAGAAGATCACATACCTTGTTAGTCATGGGCTACTTTGAAGCAGTCATTACGAAACCTCTTCTAGCTATCATTTCTTCCTCCTCTTCAATCCCATCTCCGTTCTTCTTCTCCAAATCTTCCAAATCATTGTCCTCCTCAAATTCTCCAAACATGCTCTTTCCACTTGAATGATCATCAACATGCTTTTCATATATGACCCCATGAGTAGGATGATGCATTTCTTCATCATAGGAGCGTTAAGACCAAATTTGATAGGTTCCATCATCATCATTTGCATCCTTTTCAACCTAGGAGATATTCTTGGATATTTCACTAAGTTCCTCAATCTTCATTGCATAGTACACCTTATACTTTACTTTCTCCTACTTCTCTTCTTGCTTTCTCAACATGAATTCACAAGCAAGATAATTTTGTCCTTTACAATAGTTGCAATTGTAGCCAAAATCTCATTTAAGCTTCTTCGCAATCTTCTTCTCTTCATCTGTCTACTCCTCATTCTTTTCAAAAAAATTTAGACTACTACCATAATTCGACATTGGCTTCTTCACTGAGTTGTACCAGCTTCCTTGTAAGTCATTTTCGAGTCAAGAGTCATAAGACCTCCAAAGTTCATCTTGTTGTTTTCTTCAACTATCTACTTCACCTCAGACTCATGTGCTTTTCAAAATGTTGTAGAGATTCGACAATGAGTATGTGTTGAAGTTCTCTTGAGTCTTGATCATCAGCCAAATGTTCTTCCATTCCTTTTTCAACCCTAAAATGAAGGTGATGTTGAACTCGAGAGTGGTACGAACAACAACATATTTGGTACACTTATAGAAGAGCTCTTTGAATCGATCGTTATAGGCTTCGATCGATTCACTTTCCTTCTGCTTAATGTCGGATAACTCCGATAAGCATTGAGCTACCGAGTTCTTCTTGGTTCGCTCATTCCCTCGAATATAGTTGTACACAACTGGTGGCGAAGAACCACATAGTTTTCGAAGACATCTTGTATCATTAGCCTTCTTCTTGTTTTCTTGAACTATCACATCTTCTGCAACACCAACATTTCCAACAGCTTGAAGACGATCTGCATGATAGGGACCAACACGTGAATGATATTCTTCAAACAATATGTAGATTCCTGATCTGATACCAATTGAAAGGATGTTTGAATTAAGCTTCAATCAAAAGTAAAATGAAATCAATGAAAGTAAGAACATCGAGAGTAAATATGATCTTTGATTCAGCATAAATCTGGAATGAGTACAAGTGTAGTTGTAAGAAAAAAGTAAGCTCAATACGTAAGAGTGCAAAAGTTACACCATACTTATGTATCTACCCTATTTATAGAGTACCCACTGATACTAAATAATATATTAGGACTTTGTAACTGAAAAACGAACCTATAAATGTGCCTAGCAAAATACATACATAACAAAGTCTAGTGGACCTTCTTCATTTACAATCATTTGTTACCAAGACCACTACCTAAGGTTCGACATATCACAACATAATTAGACTCTACAATTTCATTATAAACTGTGGCAAATTATTATTGGTAAAATCCTAGATTAGTTTTTCCATATTTAAAAATAATCATTGTTATCATTGAGACGATTAGTATATATATATATATATATATATATATATATATATATATATATATATATATATATATATATATATATATAGTCACATATAGAAATCTAATGTAGCTAAAATTTATACCTACGGTCATATGAATTATTTTTATGACCATATGTAACATTTAGCGATACATATAGAAACCTAATCTAGCTACAAGTAATATTGATGGCTACATGAATTGTTTGTATAACCAAATGTATTATCTAGTGACATACAACAAACATAACAAACCAGGTCACTATAAGGATATTATGATGGTGTTTTTTAATAATTTATATGTCTGTATGTGTCGTTTAGCTTCTATAGAATAAAATGACCAAATAGGACCATCTGCCACGTCTTTCTCTTAGCTTTATCAGAAATAATGTGTAATGGATCCTAATATGGCTAAATGTAATACCTATGGTCACATGAAATGTTTATATGACCATTTGTATGATTTAGCAACATATAATAAAGGTAACAAACCATGTGACTGTAAGCATATTATGATGGAATATTTTTGAATTGATTAGTTTGTGTGTCCATATGTATCTTTTATCCTCAATCGAATAATGTGGCCATATATGACCAGTTGTGATGTCTTTGTGTATGCTTTATTGGAACTAATGTGTAATGGATTCTAGTGTAGTGAAAGGTAATACCTATGGTCACATGAATTTTTTGAATGGCCATATGTATCATTTAGCGACATATAATAAACATAACAAAACAAGTGGCTTTAAGTCATTTATGGTCATGTGACTTAATATATTAACCCTTAAACTCTAAACCATATGACTTATTGCTATAAAACATAAACATTGATACATAAGACAAATTGACCTAACCCTTAAACCCTGACCCATACGACTTAATGCTATACCCATTAAACCCTAACCCATACGACTTAATTAAAACACAATCATTTTTAATATACTAAGATAACTAGGTTCATTTACACATTGCTTTATACATATAATTAAGTGTTGTCTGCTAACCAAACATTCAAAAAAAACAAAAAAATAGTGTTTACAACAATTACCATAAATTATCAACTAACGATGCCTCAGAAAATTACAAAAAGCAATGTATTCCCTATACCAACGACAAATAGGGCAATCATACAATAAGATATCAAAATCGACATGTTGATCAAAGGCCCGTTTGGTTGAATGATTATGCTCTGCACATTGCAAGATGATGTCATTTTTTGTTGGCTTTTGATCAAGTGATATATACGCCATAAACTGTTTCACATTTTTTGAACAATCCATAAATTCTTCATCATATGGTGACATTGCACCAAAATCATCTTCAAGTATCTCCAAAACGTATAATTAAACAATAGAAATAACAACCATCCAATTTAACAGTTTCAATTTGCCTTTCATAAGATACAAAACAACAAAATATACTTAAATCGAGATTTTGACATGAATACCTAGCTTATAGTTTTACATAGTGAACACCTTGTAAAAATTTAATATACTAACAATACACTAATGTATATTATATACATACCTTGAGAGCATGAATGCTTTCCGATGGAGATGCAAATCATCCCAAGCACATAAAATGCTTCAAGATGGCCTACATCTCTTGCAAAATTTAACATCCGCATTCCTTCTTCAAAGTTAGACTTGAAGAAGTAATCAACCTACAAATGTGATTAACATCATCATAAGACCAATAAAATTGAAAAAAGTAGATATTTTCCTATAAATTGATCATAGAAGACGTATACCATTCCTAATATGTATCTTGTAGCGGGGTTTCCTTCCTCTAAACATCAACTTAAAAAGGATTCATCTTCAATTTCCAAATCCATTCCTCGAGTTGCAGTAAAATGATCAAGTGATCCTAGTTTATACACAATCTCATATTGCCTGGCTTGATTAATTGATTCACAAGTAACGAAGCTGAAATTAAATGTTAATCATCATAAATCAATTCGTAGTTTGTGTAATATACATTTATATGTTTGGGTGTGTGAGAGTCATAGAGTTCTTTCAAAGACTATGCCTTTAGTCGACTCTGATCCAAGTTTTGCAATAATATCGGCTAAAATGGGTTTAGGAAGAGCATCAATGGGAATGGATAAGCATGTATGATTCATTTTATTACCAAAATAGAAGTTGCAAAGCCCGTTAGTGATTATCAAGATTTCATTAAGTAACATCGTCTAATATTTTCAAAATCATAACTATAGAGATAATTATTAGACCATTTGATTCTATTGTATATTTCCAAATCAACTATAATAAATGAAGATTCATTTTGATACATGTCAATCTCTCATGAGTTTTGACACGTGTCATTTTATTATATTTTTGAAATAAATAATATCCACATGTCAATTATCGGTTTTTTCAAATTTTAAATTAAAAGTCACATAATAGTTCTATATTTATATATGTAAAGTATTAAATGTAATAAATGTCATAGTAATTATAATTAATAGGTTTCTTCATTCATTATTTCCAAATTTTATTTAAAAAATACTTAACGTTTATTTTTTATTATTTAATCTTTTGTTTGATCAACCCGTGTAATACGCGGGTTTTACACCTAGTAATGTAGAAAACAAGATACATCTCACTGAATATTAATTTTGTATATCAAATAACAAGTGAAAATGAAACTGGAGATTGGAGAACATAAAATATCAGTCCCTATTTGACTTGATGTGTTTTGAGAAAAATACTCACATTACTAAAATATGAATCAATCTATTTAGAAGGGCAATTAGGTCATTTTCTCGTTAATTAGTGGGTTTTGAAAATACATAGATAAATTGCAGCCGTTGTGTTTTCAAAGAAATATGGTTTTTTTAATTATGTGTTTTTACAAAAATACCTTACTAATCAAATATGAAATATTGTATTTTTATGGTCAATTAGGTCATCTTATACTCTACATGTTTAGGTCTCATAATTTTTCTGACATGATTACATTATTTCAGTTCTTTGGCGATTTCAAGCAACTATAATCATCTCCAACATCAAAATTCTGACAGTGTTAAAAACCCTAAAATCCTTGTTTTTCTAGAGTTGTTATTATACTCGAAACAAAGGAAGTTTATTGAAAGGAGTACTTCACCTAGGATGTCAACAAGACAACAAGTAACATCAATAATTGAACTATCATTAGGAGTGATCAAACAAATATTAATTTTTTGGAGAAAATATCAGCAATTGATGTTTTAAAATGGAAGGTTGTGTAAGTGTAACATCTCGACTTACAGGTATAAGAATTATCTTCTATAGTGTGATTTTTTCTTTTCAACTCGACGAGTTGGTAGCCCCAACTCAGCGTGTTGAAGGACTTTAAGCTGCGTATTTTCTTGGATCAACTCGGCGACTTGGTAGCCTCCAATCGGTAAGTTGGCAGCTGTTTATGAAACCCTAAATTTTAGGGTTTTTTACCCTATTTAATCTGCTTAAGTCCCTAGGGTTGATCCTTTATCAGCCTCCAAAACCTTTTTGCGGCCCTAGTGAACCCTAATCACCCTTCCCTCTCATTTTGTGTTTTAGTGTGGTTCTTTTGGGGCAAAAGGAGAAGAAGTTGGAAGAAGGAAGCAAGGATGTAGTAAGCTAAGCTCTCATCTTCAGTTGGCACTCTTTTGGACCTTTGTAAGTGTCCAAGATCTGATTTTCATACTATTATATGGCTAGATCTTGAATCATGTTCCTTTTTCTCCTTATTATTGGATGTTTTTATGGATGGATTCCATAAAGGTTGCAACTTTATGAATCTCCAGGTCAAGGTGACCTTATAGTGGGTTGGATCTGGTCTTTAGCCAATCCTTGATGTCATGCATTGAGTTTAGGTCTTATTCTCCCTTTTTACCCATTTTGTGTTCAATACATGCATTGGACATGAATGTCTATAAAGCACCAACCTTTGGGACACTTTTGAGGCTAGAATCTCTTCTAGAAAAGTTGGGTTTCATATCTCAAGGAATTTGTGCTTAATGGTTAAGCCCTTGAGTTTTCAAGCCTTGTAGAGGGATTTTTGAGCATTTGGAGTAGCCCCAAAGGATAACATTGGTAACTTTATCCTTTTAGACACATTTGGAGTATAGATATGAGCCTTAGAGTCCCTAGAATCAAAGAATCAGCTGAATGTGCTAAGCTGGGAAAACACGAAGAGTTGTCCAGTCAACTCGGCAAGTTGGCTAGGGTTTTCCGGACCTTCTAAGTACTAAAGAAACTCAATGAGTTAATGGTTCCACTCGACGAGTTGGGTCAACATGGGCTGTTGACCTTGACCGCTGACTTTGTATTTGAACATGGTTGACCAAGTTGGACTTTTGAGGGCATTTTGGGTATTCTGGGTTTTTGATGGGATTGGTCATGATGGTTGTAGGCATTGAGTTTGGAGTTGATATTCGTAGTCAAACCTTATCATTTATGCACTACTTGTGAGGTGAGTGCTCCTCACTGTACTTGTTGGGTAGAAGGTACCAAGGTCAACCCTTTTGGATTGTTATCCAGATTTATACATAATTGAGTATTGTTGTGATCTGTTGGAATTGTATCCTGGTAAATAGGATGATGTTATGCTTAGTAATCTGTAAGATGTGCCTGTTTGGTTGTTCACTGTTTATATGTTTAATTGTTATGTATATGTCGACATGTTATGTGTGGTTGGGTTGAGGCGATCCTGCTTTGTATTGAACACCAACAGACCCAGGGCATGCCGGATAGACTGAACGCCAGTGGGGCGTACCAGTCAGGCCGAAGGCCTGGATAACATTCCAGATAGGCTGAAGCCCCGAGGTGGCGTACCAGTCATGCGGAAGGTTCTGTGAATGTACCAGATATTCTGTAGGCTGGTGGGGAAACTCACTAAGTTTCAGGCTTATAGTTTTGGATTATTTTTCAGGTACCTTGATTGATCACGGGAAGGCGAAGGCTTGATCATGTACCTCCTCGTGTTTTGTGTTAAGATTTCTTGGAAAAATATGATATTAAGTATCTTTTGAAAACTATGTTGTAAACAAATATGCTTTATGGTTGGTTTTAAAAAGTTCAATTTTTATTTTATTTTATGGGTGTTACAAGTTGGTATCAGAGCCTTGATTTGAGTGAATTAGAGGAATACTCGTTTGAATCCAGTCTCAAACAAAGGAAAAGGTTTTGAAAATGATTTTTTTTTCAAATGGTTTTTGAAATACTCAAGGAAGATGCGACATGTATGATCAACCGGAGCCAGTAAGTAGACCCCAAAATACCATATTGTTATCTGATATTGTGATATTTTAGAACAGCATGCTAGAGATATGCTAGGTATCTTTAGGGATTGCATGATAGAATTGCCTGATTACATGATGCCTGATAGCCTCGAGCCTTTTCTTTTATGGAATTGACATCATTACTATAGTTGCTTAGTGTATGCGTCATCGTTATATATAACTAAGATCTTATAGCCTAAGAATGTGTAGTGTGGCCTTATTTTCTGTTCTTGTCTGATGAAGGGCTTAGGGGAGGATCATATATTCAAATTTCTATAGGTTCCAATGTTATGTATGGCTAGCAAACACGAGTGCTGCAGGGTTGGTGGAAGTTTTATGGATGAGTCATGTGGGGTCAGTCAGTTGGTCGTGGGATGTTTAGCCTTCCTCTAGGGAGTGAGGATTGAGTGTTCGGCTATGCTTATGAGTATTGTTAGGGCATTTTGATGACCCTTAAGACAAATACGGGTAGTTGTGGAATGTAGTATGGTTCCGTACTACTGAAAGCACATGACCCATATGCGTAGCAAGGAAGTCACAACCCCTATGGATTCGTTGGGAGTTGGTTCCCCATTATGATATATGGATTATATGATATCTTCCTGGTGTAGTTTTAGTATGGTGACTACGAGACGAGTTTAGATCGGATCCGGGTAAGGATCACGACCCGACAGTCAGGGTGGGCCAGCATTGTTAGAGGACCGTGTCAGTGAGATCATCTGCGAGGAGGTGGTTGCTATTTTCCGGGGTCAGGTTCCGGAGATGTTCGGGTCTATCAAGGCCACAATGATGGAGTTATTTTATGATCGTTACGCAACCATTGTTGAGACAGCTATTATTGCAACCTCCGCAGCCGTGGTGGCTGCATGTGTTGGGTCAGGGCAGGTCTTTCATTATCAAGACTTCGATAATACGAAGCCCCCGACTTTCGATGGAGTTCAGTACCCGATCATGGCCATGAGGTGGCTATCTGATGTGGAGGGATGTTTCTTCACTTGTTCATGCCCTGCTAACCAGAAGGTCAGGTGCGCTCTGAACCTCTTGAGGTTTGGAGCGAAAGATTGGTGGAGACTTGTTACTGGATCGTATTCCGCTGAGCAGAAGGCTACGGTATCTTGCGACTAGTTCATGGAGATGTTTCGTACTCGCTACGTTCTACTGGTCGAGCGAGAGAGGTTGGCTCAAAAGTTTTTAGACCCAAAGGATATGTTTTGCCTTAAGTTTGCTTCAGAGCAGGCTCAGATGACCCGTTATCAGAGCATGCTCAAGATAGATATCAGATAGTTTGTTTCTACCCAGCCGTGCGATTCATTGCTGGAGTTGCAGGACGCCGCCAGGCGGCATGAGTTTAAGATAGAGCTTCATTTGAAGGAGCAGAGATCGGCCCTGATACAGTCGTAGCTAGTGCCAAAGTGGTTCAAAGCCGCTGATTCTAGGTCTGGAGGTCGGCGAGGCCACACTTGTGGGAACTACGGAAAGGTTCATGACGTGGTATGTCGATTAGGAGGGGTATGCCACAAGTATGGCAGGGAGGGGCACTATGCGAGGGATTGCCACCGGTTAGCCCCAATTTAGATTATGAGGATTTTCCATCATTAGGATCAGGTTGGCCACGTGAAGGTCAACTGTCTGTTGCTCGCCGCCAAGCCGGCGTAGGCCCCCATGCCATCTACTTTGAGGATCATGCATGGGCGCCAGGTGAAGGCAGAGCCCCTGAGGACTCGAGGTTGCGCTTTTCAGATCACGGATGGGTGCGAGTCGTTCTTTTGTGTCTCAGTGTTTTATTAGGGAGTTCAATTTTCCCATAAGGGAGTTGGAGTGTCCGTTGTGAGTTTATAGCGCCAAGAACATTAGATTTCTGCTTCTTCAGTTTATCAGGGTTGCGTTCTGGAGATCTTCGGGGTATCCTTTCCGATCGATTTGATTCCTATTCCCATGGGGGATGTATGCATGATTATGGGTATAGATTGGTTGTGCCGTTTCGGTACCACGATAGACTACAAGGGTCAGCGGGTGGTAGTTCGAGCCCCAAGTGGGGGAGAACAGGTTATTTAAGGAGAGGGCACCAGGATGGGTTAAGGGTTTTGTTCGACAACTAGGGCTTGGTAGTATATTTAGCATGGGTGTGAAGGTTATTTGGCTTATGTAGTGGATATGCGGGTTAGGGATCAGGTATTGGTTGCTAATGTTTCAGTTGTTAGAGAGTTCGCAGATGTATTCCCAAAGGAGTTACCCGATGTGCCTCCTAGGAGGCAGGTCGAGTTCAGAGTCGACCTTGTGCCAGGTGCGGCCCCTATTGCCAAGGCGACGTACCGGCTGGCACCGCCTGAGATGCAGGAGTTATCATCTCAACTACAGGAGCTGCTAGGCAAGTAGTTCATCCGTCCGAGCAGTTCTCCGAGGGGAGCACTGATTTTATTCGTCAAGAAGAAGGATGGTTCACACCGAATGTGCATTGATTATCGGGAGTTGAATAAGTTAATGATAAATAACCGTTATCCCCTTCCGCAGATTGATGATCTCTTTGATCAGTTGCAGGGAGAATCTTGGTTCTCCGGTATACATCTGAGGTCTAGGTACCATCAGGTCAGGGTGAGGGAGGAGGACGTGGAGTAGACCGCATTTCAGACTCGTTATGGGCATTACGAGTTCATGGTGATGCCATTTGGGCTCACCAATGTGCATGTGATATTTATGGATTTGATGAATCGGGTATGCATGTCGATGCTTGATCGTTTGGTCATCGTGTTTATTGATGACAGCTTGGTGTATGCCAAGATCAGAGAGTAGTATGAGGAGCACCTTCGCGAGCTTCTGGAAGTGTTGAGGCGAGAACGACTTTATGCTATGTTCTCAAAATGCAAGTTTTGGTTGCAAGAGGTCTAGTTCCTTGGACATCTCGTTAGCCATGATGGGATTTTGGTTGATCCGGCCAAAATTGAGGCGGTGAGGCAATGGGAGGTTCCGAAATCTCCCTTGGATATTAGGAGTTTCTTAGGGTTGGTAGGGTCCTATCGTGGATTCATTCGGGATTTCTCCAAAATTGAAGTACCCCTCACTTGTCTGACGAGGAAGCGGGTGGATTTCTGGTGGGGCCCTGAGCAATAGTCTGCATTTGAGACCCTTCGGCAGAGACATTGCGAGGCCCTAGTTTTGACCTTCCCATAGGGAATTGAGGATTTTGTGGTTTTTTGTGGTGCTTCCATCACCGGCTTGGGAGTAGTCCTCATGTAGAGAGGACGGGTGATAGCGTATGCTTCACGACAGTTGAAGCCACATGAGACGAGATATCCCATACATGATCTGGAGTTGGGGGTAGTGGTCTTTGCCCTAAATATTTGGAGAAATTACCTTTATGGGGTCCGCTGTACTATCTACACGGATCACAAGAGTTTGAGGAACATTATGGATCAGTTGAACCTGAACATGAGGCAACGTAGGTGGCTGGACGTAGTCAAGGATTATGACTGCGAGATCCTTTACCATCCTTGTAAAGTGAATGTGGTAGTGGATGCTTCGAGCCGCAAGTCGGATGGACCTTCTGTTGGGGCGTCATGCATGAGGATATCTGTGGATTCTCCACTTGTAAGGTTTGATTAGGGAGGCTCAGACTCAGGGTGTTCTAGAGGAGAATTGGAAGATTGAGAGGATCATGGGTGAGATTACCAGATTTGTTCTGGATAGTCATGGTTTGTTGACCGGTTGTGATCAGTTTTGGTTTCCTATGCCTGGTGGGGTAAAACAGATTATGTTGGAGGAGGATCATAAGTCTCTCTTTTCTATCCATACGGAGGCCATCAAGATGTATGAGGATCTGAGATTGAGTTATTGGTGGTCGTGCATGAAGAGAGAGGTCGATTGGTAGGTTGAGAGGTGCTTGATTTGCAGGATGGTCAAGGCAGAGCATCAGAGGCTGCATGGCAAGCTTCAACCTCTAGAGGTTCCCATGTGGAAATGGGAGCAGATAGCGATGGACTTCATCACCAAGTTGCCGAAGACGGCAAAGGGTTTTGATGCTATTTGGGTCATCGTGGACCGATTGACCAAGAGTGCTCATTTTCTAGCGATTTGGGAGAACTCGTCAGCCGAGAAGTTGGCCGATGTATGTATTCGCAAGATTGTTGCTCGCCATGGGGTCCCAGTCTCTATTGTTTCATACTGTGATGTACGGTTCACCTCCCATTTTTGGCAGAAGTTCCATGAGGAATTGGGCACCAGGTTGCATTTCAACACAACTTATCATCCACAGACCGACGACCAGAGTGAGCAGACCATTCAGACTCTCGAGGATAAGTTGTGATCATACGTTATTCATTTTGGTTGGAGATGGGACTCCTACCTACCTCTTGTAGAGATCTCCTACAACAACAGTTTCCACTCCAGCATTGGTGCTCAACCTTTTGAGCATTTGTATGGGCAGAGATGTCGTACCCCAGTCTGTTAGGGCGAGGTTGGTCACAGGGTCATGGGGAAGAACGTGGTGGTCCTTCAGACTATTGAGATGATCCAACAGATCAGGCAGGGATTGTAGACTGCTCAGAGGCAGTAGACGAGCTATGCCAACCGACGATGATTTGAGTTGGAGTTTCAGGTCGGTGACATGGTGTTGCTGAAGGTCTCACCTTGGAAAGGTGTGGTTCGCTTAAGGACGAGGGGGAAGTTAGGTCCTCGGTTTATTGGGTAGTTGCATGTTATTTCCAGGGTTAGCAAGGTTGCTTATACAATGGAACTTTTGGAGGAGCTCAATCAGATAGTTAGCATGTTCCACATTTCGCAACTACGAAAGTGCCTGAACTATGTTGAGAGGCCAGTAGCTATTCTGGAAAGGAAGGTCAAGGTTTTGCATAACAAGAAGGTATCTTTGGTAAAGGTGCAGTGGCGGCATCAGAGGGGATCTGAGTGGACTTGGGAGCTGGAAGCTGAGATGCTGGAGCATTATCTGGATTTATTCACCATAGCAGGCTTCGAGTACGAAGCCTAGTCCAAGTGGGGGAGAATTGTAACATCCCGACTTCCAGGTATAAGAATTATCTTCTTTGGTGTGATTTTTTCTTTTAAACTCGACGAGTTGCTAGCCCCAACTCGGCGTGTTGAAGAACTTTAACCCACGTATTTTCTTGGACCAACTACGCGAGTTGGCAGCTGATTATGAAACCCTAAATTTTAGGATTTTGCACCCTATTTAATCTCCTTATGTCCCTAGGGTTAATCCTTTCTCAGCCTTCAAACCCTTTTTGCGTCCCTAGTGAACCCTAATCACACTTCCCTGTCATTTTGTGTTTTAGTGTGGCTCTTTTGGGGAAAAAGGAGAATACGTTGGAAGAAGGAAGCAAGGATCTAGCAAGCTAAGCTCTCATATTAAGTTGGCACACTTTTGGACCTTTGTAAGTGCCCAAGATCCGATTTTCACACTATTATATGGCTAGATCTTGAATCATGTCCCTTTTTCTCCTTATTATTAGATTGAGTTATGGATGGATTCCAAAAAGTTGCAACTTTATGAATCTCCAGGTCAAGGTGACCTTATAGTGGGTTGGATCTGGTCTTTAGCCAATCCTTGTTGCCATGCATGGAGTTTAGGTCTTATTCTCCTTTTTTACCCATTTTGTGTTCAAGACATGCATTGGACATGCATGTCTATAAAGCACCAACCTTTGGGACATTTTTGAGGCTAGAATCTCTTCTGGAAAAGTTGGGTTACATATCTCAAGGAATTTGTGCTTAATGGTTAAGCCCTTGAGTTTTAAAGCCTTATGGAGGGGTTTTTGAGCATTTGGAGTAGCCCCAAAGGATAAAGCTGGAAACTTTATCTTTTTAGACATATTTGGAGTATAGATATAAGCATTAGAGTCCTTGGAATCGAAGAATCAGTTGAATGTGTTAAGCTGGGAAAACTCGGCAAGTTGGCTAGGGTTTTCCCGACCTTTTGGGTACTAAATAAACTCGACGAGTTCATAGGTGCACTCGACGAGCTGGGTCAACATGGAATTTTGACATTGACCGTTGACTGTGTATTTAACCATGGTTGACCAAGTTAGACTTTTAAGGGTATTTTGGGTATTTCAGGTTTTTGATGGGATTGGTCATGATGATTGTAGGCGTTAAGTCGGGAGCTGAGATTCGGTGTCAGACCTTATCAGTTCTGCATTATTTGTGATGTGAGTGTTCCTCAGTGTACTTGTTGGGTAGAAGGCACCAAGGCCGACCCTTTTGGATTGTTATCCTGATTATTGCATTTGTATATTGTTGTGATATGTTGGAATTTATCCTGGTAAATAGGATGATGCTATGCTTAGTAATCTATAAGATCTGCATGTTTGTCTGTTGATTGGTTATATGTTTAATTATTATGTATATGTTGACATTTTATGTGTGGTTGGGTTGAGTCGGTCCTGCTTTGTGTTGAAGGCCAATAGACCCAGGGTGTCCCGGAAAGACTGAAGTCCAGTGGGGCATACCAGTCAGGCCGTGTTGAGACATACTTTTATGTGGTTTGGGCTAGGCAATCATTTTTGTAGGTCTTTATAGGGTCTTGGTCTTTCTTTTATACATTTTGGTGTAGTTTGAGGTTATGTTGGTGTTCACGGCCAGTCTGTCCTTATATATTGTGTCAAATCTGTCATAGTGAGGTGACATATCAGAGGTGTTTACGGTCATTGTGTGTGTTCTCAAGGTGTACTAGATGTTTCTTCTAATAAACGTGTGCATCGCTTAATAAACTTCTTAATCTTCTTCATTCTTGTTCTAATTTTTTTTTATCAGTGTTTTGCGTCATTGAATTGGGACTCTACAGGCCGAAGGCCCAGAAAACTTTCCAGATAGACTGAAGGCCTGAGGTGGCGTACCAGTCATGTTGAACGTTTTGTGAGTGTACCATATAGATTGTAGGCCGGTGGAGCGTTCCAGTCAGACTGAAGGCTTTGTATGCATGTTGTTTATTATATTATTCTGGTTTTGTGATGTATTGGTATTTTGGGGGAAACTCACTAAGCTTCAGGCTTACAGTTTTGGATTATGTTTCAGGTAAACCAGATGATCGCAGGAAGGCGAAGAATTGATTGTGCACCTCCTCGTGTTTTATGTTATGATTTCTGGGAAAACTCTGATATTAAACATCTTTTGTAAACTATGTTGTAGAAAAATATGATTTGTGGTTTGTTTTATAAAGTTTAATTTTTTATGAATTTTATGTGTGTTACAGTAAGTTCCGTGTACAATCCTTGCACTACATGTGTATATTTTGTGTTTACATTTAAAGATCAATTTTGTGTATACATTACCGTTGCAAAAACATTGGAGAGGCAGTAAAGTGAGATGAAATATATAAAACCAGGAAAATAGATCGATTAAGTTATCGTCCATGGTCTTTTGGGAAAGAGGCAATCCTAAGCAAATGCAAAGAGTTGAAAAACCTAAACATATTGTTCATGGATGGAATGGTCATTTGTGTTATGCGTTCTATTAAACAATTTGTTTTATGTTTTGCATTGGTTCAAATTAAAATTGGCTGTTTAATGTATTTCATTATTTCAGGCGAAGTTGTTTTGTTGGAAGATGAGGTTGGGAAAAAATGCTTCAAGATACATATGATTTGGGACAATTGGATGCAAAATTAGTCCTGGGAATGCTACTGATGGCTGAAGGCAAAGAAAGGAAGCAAGAAGCTTTGAACCTGTTGAATGATGTGTACCGCATTACAAGAACTTGGAATCCTACACAAACATGTTTCAAGGTTGAACACCACTTGTCTAGGGAAGGGAGAAAACATATTGAATTTCATGGCTTACATAAAACTTGTGTAATGCATCCTTAGTGCGCGATTATACAGGTGCTTATATGTTTCAATACAAATGGTTAGTCAATTTTGAAATTTTTTTGCTTGTTTCATTTGGTTTGCTAGGATATTTGGGATCAGTTATGAATAGCTACTCGATGCTTCTTTTATTATGATAATTAATGTTGTATAGTGTATAACTCTTTTGGTTTAATATGAATGTCTATTTAATTTTGGGATTTGATCATTATATTGTGAACTTTATATATATATATATATATATATATATATATATATATATATATATATATATATATATATATATATATATATTATACCTTTTACATATATAAGTAGTTACTTTCTCTTATTGTGATTGAGAAATCACACTACAATCAAATTTGAAAAACGTTATAAATATTTATGTTATAATGAATCATTATTATTATGAAAAATATGTAAGTATATGCAATATACTTACATACTTATGAAAGTTTACTAATTTGTTTAAGTTTGGTCATTGTTTGCATAACCGTGTACAAAAATATTTATCTATGCTCTGTAGATGTTGTATATAATCAAAGTCTTAGAAAAATCCCAAGTTTTGAAATACATATGTGCTGATCAACGATTGAACATAGTCATGTTCAAATAAGTCAAGAAGTTCTTAAATCTAATATGTACAAGTATTATTCAAAGACTGAACATAATCATATTCATCATAGTTAAAAATTATATGATGATGAAACTTCTCAAGATTATAAGAAAAGAAGGAACATAACTGTGTTTAGAAATATATGTTTTGCTAGTTGAAGTTATACACATGAAAAATATTCTTCTTTTGAAATATATTTTTTAAAAATATGCTTTTCTAGTTTAAGTTACACACATGAAATATTTTCAAACAATCAAAATAACCCAATACTAGGTAAGCATTTAAAAATCGCAAATTAAAAGCATCCATTAAAAGATACTTGTATGGGTGATCGTATAAATCACGTAATATTGAAAACCAAATCATTTGGAATTTAATTTAAAAATATCGATAAAATTTCACTATATAATCGCTTTCGTTAGATAAGAATGATAATTTTAATTTCAAATAAAAATAAGATTCTGTATAATTTGAATCGGTTTATAACTATAAACATTATCATACTTAATCTTTTATATCAAAACTATCTCCTTATTTATAAAATAAATAACACATGACCCATTTCTTTAATTTTAATTAAATATCCATTACCTATTTATATTTTTATGGCAACATGAAAATGTTTGTTTTTATTGTCTTCTCAATTATATTGTGCAATGAATTTTGTACATTGCAAATTCTAAACAACTAAATTGGCACCTGTTTTTCTAATTTCACTATTCCAAGTAGCGTAAATAATTAGAACTACGGAAACAATATATAGGTATTTAATATTAAACTTTGAAAGGATTTGAAAATGCAATAAATATACACAGTCAATAATAGCAACCTAATTATTGTTTCTCAACAACCAAAAAATATATAATATTTCTTTTGTGACATCTGAAGCATAAGTGTAACCGACTTTTGTTAGGAATTAACATAAAAAGATGAATATAATAGGACGACGACGTAATACTACAATATATTAAAAAATTACCTCGATAACATCATTGCAATATACGACTATTTCGACTAATAGGCTCAGAAAATAAGTGTGTGGAAAGTCATGTCATCTTATAAGTTGATCGCATTTAGAAAATATGTGAAAGTGTGATAAAAAAATATATAAACTTCGTAAAAACCCGGATTAGTATAAAAGAGATATGATTTTTATAAAATATAAAAGTCAACTGTACATGAAAAACTACAATGTAAAAAGCTACGAATAGATCGATTAACTTTTAGCTAAAATGACCAAAAGAAGAATCGTGCTACTTTTCAAAATAAGAATTTTGAAAAGGAGAATGCCAAAAACGAAGCTTGTAGTACACGTCGAGACCTACACATGGATATAAGAAACATCCAAAACAGAGCTTGTATTCTCCTTCGGAGTAATCTCCGAGCTTCTGAGGTTCTTGCACAACACACCAAGCACACTTGGGAGGGGGGGGGGGGGGGAGGTTACATGTGATAATACTACACAGTTTTATAATTATTGCTAATTGTATAGTATTAGTGATATAATTATGCTTATAAAACATTAGGATACCATTATGCCTGGTAGATACATTTCCAAAACCTTTATAGATAATATTATGCCTAGTCGTTATGCTGACCAACATACTAGGAAGACGTTATTCCTAGTTCTTACCCTAGTCAACCTTTCGAGCTAACATTGTACCTGGTTGTTACCCTAGCCAACTTTTGGGATAACATTGTACTTTGTTGTTATTATTCTTAAATATCGTAATAGAATAAGCTAAACTAACTTAAGTG
This sequence comes from Lactuca serriola, assembly GCF_051521515.1. Classification (NCBI taxonomy): domain Eukaryota; kingdom Viridiplantae; phylum Streptophyta; class Magnoliopsida; order Asterales; family Asteraceae; genus Lactuca; species Lactuca serriola. The sequence goes on from NC_136411.1 coordinate 35,696,234, forward strand.
TGTGTGTGTATGTGTGTGTCTATATATATATATATATATATATATATATATATATATATATATATATATATATATATATATATATATATATATATATATATATGTGAGATCCGATAATAACTCATAGTTTTTCCATGAACCCGAAAACTAAATGTGGAGCGTTAGATCAAAACTAACTCATTAAGGGTATGATCGTCATCTTACCAATCTCATTTAATGTTTATTTTTTTTTATTATTTGAAATATTAATAAAAATGTCTAAAAATTAACATTATGAATCCAATTTTATGATTTTTTTAAATAATAATTTTCATTTTTATAAAAATTAAAATGCATATTTTTTAAATTGTTTTTGAAAACATGAATTTTAAAAAAAATTGAAAAAAAATATTTTTTTTTAAGACTGCAATTTTTTAAAAACAAGAAATATTTAAAATCAATAAATTTTTTAAAGAAGAAACTGAAATATTAATGAATATATATGATTTTTTTATCCAGAAAAATCATTGTTTTAGGTGCATATATGCATATTTTTCCAAGTACACATATACATATTTTTATACTATAATATCCGTAAGAAATCATTACAAATCTATAAACACAATAGTACAAGTATTTTATTCCATACAACAAAAAATTTCAAAGCGTTTTCATATCTTATTGTCAAGATTTCCATAAATTTCTTCAATTTATCACTTTTTACCTCTTCAACATTTCCCATAATTCTTCCAAAATCTACAAGAAAATTAAAAAAAAAATGATTAATGCAAGAACCCTCACAAAAATACATATGTATATATCATCTAAGATTCAAATGTGATTATATAATATAAGATTTACATGTGATATAATGTGATATTCATATGTGATTGTATTTTTTAAGATTCAAATGTGAAATTCACAAGATTTTTTTAGAAAAAATAACTAAAAAAGAACAATCACAAAAAATACATGTGTGCATATAGATGTAATTCATATATGATTAACTTGTGATTTATATATGAATCACATGTTATTCATATGTGATTTACATGTGATTCATATGTAAATTAAATGTGATTTATATGTAATTCATATATGATTTACTTGTGATTTACATGTGAATCACATGTAATGCATATACATGTGAATCACATGTAATTTATATGTGATTCACTTGTGAATTACATTTGAATTACCTGTGAATCACTTCAAATTCATATGTGATTCACTTGTGATGTACATGTGAATCACATGTAATTCATATGTGCATTACATATAATTCAAGTGAATCACATGTATTTCATATGTAATTCACTTATGATTTACATGTGAATTACATGAGAAAATATATAACTCATATTTGATTTACATGTGAATCACATGTAATTCATATGTGAATCAAATTTAATTCAAATGTGATTTGTTTGTGATTTACACGTGAATTACTTGTGATTTACATGTGAATCACAAGTAATTCATATGTGATTCACTTGTGGTTTAATCCATTTTATTAAACCAGTATAACTTAAAGGATCCTAGGTGGTTAATTCTATAATACCTTAGCTTATACATCATGGTTATATATAATTAATACCTGATAGTTAGTTGGATGTGTGCTTTCCGTTCCATTTCATGTTCCTTGTTTGGTTGTGGGCTTAGGGCAGATTCACACAACTAACTATCTATTTGATATTAGATTATATATAGCTGGTATAAACTAAGTGATTATAGAAGGAACCATTGTGGTTACCATTTTCCTAAAAGAAATAAGGGTTTTCTTAAAGAATGTTTTCTTCAAATATAATGGAACTATTGCAGTTAACTCCGTGAGTACCAAGTGAATACGCTAGGGTTATATACAATGATGATCTAACAAACAATTGGATGTGTGCTTTCCGCCTTAGTTCCTGTTCCTTGTTTGGTTATGGGCTTAGGGCAGATAAATACAATAGATTGTTTGTTTACTCTGGGTTTTATATAACTTGTATCCATTTAGTACTTATAAAAAGGATTGTAGTGTCATATTTACTTATCTTTCATCAAAGCAGGAAATATAGGATTTTCTAGAGGAACAGACGAACTTTTCTAAAAGAACTTACAACTTACTTACAATTTTCTTACAACTTACTTACATCACTAAAATCTTATGAACTCACCAGCTTAAATGCTGATCTTCTCTTTCAAAATAACTTGTATTCTCAGGAAACTAGTAGACAGGTACGCGTGCTGAGATTCAGAAGATGGAGCATAATAGCTTCATGACTTGTTTTGTTATTTACATATGTAGTCTATGTTTTGTGAATCACATACTTTGTAAACACTTTCTTTCTAATGAAATGGTTGTTTAGTACTTTGATTACTATGATGCATGTCTTGTGCTACTAAACATGACGTCATCCACCCCCGAGCGTTTCCGCCGTTCCGATTTAGGGGAGTGAAATAAACTTATGGCTTAACCATTAAGTCCTTAATAGAACACCAAAAGTGATTTAAAAGCTATTATGATCAATTTTCCCAAATCTATCCCCCAACATCTAAAACTCATCCAAGTCAATACGAACACCTAAAAATCATGAGACTTAGTTTTCTATAAATCCTAGTGTATCTAGTTCTTCAAACTTTGAATCACATTTTGAAATTCCAAATCCTTGAGGGGTAAAATTTGCAATCTTCTCAGGTTGGTCTCTGCTGTCACAGATTTATGGCATTGTCTTCAAAAAATCATAATAAATTCATTATAACTCCAAATGCCAAAATTCCAAATCCTATAGTTAGACATGGATGTATAGTTTCCCACATATAAAGGTAATAATTAATTTGTAGTAGATTGGTACAGTTTATTCCAAGAGTGTTGAGTGGTCCAGAAGCTGGCAGCTGAAAGTTAATAACTTGTAAATTTAATATAAAATCACCCAAAAATCCTTAGAACGACATCTTTATATTTATGAAAAGATAAAAGGGGGAATTTACCAATATATTTTTATCGAAATTTAAGAATGTGTTGAAAGGTAAGAAAATAGATCCCAAAAAGAGCACTACAATCAAAATGAAAATAAGAAAACATATACATAAGTTTTATAAAAGTAATACAACAAAGCACAAGCTAAATAATTTTATAATTGTTGTGTAGGTTATTGGAATGGAGAGGATCCATCTTGCTCATGCTAGCTAATTTTCAAGTTGATGGAGGTGAGTTACACTAACTCTCCTATTATATAGGCATTACTTGTTTTATGTTATTGTTCACAGATACCCTAATCTGGTAGAGTGAATAAGGAAATGCAGAATGTAGTTTGTTTTCTAGTGAGACAAGCAGACAATAGTCATTTATGCGATCTCGATTCTTTAATTGTTCTCATGTATTAAATCACATGTGATTATATAATCTAATCACATATGACTTACATACACAAGATTCATTTTTGTGTTTTCGATTCAATAGTTGTTCTTTGTGCATTTTAATCGTATGCGATTAACTACATAAAATGACATATGATTAAATACATCATAACAACTATTGAAATGAGAACGCGAATTCGAATCGTATCCACATAAATAATATGTGATTAGGTATGTATAATCACATGTGATTAAATACACAAAAACAACTACTGAATCGAGAACATGAAAATGAATCTTGTCCATATAAATCATATGTGATTAGATACATATAATAACATGTGATTTTGTGTACCAAAACACATATGATTTATGTAGCTAAGATTCATTTTCGCATTCTAAATTCAAGAATTGTTTTTTTTCACTTTAATCATATGTGATTAAATACATTTAATCAAATGTGATTATATGTTTCTAATCACATATGATTTTATTTGGAAAAAACAAATCATGTCTATATAAATCATATGTCATTATATACATACAATCACATGTAACTATATACACGATAACAAATATTGAACCAAGAACACTTAAACAAATCTTTATCCAAATTAATCATATGTAATTAAATGCATCTAATCACATGTGATTATATGAATCTAATCGCATATGATTTATGTGGAAAAAATCCATTTTTGCTTTGTCGATTCAATAGTTGTTCTCATGTATTTTATCACATGTGATTATATGTGTAATCGTATGTGATTGAGTACATGAGCACAACTATAGAATCAAGATGGTAAAAATAAATCTTGTCCACCTCAAATGATATGTGATTATATAAATATAATCACTTGTGATTAAATACACAAAAAAAATTATTCAATTGAAACTGCCAAAATAAATATTGTCTACATAAATCATATTTGATTAAATACATATAACCACATGTGATTATATGTATTCAATCATATATGATTTATGTGGATAAGATTCACTGTCACATTCTTGATTCAGTAATTTTTCTTTGTAACCTAAAATCATATGTGATCAAATACATATAATGACATGTGATTATATATATATATATATATATATATATATATATATATCTAATCACATATGATTTATATGGACAAAAATAATGATGTCTATATAAATAATATGTGATTCGATACATATAATAACATATGATTATATATAAGAGAACAAATATTGAATCGAGAACAGAAAGATAAATATTGTCCACATATATCATATTGATGGGTTTTGGTCCTAAGAACATCCTATGTGTTCATACAAACCCTAATGCTTGGATCTAGGTTTCTCTATTGTACATGCAAGTTATCCAAGACTATAAACCCTAATTCTAGCATTCAAGTAATCATATTAACATGAGAATAGGTTTAAGATGTTACCTTGATTGTTATGTAGCAATAACAATCCCAAATCTCCTTGTATTTACTTTAGAAAGCTTAGAGTCACAATTTTCACTCCTCTAATGGTTCACAAACACCATAAGCAAGAAGATGAAGAGGAGAGAGGATGGAGGCTGCCCAAAAACGTCTACAAACCCTAGAGGAGTCTTATCCACGTTTTTGGTCCTTAAGGGGTCTATATATAGTGAGGCTATTAGGGTTATCTAACAAGGAAACCCTAATTTGGATGCTTAAGCCCTAAGCAACCCATGGATCCCTTTCCTTAAGACCTTGGACGATTTCCTTATGGGCTTCCCCATAGAATTCATCCATTCCTTATTTAAAGGCAATCCATGGCCCAAATTGCAATTATCTTATAATTACAATTCCAGTCCCTTAATGTAGCACCTGGTTCCTGGTACGTAAATCCTATTTGAGTATTTCTCTTCTTTTAGCCTTGGACTCGGCGAGTCATAGGTCCGACTCGCCGAGTAGATGCGGGACCCGGGACACATTTAAGTTGGCGACTCGGCGAGTCCATATCCTGGACTCGACGAGTCACAGTTGTTGGATGAAACCCTAAGTTTCAGGGGTTTGCACCCTATTTAAACAACATATCTGCCCCAAGCCAGCCCCCATTCACCCCCCAGAGCTTCCAACCCTCGTTCTAAGTTGTTCATTTAGAGTTTGAAGCAATTGTTGTGTGATCTTGAAGGTTTTGAGGCAAAAGAGAAGTAGATCAAGAGGAAGGGAAGGAATCCAAGCATCTTTGTGCTCTCTCAGCAGTTCCTTTGAGGTATAACCCGTTTTCCCCATGTTTCTATGCTTATTACTTCATTTAAGTCATTCTTGAGCCAATCCCCAAGCTTGTATGTGCAATATAAGTTGTAATAAGTTGATTGGCCTCTAGATTTAGGCAAGATTGAGCTCCAGGAGCTCAGATCTGTTACCTTTATGGACCTATGTTGCTTGTTCACCCTAGATCTACCCTTTTGAGGCATTTTGAGCCCTAAATCCCTCATTGGTGAGTATCTACACGTAAAGTTTCCAACTTTACGTGTCATTCATGCTCTAGGAACCTAGATCTGTAAATGGCATGGACCGGATTCAAGCAGAATCGACCATATAGTAATTGCATGGTAACGACTCGGCGAGTCGGTTTGCGAGTCTCCGAGTTTGTCCCCTTTTCGTAGTGTCGAGTGAGCAGTGAGTCACGTGGTGTGACTCAGTGAATCGGAAGCTGAACTCATCTATGGAGGAACTCGGCGAGTCAATGCCCTGACTCGGTGAGTTCAAGGCAATCTCCTTAGATCAAGAACAGACTCGGCGAGCTGTTCATACAACTCGGCGAGTCTTAGCATAAGTGTTCTTCGGATGAAGATGAACTCGACGAGTTGTTCATACAACTCGGTGAGTAGGATGAAGGACTTGAATATCAGTTTAGAAGGAGAACTCGTCGAGTCGTCGCCTAACTCGACGAATAGTAACGGGATTCAGGACAATCGTTTGGGTAGGGACTCGGCGAGTTGGAAAGCCAACTTGGCGAGTCGGGTCAACTGAAAGTTGACTCTGACTTTGACTTAGGGCATGATCAGGGGTAAAATGGTCATTTTACCCAAAGGACAGTTAGCAGTGTTTGATTGAGAATGTTGTGGGAATTGCAACCGGAGGATTTCCGGAGCAGCAGCAGCAGCAGTAGACAGTCAGTTCCCGATCAGATCATCAGCTACTTCGAGGTGAGTTACCTTCCAGTAGCGGTGGGCCTACGGCCACGAAGCCGGCCCACCAGTAGGAGTTGTATGTAGATGATTGTCTCCGTGATATGCATCTAGGGATTACTACTACCTGTGTTATGTTTATGTGCTAGTATGATATGATACTATGTGCTAGTGACAGTAGGGGGGAGATAGTCCCTGAGGCATCCGGTCGGTAGGGCCGAATGGGTAGTTATACCCAACCATGTTAGATAGATCTGGTATTGTGATACATGTTATGTCGTAGTAGTGGATGGGAGGAATAGTTCCCCAGTATCCGGTCGAGAGGACCGAAGGGGGGCCAGCACCCAGATATGCTAGGCAATGTCCGGTCGAGAGGACCGAAGGGGAGGCCAGCACCCAGATATGCTAGGCAATACCCGGTCGAGAGGGCCGAAGGGGCAGGTCGGGCACCCAGATATGCCTGACAATATATGTATGTTATGAGATTATATGGTACGTGGTACAGTGGGGGAACTTACTAAGCTTCGTGCTTACGGTTTTCAGTTTTGGTTTCAGGTTCCTCCTCAGCTAGGGGAAAGGAGCCGGCGCGGTAGCAGCATGTCACACACACGCACTCTCTTGTTTCCGCAGTTACGAGTTTATTCTGGGATTGATACTCTGATATTTGATTGATCGAATGTTGTGGTTTTCAATTTGGTTTTCGATGTGAAATGGTTTAATAAAACAATGTTTTAACTATTAATGCTTTCATGTAATGTTTTATAACAAAAATTTTGGACGTGAAAATTGGGTCGTTACAAGTTGGTATCAGATCCCTGGTTTGAGGGATCCGGACACACCTTCGGGGGTGTCTGGACTCAAATCGAGGGATTAAAAGATTTTCTAAAAGAAAATGTTTTCAAAAATTGAGAAAGAGTTTTGAGAAAGAACGAAGTGTGTGATGTGCGCGACCGGCCGAGCTCAAGTAAGTATTCCCCAAAGTACCCATACAAGTTTATGTTATGTTTATCAGCTTTTGTAGAACAACATGCTAGAATAGGACTAAGGATCTAGGAGTGATGCCTTATGTGCCTGCTTTATGTGTTTCAGTTGTATGAGAATTGCATGCTAGATATTGAGTAGACAGTAAGTAGGATAGCCTGATTAGGTTATGCCTGATAGTATGAGTTTAGCACTTTATGCTAGCTCAGTTCCTGTAAGAGGATAGAGTTGATTGAGATTGTTACCCTTGTCTGAATGTTGCTTGCTTCGTGCTATGTGGGACTCTGAATAATGGGAGTTAGCCATTAGGCGAATACGTCACGTCGCATGTGATCAGGGTTGAATAATCTTAGAGTGCCGGATTTGATCCTACTGCGCAGCTCTCGTTTGAGTCCAACCGTTGTAGGGTCGAGTCGGGTACTCGAAGGATTATCTAAGCCTCGTCACATGTGATGGTATTCGGGTAATGGCTAATTGGCATTACAAGGAGGCCTGCAGCAGTTGAGGACTGGATAGAGTAGAATCAGAGATTTTCCTAGAGCAAGCCTAGGATGAGTATAGCAGTGATCAGCAGTAGTGAAAGGGATCTGGTGGAGTCGAGGCATTCCTTGAAGAAGGTACGGATAGATGTGGAAGGTAGTATGGGCCCGTACTACTGAAAGCAGAGGATCCGTACCCGAACCAAGGAAGGCCAAGATAAGACCAGGGAACTTGTAAGTAGCAGTGATCCCTCAGGAAGTATCAATATCACTAATGATTGTATTATGTATTTCAGAATGGTGGTACTTCGATCGAGGCCGGTAGATGGCGGTTCAGGAGAGGGATCCGGACTACGCGAGTTCATCGCGTCAGAGATCACCCGAGGCATCCTTGAGTCGACCCCCATCCTCTTTGGGTCGATCAAGGAAGGGATCATTAAGTTGATGGAGGATCGCCTTCGGGCATTCAGGAGTGATATGGCATCTAGCTAGTCGGGATCTTGCACACTGTCCTTCAAGGACTTCAGGGGCAGTGGTGCGCTGGATTTCCATGGGGTGAAAGACCCCATTGCTGCCAGGCGATGGATTGCAGACATTGAGCCTGCACAGTTGACTAGCTTTTGGCCCGAGGGGTCGAAGGTGAGGTATGCAGCAGGGTGTTTACGGGACCGAGCCCCGGATTGGTGGGTGTCAGTGGGTGACTCGTTGGGAGCCTCAGCTATCGAGGCTATGACCTGGTCGGACTTTGCGACCAGGTTCAGGGCAGAGTTTGCGCCGGCTGTTGAGCTTCAGCAGCTGGCCAGGGAGTTTCTAGACATGAGACAGACAACAGAGACTGTGGCGGAGATCACCGCCAAGTTCCGGGAGAGAGCTTTGTTGGTACCCCAATATGCTGGTGACGAGGATATGAGGAGGACCCGTTATCATGACATGCTACGAGCTGACATCCGGGAGCATGTTAGCTTTTCGGCTTGCCCTACCCTGGACTCCATGATTGCCAGGGCGAGGGAGAGGGAGATAGATTTGGAGCACATCCGGAAACGGAAGGCAGAAGAGGGTCAGTCAGGAGGGGCTTCGGGGAAGAAGCCCAAGGGATCAGATGCGGGGCCGAAAGGCCAGCAGGGACGGGGACGCTGCAGGAAATGCGGCAAGACGCACGAGGGAGCGTGCCGGTTGGGATCATCAGGCTGCTACAAGTGCGGCAAGCCTGGGCACTTTAGCAGGGATTGCACTGCTCCGACAACAGTTATTCAGACATCAGAGTTGTTGTGTTTCCACTGCAACCAGAGGGGCCACAAGAAGGCCAATTGCCCCCAGTTGACAGTTTCAGCGTCGGTGAAGGCGCCAGCTCCAGCGACCCCATGGATCACGGATGGCCGGCAGGGCAAGGCAGAGGCTCCGGTGTTGAGGAGCCGAGCATTTCAGTTGACTACCGAGGAGGCACACACCGCACCCGATGTGGTGACGGGTATGATTCTTTCCCTCTATCTTTTATTTTTATGATGTTATGATATTGATATGTGCTCCGTATGTATATATATGTTTTAGGATCGTTCCATGTGAACGGTCTCCCAGTTCAGGTGTTATTCGATTCCGGTGCATCCCGATCATTTGTGTCCCTTGCGCTTAGCAGGAAGTTTCCTAAGTCTTCGGGTATGTTGGATTGCCCTCTGGAGGTAGAGATTTCTGATGATCGATCGGTGCGAGCATCGATGGTGTTTCGGGATTGTGTATTGCGTCTATTCCAGGAGCGCTACTTAGTAGACCTGGTTCCCATTCCGCTGCGTGGGAACAAGGTGATTATTGGCATGGATTGGTTGAGCCCTAATGGGGCGGTGATAGATTGCGCGCAGCAGCTAGTGCGGGTCAGGACCCCAAGCGGGGGAGAGTTAGTGATTCATGGCGAGAAGCCGCAGTGTGGACCCGCAGTATGTTCAGCAGCAAGGGCGAGACGCTACCTTCAGCAGGGATGCGCAGGATATGTCGCGTATGTGATGGATACTCGAGAGGCGGGTAAGGCGACAGTGAGCGAGGTTCCGATGGTTCGAGATTTTGCAGATTTTTTCCCGAAGGAGCTTCCTGGGATACCTCCGGAGCGACAGTTGGAGTTCCGGATTGACCTTGTTCCTGGTGCGGCTCCAATAGCCAAGACACCGTACCGGTTGGCTCCTCCTAAGATGCAGGAGTTGTCTACACAGCTGTAGGAGCTGTTAGATAAGGGATTCATTCGACCAAGTAGTTCACCCTGGGGAGCCACGATTTTGTTCGTGAAGAAGAAGGACGGGTCGCATCGGATGTGTATAGATTACCGGGAGCTGAACAAGGTAACGGTGAACAACCGTTACCCGCTCCCGAGGATTGATGACCTCTTTGACCAGCTTCAGGGAGCATCTTGGTTCTCCAAGATTGATTTGCATTCGGGTTATCATCAGATGAGGGTCAGGGAGGAGGATACGCAGAAGACCGCGTTTTGGACGCGCTATTGCCACTATGAGTTTGTGGTGATGTCGTTTGGGCTCACCAATGCTCCTGCCGCGTTCATGGACCTCATGCACCGCGTATGCAGACCGATGCTGGATCGGTCTGTGATAGTCTTTATCGATGACATCTTGGTTTATTCCAAGACTCAGGAGGAGCATGAGGAGCATCTGAGAGAGGTGTTGGAGACCCTGAGGAGGGAGAGCTTGTATGCCAAGTTCTCCAAGTGTGAGTTTTGGTTGCACGAGGTGCAATTTCTCGGACACCTTGTCAACCAGAACGGGATTCTGGTCGATCCGGCCAAGGTCGAGACCGTGATGAGATGGGAGGTTTCGAAGTCTCCATCTGAGATTCGGAGTTTCCTGGGATTAGCAGGCTACTATCGGAGATTTATTCAGGATTTCTACAAGATAGCCGTACCCCTGACGCGGCTGACGAAGAAAGTCGTGGTCTTTCGGTGGGGACCCGAGCAGCAGGCTGCATTTGAGACGCTGAGATAGAGAATGTGCGAGGCGCCGATCTTAGCCCTGCCAGAGGGCGTAGAGGATTTTGTGGTATACTGCGACGCGTCCATTTCTGGGTTGGGCGCGGTACTGATGTAGAAGGGGCATGTCATTGCCTACGCTTCGAGGCAGCTCAAGCCTCACGAGGCGAACTACCCGACGCATGATTTGGAGTTGGGGGTGGTGGTTTTTGCCCTCAAGATTTAGCGGCATTACCTCTACGGGGTTCGATGTACCATCTACACGGACCACAAGAGTTTGAGGTACCTCATGGATCAGCCGAATCTGAATATGAGGCAGCGTCGGTGGTTGGACGTGGTAAAGGATTATGATTGCGAGATCCTCTACCACCTAGGAAAGGCCAATGTGGTGGCCGATGCGCTTAGCCGCAAGGCGGCGCCGATCAGGGACGTTTGCATAAGGATGACCGTGGTGACTCCCCTGTTGGAGCGAATTCGGGAGGCTCAACAGGAGGCTATCAAGGAGGAGCATCGGAAGAGCGAGCGTGTGGTGGGTTAGGCTTCCTCCTTTGATTATGATAGCCGATGACTATTGACACTACACCGTAGGGTGTCGGTGCCGTATCACGGAGGCGTGTGCCAGATTTTGATGGAGGAAGCACACAAGTACCGATTCTCTATTCATCCCGGGGCGACGAAGATGTATAGGGATCTTCGTCTAGATTATTGGTGGCCCTGCATGAAGCGGGATGTGGCATGGTACGTTGAGCGCTGCTTGACCTGCAGGAAGGTCAAGGCCGAACATCAGAGGCCGCATGCCAAGATGCAGCCGTTGGATATTCCACTGTGGAAATGGGAAGATATCACGATGGATTTTATCACAAAGCTTCCCAGGACCGCGCGTGGAGTGGATTCGATTTGGGTCATCGTGGATCGATTGTCCAAGAGTGCTCACTTTATCCCGATTCAGGAGAGCATATCGGCCGAGAAATTCGCCGACATCTATATCAGGGAGATCGTAGTGCAGCACGGGGTGCCAGTATCGGTTATCTCAGACAGGGATGTGCGTTTTACTTCCAGATTTTGGAAGAGATTTCATGACGAGTTGGGCACTCGTTTGCATTTTAGCACCGCCTTTCACCCGCAGACGGATGGTTAGAGCGAGCGGACCATCCAGACTCTGGAGGATATGTTGCGGGCGTGCGTGCTAGACTTCGGTGGTAGCTGGGATACCTATCTTCCCCTGGCCGAGTTCTCCTACAACAACAGCTATCACGCGAGTATCGACCGCCCTCCCTTCGAGATGTTGTACGGGCGGAGGTGCAGGACCCCGATATGCTGGGGTGAAGTTGGCCAGAGAGTCATGGAGAGCACCAAAGTGGTGCTCAAGACGACCGAGAGGATCCAGCAGGTTCGGAGCAGGCTTCAGACTGCTCAGAGTCGACAGAAGAGTTACGCCGACAAGCGTCAATCCGACTTGGAGTTCCAGGTCGGGGATATGGTTCTCCTGAAGGTGTCGCCTTGGAAAGGCGTCATACGATTCAGGAAGTGGGGCAAGTTAGGCCCAAGATTCATCGGACCGTTTAGGGTCGTAGCCCGGGTGGGCAAGGTGGCGTATAGGTTGGATCTGCCAGCCGAGCTCAGCCAGATCCACAGCACTTTCCATGTTTCTCAGCTGCGAAAGTGCCTAGTGGACGATTCAGCGGTTGTGCCGTTAGAGGACATTCAGGTTGATGACAACCTGAATTACATTGAGCGCCCAGTCGCAATCCTCGACAGGAAGTCGAAGGATTTGAGGAACAAGAGGGTGGAGCTAGTGAAGGTGCAATGGAAACACCGCAAGGGTTCGAAATGGACTTGGGAGCCGGTGGACGAGATGATGGAGCATTACCCCGAGCTATTTCAGGATCGAGCAGCAGACTTCGAGGACGAAGTCTAAAATAAGCGGGGGAGATTTGTAGCACCTGGTTCCTGGTACGTAAATCCTATTTGAGTATTTCTCTTCTTTTAGCCTTGGACTCGACGAGTCATAGGTCCGACTCGCCGAGTAGATGCGGGACCCGGGACACGTTTAAGTTGGCGACTCGGCGAGTCCATATCCTGGACTCGGCGAGTCACAGCTGTTGGATGAAACCCTAAGTTTCAGGGGTTTGCACCCTATTTAAACAACATATCTGCCCCAAGCCAGCCCCCATTCACCCCCCAGAGCTTCCAACCCTCGTTCTAAGTTGTTCATTTAGAGTTTGAAGCAATTGTTGTGTGATCTTGAAGGTTTTGAGGCAAAAGAGAAGTAGATCAAGAGGAAGGGAAGGAATCCAAGCATCTTTGTGCTCTCTCAGCAGTTCCTTTGAGGTATAACCCGTTTTCCCCATGTTTCTATGCTTATTACTTCATTTAAGTCATTCTTGAGCCAATCCCCAAGCTTGTATGTGCAATATAAGTTGTAATAAGTTGATTGGCCTCTAGATCTAGGCAAGATTGAGCTCCAGGAGCTCAGATCTGTTACCTTTATGGACCTATGTTGCTTGTTCACCCTAGATCTACCCTTTTGAGGCATTTTGAGCCCTAAATCCCTCAATGGTGAGTATCTACACGTAAAGTTTCCAACTTTACGTGTCATTCATGCTCTAGGAACCTAGATCTGTAAATGGCATGGACCGGATTCAAGCAGAATCGACCATATAGTAATTGCATGGTAACGACTCGGCGAGTCGGTTTGCGAGTCTCCGAGTTTGTCCCCTTTTCGTAGTGTCGAGTGAGCAGTGAGTCACGTGGTGTGACTCAGTGAATCGGAAGCTGAACTCATCTATGGAGGGACTCGGCGAGTCAATGCCCTGACTCGGCGAGTTCAAGGCAATCTCCTTAGATCAAGAACAGACTCGGCGAGCTGTTCATACAACTCGGCGAGTCTTAGCATAAGTGTTCTTCGGATGAAGATGAACTCGACAAGTTGTTCATACAACTCGGTGAGTAGGATGAAGGACTTGAATATCAGTTTAGAAGGAGAACTCGTCGAGTCGTCGCCTAACTCGATGAATAGTAACGGGATTCAGGACAATCGTTTGGGTAGGGACTCGGCGAGTCGGGTCAACTGAAAGTTGAATCTGACTTTGACTTAGGGCATGATCAGGGGTAAAATGGTCATTTTACCCAAAGGACAGTTAGCAGTGTTTGATTGAGTATGTTGTGGGAATTGCAGCCGGAGGATTTCCGGAGCAGCAACAGCAACAGTAGACAGTCAGTTCCCGATCAGATCATCAGCTACTTCGAGGTGAGTTACCTTCCAGTAGCGGTGGGCCTACGGCCACGAAGCCGGCCCACCAGTAGGAGTTGTATGTAGATGATTGTCTCCGTGATATGCATCTAGGGATTACTACTACCTGTGTTATGTTTATGTGCTAGTATGATATGATGCTATGTGCTAGTGACAGTAGGGGGAGATAGTCCCTGAGGTATCCAGTCGGTAGGGCCGAAGGGGTAGTTATACCCAGCCATGTTAGATAGATCTGGTATTGTGATACATGTTATGTGGTAGTAGTGGATGGGAGGAATAGTTCCCCAGTATCCGGTCGAGAGGACCGAAGGGGGGGCCAGCACCCAGATATGCTAGGCAATGTCCGGTCGAGAGGACCGAAGGGGAGGCCAACACCCAGATATGCTAGGAAATACCCGGTCGAGAGGGCCGAAGGGGCAGGTCGGGCACCCAGATATGCCTGACAATATATATATGTTATGAGATTATATGGTATGTGGTACAGTGGGGGAACTCATTAAGCTTCATGCTAACGGTTTTTAGTTTTGGTTTCAGGTACCTCCTCAGCTAGGGGAAAGGAGCCGACGCGGTAGCAGCATGTCACACACACGCACTCTCATGTTTCCGCAGTTACGAGTTTATTTTGGGATTGATACTCTGATATTTGATTGATCGAATGTTGTGGTTTTCAATTTGGTTTTCGATGTGAAATGGTTTAATCAAACAATGTTTTAACTATTAATGCTTTCATGTAATGTTTTATAACGAAAATTTTGGACGTCAAAATTGGGTCGTTACACTTAAGTTTAATTAATCACTTTTAGTCACAAAACTAATTACCATTTAATTATTGACTAATTTTAATTAAACAATATGATTTCTCCTTTAATATATTATTCTCATAATATATTAATAAATCATATTTAATCCTTTCTCTCCATAATTCATCCTATCAAGTTGCTTTGGTGAAGGCAACCCAAAAGGACCATGCACCATCGGGTCAAGTGCATACCAAAATAGTTATGGACTTAGACACTAATCCAACAGTCTCTCACTTGGATAAGTCTAATAACTATTATGCATATGACTTTAGATCCTGATCTGCAATCGTAGCTTTCTAAAGCCGCTGTCAACTCTGATCCTATCAGATACGCGTGTCCTTTAGATAAGGGATCATATATTCCTCCATTCTAGATATCGTATAAGACATGATTTCAAATCATTCTCTTTGTACTATTTCTCGATTCCCGATTTATGACGACTGACTAATTGAACAGATCAAATTAGCCCTAGCCCGACCGAGCATTTACGTTTGTCATCACTAAATCATTGAGGGGCCCAAAGATATCGCTTTTATCCTACCTTGGATAAAAGGAGCGGATAAACTTTGATACAATGCTTGCTTGCAGTTACTCACCGAATCACACACAACAATATGTTTTATAACACCAAGTTACTAGTGCGTTTAAATATTATCAATGTGCAACCGATTTGCAAGATACAGCTCACACATCTCGGTTTCAAGAATATAAGATGGTATCGTCTCACCAATCACTCGTGATACAATTCATGGAGTGATCCAAGTTAGCATGGGTTTAATCCAATGCTCAAATCATATTCATAAGCACTCATGAATGTTGCAGCAAATATTTGCTTATGTCTAATACTCTTTTAGACAATCCACACACCAATTCACGACAGTCTTCATTCATATCTACTTCCAACATATGAACGACTGTGGTCCGTTCGAATAATTCGATTATTCTTAATAAATTTAATTATTCTAGAAGTCAAAACATGCAAATGTGAAACACAAGAATAATACTAATCCTATATGGCCTCAAACCTTTGAGTATAAATAAAACTCCTTTTATTTATCACCATATTGATTACTCATTATTTGTCGTTTCGGGTAATCAACTTCTTACTTGAATTATTACACTTGTCCCATGCTCCTAGGATGCACACAATGTTTACCTATGGTTCTTACTTTGTGAAATAGATCAAATTGAGCACATTTCCAATCATTCTCATTTCACACCTCCAAATCCTTCTTCATAAGTGTAAGAATATCAAATTCTTGCCACTTATAGAATATGTTAGATTCTAACATTTTATGCAATGATCCTTTCGCAATGTCACTGCACCGAAGTCACAAAGACTATTTCCAATGATATTACAAAGTTCTCTATTGGAGATTGTTACACGACAATTCCTTAGATATGATGTCTCTCACTCAAAGTACATTCCTTTGAACATCCTTTGCATAAGAGTTTCTAATCTAGACATAGATTTTCAATATTCAATTCTCAATATGGACACGCTTCCATATTTTTGCATATGACAACTCATTCTTAATAGAATCTTATCTATTCGTAATAAAGTCGATATGGTCCATCCAATATGGAAACATTTCCATATTTTCCATATGACAAATCATCCTTAATAGAATCTTTTCTATTCATAATAATGTCGATATGGTCCATTCAATACCATGCTTCCAACTACTCACAAGCAACCAATCCTCGGTGAACTTTGGATTGTCCTATGATAGTTGTTTAATTTTATTAGTCAAAGCCGATTCTTGTCCTTTTTCCCTCTAAATGCGCTAGACATTTGGAAAATTTTAGAATGGTCAAACATTAAAGCATTTGCAATCGATCCTATACCCGAAGCGTATGGGACACGATGCATAATGTTTTATTTGCTATGTTCTCAAAATTCGAATTGTGAAGAGGAATGTCGTAATCATAATCGAAATTTTAAGAACACACTATGTACCTTTGACTAAATTTATTAACATTTCTTAACCTAAGCCTTTAGATTTGAAATGAAGCATAATATTCTCTCCCTTAATTATAGCAAAACAACTTTACAACCCTTACGACTTTGCAAGGTATAACTTTTGTTTTCTATAATTAATATTGCCAACTTGCAATACATGCCTTAATAATCATACAATCATAACATTTATGCTCCCACTATCATGATGATTATTATAAACAATACACTTATGCTCCCACTAGCTTCGACATGTATTCATAAACATCTTAACTTTCAGAAAAACAATACCTATTGAATTTCTTAAGTCCTTGTTTCTAATACTTAGTGCTTTGATAATCTTTTATCAAGGCTTCTTGAACTTATACACCTTTTCCTTAGATAGTTCATATGTGTGTCTAAACAACTAAGACTAATTGCCAAACCTCACAATTCAAATTATGGAAAGGGATACCGTAACCATAATCGAATTCGAGAATGCAATTTTACAATCACTATCTTCTTAAAATCTTTCTTAGTGAAAGCATTTCCTCACAATCATTTTCTAGAAGGAGGAGATCTTATGACACTTAGATTTAAACGGTGTATGTGTTCCTATCCATGTGAATTTGTTAAAACCAAAGTTTACGACAAATTCAAACTCATATGGACCGAACTTTCTTAATCTTGATTTCTTGCCCTATGGTAGCACAGCTGCCCACCATGTCTTCCAAGTAGTTAAGCAGCTCACCCTTTCCTATCAATGTACCTTTCATTGATTAAGGTACCTTGCCTTTTATGCGTTCAAAATGAGAACTCATAGAACTCACATGCATAATTATATCAATTGGAACAGCACAGAACCAAAATAATGTCAACACGATAGGTTGTAAACCTCAACTTGTGTGCTAGTGATGATCGATAAGGTCTATTTGATTTGTTCTTGAAACCTTTCAAGATCATTAAGACTCCCACTGACTCCTTGACATATAAGATTCTCTTGTCAATAAACATTTCTTGACAAACAAATATTCAAGAGTTAGTGTAGTTTTTTATCAAAACACTTCATAAATTGGTCCTAGTTGGTCTTTGTCTTATCCAAGACATCACAACTTTCCACATTTGATGAATGTTATAAACCTTTTTAATACTTGTCACTCATTATCACAATCTTAACTTTAAGACTTGTTATTGGATTGATGTACGATTGAATTCTTGATTTAACCATTTCTCCAATCCTTGATTCCTCTTCTTAAACATACAATTGTACTAAGACTCACTTAGAGGATCAATTGAGATATGGTTCTTAATCATTAAGACCTATCATAAAGCATAAAAGCTACTCTCCCTTCTTCTTAGAATGGAGAAACTTTTATCTTTCTGCCTACATGATTCTTCTTATTCGTTTTGCTATTGATTTAAACTTTTTCAATCAATTCATAATTATACTTAATCTTGTAAGTATAATCATATTTACTAAACCTTTAGTAAATCATGACGAATATCATTGTTACTCTTATGGTGGATTTGATTAACACGCAACTTTGTGTGCTCGATCTCCTAGTCCTTCACTTGACACTTTGTCAATGAATTAGTCTAATTTCCAAATATGAAATTTCTCATTCATCGTGTAACCAAGTTGCATGATTCCAAGTTTCTGTCCAATTGAAACTTGGGCGATGAGAAACTCTCCCTATTTGGTAAATTCTCGACTTTCCATAAATAACATAATAAGAACCAAATCTATTATTGCTAATAATAGAAACATTCAAACACCAATTTTTCATATACGCCATTGCAAGGTTAAATAAATAATATAAATAATACATCTTTCTTAGCAATCTAATTCTAACTCTAAGTAGTAGCTCAAGAATCTAATCTTCGAGAAATGCGATCGAAATCCATTCCTTCACGGTTAGATTCTGCTCACTTCTTCCCTTAAGCTTCCTTTCTTTTCTTCGATCCTACAAAACATCAATTGCAATCTTATCACATTATGTATTAAGAATCTAGAATAGAAGCTTAAGAGAGTTAGTTAATGGATTTTACCTATATTAGAGCCATACGTTTCGACTCTCCCATCTCTTAGATCTCTTAGGTAAATGGGGCAGCTTCGTCTCCAATGCCCTCTCTCTTGGCAATAAAAGCAAATCGACTCTTTTGGAACCGCACATGGAACTACTTCAGACATTGCCTTTCTCTTATGATCAAACTTTTCGATCATAGCATGTTTTTCGTTGCCATTGTCCATATCCATAGAGGTCTTGAAGGCAGATTCACCAATCAACTTTGCTTTTCTATTGCGCCAAACCATTGCTGATTCAACAGCAATAAGCATATAGGTGAGATCTATAAGGGTTACGTCGTGGTTTATCATATAGTACTCTCTTACGAACTCACTATATGAGTTAGAAAGTGACTGAAGAACCCTATCAACAGCCATCTCCTCATAGACAACGAATCCCATTATTCTTAACCTATCAATGTGTGACTTCATCCCTAGGACGTGTGCACACACCGACTTTCCTTCTTTATGTTTACTTGCCAAAAGGGCTTGAGTGATCTTGAACTTTTCAAGCCTTCGAACTTGTGGGTTAGGGAGAATAATTGGAGGAGGAGGAGGAAGTGAAGTATGATCTCTTGTTCCTCGATTGAATCGTGGAATATCATCTTCATGTGGAATGATTGTTCCACGGGATTTGAGAAGACCATAGTTGACAAACTTTGACATCTATAAAACGAGAGAAAACGAATTCAAGTTAGTTGATAGATTGAGTCCTTAGTAAATCACCCAAATGAAATACTAAGGCTAGGACCCAACACAATATTCTACAACTTGGGAGAGGGATGTCGTAACCCAAATTGCAGAATATTTGAAGGTAAGTGAATGATGATTCACTAATTTCCACCATGAAAAACAAAAAGGAAATTTAAGTTTTAAATCTATGAAAACTCCTAGATCCTATGAGATTCATTGAACATTTCAATGGCATGTTTAAATCTCGATATGCCCCTCTTGTTTGTGACTGGGATGCCGAGGATCACAAAGTGGGTGTGAATAACCATGCAAACTTACATGGTGCCCTCACATGTTACAGTCACCTATTCGATGTGCCGGTAAAGCACACATGCTCCACCGAACTATGACAAACATTGAGTCACCCTTTGCTACCTTTTCTTAGAACCATTTAGTGTGCCGGTAAACCACACACGCTCCACTAACGTCTTTGCAAGGGCACAAAGTGTAATTTCATGGAATTGCATCAATTCACTTTTGCCTAAGTAACTAAGGTTGGGAATTTTATGAAAACATTTAGTTACTTTAATAATTCATTATACTTATAATGGAAGGTTTCGTCCTATCCTACCCGTTCGGCTAACAACCCTCCACTAGTCAAGAGTGCAGTGGGTAAGAGTGGATACCCATTCAATCGCCATTTTATAGGCAATTTCCTTAAACACCCCTTATAAACCAGCTTCGTGAATGAGGCCTACTAACGGTAAGACTGAGTTTTACTCATACATATATATAATGTTAGACTTTTAATGTTATATTTATAGTATAGGGTGTATTTTACACTTTTAAAATACTAGGTGGTTTAATTTAACAATTATACTTATAATTCAATTAAATTGTTAACCTAAACTTTTATGGATTTATTAAACCTCTTTTAATTATACACCTTAATTAATTAATAAAACCTTAAGGGTGCGATTTAAACTTTTTCAAAACAATACTACGGTTTTAGAATTTAACAATCCTAATTAAACTTTTAATCAACTTTTAAATTCCAAAACTTGAGGGCAAGTTTTGAAACATATCAAAACATTTGGGTTTAGAATTTATATATACATCAAAATTAAACTATTAATCCAAAAATTTTAATTCCAAAACCTGAGGGCAAGTTTTGAAACCTTTTTCAAAACATTAGGGTTTCAACTATTTAAATTTCAAAACAACAAAACTTTTGAGGTCAAATTTAAACTATAAAACCTAAAGGGGAAAATATGAAACATTTCATAACACAAGGATCAAATAACAAATAATCTAAATTAACAATTAATCACATAATTATCCATATTTGATTTATTTAATGATTTCTTGCAAAACAATTTATCAATTTAATCAAAATAATTAATCAATTATCACATAAGGAAACAAATATTTTATTAATTGATAAATATCCTCAATTAGATCAAGAATATAGTCATATACATCAAAAAATCGGATTTATATTGATCTAATATGATAAGGCAACTATCGTTAAGCAAAAACAGCAAGAAATCCCGGTTTACCCTCCATCTGACCAGCCGACTCGCCGAGTCAGGCATGGACTCGTCGAGTCAGCATGGAATCAGCGAGTTCATCTATGGAATCAGTGAGCCCAGCCTCCAGAACCACAAAAATCGAATTTTTCAATCATATAATGCATCAATACAATAGAAACCAATCTAGGCTCTGATACCACTAATGGGTTTTGGTACTAAGAACATCCTATGTGTTCATACAAACCTTAATGCTTGGATCTAGGTTTCTCTATTGTACATGCAAGTTATCCAAGACTATAAACCCTAATTCTAGCATTCAAGTAATCATATTAACATGAGAATAGGTTTAAGATGTTACCTTGATTGTTATGTAGCAATAACAATCCCAAATCTCCTTGTATTGACTTTAGAAAGCTTAGAGTCACAATTGTCACTCCTCTAATGGTTCACAAATACCATAAGCAAGAAGATGAAGAGGAGAGAGGATGGAGGCTACCCAAAAACGTCTACAAACCCTAGAGGAGTCTTATCCATGTTTTTGGTCCTTAAGGGGTCTATATATAGTGAGGCTATTAGGGTTATCTAACAAGGAAACCCTAATTTGGATGCTTAAGCCCTAAGCAACCCATGGATCTCTTTCCTTAAGAACTTGGACGATTTCCTTATGGGCTTCCCCATAGAATTCGTCCATTCCTTATTTAAAGGCAATCCATGGCCCAAATTGCAATTATCTTATAATTACAATTCCAGTCCCTTAAGTTTAATTAATCTCTTTTAGTCACAAAACTAATTACCAATTAATTATTGACTAATATTAATTAAACAATATGATTTCTCCTTTAATATATTATTCTCATAATATATTAATAAATCATATTTAATCCTTTCTCTCCATAATTCATCCTATCAAGTTGCTTTGGTGAAGGCAACCCAAAAGGACCATGCACCATCGGGTCAAGTACATACAAAAATAGTTATGGACTTAGACACTAATCCAACACATATGTGATTAAACACATGTAATTACATGTGATTATATGTATCTAATCACATGGAATTCATGTGGAAAATATTCAATATCACGTTCTCGATTTAGTTGTTGTTCTTGTGTATTTAATTACATGAGATTTTATGTACCTAATTAGATATGATATATATCGACATTATTAATTTTTGCATTCTCGTTCAATAGTTGTTCTTTTATATTTAGTCACATACAATTTCTGTACACAAGATTCATATTTGCATTTTTGATTCAATAGTTTTTCTTTTTCCACATTAATCATATGTGGTTGAATATATACAATCACATATGATTTAATACTTAAGAAAAAATATTGAATCAAAAATGTGAAAACAAATATTATCAATATAAATCATATGTGATTTGATACATATAATCACATGTGATTAAGTACATGAGTACAACTATTGAATTGAGAAAGAAATAATAAATCTTGTCCACATAAATCATATACGATTAGCTGCATATAATCACATGTGATTATATGTATTAAATCACATATGATATATGTGGGCAATATTCATTTTTGTGTTTTTAATTAAATAGTTGGTCTCATGTATTTAATCACATATAATTTTTATGAAAAAGTTTTGTTTTCACGTTTTTAATTCAATAAATCATATTTGATGAAATATATATAATCACATGTAACTATATACATGAGAATAACTATTGAATCAAGAATATTAAAACAAATTTATGTCCACATTAATCATATGTGATTAAATACTTATAATCACATGTGATTAAATATATGAGAAAAACTATTGAAACAAAAACTCAAAAATGAATATCGTTCATATAAATCATATAATCACATGTGATTGTATGTATCTAATCACATATGATTAAGTTAACGAAAAATAATTATTGAATCGAGAACGCAATAATGATATATGTGATTATATCTAATCACATTTGATTAAATATATCTAATCACATGTGATTATATATATCTAATCATATGATTTATACGGACAAAAAAGAATATTGTCGATATAAATCATATGTGATTAAATACAAATAATCACTTGTGATTATATAAACATAATCACGGGTGGTGGTGATGGGTGGTAGTGGTGTGTAGTGATGTTTGGTGGGGTTGGTGGTGAAGGGTGTTGGGGGTTACATGCGGGGTGGAAATTATAATGGGTGGCAGGTGGTGGTGGCGAGCAGTGGTGATGGGTGGTGGAGACAGGTGAGGGTGATAGGAAATGGTGATGGGTGGTGGGTGGTGGTGAGGTTGGTGATGGTGTATGGTGGTTTTGGTGGGCGATGGGTAGGGTGTTGGTGGCGGGTGGTTCTGATCGGTGGTAAAGGTAAGTGGTGGTGATGGGTGGTGGTCGGTGGTTTTGGTGGATAGTGGGTGGAGGTGATGTTGGCAGATGGTGGTGATGGGTGGTGGTGGTGGTGGTGGAGTTGGGTGGTGGTTATGGGTGGTGGAGGCGAGTAGAGGTGAAGAGTGGTGGTGGCGAATGGTGGTGATGGGTGGTGATTGGTGGTTGGTGGTAATGACAGGTGGTGGTTGTAATGGTGGGTAATAGTGATGGGTGGTGTAGATGGGTGGGTGGTGGTGATGGTTGTTTGTAATAACCCGTTATTTCAGGTCAATGTAATGATTAAAAGTCAAATATTGTAATCTTTTTGTGAAGTAATAAAAAAATAGCATAAAAAATGAAATGTTCAAAAAGCTCAGTTTGAGTATACTAAGTGGTAGATATCGTAACAGGGTTGCCAAAAATATAAAGAACACTAATATCCGAGTTATAACGAAGAAGTTATGACCAATCGAAGATTCGCGACAATACCGGTAAAACACTGTTAAGCAGAAAACGCGAAATTCCAATAAAATGCTTTTTAACCTTAGGTGTCTAAATGAAAGTCGTAGATATCCCAAAACTGTAAACATACATAAAAAGAACACCCAAATTTGACTTCATATGAGGAAGTTATGAATTTTCGAAGTTTCGGACATAACGGTAGACAGATAAAAACTTGAAATAGAGATCGAGTGACTTTTAGCCAACGCGAACTAAACAAGAATCGAAGATCTCGTCAATGGTAATACAACGGTAAAAAGACTGACGAAAACGGGCATCGGATGAAGAAGTTATGGATTTTTAACAGACTTTTCCAGTCCCGACCTGTTAAAAATATATTAATAAAAATAAAGTCAGAGTTAGCCAACGATGTCTAAATGAGAGTTGTAGATCATTTTCTCACCTACGTGTGGATATAAAGAACGTCGAAATCGGAGCTCGTACGCGAAAGTTACGGATTTTACAAGTCTGGGGCACAAAATTTGTGGCTGGTCCAAGAAGGAATGCCCTGCGTTCCCTAAAGGAACACCCTGCGTTCTTCGACCAGAACCATCCCATCCTCCATCAGAGGAAAATACGTAAGCGTTGACCTTACAGGGACAACGCGTTGCGTTCCCTAAATGAACGCTCTGCTTTCGTTAGTGCCCCCAGCACTATAAAAAGGAGGTTAGGGCTTCGGGTTTTGTGGCTTCTCTCTCAACTCCTTCACCCTTAAATGCCTCTCTAGCCCCTCTAAGCTACCTTAAAGCCCCAATATTACCGCTAGCTCACGAAGAAAGTCCCGATGCCCCCGAGATTCCCGAGAAATCGACTTTCTCCAGTCGAAGTACTGCTCGAGTTTAGTCTCGCCTTCTTCAAGCTACCACTTCTACTAAGTGAGTTCATACCCCTATCACTACATTTTTAAATACTTTTTTAAATGCTTTTAGGGGGGGGATACAAGTAAACACATGACTAAAATCGTGTGAAACACAATTCTCTTGTTGTACTTTTCATGCTATTGTTATAACTATCATAGGAAGTTTTTGACATACAAAGCATCTCACAATGAAACTTTACTCTATTAAGATACATTATGTTTTATAAATAGAAATATGTTTTATTTGTAAGCATACATATTTCATCAAATCTTAGATGAGATACTCATCTATTCAAAAAGTAAAGAAGAACATGGTCAGCACCTGAGACAAGTCTTAGAGACACTAAGAACTGAGAAGCTTTACGCGAAATTCTCAAAATGCGAGTTTTGGATTAGGAAGGTGGACTTCCTAGGTCATGTGGTCAGCGAAGAGGGAATCCACGTGGACCCTTCCAAGATCAAGGCTATCCAGAATTGGTCTGCACCAACAACGCCAACCAAAATTCGCCAATTTCTAGGCCTTGCTGGCTATTACCGCAGCTTCATACAGAACTTCTCCAGCATTGCAAAACCTCTTACCTTCGTGACTCAGAAGGGTGTAACCTACAACTGGGGGGAAAACAAGATAATGCATTCCAAACCTTGAAGCAAGCCCTGTGCTGTGCACCCATGTTGTCTCTTCCAGAGGGGACAAAAGACTTTGTAGTATACTGCGATGTATCCAAACAAGGGCTGGGTTGTGTGCTAATCCAATGAGGAAAGGTTATTGCATATGCCTCAAGGAAACTAAAAACGCATGAGGTCAAATACACCACTCACGACTTAGAACTTGGAGCAGTGGTGTTCGCCCTAAAAATCTGGAGGCACTACCTATACGGTACAAAGTGCACCATCTTCACAGACCACAAGAGCCTTCAACACATATTCGATTAGAAGGAGCTCAATATGAGGCAAAGGCGTTGGGTTGAGTTACTCAACGACTACGAATGTGAGATTTGTTATCATCTGGGAAAAGCCAATGTGGTGGCAGATTCCCTTAGTCGTAAGGAGTACTCTGGTCGAAGAGTGAATTCATTAACCATGACGATCCACTAACACTTGTCAACACAAATCAAGGAAGCTCAACTGGAAGCCTTGAAACCCGAAAACCTGACAGGTGAAGCACATAGAGGGATGGACAAGAATTTTGAGATCAAGAGTGACGGATTTCGTTACCTCATGAACCGAATCTAGACACCGAAGTTCGGTGGGTTCAGAGAGATAGTTATGAACGAAGCACACAAGACCCGATACTCCATGCACCCAGGTTCATATAAGATGTATCTGGATCTCAAACAACTCTACGGGTGGCCAAAAATGAAAGAAGAAATTGCTACCTATATGGGCAAGTGCTTGACTTGTGCCAAGGTCAAGCTAGAACATCAAAAGCCCTCAGGTTTACTCCATCAGCCTGAAATATCTAAGTGGAAGTAGGAGTAGATTTCCATGGATTTCATAACAAAATATGCCCACTTCTTGCCAATCAAAGAGACCGATAAGATGGAGAAACTAACAAGAACCTACATCTGAGAGACCGTGCGACTTCATGGAGTGCCAATATCTATCATCTCGGACAGAGGCAGTAGATTCACTTCAAGGTTCTGGAAAACGCTACAGAAGGCCTTAGGTACTAAGCTAGATATAAGTACAACCTATCACCCACAAACTGACGGGAAGAGTAATAGAACGATCCAAACCTTAGAAGTCATGTTGCGAGCATGTGTAATCGACTTTGGTAAAGCATGGGACATCCACTTACCATTGGTTGAGTTCTCTTATAACAACAGTTATCACACTAGCATCTAGACTGCTCCATTCGAAGCCCTTTACGGCCGCAAGTGCAGATCACCTCTATGCTGGGCGGAAGTGTTCGACACGCAATTGGCGAGAGGTCTAGTCCCTGATAGCACTCTCACTGGTCCGGAAATCATTAGGGAAACGACTGAAAAGATCGTTCAAATTCGAGAGCGACTGAAAGCCTCAAGAGATAGACAAAAGAGCCATGCCGACAAAAGATAAAAACCCTTGGAATGTCAGGTTAGTGACCGCGTTCTACTGAAGGTCTCACCCTGGAAGGGCATGATACGCTTTGGGAAGCGTGGAAAACTAAACCCAAGGTACATTGGACCCTTTGAAATTACTGCAAGGTTTGGTCCAGTAGCTTATAGACTTCAGCTTCCAATTGAACTTAACAACGTACATCATGTGTTTCACGTGTCTAATCTGAAAAAGTGTCTATCTGATGAAACTCTCGTGATTCCACTCGAGGAGATCGAATTGAATGAAAATATTAACTTCGTGGAAGAACCCGTTGAGATCATGGATAGGGAAATCAAGCGAACAAAGTAGAGTCGCATACCAATAGTGAAGGTTCGCTAGAATGCTAAGCGGGGACCTAAATTCACTTGGGAGCGAGAAGATCAGATGAAACAAAAGTACCCACATCTTTTCCCTAGTCCATAGACAATTACTTTGTAAATAATTTCGGGACGAAATTCCCTCTAACCGGGGATTGATGTAACAACCCGTTATTTCATGTCAATGTAATGACTAAAAGTCAAATATTGTAATCTTTTTGTGAAGTAACACAAAAATAGCGTCAAATCTAAAATGCTCAAAAAGCTCAGTTTGAGTATACTAGGTGGTAGATATCGTAACAAGGTTTCCAAAAATATAAAAAACACTAAAATCCGAGTTATAATGAAGAAGTCATGACCAATCAAAGATCTGCGACAATACCGGTAAAACATTGTTAAGCAGAAAACGCAAAATTCCAATAAAATGCTTTTTAACCTTAGGTATCTAAATGAAAGTCATAGATATCCCAAAACCGTAAACATACATAAAAAGAACGCCCAAATCTGACTTCATATGAGGAAGTTATGAGTTTTCGAAGTTTCGGACATAACGGTAAACACCTAAAAACTTGAAATAGAGATCAAATGACTTTTAGCCAATGCGACCTAAACGAGAATCAAAGATCTCATCAATGGTAATACAACGATAAAAAGACTGACGAAAACGGACATCGGATGAAGAAGTTATGGATTTTTAACGGACTTTTCCAGTCCCGGCCTGTTAAAATATATTTATAAAAATCAAGTCAGAATTAGCCGAAGGACTCTAAACAAGAGTTTTAGAGCATTTTCTCACCTATGTGTGGATATAAAGAACATCGAAATTGGAGCTCGTACGTGAAAGTTATGGATTTTACAAGTTCGGGGCACAAAATCCAAGGCTGGTGCAAGAAGGAACGCCCTGCGTTCTTCAACCAGAACCATCCCATCGTCCATCAGAGGAAAATACGTAAGCGCTGACCTCACAGGGGGAACGCGTTGCGTTCCCTAAAGGAACGCCCTGCGTTCGTGAGTGCCCCCAACACTATAAAAAGGAGGCTAGGGCTCCGGGTTTTGTGGCTTCTCTCTCAACTCCTTCACCCTTAAAAGCCTCTCTATCCCCTCTAATCTACCTTAAATCCCCGGTATTACCGCTAGCTCACGACGCAAGTCCCGATGCCCCCGAGATTCTCGAGAAATTGACTTTCTCCAGTCAAAGTAATGCTCGGGTTTAGTCTCGCCTTCTTCAAGCTACCACTTCTAACAAGTGAGTTCATACCCCTATCACTACATTTTTAAATGCTTTTAAGGGGGGGGGGGGGGGAATACAAGTAAACACATGACTAAAATCGTGTGAAACACAATTTTCTTGTTGTACTTTTCATGCTATTGTTATAACTATCATAGGAAGTTATTAACATACAAAACATCTCACAATGCAACTTTACTCTATTAAGATACATTACATTTTATAAATAGAAATATGTTTTATTTGTAAACATGCATATTACATCAAATCAAGGGTAACCATTTCAACTATAACACTATGTATTTTACAAGTAAATACAACTCGTTATTTTGCCTTTGTTCATACTATACAAAGAGTAATCATTTCAGAAAAAAGCACATTTTCATGAATACGTGACTTAATTGGTAATTCGTGAGTCATTCATCTTCATTATACCTATCAGGGTACCGCTAGAAAACCTTGTTTTATAACCAGAGTCTCCCGTCTGGAGAACATGATAAATGTGTATAGATCTATACAGGACTGATGATCTCGCACCCTGACTGTTAGCTATAGTCCTCGGGGTGACAAGTGTCATATCATTTCGACTTTTGAAGAACATCGCTCAAACAAACCCATCATAGTACGGTTATGAAAACTCACTGGATAGATAATTATTATGGTATTATGTTTTCACGGTGGTCGATGGTGATGGATGGTGGTGGTGATGGGTCATGGTGGCGAGTAGTGGTGATGGGTGGTAGCTGATGGTTGTGATAGTGGCTGGTGGTGTTCATAATGGTGGGTAGTGGCTAGGTGGTAGTGATGGGTGGTAGAGGTCACTGGGTGGTGGGTGGGGGTGATGGTAGCGGGTGGTGGTGGTCGGTGGTGATGAATGGTGGTGGCGGGTGGTAGTGATGGGTGGTGGTCATAGAAGTGGTTGGGTGGTAGTGATGGGTGGTGGAGGTGGATAGTGGTCGAGGATGGGTAGTGATTGTGGTGGGTGGTGGTGGCGGGTGGTGGTGATGGTGGAGGGTGGGGTTGGTGGTGGCGGGTAGTGGTGATGGGTGGTGGTCATGGTCGTGGATGATGGTCATGGTTGGCGATGGCGGATGGTGGTAATCATGTTGGATGGTGGTTTTGTGGGAGGTGGATAGGGGTGGTGGTGATGGTGATTGTGATGGGTGGTGGAGGTGGGTGGCGGTGACGGGTGGTTGTGGTGGATGATATTATTTGGGTGGTGAGTGGTGTTGTGTAGTGGGTTTTTAAATTTTTTTACTTATTTCTTGGTTTATATTAATATTCTATGATGATTTTAATTAAAAAAAATTGTGTGGTCAAAATTTGTTCTAGCACTAAAAAATGTTCTCGATTGAACGCTACCCTATACACACACATATCATGTGAGACGGCCTAATTTTGTGAGACTGTGAGACGCATTTTTTTATTTTTTTTATTTTTTTAAAAAAAAAATTTAGTTAATTCGAGTTCCGAAAATAATATTTAAAAAAAGAATTTTTGGATTTTTCCATTTATTTTTCATTTTAAAATTATTTTTTAGAATATGTACAGTTTAATATTCTATTAGAATATTTCACGTATTTTTCAAAAAAAAATTGAATTTGTTTTTATTTTTTTTAGTTAATTCAAGTTCCGAAAATAATATTTAAAAAAAGAATTTCTAGATTTTTCCATTTATTCTGCATTTTAAAATTATTTTTTAGAATATGTCAGTGTAATATTCTATTAGAATATTTCACGTATTTTTCAAAAAAAAAAACGGAATTTTTTTTTACTTTTTTTGTTTTTTTTATTTTTTTTAGTTAATTCAAGTTCCGGAAATAATATTTAAAAAAAGAATTTTTGGATTTTTCCATTTATTTTGCATTTTAAAATTATTTTTAGATTTGCTCTCACGATCTCACAAAATTAGAATGATCTCAAATGAACCTGAACCTACATATATATATATATATATATATATATATATATATATATATATATATATATATATATATATATATATATATATATGATATTATGACATCCCCATTTTCACAGCCCGAAAAAGATCTGTTGTATGCTTATTTTAAAAAGAGTATTCTTTATTTTGCGAAAAGTGTTGCATAAAAGTATTTCCTAAGAAATGTTTTTCATTAACTATTAAAAACTAGGGATGTCATAATTGATACAAGGAAAATAATCATAAACATAAACATTTACAAGCCTTGCAAATACTAATGGATTATATCTTCTCGAATCTCTCATCGGATCACTATCCATGTACCTTCGTACCGCTACCTGTGATACAAAGAAACTGAGTGGATCAGGCTTGGGAGCCTGGTGAGGACATAGGGCTTTCAACCCATAATAATTATGTTCTTTAATTATATATTTCACATCAAACAAATAACATGATTACCCATTCCTGTTATTCTCACTCCTTGATGCTAAACCGATTATCTCAAGGGATTTATGCTAAAGGATGTCTAAGTGGACAATGTTGGCTCGAGGAGTCGTTAGAAACATGTGCTAATAAGACAACCATGGGGTGAACAGGGTACACACATGAATAATTCATTCATACCTACAGTTCGTAGTCACGCCCGTATGAGGTTCCATAACATTTATAGGTCGGGGACTTGCCCATGTATAGTTCACTAACACGTACAGGTCATAAACAATTTTGCATACGATTCATAAATGACTACAGGTCTTAGGCCTATCTATGTAGAGTCAAAATTTGTATAGAGAGTCGAAAGTTGTATCTTTAGTTTCGTGTATGTAAGTAACGAAAATTGTGTACTTTCGTTACCTAAGCTATTTACAAGTCAACTTAGAGTTTCGATATGTGATGTCGAATCCTTGTATTTTTTTTTGTATATCTGACGTACCCTATAAATTAGGGTAAGCACTTAGGTCTAGGTTAATGGTCTTACACCGCCCACATCCACTTGTACTCAGAAACCTTTGTACTCTTCCATATATCAGTTTGAGCCAAACAGATTATGTTACATCTTATCGTATAAACATGATTGATTGATTCAAACACCGTTTTCAAAACTTGTCAGTCCGCATACAATTCATTAACATCTATAGGTTCTATACCTTCCCATGTATGATAGATTAACACCTGCAGGTTGTAAACCTACCCGTGAATAACTTGTAAACATCTATAGGTTGCAAGCATGTCCATGTTTCACTAGACTTATATAGAATAGTCTCTAGCCCATCCTCTATACCATACTAGATGACTAATCCCTAGTAGTGAAAAAACCCATGTTAGCTACAACCTCTCATAATATTTTCCTTTCTATACCCCTTCAGTACCTAATATACTTTAGGTATAATATATATATATATATATATATATATATATATATATATATATATATATCCCTATTCTAATAAAAGAATAGTTTTATTCTCCTTTTGACATGTGTCATCCTATTAGGCCTCCTAATTAATGCATATTTTATTTTCCTTTTTCCATGTGCCACCTTATTATGTCTCCTAATTAATGTATGCCACTTGTCAACTCCATTTAAAATTTCAAATTTTAAAATTTCCACTTTAATTACATTAAATTAATAACATTAGAATAAAAATAAAAATAAAAATAATACAAATGATATAATTTCACAATTTATTTAAATCAATGATTAAAATTTATATAACTAAAAAAACTCTTAATTAATAATTTATTTAAAATAATTAATTAATAATTTTGAATTTTTACTATAAAAATTTAATTAATTTTGTAACTGTGGTTCCCACGGGTTATAAACTAGTATATATATATATATATATATATATATATATATATATATATATATATATATATATATATATATAACTCTATACTTTATTCAATTATAGTATAACCAAGTAAGCCATATTGATCACAGATATTGAAAATACAGAAAATAGGCACACATAGCATCTAAGTAGTTAAATACTTTATATTTATGTCTAAGATGAAAATAAATATGCACTCACTTGTTAAAAGTGGGTTACTCGAAATTTGGGGAGCACTTCAGCTAGCTCTTTAGCTATTCCTTTGATATGACCTAGGTATGAATATCACTAAGCATTAGTCGTATATTCCTTGTTACTAATAATAGTCTAGAGTCCTCATTCATCTCAATGTGTACATCAAGATCTATCAAGTAAGGAGCAACCAGGTAAGATTATATCATAATTAAGGTCCATTTGGTATACAAAGTATACTGTTTGAAAATCCCACTTTAAACACCTCACTAAATCTAGCCTAGACATCACCCTCGTAAGTAGATCAATAAGTATTATGGCATGGAATTATTCATAAATATTGTTCATAAATTCATAACAACGACTATGAATAAATATAAGTTACACTGAAAGCAATATAAGTGTTTCTTAACTTTTAAAGATTATCCTGACAGAAGTCTGAAAGTGTTTCAACAAAAACCAGTTTTATGCTAATTTTTAGTCCGAATCTAACCGAATGGTTTCTTAAAAAATCGAGTGAAATTGTTGTGATAGATACCTTAAAAATCGTTTGAACCCGTTTATTAGACTTGGCTAGTTGCATTTCACTTAACTTATTAAAAACACGATCTATTTCCAAAGAAAATTAAATAAATTGATCAATCAATCAATTGTACACAATTTGAAGGCCGACGTACACCACTGCTAGATGTAGGCGGGCAGTTGAACCAAAAATTGGTAATCAGACCGTTTCAACTAAAAAATCAGTTTTTAAAACATTGATTATTATTCTTGTTTACTTTGTCACGAGTTTTTTCATTTGGCAAATTTCATTATAAGATTCAAAAGGTAAATTAAGTTAAATATCAGTTAAAAAAACTCATTATAAAAGATGAGATTTGGTCACTGTTTTCAACCCTCACAGTACTTGTCACGGGGTTTTTAATTTAACAAGTTTCAATACAAGGTTTAATCACTTAAAATTAAACTTTATCACCTAATGTGTTTACACCTCACTTAATACCTGGCAGAAGGTAAATGTACATATAAAATTAAAAACCTGTTATAAAATATGATATTTGGCCACCGTTTTCGACCGTGGCAACAACTTGTCACAGGTTTTTTCATGTTACAAATTTTAATATTAGATTTAATCATTTAAAATGAAACCTCTACACCTTATATGTTTTTAGGACTCACTTATTAAGAGACACAAGGCAATGATACATATAAAGTAAAATAAACTTGTTATAAAATATGACATTTGTCCATCGTTTTCGAACGTTGCACTATTTGTCACTATTTTTTTTTATGTAAAACCGAAATTAATGTGTGAAGTCTAATTTCCAATGCTTGCTTGTTTTCAGTAAATTATCATGGAAAAAATTATGTGAATTATTTTATTAACTTTAGTAACGATAAATATGAAAACCGACAACACCTAGTTTTCAAAAATTGATGTCATATGCCATTTTTTGTACTAGTACATCAAACCCCAAACACAAGTGGCATGTTTAGTCCTATCCATATAATGTGGTTATGATTTACTAGGTCCCACTTAAAATTTATAACTATGAATTTTAGCTTAGATATTATAAGGGCATGAGATTCCCCACAAATTTTTAACTAGGTGAATGCCCGCGCGTTGCGCAGAAACACCTATATAGTTAAAGTCTTTACAAATATATGATTTTTTAAATATAACAATAACGTTGTTCTTAAATTTGATATAATAATTTGTATATACTAAATTGATATAATATATTGATTATTTTGAATTATATGATAATATATACATTTATTATAACTTCATAATCTCAATCGTTTGAATGACTTCTACCCGCGAGTTACAAATGAATAAAATTAAATATAATATATAATTTGATGTTATTTATAGTTGTTTTTATTGTTAATTAATTTTTTAAAACTTATTTGCTTAATGTTTTAATTTCTATCATTATAATTATTTAAAACATCAAACATTGTTTTTTTATTTTAAAGCTAACAATATAATCATTTATATAGAGTTGTTTTTAACTATTGTTATTGTAAGTTATTTTAAGCTACTTATTTGGAAACTTTTAACGATTATAAAAATATATTTAAGAAATATTTTAGTTAAATTGAAATTACAATTTAGTTTTTGCTTTTATCACTACAATTTATCACTTTTAACTATTTACAAAATATTCTTTAGTTTTTTTAAATGGAACTGAAATTTGTATTTGAGTTGACATTGTAATGCGTAGAAACACCTATATAGTTGAAGTCTTTATATATATATATATATATATATATATATATATATATATATATATATATATATATTAAAATATAATATTAACGTTGTTGTTAAATTTGATATAATAATTCGTATATTAATTTGATATAATATATTGATTATTTTGAATTATATGATAATATATAAATCTATTATAGCGTTATAATCTCAATCGTTTGAATGACTTCTACTCGCGAGTTACACATCAATAAAATTAAATATTATATATGGTTTAATATTATTTATAGTTTTTATTTTTAACTAATTTTTTAAAATTTATTTGCTTGATGTTTTAATTTCTATTATTATAATTATTTAAAACATCAAACATTATTTTTTGATTTTAAAGGTAACAATATAATCATTTATATAGAGTTATTTTTAACTATTGTTATTATAAGTTATTTTAAGCTACTTATTTGAAAAGTTTAACGATTATATAAATATATTTAGGAAATATTTTAGCTAAACTAATATTACAATTTAGTTTTTGCATTTATCACTATAATTTATCACTTCTAACTATTTACAAAATATTATTTGGTTTTTTAGTGGAACTGAACATTATATTTAAGTTGACACTGTAATGTTATATTTAAATTAACAATTTAAGTATTTTGTCCAAACTGTTCAAAAATTACAGCTTTAAAATGATAATGGTTTACATGCAACAACATTTTAAATCTAATAAATTAAGTATAATATGTTAAAATTTACAGACATAACTTTATAAATAGAAATAAAGATATTATTTTAAAATTGAAATTTAGTCTATTTATGATTACACTTTAGGTTTGATATTTATTTAACATTATTAACCAACTTACAATCATTATT
The DNA here is from genome assembly GCF_051521515.1 of Lactuca serriola. Taxonomy (NCBI): domain Eukaryota; kingdom Viridiplantae; phylum Streptophyta; class Magnoliopsida; order Asterales; family Asteraceae; genus Lactuca; species Lactuca serriola. Next base: position 35,731,770 of record NC_136411.1, read on the forward strand.
AGAAATACACTACAATTTATCACTTTTAACTATTTATAAAATAATCTTTGGGTTGTTTAAGTTAAATAAAATTTATATTTAAGTTGAGCCTATAATGTTATATTATAATTAATAATTTAAGTATTTTATACAAATTGTTCAAAAATTATACCTTTAAAATGATAATGGTTTACATCCAACAATATATTAAAACTAATAAATTAAGTATAATATGTTAAAAGTTAAAAAACATAATTTTATAAGTAGAATTAAAGATATTATTTTAATATTGAAATTTAGTTTATATATGAATACACTTTAGATTTGATATTTATTTAACCTAATTACCAAATTATAATTATTATTATAAAGAAATTGAAAAGTCATGGAAGTTTCAAATGAATGTGGTGAAAGGAAAAAAGAATGGGGGTTTCGAATGCATGAGATTCAAGAAAAAATGCTAGGTTTATAAGTATGTATGATATCGCTTAGTCCTTACAAGGGTGCAAAATTAGACATGCAAGTATTCAATAGGTAGATGGCAAGACTCAAATTTAAAAGGTGTTTGTTTGTCTAATTATATTGTATAAAAATTAGTGTTAAAAAAATTTGCATGCATATAGACAATTTGTCAATATGATTTGTTAAAACAATTTTAACCAGTTTGTGTTTCAATAAAATCAGTTTAATACGAAATTTAATCTAAAATGTTAAAAACCAATTTTTAGTTTTTCATGTTTTAATCGATAAACAATTTATATATAAAAACTCAATTTTAATGTTTCAGTTTATTTTCAATGAAAACAATATTAAATGCATATAGTTCACACCCTACACACACCGTCTCTAGGGTTTCCATGTGCTTCCACCTTATAGACTTGGATCACTGCCGAATGTCGACGTTCGCCTCAGTTGCTAATGATGTGCGATCGGTCAATGTCACCTTAGGTTGCATTCTGTTGTTAGGCTACTCTTGCACCAAAATGAACTTTTAATTTGTTGTCATGGTCTTCGAGTCTTCCAAATGTGCGATTTTACATAAGAAAGCATTATCTTTTCTTATTTCCATGTAAAACCTAGAACATACAACTAAAAATCATGGACAATTACAATAATTACAAGGCTTATACAAGAAAAAGACCCTTTTACGACGCGTAAACTACGACACTCAATGATTTATGTTACACAAAAGAGAGTGGCATTAAAAAAGTGTCATCTCTTCATAAAATTTAATGATTTAGGTCACGCATTATTGCGTGCCCTTAAATTAGTGTTTCATGTAAAAAATTAAAAACACGGAGGGCAATTTATCTAAAATGTGCCTCCTCTGTGAATGTCGTTTTATATTTTTTTAAGAAACGCATGTCTCTCTTCTTAGAGGGAAAATGAAATTCCTAAAAATTTTAAACCCCACTTTCTTCTCCTACATTCGAATCGATCTGTTCTCTAACATCTCCTCTCCTTCATCTCCGCCCCTCACCCACCTCCATTATCTCCAACCCACACCTACTCTTCAAGCCTGCACAACGTAAGCTAGGGCTTTTTTTGTTCGGAGACTTACGCCCCAATCGCTTCACTCTCGATTGCATCGTCATTATGCAACTATGACTCCTCCACCGCAATGGTGTTGTGAACCCTCAGGCTACAACATCGGCGACTACACACCTATCAATTAATCTCTCTAACACTCGTTGTGACAACCTGAAATTTAAGCCGTCACAGTAAACCCTTTTCCTGCTAATAAAGCTCGTTTTATTAAATTGTTCCGTTAACCTTTTTGGATTAGGTTAATTAAATTGGGACTTTTTATTATGACTTCATGAGTGTCCGAACAAATTAGAAACACGTGAAACACCCTCAATATCCCCTTGAAAATTTTTAGTTACAATCAAGTCAAATTGCGACCATTTAGTCGGGTATCACCATAAGTCCCGTTTAACGTCAGTATCGGGTAGACTTCCACTGGGACACCAACTCAAACCCTATATAAGGGTGAGAGAACCTCATTTACACCCTTTCCGCCCTCTCTCTACTCTCTCTCTCTACAAGTGGCTTTCGATCCAAAAAACGCCTCTTTCGAGCTCCATAATCGTAAGTAATCTATCCTAGCTTGTTGTTTAGCTTGATATACATGAAAATTCATGTTTAAATCATCCAAAAGCCTCAAAATCATGTGTTTACGGCCCAAGAACACTCTTGGACTGCAAATACCCATAAGTGGGGTTTTGAAGCCCCAAAACCCTTCCAAATCCCTTCTAGTGCTTAGATATGACTTAAGGACTTGCATGTATGAGCTTAGTGTTGGATTAATGTCTAAGTCCATAACTATAATTGGTAAGACTTGACCCGACCCGGCATGGTCCATTTGGGTTGCATACCATCATGCACTTGGATAGACTATAATGAGAGAAATAAGACACTTATGGTTATTAATATATTATAAGTTCTAGTATATTAATAATAAGAATAATAAGATTATTTAATTAGTATTGATCAAGAATTAATCTAGGATTAATTAAGTGATCAAAAGAAGACTAATTAAATATATGGGTCGATTGTGTAAATCATCCATACTTGTATAGTGGGCTAATGCTCCATGGATAATCAAGTTGGGCTAAAACCCATAGGATGGTCCATGGATGCTCCATGGTGTATTTGTACTCATGGATCCAAGGAAATGGAAAGTCATGACAATTAGGGTTTACCCTAATTGTAACACTATATAAAGATCTTATTCTTGACAAAATTGGCAACTAGTATCTAACTAGTAACACACTAGAGTGTGAAGTGAAAGGGCTAGCCGATTTCATGAGTTGTAGAATTCTCTCAAGCTATTCTAAGTGTTTTGGTGATTGTGATTCCACTTGAGGCTTCCATACTATTGGGGCTAAGCTCTTAAAGCTTGAAGACATCAAGCTACATCAAAAGGTATGTATTCTATCTTGTTACATTCATTGATTTGTATGCTAGATTAGGATAATACCTTGGAAGTTCTTATTTGCATGTATAATAGAGAAAACATAGATCCAAGGTATTTAGGGTTGCATGTACACTTAGGAGTGTTAGAATGCCTAAAACCCAACAGTAGTATCAGAGCCTAGGCTTGTTTTCTTGTTATACCTGCAATAGAAGCTAAAAAAACGAATTTGGTGCTGTCTGATCATCAGACTCGGCGAGTCCATCAGAGGACTCGGCGAGTCCATGCCTAAAATGTGATCAATTCGATCCAACTCGCCGAGTTTGTTCATGCACTCGACGAGTTGGACCCCCAGACAGCATATTTTCGAGTTTTTTGGCTAGAAATGGACTAGGAACATTACCCTAAGTTGTTTTTGAACTTATAAACTTGTTTTTGATGTGGTAATGTTCATGCTAATCCATTTTCAAAGATAATTGTCAATAGATTTATGTTTTGTATTAGTTTAAAGTTTAGACTAATTACATGAAAAAGTTTGATTTGAATTATCTTGTTCTTATGAGTTGCTTAGATTAATAGAAATGTTGAGTGAAATAGTTGTTTTCAATCCATTTTAATCTAAGAGTTGAGTATAAAATGTGTTTGTGTAACTTGTCCTCAAGTTACATGAAGAGTCACATTAAAGACTCATAAAATTCATAAGAGTTAGCAATGGTTACAAAATGAAGAGTCTTGTGTCATTGAATATTTTTTTATGACTCCATAACTTGTCCTCAAGTTATGGAAGTTCAAGAGTCACTTCATTAAAGAAAAAAATATGTAACCATAATTAAATCCATAAGTTATAAAATAAATGAAAAGTTAGTTCTTTTATTAGTTTAAAGTCTTCCATAACTTGTCCTCAAGTTATGGAACTTGAAGAGTTTTTGGATTAAAACTACTTTAAACACATAAGTTATGGAATTAATTAGTTTTGAATAGTTTCAAAACTTGCCCTCAAGTTTTGGAATTTGAAAAGTTTTCTTTTATGAATACTTTAATTCCAAGTTAGCCCTTAGAATTTTAAAAGTTAAAATTCAACCCTTATAATTTATAATATTATAAGTTAATAATATATATATGTATAAGAGTAAAGTCAGTCTTACCGCTAGTACGCCTCATTCACGAAGCCGGTCTATAAGGTGGGTATAAGGTTGTTGCCTATAAAATGGCAACTTAATGGGTGTCCACTCTCACCCACCGCTTGCTTGACTGGTGGAGGGTCGTTAGCCGAACGGGTTTGACAGGACTAGAATTCTCCCTTCATTAAAAGTATTAATGATAATACTAAGTAACTAAACTCTTAATAATACCCAATCTTAGTCACTTAGGAAAAATGTGAATAAGGTGCTAATCCATGAAATTACACTTTACACTTTGTCAAAGTCGTTAGTGGAGCGTGTGTGGTTAACCGGCACACTAACTTGGACTTAACAAGGTAGGTAAAGGGTGACTTAATATTTATCATAGTATCGATGGAGTGTGTGTGGTTAACCGGCACATCGATTGAGGGGTAATTTATTAAGGGTACCAAGTGATTTGCATGGTTACTTCACACCTTGTTTTGTGATCCTCGGCATCCCAGTCACAAAACCTGAAGGGCACACTCGAGATGGAAACATGCCTTTGAACAGTTCAATGAATCTCAAAGATCTAGGAGTTTCAAAACCAATTAAAACCTAATAATACATTTCGTTTATCTTGGTGGAAATTGGTGAATCGTCATTCACCTACCTTCAAATATTTTATAGCTTGGATTACGGCATACCTCTTCTAAGTTATAAAATAGTTTGTTGGGTCCTAGTCTTAATATTTCATATTGGGTGTCATATTAAGGACTTTAAATCAACTATCTTGAATATCTCCCAAAAGATGTCTGGTTTAGACACCTATGATCTTCCCAAATCTCTTGAAACAAGGTTTCCTAATGAAGATGATGTCCCATGGAAATCATACTTCATTCACCTCCTCCAATTATTCTCCCTAACCCACAAGTTCTTGAAAAGTTTAAGGTCACTCAAGCCCTATTGGCAAGGCAAGGTCTAGGTGTGGTCACGTCTTGGAGATGTAGTCACATATTGACAAGTCGGGAGAGTTGGGTGTCAAAGTCTTGAGAAAGTCGGTGGTTCAATCACTTTCTAAGTCACATAGTGAGTTCCTTTGGGACACCTATGAAACAGACTATGATAAGACCCTTAATGATCTTATCTAAGATCAACTTTCTTAAAACTTGATGGACATTGACAATAGTGACACAGGAAATCCCGGAAAGCATTCTCTTCCCAATGGAAAGGGATCGGCCATAGTCAACTCGGTTGACCAAATGGTAAAGAGAAAAGCTAAGTCTGTGATAGTCTCGTGTACCATTATCAAAGGGTCCATATGTTTATATTGCTAAAGGAAGGGGCATTGGTTGCGAAGCTGCCAAATTTACCTAAGGATGTTAAAGTCAATAAGTTTGACTCTACTTCAGGTAAAGTCCACTATCTAACTCTATTAAGCTTCTATTCTGAGATTCTTGATACATGATGTGACTGGGTCACATGGTGATGTTTTAAGAATCAAAGAAAAGTGAAGAAACTTAAAGAAAGAATATGCTGAATCTGATCGCATAGATGGATTTCTATCGCATAGTTTGAAAGATCGGATTCCTGAGCTACTTCTTAGGAGTTATGAGATATTGCTTAGGAATAGATAACAACAAGTTTTCATATAGATTGTAAGGATAAGTTTTTCCGCAAAGTTTTAAAATAAAAGAAAAATTTTTGATTTTATTTATTTTAAAATATCCTTACAATGGCATTTGAGGAAAAATTGTTGCTTATATGATTCCATTAAGAGCAAGAGTGGAAATATGAAATTGATTCTTTCATTTGTGGTAATGTCAAAATTTACCAAAATAAGGAAAGATTCTCATCACCCAAGTCTCAATTGGACCGAAACTTGGAATCATGCAAGTTGTATAGCATGATGAATGAGAACTTTCAAGTATTGGAAAATTAAGACTAATTACTTGTTCACATGGATGTGTGAGTCAAGTAAAGGACTAAAGGATCGAGTACACATTCTTGTGCACTGATTAAGTCCACCATAAAAGTTTGATAAGACTATTCGTCATAGTTTACTAAAGCTCAGTAAATATGATTATACTTACATGCTTAAGTGTAACTCTGAGACATTGGAAAAAAGATTCCAATGTAAGGCAGAGCGAATAAGAAGAATCAAATTAGGCAGAAGGATAAAAGTTTCTCAAATCTGAAAAGATGGGAGAGTACTTTAGTATCAGTTTTGTGATCATCTTAATGATTAAGAAACCATAGCACAATTAGTTCTCTAAGGAAATCTTAGTGCATTCTTATGACTAAGAAGAGGGATCTTGAATTGTTGAAATGGTTAAATCAAGAAGATGAGTCATACTTCGTTCCGATACAAGTCTTAGAGTCATACTCCAAGATTGTAACTTGAGTGACATGTCTCAAAAAAGGTTTAAAACACTTGTCAAATGTAAGAGTAAAAGTTTTCTACTCTAGTACATTTGAAATTGGTAAGTTGTGATGTTTTGGATAAAACAAAGACCAACTTAGGCCAATTGTGTGAAGTGTTTGTCTTGATTAGAATCCGCACTATCTCTTGGATGTTTGACAAGGGAATCTTATATGTCAAGAGGACAGTGGGAGTCCTAAAGGTCTTGAAAGTCTCAAGAACTAATCAAAAAGAAAACCTGAAGTTCTTCACTAGCACACGACTTGAGGTTTATAACCTATCGTGTTAACATATTCTATGCCCATTCCAGTTAAAGTTGGCTTTGCATATGAGTTCTTAGAGTTCTCAATTGGTTGCATAACAACTTGGAAGAAATGGCAGGCCCTTGAGCTGCCAGGTGGCAAGAAATTAAGATTGAGTTTAGTCCATATGGTTTTGGATTTATCATTATCTTTGTCTTGTGATTATGGTTTTGACAATTCACATGGATAAGAACACATACACCATTAAATCTAAGTGTCATAAGGTTTCTCTCCGATTCATGAAAATGATGGTGAGGAAACGCTTTCACTAAGTAGATTTTATCTAGATAGCAATTGTGATATTTGCATTCTCAAAGTCGTTAGTGGAGCGCGTGTGGTTAACCGGCACACTAATATGGACTTGTGAGAAATGGCAAAAAGGTCTAACCATTATGATTACGACATACCTCTTCATAATTGTTTAGAAACACAAGTGTGCTATCTAAGGGAAGGTGTATGATTTTGATAAAGTTTTATCAAAACAATCTAGTATCAGAAATCTGAACTTTGGTAAGAAAGTCAATGAAGTATTGATTTCTAGAAGTCCAGGTGATTTCTGAGAACATGTCAAAGCTAGTGGGAGCATAAGTGTTATGCTAATAATCATCATGTTAGTGGGAGCATGATAATTATGATAAGTATTGCAAGTTAGCAATGTTAATTATAGAAAACAAAAGTTTCAATTGGGAAAAAGTTGTTTTGCTATAATTAAGGGAGATGAAATTATACTTCATCTCAAATCTATAAGCTTAGATCGTGAGGTTTTAATCATTTAGTCAAGGATATATATATATGAATTTCATGTTGGAATGGCTCAACATAAGGAAATTCTGTATATGGGTCCATATGGGTCCATTATTTGCGTTCTAAAATTCGATTATGATTACGGCATCCCTTTTCATAATCTGAATTATGAGAACTTGGCAAATTGAAATGGACATATTATAGCAAAAGACTGGTTTAGTCTTTATGTTAGACATCATGAATCGTGTCCCATATGCTTCAGATATAGGATCGATTCAATGTGCTATATTCATCCTTTCTAAAATTTTCCAAATGCCTGGGGCATTAAGAAGGGAAAAGGTTTAGAACTGGATATGACTAAAAGGATTAAACAATTGTCGAGGACAATCTAAGGTTTTCCAAAGATTGGTTGCTCAAGGACAGTTGGAAGTATAGTGATAATTCTGGAAGGACCATATTGACATAATCTGTAAGGAGGCAACTCTTGTTCAGAAGTGATAGTCAAAATGGAATCTGGAAATGTTTCAAAGTTAGAAATTTCAATCTGTGTAAGATTAAGGAAACTTAATGCAAGAAGGATGTTTCCAAGGAGTTGATCTCCTTTGGAATTCTCTGTAATGATTGTTGCCAAGTCTTTGTGAGTTTGTGCATAATCGTTACAAGAGGATCAATGCATATAAGTTTAGAATCTAACAGATTACAGTAAATGGCATGAATTTGGAATTCTTGCATTTGCGGTAAGGATTTGGGATTGTGAAAAGAGAATCATTGAAGTTATGTTAAATTGATCTAGTTCACAAAGTAAAGATCATAGACAAACATAGTATGCATACTTAGTGTGTGGCATGACTAGTGTTTAAGAAAGCATAGTGTACATGCTTGGAGCATGGGACAACTATTGGTTTTAAATTCAAGAATAAAGTTGATAGCTGAAACAGTATACAATGAATAATGTGTAATCATATGGTGATAAATAAAAGGTGTTTTATTTATGTTCAAAGTGTTGATACCATATTGGATTCAATTATTATTGTGTTTCATTTTGCATGTTTTGACTTCCCGAATAAACTGGGTTATTCTTCCGGAGTGACTAAGTTATTCAAACCATCCACAGTCTGTCACATGTGGTTATGATTTACTAGGTCCCACTTAAAATTTATAACTATGAATTTTAGCTTAGATATTATAAGGGCATGAGATTCCCCACATATTTTTAACTAGGTGAATGCCCGCGCGTTGCGCAGAAACACCTATATAGTTAAAGTCTTTACAAATATATGATTTTTTAAATATAACAATAACGTTGTTCTTAAATTTGATATAATAATTTGTATATACTAAATTGATATAATATATTGATTATTTTGAATTATATGATAATATATACATTTATTATAACTTCATAATCTCAATCGTTTGAATGACTTCTACCCGCGAGTTACAAATGAATAAAATTAAATATAATATATAATTTGATGTTATTTATAGTTGTTTTTATTGTTAATTAATTTTTTAAAACTTATTTGCTTAATGTTTTAATTTCTATCATTATAATTATTTAAAACATCAAACATTGTTTTTTTATTTTAAAGCTAACAATATAATCATTTATATAGAGTTGTTTTTAACTATTGTTATTGTAAGTTATTTTAAGCTACTTATTTGGAAACTTTTAACGATTATAAAAATATATTTAAGAAATATTTTAGTTAAATTGAAATTACAATTTAGTTTTTGCTTTTATCACTACAATTTATCACTTTTAACTATTTACAAAATATTCTTTAGTTTTTTTAAATGGAACTGAAATTTGTATTTGAGTTGACATTGTAATGCGTAGAAACACCTATATAGTTGAAGTCTTTATATATATATATATATATATATATATATATATATATATATATATATATATATATATATATATATATATATATATTAAAATATAATATTAACGTTGTTGTTAAATTTGATATAATAATTCGTATATTAATTTGATATAATATATTGATTATTTTGAATTATATGATAATATATAAATCTATTATAGCGTTATAATCTCAATCGTTTGAATGACTTCTACTCGCGAGTTACACATCAATAAAATTAAATATTATATATGGTTTAATATTATTTATAGTTTTTATTTTTAACTAATTTTTTAAAATTTATTTGCTTGATGTTTTAATTTCTATTATTATAATTATTTAAAACATCAAACATTATTTTTTGATTTTAAAGGTAACAATATAATCATTTATATAGAGTTATTTTTAACTATTGTTATTATAAGTTATTTTAAGCTACTTATTTGAAAAGTTTAACGATTATATAAATATATTTAGGAAATATTTTAGCTAAACTAATATTACAATTTAGTTTTTGCATTTATCACTATAATTTATCACTTCTAACTATTTACAAAATATTATTTGGTTTTTTAGTGGAACTGAACATTATATTTAAGTTGACACTGTAATGTTATATTTAAATTAACAATTTAAGTATTTTGTCCAAACTGTTCAAAAATTACAGCTTTAAAATGATAATGGTTTACATGCAACAACATTTTAAATCTAATAAATTAAGTATAATATGTTAAAATTTACAGACATAACTTTATAAATAGAAATAAAGATATTATTTTAAAATTGAAATTTAGTCTATTTATGATTACACTTTAGGTTTGATATTTATTTAACATTATTAACCAACTTACAATCATTATTAGAAATACACTACAATTTATCACTTTTAACTATTTATAAAATAATCTTTGGGTTGTTTAAGTTAAATAAAATTTATATTTAAGTTGAGCCTATAATGTTATATTATAATTAATAATTTAAGTATTTTATACAAATTGTTCAAAAATTATACCTTTAAAATGATAATGGTTTACATCCAACAATATATTAAAACTAATAAATTAAGTATAATATGTTAAAAGTTAAAAAACATAATTTTATAAGTAGAATTAAAGATATTATTTTAATATTGAAATTTAGTTTATATATGAATACACTTTAGATTTGATATTTATTTAACCTAATTACCAAATTATAATTATTATTATAAAGAAATTGAAAAGTCATGGAAGTTTCAAATGAATGTGGTGAAAGGAAAAAAGAATGGGGGTTTCGAATGCATGAGATTCAAGAAAAAATGCTAGGTTTATAAGTATGTATGATATCGCTTAGTCCTTACAAGGGTGCAAAATTAGACATGCAAGTATTCAATAGGTAGATGGCAAGACTCAAATTTAAAAGGTGTTTGTTTGTCTAATTATATTGTATAAAAATTAGTGTTAAAAAAATTTGCATGCATATAGACAATTTGTCAATATGATTTGTTAAAACAATTTTAACCAGTTTGTGTTTCAATAAAATCAGTTTAATACGAAATTTAATCTAAAATGTTAAAAACCAATTTTTAGTTTTTCATGTTTTAATCGATAAACAATTTATATATAAAAACTCAATTTTAATGTTTCAGTTTATTTTCAATGAAAACAATATTAAATGCATATAGTTCACACCCTACACACACCGTCTCTAGGGTTTCCATGTGCTTCCACCTTATAGACTTGGATCACTGCCGAATGTCGACGTTCGCCTCAGTTGCTAATGATGTGCGATCGGTCAATGTCACCTTAGGTTGCATTCTGTTGTTAGGCTACTCTTGCACCAAAATGAACTTTTAATTTGTTGTCATGGTCTTCGAGTCTTCCAAATGTGCGATTTTACATAAGAAAGCATTATCTTTTCTTATTTCCATGTAAAACCTAGAACATACAACTAAAAATCATGGACAATTACAATAATTACAAGGCTTATACAAGAAAAAGACCCTTTTACGACGCGTAAACTACGACACTCAATGATTTATGTTACACAAAAGAGAGTGGCATGAAAAAAGTGTCATCTCTTCATAAAATTTAATGATTTAGGTCACGCATTATTGCGTGCCCTTAAATTAGTGTTTCATGTAAAAAATTAAAAACACGGAGGGCAATTTATCTAAAATGTGCCTCCTCTGTGAATGTCGTTTTATATTTTTTTAAGAAACGCATGTCTCTCTTCTTAGAGGGAAAATGAAATTCCTAAAAATTTTAAACCCCACTTTCTTCTCCTACATTCGAATCGATCTGTTCTCTAACATCTCCTCTCCTTCATCTCCGCCCCTCACCCACCTCCATTATCTCCAACCCACACCTACTCTTCAAGCCTGCACAACGTAAGCTAGGGCTTTTTTTGTTCGGAGACTTACGCCCCAATCGCTTCACTCTCGATTGCATCGTCATTATGCAACTATGACTCCTCCACCGCAATGGTGTTGTGAACCCTCAGGCTACAACATCGGCGACTACACACCTATCAATTAATCTCTCTAACACTCGTTGTGACAACCTGAAATTTAAGCCGTCACAGTAAACCCTTTTCCTGCTAATAAAGCTCGTTTTATTAAATTGTTCCGTTAACCTTTTTGGATTAGGTTAATTAAATTGGGACTTTTTATTATGACTTCATGAGTGTCCGAACAAATTAGAAACACGTGAAACACCCTCAATATCCCCTTGAAAATTTTTAGTTACAATCAAGTCAAATTGCGACCATTTAGTCGGGTATCACCATAAGTCCCGTTTAACGTCAGTATCGGGTAGACTTCCACTGGGACACCAACTCAAACCCTATATAAGGGTGAGAGAACCTCATTTACACCCTTTCCGCCCTCTCTCTACCCTCTCTCTCTACAAGTGGCTTTCGATCCAAAAAACGCCTCTTTCGAGCTCCATAATCGTAAGTAATCTATCCTAGCTTGTTGTTTAGCTTGATATACATGAAAATTCATGTTTAAATCATCCAAAAGCCTCAAAATCATGTGTTTACGGCCCAAGAACACTCTTGGACTGCAAATACCCATAAGTGGGGTTTTGAAGCCCCAAAACCCTTCCAAATCCCTTCTAATGCTTAGATATGACTTAAGGACTTGCATGTATGAGCTTAGTGTTGGATTAATGTCTAAGTCCATAACTATAATTGGTAAGACTTGACCCGACCCGGCATGGTCCATTTGGGTTGCATACCATCATGCACTTGGATAGACTATAATGAGAGAAATAAGACACTTATGGTTATTAATATATTATAAGTTCTAGTATATTAATAATAAGAATAATAAGATTATTTAATTAGTATTGATCAAGAATTAATCTAGGATTAATTAAGTGATCAAAAGAAGACTAATTAAATATATGGGTCGATTGTGTAAATCATCCATACTTGTATAGTGGGCTAATGCTCCATGGATAATCAAGTTGGGCTAAAACCCATAGGATGGTCCATGGATGCTCCATGGTGTATTTGTACTCATGGATCCAAGGAAATGGAAAGTCATGACAATTAGGGTTTACCCTAATTGTAACACTATATAAAGATCTTATTCTTGACAAAATTGGCAACTAGTATCTAACTAGTAACACACTAGAGTGTGAAGTGAAAGGGCTAGCCGATTTCATGAGTTGTAGAATTCTCTCAAGCTATTCTAAGTGTTTTGGTGATTGTGATTCCACTTGAGGCTTCCATACTATTGGGGCTAAGCTCTTAAAGCTTGAAGACATCAAGCTACATCAAAAGGTATGTATTCTATCTTGTTACATTCATTGATTTGTATGCTAGATTAGGATAATACCTTGGAAGTTCTTATTTGCATGTATAATAGAGAAAACATAGATCCAAGGTATTTAGGGTTGCATGTACACTTAGAACACCAAAATCATATCATATGGAGAGTAAACATGAGTTTACAGCCCAAGAACACTCTTGGACCGTAAACCCCTCTTCATGGGCCGTGAACACCATTTAAGGTGTTAAATTTACCTTTAAACACCTCCTATAGCTTGGATACATGTCTAGAATCAACCACCATTGAAGTAGGGGAATTAAACATCAAAGAAACTATGGACTTAGGAGTTTACGGTCGTAAACCCCCAAGGATTGGTCCACGGGCCGTAAACTCCCTCAAAGAGGCCAAATGATGCCCTAACTTCCCCCTTTGTCTTGGAATAATGCGTAGAACCTTATATTCTTTCATTTAAGACCTTAAATCATGAATTGAAAGACCAAGTGAGAGTCTACGGCCTTAAACTCTATGTTTACAGCCGTCAACTCCCTTAAATGGTTCATTTGGAGCCTTAACCCCTTCCTATGCCCTAGATTGGAACCTAGCCTTCTACAAGTGATATAAGACCTTTAAACATCCAATAACACACCACCCATGAGTTTACGGCCGTAAACTCATGGGGATATGGTCTTAGGGCCGAAATCTCCATAAAGAGTTTACTCTTGAAGAGTAAACTCCCTAACTAGGCCATACACTCCCTTATTGCAACCCAATAGTCTCCTAGCACTTGACCAAAGTGTTTTCCGCACATTAGGATGCTTATACGTGTTTTATTAGTATTATAATCACTAACTGCATGTAAACATATGTCATCATATGTTAATAGGTCACTAAGTGTGTTCAAGTCTTTACTTGGCACCGAGCACCCAACCGACACCTCCGTCCGATCCACCCGCAACAGGTGAGCTCATACCCCTAAATTAACCTTTTAAACGATTTTAACTCCTTTTATAAGGGGGGGGGGGAATATAAGTTGAACTGTACAGTTATTAGATAAATCACATGTGATTGATAACTGTATAGCAAAATGGATTTTTGCATGTTAAACTGTTTTATCCAGCTTAAGATTTTCCAATCTCGTTTTCAACTCTTGTTAAAATATGAGTTTCTCTTTCAGATTATCATAAGTATTCGAAAGGTTTTCCGAAGGTTTTTCAACGGTTTTCAAAGTTTGTTTTATAGAATGAAATCAAGTCAAACTTTCTAGTTAAAGGTTTTCCAAAGGTTTTCTTCACTTAAACTGTTTATTAAAAATCACTTCCAAAGCTATTTATGAATGGTTTTTCAAAGGATTCCAAAGATTTTCAAAACTTGTTTTACAAAATGACATCAAGTTGTAAATTTCTTATGTATGAAAGTTTTCCAAAGGTTTCATCAAAGTTTTCCTTCTATGCTTTTACTTTGTTAAATGCATGTCTATATTTATATAGTTATATAAATAATGTTTAAAGGACTTAGGAAGGCTATTTCGCCCTATTTCCTTTTCCTCGTTGGGATGTGGTCTAGTGGGTATCAGTTATCCTTCCGAAGGTCGTTTAAACATTAGTTATATATCATGTATACATATATGGACATAAAGGTTTCCATCGACCAGTTCATTTCCCTTGGGTAGCAAGGGCATCCTTCCATTCATCATTCATAGATCAGAGACACTAGTAACTATTATAGGAATAGTTAGGAGATTCTAATCACTCTTTCTAGTCCAGAGAATTCCAAAGGAGTTAGTTCATTCGTGAGTCTATATCGTTATTCCAGTACTTACCATAGAATTCAAAATACGAGATGCATCTTCAAGACACGGATCTCCCCGTCGTCAAGTTGGTAACCAGAGTCTCCTGGAGGGAGAGCGGGCATGGTGTGTATAGATCTATACGAGACTGACACTCCCGCACCCTGACTGCTAGCTACAGTCCTCGGCCTACCAAGCCAAGGGGTGACAAATTTCACATTTATTCCGACGCTTGCAGGGCGTCAAGTACTCTAGTGTCAATCAGTATGGTTACGAGTATCTCTATGTTTACCTTATAATTCATGGCCTTAAGGTAACACGGTATTTTTGAAACAACCCACTAAGGGTTACCGGATGTTTTAGACTTTACTAGCTGTGTCGTTCATTCGATATTGTCTGGAGTCTGTGCTTCCTTTTGTTAGACTAAGCCAGGCGTATCATTCATTCGATACCTCCTGGAGTCTATGATTTCTTTTTTCTTAGTCAGCAGTATTACTGCTGAGGCATATGTTATTTTTCCCCTAGTATTTTTACTCGTGATATTCTCATATTTTCTTTAAAGTCAATATCGTATTTTGGTAATGATAGTATTTTGGGGAAAATTTCTCCTTAAAACATAAGTCTGTCGGGTCTTGGTAGAAGACTACTTTTATTTAGAAAATATAGGATTTTCTGGAAAGGACGCTAATACACCGTAGATTCTAAACTACTATCTTTCATAAAGTTATTCTGAGTAAAAATGCGTGTTTATACAAATGACACTAAATACTTATGGACTCACCAGCATTATAAAAATGCTGATACCCGCTTTCAAAATAACTTGTATTCTCAGGTCAGCGATAGACAGGTACATCCCGAGAGCTTTTGTGAAGACAACCTAGTACTAAGCTGCATCTATATTATTCCTTGTATTACTTTGATGTTGCTATGAAATGTAAACTATGTAAAATTATTACTATTAATGCAATGGTTGTGTACTTTGATTACTATACTGCATATGTTGTGATATTTGACATGATGTCATCCACCCCAGAACGTTTCCGCCGTTCTGGTTTTGGGGTGTGACACTCGTCATAGAAGAACGGAAAGCAATATATCACTATTGGTACATAAGATATCAACTCCTCATGCTCACTGTTCCACCTCTTCCCCACCCTACTGCTTCTACTAAGACTCCTCAGGTTTACTAGCCCAAGGTCTGATTGCACTAAGGTATGAAAAGGATGCTTCTACCCTGCCCTATTTCTTCAGTTGTTCAACAAATAAGGGGGCACGCAATTTCTCATTCATATCTCGACTTCATCTTCTCAATCAAGAAAAAGGCTCATGATTTTTCCCTTCATGTGCGATTTCATCTAGTATTATCGATTTCTCCTTTATGCCTTTGATTTTTTCATGCATCTACTTCTCATCTCTGAAAACAACTTTATTTCATGTTTCAACTTATACCTATTGGCTTAGAACTAGCTGCTGTTTGGGAAGCTATCTGTCAAGCACATGTAACATGTATCCAATTATTAATATATACAACTAGGTTACAAGAATAACTTCTTAAAATCAAGAACAAACTAATTAAAATAATGTTATATAGTCTCTTATATATGATTTAAATAAGTTATTGAGGTAGTTTTTGATCAATTTTATTTTTTTTTCAAGATATTGAGCCAATTCAAGATTTCAAAGAGATATGGGGTTTGTCATTTTGTTTTCAGTTTTAGTCTTAAGTTCATATTCTTACCCCTATATGTTCACTTATTTGTTGAATTATATGTTTTGAAAAGAAGAATGGGGTTGTATGCTCTCAAAGTGGTGATAATTCCAATAAGTAGATCAGAAAAGGAAGGAGAGGAGCTATGCACTCCAACTGTTTAACGAAATGCTTGAAAGAGCTATCTCACCTAAATCAGACCTTATAACATCACCTGATGTACACATGACCGTGAATTTATGAGCCCTCACTAGAAATTTACTCTTTTGCAGTTTTTTACCTGCCTAGCTAATGAATACGAAAGAAGGCATTAGTTAACTTCCTCTATTGCAAGGTAATTTAATTCCAGATCTATTGAGGTAGTTTTTGATCAATATGAAAGAAAGTAACAAATTCATTTTCAATCTATTCATTAAAGTGTAAATAAGCTTACTAAGCTAAAAAATGATAAAAAAAATTAATGCTAATGTTTCCTCACCACAGGCCAACTCTATTTTATAATTTTTAGGCTATAATTCAAACTTTCCATTTATGTGAATGTACACTCACTTTTCACTTTCTATTCCTTTATCAGACATTAAAATGCTTGGGTCAATTTGTTCAAAACTTTCAAAGCCTGGCAAAAAGTCAGGTCATGGGTAAGTTTGTCTTTTTTCTATTGTCCCCCTCTTGCTAAATCAGCTCTGTTATTGTTAATAAAACTTAAAAAGATTGTTTTTTTCTAGAGGTTTTGGTTCCATTATGGCAAACATTTGTGTTATCTCTTATTTTATATGAAAAATCTTTAATTGAAGGACTTGAAGATTCATATGAAGGAAGATATGATTCTGATAGTTTAGAAACAACCCTTTAATCCTTTATTCATTCAAGTAAAAAAATTATGTTTAATTATTTATAGCTGTTGAATAACTTCTACTCTGTTTTACCTTTAACCAATTAACCGTATGTTTTCATCCTCCTATATTTATTTTTTTCAATCATTATAGGTTTACATATATATATGATCATTTCCTCGTGTCCTTGCCTTGATGCTTCGCTCTGTTTTAAGTTTGGCTTGGTTTCTTGTACTTGAGTCTTATCTGAAAATGTGACTTTTTTACTCTTTTTGTTTACATGGAAAGTGGATACATGATATGGATCCATTTGAATCATTGAAATACCAAGAACCTCTTGCAGCATTGAAAGCTAGAATTGAAAAGGAAGGATCAAATGCAGTGTTTTCTCTATTGATAGAGAAATATATTTTAAACAATCCTCAACTTGTCACAATTGAAATCCAAGTACTTTTTGATTTTGGGTTTAAGGTTTTATTCCTTTTCAATTATAAGACATGCCGGCAACTCAGTGTTTTTCAAGATTTCTTGATTTAGCCTCTAATGTACCAGTTCCCAACATTTATCTGTTGAGACCTCCATAAAGCTCTCATTTGGACATTCTTCTAAAAAAATTGAATTTTTTATTTAATGGTAAAATTATAGATACTAAGCATTTCAAATAGTTCATTACCTTATTATAACATTAAGTACCATTTCTTAAATATTTCCTAACTAGATTAGTGAAAAACGATGATGTGTACGAAGTTGGTGTTGAGATCCTTTGGTATTTAGAAACCATAATGGTATGACATGATCAAGCCAACTTAAACTGAATGATCAATGATCTAATGGCACCTTCTTTCTTCTCATATGGGTATTTGATTTTTATTAGACTTTTTAACATACTAATATGTATAGGTATAACACAACAAAAGGTAAGCTAATAGTCATCAATTAATTAATTAATAAGATGCATGGAATGGAGTTGGAATTTGTAATCCAAAGGAGAAAAAAGAAGCCCATGCCCAACAAATCAACAATCATTTGTTTAAGATGTTCTTGACCCCTAATATTAATATAATACCCCAAGTCCAACCAGTTTTCTTAAAATGTCAATAAGATTACAAGAAAAGTATCTTTTTAACTTGTTATTATATAATATTAATAACATCAACAAGACTAGAAACCGGTCCATCTAGCAGGCCCGGAAGCCGACTTACTTTCTTTGTTTTGTAACTCCTCCCCATAACTAGAACGCCCATAATTGGTGGTGTGGATAGGTATATTATGTGTTGTGTTTGCCTGAGAGTGAGAGCTAGCAGAGGAAGGAACCGCTATGAAGCTTTCCGCTCCAAAACCCTAACTCGTGGTGCCGCCTTCAGCCGCTTGCTTGTTCTGGTGCACATTGTTTCTTGTTCTAACAGATTTGGAGTTGTCTGAGGGATTCTCCTTAGGAAATGCCTGCCATGAATTTTGTTCAGGGGAGCCTTTATCAAATAATCCCTTTTCAACCTCCCAAACTCTTCCATCTTTCTCTTTCTGCTATTAAAATTAAACAAACAAAATAATACCATTCTTTTTGCCAATAAGAAACAAACTGAACTGACCAGTGTGGTGAATTCATCGAGGGTATAATGGAGATTGTTCGAGATGAAAAGAACATAACAAATACCATTTTATTTTATTTTTTGAATTTCTGATTACTTTGTTGATTTGTAGTATTTTGTTTAGTAAAAAGTCACAAAATTTGTCAAGCACAGTTTGGTCTTTTGACAACAGTCATCTAGATGCTGGTATAAATAGCAGGTCAAGGCAATCCTGTTTCAGAATTTACCCTATACAAGCATACTTGATCAAATTGTTCAGATTATTATTTGATCAAATTGAAGTTGGTTTTTTTCTATGTGGGCAATTTTCCCACTACAAGTATATATGTATTCAGTCATTTCATCAGTTTTAAATCCTCAAATAATACATTTCATTTGTTAGGATTTATTAGGCCTACAAGAAGCATACACAACATGTCGTGCAACAGAGGAGACGATTAATGATCTCACAAATCCTAAACATTTGTGGCAGTTCCGAAATAGTTTGAGTTTTATACGTTTGTTCTTATTTGGATTAGGAAGATTTGTTTTTCTAGTTTGACTGATGCTAATAAACTAACAATCAAATGTGATTTGTTTTGAATATTAGTACATTTATTGTATGAAATAGATGGTTTTGTTATATAAGTATTTTATTTTGCATTATGAGACTTTAAATGTGTTATTTAATTTGAAAATTAGTAAATCTATCATTATATATATATATATATATATATATATATATATATATATATATATATATATATATATATATATAAACATTTAAAATTATGACACGCAAAAATGTGTGTCATCTTTCTTTATGACAGGGGCTTTAAGGATACGCAATTCGAGTCGTAAACGCGCGTCGTAAATTTATGATACGCAAATGCTTTTTTTATGACAGGGCCTTCCTTAACACGCATTGCGTGTCGTAAGTGCGCGTTGTAAATGTGTGTCATAAATAGATGACGTGCAAATGTGTGTTGTCTCTCGTTATGACAGAGCCTTCCTTGACACCCATTTGCGCGTCATCTGAGCGTTTTACGACACGCATTGCACCTCGTAAAATGTTGTTTTTCTAGTACAACCAAAATAATCAACCAAACATATGGTCCACATTGGAAAATCCAATGCACTTACATCCACATGCTAAAAATATTAAACCATTTGTTTATAAAATTCGTACATGGGAACTTCATAAATACATGGGAAATTCATAAATTTATTAAGTAAAATTAAAATCAAACCATTAAAAGTTAAATACGAACAACATTTATGAATTTAGTAAGTTTTTTTTTCATATAGTTTATACAATAGATGGTGTGGAGAAAAAGCAACATGACTTCAACAAAGGTAATCAAGATTTTAAAAATGAATGCTACTATATATACCCCTTACTCACAGAAATTGACACCTCATGCGGGTACGCAAACACTATTACACTCATATGAGGGGGTTACATAATGCAATGGGGGGTACGTATAGAATTTTCCATTAGAAATAAGCTTTGATATTACTACTAAAAATTATAAGATACAAAATAATTAAGTAACCAAGCAAGACAACGGAAAATAAAATTTAAAATTAATTTCAAGGAAAGGGTCCATTTTAATCAGATGTCATTAACCAAGCACAACAATAGAAGGTTATCAAGTTTACCATATATGAAAGTAGAGACCATTTGGTATATAATCAAAAGCATGATCACATCTACAACCACAAACAATTGCAAGACTTCATTCAATAAAATAAGAAAACCACATTCTTTTTTAATTTTCTTTCTGTGCGATCTCATATGTTCATATATAATAGGTACTACAATTAAAATACTTGTCTGTTGAATATCATATCAATATTAGTTTCATTGAAAAACACTTTCCTAGCAAAGCCATGAAATTTCTAAAAGGGCATGTTGTCATTTTCTAAAAGAGTCGTGTCATTTACATACAATACTAGGAAAAAATCACATTCCTAATAAATTTCCTATAAATACATGGGTTATATACATTCTTGTGGAACCCAAACTATTTATTTTTTTGTTTAAATCATATATTCCCAATCTGAGAAAGTTATGTGTATGTGTGTCTATATATATATATATATATATATATATATATATATATATATATATATATATATATATATATATATATATATATATATGTTCAGGTGTTTTAAGTAAGTATTATGTTATTGTATGCATAAATGTGGGCCACTCAAAATTAAATAATTAAATAAATAAATAAGGTTAATTTAGTCATTTGTTTAATAACTTCCAAAAATAATCCCTATAATCATGGTATCTATCCAGTTTAAATCTCGTTCCCCTCTTTATCTAAAAACCCATTATAAAAATCCTAAATTGAACAAATCGACACCAGCGACCCTTTGTGGGGTTGCCCTTCGGTTCTCATCTTGGCATCATCAGGTCAAAAGAACATCAATTAAAGGATGTCATGTGGTGGTGAAAACTGAGCAACGATTAGGGAAAAGGATTTCGGCCCCCGACGATTGCAGGTAACGAATGGGGGTTTCTGCTTTGATCGGTTCTTGGCTTTCCCCTCTTCTGTCCGGAAACCAAACGTAAAGAGGGAAGGGAGATGCTAGCAACAACAACGACGAATTAAAGTGGTGTTTGGCTGGTTCTTCTTCAATAGAAATCACGGATCTTGATCACCAACGGGTTTAACAGCTTTAATTGACCCTTTATACATATTTTGCTTCTTGTATCATTCCTCCGATTGAAGACCTGAACGATTCCCATTGAATTTTTTTTGTGCTCAAGCACCCTTCGACATTGATTGTGATCAGTGAATTAAAGTAGCAAAATGCCTTGGATTAATATCACATAATTTACAGAATGACTTGATGTTCGCATGTACTTTTTATCCCTTTATGGTTTTATTTGATCAATTATCTTCCTCCAGTAATTTACATGATCGTTTATAAAATTCTGAGAGCTTGGAACTCTTTTAGAAAGTAGATCGTTGAGATTTTACTCATTTTAGTTTCACTTTATGCAAACAAGAATAGATTGCCAATTTGAGGATTTTAGTTTCATGATATTTTTTATGAAGTGGGGAGGATAAGAAAACACCACTTTTAGGATAACTTTCCTTGATACCACTTCAGATTTTTTAAGGATAACTTAGATCAATAAACTTTTCTCAACATGTGCTTATCAATCGACTTTTTTTTGAAAAAGGAGGTTACTTAGCATATTGTTTGTGTTTAGCAATGACAGCAGTTGATAGCTTATTTTATTTCCTTATTTTTATTAGTTTATTTTAGATTTTTAGATCTTTTTATCATTAATGCATTGTATTTTATTTATTTTTCTTTAGTATGGATCGTACCGGGTGCTTTTTATGTTGCATGAGGAATTTTGCAGGGTTTTGGAGCTTGTTGCGGTTGCGGGTTGATTGGAGATGGGCTTAGTAGGCTCCCGAGGAATTATTGGGCTTGGCAGAGTTAAAGAAGAAGAATTGGGCTTTGAAAGTTATTAGCTTGGATTATTTGGGCTTGTGAAGATGGATCATAAATTTCTAATTTTGGGTTTGGAACATCCATTTGGTGGCTAAATGATGATTGGTGGATTCAAATTACATGGACAAGGGGGTGACAAAAGGAATCTTTGGTAGTAGAAGGGTGGAGTGGTGGAAGGAAGGACCAGTAGCATTACAACAACATTTGCGCGGGTGGAATTTTCGTCGTGCGGGTACCCGCGTAACTGCCCAGTTTGGGTATTTTGGTCATTTGGCACACCATAACCATTGGGGATCAGATCTAGAGGCTCATTCACGAATTTTCCACCATTGGAGACCTGCAAGTGACAATTTGGAGAGCAAAATACTCAATTTCTTTCATCTCTTCAAGTCTTAGGTAGATTCTTGATGAAAATTAATTATTGTTCTTGTTACTTTGTTGCCATGAGTGGCTAATACTCTTATTTGGTTGACTTTGGCTAAAAACCAATGAATGTTTGTGGGTTTTGAAGGATTTATGTTGATTATCAATTTGTTCCATGTTTATGATTCTAGTTTGCAATTCTTATGCTTATTTGAAGCTTTGATCATGAGCTTAGTAATTGAATGAGGAATTGTTGATTTGTTTCTTTCATTTTGAATTGAATTTATCTAGAACAAAAGGTTTATGATGGTAGAAATCATCTCTAGCTTATGAATCATAACTCCTTTATGGATGTGTAAGCATTTGACATCCTCTAGGAATTGGGGATTCCTTCATTCTTAAGGCTAATTGATTTCTTGGGATTAATTACTTCAATTGACCCTTGATCTTAATTAAGAAGGTGTGTTGTGGGCTTCCCCAACCTCCATACGACCTATGAGGAATCTTGGCATATCATGCTTCATGATTGCTATAACCAATTTGGGATGAAGGACAAGCTTTGTATTAGATCCTAATGATAAACAAACAAATGTTCATTGTGTTGAATTGCCTTAGTTAACCAATTATTCACAACCTTTGAGCATCTCATCAACTCGCTTAATTGCAAGGTTTTTAGTTATTCAAGTATTTTAGTTTTCATGTAATCAAACCCCCCCCCCCCCCCATCCTTTTAGTTTAATTGTAGTTAGTTTAATTTCACTAGTTCTATTGAATTGCATTGGTGATTGAATACAACCATTTCCCCGAGGATCGATACCCCTTTTAAGACATTCTGTTTGAAAACCACCGAACCGAGTTCTCCAATTGTTGGTCATTCCTTTGAAGACATTCTGTTTGAAAACCACATAGCCATGAATCACACTCCATCTCACAATCCAAACCCAAACCCAATCAATCAGGATGCCAATACCCCACCCCATCAACCAAGACAACAACCACAAGAACCTCTCATTGATATGCCACCTTGGAATCAAGCCCCTCCTCAAAACCAACCCAATTATCAACCACAAAACCAAAACTTTCACCAAAACAACCAACCTCAAAACAATGCTTTTCAAGTTCAACAAGTACATTACCCAAATCAACCCAATTACCAACCCCCTCAAATGTACCAAAACCAAATGTACCCAGAACAACAACCCCCTCACAACCAATATCCTAATTACCAAGCTTATACACCACCAATTTATAATCACAACCAATACCCTTACCCAACTTATCATCAACCACCCAATTACTTGCAGCAATATCCCAATAACCCCAATCCACCCAATCCCCCTCAAGAGTTGACACTTAGACAAATGATGGAAATGCATGTTACTCACACACCTCTTGCTATTGTTTATCCCGCAAACCACCGAGGGATTGAGTTGAAATCAAGTTTCATCCATCAACTAACCAAATTCCATGGGTTGGATAGAGAAGATCCTCAAAAGCATTTGAAGTCCTTTCATATGATATGTGTTAGCATGTTACCTGACAATGTGACATTGGATGATTTCAAGTTAACCGCCCACTCACCTTGGAAGACAAAGCTAGAGAGTGGTTATTCAACTTACCATCGGGATCAATTCACACATGGGAAGAGTTACTCAAGGCCTTCAATAGCAAATTCTATCCCACCTCCTGCATTTCAAGTCAAAGAAGTGACATTTTGGGGATTCGTCAAGGGGAAAATGAAACATTTCATGATTTTTTGGAGCGCTTCAACAATTTTTGTACAAGTTGTCCTCAACACAATATACCTGAACAACTACTTCTTCAACAATTTTATGAGGGTATGAATGAAAAAGATCGGAGGATGATTGATGCTTCAAGTGGTGGTGACATCTTCAACAAAACCCCTCACGAGATCCGATTACTTTTTGGTACCATTTCTCAAAATCAAAGGAATTTTGGGACTTGAAATGACATGAGGAGATATTCTACACAAGTGGTTGGTGAAGTCAACAATTGATGGTATGTGGTATTTATGCAATGACGGGACATTATACGGATAAGTGTCCCACACTTGGAAGTGAACCGGAAGATGTGAATGCAATGGGCGGATATCAAGGTCAAACAAGACCCATAGGATTTCAAAACAATTTCAACCCAAATTAGAGGAATAACCAAAACAACCCTTATCCACCAAAGCAAAATCCACCAAATCTTTTGATGAGACCCCAACATCCACAATACCAATCCCAAAAACCTCCATATCCACAAAATTCTTATAACCCTCCAAATTACCAACAACCTCCACAACAAGGCCAATCAAGTGGTTCCCATCAAATGAGACTTCAATAACTTGTCACTTCTCTTGCTCAAATCCAAACCCAATTTCAACAAGAAATCAAGAATACTTTCTCCAACATTCAAGCACAAATTGGAGACTTGGCAACCGCTCTTAACAAGATAGAACAAAGGGGTAAACTTCCATCACAAACCGAGAAGAACCCCAATGTGAGTGCCATCACCTTGCGAAGTGGGAAAACACTTGGAGAAAGTCAACCTAAAAGAGTTTCAAGAGAAGACGAATATGAAGTGATCATTGTGGAATCTCCAAAAGTTGTAGTTCCTCCAAAGGAACCGGTTGTGCCAAATGTTGATCAACCCGATCCTTCCAATAAACTCATCAAACCATTGGTCATACCACCACCTTTTCCACCCCGGTTGGCTTCCTCAAAGAAACAAGAATAAGAGAAAGAGTTTCTTGAGACTTTCTGCAAGGTTCAACTCAACATTTCACTATTGGATGCCATTAAGCAAATCCCACGTTACGCCAAATTTCTTAAGGATTTGTGCACCAACAAGAGAAAATTCAAGACAAATGAGAAGATTCAAGTCAATGCAAATGTATCCGCGGTCATCCAAAAGAAGCTTCCACCCAAATGCAAAGACCCGGTAATATTTGCTATACCTTGTACCATTGGTGATTTACATGTTAAAAGTTCCATGCTAGATCTTGGAGCCTCAATCAATGTCATGCCATACTTGGTTTTTCAATCTCTCAATGTTGGACCTTTGGAAGAAACAAGAGTCATCATCTAATTAGCGGACAAGTCAAGTGTATTTCCAAGAGGCGTGTTGGAGGATGTACTAGTTCAAGTCAATCAACTAGTATTTCCCGTAGATTTCTATGTCATTGACCTTGAAGAAAAGACTCATTCCAAGTCATCTATGATTCTCCTTGGAAGACCCTTCATGAATACCACTCACACGATTATTGATGTCCACAATGGGAAGATCACCATGGAATTTGATGGAGAGACCATTCACTTCAACATCTTTGAAGCAATGAGATATCCTAGCAATATATCTCCATTGTATTGAGTTGACGTGATTGAGCCAATCACCCAACAATTATTCGAGTTATAAAATGGGGATCTTTTGAAGATGGTGCTTAACATGAGTCTTGAAGGTGAAAGTTTGAAGAATACCTTGGATTTGTATACATTGGATTCCGAAGTTGAAGATATTGTGAAGGCTTTAGAAATTACTAATTCCACAAAGAAGGATGTTTCTCAAGTTGCCTTATCTCATTCTCCAATCAAGATGCCACCTTCCATAATCCAACCACCCACACTTGAATTGAAAGTCTTACCTAGCCATTTGAAATATGCTTATCTAGGTCAAGATGAGACTCTATCGGTGATTATCTCTTCTCAATTGAAAGAATTTGAAGAAAACCAATTGATTGAAGTCTTGAAAGAGCATAAAGAGGCCATGGGGTGGACCATAGCGGACATCAAGGGGATAAGTCCTAATGTATGCACTCACAAGATACTCATGGAAGATGATTGCAAGCCTAGGAGGGAAGCCCAAAGACGATTAAACCCTCCCATGATGGAAGTTGTCAAGAAGGAGATAATCAAGTTACTTGATGCGGATATGATTTACCCAATTTCCGACTCCAAATGGGTTAGTCCGATGCAAGTGGTTCCCAAGAAAACGGGAATCACGGTTGTTGAGAATAACAAAGGCGTAATGGTACCCACTAGAGTTCAAAATGGATGGAGGGTGTGCATTGATTATAGAAAGTTGAATTCAAGCACACGGAAATATCACTTCCCTCTTCCTTTCATTGATCAAATGCTCGAGCGATTGGCGGGAAAATCGCATTATTGTTGCCTTGATGGATACTTGGGTTTTCACTAAATACCCGTTGCCCACGAAGATCAAGACAAAACAACTTTTACATGCCCCTTTGGCACATTTGCCTACAAGCGGATGCCATTTGGATTATGCAATGCCCCCGCCACATTCCAAAGATGCATGGTGCGTATCTTATCCGAGTATGTTGAAAATATAATCGAAGTGTTCATGGATGATTTCACCATGTATGGCAATTCGTTTGATGAATGCTTGGGTAACCTTAAGAAGATTTGGAAAAGGTGCGTTGAGAAAAAGTTGGTGTTAAACTTTGAGAAATGTCACTTCATGGTCAATCAAGGCATCATCTTGGGTCATATTGTCTCCAAAAAGGGAATTGAAGTTGATAAAGCCAAAATTGATGTCATCCAAACCCTTCCTTACCCAGCATGTGTTAGAGAAGTGAGATCTTCCTTGGGTCATGTGGGATTCTATAGAAGATTCATCAAAGATTTCTCAAAGATCACGCGACCAATGTGCCTCCTTCTTCAAAAAGATGTCGATTCTGACTTCAATGTTGCATGCTAAGAAGCCTTTGACAAACTAAAAGACTTGTTCACCTCCGCCCCTATAATCCAACCTCCAAATTGGGAGCTTTCATTTGAAATTATGTGCGATGCGAGCAATTTCGCCATTGGTGCGGTCTTATGTCAAAAGGAGGGTAAAGCATCACATGTCATCTACTATGCCTCCAAAACCTTGGATAATGCTCAAGCCAACTATTCCACCACCGAGAAAGAACTTCTAGCTATTGTCTTCGCATTGGATAAATTCCGGCAATACCTTCTAGGGACAAAAGTAATTGTGTACTCTGATCATGCCGCCTTGAAATACCTCATGACCAAGAAAGATGCCAAGCCATGGTTGATTCGGTGGATTCTTCTCTTACAAGAATTCGATCTTAAGATAAAAGACAAAAGCGGTGCCAAAAAAATTAGTTATGGATCATCTAAGCCGGTTGCATATTGGTAGTACCTCTTCTTCCATTCTAGATGAATTCCCGGATGAACATCTCTTCTACATTTCAAACACTAATCCATGGTATGCGGATATTGTGAACTACTTGGTTACGAAAGAAACTCCCCACGCGTTTACCAATCACTAAAAGGCCAAGTTGAAGAGTGATTCCAAATACTACATATGGGACGATCCTTATCTTCGGAAACATTGTCCGGATCAACTCATACGGAGGTGTGTTCATCAAAATGAGGTTGAGTCAATTTTGAAGTTTTGCCATGAGTATGCAGGTGGAGGACATTTTGGTCAAAACAAAACCATGCGAAAGGTGCTCAAATGTGGACTCTATTAGCCAACAATGTCAAGAGATACCTATCTATCTGTCACACCCCAAAACCAAGAACGGCAGAAACGTTCTGGGGCGGAGGACGTCATGTAAAGTATCACAACACAGTAAATGTAAATAAGCAAACAACATCATCCATTGCATTAAATATATAATTTTAATACAAGCGTGTTCTGCACAGTTATAGACACCAAAATAATGTAAAACAAAATAATATGAGATGAGTCTTGGATGTGTTCCATCTTCTCAAAAGCTGGCCTCGGTACCTGTCTACTGATGACCTGAGAATACAAGTTATTTTGAAAGAGTTTATCAGCATTAAGCCGGTGAGTTCATAAGTATTTTAGTGTCGGGTTTGTTATCAAAACGTTTGAACCTGACGCAAGTATAAGTGGTAAAATGTATGTAAGTGTTTGTAAAAGTTTGAATCTCTCAGAAAAACCTATATTTTCTATTAAAGTAGCCTTCTACCAAGGCTTAATTGATTTGTATGCTCGTTTGTTGTAAAAGTGTGTAATTTCCCAAGTGTGACTATCATTTAACAAAATATAGTTTGTACATTAATGTTTAAGTGAGGTTATCACTAAAAATATGTAATGGGTAAATCATTGTAGTACTGTAGTTTTGTATTATAGGAACTACTGCTGTACTAACTACCTTAAACCGGATTTTATATTAAGGCATTATGTGATAAATTGCACCATACTATCGACTAGTAACAACGACATAATGAATGGTCGTAATAACGAAATGACGTTTGGCACACGCAGACCTGCAGGTCCGGCTGTAGCTAGCAACAAGGTGTAGGATTGTCAATCCAACATAGATCTATACGCAAACTCACGCTCCCCCTCCAAGAGACTCTGGCCACAACTCGAGTCATGACATTTAAGTCATGCTCCGATTTAAATCACAGTAATTTAAGTAATCTAGTATGTGTAATGTAATGTTTCTCGTTCTAGTATAGTTGTATATGTTCTCTTCCTAGTATAGTTGTATATATTCTCATAGTATAGTTGTATATGTTCTCATAGTATAGTTGTATATGTTCTCATAGTAATGTAATGTATAGACTCATGAATGAACTGACTCATTGATCTAACAGTTGTAATAGTATGATCATGTGTTACCCCGATGGTAACTCACTAATGATGTGTCTAGTACGTATGAATCTAGAATTACTTTTATGTCTATATAGGTATATTTGATATATAATTAATATTGAAACGACCTTCGGAGGGTCACCCGAAATCCCACCAGACCACATCCAAATCGAGAAAAAGGAAATAGGGTGGATGGCCTTCCTAAGCCCTTTAAACATTAATTATACATCTATACATATATGGGCCTGCAATTTATAATATAAAAACATAAATAAGTTTTTATAAGACATTTGAAACATAAATATTAATTCAAGAAAAGATCGACTTGATGTCAATCTATAAAACAATTTGAAGGCATAAGTTTGATGAAACAGTTCAAGTATAAGGAACATTTGTATGAATCACAGTTGTAAATAAGTTTGAAAAGTAAAAGAGTTTGTAAAACATTTTGAAGTAAAACAGTTTGATAAACAGTTTGAACAGTGATAAAAGCGTTGGTTTCCTAGTTATTAATCACATGTGATTAATGCAATCACTTGTGATTGAAGCAATAACTATATGTATTTAACTTGTATCCCCCCATAAAGAATTTAGACATTTAAAATCATTTCAAAGGTTGATTTAAGGGGTATGAACTCACTTGATTGATTGAAGAAAGCGAGATGGAAAACCGGGCAGAGTTTCGTCTCGGGAAACGGATTTTTCTCGGGATTCTCGGGAATCTCGGGAGTAAAATCGACCCTCGGGACTTGAGCAAAAAGACCAGAGCTTCGGGTTTGAACGTGCATGGAAATCGAGGCAAGATCGTGAGAGAAAGGAGATAAATGAGCAATTTTTCCGAAAACCCTCGCATTCTATTTATAGGGGGTCTGAGAAGCCTCGGTACGCGGGGCGTACGCTCGTACGCAGCGCGTACGCGTACGTCATGCATGAGCGAGTCCTCGACTGCCTCGGCTTCGGATGGGACGGATCGGATGGGACGGGTCGGATGGGGCGGGTCGGATGGGGCGGGTCGGTAGCTTCGCATAGGGGCGACGTGGACGATCCGAGGCCCTTGATTCGAGTACGCAGGGCGTACTCCGGTCCTATCTGCTGACTCCCCTTCGGATATTACCAAGAATTTATATTTAAATTTATATTTATTTTAAATAAACTTCTAAAATTCATATCTCCCTCATACGAACTCCGTTTTCGACGTTCTTTATATCCACGCGTAGGTGAGACTAAGATCTACAACTTTCGTTTAGATTTCGTTGGGAAGTTATGAAATTATTCTTATTATTTATTTATTAAAATGACGTGATTAAGGAATTTCTTCAAAAATTCATAACTTCTTTATCCGACGTCCGTTTTCGTCAGACTTTTTACCGTTGCGCTAGTATTGTTGAGACCTTAGATTCTCATTTAGGTTGTTTCGGTCAAAAGTATCTTGAGCTCTATTTCGAGTTTTTAGCTGTCTACTGCTATAACCGAATCTTGGAAAATCATAACTTCCTCATCCGAAGTCAGATTTGGACGTTCTTTTTATGTACGCTCACGGTTTGAGGTTATCTATAACTTTCATTTAGATACTTAAGGCTAAAAACTATTGTATTGAAACTTCGCGTTTTTCGTTTAATCGTTGTTGCCGGTTTTGCCGAGAATCTTCGGTTGGTCATAACTTCTTCGTTATAACTCGGATTTTAGGGTTCTTTATATGTATGAAAACCTTGATACGATTCCTACTACTTTATTTAACCCAAATAAGATTTTAGGAAAGTTATATTTTGACCTAGATTTGATTGGTTTTACATTACATTGTCTCGAAATATCGGGTTGTCACATCATCCCCCCGTTAGAAGGAATTTCATCCCGAAATTAGAATTTAAGCAAGTAAGAAATTACAAATAACTAAGCAAAAAGGTGAGGGTATTTCAGTTTCATCTGATCCTCACGTTCCCAAGTGAATTTCGGTCCTCGCTTGGCGTTCCAGCGAACCTTCACGATAGGGATACGACTTTGCTTTGTCTGCTTGACCTCACGGTCCATGATCTCTACAGGTTCTTCCACGAAGTTGAGGCTTTCGTTGATCTCGATCTCGTCGAGTGGGATTACAAGAGTCTCGTCGGATAGACACTTTTTCAAGATAGATACGTGGAATGTAGAATGTACGTTACGAACTGCGTCTGGTAGGTCGAGTTTGTAAGCTACGAGGCCGACTCTTGCAAGAATCTCGAAAGGCCCTATGTACCTCGGATTAAGCTTCCCACGCTTGCCGAAGCGTATCAAGCCCTTCCAGGGTGAGACTTTGAGAAGGACTCGGTCTCCCACCTGAAATTCCAAAGGTTTTCTTCGTTTATCAGTGTAGCTTTTCTGTCGGTCTCTAGAGGCTTTCAATCGTTCACGGATCTGAACGATTTTCTCTGTCGTTTCCCGAATGATCTCCGGACCGGTAAGAGTACTGTCGGAAGCTTGCCCCCTAGCTAATTGGGTATCACCCACCTCAACCCAGCACATAGGGGATCTGCACTTTCGGCCATAGAGAGCTTCGAATGGAGCAGCCTTGATGCTCGTGTGATAACTGTTATTATAGGAAAACTCGACAAGGGGTAAATGAGTATCCCATGCCTTCCCAAAGTCAATCACGCAGGCTCGCAACATATCTTTCAGTGTTTGGATGGTCCTCTAACTCTGTCCGTCGGTCTGAGAATGGTAGGCTGTGCTCATGTCCAACCTTGTTCCCAAGGAATGTTGTAGTGACTGCCAAAATCTTAAGGTGAACCTACTATCTCTATCGGAGATAATGGACATAGGTACACCATGTAGCCGTACGATTTCCCTAATGTATGTTCTCGTAAGTTTCTCCATCTTGTCGGTTTCTTTGATAGGCAGGAAGTGTGCAGACTTGGTCAATCTATCGACGATGACCCATATGGTATCAAGTCCACCCGTTGTCTTGGACAACTTGGTTATGAAATCCATAGTGATCCGCTCCCACTTCCATTCCGGGATCTCTGGTTGTTGCAATAAACCAGAGGGCTTCTGGTACTCGACCTTAACCTTTGCGCAAGTAAGGCATTTAATTACGAAGGTAGCAATCTCTGCTTTCATATTAGGCCACCAGTATAGCTTTTTAAGATCCAGATACATCTTATCTGAACCTAGGTGGACGGAATACCGAGTGTTGTGCACCTCGGTCATGACCAAGTCTCGGAAACCACCGTGTTTCGGTGTCCAGATCCGGTTCATGAAATATAAGGCTCCGTCACCCTTGGCTTCTAATTTCTTGTCCATTCCTCTAAGGGATTCACTCGTCACATTTTTAGGTTTCATGGCTTCAAGTTGAGCTGCCTGAATTTGCTTAGACAAGTGTGAATGGATGGTTATTGACAATGACTTGACTTTGCGACCAGAATATTCTTTCCGACTTAGGGCGTCTGCTACTACGTTGGCTTTACCCGGATGATAACGAATATCACATTCGTAATCACTGAGTAGCTTGACCCACCGTCGTTGTCTCATGTTGAGCTCCTTTTGATCGAAAATGTGTTGTAAACTCTTGTGGTCGGTAAAGATAGTGCTCTTCGTTCCATACAAGTAATGTCTCCAGATCTTCAGAGCAAACACTACTGCTCCTAGTTCAAGATCGTGGGTCCTGTAGTTAACCTCGTGTGTCTTCAACTGTCTCGAGGCGTAGGCGATGACCATACCTCGCTGCATCAGAACACATCCGAGTCCTTGATTTGATGCGTCGCAATAGACTACGAAGTCTTCTATTCCTTCGGGAAGGGATAGTATTGGCGCGGTGCACAAGGCTCGTTTGAGCGTTTGGAACGCTCTCTCTTGTTTCTCTTCCCAGTCAAAGGCCACGCCTTTCTGGGTTAGGGTTGTAAGGGGTTTTG
Source organism: Lactuca serriola (assembly GCF_051521515.1). Classification (NCBI taxonomy): domain Eukaryota; kingdom Viridiplantae; phylum Streptophyta; class Magnoliopsida; order Asterales; family Asteraceae; genus Lactuca; species Lactuca serriola. The sequence goes on from NC_136411.1 coordinate 35,765,087, forward strand.
CTATTCAGGAGAAGTTCTGAATGAACCTGCGGTAGTAGCCAGCGAGACCTAGAAATTGGCGAATTTCAGTAGGCGTCTTAGGTGCTGACCAGTTCTCAATGGCTTTAATTTTGGATGGGTCCACGTGGATTCCCTCTTTGCTTACCACGTGTCCTAAGAATTCGACTCTCCGGATCCAAAATTCACATTTCGAGAACTTCACATAAAGCTTCTCTTTTCGTAATGTCTCTAGAACTTGTCGCATGTGATCGCCATGCTCTTTCTTACTTTGGGAGTAGATCAGGATGTCGTCAATGAAAACGATGACGAACTGATCCAAGTAAGGTCGGCATACTCTATTCATCAGATCCATGAAGACTGCAGGCGCATTGGTCAATCCGAGTGGCATCACCACGAACTCGTAATGTCCGTAACGAGTTCGGAAGGCTGTCTTCGGCACATCCTCTTCTAGCACTCGTAGCTGGTGATATCCGGATCTCAGATCAATTTTGGAAAAATAGTTCGCCCCTTGCAGTTGGTCGAATAGATCATCTATGCGAGGCAGAGGGTAACGATTCTTGACCGTCAGTTTGCTGAGTTCTCTGTAGTCAATAAACATACGGAATGATCCGTCTTTCTACTTAACGAACAAGACCGGTGTTCCCCAAGGTGAGAAACTTGGTCTTATAAAGCCCTTGCTGAGCAGTTCGTTAAGTTGACCAAAGAGTTCCTGCATCTCAGCTGGTGCTAAACGGTAGGGCGACTTGGCTACTGGGGTAGCTCCTGGGACTAAGTCGATTCTGAACTCGACCTGTCGTTGCGGAGGTAACCCGGGTAGTTCTTCTGGGAAAATGTTGGGGAAGTCGCTCACTACTGGGATGTTCTTTAGTTCTTTCATTTCGAGGCTCGTGTCGACGACGTGAGCAAGGAATGCATGGTATTCCTTACGCAGATACTTCTGTGCTTGAATACTTGATATAATACGAAGACTTGCACCGGGTTTGTCGCCGTAGACTATAAGGGTTTCGTTAGACGGAAGGTTTAGACGGACTGCTTTCTCATAACACATGATGTCGGCGCGATGAAGGCTTAACCAATTCATGCCAATGATAACGTCGAAACTTTTTATTGAGACTGGCATGAGGTCGATTGGGAATGAATGGTTATCTAGAGTTAGGGTACAACCTAAGTATATGCTACTCGTACTTTCAGTCTTTCCATTAGCCATTTCTACTGTGAATAGTTCCTTGAGTGCGTGCGGTGGTTGATTAAGCATGCGAGCAAATTTATGGTTTACGAAGCTTCGCTCCGCTCCACTATCGAACAGAATGCATGCATAGGAGTTATCAAGGAGAAATGTACAAGTCACCACGGTCGGGTCAGCAACTGCTTCCCCGTGGCCTATAGCTAGTACCCTCCCTGCTCCTCCAGTATTCCTCGCTTTGGGGCAGTCCCTCTTAAAGTGGCCTGCTTCGCCACATCCATAGCAGGTTGGGCTCGCGCCAGAGCCAGGGACTTGGTTGATAGGTTGTGCTGGGAACTTACAGAAACGGACTGTGTGTCCTTTTCTGTTGCAGTTTGAGCACTGCATTTCACGGCAGGGGCCGTTGTGGTGGAAGCTGCATTTGTTGCACTTGGGCAAACTTCCAGCATACCGACCCACCGGAGCAGTAGTAGCAGCAGCAGGGGTTATTGCGGCATGCATTGCCACAATTTGCTGCTTTTTGGCAGCCTGTTGCTTCTTCTTTTCATCCCAGAATTTCCGCTTAGTATCAGCGGGTTTGGAGGGTTCTGGGATGGCTAGGGCGGTTGTGGTTGCAGGGGTTTTGACTCCATGGTCAATGAGTCGTTGTGCCAGTCGCTTGGCACTGTCGAAGGTAGCGGGGTTTGATGCTAGAACATTCCCCTGATACGGAGGCACTAGCCCCCATATGTACCTCTCGATCTTCTTCCCCTCGGTGGGAACCATATTGGGGCAGAGGGCCACCAGCTCGCTGAATCGGGCAGTGTAAGCGATCACATTGGTGCCCTTCATCGTCAGGTTCCAAAGTTCCTGCTCCAGTTTCTGGATTTCGCCCCTCGGGCAGTATTCCTCAGTCATGAGGTCTTTCATTGTTTCCCAGCCTATGTCGTTGGCTACGACGAGAGTTAGTGCCTTGACATGGCCGTTCCACCATGTCAGGGCCTTTCCTTCAAAGGTGCATGCGGCGTACTTGACTTTACTCGCCGCAGGGCATGAACAAATTTCGAAGACTGATTCAGTCTTCTCGAGCCATTGCGAGAGGGCAATGACTCTGCCGGTGCCGTAAAAAGGCTTCGGTTTGCAATTTGTGAAATCCTTGTATGAGCACTCTCTCGAGCGCACAGGGGTTTCAACCGGGGTTGATTCCACAGGGGTTCCACCTTTGCTGGCATCAGAAGAGTGATACTGAGCCATGGCAGTTGCCACTGCTGCAACTACGACAACATTCAGGGTTGCAGTATCGATGATCGGAGGCGGAGGAGGTGGTGGTGCAGGGTTATTCCTGGGAGATTTGCGAGGAGGCATCTTTCAGCTATAAGTTTATAAAGATAAGAAAAATGGTAAGAATCAATTTGTAAGCAACGTGAGAGTGACACATGGACTAACTAACCATAGCCCAACAGTTGAATGAGTGTTTGAAATTACAACAAGAAATATTAGTAGGAAAGCACAAGTGTATAGATTTTTCCCACAGATTAGATAGATTTCAATAATACTGGTATTACTGATGTAATAAGTTCAGGGAAAATTGACCTAACAGTAGGTCTTACGTCATACCAAACAAATAAGATTTACAGTTCTAAGATTCCAACTTAGAGTACTGAAAGTTAGGAATATTTTACAGACAAGTGCTACTTAGAGCACAGATGTTAAAGGCTATTCTTTAATCAAAAGACAGAGATGTACTAGACATCATCTAACGCGATGGGAATTCCTCGGGCGAGCCCTGAGGTCGGACACTTGACGAAACATCTCTTGAAGGTGTCGATCCTGAGCCCTCTGACGAGCTCGAAGTTCCAAGATTTCAGCTCGTGAGGCAGCCAGCTGCTGCTGCTGCTGCTGCAGGGTTTCATTGGTTCTCCGGGTCCGTTCCATGTCTTCTTCAAGACGGCGGATGCGGACTGTGTTGACACCTGAGTTGGCATCAATCTTCATGACTCGGTCGATGGCTGCTCGACCTTGCTCGACATTACGAGCTATTCTGCGGATAATGACAGGCAGAGCTCGGTCAGTAGAGCCACCATCGCTGACGTTGTAAAAGCTTCGGTCCCCAAAGTATGGTAAGGGTTGACCTTGTTCATTACTCCAGCGATTCAAGTTGTTTGCCCACAAGGGAGTAGGACCTGGAAAAGTTGGTCGTGGGTTGTTGTTCGGGGCTTGACCTACCAGCGATAGGTTGTTGACTTCAGGCTCGGAGTCGGATCCATCAGAAAAGCCTTCTGCGAGGTGATCATCCAAAGGGATTGGATGCTCATCTTCGGCTCTTCATCGATCCACCCGGCATTGCCTTCATTTGGAAAGTACGGGTCGCCGTGATGGAATCCAGCCATTTAAATCTACGCGAGAAGAGAGGTATAAGAATATAGTATACGTGTAACTAGTAGTACAAAATACACCTATAGTATTTTAAGTTTAAGTTCTACTGATCTTCTTGTGGTATTGTTGGTAAGTTTTTAGATTTGTTAACATATCACAACCATTCTAGGGCATATGCTAATCACTCCTAGGACCAGCATAGTTGATCAGGCTATGCCATTCCCAGGACTGACCATACATCCCCGAGCTCACTTGTGATATTTAACAATCGTAATACTTTTGTTCTTGTCATTGTGACACTGATTTTATTATGAATGCAGACTAGTATACTTAATTAAATATTTTATTATTTAAAGTATAGACTCTGGGTCAGAGTGCTTTAATCCCTTTTGGGTTTATAGTTTAGTATATCTTTTATGGGTTGATATACTTGATTCACTATAAACAATGCTCTGATGCCAATCTGTCACACCCCAAAACCAAGAACGGTGGAAACGTTCTGGGGCGGAGGACGTCATGTAAAGTATCACAACACAGTAAATGTAAATAAGCAAACAACATCGTCCATTGCATTAAATATATAATTTTAATACAAGCGTGTTCTGCACAGTTATAGACACCAAAATAATGTAAAATAAAATAATATGAGATGAGTCTTGGATGCGTTCCATCTTCTCAAAAGCTGGCCTCGGTACCTGTCTACTGATGACCTGAGAATACAAGTTATTTTGAAAGAGTTTATCAGCATTAAGCCGGTGAGTTCATAAGTATTTTAGTGTCGGGTTTGTTATCAAAACGTTTGAACCTGACGCAAGTATAAGTGGTAAAATGTATGTAAGTGTTTGTAAAAGTTTGAATCTCTCAGAAAAACCTATATTTTCTATTAAAGTAGCCTTCTACCAAGGCTTAACTGATTTGTATGCTCGTTTGTTGTAAAAGTGTGTAATTTCCCAAGTGTAACTATCATTTAACAAAATATAGTTTGTACATTAATGTTTAAGTGAGGTTATCACTAAAAATATGTAATGGGTAAATCATTGTAGTACTGTAGTTTTGTATTATAGGAACTACTGCTGTACTAACTACCTTAAACCGGATTTTATATTAAGGCATTATGTGATTAATTGCACCATACTATCGACTAGTAACAACGACATAATGAATGGTCGTAATAACGAAATGACGTTTGGCACCCGCAGACCTGCAGGTCCGGCTGTAGCTAGCAGCAAGGTGTAAGATTGTCAATCCAGCATAGATCTATACGCAAACTCACGCTCCCCCTCCAAGAGACTCTAGCCACAAATCGAGTCATGACATTTAAGTCATGCTCCGATTTTAATCACAGTAATTTAAGTATTCTAGTATGTGTAATGTAATGTTTCTCGTTCTAGTATAGTTGTATATGTTCTCTTCCTAGTATAGTTGTATATATTCTCATAGTATAGTTATATATGTTCTCATAGTATAGTTGTATATGTTCTCATAGTAATGTAATGTATAGAATCATGAATGAACTGACTCATTGATCTAACAGTTGTAATAGTATGATTCTGTGTTACCTCGATGGTAACTCACTAATGATGTGTCTAGAACGTATGAATATGGAAGTACTTTTATGTCTATATAGGTATATTTGATATATAATTAATATTGAAACGACCTTCGGAGGGCCTTCCTAAGCCCTTTAAACATTCATTATACATCTATACATATATGGGCATGCAATTTATAATATAAAAGCATAAATAAGTTTTTATAAGACATTTGAAACATAAATATTAATTCAAGAAAAGATCGACTTGATGTCAATCTATAAAACAATTTGAAGGCATAAGTTTGATGAAACAGTTCAAGTATAAGGAACATTTGTTTGAATCACAGTTGTAAATAAGTTTGAAAAGTAAAAGAGTTTGTAAAACATTTTGAAGTAAAACAGTTTGATAAACAGTTTGAACAGTGATAAAAGCGTTGGTTTCCTAGTTATTAATCACATGTGATTAATGCAATCACATGTGATTGAAGCAATAACTATATGTATTTAACTTGTATCCCCCCATAAAGTATTTAGACATTTAAAATCATTTCAAAGGTTGATTTAAGGGGTATGAACTCACTTGATTGATTGAAGAAAGCGAGATGGAAAACCGGGCATAGTTTCGTCTTGGGAAATGGATTTTTCTCGGGATTCTCGGGAATCTCGGGAGTAAAATCGACCCTCGGGACTTGAGCAAAAAGACCAAAGCTTCGGGTTTGAACGGGCACGGAAATCGAGGCAAGATCGTGAGAGAAAGGAGAGAAATGAGCAATTTTTCCGAAAACCCTCGCATTCTATTTATAGGGGGTCTGAGAAGCCTCGGTACGCGGGGCGTACGCTCGTACGCAGCGCATACGCGTACGTCATGCATGAGCGAGTCCTCGACTGCCTCGGCTTCGGATGGGACGGATCGGATGGGACGGGTCGGATGGGGCAGGTCGGTAGCTTCGCATAGGGGCGACGTGGACGATTCGAGGCCCTTGATTCGAGTACGCGGGGCGTACGAGGGTACGTAGGGCGTACTCCGGTCCTATCTGCTGACTCCCCTTCGGATATTACCAAGAATTTATATTTAAATTTATATTTATTTTAAATAAACTTCTAAACTTCATATCTCCCTCATATGAACTCCGTTTTCGACGTTCTTTATATCCACGCGTAGGTGAGACTAAGATCTACAACTTTCGTTTAGATTTCGTTGGCAAGTTATGAAATTATTTTTATTATTTATTTATTAAAATGACGTGATTAAGGAATTTCTTCAAAAATTCATAACTTCTTTATCCGACGTCCGTTTTCGTCAGACTTTTTACCGTTGCGCTAGTATTGTTGAGACCTTAGATTCTCATTTAGGTTGTTTCGGTCAAAAGTATCTTGAGCTCTATTTCGAGTTTTTAGCTGTCTACTGCTATAACCGAATCTTGGAAAATCATAACTTCCTCATCCGAAGTCAGATTTGGACGTTCTTTTTATGTACGCTCACGGTTTGAGGTTCTCTATAACTTTCATTTAGATACTTAAGGCTAAAAACTAATGTATTGAAACTTCGCGTTTTTCGTTTAATCGTTGTTGCCGGTTTTGCTGAGAATCTTCGGTTGGTCATAACTTCTTCGTTATAACTCGGATTTTAGGGTTCTTTATATGTACGAAAACCTTGATACGATTCCTACTACTTTATTTAACCCAAATAAGATTTTAGGAAAGTTATATTTTGACCTAGATTTGATTGGTTTTACATTACATTATCTCGAAATGTCGGGTTGTCACAATTTTGCAAGAGTTGTGATAAATGTCAAAGAACGGGAACCGTATCCATGAAGCATGAGATGATTCAAAACCCTATCCTTATTTGTGAAATATTTGATGTGTGGGGAATCGACTTCATGGGCCCCTTCCCCGTTTCTTTTGGTTATACTTATATACTCTTGGCGGTTGATTACGTTTCAAAGTGGGTTGAAGCAAAGGCTACAAGGCATGATGCTTCAAAAACTGTAATTGACTTCTTGAAGTCAAACATTTTCGCAAGATATGGTGTACCGAGAGCCTTGGTGAGTGATAAGGGCACTCATTTTTGCAACAAAATGATGGAAGCCATGATAAAGAGATATGGTGTCACACACCGGATATCAACCGCTTACCATCCACAAACAAATGGCCAAGCCGAAGTGTCAAATCAAGGAGTCAAACAAATTCTTGAGAAGACGGTCAACACTACATGAAAAGATTGGAGCTTGAAGTTAGAAGATGCATTGTGGGCGTATCGGACCACCTACAAAACTCCAATTGGTATGTCTCCATTTTGCATTGTCTATGGAAAGTCTTGTCATTTACCGGTGGAATTGGAACACAAGGCATATTGGGCGGTTAAAAAGTGCAATTTCAATCTTGAAGAAAGTGGAAAGCACTGAAAGATGCAACTTCAAGAAATTGAAGAGTTGAGAAACGAGTCTTATGAAAATGCAAGCATCTACAAAGATAAAACAAAAGTGTTTCATGACAAACATATCACTCGTAAGCATTTTATTCCAGGCCAAAAGTTTCTTCTTTATCATTCACGCTTAAAGCTATTTCCGGGAAAATTGCGATCTCGATGACCCGGACCTTTTATTGTTATAAAAGTGTTTGATCACGATGTGGTTGAAATTAAGAGTTTGGAAACAAATCAAATACTCAAAGTGAATGGACACCGCTTGAAACCATTCTATGAAGGCTTTGATACGGGAGAATTCGACAACGTAACATTGGAAATCCCAAATTACGAAGGTTGATGGAAGCGGGACTATGTCTTGGCTAAGACGTTAAATAAATGCAATGTGAATAAATAATGTCCGTTTGAAGTTTTGGATGTTTCTAAGTTTGAAGTTGGTCTAAAAATAAGCATCTTGAAGCCTAAAAATGATCTTGGTGAAGTTTGAAAAAATGCCAAAATTTTGAAATCCCGCGCAGCAGTTGCGCGGCCACCCCCAGCCGCGCAGGTCCCGAGTTCCAAAATTGCACCAACATGGGGTGCTCTCTGATTGTTGCGCGCGGCCGGTATCCACCCTCGCAGATGTTTGCGCGGCCAAGACCAAAACTTATTCCTTCTTTGCGCGGCCACCTAATTTAGCCCAAATTGCCGCCCCATCCAGTAACCGGCTCCATACCCGCTATTTGACCCGGATTCGACCCACATTCCTAACCCACCCTTATACTTCCTCAACTCGTCGGCTATCCTCTTCACCCCCTTCTGCCTCCCGTCATCAACCACGATACACCCTAGAAAACTCGCGACTGCCATCTCCGAACTTCGCACGACCGCCTCCAATTCCGATCAGCCTCCGTCGCCGCCGCCATTCCCAACCAATACCACTGGTCGCTACTACCCAGCACTCATCGGCCCCCCTTCTCCTATAGTACAAAACCATTAACAGGCGCCGATTTCGCCGCTCCATTACTTCGCCGGAAAATCACACCGACACCCACTGCCTCCACCCCCGCTCTACTCCCCACCCTTTTAACTCCACCCTTTTAACTCTGAGAACAGCCACCCGTCGTGCACCCTACACCTCATCGAGAAAACGGTCCAAATACCGATTACGAAGCTAAAACTCCGTCAAATTCAAAATTTCTTGGGGCATTGTTCACCAAACACTCCACCACACACCGATCTACTGTTAATTTGGAAGAATCTCGTCGCCGGAAAACCTAGCTCCGCCGCCGGCCGCCGTCTGCCGCCACCGCCGGCCGCCGCCACTAACTTTGACCAAAAAAAAATTCAAAATTTTTGTTTCCCACCGGAGTTTGAAAAGATTCAACCTTGCGGGTCACATTCAAGCTTGGGGTGCAGTTTTAGCGGATTTCTTTTCGGGTTTCGACACTCGAAATTGGTACATTTCTTTTAATTCCATTGCATTCCAATTCTCATTTCATAGACTTGTTCTATGCATTAGGTTAAATAGAATTCGTCTTAGCTTGTCTTGAATTGATTGAGTTAAATTGCATTGTGCCAAATCGCCAATTTGGAATATTGCCCGGTTTTAATTATTTGATTTGATTCGATTGGTGTGAGGCGAGTGTGAGGGATAATTTTCCCCAAGTTTTTGGATTTGTTAGGTTTATTCACCGGTACAATGGCACGGGAGAAGACCATTCACGCATCTCATGGTTCATCTCGTGAAGCTTAATCTTCGGGGCCATCCAAGAAAATGTCCACCGACCATGTTGATCGTGATGGGAACCTTACCCTCACGAGTTCCCAAAGCCGATAGTTCAAATCCAACCTTTAAAAGCGTGCAATTCGCGCCACAAAATTTTACCACCAAGATTCTATGGAGCACCTCGTCCTTGACAACCACTTGCAACAACTATTTTTCAACATTGGTTGGCACAAGTTTCTCACTCTTTCTGCACGCACCTACAAATAGCCCACACTCGACTTCCTCTCCACCTATGCCCGCAATGACACGGCGAGGATACTCACTTTCAAACTCCAGGGTCGGCAGCACCGACTCAAGTGAAAAACCCTCAACAAGATCATGGGCACATATGACATCAACAACTCCGACATTTACAGCTACTAATAGACTCAATTTAAAAGCTTGCCCAAAGTAGACTTTTGGAACCAAATCATGAGCCTTCCCAAGTTCAATCCCAGTCGCCAAAAAGACCCCTTTATCATCCATCCTTGCTATATAATTGCCCACCGGATCCTATCCACTTCTATCTTTGCTCGTCACCAGCCGGGACAAATCAACACCGTTGAGTTGTATTTTCTCTACGGCATGTCGAGCCAACGTTGGTCTTTACCCAATTTTGCCACCTTCTTTTTAGACAAATGTGACAGCCTCAGGACGAAGACCACTACTGACATTTGTATTGGAGGTCTCATTACCCTCATTGGTTTGGGTATGGGCCTTCAATTTCCAGAATCTGAATATGTACTAGTGGATGATCCACCTCTCTACCTTCTTGATTGCATAACTCTCATCCGGATGGAATTACTGCTACCTAATCCTACTCTTCCTGGACATTTCACTTGGCTCAACCATGTCAAGGACCCAATTTACATCTTGCCCAATCCAAGTATCTCTGCCTTCACCACCAATGACCCCGAAACATGGTTCTTACCTCAAGAGTTGCCAGACGATGATGATGCAGCAGCGGATGATGACATGCAGGTGGACCCTGACAATGCTAATAGCCTATTCGAGGATGAAGACCATTATGATCTCCTGATCCACCAGTTGCCACCACCTTATCTAGGTCAAGCCTCCGGGTCACACTCTCAGCCCTCGGGAGAACACTTCCAGCCACAACATGATTACCACCCATACCAGCAACACAATAAGCCCGACCCCGCACACGAGTTTCCTCTCGATATTTACAGCCAGCTTGCTTCCTTGCTCCTCCAGGGAAATAGGAACACCGCAGCCATCCACCGCATAGAGGAACAACAAGCACGAACCAACACTTACATGGAGGACCTTTGGTATCATTTTCGGCCCGAAGGAGGTTATGCCCCTCGAGGGCCTCCTCCACCTTGATCCCGGTATGATCCTTTCTTATTCTCAACCTAAGCATTAAGGACAATGCTTAATTTTAAGCTTGGGGTGAGGTATTATTTATCTTTTATTTTTTTTATTGCATTTAGGTTGTATATTGTTGCATTTAGAGTAAGTCATTTAGGTCATTCATAAAAATTGCATAAAATTTTCAAAAAAAATTCATATTTTGTTTCTATCTTTTCTAATTTTCATACTTTTTAGATGCATTCTAGGTTAAGTTCATGCATTTTTGTTCTCTCTTGTCTTCTCATCCCTACAGATACCATAGTGCCGAGTCATAAGTATTGAATCATAGATTGGTCCCGGGTCTTGATATGGAATTCCTTGTATTTGATGAATGGGACACGTTTTGAGCCTCACAGACCACTTTGAGACCGCTTGTGTGGGGGTCAGATGCAGGTAGCTTGATTGGCTCTAGGTGCGGAGGGATGTGGTTGGTCATGCCAATGTGTGCGAGCAAAGATTAGCCCGGTAAGGTATTATGAAGACATTGAAGATATTGAAGACTTGCATCTTGGTTTTGGAGCGAGTACCCCTTAGTACTCCCGAGTCTCATCCGAGCCTTACTTAGTTAGATTCTCACCACCTTTTTAGGATAGGTTATCATTTTTCTAGGGGTCTAGAGTAGATAGTTAGATAGATTTTGTTTATCACACCTTGCATTGAGGTGCTTGATGAACTTTGAAGTGGGTCCCCCAATTCACATCTTTTGGGACCAAGTCTTTTCGGTAACACCCATTTTTTGAGTCATTCCCCACCCTTTTTAGTTGATCTTGGCACATTGTCAATGATCATTAGGTGTTCATGTTGGCCTCCATCCTATGTTACATGGTGAAATTCCTTAGACCTTCAAAGAAGAAAACACAAAAAAATGAAGAAATTTGAAAAAGTGAAGACAATAAGAGCCTATATAAGATGATTCAAGAAAAGCAACAAAAACAAAGAAGAAAAATGAAGAAAAAGAGCAACACAAAAAGAAGAACAAGGTTCCAAGTTCAAGACTTATGTTATGATATATATTCATTCTAAAAAAAATAAAAAATAAAAAAAATAATAAAAAATAAAAATTCTGAATGTCAAGCAGCAAATGCGATTGAAGACCCAATAACAGAAGTTCAAGATTGAAGATTTAGGTTGTTAGGTTTAGATTTAGGTTAAGTAGAATTTTTATTATTTTATTTAATTTTGATTTTTGGTGAGAAAAGGCCCCGACGATGAGACGGTAGACTGTAAAGGACAGTACAAGGGAGAAGCCGCTGAAACCGGATGTTTGCCCGGAGGCCGTGCTGCAAAAACCTATTTCGTATTATACACTTTAGCCTGACAAATGTAGGAATCATAGTGTGCGAAGAGGCGCCATTCCTTTGTGCACTATGGTCTACATTGGTGACCTAAAGTGCCCCCATTGGGCGCATCTCTGTTTCCTTTGTCTTGCACATCGCGACTACATCCAGTCGTGATCTATTCGCCCATCAAGTGGTTAAGAATGTGGTTTATGGATCTAAAGCGGGGAACATTTTGAAGATGCGTAAGGTCCATTGAAGGACTAATTCTGACCATGTTGACTGATGTTGACCAAGTTTTATGGTATCTTTCTTTTTCCTTTTTAGATAGTTCATCCCGAGCTCATTTTTAGTCTTGTTCTAACTTGAGGACAAGTTAGGTTTAAGCTTGGGGTGATTTGATAGCTTATTTTATTTCCTTATTTTTATTAGTTTTTTTTAGATTTTTAGATCTTTTTATCATTAATGCATTGTATTTTATTTATTTTTCTTTAGTATGGATCGTACCGGGTGCTTTTTATGTTGCATGAGGAATTTTGCAAGGTTTTGGAGCTTGTTGCGGTTGCGGGTTGATTGGAGATGGGCTTAGTGGGCTCCCGAGGCATTATTGGGTTTGGCGGAGTCAAAGAAGAAGAATTGGGCTTTGAAAATTATTAGCTTGGATTATTTGGGCTTGTGAAGAAGGATCATAAATTTCTAATTTTGGGTTTGGAGCATCCATTTGGTGGCTAAATGATGATTGGTGGATTCAAATTACATGGACAAGGGGGTGACAAAAGGAATCTTTGGTAGTGGAAGGGTGGAGTGGTGGAAGGAAGGACCAATAGCATTACAGCAACATTTGTGCGGGTGAAATTTTCGTCGCGCGGGTACCCGCGCAATTGCCCATTTAGGGCATTTTGGTCATTTGGCACACCATAACCTTTGGGGATCAGATCTAGAGGCTCATTCACAAATTTTCCACCATTGGAGACCTGCAAATGACGATTTGGAGAGCAAAATACTCAATTTCTTTCATCTTTTGAAGTCTTAGGTAGATTCTTGATGCAAATTAATTATTGTTGTTGTTACTTTGTTGCCATGAGTGGCTAATACTCTTATTTGGTTGACTTTGGTTAAAAACCAATGAATGTTTGTGGGTTTTGAAGGATTTATGTTGATTATCAATTTATTCCATGTTTATGATTCTAGTTTGCAATTCTTATGCTTATTTGATGCTTTGATCATGAGCTTAGTAATTGAATGAACAATTGTTGATTTGTTTCTTTGATTTTGCATTGAATTTATCTAGAACAAAAGTTTTATGATGGTAGAAATCATCTCTAGCTTATGAATCATAACTCCTTTATGGATATGTAAGCATTTGACATCCTCTAGGAATTGGGGATTCCTTCATTCTTAAGGCTAATTGATTTCTTGGGATTAATTGCTTCAATTGACCCTTGATCTTAATTAAGAAGGTGTGTTGTGGGCTTCCCCATCCTCCATACTACCTATGAGGAATCTTGGCATATCATGCTTCATGATTAATATGACCAATTTGGGAGGAAGGATAAGCTTTGTATTAGATCCTAATGATAAACACACAAATGTTCATTGTGTTGAATTGCCTTAGTTAACCAATTATTCTCAACCTTTGAGCATCTCATCAACTCGCTTAATTGCAAGGTTTTTAGTTATTCAAGTATTTCAGTTTTCAAGTAATCAAACCCCTTCCTTTTAGTTTAATTGTAGTTAGTTAGTTTAATTTCACTAGTTCTATTGAATTGCATTGGTGATTGAATACAACAATTTCCCTGTGGATTGATACCCCTTTTTACCATTATATTACGTTTATTTAGCAATCAAAGGGTGTAATTTGCTTGGTGGACTTGACATCCCACCAAGTTAATATATGCACTTGATATTGGAGCAGTAATTTAATTGGATTTGACCAAATGAAGGGTAAAAAGGGAAAAGAGTAATTACCAATGAGCAAGAGGGGTAAACAAATGGTATCATTTCATATAAAATTTACTTCTTCTTATATGATAAAAATCAATTTGTTTCTGAAGATGATTCAATGGATGATATTTGTGAGATTCCAATTCTATTATAATGGAATCACGAATTCAAATTTTGTTGGAATGGAATCATGGATTTTAATTCTGTTGGAATGGAGTATGGATATTTTCTCACTAATTTATGCATGTTCTACAATTCTTGGTAATTGGTTTGCTGCAATTCACAAGTCCACATATTTTTCCGAAGGAATTTAGTTTTTTATTTTTCGTTTGCTAATGCATTATTGGAATCTAAACTACGATTTGGTTTTGTTTTCACATAAGTTGATGCTTCAATAACGGTCCACAAAGTTGAAAGTGATTCTAAGCAACATTATTCTTTTAGAATTTATTAGTGTCGTTGTTAGATTTTGATGTTCTCTTTTCCGTTTTGAAAGTTTTTTTAGTTTTATTATTTAAAAATAAATATAATTCTTAGCAATTGTTACATGTATTCTATAAGAATTAATGTAATTTTTGTTTTAATTTTTCAATTAATGGTTCGAGAATTTTTTTATTCTACAAGAAATTTTTAAAGTCATGATCAAGAAATAATTCAAGAATATTTTTATTATTTTATGGTTCAAGAATATTTTTAATTTCGAACATACTCAAACATATTTTGTCAGAATGTCCGAACTAAAAACCTTATAGTTTGTAAAATGGGATTTTTAAAATTAATAGAATCTTTGATCCCTTAAAATATGCAAATTTCCTTTATTAAATATATGTTAACCGACTAAAATACCCTTCTAGTTAAATTAGATGATATTTTTCAATTATATTTAATTAAATAATATGTATTAATCACTTTCTTAAAATAAGTAAAATGATTGGTCCACATTTATGCATACAATAACACAATAATTACTTTGAATAGAATAACCTAAGCCTATATATATATATATATATATATATATATATATATATATATATATATATATATATATATTTCCAAAGATTACATACTCAATCATTAAACTTTTTATCGAAAAAAACATAAGGTTGTCTTATATTCCAACCATCCAATATATTCCTAATAAGGAATGTGGTTTTCACATATTAATTTCCATAAATCATATTTATAATATACAACAATGGAAAATAGGATCCTTATTAACTTAAGCATGGCTACAAGCTAAAATATTTCACCAATGTCTATACCATAAGTTGTTTAATAGGTTTTGTTAGTATGCATGTTATAGTAGTATGCACATTACCATGCATGTCGGTTTTCAACTTGAAAACCAACTTCAACCCAATAGTCATAATATTTGTAATGATTCATCAAAGTATCATACTTGACTATCATACTTAGATTTCATTGCAGAATTCATCACTTTGATCCATCTTTCAGAATCTAATTTTAATATGTTTAACTTTTAGTTATTTGGTCCATTTTTCACATATGTTATAAATTTTTTTTCTATTATGTGATAACCTTATCTCTTATGTTTTTGACGAACATACTAGAACAACAAGGTCACATGTTCTAGAAGATGTATAAATAACATATTGTTTTAACTCAACTTTAATCAGCGTTTAAGCATCGTGTTGTTCCTCAGTTTCTTCTAATTTATCATGACACTTATTACCTTTTTTGGAATCAAATTCGTTTCGAATAAAGACTTACTCCAAGAAACAAATACTTTTTCTTCGATAAGATATATAAGTAGTAATCTTTGGTTTCTTTTTGATATCTAATAAATCTATTTGTTGGTCTTAGGTGTAACTAAGCCTTACACTAGTCCTAGAAGAAAGCTAGTTAGTATATTTCTAGTTCCGTAATTGAGATGATGTTTTCTTAATAGCTTTAGTTGGAATGTTATTTAGTGATCTTCAAAATGTATTAAGTATATATCGCCATAATATACATGAAAGATTGATGTAACTTATCATTGAAATTAGATTGTCTAATAAGGTTTAATTTCGCCTCCCAAACACACCATTCCACCAAGGCGTTCTACGTGGAGTTAACTGCAAAATTGAGTAAATGTAATATTCTTTCCTAACTTTATTTCTTAACACATAGTTAAACATAATTATTTATACTAAAAGTATCCATAAATGGTAAAAATCAATTTTTATGAGACCTAATAGGTCATCAATTATCTTACATTTTCTATATAAGGTAACTCTGTTATTTTGTCTATGTAAACATGAATCATATGTATCATATATCATATGACACCAAGTTGAATGAGTCTAAAATTCCATGTTTTGCACATAAAGAATGTGTTACTTATTTATATTGAACCTTACATTTAGTGGTACCTCTAAGGCTATTTATATAGTTAACTTTTTTTTTTGAAACGGTAAATCTAATCTTCTCCTAAAGTACTCCATAATTTCTCATACTTCCATGAAGGGACTTGAACCCTTAACCTCATGGAGAGAGGGAAACAATCGATATCATCGGGCTAGAAGCTCCTTGATATTTATATAGTTAACTGATCTGTTATCTGCATTATGAATTCAAATCATAGATCTTGTACTATAATTTGATAATGAATTATCGGAAGCATATTTTACTCTATATATGTCTTTGAGTCGGGTACGATCTGATATCGCTATTTATGTTGGGCCTTAAGTATCACCTAGAATTAGTAGGTCCACCTTTCCTTCATCGTAATCATTAAATTACCATGCATCAATATCATAACATATAATTAATGTGGATTAGTTAAACATCTCTCTTTTTGGTTATATTCAATTTCTAGTGGTTATTTGCTCCTTGATTTACCAAATCAAACGACGGTTGTTAAAAGGCATGTCCATCAAACGATGATTGTTAAAAGGCATGTCCCTTTCTATTAAAACTCCTTCACAATCAAAAGGACAACAATTTGATTGCTATATTTCTCCTACTTATTGTAATGTCACAAGTGATGTGGGACGAGAGATCGAAAACTCACATACTTAAGTTTCTAACATGTCTATCTACCCTACATAGTAAACACAATCAAGTCACTATCATCGGAAGATACATGAACCCAACACATCAAGCATTCTATTCTTTAGCTTACTCAACGCCTAAAGACACACCAAATTTCCATTTGAATCATAAAAGTTTAAATGGATAAACTTCTTCGTCTTTCATATCTACCTTACTCATATCATAATAGCTATATTAATTGTTTTTCTTTATTATCATTGTCACTCTATTTGACAATTTTAACGTGGAACCAAATTATACATGAATCTTACCGTTGTACCTAATGACAATATATATGTTGGTTGCATATAGTTTTTATAAAGGCTTTACTCAAATAAGTGGTTAGGATTTCCAAGATATATCCTTATATGGCAAAAAAAAATGACCATAGAAACAAGTATGCTAGCCTTCTCTATTATAAAAGCATAGTAACCCCCACAAACTAGAAGTCAATAATGCTTTCTTGCATTGGTATTTTCATAAAGATGTTATGTGTTACCTTGAATTCACCATTATGCTAAATATCAAGTCGCTTTATGTTTAAACTTTAAAGCCAACATTAAAGCCTAGAATTTCTGATATTTATATATTTTTAGTATCAAGCTACTTTAACCAAAGCCAAGTTGACTAATTGTTATTTACTTTGCATAAAAGGGACATACATATATCTTGTATATGTGGAATCCTGATTGCACAATCACATTTAATATTCATGGACATTTAACATTCATGAATAAATTGTTAAAGATTCTTCATAACTAATATTAATACATTATTAGATAATATTATTTTAGAACTTAAGAACCAGCATGGTCTCCTTGTATGTAAAAGAAGATATGGTCTCAAATTGTTAGAAGATAAAGAGTTATTGAATTCTAAAAACTGACAAGATTGGGCACTTGTTACTCTAATAGAATACGAGAACATAGCTTCCATAGCTTAGAAAGCAGTGAAACTTAGTTATCGTATAAAATGCAAAGCATACATTAGCTTTCAACTTATACGAAAGATGTGTCCATTCCTTAAGCAGCTGGTAACAATGGACAATCAAAGCATGTTCAAAAACATAAATGGGAGACACAAACAGTTGAAGAGGCATCACTGAGTGAAGCCAATCCGCTCACTTTTTTGGATCCAAGAGATGGTTCCAAGCAATAATTACCTTCTTGAAATGATGGGTATTGCTTAGAAATTAATTATTTTCTTTATGGGTCTATCTTCTTTCTCCTTTTAATCATTTCAGAAAAGTAAGAAAGATTTAAGAACAAAAAGGGGAGGGATACAAACATTAGAAACATTTTTATGCATGTGCGCCTCAATTATTCCTTGATGGGTATAGTGCAAAGTGATGGCCCCTTTTTGTTGCAATTGATAGCTGTGGCATTTGTCTGGTTTATTTTTGTTGTCATCTATATGTGTGAGAGGGAGTGATCAACCAATTCATGTTGGTTTCTGATAAAACTCGTTCAAAACTAAAAATTCCAATAGCATAAGTGAAACACTAGAATCCATGACATGTAGCTCTTTCAAGGAAAACCTTGCATTTGTGTTTTGTAATTGGAGAAGCCGTTTTGATTTCGTGGTGTACATTAATACGGGGTTTAGGTTTTAGTTATATAATAAAAAAGTGTATTACTTTAGATGGAAAATTCTCAGTATAACTTAAAAAGGTGCTCAGTTTGGTTCAATATTTGTGTACAGTAGTTCCGATTCAAAAAGATTTCAAGCCCTATTACTAAACTTTCGGTGAGATTCATCTCGTTCCCAATAAAAAGTGTGTACGCGTGAGTCTCATGAAGGTCTCAAAATAGGTGCAGAAAGCTTACTTGATTAGGTTAGACTTTATTAGACTAAGCTATATGTGTATTTAGTCCAGATTCCATGTTTGAGATTCCCTAGAATACACAACAAGTTTACCCCTTTTTGTACTCACCTTCAAGCGAGGTAAGTTCAGAGTCGAAACAAATTATAATCTCTTAATTTGAAACTAAGAATTCTCGCCCCACAATCACACTGAACCTAAGTGCGTCGGATATGATCACTAGTTTCTCACATGGCCGAAATGAAAATGAAAGTACAAAACATGTGCTCAAAAGTGAATCGCATCTTCTTGGAGCCCGAGGAAAATATTTGAGTTCCTTGGTTAAAAGTAAAGTGTATTCACACCAGAGGAACCAAGAACCTATGGTACTCATAACTATATAAAAACTATGTGAGCCCTACAGGCGAGTCATTCGATCTTCTTCTATGCGTGGAATATCTAAGAAAGATGTCTGATCAGAAAGGTGTTTATTGCATCATGGAGCTAATTCATAATCTCACAATAGTACTTGGTTCAAAGTTCAGCTATGGCGGATTTCCCAAAATTAAACATGATCACACGAGATTTGACCCCTGAAATATTTCTAACCTCTGAGTTAGGCTCGTCGACTGTTAGAAGAATGTGTATAACTGTTGAAAAACGAATATCTTTGGTCCTCAGAACCACTGTCAACTTTTCCGAGGTGGGTCTCAATGGTTCTTACATCCCTTATAATGTAACAAGTGAAATTCTGGCACATTGTGACCAGAACGTTTATGTCCTCTTCCTAGATCTTATCTAGAATAACTTCAACATATTCGGTTACCCCAAGATTTCACCCACCTTAAATAATTATGGTTTGAAATAAAGTCTATCATGTCCATATACCCATGATTTAACCTATATCTATCACGTCTTATTGGAGCTGATTCAGGATATTTTGTGGTCGGTATGGGATACGCTCGGGAAGAGCCTTGCGGGTATGGTGGTACGTAGTGGTGGGAACACCGCCCAGGGTGGCGCTTTATCCTTCCTATCCGGCTTTCCCAATTCCTGTGTTTACTTCGTCAACTATGTGAGTTGTACATACATGTATTGGATAGTTGTTGAAAGGGACCATTTCATGTGATTTGAGAAGTGACATGTTGGAAATGTGGGAAGGGAAAGATACATACCCACCCCCCTTAGATTAAACTCTAGGTTTACTAAGACGATGTCACAAGATTTATCTCTTTCAACTTTTCGTAGTTCATATAGTCTGCAAAATCACATCTTGTTGGAGTCTTACATCACCTAAACACCATTCCATCATCTCAACAGAAAATACATACATGGACACTGTGCCCAATCGAATACAAGGATGTGAGCCGAAATATTAAATACAAATAATACAATAAATAATAGACATAATCTTTCACTTTCTTAGGACATTTAGACTAGATAAAAGAAACGAGAAATAGAGATGAAGGTAGTACGTATAGTATTTTATTCATCTACATAATCTTTCACTTTCTTAGGACAAATAAACTACTTTTATGGTAAAACTTAGTATACTTAGATATTTCGAGGTTTTTGGTTTTCTGATCAGTGATTGATCATTTGACAAAAAAAAATACTATAGTGGATGCTATCAAGAAACGTGTTGGAGACCAACATCAACTAGGCACATTCCCATAATAAACTAACATATCCAATACATTTTTGTGTGAGTTTCTTTAAAAATTAAAAATACGCCTACTTGAACCCTA
Source organism: Lactuca serriola (assembly GCF_051521515.1). NCBI lineage: Eukaryota > Viridiplantae > Streptophyta > Magnoliopsida > Asterales > Asteraceae > Lactuca > Lactuca serriola. The sequence continues at coordinate 35,785,511 of NC_136411.1, forward strand.
AAGGTTGCTCTCACTATATTCTAATTAATTAATACGCCTGGACTACCCAACAAATTCTGTATGAGTGGTCATCTATCTCCACACACTACACGTTCACAAAAATACGAGGACTATCAGAATATACAGCATCTGCTTATTCCTGATTGTTTCCTTGGAACACTTTATGTATTCATATTTTTTGTTTCTTACGGATGAAAGAGAGGGCTGACAAGGAGAACATGGTGTCGGAGACTCAAAAACAAGTTGTATGATGGCATTTCTTTCATTTCCAGGCCTGGCTATCACTTTCATGTATAATTCTCGAGAGAATCCGAATACAAACAAATAAGAAAATACAGACATTCAGGATCATAATACTAACTATGTCTCAGATTTAGGATCAATCTGGTCAAGAAACCCTAAAAAATACTTGTTAGATCAAAGAATACAGGTTATTTATATGTATATGATCGATTTATAATGTTATAAAAGTGGTGAAGATATTAAAATAAAATTAGAGAAAGCAAAGTTTGATTTTCTAGGGTCAGCATATATTGTGGTGCCGGTGGCCAACTTTTGGTTCACATCTTCAATGGAAAGAAGACCCACAAATAAAGTTGTTATATGATGTCAATTTATCAAGTTGTTTATAATAAAAAAGGACTTTGCAATTTGCATCAACTTATGATTACCATTAATATTCTATGGGTTGAACATACATGATATTATTATAAAAAAACTACCAGAAACTGCAAATGGACAGAAAAAAAAAAGAAAAAAAAAAGAACAGTGCTTTCTTTTTCCAGTAACACGCGCGTTACACGAGAAAAAGCGCCTAATACTTATGAGTTAGCCTTTCTCTTTTAACTAATTAACAGATCCTTAGTTCCTTACTATACTATGTCCTTTAAAAGGCAAATTTATTATGAGTCATATGTTTAATGACTGATGCTGATTACATGTTGTGTTTACTTCAGGCCTAGATACCAATTTGAAAGTTTTTTCCATTTTTACATAAGCATTTATGAATTTGAATTCACCTAGGTAGTTTCTTAGATCTACATTTAAAAGATATGTGCTAACTTTCTCTTGGAGATAAATTGCACCGTATATTGTTGAAGTGTCTGTTTCTGGAAGTTGATTTTGGGCACGTCTTGGGTCAAATTTGGGCTCATTAGAAATTCTTGGCTAGACCATATATTGATGAGAGACTGTACAATTGCCAATTTCTATGGTTTTACAGTTATGAACTGTTCATAACCATGTACTTCTGACCACATGTGCTGTTCTTCTCTTTGACTGGGATTGGATTATGATTATTGGAATTATTTTGCGGTTTAGAAATCCATATTGAGAATTAAAATGACATGTATATTTGGGTTTTTTAGTTATGCTAAGATAATTTAAATCTTTTAAGAACTACAATTGCAAAAAATCATGTTTTTTCAAAAGTATAAACCCATCAAATAGAGAGAGAGAGAGAGAGAGAGAGAGAGAGAGAGAGAGAGAGAGAGAGAGAGAGAGAGAGAGAGAGAGAGAGAGAGAGAGAGAGAGATTCCGTTGTTAAATAATAAAATACACATAATGGAGGCATTAAACCACATACTACTCTCATAGAAGCATGTATACTCTAGTAACATTTCATTTGGATAGTTATTTGTATAAAATATTTTTTAGCTATATGCAACAATTTATCCATTAGATGTTTTACTATACAGTGATATAAATCATAAATTGTTGTATATATTGCAAAATATGTTGTGTACGAATCATCGTCCAATTTCTAACAACTAAAATGGTGATAGACCCCTTCCTAAAAATATCAAATAACTTACAAGGGGTATGTGTTTTAGGCAACAGATGTTAGTGACAATATATATATATATATATATATATATATATATATATATATATATATATATATATATATATATATATATATATATATATATATATACTAATAAAAGAGTAGTACTTTTGCCATATGTTTGCTACTTGTCAATCTATTAGTTCTCAATTTTAAATTTATTAGACATCATCATTAATGTGATACTATTTGTCAATGTATTTATTTACTATTTTAAATTTTAAATTTTAAATTTTAAATTTTAAATTTATATTATTGTTTTCATTAATTCACAAATAAATAACGTCTAATATATATTAAAAATTAATTTTACATATTTATTTGAACCAACGATTATAATTTTATATAACTAATAAAAACAACTCTTAATTAATAATTTATTTAAAATAATTGATTAATAATTTTGAGTTTTTTACTATAAAAATTTAATTAATTTTATAACCGTGGTTCCCACGAGTTATAAACTAGTATATATATATATATATATATATATATATATATATATATATATATATATATATATATATGAGACAATTCAAATAAAAACAGTAAATAGTGTGAACGTAAAAATACTTTTTTATATTATTATTCTGCAATGAATTTTCTAATATATATATATATATATATATATATATATATATATATATATATATATATATTACATGATTCTATTTAGATTACGTACTTAACTCCACTAAAAGTAAGAATAATCAAATACAGTGATTATATTATTATTTTTTAATTTATAAATGAAATAACTAAAATTAACTACAAAGATTATTTATGTAATAATAGTCATAGGTTTGTTGTGGTAATTTGATCAAAATTGAAGCTTAAGAAAGGCTTTTAGGGTTTCAACTCCTTATATAAGGAATGCAAGAGCAAAGGAGCCTCCTTATGTAAAAACATTAATTTGATATAGACTCTCCCTTATGCTCTCTAGTTCGATGATGACACATGAAGGAAACTCCGTAAGGGCTTAGCGGTTTTGCTTGTCCACCAAGGAATAAGGAAAAACTTGCTACTTTGAAGCAAATTGGTATGATTCCATTAGATGGATTCTACTATGAATCATTGATCTTTTTGACATCACAACGGTAATTCATTTAACCCCTAAAGAGTGGGTTCTTATTAGTTGTTGAACTATGATCCATGGTTCAATCATGATGTTTTGTGTTCAGGGATTTGGTTATGTTTTGATTAAATGGAATATGCATCATGATGTTGAATTGTGATCCATGGTTAAATCATGATGTTTTGTGTTTAGAACTTTTGTTATGTTTTGATTAAATGGAACATGCATCATGATCCAACAGTGGCATCACATCCATTTGTTCGTATTATTACCACTAAATTGATTTTATGAAAATTTCATTGAGGTATTCTTTCGTCTGCAGATTCAGATTAGTTAAATTAGAGATAATAAGCTATAAACATGAGTTTTTTTATAGAATATTATTTAGGATAAATAATCTTAACAAAAGTTATAGTATATGCGACAAATATTTTGTATATATAAAGAACATTGAAATCCGACTATGTACGAAGAAATTATACTTCTTTGAAATTTTGCGATTAAACCGGTACGACTCTTCGTATCATAAAATATAATTTTTTGATAAATTATGTTTTAGCCTATTAGGTCAAAATGGAAGTCGTAGTAGTCATTAAATCGAGAGCGTACATACAAATAACGTCCATGTCTGACTTCGTTAGAGAAATGTATGATTTTTCTAAGATACAACATAGCAATATACAACTCAGATATCAAATTTTAGATCGGTTGATTTTCAGCCGAAATGATCTAAACGAGAATTGAAGATCTTGTTAATAGGAGTTCAACGATATAAAGACGGTCGAGAGCGGACGTCAGACGAGAGAGTTATGAGTTTTTAACGGATTTTAACAGTCTAAGTCTGTTAAAAGTATAACTTTAAAAATAAATTCAAAATTAGCGGATAGAATCTAAACGAAAGTCGTAGATCTCGTCGATAGCTATGCACATATATAAAGAACGTAAAAAACGCAGCTCGTATACAAAAGTTAAGATTTTTTTGAAGATTTAAAATCAACATATGTATTTCCTTGCTGTCCACACCACTACGTTGGGTGTAGCCCTAAATTATGATGGGCGTACTTACTACGTTAGCGTACCCTGAAATTATGTTGGGCATACTCCTTCCTGGCAGCCTATAAATAAGTTGCGAAAATCGTTCATTTTCTTACATCTTGCAAATCCATTTGCTCCAAGACTTCTTTCTTCTTGATTCCAAGTCGTTCTAGTCCTTAGGGGTGTTTAGTAAGGCTATAGGCATCAAAGATCCCGACAAATAGAAACTCTCAAGTCCGAATTTTGCCAATCTAATTCCTGACCTTTCGCTAAATCTTTGTAAGTTAAGCTACACTCTATTTCTTTCAGTGTAACTTGTATTTATAGTCATAAGTCATTATTATAAACTTATAAATAAGATTTATCAGTAACTCCAAACTGTTATACTAATTGATCTACTTACGAGAGAGGTGTCTAGAATGGTCTCGTTGGCTTGGTTATTGAATTTTAGAAAGGCTATACGTTGAAATGGCCATGCATCCCAACTGTCATGCCTAACTGATCCTTACTTGATAGATCTTTACGTAGATATTGGGATTCGTGAGGAATCTAGACTATAATTATTATAGTCCTCGGGATTACGAAACTAAACTAAGGCTTAGCACTTTATGTGTCTAGGTCTTTTCAAAGTATGAAGCGAAGCGCTGCCGAAATCGTTAGATACCCATTTTCATCAGTTGAGTGCATAGTTATTTTCATCTTACACATAGATATGAAGTATTTAGATAATTACATGCTTATGTGCTTATTATCTATGCTGAGAATATTATGTGTTACATAAGATATTATGAGATGATGTTTAACTCATTTAATCATATAAGTATTATACATTTACAAATATGTATTGGGTAGTAATAGGTGATGGTATATAGGAGATAATAGAGAGGTGATGGTATATAGGTGATGATAAATATGTGATGATAAATAGGATATTACTAGGAGATTCCCTGACCTTGACTTGCGATGTTGTGATGCAATCATCTAACGGAGTATAGATGACGCCCGCTGACTAATCTAAACAAGTCATGTGGAAACACCGGTAGGCTCATAACCTGTAGGTGATGAATTATAAGTTCAGACACTGTAGTAACTACATATTCATGTGATGATACTCTAACCCTTACTATGTCTTAAAATTAGCATAAACAAAATTTTTAAAATGACCGTAAATTTGGGGATGTCACAGTTGGTATTAGAGCATTAGTTTAAACGAACTAGGAATTTGTAGAATTTGTAGCCTTAAAGTCAGAATGCTAAGCGATGATCGTGAGGAGTGTGTCTATTATATTTTAGCTAGTACACTTGAATAGACACAAGTACTAACTTACGTTAGGATTAGATACCTAATTTTCTTATTGTGCTTAATGACTTTTTCATGCTATAAGATGTCTTGTGTGTTTTAGGTGGTCTATCTAAATTGATATTACTAGATTTAGGGTCTGTTGCCAACCTAGAGTTATGAAATTTTATGTGTTCAAATTTCTAAATGTTTAATTATGGTATTAGAACTGACATATTACTTTTTAGAGTGATAAGGAGGATTAAACGCCTAAACCTTCCCTATCTATATTCTCGTCTTGGCACACTAAATGCCATTTTGGTGTATAGAACGACATGGTGAGGACAAGAAACGGATTAGGAAACAACAATGGAAACCAACAGCCTGTGCGAGCAATGGGTCATGAACCAATCATCACACCTACAACCGGACATATCATAATGGCGATGATACAAGCAATGTTAGACCGACAAATGGAATAGACAAGGCGTCTACTCCAAGACAATGGAAGAGAACCTACTGCGCCCGTTGTGCAATATGAGTTGGAGGAGGAACAACGACATAATGGAATTACAACCGAACTGTGAGTCAAGCTGAAACCCGAGTTGTAATGAGGAACGATCCGGAAAGAGGGATTGACAAGGATCAGTGTAAGTATAACGACTTCTTGGGTGCCAATCCACCAAGTCTTTCAAGAAGCCCAAATCCAGTAGAGATAATGGATTGGATCTTCGAATAAGAGATGGTATTTGAGAGCTATAACTACAACAACAAGCACAAACCTGTCTTTGCAGCCAAATAACTGAAGACTGTGGTTTTAAGTTGGTGGAAGTTGTTGGCAAATATAATGTCGTAGGGAAAAGCCATGAAGATGTCTTGAGAAGCGTTACTGGAGTAGATGAAGATACAATGCTGCTAAGAAGAAGGTTTGATAGACATGAACAACAAGTTTCGGAACCTGGAGAAGGGGAAGATAAGCGTTGATGAGTATGTCACCGTATTCACCTAGAAGATGAAGCTATTCCCTTACTTGGTGCCTACTGAACTCTCCAAGATAGAGAGGTTTGCTAATGGGTTGCCGACAAACTTTCGCCTAACAGTGAAAATGGTAACCACTTTAAAGACAGCTATCAGAGCAGCCAATAATGTGGAGACCCAACTTTTGGAGAAGATTCTAGAGAGAAGGGAGACCGGGGAGAAGAGGAAGCTATAGGGATCTCTAAGATTCATTAAGAAGGGGAGATTGACGAAGTTTGAACCAGATGACAAGAAGTTTGGGGTAGCAGTGAAGCCAAGTGTTGTGAGAAATGCAAGAAGAAGCACTTCAGAATATGCGATGGAGAAGTGACTTGTTATAAGTATGGGATGACTGGTCACTATTCCAGAGATTATACATTCAACAACAAGAAATGTTACGAATATGGAGATGGTGGGCATATTTTGAAGAACTTCCCAACAAAAAATGAAGCAACAAGGCAAAATGTGTTGCCGAAGCCAAAGGCAAGGGCCTATCATATGATCCTTGACTAGACAACAATAGGTCGGGAATAGAGGCCGGATTATTCAAGTATGCTAGATGAAGAAGAAGATGAGTAGTATTAGGGTGTGTGGGATGATGTAATAGGAATGTATCATAAATAACTCTTCAAATTGTTTTTCAAGAAGTAATATAATCCTTAATTATGCTATATGACTCAATGTGTTAAGTTGTTGTCTGATCTTCTTGTATGTCGACATAGGGACTGTGAGACAATACTTGGGATGAGTATGAGTCGGTGTGAAAGGTAGTAGAGGCCTATACTACCAGAAGCACAAGACTCACACTTGGATCAAGCGAAGTCACAAGGTTAATAATTCCCTACATAGTTGATCTATTTTGTTTATTTCCATCATTACCCTTGTCTCGTTAATGACTAAAGAAGATGGTTTTTATTACGAACCCAGTTGTCATATCTAATTGAGTAGTAAAGTAGAAAACTTGGTTCTAAGAATCACATACGACGTAATGTCTGACTTTAGCCAAAGATCGAATAAGGAAAGGATCGAGGCAATCGACATATATATTGCAAATCTTCATTAGAGCTTAACAACCAATAGCTAGAGAGTGCTACCTTCTATAATGAGATTATATCAAATTAGAACATGAAGGAAGGTATCCTTTGCTTTAGAATCTGACTCAAAGAGACCTGAGTCTAGCCATTGCATCATATGATGAGAATTAATTAGAACATGACACATCGGTCTGGCAGTCATAATGAAGATTTTAAGTTTACTCAAGGCATAAGTAGTCTCCAATGGCGAGCAAATTTAGAAGGAAGAGCAAGTGCAGAATTTAGCACCGTCAACAGTCAAGAAGCTTCGGAGTTAGAAACTCAATGTAAAGACACAAAGAGTTACGACTACCACCTAGGATGGAAAGGTAATGTGCGGTCAGTATACAAGCCCCGTTTTGTTGATGATTCTGGTACGTAGTCATACTAAGGGGGAGATAATTGTAACACTCTCATATTTAGGCTATTCAATTTAGAGATAATAAGCGTTAAAAATGACATTTTGATAGAAGATTATTTAGGAAAAATAATCTTAATAAAAGTTATAGTATATGTGACAAGGATTCTGTACATAAAAATAACGTTGAAATCCGACTTCGTATGAAGAAGTTCTACTTCTTCGAAGTTTCATGATTAAACCAGCACGATTCTACGTATCACAAAAAGTGAATTTTTGATAAATTACATTTTAGCCTATGAGGTCGAAACGGAAGTCGTAGTATTCGTTAAACCAAGAGCGTGCATATAAATCCGATTTTTCTAAGATTCAGCGTACTAGTATACAACTCAGAAATTGAATTTTGAATCGGTCGATTTTTAGTCGAAACGATCTAATGAGAATTGAAGATCTCGTTATAGGAGTTGAATGATATAAAGACAGTCGAGAACGGATGTTAGATGAGAGATTTATGAATTTTTAACGGACCTTAACAACATAAGCATGTAAAAAACATAACTTTAAAAATAAATTTAAAACTAACCGACAGAGTCTAAATGAAATTTTTAGATCTCGTTGATAGCTACACGTGGATATAAAGAATGTCAAAAATGGAGCTCATATGCGAAAGTTGTGTATTTTGTAAGATTTGAAAATCTACATATGTATTTACTTGCTGCTTGTGCTACTATGTTGGGCGTAGCCCTAAATTACGTTGGGTGTACTCATTGTGTTGGGCATTGTAGGCGTCAAAACGTACATAGTGAGGAGTTGAAATGCATTGAGTCTGTAAGGGTTCGAAATCCAAGTGATTTCGACTCTAAATGTATTTACAAGGCATATTTCGTTTTCAACGCTAGAATGTATAGACCTTGTCTTTTTTTTTTTTTTTGAGTCTGCAATATCCTATAAATAGGGTAGGTAATTGAGTCGAGAGTAACTTTTGTGCTCTTTAGTATGTAAATGGTCTCAAATATCTTTTACTCTTTACTGGCTAATACGAGCCAATCAGATCTAATTTACATGATGTGTTCTTCTCGCTTTCTTTGATTGATTACGTGTTTGTAACTCAAATCTAAATCACATCAATTGGTATTAGAGCAGGATTCATTCAATCAATTTCAGTTTTCTCTAGTTTTTCATATTTTTTGAATCGCCCTTTCCGATTCAAAGTTTTCCACAATATTGAATCAGAAAACTTGTTTCAATTGATTTTTTGGTTTTGATTTTGCACTCTATTTGTTAGATCGAGTGATTAGTGGTCAATTTCTATTTGAGTATCCTTTCATATTTCTTTTTGAATCTAAAATCTCATTTTTCCATACAACAACGGCGAACATTAACATGAACATGATGTCGATTTTCTCGCACTTGCTTGGATCATCTACGAAGATTATCATCCTGACATTAACATTAACATGAACATGATGTCGAGTTTCTCACACTTGCAAGAATACTATGAGCAGTAGGCCGACAGAATGGATGACTATCTTAATGGAATAGATGAAGATCTTTGGAGATGTTTCAAAAGTGGAAATTATCGTCCTGACATGTTTGAAGAAGTTGGAACTGTTAGTTCTTCTGTTGATGTGGCTTTGCGAAAGAGTAAACAGGAAGCGAAGGACAAGAAATGTCTTCATGAACTATGTTGTGCTCTTCCACCAATAGTTTACAATTATGTTCGAAGTTGTACAATAGCAAAGAAGATTTGGGACACAATGAAAGAAAAGTATCAAGGAAATGAAAAGATAAATAAAAGCTCTATGAAACAATGTTTTTTAGAAATGGTTGAGTTCAAGCACAAAGATAACTATTCAATAGAGTCTTACTATAATCGTCTAAATGAACTAATATTCAAATGTATACGATATGGTGTTACTCGTTTGACTCTAGAGTACAATCTTACTTTTCTAATAGGATTGAGAAAAGAATGAAGAAACATTAGCCTGATGATCAAGACTCAAGAGAGTTTTGATGGCTATTCATTGGTTGATTTGTATAATGTTCTTAAAGCTCATGAAAGAGAGATAAACGGAATTACTGAAGAAGGAAATTTAAGCTTAGGAGGACCATTGGCACTGATGTCGAAAGTGACTGCCAAGGACTCTGAAGTAGAATCTATTGAAGAATATAAACTTGAAGAAGAAGGCTTTTTGTTTAAATCTAAAGATGAAGTGGTGGCTTACTATTCAAATAACAAAGTGAAAAAGTTCTTTTAAAAGCGATTCAATTTGAAATACAAGAACAAAAATGAGTTTAAGGTGAATATCTCAACTAGAAAGAGTATTAAGGTCGACTAGAAAGAGGAAAAGAAGGAAGTTCAGAATGTGGTTGAAAAGAAGCAGATGAAGCTCAAAGGTTATTCGGGTTATGATTGCAATTACTACAATGGATCGAATCACTTAGAAAAAGACTATATGTTGACAAAGAAGGAGGAGAAGAAGGAGAGAGTAAAGGACGAAGCATACTATGTAGTAAAGATTGAGAAGATAAGAGCTTGAACCAAAGGAATCTCTTTGATGGCTATAGGAGGAGATAGGGACAAAGCTACATATCAGATCTGGTCTTCGAGGTCTAATGATGAAGATATTAGAAATCCTATGCATGGAGCTATGTATGCTCAGTTCAAAGAAAGTGATTCTAATGATGAGAAGATCTCATGAAGATGCTTTGTCTCAACAGGTGCTGATAAATCTCCAATGATGTCAAATATACATAATCTTCTTGAATCTCTTAATATTCCTTCAAATACGTATCATGCATTTTTAACAAATTTTGATGACACTCTTTCTTATCTTAATGATATGTTGATTTCCATGAGTATAGAAGCTGAACAATCAAAATCATTGGTATATGATGTTCGAAACAAATTGGAAGCTAAGAAGAGTTTTATTGAGAGTTTAGAGCTTCAATTAAGGAATGTTACAATAGACAGAGATTCTGTTAGGACTTATAAGATGTTGTTAGTCAAATAGAGGAATGTTTACTATAATTCTGCCAAATGTTTGTATGATAAATTGATTGAGTTGCATCAGTCATCTGACATATGCGAAGAACAACATCGAACATTGATTCCTTTTTAGCTTATAAGAGAGAAAAGGTAGACAAAACTTCTTATGATTATGAAAAGAAAATATATGAGTATGATAAAGTTCCTAATGATTCATATGCATATGGAATAGTTAAGATTGATGAATGCTTAAATGTTGATGATCTTGTGCATATTGTTAATGAAACTCTAACTAAAAATGAATAAGTTAAATTTTATAACATGACTGAGAATTCGACATCTAATTCTCAACAAAAATTTTCTGATATCAAAGATAATTATGATAATATAAGTGAAATTGAGGCTAAGGAGAGTGTTGATTGCTCACAATTATCTGTTATTAATGTCAATTTGATGGCTAAATGCAATGAAATATGTCATGATTCAATGTCGATGGTTAATAGTGATCAACCGTCTACATCAAAAGTCTGTGATCCTCTTGATCATGTTGTGGTAAAAGACTATGTGAGCGATGAGGATGATGTTTAGAATGAAACACCTATTCCTAGAGTTGTAGTCGAACAAGTCTATGAAGAATCAAAGAAGTATACAAAAGATGTTGAAAGATAAAGGAAAATACTATCTGAAATTAAACTCAGTAGTCTATCCAAGACTCAAGGGTACAAATGATGTTATATTTCCAAATCAAGTATTTGTCACCTCAGTAAATTGTGATAAGGTGAATATGGAATTAAGCAAACTAGTTAAGGAAGACAATACAAAACACACAAAAGATGTTTTGTATTCGAATCAAAACACAATCGAAAATGGTTTGAACAAAAACTCAACAACGTTTCAACAACAAAAACCAAAACGTGTTTGGGAAGTAAAAACGGAAAAATTAAGTGTTGATAATAAAAACAAAGATAATGTTTCAAAACCTCAAAAGACCAAAACACAAGTTTTCAAAGAAAAAAAATAGAAAAATCGTTTTGTGAGGAAGGTATTTTGAATACAAAAAAACAAAACAAAGCTTATTGGAAAAATGTAAGAGCTTTTCAAAAACATAAGGTTTTTAAGCAAAAACCATCTGAATAAGTTCAGACATTTTCTCAAAATAAGACATCATTTCAAAACAAATCGTTCCAGAAGCAAACTGGTCTTCCAAAAGGTCGAACCAATGTTCAAAATCAATTTCGGCCACATAATGTTCAAAATTATGGAAATAGAATCTATGTTCACAGACGTTTTCAACAAAATCAACAAGTTTTTCATCAAAATTTTGTTGGCTATCGAAATCATACCAACATCGTTTTCAAACTCTATCGAGAAGGTCATTTCCAAAACGAAAATTTGAGAAATTTGATATTCAAGGAAAGCAAATTGAACCTTTTAAACCTAAAAATCCACACATTCCAAACCCTGATTTGAGGCAGAAGGTGAAAGCCTCGTTTACGAAAGGGAGAAATGATATGAGGAACATCAATCATTGGCTAGAAGGAAAAGAAAAACAATATTAGTCGGGAAAGTAATCTCAATAGAAAATTCAATCTTCTTACGGTACATACTTGAATTATTTGATGTGTGGAAGTTCTTCATGGGAGTCAAATCTAGCTGTGAAAAAGTGGAAAGAAATTCCTAAGAAGAAATGTGATGGATTTCAGAAAAAGGATGAAGAAGTGAAAATTAATGTTCCCATTGAATAATTACATTTTGATACCTAAAGCCAACGAAATTGACTTAATTGATACTTTCAAATTGAAATCTTGTAGTTGGTTATAGGTTCATCATTTCATAATGCATTTCAAGCTAATGTCCAAGGACCCAAAAGGTCTTGGGGACCTAAATTCTTCTTTTTGATCGCAGGTATTATGTGTCGAGCAAAATGATGAGAATTAGTACATTGATAGTCGATGCTCACACCACATGACGGAGAGGAAGGAGAATTTGAGACATTTTCGAAAGATGAAAAATGCAGGAGTCGTAAAGTTTGGCTATAACAAAAAATGTAAAGTCAAAGGATACGACAAAGTGATGAATGGAAAATCCATGGTGAATAGAGTGGCATATGTCGAAGGCTTAAAGCATAATCTGATTAGTGTTTTGGAACTTGTTGTGGGCATTGGTAATCAGGTTATTTTCAATGAAGAGGTAAGTGTTATCTCCAACAAAGAGATAAAGGAGGTTCTAGTTAAGTCGAAATGAAAAGGAGACATGTTCACTCTCAACATGAAACTTATCATGGGTATTCAATCAGTGTGTTTGTTATTGAAAGCTTCATCTGATCTCAACTGGTTATTGCATCAACTTCTATCCCATCTTAATTTCAAAAATATTAACAAATTAGTTTTAAATGATCTTGATCGGGGCTTACCTGTCTTAAAATTTGATAACAATGTTGTGTGTTGGTTGTGAACAGGGAAAGCAACATCGACAAGCTCATCCAATTGTAATAGATTCCAAAATCATTGAACTTTTGGAACTTCTTCACATTGACTTATGCGAACCTTCGACTGTTGAGACTCTCAATAAGAAGAAATACATTTTAGTCATTGTTGATGAGTTTTCAACGTTTACTTGGGTTTTCTTTCTTCGACAGAAGTCTGAAACTGCTCAAGTGATGATTGACTTCATCAAAATCATAGAGTTGAGTTTGAAGAAGAAAGTTTGAAGGATTAAGAGTGACAATGGATCAAAATTCAAAAATCAAATCATTGATCCATTCTTGACTGATTTGGGAATTTCGCACAACTTTTAGTCTCCTTACACACTACAACAAAATGGTGTTGTCGAAAGGGGAAATTGTTCACTATGTGGAGTTGCACAAACCATGCTTATATATGGGAATTTGCCTCAATATGTTTGGGCAGAAGCTGTTTTGACTGCTTATTTCACAAAAAATCGTTTTTTTATTCATCTTCGTTTTAATATCACACCTTATGAGATACTAAAAAAAATAAAACATAATGTGAAATTTTTTTTCATGTTTCTGGGTGAAGATGTTTCATCATGAAACTCAAGGACAATCTTTCTAAATTTTAGTCAAAAGCTGATGAGAGAATCTTCTTAGGATATTCACACAACTCTGTTGCCTATAGGGTGTTGAATAAATGAACGAGGAAGATCAATTAAACTTTCAATATTACATTCGATGACTATTACGTAAAAAGAGTCGAACAGTCTTTTGTTCAAATGTCTTTAATTGTTGAAACAATTGATGAATCTGAAATCACGAATTCTTATGATATTGATTATGATTTGATTTTTGGAATTCCAGATAGAGTCATAAATACTAAAAACCATGTTGTGATAATCATGTTCCTGAAGTGTCGAAACATTTTGAAGATTCGATTGTTACATGTGAAAAAAATAACACACATTCCACATCAACTTCAAGAGTGAATGTCGAAAGAGTATCGATATCGACTGATGATCAAGTGGAGGGGAGCACTGGAGTTCGAAATTACATGATAAGAACCATTATTTGACTGTTGAGGGGGAACATATGCAAACTACAACTCAAGTCGAGGGGGTGTGTGCGCTTGACCATGATGATGTCGAGGGGGAGCATCAGAACTCAAGTCTATTGGTCAAGGGGGAACCAAGTAGATCGAATCTTGATAACATCAATAATCAAACTAATAATTTTCATGATGTCACATACAATATTTGATTGCAAGAGAAGGTTTAGAAGTAGATGATATTTTTGAAGATGCGCCTTTAGATTTTGATCTTGGATATCCACCGATGGATAAATGGACACGAAATCATCCAAAGGAACAAATTCTTGGTGATCAAAATTTTGGTGTCTTGACACGAGCCCAAATTCGAGCCAAAAATGAAGTGTTGAATGTTCGTTAGAAATTATGTATGTTTAACGTGTTCATTTTGAAACTAGAACCAAAACAGTAAAGGTTACATTAGAACACTCGGATTGGGTTGTTGGAATGCAATCTAAACTAACTGAATTCGAACGAAAAAAATATTGGAGGTTAATTCCTAAACCAAAGGTTATTTTATTAATTGGTTTAAAATATATTTTTAAATATAAAATTGATAAAGAAGGTAATGTGATTCGAAATAAATCAAGATTAGTCGTAAAAGGTTATTCTCAACAACAAGGTATTGATTATGAGGAAACCTTTGCTCATGTTGCAAAACTCGAGGCAGTATGAATTTGTCTTCCTTATGCAGCGCATAAGGATTTTGATGTTTATCAAGTGATTGTCAAATGCGCATTCCTCAATGGAGTTCTGGAGGAAATGGTCTATGTCAAAAAACCACCTGGTTTCGTCAATGATAAGTATCCTTATCATTTTTATATTTTAGATAACACGGTTTATGGGTTGAAACAAGCACCTCGTGCATGGTTTGTAACTCTAACCAATTTTTTAGAAATTGCTAAATTTAAACAAGGATCAGTTGATCCCATTTTATTTCGAAAGAAAGTAGGGGATCATCTAATGCTTGTTCAAATTATGTTGATGACATTATTTTTTGTTCGACTGACCCATTGTTATCTATGGAATTTAAGGAGCTCATGAAAATTCAGTTCGAAATGAGTATGATGGGGAAAATTAATAATTTTATGGGTTTGCATATTCATTAAAGTATGGAAGACATCTTTATTTATCAAGAAAAATATACGTGCAACCTGCTGGAAAGGGTTGGAATGATGAATAACACCAAAGTGAATGCACCTATGGTTGTTAGCACTCACTTGTATCCTTCGTTGGATAAGCCTGTTGTGTTCTTAACGACATATAGAAGCATGATAGTTTCAGTTTTGTATTTAACTGCAAGTTGACATGATATTATGTTTGATGTATGTAATTGTGTCAGGTACCAATCAAACCCAAGAGAATCACATCTCAATTCTATATGTTGACCTCAATCCTCATAGACTTTATGTGTTCGAAGCCTGAATGGACCTCTCACTATGAAAGGTTCTTCCCAATCATGATATATTCACATTAGTCGAATAGCTACCTTTCTCTTCTCATATTGAGTAAAGAGATGTCTACAATGTCCATATATTTCACTGAGGTACAATGAGTTCTTAAACATAATCTTTTTCACCAAAATTTCTCTCATGATCACATAATTCACCGTATTTTCTCGACATCTCTGGTCGAAACCTACCAGAATGTAGATATGGCAACACTCTATGTTTATGATCCAAAATCATTCTTCCATGATGACAGTAAAACCAAAAAATCCTAACTCGCAAGGAAATGACGGTGAACACTTTTCTTCAAGATTTTCACGAAACACTTGTTTCAATACCTTTTCGATGTTCAAAATCTCATTCCATTCGACTTATATGATCTTGCTGAAATGCTCTAAAACCAAGACATTTTTGCTCAACAAGATCTAGCAATTATGTTTTCTTGGAATGTGATTTTTGTCTGAACATCTTTCTGAATTTTTGTTATTGAAAATTATATCCAACCATACTTGTCCTTGACTAGATTGGTCATCCAAGTTGGTTCAATTAAACCACACTTATGTTAAGTTGTGGTATTGAGCAAAATTGAGCCTACCTTTTGAAAATGATAGAAAAGAAGCCCTTCGATGCTCATCAATGAGTATTCGATTGTAATTCATGGGAAATCACACAAGTAGTTTGTCATCTCTCTTAATGTCGAATGAAAAGATCTTTTCCTGGGATCTAACTGCTTTCGTATCAAATGAAATTTGATATCACCATATCTACATTTTTTAATTTGCTTTGCTCTCATTCTTTAGCACACATTGCACATAAATCCTAGAGTTTTTGGGTATTACAAACTCGAAACCAAGATTTCACAAAGTATGGCATATGATTTTGCTTTCAAATCCTAAAAGTGAATGAGCCTTACCTCTATCCGAAGGAATAATGTTCTCTTGGTATCGAAACAACAAGATGTATTTGATCACAATTCGAAATATGTGGTAGTTCTTATCCGGTTGGGAACAGAAACAGATCCGATGGACATGATTGTTCAAGATTTTCACGAGATTCAAGGAAAACATGATGATCAATTTTATGATGTGAAGCTTTTTATGGTGCTGATTAAGTAACCAACACAATATGTAGCAATGTATTATTGGTTACTAGTTTAAATTAAAAAATATCATCGATTATAAAAGGAAATTGGTGATATCATTTTCAAAATTTATGCTCTTTGATCAAATTTCCCAAAATCACCAATTGTTCATCGTCTTCAACAGCTTTTGCAATCACTACAATGGTTGCTCCTCAAACAACTATTGATTCAATGAACACAACTAATGAAGAAGAAATCTCACAACCTATGATGAAGATTCAGAATACAAATCTTTGACTGCATCCAATGGTTGATCAGTATCCAAAGTAATTATGAATGCTGATTCAAACCCTAAACAACCATGTTCTATCCACAACATTATCATCTTCATCTGTGGTTCCAACGTCATGGATTTATCTTGCTTGTTCCATAGTGGTGTTCAACAAAACCACAAAGGTCATCACGTTTCAACTGAGAAATTCCAAGACAAGAAAGCTTACAAGTAAGCAATTTCCCCAAATCATGAATTGCCTATTTTAGGTACTTTCTATGAAGTTAATACTAATCAAGTTCTTCATATGTTCAATGAGATAGGCCATCAACTTATTCTGAATGGAATAAGTCATTTTAAGGAATCAAATCTTCCTTGACTATGGGGTTTTCTCTTTTGAATTATGTTACGTTGCTTCACAGGTCGAAGTTTAGGGTTAGTAAAACCCAAATTGGAAGTCTATTCCATTATTGGGGGGCTTTACTATGGTATGGATGTGGATTACACCACCTATCTTTGGGGGGAATTTGGAATAGCAATTACTCACACTAATTTGACTAATGGTGTTTCGTGTGCTTGTTACTGGAGTCCGATTTTGAAGGAGGTCTATCTACAAGAGGGGATTTTGGTTCCTTCTGATGTCAAAATTGTTGAGTTTACAACGATGGCTCCTCCACAAATTATTGTTGATGATCCAACCATATTTCCTACTTTTTCTAATATTCTAGATGTGATTCTCATGCATGTTGCTCCTAAAAATCCGCTTATTGCACAGTATTTGGCATCAGTTAACACTAGTGTTTCTATTGGTGTTCTTCTATCGAAAGAGACTGAGGGTTCTTCAAAAGCTTCTAAAGTTCCAAAGAAGAAGAAGAAAGTTGAGAAACCACCAACTGTAGAGGAGGAGGTTATGAAAGAAATTATTCCTTCGAAATCGGGAACTCTCAAGCGTACCACGAAACTAGCAAAGAAACCTCATCATTATCTGGTCAAGCAATCTCTTTAAGAAGCCGAAATCGAGACAACTGAGTAAACTCGTGTTGATTCTTCATATACTCATTCTTCTAAGAAGGGTATCAAGAAGATTTGAAAGCCTCAGTTTAATAGGAGAGGTGTATTATATAGAGAAGTAATTGTTCCTATTTCACTTACCTCGAAGAAGTGTCAAGCCTTGGATATGGCTTAGAAGTTGCAACATAAGAAAAGGAATCATCAGGATCCACTTGATCAAGTCACTGTCGAAACTGATAATGACAATGATTGTGGATGATCAGATATTCTCAATGAAGATTCTGGGATTGGATCACCCCGAATGGATTCTCCTCTCATGTCAAATTTTGAGGCGATAAGGGATCCCGAAGTCACTGTAAACGTATCTAATACGGATACAAACATCAATTCAAACGATCAAAATACAACATCCATCCCTGAGAAGACTAAGGTCATACCAGCCGGGGATTAGCATACTGAGTCCAATACAGACGAGGTTTGAACTCCAGACATCCCTTTGCACTTATCTGATAAGGTCAAAAATGTCAACAGGGGTGAAGGGGTGCAGAATATCGAATCTTCAACCATCCATACTTCAATCATTATTTCATCTACAATCTAAAATTCAACAGTGGAAGTCTCTACATCTTTACCACCGATTTCATGACCAATTCCTTCTACTGTTGCAACATCAACAATTTCACCAACATTTTCTGGTATTATTCTTGAACCAACAACAAATCTCTTCTCATAATAGTCTACATAACGATCATAACCTACAAATGAAGATGATGATAATGGCATGGTTTCATTTTTTGAACTTCGGTTCGATCTAGAAGAGGAGAATATCCCTGATGATATGATTATGTCAGGAAGGGAGTTTAAGATTTTAAACTCCAAGATGAATTCCATTTTACAATTTCTGGTTGATACAGGAAATAAACGTTATGGGTATGATGTTGATGTGGATTTTCTTCTCATAACTCAAGAATCTCGATTTCAATCTTTTGTTGATGGAGTTGAACATTGATATGATGATCGTCTACATAATCATTCGTCTACTCTTTTTGGTGAAATTTATCAACTTCCTAATGTTTTGAAAGAACATCATGAACTTTTCACCAAACAAATTACTGAAACTCAAACTCATCTTGTTGATATTCGCAAGCTGTTAGAATCTGAGGTTAAAATTTTTGGTCAAAGCACTTCGATGTTACACAAGAAGATAGACGTGTTTACTAAAGCTTCAACTCGTTTGATTGAATATATTTCTTCATTCAACATAGATTACATTGTTGGTCTTCAAGATAAGGCGAAACATGATGCTCAAGCTTTTACAAGAGTGTAAGAATTCTTATTTGAAATCAAAACCATGCTGTATGCACACTCATCAATCTCTCTTGAATCAATTTCTTAAATGGTTTCTAACATCGAAACCAATATTAAAGCTAAGCTAGGTCTGATCAGAAGGATAGTTCTTCGACATCCAACGAATGCTCCTTATGTTACACATATTTTTCAAGGGGGAGATAAGGGAGATGGAGGTGTTGGTTTGTCGAAAGAGATAGGAGATAAATCTGTTGTTGTTGTTGTTAAAAAGGTGATTAGTACTCAAATCCCAACAACTATTTCGATGAAGCCAACAACTTCGACATCATCATCATCAACAACAACAACAACAACAAGAGTTGAAACGAAAGGAATCTCAATAAACAAAGGTGTTAGAGGATCGTGTTCGATTCCAAATTTAAATGTTGATTCTAGTGATAAATGGAAAACAATTTCTGTTGTTTAATCTGAAGAAGAAAAGAAAAAGCAACAATCTCTGGAAATTGATAAGCAAAGGCAAAGCGACTGTATTATGTGGTGTTACGAAACAATTGAGGGTATTGTTTTGATTGGACTGAATGACTATTTTTGTAAGGTGCCTAAGAAGAGCTATGAGATTTAATATTCGGATTTCAATCAGCTTGACACCCCAATAAACCATATGTTTTTCACATCTTCCCAGTTCAAGGTCGTTGAAATTTCAATGATAAAGACGAGTTCACAAGACTGAAGATTCGTTTTCATGTTGTCTTGGGTAAAAGTGAAGATGTAGTATGGTCATCTGTGAAAATAGTGAAATTTACAACTATAATGAGAGACAACCTATTCGAAGGTCTTCTATGGAATTTTTGCTATATGGTCTTAAGAGCGAACAATGCTGCTTGTGAGTTTTCTATTGTAGACTTTCCACTGATGAACTTAAACAACCAGATCATAGTTACAAGGATTCTGAGAAATGTTGATGTTTCGAAGCTAACTGAAACCAATAAGGATGATTACATCATTGGGTTTTCTCATATCAAGGTTTTCATAGACAACTACTATGATCACTTGCATATTACAGATATTATGCTAGCTTTAGCTATTAACAAGCCTTCAAAAGTCCCTTAATCTTTACTTAAAGGAAAGATCAATATTGACAAGTATGAAGATGGGGAGATAATACATCAACTACTTGGTGTTGCATTTCGAGGGAATAACAAGAATGGGAAGTTGAAAGTTTTCTTGCTTCAAGTATGTGATTTAGAAAGATATATGAATGCTCAATATACAAATCTTCTTGTTCAAATCAATAACTGCATGGGGAATGAAGTTGATGACAAGGTAGAGATTCGAAGGACACTTTTGTGGTATATGGATGTTCGCAAGGTACTTTTACACACTTTGAAGCTTATGGCATAATTTCGACAACTCTCACTAAGGGGAGATTGTAGGACTCGAAATGTAGATAGTGAGAAGTCGAAATGCATTGAGTCTGTAACAGTTTGCAATCCAAGTGATTTCGACTCTATATGTAATTACAAGGCATATTTCGTTTTCGATGCTAGAATGTATGGACGTTGTATTTTTTGTTGATTCTGTAATATCCTATAAATAGGGTAAGTACTTGAGTTGAGAGTAACTTTTGTGCTCTTCGGTTGGTAAACACTCTAAAACATATTGTACTCTTTACATACTAATACGACGAATCAGATGTTATTTACATGATGTTGTAACATCAGGAGATTTTCAGATACATTAATGTGTGTTTAACCTTGAGACTTATAGAGTGACTCGACGAGTCGTGACTCCGACTCGCCAAGTAGGGCCGAGTTTCCAGTGTGGAATTATTTAGTGGAATCAACAAGTTAGAGTGCTGACTCGCCAAGTAGGTGATGGGCTGAGAAACCCTAATTTCCCGGGGGTTGGGGCCTGTATAAGGGAACTTATAGCCTCATTTGTGGCTCACCTACACTGAGAATAAACCCTAATGTCCTTTTAAGCTAGAGAGTGTGAAAGGAGCTAATTTTAGGGTCTTTCGGTATATTTCTTTTGAAAAGGAGAGAAGGATTCGTCAAGGAACAAGAAGGAGGCCAATGGGTCAGTGTTATTTCGTCCAAGAGCTTCCAGAGAAGGTAAAAAGTTCCCACCTTTCTCCTTGTGGTGATTAGATCCCATGTTTTGATGATTAGGGCTTTCTATCACCTTTTTGTTGAGATATGAGTACATGGAGTCCCTTTCTAAGTCTAGACTTTAGATCTGGACCATGTGAGGTCCAGAGGGTCCAAAGGCTCAAGCTTTATTTAGCCACTTAAAGAGTTATTGAGTTTTGTTGCCTTGTTAAAGCATGTATTGGCATTTTGATCCTTTTATGCCATGTTGGAACGTAAAAGCTTGCAGCTTTACGTGACATTCAACCCTTAGGGTGTAGGTCTAGTGTTTGGAGTAATAGATCTTCCTTAATTCATCTGAATGAGGAATCTGATCGAAGGGACCAGCCGAGTCCATGGCCTTACTCGTCGAGTCGGTGAGGGTTTGTCCCAATGAGTCTGATTGTGCGATAACTCGGCGAGTTGGAGGTCAACTCTACAAATTGAGCTGGATTTTCTTGAGACTTCTGAGGAAACGAGGGGACTCGACGAGTCGCAAGAGTGCACTCGACGAGTTGGTTCAAATATGGATTGTTGACTCGAGTTTGACTTATGTTGACTTTAGGGTTTAGTCAACATGAGTAATGGAGACCATAGAGGGGTAAAATGGTCTTTTACCCAATTCAAGAGTTTAGAGAGAAGAATAGCATTTGGTTACTTAGAGTCGAGAATCGAGTATTAATTAGAGATGCTTAACCAATGTGTTAGGCAGTGGCTAGTTCGAGATTCGAGTTCGAGGATAATTGCTTGATGCTAGCAAGGTGAGTTTTCTCACTATACTTTACCTAGACTGGTACTTATGTGTGAATGGAGGGTCTTATGTGCTAACATTGAGTATTATGTTATCTTGCCTTATGTTTTATGTTGTGCATTATGTCTTTGTTATTTATGTTATGTGGAGCTTTATAGACCAGACCAGAGGGTCCAACGAACCGTGGGACTGGACGGTCCCACAGAGGCACTTTGACCGGTGGGTCTTACAATGATATAGCCTCGAGTGGCTAATGATCTGTGTGTGTGGTATTTTGAGGAAATCACTAATCTTCGTGCTTACCGTGTTATGTGTTATGTGTTTCAGGTTTTTCTCAGGATCGCGGGCAGGCATCGGCTTGATTGTACACACCAATGAAAGAGTTATGTTTGAAGATCCTGGACTTTAATCAAACAATTATGGAGTTACGATTTGTAAATTAAAGAAATGTTATTTTTGTGAAATGTGTTATGAGAATTATGCAATTTAAAATGAAAATTTATTTAAAAATTTACGGTGTTACAAGTTGGTATCATAGCCTTGGTGTGAGGGATTTGGATACACCTTCGGGTATGTCTGGACTCAAACTGGGGATTTGAGAAAAAAAATTCAAAAGAAATGATTTTTCTAAAACGAGAAAGGTTTCTAAATAGAAAACAAGAAGGAGCAGTGTGTACAATCAGCTAGAGCCCGAACGTGATTTCCTAAAGTACCCTTACTTATTTGTCTTATGAGTTATTATTGAGATATTAGTGAGGCATGCTAGGAGATAGGCTAGGTAGTTCATATTTTAGGGCTAGAGTTGCCTGATTTGTGATGCCTTAGCCAAGGAGTTTTTCTATCTTTCATGTGTTTTGAGTATGTGCGAAGTAAGAGTATCTAATGGAATATTTCAGAAATAGAGCTTTGAGTAGAGGAGTAATCTAGGAAAGATACCTAGATGAGCATTGGAGGAGCCTACTGAGAGAGTAGTTAGATTCCTACGTGGGGTAGAGTTGCTTGAGTTCGAATACACCTGTTGAGTGTGAATAGAGTAAATAGGGTTGTAACCTAGAGTGTTTTTACATGTTGGTGAAGATTATTCGATGCCCGAATGTTGCTTGCTTTGTGCTTTGTGGAAATCTCGATGATGGGAGTCAGCTACTAAGTGAATATGATGATATTCAGGAGGTGGATGGCTGGCATCATAAGGATTTCTTTAGTAGTTGATGGCAGAGAAGTCTGGGTACCTAGGAAGAGCCTAGGGAGTGACCTTAGTTAGATGAGTACGCTGATAAATTAGAGTATTCGTTGGGGAGCGACCAAGTTTAACGGGATTAGTGATCGAGAAGGTTGAACAGCTACTTAGGAAATCTGGGACGATCCGTGTGGAAGGTATGGGTAGATGTGGAAGGTAGTATGGGCTCGTACTACTGAAAGTAGAGGACCCATACTTGAAACAGGGAGACTTCCAGAGGTTCTAAGTAGCAGACTGAGAGGAGATAACATGGTTCGGGTACCATGATTCATAGTAGATTGAGAGGATATAACATGGTTCTAGTACCATGATTTGTGGCGGTCAGTGCTTCTAGTTTTACAAGTTATCCCATTGTGATTGATTAGTCTGAGATCAGAGGTGATAGAGTGTGGGGCTAGAGGGTCATGTTGAACGAGTCTTATTGGAGCATACCATAAGGGGGAAATCGAGTTAGTGTCCGATAGATTTTTGGTGAGATGGATTCGCATGACTCAGGGATGAGTAAAGATGATGCTTATTGGAGGATCGCGGTCTGAGTTGAGCAGTCGACTGAAAGATGAGGTGTCATCTTCTGTGGCAAGACTTGCGTTGTCTCCGTTCCTGTGAGAAGAAGAGCCATTGAGTTTCCATTTTCTGAGTTTGAAGGTAAACCCTGTGGGGTAGCAGTTGTTGCGATCTTTCACTAGTGTATATGGGTAGTATGTCTGCCGTAGGCTAATATTATAGCATGAGAGAGTCATCAGTGGGGACTGAGAAAGTCACGGACAAGGATATACCCTATTTGAGGATTGTATGGCATATGTTAGCAGCAGTGTCGGGTGATCAAGAGGAGTATATCGGAGTAGTGGCCCTCATCGTCTATGATGGATATCGAGTGTGAGAATTAGGCCTCTGCTATCACGAGAATTATCATGATGGGACATTGGTTGGGAAGTGGAAAATGAGGAGTATGATAGTTCATTAAATTTTAGACGGAGAGTTATGACTACTACATGACAATTGAGATGTCTGGTAGTGTGTTAGTACGAGATTTGCATGATGTTGGGAGATTGGTCAGGGAATTAGAAACGAGGTGCGTGATAGTGCATTATTTCCAGATTGAGATTCAAGACTGTGTCGGGATAGTTGGAGTATCCGGCGGTGTGTCGGTCAGAGCCATTCAATATGACTATAGGCAGTCATGTTGGGAGGATTCTGAGGTTCTTTCTGAGATGCGGGATATTTGGAGATGCGTGGTTCCTATCTGGAAGATCATTGGATGATTGCGAGATTTGTTTCAGGGGTCAAGTGTAATATACTTGGTGAAACAGTCAATGGAGTAGATTGTTGGTATGCCTGCGGTAATGGTTCGAACCCTGAGTGGGGGAAGATCTTGGTATTTTTTGAAAGGATCAGATATTTGTTCAGGGGCGGTTAGAGAACTGGATTTCGAGACCTGCGGTATGAATGCATGAGACCAGGGTTATTGGTAATCAAGGCAAAGTGCAGAGCGAGGTAATGCATGATGTACATGTTCATGAATGGATGGGGGTATCCACGACAAGTGGCCGCCGACCAGGGAATCTATTGAGGTCAAGAATTTTTTTCAGGATTGCAAATGTTTGGGGTCAAGGCGAATGGGTCATTGAGGTTTGGAGTCGATTGCTGAAGTATCAGTTCGATGTAAGGATTGTTATCTGCATTTCGGGAAGGATAGCAATTGTTTTGGGCAACCAACTTCATGGTCGGTATGAGTATTCTTACATAGGTTTTGAGAAATAGAGGAGGGAGTTTCGGATTGTCGTCAATATGTTCCGAGTCACTGGCGATTCCTCTGTGCTTCAAGTTGAGGGTTGGAGTATTTCGAAGTTGCAATTTCTGCGAGAGGAATATTGGTGGTGGAGTCAAGGTATTGTGAGATTTTGGGAGCATACATTGAGGTATCCGAGTATGATGTCATGGGTGGCAGATCAGTAGTTGAGTCAATGCATCGTGAGGTTCTGTGATGGCGTACTGAGGTATTTGAGTATGAGGCCAAAAAATTTCATATTATTTTGAGACTTGATTCATGAGATGGAAAGTGGAGTATCAAGTGATGACGGTTCCAATGGGAGCCTTTTAGCTAACTATCATCAAGTGGAAGTATTCTAGAGTGTAAATTGCAGCAAGAAAAGTGTTGGTTACGACAGTTGTCGTCAGGAGTAGTGATGCTTAACCTGGGTGAGTGTGTGTACCTATCTATTTTGAGCCGTAGAGTATTCGATAGTGAACTCAGTGGGGGTGGCCCGAGGAGAAGATTATGGGATGATAAGAGCGTGAGTGAATCCGAGTGGGATTAATCGCTTCAGATTATCAGGGGAAACCATGGAGTGAGTCCATGGCGAGTCAGTGAGAGAGTATTGTGATACTGCGGGGAGCCGTAGTGTTCATCGGGCAGCGAGAGAGTGTTGTGATATTGCAGGGATCCGTAGTATTCATGAGTCAGTGAGTGATTGTCGTATGCCTGCGGGGAGTCGTATCCTTCATGGGTTAGTGAGAAGGAATGTTATGATACTACGGGGAGCTATGTTATTCGCTAGTCAGAGCATGACGCAGAAGAGTTTTTAGGTTTGGCTAGCCTTATTCTTTGAGTTTCGGGAACCTGGTGGTCGGATCTGGGGCGAGACTGGGGTCTCCATATTTGTCGGGGATCGTTATATTCTGAGTTGAGTTGTGGTTATCGCAATCGAAGGAATTGGAGAAGTGATGTACGCGTGGGTTGTGGGTCATGGTATCATGAGTTGAGTGCTTCATTGGGACGAGTGGTTCCAATTTTGTGTTGGACCAGACTCTTGAGTTTGAGTTTAGCTTTGGGGGTGAATTGAGTAGACGAATGAGATTCCGGACTCAGAGATGGATTTCATTTTGAGGGATATTGTGTGTCATCTGCTATACTAGACCAGAGTGGGTCAGTTTGCTTGTATGGGGAGGACCGCGATACGCATGGAACTACAGAGTAGTAGATGATGGAGGTCGAGGGTGAGACGATTCCAGTTGGGATTGTAGTATCCGCTTAGGGTAAAGCAAACTTCATAACTTGTGTGTCACAATGGGCCAAGATAGTTGTTGTGAGAAGGAAGTCAGTGAGACATTTTGGGGCATGCAATGGGTAGCCTTTGGAGGTTCAACTATGGGGACAAGAGTTGACCTGGTACTCGGTGGTAAAAGGGATATCTAAGAGGGAGCTAGGGCTTATGATTGTTAGATGTCAGAGGATGCTTCTGAGCAACCATTATCATTTTCTTGTGTTTGAGGGAAGGGTGTTGAGAGTTCTTGTTTAGATAGGATTTCGATTGCAGTTTAGTGGATGGGTCTCCGGTGTAATGTGACCCTTTCACTCTTTGGAATATGATATGGAGCCCTTAGTATGTTTGGTATGAGTGATCGGTGGCAACTTTTTGGGCTTTGACTTGTTTCTATCAGTCGCTATGAGAGAATCGGAGGGGAAATGAGTTTTTAGGGTTCGTTATTCAAGGAGCGAATAACATGAAGATAGCTTGAGAGGGCGGCCGGGCAGTGAGACAGGCCACTAGAGTTTTCAGATTCTGGTGAGTAAGAAGGGGTATCGTAGCGGCATAAGAGTATGTCCTCTCCCGGGTTTGGAAGGTACTATTTGATTTCAGGTGTTTATGGAGGAGGTTAGTTGTGTGGTATGAGATCCTTTCGGTGGTACTTATCGGATTGTTGAATTCGATCTATGTGGCGTTGAGAAGTGATTTCGAGGGATAAATCTAATTCAAGTGGGGGAGAATTGTAACATCCGGATTTTTTCGAATACATTAATGTGTTTTTAACCTTGAGACTTATAGAGTTACTCGACGAGTCATGAATCCGACTCACCAAGTAGGGCCGAGTTGCCAGCGTGGAATTAATGAGTGGACTCGACGAGACCGAGAGCTGACTCGCCAAGTAGGTGCTGGGCAGAGAAACCTAATTTCTTGGGGTTTGGGGCCTATATAAGGGAATTTATTGCCTAATTTGCAGGTCAACTTCACTGAGAATAAACCCTAACGTCCTTTTGAGCTAGAAAGTGTGAAAGGGGCTAATTTTGGGGTCTTTTGGTACATTTCTTTTGAAGAAGAGGGAAGGATTCATCAAGGAAGAAGAAAGAGGCCACCGGATCAGTGTTATTTCATCCAAGAGCTTATGGAGAAGGTAAAAAGTTCCCACCTTTCTCCTTGTGGTGATTAGATCTCATGTTTTGATGATTAGGGCTTTCTATCACCTTTTTGTTGAGATATGGGTACATGCAGTCCCTTTCAAAGTCTAGACTTCATATCTGCACCTTGTGAGGTCCAGAAGGTCCAAAGGCTCAAGCTTTATTCAGCCACTTAAAGAGTTATTGTGTTTTGGTGCCTTGTTAAAGCATGTATTGGCATTATGAGCCTTTTATGCCATGTTTGAACGTAAAGCTTGCAACTTTACATGACATTCGAACCTTAGTGTGGTAGATCTAGTGTTTGGAGTGATAGATCTGCCTTAATTCGTCTGGATGAGGAATCTAATAGAAGGGACTCGTCGAGTCCATGGCCTGACTCGACGAGTCGGTGAGGGTTTGTCCCGATAAGTCTGATTGTGCGATAACTCGGTGAGTTGGGAGTCAACTCGACGAGTTGATCTGGACTTTCTTGAGCCTTCTGAGGAAACGAGGGGACTCGACGAGTCGCAAGAGTGCACTCGACGAGTCAGGTCAAATACGGAATATTGACTCGAGTTTGACTTCTATTGACTTTAGGGTTTGGTCAACATGAGTAATGGAGACCATGGAGGGGTAAAATGATCTTTTTCCCAAATCAAGAGTTGAGAGAGAAGAATAACATTTGGTTACTTAGAGTCGAGAGTCAAGAATTGAGTATTAACACATTTGGTTACCCTATGTGTTAGGCAGTGGCTAGTTCGAGATTCGAGTTCAAGGATAATTGCTTGCTACTAGCAAGGTGAGTTTTCTCACTATACTTACCTAGAGTGGTACTTATGTGTGACCGGGGGGTCTTATGTGCTTACATTGAGTATTATGTTATCCTGTCTAATGTTTTATGTTGTGCATTATGTCTTTGTGATTTATGTTATGCGGAGCTTTACAGACCGAACCAGAGGGTCCAACGAACCATGGGAATGGAGGGTTCCACTAAGACACGTTGACCAGAGGGTCTTACAGTGATATAGCCTCGAGTGGCTAATGAACTGTGTGTGTGGTATTTTGAGGAACTCACTAAGCTTAGTGCATACCATGTTATGTGTTATGTGTTTCAGGTTTTTCTCAGGATCGCGGGAAGGCACTGGCTTGATTGTACACACCAGTGAAAGAATTATGTTTGAAGATCCTAGATTTTAATCAAACAATTATGGAGTTACGATTTGTAGATTAAATAAATGAGATTTTTGTGAAATGTGTTTTGAGAATTATGCGATTTTAAATGAAAATTTTATTTGAAAATTTACGGTGTTACAAATGTGTTCGTATCGCTTTCTTAGATTGATTATGTTTTTGTTACTCGAATCTAACTCACATCGGGCGTAACCTAAAATTACAATGGGCATACTCCTTCCTGGCAGCCTATAAATAAGTTGCAAAAATCAATCATTTGCTTACATCTTGCAAATCTATTTCCTACAAAACTTCTTTCTTATTGAGTCCAAGTCCTTATAGTCCTTAGGGGTATTTAGCAAGTTTCTAGGCATCAAGGAGCCCTAAAAATAGAAGCTCTCGAGTCAGAATTTTTACAGTACAATTCCAACCTTTCACTATAAATCCCTGTAAGTTAAGATACCCTATATTCTTTCAGTGTAACTTGTATTTAGAGTCAGAAGTCGTTATTATGAACCAATAAATAAGATTTATTAGTAATTCCAAGTCGATATACTGATTGATCTACTTACGAGAGAGGTGTCTAGAATGGTCATGTTTGCTTGGTTCTTGGATTTCACAAAGGTTATACGTCAAATTTGTCATATCTCCCAACTCTCCTGTCTGGGTGATCGTTACATGATAGATCTGGATGTAGATATTGAGATTAATGAGGAATTTATACTATAATTATTATATTCCCTAGGATTACGAAACTAGACAAAGGCTTAGCACTTTATGCGACTAGGTCTTTTCAAAGTATGAAGCGAAGCACTACCGAAATCGTCAGTTACCCATTTTCATCAGGTGATTGCATAGTTACTATCATTTTACACATAGATATTAAGTATCTAGATAATTACATGCTTATGTTCTTATTATCTGTGTTGAGAATATTATGTGTTGGATAAGATATTATGTGATGATGTTTAACTAATTTAATCATATAAGTATTATACACTTACAAATATATATTGGGAAGT
Organism: Lactuca serriola; assembly: GCF_051521515.1. NCBI lineage: Eukaryota > Viridiplantae > Streptophyta > Magnoliopsida > Asterales > Asteraceae > Lactuca > Lactuca serriola. The sequence continues at coordinate 35,815,306 of NC_136411.1, forward strand.
AATAGGTGATGATAGATAGAATATGAAGTGGATAGGTGACAATAAATAGGTGATGATGAAGAGGAAGTGACTAAGAGATGCCCAAACCTTGACATGCAATGTTGCGATGTAGTCATCTACCGAAGTATAGATAGTGACCACTGAGTAATCTAAACAAGTCATGTGGAAACATTGGCAGACTCATAACTTGTAGGTGATGAATTACAAGTTTAGACGATGTAGTAACTATATATTTATGCGATGATACTCTAACCCATATTGGACACGTATTGGGGGAGTAATCCCCGAAACAATACTGTCTATGCAATATTGGTGATGATCCTTAGGAAAAGTCCCTAGCAACAAACATATAAGGAAATGCAATATATGCGATGATAGGTAAATGTGATGTAGGAGATGACCCTTACGATAAATCCGTTGGGAAGAATAAAGAAATAAATAGGGGATGGGTAACCGGGTTAGTTGTTTGATATGAAATATGTGAATAAACAAATTTACTATACTATTATGGGTTGAAAACCCTATGTTTCTTAGCAGGTTATCCAACTTGAACAACTCAGTTTATTTATATCACAGGTATCGATGTGAAGATACATTACACTGAGAGATTAAAGAAGACGTAGATCATTAGTATAAAAACGTTCAATAAAAAAACATGTATTCCTACTAGAAAAAAATATTTATTCAATGACATATACTGAATGTCGTGTGTATATATATATATATATATATATATATATATATATATATATATATATATATATATATATATATACACACACACATTTGTCATAAATGAAAGACGATATACATTTGTCTATCCTAAATTTATACCAAACATTTCTGACATAAAATTACTACAACATTTACGATCAACATTTTGTATGTCATAATTTTTGACATTTTATTGAAACACATGACAGAAAATTACCCCTTACAATTTGTATGTCATGACTTTATTTTTTTACAAAGATATATAACTTTTTTCAAGATTTAAATATTTAATATCATAATACAAAGTTTATATATATATATATATATATATATATATATATATATATATATATATATATATATATATATATATGTAAATACAATTTATTACACAACACAGCATGGCATATGTCAAATACAAATTTCTATAGAACCAGGCATCTAGCATGAAGAATTGCGAGTAAACATCAAATTTCATCATGGGTATTTTCCTTGATGTGGGATCCATTAAATGTCAAAGAAATTTTGGTTATCTAAAAATAAGAGAATCCATGTGGACAATATCTTCATAAGCAATGACAATATCTTCATAAGCAATGACACTGACCTGAAAAAAATTTATATATAAGAGTTAGATATATTCCAAATGGCTTTAATGATTAAATAAAATAAATGTTTGTTTCTTAATAAAGAAATGATGAACTAATATAAAAATTCTAGAAATTGTGACTTCCATATTAAGCCTTCGTTTTTTTTTAACATTAATTTTTAATTACTTTTTCATTCCATTATCATAAGTGCGTTGTTATCTTTTCAAGTATTGAAAAATATCATTTAAAGAAAAGAAAAAGGGGAACCTTAATTTGTATGTGACAAAGTTACCTTACTAATAGGCACTCCTATGGTTATGGCTTAATCTTATGAGCTATATATGAGTGTTTATTTTTTATTTCAGACACAAGTAAATTTAACATTAAGTTACAATATTTCCATGTTAACTTATCATTTTCTCAATGTATTTGAAACATCATTTACTCATAAATACTTAATTACATGGGTCTATTTGGGTAGCATGCTTGGTTCAACCAGAAAAGAAAGAATAATTAATTATATAGATTAATTTTTTATTTATTGATGTATATCAATGAAATAACTAGAAATTATTTAGAAAGACTAATTATGAAATAATAGTAATAAGTTTGTATTATGGTAATGTTACCATAATTTGATCAAATTTAGAGGCTAACAAATGATCTTATGGTTTACACTTCTTATATAAAGAATATAAGAGCAATGGTGGCTCCTTATAGAAAACCCTAATGTTAGATCCTTTTCCCTTATCCTATCTACTTCGATGACGACACAAGAAGGAAACCCCTACAAGGGTTTGGAGATTTTGCTTTTTCACGAAAGAAGAAAGAAAAGCTTGATACTTTGAAGCCAGTTAGTGTAATTCCATTATGGGGTTTTACTTTGAACCATTGATCTTCTTGTAATCATAAAGGTAATCTTGTAACCCCTTATAGACAGTTAGTTGTTATGACTTATTGAGCAAGGATCTATGTTTCAATCATGATGCTTTTCCATTTATTATTCTGTTTCTTATGTTTCATTAAATAGAATATGCATCATGATCAAATAGTATGGGCATGAGAAAGCATCATACCATGCATGAAATGCACATTTATTTCAATATGTTTCATGCATTGATGAAACATGGGGAGTACAACTATGTAAGTAGCCATGTTGTTATCATACATTAACCCCTATAGACAAGAAATAAGACGTGAACGTATAAAAATCATAATGATATTATTAAGGCAAGTTTTCATTCCATCTATTATGGAAAATAGTATAATAACATTTCATGTTAATCCTACACACTACTTCAGTGTTGAAAGAGAAGTTTAAAGGAATTTTTCATATTCCTGAAATATGTGACTCCTTCTACTGAGGATCTTCTTGATATTCTTATTTCATAGGGTTTTAAGGATGGTAAATTAACTGTAACACCCGTTTTCTAGAGTGGATCAGCTAAAGACTTAATGGGATTAAAGATGGGGTCTTTTAGAGAAAACTCGATGCTACGATATGGTACATGGGTTACCATGACATCACATGGCTTTTATAAAATGCTCATCAATCTTGTACACCACAATGTGACAACCTTATGGTCACAACGTGGAGGCGGCCTGAGTGATTAACCCTAATTTCGGGGTTTATGCCCTTATTTAAGGGAAGTGAGGGCTAGGGTTTACAAACCCTCAGCCTCTATCACCCCCTTTCACCCTCCAAAAAAACTTAGCCTCAATTTTGACCTTGTAAGCTCTTTGTGGTGATTTTAGCCCGTTAAAGAAGAAGAATGCGTTCTTGGTGAATTGTTTCAGCTAGCAAACCTCTGCATCATCATCTTGTGCTATTTATCAACATTTTTAAGTCCTCAAGATCTTACGTTTCTCATTATATGATGTTATATCTAGGTTTCTACACCCTTTTCTTTATGCTTGGGCTGAGTTTAGTGCATGGACTCCATAAAGTTAACAACTTTGTGGATCATTAAGGTCCCTTGGTGGACATATGTTCAGATCTAAGGTTTGTTGGTGTATTGAGCTCTATGCATAATATCTTGGTTTTATTTCTCAATTTTGACCTAGTTTGAGTTCTAAAATTGCATTGGACATATATTTCCGTAAAGATAGGATTTTTATGTTAGAATATGCAACACCCTGTTCTATGTCGAATCATAATTCGAGGTCGTGACCTGAGGATCAATTATCATAAGGCTTTGGGCCTTAGGTAAAGAGAGATTTAGACTCATTTGGTTGTGGATAAGGTAGGTTGTGGGTACCAAGATTTCGGTTTGCGATTCGGGGCCCAATGGTATAATGGTAAAACTGATGGTTTGGGCCTTTCATGGATTAAAAATTTTAGTTCTAGGTGTTTTAAATCAAAATTAATTAGATAGGGTTGTGAAGCTCATCATTACCTTTCTGTGGATATAAAGATCATCAAAAACGGAGTTAGGATGCAAAAGTTATGGCCATCGGAATATAGATCGGTAAGGAGCATGCCGCGTACACTGGGTATACATGGTTGGAGTAAGCGTGAAGGGTACTTTTTGAACATTGGGCGTACCAGATGTACGTTTCGCATTCGCAACTCAGTCTCAAACCCTAATTTAGGGTCTTGGACCCTATTTAAAGGCCTAAACTCATTCTCAGACCCTCTTATCTTCAACCTCCATCACCCTTATGCCTAAATTTGAAACCCTAGCCTCTCTTGTGTAAATTTCAAGCCTTGGTGTGATTTTTGGTGTGCTTTGGAGAAGAAGTAGATCTTGTAAGAAGCATTGCTTAGCTTAGAGCTTGTGGATCCAAGCTCTAATCATCTTCATCAATTTCTAGGAGGTATAAAGTTTTTAACTTGATGACTCTATGTGTTAGATCTATTATATGGATTTTTTGTGGTTATTATAGTCCCTAGAGTCATTCTTGTGAGTATGAGCTACTCTAGAAGCTTAGCATGTTAGATCTTAATATTTCTGAGCTTGTTGGTGCATAAAAATGTCATCTTGATGGGTTTTGATGGATCATGCTAATATTTGAGTTAATATTATGGGTTTAGTTGGATAAAAATGGGTGTTGGGTCCCATTAAGACATGCAAACGAGTAAAGTTGGAAACTTTATGGTTTAAGACCTTATTTAGAGGTTAGATCTAAGTTTGGACGTTTTGTTCTTAAGCATTAAGTGCTTAAAGAAAGTTTCTGTCACCTGGTGGGAACATTGGGCGTACATATGTGTACGCTCAGCGTAATGCATGAAGTCCCCATCCTTGAGGTTTAGAGAGTTGGACCTCGTGCTTCAATGGGCTGTATGCGGGGCGTACCAATATGGTATATGGGGCATACACCAGAAACCTTCTTTTGGGACTTGGTTGTTTTGGATTTTGGTTCATGGGTTGTTGGATTAAATATGTGAGGTGTAAAATGGTCTTTTACCCATTGGAAAGATAGGATTTGGTTTGGACCTTGGATTTTGGGAAATGACCTTAATTATTGAATAAGGATATTTAGTTGTGTTTAGTGTAAGGATTCTGGTAGTAGTAACGCGTGTGTTTGGGTATATGAGATTAAGGTGAGTCTCCTTAATGTACCCGTGATTCGAAGGAACCAATTTTAGCCAACTAGGATTTGTTATGCTAAGTTGTATTTGTGACTCTTGCATTGTATGTTGGGCTAAGCCTATTTGTATGTTTGGTTGGCCCCACGGATCAGGAAGGGCTAGGCACATTGTATGTTATGCAGGATGTTAGCTATCTTTGTGACTTTTGCATGTGTATGTTGGTTTGGGCCCATTGGCTTGGAAGGGTTGGGCCTAATGTGAGGGATAGGCCCAATGATATGTATGGTATCTGGTATTTTCGGGAACTCTCTATGCTTTGTGCTTATGGTTTTATGGTTATGGTTTCAGGTAGTTTCAATTCTAAAGGGAAGGGCCCGACTTGATCGCAACGCATCCACCCATGTTTCCACAACTTGATGATTTTGGGATAAATAGGAAGTTAGGAGAACACAAGGTGGGCATATTGAGGGCGTTAGTAAGAGTGGTAAGAAGAATAAGAAGAAGCACATCAAATTTGGTTTATAATGTGAAGAAGTTAGTAAGAGTACTAAGAAAAAGAAGAACATAAAGTTTGGTTTACCATGTGAAGGTAGTTGATATAGCTTATTTTACACGGTTATTTTTTGCGATGTCAAGTATATTTAAGATGATTCTTTATGCAACTAAAGATAAAAGATAATTATAATGTTTGGAATTGTTATTTTACAGATTAAATAAGTTGTCGTGAGAAAAGGAACAAAATTGGAGTTGATAAGGACAAAAAGTGCAAATAGCTAGAAAATGTTGAATAAGACTAGACACACCAATTCCCAAACTAGCATGTCATGTCAACATAATTAGTTGGATGATACAGGAAAAACTCATAGATGCAACGTGTCTACAAGACTGATGCATCGTGTTTTTCGTGTCAACAAAAAACTCTATAAAAGTACCCATAGCCTTAACCTAATGTATCCATCAGCCACATATATTACCTTAGTCGATAAAAACACCATAGGATCCATTTTAAAGGTCAAGAAGGCGGTCATAGAGTCGTTAATTTGTTATAGAATATGAATCTAAAGGATCAAGATGCATAATCGTTACGAAATCAGTTGGTTTGCTTTACTCTCTATATTTAGCCTTCCAATATGAATTATTATTGTTTTGTTTTTGATTTGAGGGTTCAAAACACTTTTGTTTTGTGCTTATATTAAATGAACCCTTGAGATGTTGGTTTGATTTCTATTTTGGGTAGTAATAGCTATTTAATTTATTATGCGTGTTTGATTAAAGAGCCATATGTATTGAAGCTTGATCTTGATTGTCTATTGTCTAGTTTATATAGTTAGAGGATCAATATAATTATATTTGATTGAATCATAATTGTCTTATGACCATATATTAAAATAATTTGACCGGTGATTGACTAAATCCTAGGGTTTGGCTAATAAAGTAATGAACTTTAATGTGTGTGCTTCCATTATATGACCACTTTATGCTTTAATTGATTCACATGACCATTAAAAGAGCAATTGCATGATCAAATTGACCTTGCATGATACAAACTTAATATTGATAATAGGGTTTAATTAATCTCATGACCATTATGTTAATTATCTGTAGAATCATTAGGATTTGTGAACGGACCATGGAGAAAAATCAATTTAGGAATAAATGAATATGAACTAATATCCATTGCACCTTTAGTACATGTTCTAGAAGTGTTTATAGAAAAAATGAATATACATATGAGCCAAGTCCGTAAAGTTTTCTTTTGTTGTTATATACTCCAACAACTCTATAAACATTTGATTATCATTAACTCCATCTCCTATTAGTTACAAATGTGCACTACAAGACAACAAATTCTTGCAATGTTATCATTGCATTAATATATAATATTCAAGTTAACATTATCAAATAACTTCAAATAAACTTTCATAAACTTGTTTAGCTCCTTCATCAAGAAATGTATTTTTGTTGTTATCCTCGGTAATATTAAACATGCATACATCATATCATGACGGAGCTTGTCATATATTTTCCTCATATATTAATACCACAAATAGGTACCTATCAAAAGAAATATATAGCATAAAACCAATCATAAAACCAAATAGGATGTTATCCTTAGACTATATAACTTAATATTAACTAATCATGAAACCAAATAGGATGTTATAATATATAAATGTAAAGTAGAATACTATAATACTTTAATTAACTAATCATAAATGAAAAAATGAATGTAACATGTTTTAATACTTAAAACATACCACCATTAGATCATCTGAAAATAAGATGCTATAAAAATGATATTAACCGGTAAAAAATATTTACCATATCAGTAGCAACTTGTTGATGAGAAGTTGATCCATCATTATTGGTAGGTAGTTTGTCCCCCTACTACACCTTTACACCCATTTATTTTATTTTGCTCAAGTTTTTTCTTGAACTCCATATTGCATTCCAAGTTGTGCATACTTGTTGCTCTATGTGAGACGAATTTTTACAGGTTGGATTTCTTCTTGTTGACAAGATATATATATATATATATATATATATATATATATATATATATATATATATATATATATATATATATATATATTATTGATATATTTCTTTAGCCATATGTTCCCAAATTGCATTGACTAACACACCAACTACAACATCTTCATAATATATGAATGAGCTATCATAAGTAAATGATGTTCCTAATGCTTGCATATAATCATAATAATAAATCAAGTAGCTAAAACCCTTCCCAATAATATTATTTTGTCTTTGGGATTAAAGTTGACCACATATATCTACTTGATTCCATTTTATCTAGGGATGATTTTTGAATTATGAAATAACATTCACTTAAAGTGAACGACTTCATAAAACATGACATTGTAGTATGATTATAGTAGATAATAATTATCGATTTTAAGAAAACTTAAAAAAGATGTATGAAAATTAATTAGTACTTTAACTTATGCCATTGCATGAACTTAAATACATAAATGTCCATCTAGTCATGTAATGATACAATCTAGAAGATAATTGATCCAAACCCGTGACCCACTAAACCATGTGATTAACTTGCATGAGAGATTAGCTTAGTTGAATTAGTCTTTTCCTATTTCCAGTCGTGGCTAGATAATAGCTCACGTGATGCATGCATAAGGTCTTTGACCATTTCCTTTCCTAGCTGGTAGTTACTTTTTCTTAGCTTTATTTAAATAGATATAATTCCCTTTTGGTAGGATGAATGAAAAAATAGAGAAAATTTCTTCACTATGTTGCTTCTTCTTCTTCCTTCTTCATGGGATTTTGACCTACTCTAACAGGTCTCTATAATTTGGTGCTTTCATTTTCATCTCCATGCCTCCCAAAACCCAGTATGGCTCCACCTCCGACACCCCTAAGGCCACCCCCGATCACCCCAATACCGCCCTCCAAGATAAGTTACAAGTTCTGATACATCTCTCCACTGCCACTAACCACCGCCTCGACACCATCACTGCTAATCTCGCAACCCAAGCCACTAATATTGCCAAACAAACAGACACCATGATTAACCTTGTCCAACTCCTTCCCGCCAACAACATCAACGGACTAACACCGCCACCACTGCAAACCAACCTCCGGCCACCAAAAATTCACCTCCCAACCTTTGATGGATCCAACCCTCTTGACTGGATTTTTCAAGCCAAAAATTACTTCATGTATTACTCAGTTCCCCCACCCCAACGCCTCTCTTTAGCACAATTTTACTTCACCAGGGATGCCTTGAGTTGGTATAAATACCTTGCCAACAACCAACTTCTAGCTACCTGGCTAGAATTTTCGCGGGCTCTCGAGCTCCGGTTCGGTCCGTCAGATTATGAAAACCACCAAGCCTCTCTATTTAAACGCAAACAAGTAACCAATGTCGCCTCCTACCAAGCTGCCTTCAATAAGTTGTGTAACCGGGTCACCGGGCTCTCTAATGAAGCCCTCCTTAATTGTTATCTATCTGGCCTTACACAAGACATCCAAATGGAATTAGTTGTCCTACCACCCACTACCCTTCATCAAGCATATGGGTTGTTTAAATTAATTGATGTCAAACTTGTGTATTCCCCAGTTTCTCCACCCGATCCCAAACCATTGTCCTCAATCGTCCAATCGCCTGCCTCTTCCCCCAAAGCACTACACAACCCCCCTTTATTAATGACTCCGGTGACCTCAACCACCAGTTTACCTACTGCCCACTTGTCGCCTGAGCAATTCCAACAATGTCATTCCTCAGGTCTTAGATTTCGTTGTCCCGCTAAGTACCACCCTGACCACAAATGCGATCCGCCACAGTTCTTGCTCATCGCCGACAATGACCCGTATGCTTCTCACCCTCTTGTACAACAACACATTAATGTTGCCAAGGAGGCCCCCAACATTCCACACTTTATGGCTCTATCCCCATCAACATTTTATGGTAATGCACCTACTACTGCCTTACGTCTCACGGGATTCGTCAACCACAAACCACTTCAAATCCTCGTTGATTCCGGCAGCACTCACAACCTGATTCAGCCCTACATCGCTGTTGAATTGCACCTTCCGATCCAGACCGCATCAACATTTCCAGTCCTCATCGGCAATGGTGAACCACTACTTTGCAGCGGTTATTGCCCGGACGTTTCCCTCACTCTCAACGAGGCTTCCTTTAATATACAGTTGTTTGTTTTGCCATTCAAAGGATTTGATGTTATTCTCTGGTTCGATTGGTTACAATCCTTAGGTCCGCTCACAGTTGAATTTTCAATTCCTTCAATCACCTTTCAACAGGGCAACAACACCATCACCTTGCAGAGGTCACGCCCGTTTCCGGTCAAGTCCAGTGCAATTGAAGTAACGATTTCCGACATTGAGGACAAGGTCGAGTCTCATGGGCGGGGTATTGATACAATCCAGAAGATAACTAATCCAAACCCGTGACCCACTAAACCATGTGATTAACTTGCATGAGAGATTAGCTTAGTTGAATTAGTCTTTTCCTATTTCCAGTCGTGGCTAGATAATAGCTCACGTGATGCATGCATAAGCTCTTTGCCCATTTCCTTTCCTAGCTGGTAGTTACTTTTTCTTAGCTTTATTTAAATAGATGTAATTCCCTTTTGGTAGGATGAATGAGAAAATAGAGAAAATTGCTTCACTGTGTTGCTTCTTCTTCTTCTTCTTTCTTCTTGGGAGTTTGACCTACTCTAACATGTTTCTATCATGTACCTTGTTCTTTTCTATCAAGCAGTGTCGATGACGGAGTGTCGTTGATGTAGGTGTTAATGATGGGATAGATGATGTTGGTGTGAATGAGGGGTAGAATATAGGGTTAGTCATGTGGATGAGAGGGTGAACAATACAGCTAATACAATACCAAACAGCGGTGTGTAGATGATATATATGAATATTGAAGTGCATACAGGGGTAGTCGATGAGGCTGATATTGTCCCCAACGGTAGGACAGATGTTAAGACCAAAGATGATAACAGTGCACGTGTAGATGCCTCATAAGTACGTCTTTGTAGGCGTGGACTTGTTTGAGCTCCTTTTAGTGGGAACGAGGACATCTTTCCAATAATATAAGAAAATTAGAGAATATGTTATATAATACGTCAATTTAGTAAATAATTGTGATCTTATTTTTATTTGTTTAGATTGATTTCTTCAAAACTATACCAGAATATTATACTTTACTTGGATTACACATCCACGTATATGGAAAACATTTAACTTAAACATAAATTTGAAGACTATAAAGACTTCATCCAAGAAAAGAGCTAAATTTGTATTTTTAATCTCAAACTCAGTACTCTTCCGTTCCAAAAGAATATCCAACAATTTCCTTTTAGGATATCTCAAAATAACTTAAACAAATTCATTTATATAATTATATCTCACAGTACACTTCCATTCCAAAAGAATATCCAACAATTTCCTTTTAGGATATCTGAAAATAACATAAGCAAATTCATTTATATAATTATATTTCACTGAACGACAACATTATAAAATAAAAAATAACGCATCATGTTGCGAGGTAATGGATACAGAGATAACCAGATAAACAAAACAGCTCTCCACATGAACATCATGAGCTATTAGCATGTCCTCGGTCTATGTGGAGTTGACTATTTTCTGCTTAGTCCAATTTTTTGATAATCATAGTTGATCAGTCGATTTTGTATTATGTTTCTTAACTTTTGTTTTTGGAACTGGAAATTTTATTAAAAGACAACCCCCTAAAAAGAAGCTAGAGGGAGCCAAAAGTTACAAAACAACATCAAAGATTACACAAAGTAGAAAGGAGATTTAATCCATTCCCCCGTACAAAGTTTCCTTTCCCATGCCTATGTTCGATCCAAACATAGACCATTGATCTAACTCCTTCAAACACCAATTTTGGGGAGATGAATTTTGAGTTAAAGATTTTATCGTTCCATGCTCGCCATATACCCCATAGTGCACCAGATATGATTAAGAGTAATGTTGACCTGCGTTTTCGGCATTGCCAAGTCATTGCAATATAAGTTAACATATCCTTTATACTAGAAAATATCATTGGTGTGATACCACACCAATCCCAAATCCGATTCCATAGATCAACAGCAAACGAGCATTTAAGGAATATGTGGTCCGTTGATTCCATTTCGGAGACACAAGTACTGCATTGTGTAGAATGGATCTATACCCCCCTTTGATTAAGAGCAACCGCAGTTGGAATGCGGTTCATTCTTGCTCGCCATATAAAACAACTTACTTTGATTGGAATCCATTTGCTCCATTGAAATACTCCATCTGGAATCATATGAGCAGCACGATCAATCCTCTCCCTTAACGCTACCACGTAGAACTAATCATCAATTTGAAAGTCCGATTCCCATCCAGTTCCTGATTGAATTCTTCAGATAACATCAGAGCCTGTTATATTCAATTTACCAAGTGTAATTTTACATTTATCAATATTTTTCCAAACACCAGTTAAATATCTAGACACCATCTGTGATGGAATCCACGCATCATGGTTATGAATTCCGTGTATAATTCTCGCCCATAGTGCACACCTCTCATGGAAGAATTTCCATCTCCATTTTGATAGTAACGCCGGGTTCAGTGCTTTAATGGATCCAAGTCCTAAACCACCCACCTCTTTTGGAGCGATTATTTTCTCCCATGCCACCCACCGGATTTTTGGAGTATTGTTAGGCCCTCCCCATATAAAGTTCCTCCATATTCTCTCCAAGTTTTCAATCACTCCCAAACGGGCTGCAAAATTGATAAATAATAAGTGGGGAGACTCCCCAAAACTAAATTTGCAAGTGTCACCCTCCCACCGAAGCTCAATGTCTTCGATTTCCACCCAGAGAGTTTGTTGTAGATTTTTTCTATCACCGGCATCCAAGAGCTTTTACGGTTCATGTTTGCTCCCACTGGAACTCCGAGATACGTGAATGGTAATGAACATGACTCGCATCCCAATGGTGAGGACCATCTATCAACCTCATGTGGATCCACATTAATGCCGAATACTTTCTATTTGTTGAAGTTAACGCTTATCCTGGAGGATACTTGAAAACAGTTGAGTATCCTTGCCAGTTTTTTTATGTTTTGCTTTGACCACTCGTCAATGAATAAGGTGTCATCGGCACAGAATAGATGGGAGAGCTGGATATTGGAGTTAGGAATATAGATTCCTTGAAAAACTCCTTTTGACCTTGCTTCCTTTAATGCAATATTTAATCCCTCCATAGCTAAAATAAAGAGAAACGGTGATAATGGATCTCCTTGCCTTACGCCTCTCTCTAGTTGGAATTCATCCGTTAGACATCTATTCACTAACCGATGCCCTAGCTAATTCTAAGCATCCTTGTATCCAGACTCTCCATTTTATTCCAAAATTCATTTGTTGCATCATCGAATCTAGGAATCTCCAGTTCACCGAGTCAAAGGCCTTATTCAAGTCATCTTTGAAGAGTAATAGTTTTTTGTTGGTTTTCTTCCCCCACAAGCAAATATCATTTACAATGAGAGGTCCTTCCAAGATGTTTCGTCCATCAACAAAATTCGTTTGCATTTCATCTCTGCACTCCCCCATTACCGAACCGATTCTTGTTGCTAATAGTTTTGCAATTATTTTATATAAAGAACCTATTAGGCTGATTGGCCTATAGTTACCCAAGGAAATTGGATCTTTAACCTTCACCGCGAGTGTTATAAAAGAGGAATTCCAACCTGGTGAAAAGCTTCCGCAGTGTTCAAAGTGTTTTATATATGCTAGGATATCAGTTTTCAATTCATTCCAATATTGTTTCAGAAATTTGAATGTGACGCCATCCGGCCCCGGGGCCTTATCATTCCCACAGTTCCACACTGCCCTTTTCACTTCATCTATCGATATATCTCCTTCCAAAAATTCTTTGCTAGCGGCTGAAATGGTTTTGAATTTTGAACTCCTGAATTTTGGTCTATGCTTCCATTTTTCTTTGAACTTTGAAGAAAAAATCTAAAGATTTATGCTTTCATCTCGCCCGGCTGATTTGACCACACACCATTTATCATAAGACCATTCATGTGACTTTTTCTGTTGCGATTTTTAATGAAACCATGAAAGAATCGATTATTTTTGTCACCATCAATTAACCATTTTATTCTTACTTTCTGCTTGATGTCCAAACTCGCCAATTTTTCTAAATCAGTGAGTCTACTTGAAATCTTAGCCCATTCAAATTTTTCTAAGCCATTTAAAATATTCCTTTCATCCTTCTTATCAAATTCTGCCATTTTTTTTTATCGTTTTAGCCTCCAATTGTTCCTGTGGGAGATCCACTGCCCTCCATCTCCTTATCCTAATTTTTATGAACTTTAGTTTATTTAGAAAAATTGAATCTACAGCACCATACCCTTTAAATTTTGAAATCACTCTTATAACTGCTTCGTTGAACCCAGGTCTCAGAAGCCACGAGTTGAACAGCTTGAAAGGCACAGGTCAAAAATCACTGGAACTAAGTTCAAGTTAAATGAGGCAGTGATCAGACTGTTCTCTGGGAAGGGCTGTACATGAAGCTTGCGGGAAGTTAATAAGAAACTTATGGCATACAAGAATTCTATCAAGTTTACTTAACTTTGCTCCTGCCTGTTGGAAATAAGTGTACTTGAATCCCCCCATTTTTAAGTTAAATAATCCCCCCCCCCCTCCCCAATTATAAATCTATTGAAATCCTGGGCAGTGTAGGAACAGAAAATAGAGTTTAACCTTTCATCTCTTCTTCTCACGACATTGAAATCTCCCATGAGTATCCACATCACTCCTCGTGACTACATCAAGTTGGACAAATTTAATCACAACTTTCTCTTATCCAATATAGACTGAGGAGCATACACATTGGGGATTGCGAAGTCTATTCCAGAACCACCACAATGCCCATATATCACGAGAAAATTTCCATCTTTGATTGATTCAAACACAGAAAAATAGGATCTATCCCAATGGACGGGACAGTTATGAACTTTTAACGGACTTTAACTGTCTAATTCTGTTAAAAACTTAACTTTAAAAATAATGTCAAAACAAGCCTACATACTCTAAATGAAAGTTGTAGATCTCGTCGATAGCTACGCGAGGGTATAAAACCTATCGAAAAAAGAGCTCGTAAGAAAAAGATATGAAGTTTCTAAGGAACATAATTTCCTCGTGCGCACTCGCGCGGAAAGACAAAGTGTGTTGTGCGTATTGACACTCCACCCAGAATGCAACATGTGGCACCATAAAGAAAGTGACACATTACTCTCTTTCGGCCAGATGCACGACGTGCATCTTATCTATGTGCAACGTGCAAACAAAATAACCTTATAAATAGAAGTAGAATGCCAATTCAATCCCACACAATTCCTACGTTTCTGTCTCAATATCTCTCAATTCTAAGCCCTTTCTCCCTTAAGTTTTTAGTCGGCGAAGCCCTGCAGTGTCTGATATCCGGTGATTCGAGTTCGAGTTCTTCCTGCTTAATTCCCAGTTTTCATCAATATACTATATAATTTAAGCTACACTTATTTTCTTCAAGTGTAACTTTTAATTATAGTCATAGTCGTTATTATGTACATATAACTATGATATATCAGTAATTCCAAGTCATTATACATATTGAACTACTTACGGGGATGATGTCCAGGTTGGATCTATTGAGGTGTTTAAAGTGGGATTTCCATACAGTATACTCTATATACCAAACGAACCCTATATCCGATATGATCCTACCTAGTTGGCTCTTATTAGCTATAGATCAATAGACATTGAGATTATTGAGGAATATCGACTATTAATTAGGCATAAGTGATAATAAACTAAGACTTAGAGATAATTAAACCTAGGTCATATCAACAGAAAAGTCAAGTGCTGAAGCGAAGCATTATCCAACTTTCCAATCATTCACCTAAGTCAGGCGAGTGCATAGTTACCTTCAACTTACACATAGATATCAAGTAATTAATTTGCTTTAATGCTTTATGTGCATATAAACCGAGTTTCTAATATCTTTTTGCATAAGATAATTATTTTTCTAAAATATCATATATGTATTTTACCGTGCTAATAATCTATTGGGTCGGATGCGTAGAAAGAGATAACAGAAATGAGATAACAGTTAGAGACCATAAGAGAAAAGATGATGGTGAAAAACTATACCAAAGATAAGATAGTGGTGAGAAGCCATGCCAGAGTTACGAAAAAGAGACCATGCCCAACAGAGATCAGTCTTCAATCAGAGTATTGATCGTGACCATGGACTATTCTAGACAGCCTAGTGGAACACTAGCAGACTTGCAATTTGTATGTTTTATTGAAATCACACAAACCGAGAGTATAAATTATTGATTCGTTTGACTAATCTATTTTTCTTTGGTTACCTTAACAACACATAACCCTTAGGTTAGATCCCTTGAGAGAGAGAGAGAGAGAGAGAGAGAGAGAGAGAGAGAAAGAAATAGAGTAATGGGAATAGGTAATCGAGTTAACTGTTTGGTGCCATATATATATATATATATATATATATATATATATATATATATATATATATATATATATATATATATATATATATATCTTAAAGAGAAATTATATTATTGAGGGTTGAAGACCCAATGTACTTACCAGGTTTCCTAACCTGATCTAACGCCCGTATTTCTAGGCTAACAATTATTATAATGATGTAATAGTTAAGGTCAACAATTGTAACCTATTTTGAAATAATGAAGAATTAATAATTATTTGAGTATTACGTGATTTATGTGCAATATACGTGCTTATAAAGATATAATAAACTAATAATGATAACAATATGCATCAAAAATATAACGAAGATTTTAACAATATCTTTAAATAAAGTTGAAGTAGTTATAACAATGATTTCGGGGATAAAAAGAACGTTGAAATCCGACTTATAACGAAGAATTTATGACATGTCGAAGTTTTGCAACAAAATTGGCACGACCTTGTATGTCGTAAAAAGTGAGTTTGCGATAAAATACTTTTTACCCTTTGTGATCTAAATGAAAGTTGTAGTATACGTTAAACCGAGAACGCGCATATTGAGAACGTCCAAATTTGACTTCGTTAGAGGAAGTTATGATTTTTCTAAAATTTGGCATAGTAGTATGCAGCCTGGAAATCGAATTTTAGATCGATCGATTTTAGCCGACACAATTTAAACGAGAATCGAAGATCTCATTAAACGGAGCTCAACGATATAAAGACAGATGAAAACGGACGTCAGATGACAAAGTTATGAATTTTTAACGGACTTTATCTGTCTAACACTGTTAAAATATAACTTTAAAAATAAAGTCAAATTATCCGACGAAGTCTAAAAGAAAGTTCTAGATCACGTCGCTACCTACGCGTGGATATAAAGAACGTCAAAAACGGATCTCGTATGCGAAAGTTATAGAATTTAGAAGTTAATTAAATTATGGGATTATGATGCGGGACTCACACGTGGCGCAATCCCAACCCTTCCTTTTTCTCCATGGCTACACACCGGATTGCGACACCTGTCCCGCGTACTTCTAGAATAGGGCTTCGTACGCCTAATGTACCGAGTATGCCCAGCGTATTCCAAAATTATGCCCCGTGTACTCCAAGTTTCCAGCATATAAATAGAAGCAGAAATCTTCCATTTTTCTCACACCTTTCCCATGCTTTCTCTATCAATAACCCCCCCCCCCCCTCGCATTGCCATCGCCGCCTTATTCCCTCCCATTCCCAAGCCCTGCGCCTGAAGGCTCCGAGAAAAAGAGCTTTTGGCTCAAAAGTTTTGCCGCTGCAGAGCCCGACTCCTAGCTAAACCCCCTTGTAAGTGAGTTACGTTTACCCTACTTTAAGTATAACTTATGTTTAAGTTCATTATTGTTATTATGAACCTATAAACAATACATGATCTAAGCATTATAAATTATAGAAAGTGTTACTATAATACCTTTTAATTTTTCATGGTACGCGGAATCTGGTTTGAAGGTTGCATAGGGTTGTTGGATTTCAGAACAGCTTACATGCCAAAATGGTCATCCCCTCCAGTGTTTCATGTCTGGCCCTTGTCAGTACATAGTAGTTGAAAGGATTGTTTAACACATATATAATACAAGAAAAAAACAATATTGCTCGTAGACCTTGAGTTATTGATAAATCTATACTAATAATTAGTCGCAATAAATATTAGACAAAAATCTAGTGATAATGATACTAGGTTTCATCGAAGGAAAATAAAATTGTTCAAAACGAAACGTTGCCTGAGTTTGGAGTCATCACTTTAATAAGTGAGTGCATAGTTACTTTCATCTTACACATAGATATGAAGTATTTAATATAATATACGTGTTATGTGTTCATATTATCTGTGTTCTTGATATCTATGTTGGATGAACAAAATAAACATGTTTTATTCGATTTAAACTATATATGTATTTTATACCTATAATTATGATGGGTAAAGTTGGGTAGATGATATAGATGATGAAATAAATGAAGTGAGGTCTCGATGTTTAAGTTGATTCAGTCATCTAGCGGAGTATAGATGACGACCACGTGTGATTCAAGACAGTCCAATGGAACAAAGGCGTTCTCATAACCTGTATGTATTACGTGTTCACCAAGTGTACTCCATCCTCCCCATGGTTGCCTTTTTTACATATATTGCTAAGGAATCCCCTAAGTATTGTCCATCCCGATGATAATCCTTAGGCTAGGTCCCTTAAATTAGATGCTTTAGGGACAGAAAGTGAGGATAACGAGCAAGGGTAATCGGGTTGAATTATTTGATGAAATTAATGAACATAATTTGTGGATTGAAAACCATATGTGCTCACCAGGATCCCAAGCCTGACCCATTCAATTTCTTGTATTATAGGTAGTAGCCATAGAGCACAAGAGTGATGATCTGATGAGAGATCAATGGATTATAGGCCATTAGAATAATAGATGTTATAAGGCTTGTACTATTTTTGTTTATGCTTATCTACTGTATTGACAATGACATCCCAACGTTTTTAATATAATGAAAACACATTTCTTCGGAAATGCTTTGATAATTTACTTATCATATTTTTGGGAACAAATTCTGAAACATACTTCTTTAAAAGGATACTCTGATTTTCAAATAAAGCTTAAAGAAATCGGTCTTTTCTAGCCGAGAAGTTGGGGATGTCACAGCTGGTATCAGAGCATTAGCCTAAGTGAACTAGGAATTTGTAGGGTTTCTAGACTTAAACTTAGAATGCTAAACGATGATTTTGAGATGAGTGTCTGTTATATTTAGACACAATCACTAGATTATTTTAGGAACGATGCTTAAACTGATTTTATGTGCTAAACGACTTGTGTTATTATTTGATCGGATCTATGGTCTATTGCCGCCCTGATCTAGAAAGTTTATGTGTTTAGATTTCTAAACATTCGACTATGATATTAGAACTGGCATGTAACTTTTTGGGATGACAAGGAGGATTTAAACGTCTATCGTAAATAAAGATCTAAATTCACCTACTTTGTTGTATAAATCAACATGGCAAGAACACAAAGCAGATTCGGAAATGTTAATGGAAATACTAATGCTAATCAGTGGCCTGTGATTGAGCGTGCACCAAAGGTAGCAGTTGCACCCGAGCCAATCACGATGGCAGGATTACAAGAAATGATTCAAATGATGTTGGATCGTCAGATTGAAGAAACAAGGTGTCTACTTCAATAGAATAGAGATGAAGCTACTGTGCCTGTTAAACAGCCTTAATTGAATGATGGACAGTCAGAAGAATGAAACTATAGTAGAACCATTACCAAGCCGAACCGCCAATGATTAGAAGAAATAACCAAAATGAAGGGATTGAAAGGAATGGGGGCAATGTAACAACCCGATATGTCAACTCTTTGTAATGACCTAAAAAGTCAAGTATTCTAACCACTTTTGAGTTAATAAAATTAACTTTGATAATAAAATGTCCAAAAAGTTCTATTTAAATTCCCTCTATGTTTAAATGTCATTAAACCATGATCGTACGTAAAAAGAACGCCCAAATCCGGCTTCGTATATTGAAGTTAAAAATTTTCCAAGTTCGGCTTGGCAGCAGACAGCTAAAAACTCGAACCGGAGATCTTCAAACACTGCCTTTTTGATAAAAGGTATCGCTACAAGTCCTGTCTATAACCAGAGTCTCCCGTACGGAGAACATGTCAAATGTGTATAGATCTATACGGGAAGTCATGATCCCGCGCCCTGACTGTTAGCTACAGTCCGTCTTTTGGGGTGACAATTTTTCATAACGCTACAACGCCTGAAGAACATCGCTACAGGCATATTATGTTTAGTATGGTTATAAAACTCATCGGATATACAATTATTATGGTATTATGCTTTTATGAACGAGTAGCTATTAAAACTATTCTTCATCTAACAAGTGCGATCTTCGTATAGCTTTATTATATAAAACTATGCCACAACTTTTAAGTACGTCGGTTGCTTGCGATTTTCGGTCTTAGAGACTGCCAGTTATGTTAGGAAAATAAGGGTTTTTCCTGCATCTAAAACAAACAACTAATAGGAAAATAAGGGATTTTCTTATAACACAAACATTCATATGCATTTCATACTTTTATAAGAAAATAAGGGTTTTTCTTGGAAAGCACAACAAATCATATTTCAACTATTAGGGAAAATATGGGATTTTCTGGATCTAATACATTCATTTTCAACCCAACGAATCATAACTCTTTTCATTTGAAAATACCGCGTTTTCTGGAAAACATACATGAACTTTCGAATGGCGTATATTTTCTCAAAACAATACTTATGAACTCACCAACTTAATTGTTGACACTTTTTCTTTGAAATAACTTGTATTCTCAGGGAACCGCTAAGCAGGTTTGGAAATCAACTTTTGAGGATTAACGTGCTGACGTTAATTACTTCTTTTGAAAGATGTTTATGTATTTATCTTTTGAACATGTAACGAATACAATTATGTAAACATTTTGGAAACCTTAATATGTATGGTGGTGTGTACTTTCCTTTCTATGAACTGTTATGATACTGAATATGACGTCCTCCGCCCCCGAACGTTTCCGCCGTTCTGGTTTGGGGGTGTGACAGGCAAGTATAAAGAATTCACGACTTGAAAACCTTCAACATTTACTGGGAATGAAGATCTAATCAGAGTTATGGACTGGATCTCTGAAATGGAGTTAGCTTTCATAACATGCGGTTGCAAGGTCAAGGTACAAACGACTTATGCAGTGCGTCAGTTTAGAGGTGATGTTATTCGCTGGTGGAACACTTTAGGGAAGACCATAAGCCCTAATGAGCCACTACAACTAACATGTGCAAAGTTCTTGGTACACTTTAAATGCAAGTTCTACTCAACCCAAAACATGCTAGAACTAGAGAATCAGTTTCTGACATTGAAGAAGGGCAACATGTCAATTGACAAGTATACCAATGCCTTTACGGACAAGATGGAGTTTGCTTTGCGCATCGCCCTTGACGAGCTAACAAAAAACGATAAGTATACGAAGGGACTACCATGGGAGTATGTTGTGCCAATACGCCAGGCACCTACTCTTGAGGCAGCCATCTAGGCTGCTAGGTCTGTTGAAGAGATGATTAAGAGTAGAGCCGCCAACAAGGTCGAAGTTGGCGAGAAGATGAAGTTTGAAGGATCTTCATGGTCCAAAAAGAAGAGAAAATTCTCAAATTCTGGTTTTAAGAAGTTTGGAAGAGGAACAGGTGAAGCAAGATGGTGCTATAAGTGCTAAAATAAAAACTTTGGAAAAATTGGCGAGGAGGTGACTTGTTTCAAATGTGGAAAGTCGGGGCATTACGCCAATGAGTGCACATTCAAAAAGAAGATGTGTTTCAGATGTAATGAAGAAGGGCATATTTCTAGGTGATGCCCGAAGAAGAAAGAGACAGCAAGGCCTAATATTCTGTCGAGACCAAAGGCAAGAGCATTCCAAATGACCCTGGAAGTAGCAAGGGATGATGCAGATGTCACTTTAGGTACCTTTCTTGTAAATGGATTGCCTACCAATATATTGTTTGATTCTGGAGCAAATTACTCTTTTATATCGCACAAATTTGGTGGAAGACTAGCATTGCATGTAGATAAACTTGATATTTATCTACTTGTAGAAGTTTCCAGTGGAAAATTCATACTAGTTAGCGATTGCAATAAAAACATCGTCATCAACTTAGATGGGAATAAGTTCCATGAGGTGTTGTTGCCCATTGAGTTGAATAGTTTCGACATCGTACTGAGAATGGATTGGCTTGGTGCAAACGATGCCGAGATACGATGCAAGAAGAGGACGGTGAGAGTAAACTCACCTAGAAAAGAGTCATTTACGGTGTATGGGGATAAACGCAGAGTAAATTCTGGAATCATTTACCATATGAAAGACATAAAATGTTTGTCTAGAGGATGCACATCATACTTTGCATTTGTGATTGATGCAAAGGAGAAGAAAGATATGAAAAGAATATCAATGGTGTGTGACTATCCGAAAGTCTTTCCTGAAGATCTTCCTGGGTTTCCCCCTGATAGACAAGTGGAGTTTCGAATAGACCCATTGCCAGGACCGACACCAATAGCAAAAGCACCATACATATTAGCACCGACAGAAATGAAGGAGCTTATGATGCAACTTTAGGAGTTGTTGGACAACGGTTTCATCAAACCTAGTTCATCACCCTGGGGAGCTCTGGTGTTATTCGTGAAGAATAAGGATGGAAGCATGATGATGTGCATAGACTATAGAGATCTGAACAAGGCAACAGTGAAAAACAAGTATCCATTGCCAAGGCTTGATGACCTGTTCGATCAGCTGCAAGGTTTGAGCTATTTCCTAAAGATCGATCGTAGGTCAGGATATTACCAACTGAAGGTGAGAGAGTGTTATATCCTAGAATTTAGGGCTGAATATGTAAATGGTCACGTCACCACGAACCTTTTCGAATCTCGATCGATCGAATTTTAATACATATTATAGTAAAAATATTTGTAAAAGCCTGAAAAATCAGACGTTTTGGACCAATTAGACGTGAAACTTCAAACACGGATTCCCACAGTTCTACAAATCGAAAAATTAATCTGTTGGGATTCCCTTGAAACCATTGAACTTAAAACTATTATTCGTCAAGTACTCCTTTAATTGATAAAAAAAAACATAACAAATATAAATAAATAAATGAAAATTAAATTAAAGTAATAGTGGGATTTTCATTTAATTAAATCTATTCACTTTAAATGAATGCATATTAGTCTAGGGGAAGATTTGCAATTTCTTGAAACTGATTTAGTCAAAATATATGAAATTAGGGTGGAGTTAGTGTGCCAAATAGCAGGGACCATTTGTGCCAAAATTAGAAAGACTGTGTCTTCTTCCCCCCTTCACCAGGTGCAGGTCTCGTTTGTTCTCTTCTTTCCTATTAGAACTGATACAAAAAACGAATCTTGGAAAGGAAGTGATCCTAATTCCTCAAAGGCGAGCCTTTGACTAAATTGATTAGTCGCTTTCAAATCATTTTGACTGGAAATCCCGAGTTTAAGGCTATTAAGAGGAAATTGTCGGCATTGGAACCTTACCACCAAGAACCACAACACTTCCCTTACTGTCCAGTCGAGTCCCACCCTTTTCTCCCTGCTAGAAACCGCCATCCCCACCCGACTGCCCCTGCAGGAGCTCCCTCTACCACCACTACCCAGCCACCCATCTAGTGTTCAATCAAACACACCCTCCAATCACCCTTACTTTCTTCGTTTTGGCTTCACTGTTGAAGAAAAAAACAAGATAGAACCACCACTGAGGGTGGCCGAGAACCGTCGCCATCTCCATCAAGAACCAACACCGGTGGTCTTGAACCACCGTGTTGCACCACCAGACACCATCCAACCTCATCCTACCTCCTACTCCCTCCCTATCGATGACCTGTTGTTCATAAAACAAAGAAGGGTACAAGAACCACTAAGGGCTGCCACCCACGACCATCTACTGCCACCATTGCTGTAGAGTTCCGGCTGCCACCGCCACCACTGGAGCCATTGCCCCTTCTGCTTTTCATTCACGAACTCGACTGTTTTCCAGTCATCATCAACTCCTCGCTCTCTCGTGTCATTCACGTAGACTGTAATCCAAAACGAAGCAGCAGAAGGCCGCCGGAGCAGTCCCCTGCCGCCACAACCACCTCCTCAAACGCCGCCGACCTCTACCATCGCCGGAACTGCTGCTACCGACGCTAACCACTCACGACCACCGGCTACCCACTGTAAGCCTGTCACACCCCCAAACAAGGATGGCGGAAACGTCCGGGGGTGGAGGACTTCATGTAGAGTATCACAACAACGAGTATAATAGTGCTCAAAGTAAATACAACCATCATAAATCTAATTGAAAAAGTTATACTAAAGTATATGTTTACATGATTTGAATCAATTACATTATGATACAAAATGAACTGTTTGACGATTTATCGTCCCATCCTCAAAACGTGGTTGATTTCCTGATTCACTGAATTCCTGAGAATACAAGTAGTTTAAAAAGGTGTCAACACAAAGGTTGGTGAGTTCATAAGCTTTTGACGGTAAGAGTTTGAAAATCGATCTCTGTAAAGAGATGTATGTTACCAAGAAAAATCCAATATTTTCCTTATAAAAGTAATGTGGTCCTAAATACCAGGACTGAAAATGAACAAGTATTTGTCATACTTAAAGATATGAAAGTGGTTTCAAATTGACATAAAACCCTTTTTGATATGAAGACGTACAAGTATTTTTCCATACTTAAAGTAATTTCAGTGAGCTAAATCGACATAACTCGCTAAATTAAAGTTAGAAGTCGTAAATCTTATGATTTGTTAATACCACATGTGAGCTATCATAACCATACTTGACATTGACGGCCTTGTAATTACGACGTTCTTCAGGCGTCGGAACTGTTATGACACTTGTCACCTCAGACCTGTCGGTCTAGCTGTTGCAAGCAGCTCTGGTGTGGGTTTGTCAAGCCCAATATAGATCTATACACAACTATCACGTTCTCCCTACAAGAGACTCTGGTTACGATTTACAGGACTTTTTGAATTGGTTACTTTGGAAGTAACCCGAAGCGAATGACTCACAAATTTATTCATTAACAGATTTACGTGAACTAAACTGAAAACCTTTGGTATATAAGTTGAGAAGTAAATGATACATAAACTATACCTATTATAGTTTATCCAAAACGTTTGTAAAGTATGAAAACTCTTTTATGAAAACGCTTTTGTAATGAATTTACACTTAACGTAATGAGAGTTCCCTTTTGTATAAATGTACCCATCTGAAAATATATTTGTATTATGTAAGGTATCATAAACTATACCCATTATAGTTTATCAAAACAAGGGTAGAAATGGTAAAGTACATAAACTATACTTAACATAGTTTAATAATGCATTTGTATGTAATGATGTACTTTAATTATAACACTTGGTTATTTCTATGTATTATCTAGTAAAAATTCATTTGTTAACTGTGTATATCTAGATATGAATAAAAAAATGTCACATACTACAATTTCACATAATCACATAATGATATATACCTTGCTCAACATGTTACAAGGTGATATGAAATTTATTGTGTTTTTCTATTTATAACAATTTCTGTAACTGTTATTGGAAAATTTGTAGAAAAATCATAAAATGTCCAAATCAAGTTCTGTAACTTCTGAGAGTTTGAAAAATTAGTCTAGTTCGTTCATAAATTTTTCCATAATTTTTAGGGACCTCTAACTTGTGTAACCAAGTCCATAATCACAGACTGGTCCGGATTGGTGTTTGAGATGATAGGCCGTTTTGTAAAAATCACCATAAATTGTAGAAAAATCGTATGGAGATACGCAAGTAGTCATTTTAAAGCTAAGAACTGGAACTACTTACACCTAAAACAGTTTTGTAAACAAAAATGTTTAAGTTGTCCAAAACAGTCCGTGAATGGGGTCCAACTTTTCTGATGTAGGCTGTTAGAAAAGTTTAGTTTTGTTCTTGTTGTTTAACTTGTATCCCCCCCCCCCCCCCTAAAAACTTGAGAAAACATGAAAATGTAGGGGTATGAACTCACCTTGAGTGATTTCAGTAGGTAAGTGTTGAAGAAGAGAAGTGTTCAACCCAAGAACACTTGAAGAATCACTTGAAGATTCGAAGATCTAACAAGAATGTGATGATGTTTGAGTAAGAAATCTATGATTTTTAGTGGGAGGATGTGTAATAATCATAATAAAGATGATGATACTTACTAATTGTAGGAGAAAAGTCTTGGAGTATGCCTTGAAGTTCTCGAATTTGAGAGAAGTGGATGAGAGAGTTTGGAGTGTGGTTCTTGGTGAAAAATGAGAGAATGAATGGAGTGTGAGGAGAGAGGGTGGATGTTCCAGCCCTAAGAATGTGGGAATAGTTGAAAATGATGAGAAAGGACCTATGAAGTGACTAGGGATGGGCTGGTGGTGAATAGTGACATGGAGTGGGTATGGGAGTGGTTGCTTGTGTCATAGAAGTAAGTAAAGTCAACACTCCACCTTTGTACTTCACCCACTCTTTTGGATAAGGTTTTATTTTTAAAACATGATTAATTAATAATTAAGGGTCCTTATATGTTAAAATAAAGTTTTGGGTGAAAATCCCGTGCTAAAACAATTAAAAACGGGCTTAAAATGCGAATTTAATCGAAAACCGGGAGAAAAAGGCTTCCCAGCGAGGCCTCTCGGTCCTAGGCCGAGGTTCGGTCCCTAGGCCGAGGTTCGGTCATGGTTGGTGCTGATCCGGAAGCGAGAGGCTGAGCCAGAAGAAGAAACGAGGGCGAGGGGCTCAGTCCGAAGGTCAGAAGCGAGGGTTCAGTCCTCGGTCCTCAGAAGAGAGAAGGCTCGGCAAGCCATCAGAAGAGAGGGTTCGGTTAGTCATTAGAAGAGGAAATGATCAGATCCGAAATGTGCCGAACGTTCGGGTTCGGGTGAGGCATACGAGGTTCGGGCCCGAGAGGACCTTTCGGGTTCGGTTCAGCAGCCTTCGGCTCAGAAGGGTTCGGTTCCTAAGAGGGGTTTCGGGTCCTAAGAGGGGTTTCGGGTCCTAAGAGGGTTTTCGGCTCCTTAAGTCCGTTTTTCGCGTAGACTTCCGTTTTTGGGCTGTTTTCACCAAATTCGAGGGTCGGGATGCCCCGAGTGATTATAGAGAGTTGGGAGAGATTTCGAGAGAGATTTGAGAGAGATTCCACATACTCAGAGAGATTTGGGAGAGATTTGACATACTTGGAGAGATTTCACATACAAAGAGATATTTGGGAGAGGTTTCACATACTTAGAGAGATTTGGGAGAGATTTGACATTCTTGGAGAGATTTCTCATTCAGAGAGAGATTTGGGAGAGATTTGACATGCTTGGAGAGATTTTACATACAAAGAGATATTTGGGAGAGGTTTCACATACTTAGAGAGATTTGGGAGAGATTTGACATTCTTGGAGAGATTTCTCATTCAGAGAGAGATTTGGGAGAGATTTGACATAATTGGAGAGATTTCACATACAAAGAGATATTTGGGAGAGGATTCACATACTTAGAGAGATTTGGGAGAGATTTGACATACTTGGAGAGATTTCACATACAAAGAGATATTTGGGAGAGGTTTCACATACTTAGAGAGATTTGGGAGAGATTTGACATTCTTGGAGAGATTTCTCGTTCAGAGAGAGATTTGGGAGAGATTTGACATACTTGGAGAGATTTCACATACAAAGAGATATTTGGGAGAGGTTTCACATACTTAATGAGTATGCAACATTGTTTTAGCGGTTTGGCTCGTCACTTACCATAGATTTGGGTTAAGGAGATCTAGATGTACGCACTTTTCGATTTATGATCTCTCATTAGAATAGAGAGTTGTTTAGAAATTACATAACGTAAACTCTTAGTACCTACGGGCAAATTGAGTTGACCGGTTTGACTTGTTGATTTTAGTTGACTTTGATTTGACCGAAAATTGACGGTTATCACATCATCCCCCCGTTAGAGGGAATTTCGTCCCGAAATTTTGAACTTAGGCAAGGAGTGGGCATGAACAATCGAGCCATGATGTGGGGATACTTTCAAATCGACTGATTCTCGCGCCTCCAAGTGACTCTAGGTCCTTGGTTAGTATTCCTGCGTACTTTCACTAATGGGGAGCAGCGTTGCTGCGTTCGCTTAACCTTTCGGTCCATGGTCACTATGGTTCTTTCACGAAGGTGAGGCTCTTGTGGAACTCGATCTCGTCGAGGGGGATTACAAGAGTCTCGTCGAATAGATACTTCTGCAAGTTCGGGACATGTCGGGTAGAATGTACTTTACTAAGCTCGTGGGAGTAGATTGAAGTTGAGATGACAAGGTTGATTCTTACAAGAATCTCGAAAGGCATAATTATCTGGGGTTTTGACTTTCCACGCTTTCTAAAGCATACTAAGCCTGCCCAGAGTGAGCTTTCCAGAGGAATTTGGTCTCTTATTCTGGAGTTCCAAAGGTTTCTTCCTTTTTACTTCTCTTTCCCAGTCATGGGTTGCTCCCTTCAGGGTCAAAGTCGTAAGGGGGGTTTTGAAATTTATGAGAAGCTCCAAGGGAGCTAAGACGGTAGGTCGGCGAGACCCGAAATTTTGGGGTATTCCTGCTGACACCTTTGGTGCTGACCGTTTCTCAACGATTTTTGATCAATTGAAAGGGTCCTTAAGGATTTCCACATTGATAATGATTTGTCTTAGGAATTCGAGTCCTCAATTTCCAAAACTCGTATCTGGAGATCTTCAGGTAAGGCTTCTCTGGTCGTATTGCTTTCGCGGTTTGTTGTAGCTGCTCTCCTTGGTTTCCTTCTTACTACGAGGGTAGATAAGCAAGTCATTTACAATGACAATGACGAACTGATCCTAGTAAAAATGGCATATCCTAAGGATACTACGACCGGTTTGGTCCCATTCGAGGGGTATCACTACGGACTTGCAGCGTCCGCATCAAATTTGGAGGGTTGTCCTTGGACATCCTTTTCCAATACTCGTGACTGGTGATATTCAAATCTCAGGCCCAATTCCTGAAGGGTACCTCGTTCCTTGTGGTTGGTCGGCCTATTCATTTATGCGAGGCAGATAGTAAAGATATCTACTGGAGTTATTGTCGGGCCTCTGAAGTTAATGGAACTATGAGCAATTTGCCTTTCTATATGAAGAATAAGACCAGAGCTTTCCAAGGTGAGAAGCTTGGTTCTTTAATTTCACTGTTGGGTAGTTTGACAAGTTTAGACCTGATAGCTTTTGTAGCTCGGTAGGAAACATGTGGGTTTGGTTTACGCGACTAGGCCTTCTCGGATGGTAGGACATTTACTCGTCCCTCTGGGCAATCTTGGCCCGAAGCTCTTAGCAGGACTCGTACCATTTTCGTCCCAAGCTTCCGTGCTTGAATCTTGTCTGCTACATGCGACATTTCCAAAGGTCTCCTGTAAATACTTGTGATAAGGTTTTGGGAAGTATAACACTCCTCTGGTGCATGTTTTGGGGTTCCACGGCGAGAGATGATCCGGAGGTTCGTGCTGGATATTTATGAGAGATGAAAGTTTCTAGGTTCGGGGGGGTTAGGTGAAGGGTCCTTTTGTAGACGTTAAATCGGGAATATCAGGGCTATATCAACGAAAATTGGATGATGACCACAATATCCTTTTTAGATAACATGTGTTAAGTTGTGTTCGCAAGAAGAGATCACTAGAGTGATAGAGTATCTTGTGTTTCTTCCGAGGGTGATTCACTTTGTTTGATGTTATCATTATTGTAGATGATTCATACCATAGTGTCTAGCACTGGTAGTGGGCGCGTTTCGATAGCCAGTAATGATACTTGATATCATGATCCAGACAGGTTTCCCTACGATCGGGCGGTATATGAATGTCGTATGTAAGTCGATGTTGGTGAAATCGTCGAGTGGGTGGCCCCACTCAATTCCTACTGCTAGACACGGAATAGGAGTCAGGATGAAATTATTTGTTTTAAGACTTCAGTATTTTGATTATAATTAACCCCGATGTATGTACACAGTCATCACATCTTTCAGGTAATGATCCTGAGATCATATATGAATGTATTTGGTTTGATTTAAATGAGAGAGTATTTTAACTACTTTTAGAAAGACGGTGACTTTAGCAAGCATTACAATTTCATTACAAACATATGGTACTTAAACATTTTTGTCGTTAGATATATTACAAAAGTCCTAATATGGTTCCCTGATATCCTTGTTGGTTTATTTGTCACACTCCTCCGACTCCCCGTCATTCTTCTGAATTGGGCAGTTCCTCCTGAAGTGTCCTGTTTCGCCACATCGGAAGCACCCTGAAATTTCTTTGGTATTGGGGGTTGGAGTGATGTACTGCGTCGAGGCCTTACAGAAACGGGCGGTATGTCCTTTCCTGTTGCAGTTAGTACATTGTATCACCCGGCAAGCCACATTGGTTACACTTTGGGAGTGAACCCTTATATGGTCTGGCCGGTGTTTGGGTGGTAGACCTCGTGGCTAGTGTCGTGGCGTTCATCATGACTGTTGTTGTAGTAGCAGGTGCAGCTACGGATTGTTTTCTTCCAGCAAGTTTTTGAGTTAGATTACACTTCTTTTTGTCCCAGAACTTTCGCTTCTTGTTCGTAGGTTTGTGGCTTGAGGTATTTTCAATGGCAGACACCCGTCGGTGTTCTTGATGGTTACCACAATCTGTATTGTCAGTACCGCTTCCATTTCTGTTGGCGTTGTTAGCATTGAACTGCGCCATGACGGCTGCCACGGCTGCTGTGACTGCAGCCTGAAAAGTAGCAGAATCTATCTGCAGGGTTGGCGCCTTGCTAGTTGGTTGGTTGTCTCTTGGTGTGGACATAGCTCTGTTCCATGATGAAAAACGACTTCATTAGCGGAAATGGTTATATTAAGTGCATTCTTATGATTTATGTTCATATATATAAATTTAGGCACATTGATGTACTATTCTTAGTGTTTCCGCTAACGCTCCTGAGATGGATTCTTGGCAGTGGGTAGGAGTAGGTTTCATACAGGCGTTAATGCTTTACTCATCTTAGTATCATGTTTATTCAAACACGCTTGGCTGAGGAGTTTTGATGGGACCCAGTGCATTAGTGTTGGTATGATCGCACCCCTAAGTTTATGAAGAAGGGACTTCCCAACAAAATGTTTGAAGGTGAAATGATAATGATTTTCCAGAATGGCTATACGTCGCGAGTTTCCAACTAAGTTTTATCTTGTATTGATTTGTAACGTAATTTGGTCGCTACTGGCGTTCTGAAAACAATTCACAATGAGATTCTTTACATGGTAACTCATGTATTTTAGTAGTTCTGGATCCAAGTGGAGCCTTATACTCGACCCAGGATAGGTCCTTATTATGACCAATTGGAGCATGTTCTCGAAGGTTTGACCTGCATCCCTATGATGCAATCCTAATACAAAGTAGAAGTAAGTTCAGGTAGTGATCTTATGATGTTTGTTGTTTAAAACCGGGTTCCATTGGTTGGTGAATAACATGATCCAACCTTGGAGAGAGGATCAGGAACGATTCCGGAGCTAAATTACTCTAGTTTAACAACTTGACTAAAGTGGGTTTCAGATAGGCTCCCATGGTAGCATGATGGGAGTGTTTGAACAAAAGATGACACAGAATTCGGCCGATTGATAATGTCATTGACGTTTAAGATGTAACAAATTAAGGAAAAATTGACCTTGTAGAGGGTCTTACATAATATCCGGAGCAGGAGAGTTTTGGCCGCCTAAAGGCCTCACTAAAAGTACCTACAGTACAAGATAGTTTCATAGGGAATGCCACATAGGACATGGATAGGAAAAACGATTCCTTTTTATCATGGAATGAAGTAAGGCATCTACTACTGGCGGCGGTCATTTTTCTTGTGAACTCTTTGTTCAGCTAGCTGCCGCTCCATATCAAGCACGTGCCTTTCGTACACCCTCTGGCGTACTCGGAGTTTTATGACTTCAGTTCGTGTTTCAGCCAGTGCTTACAGCAAGGTTTCATGGTCTTCCTTAGACTTTTCACGAGTGTGTCCAAGGCGATTGGTGTGGATTGTATGTATTCTTGCATTTGCATCAACCTCTGCGATACGATAGAGGGTTGTTCTGCCCTGAATCTCGTTTCGGGAAGCTCTACAGAACAGGATTGGGATAATTCTATCTGCTGAGCTTCCCTTGCGATGCCTGAGGCAAAGTCGATGCACCTTGCAGCTCTGTTAATCGATGCTTGGCTGCAATCCTCCTCTCTTTGAATGCCGTGTGTCTACCTCGTTACTCTCTTGCCTCTGCCTGAGTGGCGATAAAGTCCTAAACAAAGAGTGGTCTCCGAAATAGTAGTCTCTTTCCGAGTCTCGGGTACGTGACACAGTAGGGCCTATAGTGGCGTGCAGTTTCCGAACTCGGGTTGTAGTCTACCTGCTTTAATCCCCGATGTTCGCGATCTGTCGGGTCTTCGCCAGGAGGGCTCTGTCAGTCGGTCCCCCGTGGTTGAGGTCATAACACCCTCGTTGGTCTCCACATGGTGGTTGTTGCCATTGCTATCGACATTCAACCCTCGATCACGATTGCCCAACGGGGCACAGGTTCGATGTAGTCGAAACGGTTCGCAGGAACCCTTGCTATGCATGGAGGATTGATTACCTCCGGTTCCGCTTCTGATTCTCCTCATAACCATTCACCATTTCTTGGGTTCGGATTGGGAAAGTAAGGGTCGTCCGGTAAGTAGGATCTTACTATGTTGTACGTGCGAGAATAGGAGTGGAAGAGATAATTACTAGGCGTCTAACTCTATAATTAATTACTTATAGGGGTGATCCTTATTAGTTACTTCTATAATGACATAGTGCATACTAATTACATATATCAAGATATGATAGACCTTTGAATAAGTGATCCTACCCTAGATCCACATCCAAACAAGGAAAAGGAAGTAAGGCAAGGACCACAAATTCTATGTCTATGGTTTCTAAGTTATATAATATCTTAGGGTATCCACTTAGGGACTATAGACCTATTATTAAGGATCTATTTAGTTTTCATATAAGTTATGATATTACAAAATACTCATATAGTATTTTAAACACGTGTTCTGTTCAAATGTTCTCATTGTGGTAGTGTTGGTAAGTATTTAGACTTGTTGCCATATCACAACCATTCTTGGGCATGTGCTAATCACTCCTCGGACTAGAATAGTTGATCAGGCTATGCCATTCCCAAGACTGTTCATACATCCCCCAGCTTACCTGTGATATCCAACAGTCATCACTTTTGTTTTGTTCTAGAATGATGCTGACCTTAGTATGTATGCATGCATGTATACTTTTAATAAGAAACTACTTATTTCTAAAAGTATAGTTGTTTTGAAAACTTAAAATCAGAGACTCTAGTCCCAATGCATTTATAGTTTGTATATCTTATGTGGTTCGATATACTGAGTTCACTATAAACAATGCTCTGATATCAATCTGTCACACCCCCAAACAAGGATGGCGGAAACGTCCGGGGGTGGAGGACTTCATGTAGAGTATCACAACAACGAGTATAATAGTGCTCAAAGTAAATACAACCATCATAAATCTAATTGAAAAAGTTATACTAAAGTATATGTTTACATGATTTGAATCAATTACATTATGATACAAAATGAACTGTTTGACGATTTATCGTCCCATCCTCAAAACGTGGTTGATTTCCTGATTCACTGAATTCCTGAGAATACAAGTAGTTTAAAAAGGTGTCAACACAAAGGTTGGTGAGTTCATAAGCTTTTGACGGTAAGAGTTTGAAAATCGATCTCTGTAAAGAGATGTATGTTACCAAGAAAAATCCAATATTTTCCTTATAAAAGTAATGTGGTCCTAAATACCAGGACTGAAAATGAACAAGTATTTGTCATACTTAAAGATATGAAAGTGGTTTCAAATTGACATAAAACCCTTTTTGATATGAAGACGTACAAGTATTTTTCCATACTTAAAGTAATTTCAGTGAGCTAAATCGACATAACTCGCTAAATTAAAGTTAGAAGTCGTAAATCTTATGATTTGTTAATACCACATGTGAGCTATCATAACCATACTTAACATTGACGGCCTTGTAATTACGACGTTCTTCAGGCGTCGGAACTGTTATGACACTTGTCACCTCAGACCTGTCGGTCTAGCTGTTGCAAGCAGCTCTGGTGTGGGTTTGTCAAGCCCAATATAGATCTATACACAACTATCACGTTCTCCCTACAAGAGACTCTGGTTACGATTTACAGGACTTTTTGAATTGGTTACTTTGGAAGTAACCCGAAGCGAATGACTCACAAATTTATTCATTAACAGATTTACGTGAACGAAACTGAAAACCTTTGGTATATAAGTTGAGAAGTAAATGATACATAAACTATACCTATTATAGTTTATCCAAAACGTTTGTAAAGTATGAAAACTCTTTTATGAAAACGCTTTTGTAATGAATTTACACTTAACGTAATGAGAGTTCCCTTTTGTATAAATGTACCCATCTGAAAATATATTTGTATTATGTAAGGTATCATAAACTATACCCATTATAGTTTATCAAAACAAGGGTAGAAATGGTAAAGTACATAAACTATACTTAACATAGTTTAATAATGCATTTGTATGTAATGATGTACTTTAATTATAACACTTGGTTATTTCTATGTATTATCTAGTAAAAATTCATTTGTTAACTGTGTATATCTAGATATGAATAAAAAAATGTCACATACTACAATTTCACATAATCACATAATGATATATACCTTGCTCAACATGTTACAAGGTGATATGAAATTTATTGTGTTTTTCTATTTATAACAATTTCTGTAACTGTTATTGGAAAATTTGTAGAAAAATCATAAAATGTCCAAATCAAGTTCTGTAACTTCTGAGAGTTTGAAAAATTAGTCTAGTTCGTTCATAAATTTTTCCATAATTTTTAGGGACCTCTAACTTGTGTAACCAAGTCCATAATCACAGACTGGTCCGGATTGGTGTTTGAGATGATAGGACGTTTTGTAAAAATCACCATAAATTGTAGAAAAATCGTATGGAGATACGCAAGTAGTCATTTTAAAGCTAAGAACTGGAACTACTTACACCTAAAACAGTTTTGTAAACAAAAATGTTTAAGTTGTCCAAAACAGTCCGTGAATGGGGTCCAACTTTTCTGATGTAGGCTGTTAGAAAAGTTTAGTTTTGTTCTTGTTGTTTAACTTGTATCCCCCCCCCCCCTAAAAACTTGAGAAAACATGAAAATGTAGGGGTATGAACTCACCTTGAGTGATTTCAGTAGGTAAGTGTTGAAGAAGAGAAGTGTTCAACCCAAGAACACTTGAAGAATCACTTGAAGATTCGAAGATCTAACAAGAATGTGATGATGTTTGAGTAAGAAATCTATGATTTTTAGTGGGAGGATGTGTAATAATCATAATAAAGATGATGATACTTACTAATTGTAGGAGAAAAGTCTTGGAGTATGCCTTGAAGTTCTCGAATTTGAGAGAAGTGGATGAGAGAGTTTGGAGTGTGGTTCTTGGTGAAAAATGAGAGAATGAATGGAGTGTGAGGAGAGAGGGTGGATGTTCCAGCCCTAAGAATGTGGGAATAGTTGAAAATGATGAGAAAGGACCTATGAAGTGACTAGGGATGGGCTGGTGGTGAATAGTGACATGGAGTGGGTATGGGAGTGGTTGCTTATGTCATAGAAGTAAGTAAAGTCAACACTCCACCTTTGTACTTCACCCACTCTTTTGGATAAGGTTTTATTTTTAAAACATGATTAATTAATAATTAAGGGTCCTTATATGTTAAAATAAAGTTTTGGGTGAAAATCCCGTGCTAAAACAATTAAAAACGGGCTTAAAATGCGAATTTAATCGAAAACCGGGAGAAAAAGGCTTCCCAACGAGGCCTCTCGGTCCTAGGCCGAGGTTCGGTCCCTAGGCCGAGGTTCGGTCATGGTTGGTGCTGATCCGGAAGCGAGAGGCTGAGCCAGAAGAAGAAACGAGGGCGAGGGGCTCGGTCCGAAGGTCAGAAGCGAGGGTTTAGTCCTCGGTCCTCAGAAGAGAGAAGGCTCGGCAAGCCATCAGAAGAGAGGGTTCGGTTAGTCATTAGAAGAGGAAATGGTCAGATCCGAAATGTGCCGAACGTTCGGGTTCGGGTGAGGCATACGAGGTTCGGGCCCGAGAGGACCTTTCGGGTTCGGTTCAGCAGCCTTCGGCTCAGAAGGGTTCGGTTCCTAAGAGGGGTTTCGGGTCCTAAGAGGGGTTTCGGTTCCTAAGAGGGTTTTCGGCTCCTTAAGTCCGTTTTTCGCGTAGACTTCCGTTTTTGGGCTGTTTTCGCCAAATTCGAGGGTCGGGATGCCCCGAGTGATTATAGAGAGTTGGGAGAGATTTCGAGAGAGATTTGAGAGAGATTCCACATACTCAGAGAGATTTGGGAGAGATTTGACATACTTGGAGAGATTTCACATACAAAGAGATATTTTGGAGAGGTTTCACATACTTAGAGAGATTTGGGAGAGATTTGACATTCTTGGAGAGATTTCTCATTCAGAGAGAGATTTGGGAGAGATTTGACATGCTTGGAGAGATTTTACATACAAAGAGATATTTAGGAGAGGTTTCACATACTTAGAGAGATTTGGGAGAGATTTGACATTCTTGGAGAGATTTCTCATTCAGAGAGAGATTTGGGAGAGATTTGACATACTTGGAGAGATTTCACATACAAAGAGATATTTGGGAGAGGTTTCACATACTTAGAGAGATTTGGGAGAGATTTGACATTCTTGGAGAGATTTCTCATTCAGAGAGAGATTTGGGAGAGATTTGACATACTTGGAGAGATTTCACATACAAAGAGATATTTGGGAGAGGTTTCACATACTTAGAGAGATTTGGGAGAGATTTGACATTCTTGGAGAGATTTCTCGTTCAGAGAGAGATTTGGGAGAGATTTGACATACTTGGAGAGATTTCACATACAAAGAGATATTTGGGAGAGGTTTCACATACTTAATAAGTATGCAACATTGTTTTATCGGTTTGGCTCATCACTTACCATAGATTTGGGTTAAGGAGATCTAGATGTACGCACTTTTCGATTTATGATCTCTCATTAGAATAGAGAGTTGTTTAGAAATTACATAACGTAAACTCTTAGTACCTACGGGCAAATTGAGTTGACCGGTTTGACTTGTTGATTTTAGTTGACTTTGATTTGACCGAAAATTGACGGTTGTCACAAAGCCCTTTCGCCATCACCATCATTCATGTTTTAGCCCTCACGAACAACCGACTCCAAGAGACCCAGCAGTTGGGTCTCGTTTTCGTCCATTCGTTTGTGAATCACGTCCAAATAAAGAAGACGATCTGTTCAAACTCGATTATATTTTATTTAATTTAAACCTTGTGGTTTCCTAATGATACGACTTATCCCCTTATGTGAAATAAGTCAGCAATAAAGGTCAAAGTCCCATTAAAATTTAACATATTAGGTCCCTCCTCCTAAAGCCTTAACAAGTTAGGTCCTCAAGCTCTAAATCAGCTTCAAAGGTAGGGGTGTTCGTTTGGATGGATCGGTTCGATCCGATCCAATTAAGTAAATCCAAATTGATTTCAGTTTTCAAAATATGGATCCAAATTGTCCAAACTAAATTCAAATCCGATCCGATCCAATCCATTTAAAATTCAGTTGGATTGGTTTTTATAATTCGGTTTTCAAAATGCATAACATTTTAAAACGATATATAATTATATTATTATCAATTTTTTTATAGAAAAGCAAAAACAAATTATTTAGTTGTAATTTATAATTTATAAACAACTACTAAGAAGGTATAATATAATTTAATATTTATTAGATAAAACGCTTTTGAGAGAAAATCATATTAACTTTTTTATTAGGTGAAACTTTTTGAACTTTTTTGAAACAAATAATATATAAAATTAATAAACAATAATAAATATATTAAAAATAAATAAATAATAAATTGTTATTCGGTTTTTTTGGACTATTCAGTTCTTATTTTATAAACCAAAACCAATCCAAAATCCAAAATAATAATTCGGTTTTAGTGAAATCCAATCCAAAAATCCGAATTATCCGAACCAAATAGTCCAATCCAAATTGTCCAATTGGATAATTCGGTTTTATCCAAATAGTGAACAGCTCTATTCAAAGGTACATGTTTAACCCCTGGTTTGAGAGCTGTCTGCAAGATCGGTCCATCGAGTTTGATTTTGGCAAAATCAACCCTTAGACTTTATTTATTTTAATCAAGGCCACCCTATACTTAATAATTAATACCAAAACTACCCTTTTGGTTATTAGGTAATACAAATAGACCTGATGATTCGTTTAAAGGGAACGAAACGTCACGAAACGACTTTCACGACAAATTTCACTCTCGAGCCTCGTTCACGCATCGAATGTGAGTGTTTACGGCGCCTTTTTAATATTTTTACGCTTTATGGGAGAATACATGTGCTATATATATTTATTGATCTTGAAAAACACTTACCGATTTCAAAACTAGTTTATAAATATTATTTTGTTAAATAATATTTTATTTACAAATAAACTAGTAATAACTATGTTTTCTATAAATATGTTACAGCTGTTTCTAAATAATACAACTAGTCGAGACAAATGATTTTCTGCATACAAAATATTATGATTTTATGACAAAATATGGTATTTAACTTATGTCATTAAAAGTTACCACCTTTGTAGTATTTCAAGTTCATGCCAAACATACATATACGAGTTATCAAACTCTTATCTTGAAATCATTTATGTACTGTGTACACTACCATGAGATTTACCACTTGTTTGAACGAGCATTACACATTTTTATGGATTTTCTTATCGAGTATAACCGGTTTTTCATGACAAAATCTAGTTAAGGGCCTTATGAGTGAGACATTATTCATTACCCTAAGTGCAAACAAACACTTAGAAGACCCACACCACTATAACCGTTAATCTTCAGAGCTGAGATACGTATGTATAGATCTATACGGGTAGACATCCCCACCCGTGGTGGCTAGCTACAACCTCGACCGATCAATCAAAGCGGGTGATAAATATCTAAAACAGTTTTACGACGTCCAATGAAGCGTCGTAGGGGTAGGTACAGTCACATAGCTCGGTTATAGGACTCACTATAAGCATTAACAAATCTCATAATCTAGAAACCACAGATCCGGTTTCTCTGATTATCAAACATTTTAAGTATGGATTTACTGCAAACATTTTGAGTATGGATTTACTCACAGTTCTCTGAGTACGAAACATTTTGAGTATAGATTTACTCGCGGTTCCTTTGGTTACTAAACATTTTGAGTATGGATTTACTCACGGTTTCACTGATTACCAAACATTTTAATTGAGGATATACTTATGATTTCTCTGTCTATCAAATATTTTAAGTATGAATTTACTTACAATTTCTCTTTTATT
Source organism: Lactuca serriola (assembly GCF_051521515.1). NCBI lineage: Eukaryota > Viridiplantae > Streptophyta > Magnoliopsida > Asterales > Asteraceae > Lactuca > Lactuca serriola. The sequence continues at coordinate 35,854,232 of NC_136411.1, forward strand.
AAACATTTCCAAATATGGTTTAAACTAAAACAAGAATACTTTTTAGTCTTTTAAAGTATCGTTACTGCGGTTAGCAGAAAACCTGTAAACTCTCACCAACCTTGTGTTGACCCTCAAAATTTCATGTATTCTTAGGGTATCACCAAACGAGCTTTCAGTCAAAAGATTAGTCATGGATTTCAGGCGACCTAGTTTATCTAGTTTTTGTTAAATCGGCCTATCTATTAAGGCAACTTTATGAATTTATTATTATGAACTTTGTATTCAATTCTTAAAGTGTAATGTAACTGCGATGTTGTTATTGTTGTAACTTGTGATGTATATTCAATTTGCTTGTGATCCATGAACTAAGTCGCACAGCCCGACGTATTCCGCTGCCTCGGCTGGGGGTGTGTCAGAGAGCAAAGTATTGAGAAGATCGCATTCAGAACAAGATATGGACACTATGAGTTCTTGGTTATGTCATTTGAACTAACCAATGCTCCAACAACATTTATGGATTTGATGAACAAGGTTTGTAAACCATTCCTCGATAAATACATGATAGTGTTCATATATGTCATTCTTATTACTCAAAGAGCCAGCAGAAGCATGGCAAGCACTTGCAAGAAGTATTAGAAGTTTTAAAGAAGGAGAAGTTGTACATAAAGTTCCCCAAATGTGATTTTTGTATTCAAGAAGTCAAATTGTTGGTTCATGTGGTTAACCAATAGGGAATAATGGTTGACCCAACAAAGGTTGAAGTTGTGATGAAATAGAAACGACCAAAAAGTCCCATTAAGATATGAAGCTTTATCGGATTAGCTGGATATGACAGAAGGTTTATCCAAGGCTTTTCTTCGATAGTTGCTCCATTGACATCCTTGACCCATAAAGGAGCTACATATACATGGAGCGAGAAACATGAAGAAGCATTCGAGAAATTAAAGAAGAAGTCGTGTGAAGCATCGGTTCTTTTTTTACCTAACGCAGTTGAAGACTTCACAGTCTATAGCGATGTATCTAGAGTTGGGAAGATCAAGCCGTCCTTCGCAGGTATTTATACTATTCAAGGATGGGAAGATCATGCCATCCTTCGCTGGTATTTATACTATTCAATCTAATAACTCATAACATGCTATTTCTTGGGTTCTTGATACAAGATGTGATTTTCACATTTGTTTTGATTTGCATGGCCTAAGAAGAAGTAGGGATGTGGAGCATGGGAAGATAAACTTGATCATAGGGAACAGAATAGCGTCACCTGTCACCAAGATTGGAGATTACTCTTTAGTGCTTAGTAGTGGGTTAGGACTAGATTTAAATAATTGTTGCTATTCACCAGAAATGGCAAGAAACATCATTTCTTTTCATGGTTTATATAAACAAGGATTTAGATTTTCGTTTAATAATGAAAAGGGTTCTATTAATGCTTTCTTTAATAGTGTTTTCTATTTTGAAGCATTGCCTTGTAATGGAATATATGAAACTGTGATGGTTGTAGACAACTTAGGAAATGATGTGTTGCATATCGACTCTTCCAACAGTTTGGACAAAGCATGCTTGTGGCATTCTCGTCTTGGATATGTCAATAAGAAACGCATAGCCCAACTCCAAAATGATGGAGTGTTGGATTCATTCGACCTTAGGGACGATGACGTGTGTGAATCTTGTTTACTTGGAAAGATGACCATGTCACCCTTCACTGGTACTTGTGAAAGGGGTGAGCATTTATTGGATCTCATACACACCGATGTGTGTGGGACCATTAGATCCACCACAAGGGATGCAAGTCGCTTTGATGTGACTTTCACCAATTCTTATAGCAAATATGGGTATATCTACTTAATCAAACACAAGTCATAAACCTTTGAAAAGTTCAAAGAGTTTAAGTAGGAAGTGGAGAATCAATTGGGCAAGAAAATGAAGATGCTTCGATCCGATTGAGGTGGAGAGTACCTTAGTCTTGAATTCCACGACTACCTGAAGGAATGAGGAATAGTTTCGCAATTGACGCCGCCTAGGACACCGTATTTGAACGGTGTGGCTGAGAGGTGCAATCGAACCTTGCTGGACATGGTTTTTTTCCATGATGAGTAGGGCTTCGTTACCTATGTCATTCTAGGGGTTTGCCTTAAAGACTGCCGCACATATCCTTAACTTAGTCCCTACAAAGAAGGTTACCAAAACACCTCACGAGATGTGGACAGGGAAAGCTCCCTCGTTGGCACATATAAAGGTTTGGGGTTGCGAGGCTTCCGTAAGACGAGAGACTCACGACAAGCTCGAACCTTGTAGTGAGAGGTGTATTTTCATCGGCTATCCACAGAAGTCCTTTGTTTATCTCTTCTATAGACTGAGTGACAATGTGGTCTTCATTGCGAGGAGAGGAGTTTTCCGAGAACGATAACTCATAAGCCAAGAGGATAGTAGGAGGAAAATTGACCTTAAAGAGCTTCAAGAGTCAAACGATGAAGGAACCTCTAACACTGGCGCTCAACCTGAGGAGAAAACTCCTGTTGAACCGGTTGACAAGTCCCTACCTCTTAGACGTTCCAGTAGAGTTAGTGTTCCAACGGAGTTTTATGGTTTTCATATTACTACTGAAGGTGATATGTTTATTAGTGATAGTACACTAGTAAATTTGGATGAACCTAAAAACTACAAGGAAGCCAAGGCATGCCCGGAGTCTACAAAGTGGAAAGAGGCTATGGACAGCGAGATTCAATCCATGTATGACAACCAAGTCTGGAATTTGGTTGACAATGTGTTAGGTCGTAAGACGGTCGGGTGCAAGTGGATTTTGAAAAAGAAGACCTACATGGATGGGAAAGTGCACACTTATAAGGCGCGATTGGTTGTGAAGAGCTTTACTTAAACTCCCGGAGTTGACTATGATGACACCTTCTCACCAGTTGCGAAGATAAAGTCTATAAGGGTTATGCTAGCCATAGCTGCGTTTCACGATTATGAAATATGGTAGATGGAAGTCAAAACACTACTTTCCTTAATGGGAAGGTGGCTGAGGATGTTTACATGAGTCAGCCAGAGGGTTTTGTCGATGCAAAACACCCTAATAGAGTGTGTAAGCTTGAGAAATCCATTTATGGATTGAAACAAGCGTCTCGCAGATGGAATCTTTGTTTCGATGAGAAAGTCAAAGAGTTTGGCTTCCTACGAAGCGATGATGAGTCCTGTGTATATCTCAAAGCCAGTGGTAGTATAGTTAGCTTCCTCGTTTTGTATGTCGATGACATACTACTCATAGGAAATGACATCCTGACCCTGCAGGAAGCTAAGTCCTGGCTTGGGAAGTGTTTCGCTAAGTCCTGTGTATATCTCAAAGCCAGTGGTAGTATAGTTAGCTTCCTCGGAGAAGCTGCCTACATTCTTGGGATAAGGATAGTGAGAAGCATAAGTAAAAGACTAATAGGAATTAGTCAGAATACTTACTTGGAAAAGGTACTAAAACGTTTTAGTATGGAGAATTCCTAGAAAGGGGAGTTACTAATCAAAAGCAATACCAAATTGAGTAAGACTCAAAGACCAAGTACCGAAGTCGAGATTGAAAAGATGAGCCGAGTGCCTTATGCTTCTGCAGTTGGCTCGATCATGTATGCTATGACTTATACTCTCCCTAATGTGGCCTTCGCTTTGAGCATAGTCAACACATATCAAGGGAACCCTAGTAAAGCGCATTGGACCGCAGTCAAAAATATTCTTAAGTACCTCCGGAGGACCAAGGAATGGTTTCTTATCCTCAGTGGGAGTGATGAATTAAGGGTACAAGGGTATAGTGACGCCAGCTTTCAGACGGACCGAGATAATTATCGATCTCATTCAGGCTGGGTCTTTACCCTGAATGGTGGAGCAATGACATGGAAAATTTCCAAGTAGGAAATCGTAGCTTATTTAATGTGCGAATCAGAGTATATAGCAGCGAGTGAAGCATCGAAGGAGGAAATATGGTTGAAGAAATTTATCGGAGACCTTGGAGTTGTACTAGCCATAAAGGAGCCTATGGAAATTTTCTGTGATAATGAAGTTGCGGTTTCCTTAACCAAGGAACCGAGGGATCATGGCAAATCTAGGTATATCGACAAGAAATATCACTTCATTAGACATCGGGTAGAAGAGGGACTCCTCGTTGTGAAGAGGGTATCGTCGGAGGATAACCTAGCAGGCCCCCTTACGAAGGGACTGAGTAGGGTTAAGCACTTGCAGGACACTAGGAGCATTGGGCTGAAGGATGATATTAGTTTAGATTAGATAGCTTCGAAACATGTAATAGATAAATTGTAATTAACATTTGATGATTAAATAAATGAGTATTATTTATAAGTAAAGTTACTGTCTGGTGTTAATTAATTACCTATTGTTTCATTTTGCATGTTTTGACTTCCAGAATAATAAGATCATTCGAACAGTCCACGGTCGCTGTGACATCCCCAAAATCTCGGCCAGAAAAGACCGATTTCATTTATGTTTTTTAAAATAATTTTAGAGTAAATCCTTTTGATTTAAAAGTGTTGCGGAATTTGTTCCCAAAACAAAACATGATAAAATAATATTTATCAAAGCATTTCATCAAGAGATGCATTTTCATTATATAATCAAAACTCGGGATGTCATGTTTCGATACAGACCATAAAGCATAAACGATAACATTACAAGTCATTCAACAATATATACATATACAGACTTGTAAACAAAACGAACTTGATGATTCAACCATCTTATGCCCTCGCGCCACTACCTGTAATACAAATAAAACTGAGTGGGTCAGGCTTGGGAGCCTGGTGAGCATATAGGGTTTTCAACCCACAATAAATAAATTATATTTAATTTCACCAACCAATCACTATCCCGATTACCCATTCCCGTTATCCTCACTTTACGTCCCTAAAATAACATCTATCTCAAGGGACCTAATCTAGGATTTTCATCGGGACGGACATCACTGCTAAGGGGTTTCCTCAACAATAGATATCCTAAAGGCAACCATGAGGGGGATAGAGTACACCGATGAACAAACCGTTCACAACACCTGCAGGTTATGAACCTGCTAGCGTTCCACTGGACTGTCTAGAAAGAGTCCGTGGTCGTTATCCATACTCCGCTGAATAACTAGATCAACAACAACAACAACATCGAGGCCTCTCATCTGTTTATTACACACCAACTATCTACCCATGTTCTACCCAACATATTAGTAGATAAAATATATACTTTCATACATAGTTTGAAACCTGTATATCATTTTCATTCAATATATATTCCACATAACAGATGAGGCATACCCACGTAACACGTATTTCATAGAAAGCAATTCAGATCTATGAGATGGAAGAGGGTGAACATACATTCACACACATAACAACAAATTCTACACATAACACGTATTTCGTATAAAAATACTTCATAATCATGCGTTAGAAGAAAGTAACTACACACCCACACATATAAACAACAATATACTTAATACACTCGAACCATACTTGCATTATTATCGTGTTTATGAAAGGTAGTATACACTCAATTGATCTGAAGACGATCGGACAGCACTACGACTTGCAGAAGTAGTAATCCTCAGCAGATCTGGAAGATCTTCACAAAAATCGAACTTCTCGCGGGCAGAGCTTCGGCTCGGGAACCGCACTTCTCGGGATCTTCGGGATCTCGGGACTTGCCTCGGGGCTCGAGAATGATACCGGGGCTTCGGGGTATTTCTGGCACGCAAAACGATGCAAAACGGGAGAGAGAAGAGAGAAAATGAACAAAACTCTCGGCTGCCCTCGCAACACTTTTATAGAGGCTGAGCCTCGCACGTACGCGGGGCTTACAGGTCCGAAATCGTCACTGCGTTCGTCATCCGAAGCCACTTGCTGCGAGTGTCGACATCCTCGGAGTACGCGGGGCGTACTTCGGATCGGACCGCTGACTCTCCTTCGGATAATGCCGGATCTTCCAATTAAAAATAAATACAAATTAATTAATAAACTTCGGAAATTCATATCTTCCTCATACGAACTCCATTTTTGACGTTCTTTATATCCGCGCGAAGGTGAGACTACGCTCTACAACTTTCGTTTAGACTCCGTCGGCTAATTTCGACTTTATTATTTATTTTTAATAGGCCGCGACAGAAAAACTTCGTTATAAATTTATAACTTCTTCGTTTGACGTCCGTTCTCGCCTAACTTTTTATCGCTTTGATACCAACAACGAGACCTTCGATCCTCGTTTAGATTGCTTCGGCTAAAAACCGCTCGATCTCAAATCGAGTATTTCAGGCTGCATACCGCTAAGTCGAAACTTCGATAAATCATAACTTCCTCATACGAAGTCAGATTTGGGCGTTCTATATATATTCGGAAACCTCGTTTCAACTACTACAACATTATCCAAAGATATTAAGTTTATTTTACACTTAAATTTTGACGCTTATTTTTATTCTTAATTAATCAAACCACATAATTAAGCAATTAAGCACAAAACACATAATACTCAAATAATACACTCTTATTATTTCAAAACGGGTTACAAAGGTTAACCTAGACTATTACATTGCTAAAAATGGCAAGCCCGGAAACACAGGCGTTACAATTCTCTCCACCTTAGAATGATTTCGTCCCCGGAATCACACATCAACAAACAAATGCGGATAGCGACCCATCATGTCACTCTCCGTCTCCCAGGTGAGATTCGGCCCATTCATGTGTTTCCATCGGACAAGCACTAACCCAACCATCTTGCATCACAACTTCTTAGTCTTTCGGTCAACAATTGACTCTGGTTCCTCAATCAACCTTTTGTTCTCATCAATTCTCAATTCAGAAATTGGAATTATGTCGGGAACTTCTCCCGTGAACTTCCTCAAATAACACACATGAAAAGTGTTATGAATTCCATTCAGTTCTTCTGGTAGTTCGAGCTTGTAAGCTTGGTTCCCAATCCTCTGAAGAACTTTAAACGGTCCAATAAACCTTGGACTCAACTTTCCCCTTTTACCAAATCTTATAAGTCCCTTCCACGGCGAGACTTTAAGAAAAACCGAATCTCCAACCTCAAAGATCATCGGTCTTTGATTTTTTTTAGCATAGCTCTTTTGACGATCCTGAGCTGCTAACATTCTTTCCCTAATTATTTTCAACTTTTCAGCAGTTTGATGAACCAACTCCGGTCCCATAAACTGCTTTTCCCCAGCCTCAAGCCAACAAGACGACGTACGACACTTCTACCCGTACAAAGCTTGATAAGGTGCCATCTTAATGCTCGAGTGGAAACTATTATTGTAGGAAAATTCTACCAATGGTAAATGTTCATCCCAATTACCTAGGAATTCCAAGGTACATGCTCTTAGCATATCTTCAAGTGTTTGTATCATTCTTTCGCTCTGACCATCAGTCTGCGGATGGTAAGCTGTACTTAAACACAACTTAGTACCCAATTCCTCTTGTAGACTTTTCCAAAATCGTGAGGTGAAATGGCTATCACGATCCGATACAATTGTTAACGGAACACCATGAAGCCTCACAATTTCCTTTACGTAAGAATTCGCAAGCTTCTCCATAGACCATTTCTCCTTGGTTGCTATGAAATGCGCACTCTTAGTGAATCGATCAACGACCACCCAAATCATGTCATGACCATTCTTTGTTCTGGGCAGTTTAGTGACAAAATCCATAGCAATGTCTTCCCACTTACCCATTGGCAGAGGCAAAGGTTCTAAACTCCCATACGGTTTCTGATGTTGTGTCTTTACTCTCGCGCAAGTCACACACTTAGCCACATACTTTGCAACATCAAGCTTCATCGTCGGCCACCAGTAGTAGGGTTTCAGGTCCCTATACATTTTAGTGCTACCCGGATGAATCGAGTACATGGTCTTGTGAGCTTCTTCCATCAGAAGACCTCTAATTCCTCCGGACTTAGGTACCCAAATCCGATCTTGGAACACCTTCAGTCACCGAACACCAACGTTTTGCCCAAACGTTCCTCCTTTCGGTCATTCTTTTCAGAAGCTTCCTCTTGAGCTTTCTTTATACTTTCCACAATGGTCGAGACAACTTCAATTCTCAACGCTCTTGTCCTTTTCCTTTCAAGATTGACTTTCCGACTGAGAGCATCAGCAACAACATTAGCTTTACCGGGGTGGTAAAGTATCTCGCAGTCGTAGTCCTTAAGTAACTCTAGCCAGCGTCGTTGCCTCATATTCAATTCCTTCTGATTAAAGAGATATTGGAGACTCTTATGATCAGTGAAAAGTTTGCACTTCGTGCCATAGAGGTAATGCCTCCATATTTTCAGAGCGAAAACTACCGCTGCCAACTCCAAATCATGAGTCGGGTAATTCTTTTCATGCTCTTTCAGCTGTCGAGACGCATATGCTATCACCTTTTCTCTTTGGGTCAAAACACAACCCAATCCAACCCTAGACGCATCGCTATAAACGGCGAAGTCTTCAACTCCATCGGGTAGAGAAAGTATCGGTGCCTCGCATAGCTTCTTCTTTAGCTTCTCGAATGCTTCTTTATGCTTATCACTCCAAGCATAAGTAGCTCCTTTCTGGGTCAAAGCCGTCAACGGAGTAGCAATCGAAGAAAAGCCTTGGATAAACCTTCGGTAATATCCAGCTAACCCCAAAAAGCTTCGAATCTCTGTGGGACTTTTCGGTTGTTCCCACTTCATCACAGCTTTAATCTTTGCTGGATCAACCATTATACCTTCTTGGTTGACCACGTGACCCAAGAATTGGACTTCACGAATCCAAAAATCACATTTGGAGAACTTAGCATACAACTTCTCCTTCTTCAAAACTTCTAGCACTTCTCGCAAGTGTCTGCCATGCTCCTCTTGGCTTTTCGAGTAAATCAGAATGTCATCTATGAACACTATCACGGATTTATCAAGGAAAGGATTACAAACCCTATTCATTAAATCCATGAATGCTGCCGGAGCATTGGTTAGTCCAAACGACATAACCAAGAACTCGTAGTGTCCATATCTAGTTCTGAATGCAGTCTTCTTTATATCCTGCTCTCTTACTTTCAGCTGATGATATCCTGACCTTCGATCGATCTTCGAGAAATAGTTCGAACCTTGCAATTGATCAAACAAGTCATCAATCCTTGGCAACGGATATCTATTCTTTATTGTTGCCTTTTTCAGCTCTCTATAATCAATGCACATTCTCATACTTCCATCCTTCTTCTTTACAAATAACACTGGAGCTCCCCAGGGTGATGAACTAGGTCTAATGAAACGTTTGACCAATAACTCCTGAAGTTGCATCTCCGTCGATGCTAATCGATAAGGTGCTTTCGCAATTGGCGTTGTTCCTGGCAACAAGTCAATACGGAATTCCACTTGTCGATCAGGCGGTAATCCAGAAAGATCTTCGGGAAATACTTCTGGATAATCACACACCACTGGAATATTCTGCATCACCTTCTTTTCCTTCTTAGCATCAATCACGAATGCTAAATATGATGTACACCCCTTGGTCAAACATTTTCTGGCTTTCATCAATGAAATGATTCCAGAATTTACTCTGCGTTTATCTCCATACACCATAAATGACTCTTTTCCAGGCGGGTTTACTTTGACTATTTTCTTCTTGCATAAAATTTCGGCATCATTGGCGCTAAGCCAATCCATTCCCAAAACGATGTCGAAACCGTTTAGTTCTATAGGCAATAATTCCTCGTGGAACTTATTCCCATTCAGATCAATTAAGATGTTTTTCATACGATGGCTAACAGGTACAAACTTGCCACTAGCAACTTCGACTAATAAGGCATCATCTAGTCTAACAACAGGCAAATCTAGCTTTCTACCAAATTCATGCGATATAAAGGAGTAGTTGGCTCCAGAATCAAATAAAATTTGGGCAGAAAATTTGTTAACGAGAAAGGTACCTGAAGGGACATCAGCTTCATCTTTAGCAGCTTCCAGTGTCATCTGGAATGCTCTCGCCTTTGGCTTTGGTGGAATGTTGGGTCTAGCTGCCTCCCTCTTCTTCGGGCAGTCCCTCGACATGTGTCCCTCCTCACCACAATCATAGCAAACTTTCTTAGTGAGGGTACATTCATTGGCATAGTGCCCTGGCTTTCCACACTTGTAGCATGTGTTCGCCACCTCACATCTTCCATGATGCTTCTTTTTACATTTGTCGCACCATTTTGCTTCGCCTCCATTTCCCCTCGAACCAGACTTCGAGAACTTGTTTTTCTTATTGGACCCTGAAGTTCCATTGAACTTCCTCTTTTCACCAACATCTGTCCTTTCCAGACCCTTTTCCTTCTGCTGGGCCTCCACATTCTTAGCTGCACGAACAGCCGTTTTTAGAGTAGTTGCCATCTTGACTGTCGGACCAAAGTCGGCAGGCAGTCCATTAGCAAACCTCTCTATCTTGGAGAGTTCCGTTGGCACTAGGTACGGAAACAACTTCATTTTCTCAGTAAATGCAGTAGCATAGTCGTCTATGCTCATCTTCCCCTTCTTCAAGTTTTGGAACTCATTGTTTAGATCAATCAGATCTATTTCTGAACAATACTGCACCCTTAGTTGCTCCAAGAACTCCTCCCATGACATTTTCAGGGCTTCTCCTCGTGGCATAGTATCTGCCAACAACTTCCACCAACTCAAGACTCCAGTCTTCAGTTGTCTGACTGCAAAGAAAGTCTTCTGTTTGTTGCTACAGTCGCAACTTTCAAATACCATCTCCATTTCGGAGATCCAATCCATTATCTCAACGGGCTTTGGGCTTCCAGAAAGACTTGGCGGCTTAGCGCCCAAGAAGTTCTTGTACATTCGCCCATCCTTGTTGTTTCTCCTTTCCGGATCGTTCCTTCGTTCTCCTTGAGTCCCAACTTGACTCATAATGCGACTATTGTTCCCTTCCTCCGATTGCTCGGGAATTAATTCGGGTTCCTCAATAGGTATGATAGGTTCATCCCTATTATCATGCAACATTTGTCGCATCTCGTCCCTTTGTTCGGCTAGCATAGCCCGAATCATGGCTTGCACCGCAGCCATTGTTATTGGTTCTGGTGCTGCTGTTACAACAGGTATTTGCTCAATCACTGGCGGTTGATTCCTGTTTTCATCCGCGTTTCCAACGCCACTCCTTGTTCTCACCATTTTTAATCTACATACCGAATAAGGTGAAATTTACCGTAGACATACGCTTAGAATCTTACACACATAAGGTTTCTAGATCCGGTCGGCAACAGACCGTAGATCCGAACAATTAATATCATATATGGCAACATATAACATTTAGCACATAAAATCATTTTAGGCAACTTTCCTAAAATAAACTAGTGCTCGTGTCTAAAATCCAACAGACACACACCTCAAAATTCCACTTAGCATTCTAAGTTTAAGTCTAGAAATCCTATAAATTCCTAGTTCGCTTAAACTAATGCTCTGATACCAACTGTGACATCCCCAAAATCTCGGCCAGAAAAGACCGATTTCATTTATGCATTTTAAAATAATTTCAGAGTAAATCCTTTTGATTTAAAAGTGTTGCGGAATTTGTTCCCAAAACAAAACATGATAAAATAATATTTATCAAAGCATTTCATCAAGAGATGCATTTTCATTATATAATCAAAACTCGGGATGTCATGTTCCCATACAGACCATAAAGCATAAACGATAACATTACAAGTCATTCAACAAATATATACATATACAGACTTGTAAACAAAACAACTTGATGATTCAACCATCTTATGCCCTCGCGCCACTACCTGTAATACAAATAAAACTGAGTGGGTCAGGCTTGGGAGCCTGGTGAGCATATAGGGTTTTCAACCCACAATAAATAAATTATATTTAATTTCACCAACCAATCACTATCCCGATTACCCATTCCCGTTATCCTCACTTTACGTCCCTAAAATAACATCTATCTCAAGGGACCTAATCTAGGATTTTCATCGGGACGGACATCACTGCTAAGGGGTTTCCTCAACAATAGATATCCTAAAGGCAACCATGAGGGGGATAGAGTACACCGATGAACAAACCGTTCACAACACCTGCAGGTTATGAACCTGCTAGCGTTCCACTGGACTGTCTAGAAAGAGTCCGTGGTCGTTATCCATACTCCGCTGAATAACTAGATCAACAACAACAACAACATCGAGGCCTCTCATCTGTTTATTACACACCAACTATCTACCCATGTTCTACCCAACATATTAGTAGATAAAATATATACTTTCATACATAGTTTGAAACCTGTATATCATTTTCATTCAATATATATTCCACATAACAGATGAGGCATACCCACGTAACACGTATTTCATAGAAAGCAATTCAGATCTATGAGATGGAAGAGGGTGAACATACATTCACACACATAACAACAAATTCTACACATAACACGTATTTCGTATAAAAATACTTCATAATCATGTGTTAGAAGAAAGTAACTACACACCCACACATATAAACAACAATATACTTAATACACTCGAACCATACTTGCATTATTATCGTGTTTATGAAAGGTAGTATACACTCACTTGATCTGAAGACGATCGGACAGCACTACGACTTGCAGAAGTAGTAATCCTCAGCAGATCTGGAAGATCTTCACAAAAATCGAACTTCTCGCGGGCAGAGCTTCGGCTCGGGAACCGCACTTCTCGGGATCTTCGGGATCTCGGGACTTGCCTCGGGGCTCGAGAATGATACCGGGGCTTCGGGGTATTTCTGGCACGCAAAACGATGCAAAACGGGAGAGAGAAGAGAGAAAATGAACAAAACTCTCGGCTGCCCTCGCAACCCTTTTATAGAGGCTGAGCCTCGCACGTACGCGGGGCTTACAGGTCCGAAATCGTCACTGCGTTCGTCATCCGAAGCCACTTGCTGCGAGTTTCGACATCCTCGGAGTACGCGGGGCGTACTTCGGATCGGACCGCTGACTCCCCTTCGGATAATGCTGGATCTTCCAATTAAAAATAAATACAAATTAATTAATAAACTTCGGAAATTCATATCTTCCTCATACGAACTCCGTTTTCGACGTTCTTTATATCCACGCGAAGGTGAGACTACGCTCTACAACTTTCGTTTAGACTCCGTCGGCTAATTTCGACTTTATTATTTATTTTTAATAGGTCGCGACAGAAAAACTTCGTTATAAATTCATAACTTCTTCGTTTGACATCCGTTCTCGCCTAACTTTTTATCGCTTTGATACCAACACCGAGACCTTCGATCCTCGTTTAGATTGCTTCGGCTAAAAACCGCTCGATCTCAAATCGAGTATTTCAGGCTACATACCGCTAAGTCGAAACTTCGATAAATCATAACTTCCTCATACGAAGTCAGATTTGGGCGTTCTATATATATTCAGAAACCTCGTTTCAACTACTACAACATTATCCAAAGATATTAAGTTTATTTTACACTTAAATTTTGACGCTTATTTTTATTCTTAATTAATCAAACCACATAATTAAGCAATTAAGCACAAAACACATAATACTCAAATAATACACTCTTATTATTTCAAAACGGGTTACAAAGGTTAACCTAGACTATTACATTGCTAAAAATGGCAAGCCTGGAAACACAGGCGTTACAGTCGCTCATACTTTGGAAGTAGGTATGAAAGAAGACTGTCATGAATTGGCTTCTAGATTGTCTAAAGTGTATTAGACATAGCAAAAGTCTGCTGCAATGTTCATGAGTACTTATGAAATAATATTTGAGTATTGGAATAAACCCGCGCTCACTTGAATCACTTCATGGAATTAATCATGAGTGATTGTGAGACGATAATATCATATAGTCTTTAAACCTAGATATATGGTTTATTCTTTGCAAGTTGGTTGTGCATTGATAATGTGTAAATGCATCAGTAACTTGATGTTATAAAACGCATTGTTATGTATGATTTGATGAGTGAATAGTAAAAGCATATAAGTCGAAGTTTATCTGTTCCTTTTATCCTAAGAGGCTAAAAGCGATATCTGGCCCCTTGATGATTTGGTTTGACTTATGTGTTGGGCCCAGTCAAGACTAAGTTGATGTGTTTAATTAAGTTCTATGTCAGACAGATCAGAGATCAAGAAACAAACTGTTGGACAATAAGTATGACTATTTTCCATGTGATTGTTTGCACGATATCTTGAGAACGGAGGACTATACAATCCCTTATTTAAAGGACGAGTCAGAGTTCGACAACGGCTTTTGAGTGCTACGATTTCTAATCGGATTTTGAAGTCATACTTGCATTTATAGTTATTAGACTTATCCAAGTCGGAGGCTATTGGATTAGTGTCTAAGTCCATAACTATATTTGGTATGCACTTGACCCGGTTGTAGCATGGTCCTTTTGGGTTGCCTTCACCAAAGCAACTTGACTAGATGAATAATAGAGAAAGAGGTTATTATGATTTATTAATATATTATATGAATAATATATTAAAAGAAAAATCATATTTGTTTAATTAATATTTGTAAAGAATTAATTTTGTGAACAAAGGAGATTAATTAAACTAAGGGGACTGGAATTGCAATTATAAGATAATTGCATTGTGGGCTGAGGAATCCCTAAAGAAGGGGAGTGGACGAAATCCTTATGGATAGCCCATAAGATTTCCTCCAATGAGGGTTTCTGGAAGATTCTCATGGGCTGCTTAGAGCCTAAGCAACTGGATGAGATCTTGAACTAAAACCCTAATTCCTCACATATAAAAGGAACCCCTAGGCATCCAATTTTCAGCTGCCACAACCCTAACAAGAGTTCAAGAGCCAAAAATTACCTCTCCCCTCTCTCTCTTGCCTTCTCCAATTGTTTTGGTGTTTGTGATCTGTTAGAGGCACAACATTTGAGGTGCTAAGGTTCTCAAAGGCTCAAGATCTTCAAGCAACAATCAAAGGTAATGTTATAACTAGCTTATTACATATGATTTCTATTTTGTGATATGCTAGAGTAGGGTTTTGCAAGTCTTGGACGATTATGCATGTACAATTAGAAAAACTAGATCCAAGCATTAGTCTTTGCATGAGCATCATAGGAATGTTGTTTTGCTCAAAACTCATCAGTTATAATGTGGATGGACAACTATTGTGCGAACGTGCGGAAAGTACTATTCTATGAGAATTATTAATAGAATAGGTTGTTTAGTAATGTGAATATGTTAAACCTCACACAACTATTGTCATTTTCATGTATTCTCACTAATTATTATTCATTTTTGTTCTCACACATAGTTTTTCACTCATTTTCAATCTTACCGAATACGACTCAATAGACATTTTTACACAACATTACGACAGAATGAGAACAATAATAATAATAATAATAATAATAATAATAATAATAATAAATTTATAATAACCTTATAGACGATTTAATTAGTGAGAATGCGTGATAATAACAATATGTAAGTCCTAAATCTGCTTGTGTATCAATCAGATCCGTTTGATGGTGCGGAATCCTAATCAAACAGATGATGCCATATCAAATAGAAGAGAAGGAGAAGAAGAAGATGATGAATCTTGTATGTATTGATATGAATGAAGATCTGGATACAAGATTCACATACACTAACACACACTCTCTTTTCTCTCTCTCTATCTCTCTCTAGAACACCTTCAAATACACACACATAAGCTCCTCTATTCTCTTCTGTTCATCAATATATTCCTCACCCCCTTACACCTATATTTATACATGAGAAACATGGGCTTGGTAAACATGGGTCATGGATGGGTTTACGGTCGTAAACCTGTTAACGGCCATAAACACTGATCGTAAACACTTATATGGCCGTAAACATCAAGCTGTTTACGGTCCAAGACAAAAAAAGTACAATTTTCCTAGAAAAGTAAAGTATAAACCATATTTTTGACCCAACAAGCTCCCCCTTGGTTTATAAATTTTTTTCTAAATGACCCAAGAAGCTCCCCCTAAAAAGTAGCTGGCTTTTCTTGTCAATCTTCATCGAGAGCTTGGCTTTAGCATTAATCTTCAAATTCTTGACGTCTTCAAGATGAACTTGATGAATCTTCAATGAATGACTTCATCTTGAGCAGTTGGGGTTTTCTTCTGAATTTGACATTGAACGCACATTGGCTTAAGACTCTTCAGAGAGAACTTCAAAGAGAAATAATCTTCTGGATCACTTCAGCAGGTTCATAGATAGCAGCAGATTGATTGAGGAGGCTTCAATGCAATCCGTCACATAATCTTCAATTTCTGCTTCACCTTCCTTCTGGGGTTTAAGGATTGAATGTCGAAAGAATAATCTTCATTTCTTGATCCTTCAAATGAGAATTCTTCGATGCTCACGGATGAAGCTTTGGCTCAGAAATTTTCGACACAGTCTCCATGAGTCTCATCTACACCTGAATTCACTTTCCAAGACAAAACAAAACTAAAAGAAAACTTAGCATACAAATTAAAACAGAAACAAAAATATTTTTGGATTTTTGAAATTTTGAATTTTTGTTTGATTTTTGAATTTTTTTTTTGTTAATTTCTTTTTAATTTTCCCCTTAAATTTGTGCATAAAGGAAAACTATGAACAAATTTAACAGAAAGAAAAATATTTGGGATCAAAGTTGTGAGACAGACTGAACTTGTTTATCAGTACCTTCACCTTCATGAATAGATCTGGTCAATTGCCAGTATTGTGGTCCACTTAAACACGAAGGATATCGACAAGTTTTTCTAAATATACCATTTAGCTGACGACTACCACAGGTATTGTTGTCCACTTAAATTAAACAGCGAGATCTACAAAAAAACCTTTAAATGGTTCAATTTTAGTTGCACTAGAACGTGTTCCCCACTTCCTGATATACCCTGGTTATCAAGAACTTCCTAAGGACTCCTTACTTTAGGTGAGTAAACAATTATTAAGGAGGAAGTCAGATTTAGAGATAGATGCATAGGTTGTGTCCCAGGTCAGATCTCTTTTAATCACGCAGAGGGGACAACATATGACTAACATGGATAGAGGGTTATAGAGATAGTAGGGTGTTGCATATGCTATGTCCCAGGTTGGATCTTTCGATCACGCAGAGGGGACAACATATGGCTCACAGATAGGCAATCCAGGTCGGATCTTCCGATCACGCAGAGGATACAACATATGACTGACAGATAGAAAGTAAGAAAATAATTTCCTACAGACCTACTTTATCAGAACCCCCCAGTCGCCCTATCAGAACTAGAATTAAGGACATAAGTCCGTACATCAAGGAAAATTCGAACCACTCTTCTAGATGCGTACTAATTTAGTGTATCCTGTAGGTTCCCATGTTTATCTCACTACTCAATCTACCCGAGCGTCGTATGGTTAGTCCAAACAATCCTATCTAAATCCACATTGTCAAATCCTTCGTGCCTACCAGCACATTGAACACACAGTCTAGACAATTCAGATTCAGTCCTTTACACATGTTTTAGACTACCCATTATCACATTCCTGATATCACTTCCCAATAATAACTACTAACGAAAAACTATTAAGAAAATGAAAATTTGTCTTTAAAACAAATCAAAGTAACATAAACTCAGGAGTATAGAGAAGAAAACGCAAAACTTAATTCACCGATTGAATTTGCATCCAGAAGTTCTGAGAACAGCACGCATAGTCTCAGAACAGATCCGAAAATTCTTCATGTCATTAAGCACTAACCCCATGAGTGATCACTTCCTTTCTTCCCTTCCCGCAAGGACACATACTCTCAAACAATGTTCTGAGTGTTGTACAGTTGAGAGATGCCTCCATATCATGTGCCTGGAACAGCCACTACCAACAAACCGAAGTTAGATGATATGCCTCTATAGCTGCTCCTACACATAGCGGGATCAGTTGGTCTTTGGAACCCAGTCCATTTTGAAACTGGGTCGACATTTGTCATCAATGCAAGGTACTCTCTCCCATGACATATCCTGCTTATCACAAACAGAAGATGTAGAAATATTAGAATCGTTAGAAGATTTGGGAGATTGAGCCTTCGGAACCCATTTTTCGTAGGGTTTAACCCATTTCTTTTTCGATCTGATGGGTGGCTCAGTACTTTCTTTTGAACTTAAAGCCGATCGTCGAGATGAATTTGACCTAGCTGGTCTTGGTTTCGCTGGAGCATCTCTTGGATTGGACTTCTTAGCTGGCATTCCCTTCTTACTTTTGGGATTCGGATTCTTGGCCTTATGGGTTTGATTCTTGGCCTTCTGCGCATTCCAGTCACCATTGTCTGAACGTGACCTTGAGGGGTTTCTTTTGGAGTATCTCCCTCTTGGCGCGCTCTGCCAGCCTTGTGCATAGTAGGGAACGTATGCACGATTAGGACAATTTCTGGAAATGTGTCCAGGTGTTCCACAATGAAAACAAGTCTTTTTCTTCACTGTGAAGTTATTTATTCCTGCCCTTGGTGGCATATCCTTGCCTTGTCTCTTATTGTTCCCACAAGCACAATTACAACAGGCACTCTGTTTCACTGGAATTGGTGGTTTGTATTTCTCAACATCAAGTTGATCAGAAGCAACTGAGTTCGAAGCAACAGATTCAGAGCTCAAGGACATGTTGGTTTGTTCAATGGTTTTCTCATTGTTCTCATCTTCTGCTACATTACCTGCACATGAAGTGGAAATATTAGAATCTTCAACCTGAATACCTCTTGACACAAATCCAGATGGTTTGCCATAATGAAGATGTGCCTCCTTGTCAATTTCTTCCTGTGTCATAGGGATGGATGTGTAGTTATGATTGAAAGGTGGAGAAACACTATCATACCTTAGACCCTTGTTTTGATTATTTTTGAATTTTAATTGGGTTTCAAATAAGGACTCGACTGTCTGACTTGACGCTGTATAATTTTTGAAACTGACATCTGTTTTTCAACACTTAATTTTCAAAGTATCAAGTTTTTCAGTTACAGCAACAAGTTGTCTCTTAATATAGTCATAATTTTCACACTTGTTGCTATACTCTTCCTAAAGCTTCTTAAAGTCTTTGGTTTTTTCTTCTAATTTAGCCTTCAGGGGTTTCTGCCCTTTCCTAAGTTGATATCCTTCGTATTTTAGGTCCTTGACTTCCCTTTTTAGCAAATCATTATGTTTACGAAGATTTTTAATCGTATCTTCACAAGATGGAGTACATGAAACTTCATTGACCGAAATGTTTTTGGAACTCATTGTTTTTCCACATTTCAAAGCATCAAGCTCTTCAATTACATCAGCAATACTAAGACGATTGAGATCTTTTGTCTTCTTGATGACAACTACGTTCATATCCCACGATTTCGGAAGTGAATTCAGTAGCTTTTTGTATATCTCAGATTTGGTCAAGAAGATCCCAACTATATTCATCTCAGTAGTAAGTCTGGTAAATCGCTGCAGCTGAGCCTCCATGGTTTCTCCGGGAATGTAGTTGAACATGTTGAAATTTTGTCTTAACATATCCTGACGATTCTCTTTCATGTCTTCAATTCCCTTGTTGGCCTCAAAAGCCATTAAAAGCACTACTAGAAAGTCAAACCCTTTGACAACACACCTCAAAAGTCAACCTTAAAAGTCAAATTTAAAAAGTCAAACTTGAAAAATCAAACCGAAAAGCTAAATTTGAAAATTTAAAAGTTAAATGAGAAAGTCAAAGTTTAAAGTCAAAGACAAAATTCTAAAAGTCAAAGTCAAAATTTTAAGTAAAAAGTCAAAATTGAAAATAAAAAAATAAAAAAATTTATTATTATTATTATTATTATTATTATATATTTTTAATTATTTTTTTATTTTATATTATTATTATTATTATTATTATTATTATTATTATTATTATTATTATTATATTGTGGATGAAAAAGGAATTTAAAAATAAACGAAATTGAGTTTTTGGGTTAAAAGTGTCAAAATTCGAAATTTGGAAGCGAGAAGGACTTGATTTAAATTAAGTTTCGAAGGAATGAAACAAAGAATCAGCTAGTCGAGTTGGGTAAAGCGCTGAGGTAATGAACCAGAGGTCCCGAGTTCGAACCCCGACACCTCCAAATCTGCTTCCTATTTTTTATATGCGAAGGCAACGCTGCTGCGAGGTGAGGACTTCTTCTGCTGAGATGTGAGGCGAGGACGAGGTGCGAGGTGCGAGATGCGAAGCTATGCGAGGTACGAAGACCGGCCGTAAACTCCGAGGCCGCAAACTCGGGCCGTACACGTGCGAGGCCTCGGACCGTAAACCCTCTAACCGCGAACTCCTCGGACCGCAAACTCCGGCCGCAAACTCCTCGGAAACCCTAGCCGCTGGCCATACACGCCGCCACCCCCTCGCTGGTTACGACCAAAAACAGTGTTTTTTCGACTTTGAAGCTCCAAAAGTCGATCAAAAACCTCTTTTTATAAAAAATATGAAGAACAAACCCCCCTTATTTTGCCAAGATCTATCCAAAAACGCAATTCGAAAATAAGATCAAATAAGCTCCAGTTCTGATAAAATTAACTGATACAATCCAAGCTCTGATACCAATTGTAAGTCCCAAATCTGCTTGTGTATCAATCAGATCCGTTTGATGGAGCGGAATCCCAATCAAACAGATGATGTCAAATCAAATAAAAGAGAAGGAGAAGAATAAGATGATGAATCTTGTATGTATTGATATGAATGAAGATCCGGATACAAGATTCACATACATTAACACACACTCTCTTTTCTCTCTCTCTAGAACACCTTCAGATACACACACATAAGCTCCTCTATTCTCTTCTATTCATCAATCTAATCCTCACCCCTTACACCTATATTTATACATGAGAAACATGGGCTTGGTGAACATGGGCCGTGAATGGGTTTACGGCCGTAAACACTGACCGTAAACACTTATATGGCCGTAAACACCAAGTTGTTTACCGTCCAAGACACAAAAGTACAATTTTCCTAGAAAAGTAAAGTATAAACCATATTTTTGACCCAACACAATAGTTATGTAAGATTGAACGTATTCACATTATCAAAGAACATATTTTCTTTGTCATTCTCACATGATAACACTGTTCACATGTCCGCACAATAAATGTCATTTCACATTTGAACCTAACTTTGTGTGTGTGTATATATATAAAAATACGTAAAATACGTTAAAAATACGTTTATATATTATATACCAATTTTGAGGAAATCTACAGAAAAGTTTAATTGTTTTAAGAAAATTCTTAATTTGGTCTCATGACCTGTCGAACAGGGCAAAAGTGTTAAAATGAATAAATTATTCGGCTTTTTAGGCTTTTAAGTTCAAAAAGTTAAATAATCGATATTTTTTTGTTGATATTAGACTAGTGCTTTATGTATTGTAGAGGGTACCAATATGTAATTTAGTCTAGTGTGTGTGTGTCTGTGTGTGTGTGTGTGTGTGTATATATATATATATATATATATATATATATATATATATATATATATCCCTGTATCATTATTATTATCATATAGAAAACACAATCATATGATTGATATGGTATCAGAGCCACTTTTGGCCTAACCCTAATTGTCGTCATTCCTCACCCATCTTCATCTTCCTTCCTCTCCTTATCAATGACATCTTCATAACAGATGGCAACCATTGCAGTCTTTACACAAGCAGATAAGACCATCCATAATTCACACAAGTTTGGATTCATGCTTTCCTCAACAAACTATGGATATTGGAAGACAATGCTCCAGCCATTCCTTGTTAAAAACAACTTGTTCAGCTATGTCGATGGTATAACTGCGTGTCCTCTGTCAACAATTTCGATCAGCACACCATCAAACAATAAGGATGCAGCGCTTGTAATCACAACAGGAGTAAACCCAGACTACACAACATGGGTTCTTAATGATGCTCACGTAAGAATGCTTATTCTCTCCACAATCTCTGAAAGTGCCTGTCAACACGTCCAAGGCACAACATCTCATGATCTATGGTTAGCATTGGAACGAGCTTACGCCCCTCATACATCCTCCAAAGAGTATGTGACAACCCGAAATTTCCATTCTGAACAAACCACATCAATCCAATAGAAGTCAGAACAGTTACAGTGAAATTCCAGACTTCGAGTATAAGTTTGGCAGTTTTTCAGGATTAACACTTAAGGAAATATCAGGAGAGTGGATGCACCAGGGTTTCGTGCAACACTGTTATTCCGATACTCTATGATATTAGAGTTCATTCCGGGAATAAAAATATTTTCTGCCAAAAATCCCAGGACTATATATAGAAAACTGAACCATATTGGTTCATTAGTTACATTTCCATTTAGAGAAAAGTCAAAATTCTCTCTCACGGATCTTCGGGTTTTTATCCCAAATTGTGAGTACTTCGATCTAGTTATATTATATAGCTTAGATTGTGTTTAGAAACATCAAAATCGGACCAAAACCCCAAGATTTGGGAGTTTACCGCCCAAGAACACTTGGGGAGTAAATTCCATTTTAAGGGCCAAAAGTGTCCCAATGACCCTCAAAGCCTTAGAACTCAAACTAGAAGCCTTCATTAAGAATCAAGGGTGAAAGTGAGTTCACGGCCAAGGAAGTTCTTGGGTCGTGAACTCCATTTTAGGTTGCCAAAATGTCCTAAATGCCTTCATTGAGCCAAGAGACTAGCATAGAACATTACCTTGATGTGTCTAGGACCCAAAAACAATCAAAATACCAACACCTATGGGTGTTCACGGCCGAAACACATGGCCAAATGTTTCATGGGCCGAAAACTCTAGTTAGGGGTGTTTTGATGCCACAAACACTTCCTAAAGCTTAGGCTTGAATTTAGACATGTACCCTAGTGTGTTTGGGGCTAGCAAATACCATTAAAACACCAAGAAAAGGGTGTTCACGGCCCAAGATGTTCCATGGTCGTGAACTCCAATAAATGGTGCCAAATGGTGCCATAAATCCTCCTAAAGCCTTGGACAATTGCCTTAATGCATTCCTTGATAATTTAGGGACTTGAAAGCACCATAAAACTTCCCCCAAGGGAGATTACGGCCGTAATCTCCATGGGATATGGTCCCAGGGCCGTGAACTCCTCAATGGAGTCAATAGGAAGCCCAATCAATTGTTTAAGCCTTGGAACAATTCACCAAATTAGTTGTATAAATGATAGGCTTCATTTAGAGACCTTGTTGAGAGTTTACGGCTAGGAGTTTACTCCCCTGGGCCGTAAACTCCAAAGCATATGGTCATTTGACCATAAACTCCCATAGGAGGCTTTGCACTCCTTTGTTGCAACCCATTTGCCTCCTAGCACTTGACCAAAAGTGTTTTTCTCGCATTAAAATGCTTATACTTGTATAATTAGTGTTTTAATCACTAATTATTTATATACATATGTCTTCTTATGTAATTAGGATCATTGTGTGTGTCTAAAGTCTTCACTTGACACCAAGCACTTGTCCGATCCTTCCTTACGATAACAGTCTGTTCAATTCCAATCACTTACTGCAGGTGAGTTCATACCCCTTAATTAATGTTTTAAACTGCTTTTAAATGTTTTATGGGGGGATACAAGTAGAATCATGCTAGTTATTATATCAATCATATGTGATTAATAAGTAGAATTATGCTAGTTATTATATCCATCACATGTGATTAATATGTAGCATTCAAATGATTTACTACACATTAACCGTTTTACCAAACAGGTTCTTCAAATGATTTTCTTAAATGTTTTATATGTTTAAAAATCCTTATTAAACTGTTCATTACACACTGTATGATCCTTTTCAAACCATTTTGCTCCGATCCGTTTTACTCCAAGCTATTACCAAATCATTTTACTTCAAACTGTTTTCACTTCAAACTGTTTTATCGATTGACATCAAGTCGATCTTTTCTTAGATAGTAATTATGTTCTAAGATTTTACAAAACTTATTTATGCTTTTATATTATAAATTTCATGCCTCTATATGTATAGTTATATAAGAAATGTTTAAAAAGACTTAGGAAGGCTATCCACCCTATTTCCTTTTCGCGCTTGAGATGTGGTCTGGTGGGATATCGGGTACTCGTCCGAAGGTCGTTTAAATATTAGTTATATAACATGTGTACATATATAGTCATAAAGGTCCTCCCTGTTCATCCAATGCCCTTGGGTAGCAAGGGTATACATCCATGTTCATACTTACCAGTTAGATTACTAGTAAACTACCATAGGGGTGGTTTAGGAAGATACTAGAACTATTACTAGAACACAATATCATACTATGAGTCAGTTCATTCATGAGTCAATACTTACTACTATGAGAACATATACAACTATACTAGAGAAGAACATATACAACTATACTAGAAAGAGAACATATACAACTATACTAGAAAGAGAACATATACAACGATACTAGAGCGAGTACATTACTATACTTGCTAGGTAGAGAGCACGTACATCACAGCTAGAACAGTTCATTACATTTCATATATATGAATACGTTAATAATTATGATCCACTGTATCGGAGCATGCCTTAAATGTCATGGCCCGAGTTGTAGCCAGAGTCTCTTGGAGGGAGAGCGTGAGTTTGCGTATAGATCTATACTGGATTGACTATCCTACACCTTGCTGCTAGCTACAGCCGGACCTGCAGGTCTGCGGGTGCCAAACGTCATTCCGTTTTACGACCATTCGTATGTCGTTGTTACCAGTCCATAGTATGGTGCAATTAATCACATATGCCTTAATATAAATCCGGTTTAAGGTAGTTAGTACAACAGTAGTTCCTATAATACAACACTACAGTACTACATTAATTTCCCCTTTACATATTTTAGTGATCATTTCACTTAAACATTAAATGTAAAAACTATATTTTGTAAATGATAGTTACACTTGGGAAAATTACACACTTTTACAATAAACGAACATTTAGAACAGTTAAGTCTTGGTAGAAGACAACATTGAGAACAGTTAGGTCTTGGTAGAAGACACACTTTATATAATAGTAGGAATCATAGGGATTTCTAGGGTTTTTCAAACGTTTATAGTTGTTTTACAAACATTTTTACATTTACAGTTCATATACATTTTCCATACTACAGTTCATTTACAAACAATTTCTTACATACAAATTAAGACACTAAAATACTTATGATCTCACCAGCTTCAAAGCTGATACTCGCTTTCAAAATTAATTGTATCCTCAGGTCAAACATAGACAGGTACCGATGCAATGATTAGGGAAGATGGAGATCGTTCAAGACTCATCTTTCATTTTGATTTATGCTTTAGTGTTTATCAAAATTTGACAGAACACACTTGTATAATAAATTATATTATTAATGCAATGGATAATGTTGTTGCTTGTTTACTACTTTACATTGTTGTGATACTGTACATACGTCCTCCACCCCATAACGTTTCCGTCGTTCTTGGTTTTGGGGTGTGACAGAGTATACCCTGAAGACCCAACTTCTGAAACTTCAGATGAAACCGGATGAATCTTCGTCTGCCTATCTCACTAGAGCCCAGGAATACGCGGATGCCCTAGCGAATATTGGCGAGCCCATGAAGGAAAAAGATGTTGTCATGCTTCTCCTATCTGGTCTCCGCGAGGAATACAATGGGTTCAAGTCAACAATTCTCGCCCGTCAAACACTGATTGCTTTCGTTGATCTTCATGCCCTCCTACTAGATCACGATTATATGATCTCAAAGTCATCCATAGGAGTCCCACCGGCACAAGCTTTCACTACCACTGCGAGCATTAGAAAATCAACGCCGACTAACTCCTCCTCCTGTTCGATGACCTCTATTGAAGTTGTACAAGCTGTTCAACAATTAGCAGCCCAACTAGGTTTTCAACTTCAGCCGTTTGGCTCATCGCAAGCCAACTTCACAAATCGGTCAAATAATAGTCGGGATCGACCTCAAAACAATCGATCCAACAATCGAGGACGTGGAAACTACAACAACCGAAATCAAGGTAATCGCAACCAATTCATTTGGGAATCTAATCAAAACATTGTGTATGGCACATGTAACAAGTGTGGCGTCGGTCATCTACCGTCTCACTGCCCGAACCGGGACCCAAACACCATTCGACAACCGTCTGCAAATTTTACAGACTACAACTCACAAGCTTCAAGCACTTGGATCACGGATACAGGTTCGAATCACCATGTTGCCTCCAGTCTCTCCAGTTTTGATCACTCAGAATCCTATTATGGTGAGGATAATCTCCGTGTTGGCAATGGTACAAGTCTCCCTATTTTACACATCGGTTCTTCCATCTTTTACATTCCATGTGTTTTAGATATCGTTTACCCTTGTCAAAAAAATTTTCTAGTGTTTTTTGTGATTCATGTTCTATTGGAAAATCCACCAAACTTTCTTTGTCATCTTCTAAAAAAGTAATAATATTTTGGATCTTATGTTTTGTGATGTATGGGGCCCTGCGCCTACTGTTTCTGTTGATGGTCATTGTTACTTTCTATTGTGTGTTGACCACTTCACCAAATACATGTGGTTTTTTCCATTAAAACAAAAATCAGACGTTTTTCATACCTTTAAACAATTTCTATTGACCGTTGAGCGTCAATTTAACACAAAGCTCAAAGCTATCCAAACCAATTGGGGCGGTGAATTCCGCAACCTATCATCTTTCTTTTCCACTCTTGGCATCACCCATAGACTCTCATGTCCCCATACTAGTGAACAAAATGGTATTGTTGAACGCCGTCATCGGCACGTTGTTGAAACCAGCCTTACTCTTCTTGCCAAATCTCATGTCCCACAAAAATTTTGGCATTTTGCCTTTGACACCGCGACCTACCTCATTAATCGAATGCCCACTAGAACCAACTCTAATACCTCACCCTTTGAACTCGTTTTTCACCACCCACCCGACTACTCATTTTTGCGTATATTCGGGTGTTAGTGTTTTCCTCGTTTACGTCCATACAACAATCATAAAATGGATTTTCGCTCCACATCTTGTGTCTTCCTTGGCTACAGCCACTCCCATCATCGCTATCGTTGTTATGACCCTCTCACTGAACGACTCGATGTCGTTCGCCATGTCCGCTTCAATGAATATTCATTCCCTTTTGTTAAACCGGCTCTCTCTCCGGAGCCCTCTAGTTTCACCGAACCCTACTACTCCTCTTATCCTAAATCTCCCACTCCTTCACCGCAAATACTCGATACTGACCACACACTGTCCCTTCACTCTCCTATCCACACTTATAGTCGTCGTACCCATACACATCCATCCACTTCAGCTTTCGAGTCTTATACTCAACCTCATACGGACTCTCTTCCCATCCCAACCCCTTCCACCAATACTAACTCATCTCCTGAACCCACGGCTCCCGACCCAAACACCTCCACCACCTCTGTTTCTAACTCAAAACACACCTCTACTTCCCGTACCCGTCCTCCCAATCTTCGACAACACCCTAAACCTAATCCTAAATACACTGCTTCCTCCTTTCACACTCAAACTTCCAATTCTGATATTGAACCCACCTCCTTTGACATTGCTAATGCATCTCCTCAATGGCGCTAAGCGATGAATGATGAGTACTCGGCCCTTATCCGGAATGGCACATGGTCGTTAGTTCCTTGTGTCCCGAACTCCAATGTGGTTGATTGCAAATGGGTGTAGAAGGTAAAACGTGATCAAACATGTGCCATTAAGCGTTACAAAGCCGGTTGGTTGCAAAGGGAATCCGACAACAACCGAGTGTCGATTTTCATGAGACTTTTAGTCTCGTTGTGAAAGTTACAACCATTCGGCTTGTTCTTTCTCTTGTTGTCGCTCAACAATGGCATATGCGACAACTGGACGTACAAAATGCTTTTCTTCACGGTAATCTACAGGAAACTGTATATTTAAAGCAACCACAAGGATTTGTTGATGCTAAAAAACCAGATCACGTGTGTCGTTTACACAAATCATTGTATGGCCTAAAACAGGCTCCCCGATCATGGTTCCAAAGACTTTCTGGTGCCCTACAACGACTTGGTTTTCACGGTTCCAAAACCGACCCGTCCCTCTTCATTTATGCCAAGTCAGGTACTCTCCTTTACATGCTTGTCTACGTTGATGATACTATTTTGACAGGTAATAATCCGGAAGCCATCCACCAGGTAGTTAAAAATCTCAGCCATGCCTTTGCCATTCAAGACATGGGCCGACTCTCATATTTTTTGGGGATTGAAATTCTACAACAAGGTCACAATGCTCTTCTCTCATAACAAAAATATATTCTGGACCTGTTAGAGCGCGCAAAATTGTCAAATGCAAAGCCAATGCCGACACCGATTGCCACGAATGCCAATTTGGCTCTTGGCGATAGCTCTCCACTTGCTGATTCGGTCCAGTATCGCCAAATTGTGGGTGCCTTACAGTATGTTACCTTGTCTCGGCCCGACATCGCCTATGTTGTCAACAAAGTGCGTCAGTTCATGCACACTCCTACAGAAAACCACCGGTCTACTGTCAAACGTATCCTCCGGTACTTAAAGGGAACCTCGACTTACGGTCTTCGCATCCACCAAAATTCAGGAACTTCTCTCCATGCCTACACTGATTCTACCTTTACTAACCTCAACGCCTTTTCTGATGCGGACTGGGGTGGCTGTCCAGATGACCGTCGATCCACAGGGGGGGAGGGGTATGCTATATATATATCAGATCGAATCTCATCTCCTGGTCGGTGAGAAAGCAAAAGATCGTCTCACGTTCTTCCACCGAATCTAAATACAAAGCCTTAGCTGATACAGTCGCTGAACTCACATGGTTACAGACCTTGTTACATGAGCTTCGCGTCCCTATGAAAAGAACCCCGACATTGTGGTGTGATAATCTAGGTGCGATCTACCTGTCAGCGAATCCTATGTTTCACGCGAGAACAAAACATGTTGAAGTAGATTTTCACTTTGACCGGGAAAAAGTCGCTCAAGGAAATCTGTCTGTTAAATTTATTTCCACAGATGATCAGATTGCAGACATCTTCACAAAACCATTGTCATCTCAAAGATTTTTAAATTTACGGAACAAGCTAAAGGTCTCATCCCGGCCTTAGCTTGCGGGGGGATATTAGACTAGTACTATATGTATTGTAGAGAGTACCAATGTGTAATTTAGTCTAGTATATATATATATATATATATATATATATATATATATATATATATATATATATATATATATATGGGAAAAGTGAATATACCCTTAAGGGTATATAAACTTAGGTACCCAAACTCATAATAATACGTCGTTTTGTTTGATATATTCATTATAATATTGTTAAACTTCAATCCTTAACTTGATTTATATTCAATATTTTTAAATTTTCACTATTATCTTCCTCTTACATCACATCTTTTTGTCGAACACTTACTATTATATATATTATTGTTGAAAATGACAATTATGTAAGAAGAAGATAAATATGAAATTTATAAAACCCTTTGAAGTAATTCAAGTTAGAAGTTGAATTATAAGAACATTGGACAATTACAATGTCTATATATGATACAAACGATGTATTATAGTGAGTTTGGGTACCTAAACTTATATACCCTTAAGGGTATATTCACTTTTCCATATATATATATATATATATATATATATATATATATATATATATATATATATATATATCCCTGTATCATTATTATTAATCATATAGAAAACACAATCACACGATTGATAGTTGAAAAAAATATTTATGACTTTATAAAAAGAAATTCAAAATAATGAGACTTTAGTGAAGAAAACTCAATTATGTTATTAAAATTGTATGACATAAATTACTAAATATCATTTTATTTTATTTGTAGGGAAATCTATTACACCGAGAAAAATGTGTGTAACATGTGTTACGAGTCAATTAACTTGACTTAAAACATAATAAAAACATTTCGATTATATTACATTTAACGTATATATATATCATTTGGTCTTAAAAATATTCCACTTTCACGTTTATGGTGTGTATTTGCAATGACTTGATTTGTAAATATTTCTACGTAGTATTATTAGTTATTTATAATAGACTAAAATGATCAAGATATAACATAATAATTGGAGGGTTAAGTTTGAATTTGTTATAAATTTAAAGGTTTTAATTAAATAATATGCATACCATGTTCGAATAAGGCATTGCCGTGTGTCTCGCCTCCCTGATACTTCAAATAAGGCAACTTCACTCCATCTTCATCATTCTTATATAAACAGCTCCCAAAACTTCAGCCTAGCAACCAGTCCCACACTTTAGCCCAGTTGAACAACTAGCCCATCACACATGGAGAAGTTTAGTGGACTGACTGCGACTGCGAGATACCAAGAAACATTAAAAACATAAGTTTAACACCTAAAGTAAATATATTAAAATAATCATTCAAAAATGGTTGAGATTGCTTAATTTGACCAAGTTTTGACTAACATTTCCATTTATTTCTAAAACGATTACATAAAACATATTCTTTCATTTTTTAAAACTTATAAAAAATTTAAGAGGTACTCATTTTAAAACGTGAAATACAATTGCTTCATGATTAATGAAAACTGGCATTAAGAGGTACACATTATGTAGCACTACATAAAAACGAAACAAGTAGTTTTCTTTTTATATCTTTTTTGTTTTTATTAATATGTTAGTTTTAATATAATATGTTTTTTGTTTCTAAATTGATAAAAGAACAAATCACTGAAATTGTCACTGTGGTTTACAAAAATTACGTGTCTGGTCCCTGTCTTTTTTTTTCGCACTCACAATGTCCCTGTGGTACGACTTTTTTGCGTTTTTGGTCCATAATCAACTTAAAAAGATTAAAATACCCTTATTGATTATTTTAATTGTTTTCTTTATTTAAAATTATTAATAAGAAAATATTTAATTATATATTGGTCTCACCTAACCTTTTCTACTTCACGTGACCTTATTCATCTCCTTCACCAAACATTCCCCCTCCCTCCTCTTATTGGAAACCTCCACCGACAACCATCACCCTCTCAACCCTTTATCCCTACCAATCAATGCAGCCCATTACCATCGCTTACTGGCCTACAACACATCACCGCAGCCCATCACCATCACCTTCCCCTACAACACATCATCACGTCGTCGTCATCTCCACCACAATCCATCACCATCGCCTACAATACCACAGTAAGAACATCATCACTGCAACCATTGTCTTCTCCATACAACTATCATCGACATCTTCACAGTTGCAAGAAACCAACCCCTGAAATACATTATCTTCCTTCTTTAAACCCAGATCAACTACCCTCTCTCAACTCATCGATCTCCCACCATAGGCTATTGCTTTGCATTCAACAACCTATGCTTCAAAGTCGAAGCATGATTTCATGTTTGATTTGGGAAAATCTGGTTGATTTTGTGTTTTTTTTTGTTCATCTTTGGGAAATTCGGGAATGATTTCACGTTAATTTTGGGGATTTCAACCTAGCAATTCAAAGATTTCAGGTTCTTTTTGGTGATTTCTGGTTCATTTTTATTTTTTGGTTCAGATTTGAGAATTACGGAATGATCTCTTGTTCATTTTAGGGATTTAAACCTCACTGGATTCAGTATTTGTGTTCTTTTTTATGGATTTGAGCATTATTTTGATTTTGGATTTGTTAGTTTTGTATTTTTTTTTTCTGATTTGATGTTACACAATGGCCAGAAATGGTGGTTGGTGATGATTGTTGGAGATGTGGTCGATGGTGGTGTGGAATAGCTTAATGGTGGTTGTCGGTGAACGGTGGTCATTGTTATAACACTTGAATTTGGTAAGTTTCGCATTTAACCCATTTTTATTAAACTTTTCATTTTGGTCCTTAAGCTAGTACGTGGGGCATATAGGGTGGTACGCTTAGCATACTAGCCTGAAGTTGATCGTGAATTCAATCCATGTACGTTGGGCGTACGTGGAGTATGAATGATGTACGTAAGCTTTAATGAAACCCTAATTTTTAGGGTTTGCACCCTATTTAAACCTTATGACAGCCTCATTTGGTCATGTTTAGCCAACCTGTAATGAACCAAAAATCATAACATAATTTTTTTTTTAGATTAATAAATCGTTAATACATATATTTTCCATAAAACAAAGGTAAACAAGTCCTAAGAAAACATCATTAGACCAGAGTAATTCACAGAATGCGGAAACATATGGTATGTACACTGCAATCATCCCGAGCCCTTCCATTTGAAAAACGGAGTACCTGAAACATAAACTAAAAATCATAAGCACAAAGCTTAGTGAGTTCCCCAAAATACCATACAACATACAACCATAGATTATCATGAAACATACATACATATAGTCGCAATGGGCTCCCCCCATGGTCTTTATCTGGAATGCTATGGGCTCCCTCCATAGTCTGACATCCAAGTGCCACGGGCTACCCCCGAGGTCTTCCATGCAAGTATTATAGAGAAAAAGAACATACCACATGTGACAATAGTCAATTTCAGGTCAAGTCAAAGTCAAACAAAGTCAACGAGTCAAACCGGTCAACTCGATTAAACCTTGTATATTAGGGTTTACGTTATGTAATTACTGTATAACTCACTATTTTAATGAGAAAATATCACTTGGAAAATTCGTGTGTTTAATTTTCCTTAGCCTTAGTGCTAAACAATGAACTAAACCGATAAAACAATGTTGCATACTCATCTAGAGTGTGTAAGATCCTAAAACATGGCTTAATGAGGTTTACGGAACTTGCATTGCAAAGCCGAACACTCAAAAATGTCACAAACGAAACCTCTCTTAATCGTATTCTCCCAAATCTCTCTGTGTATGTGAAATCTCTCTAAGTATGTCAAATCTCTCCCAAATCTCTCCAAGAATGTGGAATCTCTCCCAAATCTCTCTCCGTATGTGAAATCTCTCTAAGTATGTCAAATCTCTCCCAAATCTCTCCAAGAATGTCAAATCTCTCTAAGAGTGTGGAATCTCTCCCAAATCTCTCTCTGTATGCGAAATCTCTCTAAGTATGTCAAATCTATCCCAAATCTCTCCAAGAATGTCAAATCTCTCCCAAATCTCTCCAAGAATATGGAATCTCTCCCAAATCTCTCTCCGTATGTGAAATCTCTCTAAGTATGCCAAATCTCTCCAAGAATGTCAAATCTCTCCCAAATCTCTCCAAGAATGTGGAATCTCTCCCAAATCTCTCTAAAATCACTCGGGGCATCTCGGCCCTTAATTTAGTTAAAAACCGCTCGAAAACGGAAGTCTACGCGAAAAACAGCCTTAAGGAGCCGAAACTCCTCTTAAGGAGTTGAAACCCCTCTTAGGGCCGAAAGTCCTCTTAGGGGCTGAACCCTCTTGGACTGAACCCGAAGGCTGCTGAACCGAACCCGAAGGGTGCTCTCGGGCCCAAATCTCACACAAGCAACTGAAGCCACCTTTGGTCCATTTCGCTTCTTACCCATCTTCGCTCCATTTCGCTCCATTTCGCCTTCGGCCCATGATCAGAATGGACCGAACCTCGGCCAGGACCGAGAGGTCTTGTAGGGAAGCCCATTTCTTCCCGGTTTTCGATTCCGACTTCGTTTTGGATTCGTTTTTCATCGTTTTAACGCAGGATTTTCACCCAAAAATTTATTTTATCAATTAAAGTCTCATAATTCGTTAATTCCCACATTTTTGGTGCAAATCTTATCCAAGAAATGAGTGGGTGAAGTACAAAGATTGAGTGTTGGCTTTTCTTTGTATTATGACACAAGCAACCACCATACCCACTCCATGACTAACCCACACTCCTCCCCACCATCCCTAGTCACTTCCTTGTACCTTTCCAACAATCATCAGCCCCTCCCACGTTCTAAGAGCTAGAATAAGTCAACCTCTCTCCTCATTTACACTTACTTGCTCTCATTTCACCAAAAATCACACACACCATTTCTCTCAAACTTTTTCCTCTAGTTCGAAACTCCAAGGCTGATCATCAAGTTTTACTATACTCTTGGTAAGTATAATTCATCCTTCTTGTGATTGTTACACTTCATCCTACTCCAATCATCAATTGCTTACACAAACTCCATCATTTTGATGTTAGATTCTTGAAAATCTTCAAGGAATCTTCAAGTGTTCTTGAGTTGAGCCCTTCCATTCTCCAACAATCATCTACTGAAATCACATAAGGTGAGTTCATACCCCTGTATTTTCATGTTTTCTTAAGTTTTAAGGGGGGGGGGGGGGGGGGGGGGAATACAAGTTAAAACACCAAGAACATAACTAAACTTTTCTAACAACCTTCATCAGAAAAGTTGGACTCCATTCACGGACTATTTTGGACAACTTAAGCATTTTAGTTTTAAAAACTGTATTAGGTGCAAATAGTTCAAGTTCTTAGCTTTAAAATGACTACTTGCACATCTTCATACGATTTTTCTACAATTTATGGTGATTATTATAAAACTGCCTATCATTTCAAACATCAATCCGGACCAGTCTGTGATTATGGACTTGTTCACACAAGTTAGAGGTCATTAAAAATCATGAGAAAAATTATGGAGACTCTAGACTCATTTTCCAAACTCTCAGAATTTTTGGATTCTGATTTGGACCTTTGATGATTTTTCTTCAAATTTTCTAAGAACAGGGATAGAAAATGTTATCAACAGAAAGATACTATCAATGTCATTTCACCTTGTAACATGTTGAGCAAGGTGTATATCTTTATGTGATTATATGTTATTGCAATATATGACATTATTGTCTTAGTATGTAGACATACATCAGTTAACAAATGAAGTTTTCTAGACAAAGCATAGAAAAAACAATTTGTTATAACCAAAGTACATCTATTACATACAAACATTTGAATAAACTATGTTAAGTATAGTTTATGTACATTACCACTTTTACCCTCGTTTTGATAAACTATAATAGCTATAGTTTATGATACATCACATAACACACTCATACAAAAAGGTTACATTCATACAAAAAGGAATTTTCCATTACATTACACGTGAATTCGTTAACGGCTTTTGTGAGACATTCGCTTCACTTTACTAATAAGTCCTGTATTGTAACCAGAGTCTCCTGAATAGAGAGCGTGATAGTTGTATATAGATCTATATTGGGATTGACAAACCCACACCTGAGCTGCTTGCAACAGCTAAACCGGCAGGTCTGTGGTGACAAATGTCATAACAGTTCCGACGCCTGAAGAACGTCGTTTCAGGCCAACTAGGTCATAGTATGGTTATAATAGCTCACATTAAGTATTAACAAACATAGAATTTACGGGGAATTCATGTAGATCAAACGAGTTTACGTAGAATTAAACTTGTATCATTTTATCATAAGTATAACAATTTACTTATGCACCTCGGTCTTTGGGTTTTAAGACTATTTTTACATTTTAAGGAAAATATTGGATTTTTTTTGGAACAAACACTACTTTTACAAGAAAAAACTTTTCATGAACCGTCTACAAATGCTTATGAACTCACCAACCTTTGTGTTGACACTTTTTCAAACAACTTGTATTCTCAGGAAATCACTAAACAGGTAACCAAGTGCTTTTGAGGATGGGACGTTAAGGCGTCAAACATTTCACATTTTGTCAACATATTGTAATTGATTTGGAAACATGTAATTCATACAATGATGTAACGTTTTCAATTATATATATGTTGGTTGTGTTTGCTTAAATCATTATTGCAATTGTTGTTA
Source organism: Lactuca serriola (assembly GCF_051521515.1). NCBI lineage: Eukaryota > Viridiplantae > Streptophyta > Magnoliopsida > Asterales > Asteraceae > Lactuca > Lactuca serriola. The sequence continues at coordinate 35,889,869 of NC_136411.1, forward strand.
TGATGCTATACATGAAGTCCTCCACCCCCGGACGTTTCCGCCATCCTTGGTTTGGGGGTGTGACACCACATAACATGTAATGGGCCGACATTAGTGCATTCGACCCATGACTCACCTCAACCACTACACAAATAATCCTACACTGCCGCTGCTGCTGCGAACCGGCTCCCGAACTGAGCCAAACAACCCAACACCATAATCAATAACTAAACAAGGCTAAACCCTAGTACTAGGCCCAAAGACGGCCCAACTAACCAGGCCCACTAATGGCCCAAACCCATTAGGCCCACCAATGCCCAAAACCAAAAGATCCACGAAGGCCCATTAATGGCCCAATTTTCTAAATTGGGTCCAACCCCTATATGGGCCTTATCCTAAAGCCCAATGATTTCCTTAGTCCCAAAAAGTTGATCTCAGATGGCCCAAAAGGCCCAAAGCAACAAGGTGGCCCAAAAGATGTGAAGCCCAAAACACAACAAGCCCAAGCCCAGCTGAATGTCGTACGCTGGGCGTACACAGTGAATCCAGATCGCGACCAAAACAAGGTAGGCTGGGTGTACCATCTGTTATGCAGGAGATACCTCGACTCCTTCCAAAACTGAATTTCTAACTTAACCACTTAAGCCCCTTGCACCCAAACTTCACGGGCCCTTAAAAGAAAGCTCTTAATGCATAAAGTCGGCACCTTTCACTACTAGAAAAACAGCCTTTTACGACGTGCAATCAGACATGCGCTGACAGAGGATACACATTTGTGCGTGCCCTAAAAATTGATGTCGTTTTTCCAAACTATGAAGCATAGAGGACACACATTTATGTGTGCCCTAAAATTAGTGTCCATAAAAAAAATTAAAAACACGAAGGACACCTACTATAAAAAATTGTGTCGTGTAAAACTGTCGTTTTATAATTTTTTTTCATCAACGCGCGTTCTTCAATTTTTTAATTGCCAAGGGGTAATGAAATACCAAAACATTGAAAACCCTGCCTCCTTCTTCTTTGTATGTTATGAAATCCTCTTCGATCAAAAGAAACCCTAAAAGTAGTGTGTGGGTTCCTAATATGCGATTTTTAGTTGTGAAGTTCCTAAAATCATATTTTTGACTTTGATATGCGATTTTTCTGAATTAGTATTTGGTGTGAAGAATTTCGATCGATATTTTCATATTTTTGAAGTTCTTAAAATCATCTTCGATCAAATAAAACCCTAAAACCCCGCTTGATACCCACCTCCACTACCTCCAACCCACACCGAATCTTCAGGCCTCGCACGACAACAATGTACAGGCAGTGGGGATTGTCATTCAATGCGGTGAATGAATCGGGAGCGAGAGGTCCTCGCTGTTAATCGCTGGTTTCCAATTGCAAATGACTTGGCAAACGATTTTGTTGTTGAAGAAACGAAAGAACGGTCCTCAATTAGGGTTCAAGAATCTCGATAATACCTGCTACCTCAACATCGTTCTCCAGTGCTTAACCTATACTCCTCCCCTCGCCAATTTCTGTCTCCAACTTCAACACTCCGAAAATTGTATGTGCTCTTCTTCTACATACACACATATGCACACACGCATGCTAGCATATCTAAGTTTTCATGAATTTTAACCTAATTTTTTCATTACGTTCGGTAAATTGTTCCACTTCGTTAACATAAATTTCCCTAATTCGACAGGTGAGTTCCTGGCCCAGCAAGACAAGAAGAGTGGTTGTCCGTTTTGTCTACTGGAGAAGAGAACTGTTCGATCTCTTAGCATCGACTCAACCCTAGATACACCTGGTAAGATCATTGGGGGATTGAAAGTCTTTGATGAGCATTTTTGTTTATGGAGGAATGAAGATGCACATGAATTTCTTTGGTACGTCATTGACGCTTGTCATACCACATCTCTTCGTCTAAATCAAATTGTTAGTGATTTTGACTTTAAATTCTTTTACATGATTATTTATTTAGTTCAAGAATCAAATTGTTAGTGATTTTGACTTTAAATTCTTCTCTTGATTTCTTTTTCAGGCCATGGGATTATTAATATTATTTCATCTGTTGCAGTTATTCGATTATTTCTCTTGTTGATTGGATCGATCGAAGTTGGGTCTGATGATAAACTTCGATTTGATCCTCGGTATGTTTTATAATCATTATATCTTTCCTTTTGTAATCTTTATGCTTGTTATTAAGTTGTGTTTTTACATGTTTTTAGTGCCACAAACAAAATTGCAGGTTGTTTGCAACTCATGATGACTATAGCATAATGTCTAAACTACCCAGAGAGACAAGTTTAGTAGTAACCATATTTAGATACCCCATTGATCGTGTTTTTAGTGCTTATGAGTTCTCTATAGAGGTAGAAACTAGGTTTACTATCTAAATTCCAAATTCAAAGTGTACTGCACTAATGGACAGGTATATGCCACTTGCAAAGAATATTGTGTTCTTTTGAGTTGAGTATACCTTTTGGATACCTTCACATTTGTTGCACTTGCAGCAAGAGCGAATATGTACATTGTATGCATCTTGTAAGTGAATGTGAGCTTTATGTAACCACAAATAATGGGTTCCTGTACCTTGCTAAAATATCTTATACCAGTGATGTAGCTGTTGGATAAGGTGTCTAAGTCCATAACTTATTTGATATATACTTGACCCGACCCGGCATGGTCCATTTGGGTTGCATTTCATCCAAACTATTTATGGATAATTTATGAGAGTTATACACATGTTTATTAATATATTATAAGTTATAATATATTTATATGAAGTTATGTTATTTAATTAGTCTTAGTCTTAAATTAATTATGAATTAATTTAGAGATTAAAAGGAAGACTAATTAGATTATGGGCTATTGGTTTTATATGGTGTGGGCTAACACTCATTTGTTAATGGGCTAGGCTTATATGGAAGTCCATGGATGATCCATGGAGCTTTTAACCCATGGATCCTTGGAAAAGGAAAGGTCATGGGTTATTAGGGTTTCACCCTAACCATGTACACTATATAAGCATGCTTATGTTGCATGAAATAGCCACTAGTGGCACTAGTGTGTGTGTTTTGTGTGTGGTTGATTTTATAAGTGTGTATACACTCTCTCAAAGTTTTACATGAGTTTGTGGTGATTTGTGATTCCATTTGAGGCATTCACACTATTGGTGCTTGGCCCTCAAACTCCTTAGGAATCAAAATCATCATCAAAAGGTATGTAATCTCATCTAATTCTTTTATGTTTAAAAGTACCCCATGCCATGTTAGATAGGTTATGAACCTTGGAAAATTATTATTTTGCATGTATTTAGACAAACATAGATCCAAGGATTATTAGGGTTGCATGCACACTTAGGAAGTGTTAGATTGCTCAAAACCCAACAGTGGTATCAGAGCCTAGGTTTGCTTGTTTGAATACTTGATGCAAATTGCTGAAAATCGAAGATTTTATACTGTCTGCACAGCTGACTCGCCGAGTCCATGAAGGGACTCGACGAGTCCAAGGCAAAAGTCATCCAACTCGGCGAGTTGGTTCATGCACTCGACGAGTTGGACCCCCAGACAGCATATCTCCGGGTTTTGGTGCTGGAATTGGTCTAGAATCATTACCTTAAACTGTTTTGGACTCATAAAACCTTTTTTGATGTGGTAATGATGATGGTGGACCAATTTCAAAGTTATAATCAAAATTCCATGATTTTATGTGTTCATATAATTCTTGAAATTTTGATGATCATGTTCATGTTTTTATGAATTTAGAAGATGATAGGAATTATTTGCTGAATTTTTTAGAATTAATTCTTGATCATTTATGTGTTTTAATGGAGTTCATAATTTGTCCTCAAGTTATGGATATCCAAAGGTCACTTTTCTTTAACACACACTTAAAACACATAAGTTACATGAAAATGAAGAGTCTTCATTTTTATGAACCTTTAATTCATAAGTTATGAAATGAAAAGTTTTGGATGGTTACAAAAGATGAAGAGTCTTGTCCTTAAGTTATGGAGGTTCAAGAGTCACTTCATTAATAAATATATAAATAAAGTGTAACCTTAATTAATTCCATAGGTTATAAAATAAAGAAAAGTAATTCTTTTATTAGTTTAAAGTCTTCCATAACTTGTCCTCAAGTTATGGAACTTGAAGAGTTTTTGGATTAAAACTACTTTAAACACGTAAATCATGGAATTAATTAGTTTTGAATAGTTTCAAAACTTGCCCTCAAGTTTTGGAATTTGTAAAGTTTCACACACTTTAATAAACTTTAATTCCAACCCCTAGAAGTTTTAAAAGTTAAAATTTTACCCTTATACTATTTATAACATTAATGGTTAATTATTATATATATGTATAAGAACAAGTCGTTTTACCGTTAGTAGGCCTCATTCACGAAGCCGGTCTATAAGGTGGGTATAAGGTTGTTGCCTATAAAATGGCGACTTAATGGGTGTCCACTCTCACCCACTGCTTGCTTGATCGGTGGAGGGTCGTTAGCCGAACGGGTAGGACAATGACTTTAAATTCTCATTAAAAGTATAATGATTATTATAAAGTAACTAAATATTTTTTATTTAATTCCCAATCTTAGTTACTTCAGGAAAAATGTGAATTTGGTGCTAGCCCATGGAATTCACACTTTGTACCTTACCAAGTCGTTGGTGGAGCGTGTGTGGTTAACCGACACACTAACTTGGACTAGTAAGGATCACGAAGGGTGACTTAATGTTTGTCATAGATCAATGGAGTGTGTGTGGTTAACCGACACATTGATTGGGTGATAATATTAAGGGTACCAAGTGAATTGGTATGGTTATTCACACCTTGTTTTGTGATCCTCGGCATCCCAGTCACAAAATTTGAGAGGGTACACTCGAGATTGAAACATGCCATTGAAAAGTTCAATGAATCTAAAAAGATCTAGGAATTTCAAATCCAATTAAAACCTAATAAATTATTTCGTTTTTCATGGTGGAAATTGGTGAATCGTCATTCGCCTACCTTCAAATATTTTATAGCTTGGATTACGGCATCCCTCTTCCAAATTATAAAATATTGTGTTGGGTCCTAGCCTTAATATTTCATATTGGGTGTTATATTAAGGACTTTGAATCAACTAACTTGATTTTCTCCCATTATAGATGTCTGGTTCAAACAACTATGATCTTCCCAAATCTCTTGAAGATGGTGTCCCTCAACATCATGCTTCACTTCCTCCACCTCCTCCAATTATTCTCCCTCACCCACAAGTTCTTGAAAAGTTTAAAGTCACTCAATCCCTATTGGCAAGCATAGTCTATGTGTGCTCACATCTTGGAGATAAAGTCACATATTGACAAGCCGGGAGAGTTGGGTGTCAAAGTCTCGTGAAAGTTGGATGTTCAATCACTTTCTTAGTAACATAGTGAGTCTCTTTGGGACTACTATGAGACAGACTATGACATGACCCTTAATGATCTTATCTATTTGCTTGGTGTTGTGGAATCAGCAATGATTTGGAACACCAGTAAAGCAAATTTGATTAAAAGAACAACTTCCCAAGTCTTAAATAGACATTGACAATGGTAGCATTGGATATCTAGAAAAGGATTTCTCTTCCCAATGGAAAGGGATCGGCCATAGTCAACTCGGTTGACCAAATGGTAAAGAGAAAGGCTAAGTCTGAGATAGTCTCATGTGCCATTACCAAAGGGTCCATGTGTTGTGTTGCCAAAGGAAGGGGGATTAGTTGCGAAGCTGCCATATTCACCTGAAAGGTCATAAGGTTGATCAAGTCAAGAGGTTTGACTCTACTTCGGGTAAAGTCCACTGTCTAACTCTATTAAGTTCCTATTTGGAGATTCTTATTACATAATGTGAATGGGTCACATGCTGATGTTTTAAGAATCAAATAGGAAGCTTAAAGTAAGTATATGTTGATTCTGATTGCAAAGGTGGGTTTCGATCGTGATGGGATTAAAACAACTTTTAATCTAAGAAGATCGTTTAGATCTTGAACAAGTATATGAATATAAAACAGTTAACAACGCAATAATAAGAACAAACAGCTTGAATCAAACATGTCGAATGATTAAATAAAATCCTTAGAAGAGCTCGATTAAGAACATCAACTGTAAAGGATTAGAAGATTACAAGAACGATTACAAAAAAATATAATACTCTTGATCAATCGCTGTATCGATAATCTCTAGAATCTTAACCTAATATGCATGCAAGCATTTAACTTATATACAATACATAAAAGGCTCTCGGTTGGACAGGCCCAAACCGGAGAATAAAAGGCTAATCTAACGAGCCCAAAAGACGCAACATCAAAACTCTTTTCAGCCCAACAATCTCCCCCTTTGCGTCAATTTGGAGCGAGACTTTCACTTCCTACTTGGGCCGGCGGCTGAAGCTGGTACCTTCTTCTTCACGGTACTAAACAGACACTTGGTTATGGAAAAGATGGTCTGTCTAAACCGGATGTACCAATTGATCATATCATTGAAGTATTTGATATCATCAGCCGAATTGTCTTTACACTGCTTGATGATGAATAAGATGTGCTCCAAGCAAGTTGTAGTGTAAAGATGTTTGTCAGCTAAAGCGAAGAGACATTTCTGTCCTTCGGCTCTAGTGAACATCACAGAGTTTCGCCTCGAATCTATCTTGCCCATTAGCATTTGATTCAGATCACTGGCCGATCCCACAGGCTTGACTTTCGGTTTCTTCTTAAAAACTGTGGCAACCTCCTGATCCATTAGGGCCACCTCCATGATGTAGCATGCCAGCATCCTTTTGACATGGTCTAAGATGGGACCATATTCGGCTTCGTTTGTCAGCAGGATGTTGTACAAGACTATCCAATCATGAGGGTTCAGATTGGGCAGATCCGCCAGAGAGATCATGTGAGCAGTTCTTGCAGATCCTCGGATAAGCTTGAACTTGACGTTTGTGAATCTCCCCACGGCAAAAGGCTTCATCACCCGAACATTGACAATCTTCTGGGCGCTCCATGTAAGGTATTGAGGGCGAGCGGCCTCCAGGTAGAAGTCAATGAGCTCCCTGTCAAGCTCATCGTTCGGATGCGGGACTTCAGAAATGTTAGAGAAGGCGTGGAAGATGAACGCCTTTCGAGTCAGTGGCATATCGAACTGCGAATCAATTGTGTTGTTGCAGTCGAACGATATCACCGGCTCGAGCCATACTATGCTTGGAGTCTCTATGGCCTCTTTTATCAACCGATCCTTGGTCCAGGCAGGGAAGAGCAACTTTCGGCTCTCAAGGAGATCGTTGGCTTCTTTTTGTTTACGTTCGGCTTCTTCAGCTTCACGTGCCACACGATTGACATCGTCATCAGTATTGCGACTGTTCTTTCTCTTTAACATGTCCGCAATAGTCTCCTTGTCTTCATCTTCATCTTCATCTCCATCCTCTGCTATGTGTTTGCCCTTGTTCTTCACACCCGAACCCGAGGCATGACCAGTTTGGGGTGGTTCGGTTGTGTGAGTAGCGTTGGAGGACGGAGGTGGTTTCGATCCCTTTTTCTCTTCTCCCCCTTGTTTCGGAATGGACACGAAACTCGGAAGGCCTTCAATTTTGCTTAAGAGGGCCATGGCCGGGGAGAGCTTTTCAGCGAGGGTGCGCCTCACCGAATGATTAAGGATTGGGTCGTGTGCTTCCAGGATGTTGGATAGAGCCGCGTGGACATCCGAAACACACGTCTTGATGACTTCCCTCTCGGATCGAAGAGCTTCCAATTGTTGTTCAGAGTTGGAAAGCTGCGTGCTCTTGACCTTTAGGGCAGTTGTTTTACTTGCCAGAACGTCCATCAGAGAGTTCTCTGCCGCAAGATCCTCTTGTAGTTTTGCCAGACGGGCATCGATGGAGGCACGGAGTGCCGAGTTGTCGTCGCTGAGGTTTTGGCGGAGGGTAGCGAACGAAGTCAACTCCGTCGAGACGAACTTGGCCAATTGTTGAACAATCGGTTCAAGAGTCGTCTTTGTGGCATTGGCGCTTTCCTGTAGAGACTTTAGCAGGTCCGAAGCGTCGGAGAATAGTTTATCGACTTTTTCGGTCGCTACCTCACAGGCTCGGGTGGAGGCGTCTATCGCAGCAGTTGCTGAGGCTACTGAGTCATGTTGAGCCCTGGAGAAGGCATCAACGATCCTCTGAAGGGCAGCTTCAGATAAGGTGGACTGCTGGTTTGAAGAGGAGGCGAGAAGTTGATCAACCTTCTCGTTAAGATCGCGGAGATGCTTCTTTGTCACTGGAGCATCATCCTCCTCATCACTCTGAACTTGAAACGGACTATAGTAGACCGAATCAAAGTTCATGTGATCACCACCAAGGAATTGATCATCGCCATCGGAGGCGTCTTCTGGAGATTGAGGTGGTGGTGAAGCTGGGGGTGTTATGGGTTTAGTTGGTTCAGGTTGAGTAGGTGGGGGGTTAATTTCGGGTGGTGGTTGTGTATGGGTTTCGGTTTGTGGAGGTTCGGTTACGGGAGGGGTTTCGGTTACAGGTGGTGTTTCGGTTGAGGTGGTGAATATGGGTGGAGGTATAGGGAATGAGGTTGGTGGTATAGTAGGGGTTATGGTGGGAATGGAAATAGGTATTGTGGGTGGAGGGGAAGGAACTGGGGATTGGTGAAGTTCCATCTCCGGGGTTGGGGACCGAGGGGGTGTGTTGCCTCGTAGAGGAGAGACATCGCCTTGTGATCCCTCAGCGTCCGAACTCTCAACTTCGGATTCACTTGATGAGGAGGAAAGGATTAGCTTTCGCTTTTGTTGGGTCTTCCTCCTTTTCGGTTGTGGTGACGAAGCAGCCTTCGGTTGTTTGCGCTTCTTGGGAGAAGGTTTTGGGGCTTTGGATGGTTTCTTCCCCTTGTCTGCCTTTTTACCCCTGGCCACCGGTTTGTCAGCATCATGAATTGATCGCAGCATGTCCGGTGTCAGTTCCCTCAGACCAGATGGCCCTAACTCCTTGATCGCCTTGATCATACTGCTGTCTGATGGCACACTACCATACATCGACTCCGGGATAGAGCCAATGAAGGAGAATTTCGATGCATCGGATACGATGATCTTCTTGGTATGGAAGGTACCAACAGAAGACATCGGGGCACCGTCAGCAGTTGGGACGTCAAACCTGTCCATGGCCCATCTTGTGATCAAGATCCAGAACCGGGCCAGCGACACTTCAGAGTGGCGAGAAGTGGAAGAAAGGCTCTGAATCAGTTGTTGCCAAAGGACAAACCCATAATCGAGGTTGATCCCGTTGTACACCCCGTACATGATTGACAGGAAAAGACGACTGGCTCCGTCCGATCCTGAGCTCCTCTCAGACAGTCCCTTGAAGAGAACTGTAAATAGCCCATTCCACAGGGGCGGTAGGCATGACTTCTTGAACCTGGCGACGGAGGTAAGAACTTCCGTGTAGCCCATATTGTAGAACATGTTGTAGAGCATACCAACCGGAATCGTCTCCGGGTGAACACGCGATGGGTCAGCAGCAAACCCAAGCATGGTGCAGAAGCGGGGACGAGAAATCGACGTTTTGTGTTCCGCCACTTCGAAAAATATCCTGTCGACGCCCTTGTCGTAGTAGGCCGTCGCATAGACTTGAGATAGAGCCACCATTGGCACCGTCGCAATTCTGGACAATGCGGGAGCAAGCTGGGAGTACTTGAGGCATTCGATAACCGGCGACATGTAGGGATCATAGGCTAGTGGGTTCAGATCAATCACGAGGCATTGCTGAGGACGGATTGGAAGAATTTGAGAAGTAGCATGGACGGAAGAGGATTCAGCCATTGTTGTAGGTTGGAGAAGAAGATAACCGGGAGAGAGTTTGGAAGTATTTTTGCTTTGGAAATTATGGGGCAGTAAAGAGGTAAAAGGTGGTCTGGAGGGGTTTTTATAGTAGGTGATAGGAGAGAGAAAGATCGATTCAAATCTCTTATGGAAATACGGAAGGGTTTTTGAGTGACTGATTGGTGACAGTTGGGACGTGCGATGATCACGTAGGAGAGAGAGTGTCAGATTCCTAGGATCACGCCGCCCAATAAGCGCCGGTTCAGAGAGAGGAACCGTTTCCATTTCCACACGCGCCATTAATGCCAGATGGATGACGCTTCAATACTGCACACGCGTCCAAATGTGTCAGAAAAAGCGCGGCCGCTTCAAATTCACGCGCCCTCCTTTTTACCGTCGTTTGAATATCTATCCTTTGAACTTCCGCCGCGTCAGCAACTTTTTGTCTTTTTCCCCTTTTTAATCAGCTGTATTCAATTGAGGACCCACGTGGCTAATTTTTGGCCACAACTTCATTAGTAATCCCTCAGTAATAAACCAGCCTGTAAAATAATTAGTAACGGAATTTTGAAAATCTAGGATTTTCGTGCAAAGAGTGTAAAAGATAAGGAAATAAAGCAACTCTTTTTGGAATAATCTGTGATGTCAATTATGACACGAAACTGATGATCCCGGGCACGAATCTCTTCCTTCAAGATCAAGAAAGACCTCAAAGTGTTAGTGTGGAATCCCGTTGAATTACGATCAAACATTTATTAATAAATGTTGAAAGGCTTCTTTTAATAAGGCTAATTAAGGGTGGTTTCGCTTTGATTCAACAATTCAATTCTTGATATAAGAACGAAAGTGAACAAAGTACTTGTGAGACCGGTGTAGTCTGTTGAACAAGTAGGGTAGAGTTGATTTTTAAGTGACTTGGTTAAGTATAAAATCTCAGATAAAAAAAATTATAACAGGATACCATGGGAAGAAACGTTATGGTGTGTAACAATTTCATTGGAATCAGGAAAAAAAATTGAGATTTCATGAAGGTACATTCGTCAATTCATTGGTGTTGAATTTTGGGTTTCACTCAGCTCGTAGTGGCACGAAGCTAAGATCATAAACACAGATGTTGTGTAACCGTAAACCTCAGCGGTAGTTTCTGAGAGTCTCAGGGGTTACAGTGATGAAGCGAATGTTATGGAGAAGTGTAATGGGGATGGTGAAAGAAGACATAGTACCTCTGCTGCGAACAAAAGGACCAAGCAGGAGACTCTGAACTCATGTGAGAAAAGAGTGAGGTAGCTCACGATTAGAATAAATGAGTTAGCCTTATTGGGAAGACAAGGTTTGTGTATACCAGGTCATGAAGGCCATTATTCAAAATCTTATGAGGCTTGGGACACATACAGCAGCATGCTTCTAGGGACACTTAAGTAAGTCATCAAATATATCCCCATAAACGAATGAGCACACAAATAAATAAAATATTGTTGTAGTTTTTGAAATTAATAAAAAAAAATTAAAAATAGTAAAAAAAAAAAAAATAAAAAATAAAAAAGTAAGAGTTAAATTAAAAATAAGACTAAAAAAAACTGGAAAGAAAAAAATTGTAAAATTGTAAAACCGAAACCGAACCTTCGGTTGGTTTCGGTTCAGGAAAATTTTGAAAAACCGAACCCGAACCTTCGGTTGGTTTCGGTTCTTGAAAATTTTGAAAAACCGAACCCGAACCTTCGGTTGGTTTCGGTTCTTGAAAATTTTGAAAAACCGAACCCGAACCTTCTTGAAGTTTCGGTCTTTAAAATTTTTAAGAAACCATGAAGTTTAGAGATAAAAAAAAAAAAAAAAAAAAAACTTGTTACGTAAAGAAAAATAAATTTTGCACAAGAAATATACAACACAGAAAAACTACCTTTGAAGTAATGAGCGAGTCAGATGGTTGAACCGAACCCGAACATTCAGTTGGTTTCGCTTCTTACGGTTGAGATTGAGTGGTAGTGTGAGGAACTGATTCTGATTCCATCATATCGAGCCCTTGCAATATTTTATTGAATGATGCTTCAGGAAGAGCTTTGGTAAAGACATCAGCCAGTTGATCAGTGGTTCTTACGAAGTGAACTTCGACATTTCCATCTTCCACATGATCTTTGATGAAGTGATACCTCAGTGCTATGTGTTTGGTTTTAGAGTGTTGCACTGGGTTATGACAGATCCTAATTGCACTTTCAGAGTCACAATATAGTGGGATCTTCTTCATATTGAGTCCATAGTCTCGAAGTTGACTCTGGATCCAAATCACTTGTGATGTGCAGGATGCAGCGGCAATATATTCCGCTTCAGCAGTAGACAGCGACACACATGTTTGTTTCTTGGATTGCCAGCTAACCAACTTCCCATCAAGAAATTGACAGCCACCAGTTGTGCTTTTGCGGTCGAGTCCACATCCTCCAAGGTCAGCATCAGAATAGGCTTGAACGAAAAAGCCTGAATTGGATGGATACCATAGACCTAAGGAGGCGGTTCGCTTGAGATAGCGTAGGATGTTCTTCACTGCCAGCATGTGAGGTTCGCGTGGGTTAGCCTGAAATCGAGCACAGTAACACACAGAAAACATGATATCAGGCCTGCTAGCAGTTAGATACATCAATGAGCCAATCATTTGACGATAGAGCGTGATGTCAATAGCCGGTTTATCTAGTGAAGGGGTCAGCTTGGTGCCGAATGCCATTGGGACTTTGACTTTTGAGTCTCCCATCATTCCAAACTTCGCTAGGAGAGTCTTAGTGTAAGCTTCCTGATTGATAAAGATGCCTTCGGGTCCCTGTCTTATGTTTAAACCAAGGAAAAAGTTAATAGGACCCATTGAGCTCATTTCAAACTTAGTCTCCATCAACTTTCTGAATTCAGCTGTTAAGCTGGGATTCGTGGAGCCAAAGATGATGTCATCGACATAAATTTGAACTATCATAAGGTGGTTACCTTCCTTTTTACGAAAGAAGGTTGGGTCAACCGAACCTTGTTTGAATTTGGACATCTTCAAAAATTTTGTAAGCGTTTCATACCAGGCTCTCGGAGCTTGTTTGAGGCCGTACACAGCTTTATCCAGAATGTAGCAATGATTTGGATACTTTTCGTTCACGAACCCAGGAGGTTGCTCCACATACACAGTTTCTTCAAGTTCTCCATTGAGAAATGCACACTTGACGTCCATTTGGAAAACCTCAAAGTTTTTGTGAGCAGCATAGGCCAGAAATATTCTAACCGATTCTAGCCTAGCTACTGGAGCGAATGTTTCTTCGTAATCTATCCCTTCCTCCTGACAGTATCCCTTGACAACCAGACGAGCCTTGTTCCTTATGACATTACCTTCCTTGTCCATTTTGTTTCTAAAGACCCATTTAAGACCAACAACCGAAGCATCTGGAGGAGTTGGAATGAGGCGCCAGACTTTGTTCCTTTCAAACTCATTCAGTTCGTCTTGCATCGCTTGAACCCAATCAGAGTGATCGAGGGCAGTGTTCACTGTCTTCGGTTCAACTTTTGATACGAATGAGTTAAACATACAAAACTCAACCTTTGAGAATAAGGATGTCTGTTTTGCCTTCAGTTGAGATCGGGTCAGAACCTTTTCAGATACATCACCAACTACTTGGGAGATAGGATGATCTCTGGTCCATTTTGTGAGAGGAGGGTAATTCGGATTGAAGGTTGGATCTAGTTCAGCATTGATCATCTCTTCGGACTCAGATTGGCTATCGTCATCATTCGTCATATCATCATGCTCCCCCTCAATTGATGAGTCTTGAGAAACATGAGTTTCAGGGGTTTCTTGTGGTGCTGGAGTTTCAGGTATTGAAGCACCTTCGTTTGGAGGGGCACCTTCGGTTGGAGAAGTACCTTCGGGTGAGGTTGTAGAGCTTTGCTCCCCCTCAATATGAGAACTTGGCTCCCCCTCGACTGAAGCATTGTTGGTTGGAGAGTCATCAGTGGGCGATTCTCCTTCATGCATTCTTCTTGCAGTATCTTCGACAATCTTCTTCATATGATCTATCTTGTTGTCAGCTGCACCTGCTTCAGAGAGAGAAGCTTTTTCCGGTTCGTCAAAGAGATCCAGAAAGTTCTCGTACATATTGGCGATTGAGACTGTGACTTGACCAGTTTGAGGAAAGATTTCCCTGGCAGTGTCATCTATGGCCTGTAGCTTCTTGACATAGCTATCGTCGAAGGTCACATAGTATGTCTCTTCAATCCTTCTTGATCGTTTGTTTAGGACCCTGTACGCCTTTGAAGTGAGTGAGTAACCCAGAAAGATTCCCTCGTCAGCCTTGACATCAAACTTGTTGCGGTGTTCTTTAGAGTTAAAGATGAAACACCTTGAGCCAAACACGTGGAAAAATTTCACGTTGGGTTTTCTGTTATTTATTATCTCATATGGTGTGAGCGTGAATCGCTTGTTGAGATAGGACCTGTTTTGTGTATAACAAGCAGCAGAAATAGCGTCAGCCCAAAAATAAAGAGGTAAGGAAGCGAAACTTAGCATAGTTCGGGCAGCTTCACACAACGATCGGTTTCGTCTTTCGACTATTCCGTTCTGCTGTGGTGTGTAGGGAGCTGAGAAATTATGACTGATTCCCTTTTCTGCAAGAAACTCTTCAAACTCTTTGTTCTTGAATTCGAGACCATTGTCGCTCCTTATGTTGCGAACGACCTTCTTGAGCTGGACTTCAATTTGTTTGATGAACGCTTTCAGCTTTTGAGTCGCTTCAGATTTGAGCTTTAGAAAGAACACCCATGTAAATCGAGAGAAGTCATCAACGATAACAAGAATATACTTGCTACCACCGATGCTTTCAATAGATGAAGGACCACACAAATCGATATGAAGCAATTCCAGTGGTTCAACAACTTTTGTGTTAATTATGGATGGGTGACTTTGACGACTCTGCTTTCCCATTTCACATGCAGCACACAAATGCTCTCTGTCAAACTTGAGCAATGGAAGACCCCTAACATGACCTCCAGTGACAAGTCGGTTGATATCCTTGAAATTGAGATGAGAGAGTCTTCGGTGCCACAACCAGCTTTCGTCGGATTGAGCTTTTGATAGCAGACATATGGCTGGGTTTCCTTTGATGGGTTTCATGTTCAGAGGAAACATTTCACCCTTTCGCTCTGACTTCAGAATCACTTTCTTTGTCTTTTTCTCTATGATTTCCGAACCTTCATCATCGAATGAAACTTTGAGACCAGTACCTCCAACAAGCTGAGATACACTGATGAGGTTGTGTTGAAGTCCTTCCACATAGGCCACCTTTCTTATGGTAAAATCACCATTCGTTATCATCCCATATCCCTTTATGGTCCCGAAAGAGTTATTTCCAAACTTAACGTTGCCACCATTTGCAAGGGATCTGTATTCCCTAAGCTCGTCTTTCCTCCCTGTCATGTGACGCGAGCAGCCACTGTCGATGTACCATTCTTCGTCAAACTGCTCGTCACTTATAACCTGCAAAAAATTAAGCAGATTTAGGAACCCAAAGTTTCTTGGGTCCATGTGAGCTTTTCATGGGAACAGGAATAGTGAGAGAGATGTCAACTAGATATGTTCGTTTTATTAGAGTTGTTTCATCTTTCTTTTTAATGGTAAAGACTTTTATTTTATGAACATTAGGGATGTTCGTTTTGGACTCAGGTTTGGATTCATCGACCTTTTGCTTTCCCTTCTGTTCAGCTGAAGAATGAGGTTTTCGAGGGCAAGCGGGATTAGTTTTGGAACTAGATGGAGAGGAATGAGTGGAAGTAAAAGAACGAGAAGAATTAGGAAGAGAGGATTTGGATTTGGATGGAGATGTCTTCCTTGCTGATGACTCTAGGTGACCCTTTTGCTTTTGATCGTTGGTGGGGTTAACCTTTGAGTCTTGTTCCTTTTTCATTTTGGAGCCGAACCTCTGTGTTCGGTTGGTGTTGTTCTTGGAACCGAACCTTTGGTTTCGGTCGAAGTCCTTTTCAGAACCGAACCTTGGCTTTCGGTTGGTATCTTCTTGCGAACCGAACCTTGGCTTTCGGTTAGTGGAACTTTCAGGCTTTCGTACAGGATTGTTTTCATACTTCAGATTCTTGTCCTTATGTGTATAGTATGCATTCTGGGAGTGCCAGAATTGTTTCCTTTCAGAAAGATTTTTCCTGTATCTTTGGTTCCTCTCTATCTTCTTATCCCTCATCTGCTTAGGTTGATGATGAACGTTCGCTCTTGTTTTTGCTGTAACTTTGACTGATTCCTTTTGAACTTCAGTAGTTTTTCTTTGTGCAGAAGGAACAGATGGAATATCTGAAGAAGATTCAGTTTGTACTGAGGAAGCGGAAGGAGTATCTGATGAAGTTTCGCTCCGAGCTGTAGGTGTTGAAGGAATGTCTTCTTTTGCTAAACAATCATCCTCTTGAGGAATTTCTTTGGTACCACTTGTACTTGGTTCACTGAAATTATCAGGCTTGTTCAAGGGTTCAGGTATGTACCTCCCTTTCTTCATCCAGGAGGTTCTTTCAGAAAGACCAACGGTTTCGTTTCCATTATCAATAGGAGCTTCCCAGAAATACTCATGACAACCGTCAGCATTGTCTTCGTTAACAATAGCTGTGAGTTCAGCTGTTTGATGTTCGGTTACTCCAGTCACCTTGTATACTTGATTTGGAGTGGTCCTGACCTTTTGATACACAACAGCTTTTTCTACTAATTTCGGAGACTTTTGTTGGGACAATCTAGCGAATTCCACAGAATTTTCAGAAATAAGGTTTTTGTGGTTTTCAGTTTCGCTTTTAACAAATTCTGAGCAGTCAACCGTATCCTCCACAGAAATTTCACTCATGTTTTCGTCCTCGTTAAGCTCAGATGAATTTTCAACATCGATTTTGTTTTCTGAGCTTACGTTGGCGTTAAGAGAGTTAAATTTTTGCATGGTTTCGGTTCTCAGTTTAAGTCGGTCATTTTCGTCCAAAAGGTTTTTGAGCATGTCCTTGTGGTCTTTGGACTTAATGAAGGACTCAATTTTGTCCAGTCCATACATATAGGTTGGATTGACATCATCAGACGATATCACACTTTCACAATTGTAAGCTTCGGCATCGATTTCATCCTCCTTAAATTCTAGAAAGGGCAAAATCATGCGATGGATCTTTTGACCTATCTCACAGTCCAAGTGAAGTTGAGTAATATTGGAATACAAACGTTTAGCTATTAAACAAAAAACATTTCGTTGTTTTAACAATTTCAAATTGTCTCTCTGCAAATAAATGTTTTCGTCTTTAACTTTAATTAATTCCGACTCTTATAACTCAATCCACATTCGCCGCTCCTCACTCTTCGACGCCGCCCTGCTTAATTGATCAGTCAGGTTAGAATTGGTGACTCGAGTTTGAGTTAGGCTACTATCTAAATGAGAAATTCTTGTATTGATATTTTTTAGTTCTTTCTCGTAAGAGGATGGTGGTACTTTAAATGAAATAAAAGCAGATTGTACCTTCTTTATCAGTTCATCGAGTTCATTGAACTGCTGGCTGAGTGGTTTAGCCGTAAAGCACATATCCTCCTGCACCTTCGGTCCATTGCTTCCTCCATCGGTGTTGTATCCCCTCATTTGAGACACCTCAGTCACCATGAAACATTTTCCACCACTGCTTTCCTCCTTAGCCACATATGCCTTTCCATGAGTAGGCTTTCTCACTTCTTCGTCTTCTGAGTCAGTAGACCAAACTTCAGTGCTACCGAACTCATCGTCATAGACCGAACCCTGCACAATAAGAGCATTAATAGAAGGGTTAGCGGTAGACTTCTTCTTTCTTAACTCATCCAATCTCTTCTGCAACACAGCTTCCTCATCATTTCCATTGTCCTTT
This sequence comes from Lactuca serriola, assembly GCF_051521515.1. Classification (NCBI taxonomy): domain Eukaryota; kingdom Viridiplantae; phylum Streptophyta; class Magnoliopsida; order Asterales; family Asteraceae; genus Lactuca; species Lactuca serriola. The sequence continues at coordinate 35,907,519 of NC_136411.1, forward strand.
TCAGCCATCTTCTTAAGAACACAGTCCTTAGCGTAGTGGTTCTTGCCACCACAATAGAAACAACTTACTCCGGAATCGCCATCTGCTTTCGGTTCCTTTTTGGGCTCCTCAGCTTTCGGTTCATTGTTTGCTTTTTCTGAGCTGTAACTCCCCTGCCAGTTTCGGTTTTTGTTGCTGGGGAATCTCTTCTTTATGAACCTCTTAGGATTGGATACCATCATGGCATAATCCTCAGTTGAGAGGTCATATTCATCCAAGTTGAGCTCTTCATCCTCCACCACAGCTTTACTTTTAGATAGGAGGGCCAACGAACCAAGACTAGAGACAACATTCTTCTCTTGAACCACATTCTTCTCTTGGGACTTTAGAATACCTACCAGTTTTGCCAAAGAATATGATTTAAACTGTTCATGGGCTTTGACTGTGGAAACAACTGCTCTCCATTCAGATCGCAGTCCATTCAAGAAAGTAACCTTTTGTTCGATGAGCTTCCTTTCAATGTCGTGTTTGATCATCTTGCTGAGAAGATGATTGAAGCGATCAAACGTCTGGGTCACAGTTTCTTCGGCCCCTTGCCTGAATTCACCAAATTCAGATAGAAGTAAGGTTTGGATGGAATGTTCAAGATCTTCGTCTGTGGAATACAGTTCGCGAAGTCTATCCCACACTTCCTTTGCCGTAGTGCATGAGCTGACCAGCCTGAATGTGTCGGACTGAAGGGCGAATCTGATCAACCTAAGTGCCTTAATATTGCACTGGAGTTTGTCTTTTTCATCTTGCGCGATATTCGTCACGTCCTTGAGCAGATCATTGTACTCTTTTTGCGTCTTAATGATTCTGGACGACGTAGAATGAGAAAACGGTCCACTGATGATGGCTTCCCATATGAGATAACCATTGTCCTCCGATCCAATCACATAATCTTCGAAATGATGCGCCCATACTTCATAGTCATGGGTGTACAAGATTGGAATCTTTGTCGTCGAAACGATGCTGTTGGAAATATTAATAGGGTTTGATTGCGTTGCGTCCATAATGATCGTAAAAACCTGTTCAAAGATCAGACTTGTAATAAAGCAGATTAGGGCAAAACAATAAATACTAAGATACGTCAATTAAGATGACGGCTCAATAAATATCGATGATTGCAGAAAACCCTAATGGAAATCTTTTTCACAGAAAAGATGTGTATCGATTACACAGCCTCCTGCTCTGATACCAATTGATGGGATTAAAACAACTTTTAATCTAAGAAGATCGTTTAGATCTTGAACAAGTATATGAATATAAAACAGTTAACAACGCAATAATAAGAACAAACAGCTTGAATCAAACGTGTCGAATGATTAAATAAAATCCTTAGAAGAGCTCGATTAAGAACATCAACTGTAAAGGATTAGAAGATTACAAGAACGATTACAGAAAAATATAATACTCTTGATCAATCGCTGTATCGATAATCTCTAGAATCTTAACCTAATATGCATGCAAGCATTTAACTTATATACAATACATAAAAGGCTCTCGGTTGGACAGGCCCAAACCGGAGAATAAAAGGCTAATCTAACGAGCCCAAAAGACGCAACATCAAAACTCTTTTCAGCCCAACAGATCGCATGGTTCGGTAATCAGAATTTTGAGCTGTTGCTTAAGAGTTATAATATATTGCTTATGAATAGATAACAAGGTTTTCATGTGGATTGTAAGGATAAGTTTTTCCGCAAAGTTTTAAAATAAAAGAAAAAAAAGGGGGTTTTAATTTTATTTATTTTAAAAATATCCTTACAATGGCATCTGTGGGAAATTGTTGCTTATATGTTTCTAGTAATAGCAATATTGGAAAGTGGATTTGATTCTTTCATTTGTGGTGGTGTCTGAATTTACCAAATGAAGAAAGTTTTTCATCACCCAAGTTTCAATTGGACAGAAACTTGGAATCATACAAGTTGTATTGTATGATGAATGAGAATTTTCATCTTTGAAAATTAAGACTAATTCTTTGATCACATGTATATGTGAGTCAATTGAAGGACTAAGGAATTAGGTACACTGGGTGTGTGCTGGTCAAGGTCCACCACAAAGATTGATTTGTCATGATTTACTAAAGATTAGTAAATATGATTATACTTATAAGGTTAAGTATAATTCTGTAACATTGGAAAGGTTACAATGTATGACAAAACAAATGAGAAGAATCAAATTAGGCAGAAAGATAAAAGTTTCTCAAATCTGAAAGGATGGGAGAGTACTTTAGTGTCGTATTTCATGATCATCTAAATGATTATGAAACCATATCACAAATTCATACTCTAAGGACGTCTTAGTGCATTGTTATGGCTAAGAAGAGAGGTCATGAATTGTTGGATTGGTTAAAATCAAGAAGCTGAGTCGTATTTTGTTCCAAAACAATTCTTAGAGTCATACTCCAAGATTGTAACTTTAAGTGACATAAAGGAAGATTTATTAACACTAGTCAAATGTAAGAGTAAAATGTTTTCTATTGTTGTACATTTCAGATTGGTAAGTTGTGATGTCTTGGATGAGACAAAGACCAACTAAGACCAATTGTGTGAAGTGTTAGTCTTGATAAGAATCCGCACTATCCCTTGAATATTTGTTTTGTCAAGGAATGGTTCTTGACTGGGGAAACATATATGTCAAGGGGACAGTGGGAGCCTTAAATATCCTGAAAGAGTTTCAAGATTTAATCAAGAGTAAAACCTGTAATTTATCACTAGCACACGACTTAAGGTTTGCAACCTATCGTGTTGACATAATTCTTATTTCTGTACCTATTTCAAATAAGTTGAATTTGCATGTGAGTTATCAGAGTTCAACTTGGAAGCATTGGTGGGCCTTGTGCTACCAAGGTGACAAGAAACTAAGATTGAACAAGTTTAATCCATGTAAGGCTGAATTTGTCACTAACCTTATCTTGTGATTATGGTTTTGACAAATTCACATGGATAGGAACTCATACACTATAAAATCTAAGTGTCATAAGGTTTCTCTCTGATTCATGAAAATGATGGTGAGGAAACGCTTTCACTAAGTAGATTTTACGTAGATATCAATTGTGTTATTTGCATTTTCAAAAGTCGTTAGTGGAGCGCGTGTGGTTAACCGGCACACTAACATGGACTTATGAGAAATGGAAAATGCCTAAGCAATTGAGACTATGATTATGGTATCCCTTTTCATAGTCCTAAAAATTGTTTAGACACACATGTGACCTATCTAAGATAGGGTGTATGAATCTAAATTTCAGAAGTCCAGCAAATTTCTGGAAATATGTCAGAGCTAGTGGGAGCATAAGTGTTATGCTGATAATCATCATGTTAGTGGGAGCATGATTATTACGTTTAGTGTTGCAAGTTAGCAATGTTAATTATAGAAGACAAAAGTTTCAATTCGTGAAGTTGCAGGGATTGAAATGTTGTTTTGCTATAATTAAGGGAGAGGAAATTATACTTTATTTCAATTCTAAAGCTTAGATTGAGATTTTAATCATCTTTAGTCAAGAATATATATATATATATATATATATATATATATATATATATATATATATATATATATATATATATGAATTTTATGTTGGAATGGTTCAACTTGAAGAAATTCTATATATATTGCGTTTTCAAAATTCGATTATGATTACGGCATCCCTCTTCATAGTTAAATTTTGAAAACATGGCAAATAAAAAAATATTGTAGCAAAAGACTGGTCTAGTATCATGTCTTTATGTGAGACATCATGAATCGTGTCCCATATGCTTCAGATATAAGATCGATTTCATGTGCTATAATATTCATCTTTTCTAAATTTTCCAAATGCTTAAGGCATTGAGAAGGGAAAAGTCTAGAACTGGATATGACTAAAGTGATTAAGCAATTGTCGAGGACAAATCTGAGGTTCGCCAAAGATTGGTTGCTCAGGGACAGTTGGAAGTATGATGTCGAAAAGGACCATATTGACATATTCTGAAAAGAAGTAACTCTTGTTCGAAAGTGATAGTCAAAATAGGACTATGGAAATGTCTCCATAGGTGGAAGTTATTTAATCTATGTAAGATTAGAAAACCTTAATGCAAGAAGGATGTTCAAAGCAATGTACCTTGAATATGAGACTTCCGTTCCATAGAGGTTGAACTTCTTTGGAATACTCTGTAATGACTGATGACAAGGTTTTGGTGACTTTGTGCATAATCACTACAAGAGGAACATTGCATAAAAGTTTAAAATCTAACAGATTTTTTGGTAAATGATAGGAATCGGGGATTCTCACATTTACAATAAGGATTTGGGATTGTGAAATGAGTATCATTGGAATCATGTTCAATTGATTTACATCACAATGTAAGGATCATAGACAAACATAGTGTGCATACTTGGAGTTTGGCATAACTATTATTTTAGAAAAACAAAGTGTACATGCTAGGAGCATGGGACGATTGTTGTTTTTATTCAAGTCTTAAGTTGATTGTTTGAAACATTATACAATGAATAATGTGTAATCAATATGGTGATAAATAAAAGGTGGTTCTATTTATATTCAAAAGGGTTCTGAGACCATATTGGATTCGATTATTATTGTGTTTCACTTTGCATGTTTTGATTTCCAAAATAGCTAGGTTATTCTTTCCGAATGACTAAGTTATTTAAACACTCCACAGTCGTTCATATGTTGGAAGTAGGTATGAATCAAGACTATCATGAATCGAGTTTGTAGATGGCTAAATGGGTTTAGTCATAGTAATGGTCGCTACAACATTCATGAGTGCTCATAAGTTATAAGTATTGGAATAAACCCATGCTCACTTGTATCACTTCATGGAATTTATCTCGAGTGATCGTGAGACGGTAATATCATATAAATCTTCAAACCTAGAGATATGAGTTGTTACCTATGAGTTGGTTGTGCATTGATTGCACGTAAACGCATCAGTAACTTGATGTTATAAAACGTGCCTTTGTGTACAATTCAACAAGTAGTAGAACAAGCATATGAGTCGAAGTTTATCTATTCCTTCTAGAAATAGAAGCGATATCTGGGCCCCTCGATGATTTTGTTGTGACCTATGTACCGGCCGGTCAGAACTAAAATTGATGTGTTCGATTAAGTTCTTTGTCAAACAAATCGAAAATCGGGAAACAAACTGCTGGACAATAAGTACGACGTTCCGGCTGATATCATGAGAACAGAGGATTATATGATCACTTATCTAAAATGGCGCTTCATAGTTTAACAGAGTTTTCTTCATAGTTCAACAGAGTTTTCGAGAGCTACGATTGCTGGTTGGTTCCTGAAGTAACATACGCAAATATAGTTATTAGAATTATCCAAGTGGGAGTCTGTTGGATAAGGTGTCTAAGTCCATAACTTATTTGGTATATACTTGACCCGACCCGGCATGGTCCATTTGGGTTGCATTTCATCCAAACTATTTATGGATAATTTTATGAGAGTTATACACATGTTTATTAATATATTATAAGTTATAATATATTAATATGAAGTTATGTTATTTAATTATTCTTAGTCTTAAATTAATTATGAATTAATTTAGAGATTAAAAGGAAGACTAATTAGATTATGGGCTATTGGTTTTATATGGTGTGGGCTAACACTCATTTGTTAATAGGCTAGGCTTATATGGAAGTCCATGGATGATCCATGGAGCTTTTAACCCATGGATCCTTGGAAAAGGAAAGGTCATGGGTTATTAGGGTTTCACCCTAACCATGTACACTATATAAGCATGCTTATGTTGCATGAAATAGCCACTACTGGCACTAGTGTGTGTGTTTTGTGTGTGGCCGATTTTATAAGTGTGTATAAACTCTCTCAAAGTTTTCCATGAGTTTGTGGTGATTTGTGATTCCATTTGAGGCATTCACACTATTGGTTCTTGGCCCTCAAACTCCTTAGGAATCAAACTCATCATCAAAAGGTATGTAATCTCATCTAATTCTTTTATGTTTAAAAGTACCCCATGCCATGTTAGATAGGTTATGAACCTTGGAAAATTATTATTTTGCATGTATTTAGACAAACATAGATCCAAGGTTTATTAGGGTTGCATGCACACTTAGGAAGTGTTAGATTGCTCAAAACCCAACAGTAGCATGGACTCAACTTTTCTATAGCTGATGATGATTGGTTTGAAACTGAGAGAAAGGATATTACCTTGCAGCTGTGAAATCTACAGTGGGTTTCTATTTTTGTTTTTGTTTAAAGATGTGTTATTTTTCTTCTTCATTGTTTTAATTATGGTGTTTGGTTGTATTCTCTTACCTTGCAGCTTCCAACACAATATTATATGGTAGTGGTCGGTAAGCAGTTCTTAACCCACAAAGTGTCTTAATTCATTTTTCTGTTTTATAAGTTGAATTTGCACTTTTTGTTGACTTTTGGGTGGGATGTTGTTGTACTTGGTGACTACCTTAGCTCTTACCACCCAAGCACTTTACTATGGTTACTTCTGTCATCAAAATACTTCCAAAAGGCAAGATCATAAGGTAAGAGTTTTCCTTTTTTTTAATTTATATCATATGGTCTGCAGTTCTTAATCCATAAAGTTTCCTCTTTTCTACAGATTAAGTCAGCAGACAAGAAAATAAAATGCAACCTGGAAAGAGTCAACGACTCCTATGTTATCAAAACCCACTCCAAGTTTGCCAATTCCAGCTGCTGATTACAATTATGCCCCTAAGAGAGTATACTACACGTAATTGTTTTGCAATTCCATGACATTCCTATCGTCGAAATGCAAGAAATAACAAAGTACTTCCATTTATTTGTTAATTAGAATATCTACTTTCATTTTCTCTATTACAACATCATATATTCACTCTTTTCCTATTAAAGCATTGTACTTTAAAACATCTAAATACGTTTTTTTCTCATTAAGGCATTTTATAGCAATAAAATTGTCATGTAATTAGATGACATTGCTATAATTGGGTATATTTCTCAAAGTACAATGCTATAATAAGACAAACTAAAAGTAGGATGCTACAATAAACAAATAAACAAAGGTAAGTGTGTACCTTTGGAGGAAGTGAACCTTCGATATCTTCAACACGTCGTCTAAGCATAAAAGGCTCCAAGATTTGATGAAGTCTATGTATAATAATAACCTTTTTCTCAGTTTCTAACCATCAGTATTCGATAGATTCTAATAGTTTGTATGAGCGTATTCCCAGGCCCAGGTTGTGTGGACAACTAGATTGCTCTAGGAGATGGTAAGGGAAGATTAAGTGTCGTGAGAATTGCTGGTATCATTTACTTGTCCTGCTGAAGCTGAGAAGCAGCTTTTAGGAACATATTGGTGCAAGTTTTTGGGCAACAGGTACCTTTCAACTTATACTCCCATTTTACTAGTTTGTTACTTGTGTCAATGCTAAAGTACCTAGAAAAATGCATACTATTGTTCACCTCAATCATTACTCTTATGTGCATATAGTCAATCATCTTGTTTGTAGTATAGGAAGTGGAAAGTAATTTGGGAGTTTGTAGGATATAGGCATAACAATGCTGACTTGAAACGTTAAATCTTTGTTGTTTTTTTCAAGTTTTTTGCAGATATACAAGTGTTGCATTTTTCATTTCAATTGTTAGTTGTTCTACTAATGATGGAAGCTGCTAATAAAGGAAATGGAAGAAGCCGCACGGAATAGATTTTTTGTATGAAACACAGAGTAGATTAGATGAATGCAAATTTATATATTGTAAGAAATAGAATTGTATGACATTAAATTTTATGCAATGGATTGTATTTTTTGTATATGATATTTTATTTTCTATTATGAGACATTAAATGAAAATCTAATTTAAAAATTAATAAATGTATAAATATATTTTTTTAAACATTTAAATTTATGATACGCAAAAATGTGTGTCATCTTCATTTATGACATGGCCTTTCTTGACAGATGTTTTAATGATACACATTGTGTGTCATAAATGTGTGTCGTCTCTCGTTATGACATGGCCTTCCTTGACGTGTATTTGCGCGTCGTCTGATCGTTTTACGACATGCATTGTGCATCGTAAAAGGCTGGTTTTCTAGTAGTGCTTTATGCATTTCCATGACTTATTTGGACCCAACAACCATCTTAATCCATTAAGACCCATTATAATCCAACTAGAATATGCATGTACCATTCTTAAACATCAAACAAGCAGTTTTATGAACTAGCAACATCAGAAGAGGCAAGATCTATCACTCCAAGCTCCTGGGGTGGATCAAACTCACAAGGAGAACTTAATGCACCATAAAAACCCTTAATCTTGACCTAAACTCAAAATAGCATAAGAAGAAGTCAAGAGAAGAACTTTTTATTTCCAGAAGCTTCCTAAGAGTGTGAAGATGTCGCATTTATAACCCCAAGGCTACACCAAGCTTGATCACCAAGATCCACTTCTTTGAAATAGCACTAAAGACCCTTCAAAATCACTTCCAAGCTCAAGAATGCACCACCAAGGGGATTAGGCTTCAAAATAAGGCTCAAAGACAATGGAGGCTGAGAAATGAAAGAGTGTTGAGGTCATAAAGATGTTTAAATAGTTCCTAAACCCTAAAAATTAGGGTTTGACAATGTACTTGTTACGTTGGGCATACCCCCAGCTTACACTGGGTGTACTCACCGTGGCACGTGCCCTCCTTACCATGCACGTATGGGACTAATTTGCCACTTTTTTCCATTGCGGAACATTTTTGCTAATAATCCAAATTGTCATTACTTCCTCATCTTAAGTTTGTTTCCAACGAACCTTATATCCACGGAAAGGTGGCGAGAAACACTACGCTTCTAAAAACACACCATAGCCTTAAAACTTCCCGAACCAAAACCCAAAATTCAAAAAGGAATGAGTTATCAAATTACGATTATTCCCTTGGCCTCCAAAAGCACCATCAGACACTTCGATCACTTAAACCATAACACCCACATCCGAAAAGACCAAAACCTTTCTTCCCCAAGGCTCTAATGTAACACTCGATTTTAGATTTGCCTTGTTGCTTGGGGCTGCGGCCCCGTCATCAATTGTCATGGAGTTTAGGGCTTTGGGAAAGGAAGGATTTAGCCCATTTCGGATCTAGTTGACATGGTTTAAGTGATCCAGGTATTCGATTGTGTCTTCGGAGGCCAAGGGTATGACTGCAAATTTGGAAGGTTTGGAAGGTTTTAAGGATTGTTTGTGTTATTAGGAGCGTAGGGCTTCTCCCCACCTTTTCATGGATATAAGGTTCGTTGGAAACGGACTTAGGATGAGTGAGTTATGGCATTTTGAAGTTATTGACCGAATTGGCCCTTAGAGGGAAAAGCTTGCGTATTAGTCCCATGCATGCAAAGATGCATGCACGTGCTTGGTTGGGTACGCCCAACATAAACTTGAGTATGCCCAGTATATAAAGGTGATTGGTCGCGGGTGGTTAATGAGTACGCCGGGCTTACAAAGGGTACACGGGGCGTACTCCCTTCAGACCAAAACCCTAAATTCGGGGTTTCTACCCTATATAAGCAACATTATACCACTACTTATGTGTCACACCCCAAAACCAAGAACGGCGGAAACGTTCTGGGGCGGAGGACGTCATGTAAGGTAATCACAACACAGTAAATGTAAATAGGCAAACAACATCATCCATTGCATTAAATATATAAATTTAATACATGTGTGTTCTGTACAGTTTTAGACACCAAAAAATATAACGTAAATCAAAATAATAAAATGATGAGTCTTGAGTACGCTCCATCATCTCAAAAGCTGGCATCGGTACCTGTCTACTGATGACCTGAGAATACAAGTTATTTTGAAAGAGTTTATCAGCATTAAGCTGGTGAGTTCATAAGTATTTTTGTGTCAATGTTCGTTGTCAAAAACGTTTGAACCTGTCTCAATGTATAAGTTTGTAAAAGTTTGAATCTCTCAGAAAATCCTATATTTTCTATAATAGTAGCCTTCTACCAAGGCTTAACTGTTTTGTAAACTCGTCTGTTGTAAAAGTGTATAATTACCCAAGTATAACTATCATTTGTTAAAATATAGTTTGTACATTAATGCTTAAGTGAGATTATCACCAAAATATGTAATGGGTAAATCATTGCAGTACTGTAGTTTTGTATAATAAGAACTACTGTTGTACTAATTACTACTACCTTAAACCGGATTTATATTAAGGTATAATGTGATAATTGCACCATACTATCGACTGATAACAACGACATAAAGAACGGTCGTAATAACGGAATGACGTTTGGCACCCGCAGACCTGCAGGTCCGGCTGTAGCTAGCAGCAAGGTGTAGGATAGTCAATCCAGTATAGATCTATACGCAAACTCAACGCTCTCCCTCCAAGAGAATTCTGGCTACAACTCGGGCCATGACATTTAAGGCATGTTCCGACACAGTGGATCACATTTGTTATCGTGTTCTTGCATATTTGATGAAATGTTTCTTGTTCTAGTATAGTTGTATATGTTCTCGTAGTATAGTTGTATATATTCTCTTCCTAGTATAGACTCATGAATGAACTGACTCATTGATCTAGTAGTTGTAATAGTATGATTCTGTGTTACCCCGATGGTAACTTGTTAACAGTGCGTTTAGTACGTATGATTATGGAAGTACTTTTATGTCTATATATGTATATTTGATATAGAATTAATATGGAAACGACCTTCGGATGGTCACCCAAAATCCTATCAGACCACATCCAAATCGAGGAAAAGGAAACAAGGTGGGTAGCCTTCCTAAGTCTTTTAAACATTACTTATATAACTACACATATACGGGCATGCAATTTATAAAATAAAAGCATAAATAAGTATTTATAAGGCATTTGAAACATAAGTATTTATTTTTAAAGGAAGATTGACTTGATGTCAATCTATAAAACCATTTAAAGGTGTAGATTTGATTAAAACAGTTTAAGTATAAGGAACATTTGTTTAAATCACAGTTGCAGTGTAAATTCGTAAAGTAAATGGGTTTGGAAAACATTTAGAAGTAAAACAGTTTGATAGATAGTTTGAATAGTGATAAAATCACTGGTTTCCCTAGTTATTAATCACATGTGATTAGTGCAATCATATGTGATTGAAACAATAACTATAAGTATTTAACTTGTATTCCCCCCCTTTGAAAACATATAAACGCATTTAGAATATTTAACAGGTTGATTAAGGGGTATGAAACTCACTTGATTGATTGAAGAAAGCGAGATGGAAAACCGGGCAGAGTTTCGTCTCGGAAAACGGATTTTTCTCGGGATTCTCGGGAATCTCGGGAGTAAAATCGACCCTCGGGACTTGAGCAAAAAGACCAGAGCTTCGGGTTATAACGGGCACGGAAAATGAGGCAAGGTTGTGAGAGAGAGGAGAGAAATGAGCAACATTTTCGGAAAGCCTCGCATCCTATTTATAGGAAGGCTGAACCGCCTCCGAACGCGGGGCGTACGCTCGTACGCAGCGCGTACGCGTATGTCATGCATGACCGAAGCCTCGACTGCCTCGGTTCGGATGGGACGGGTTGCTGGGTACGCGGGTCGGATGGGACAGCGGGTCGGACGGGACAGCGGGTCGGACGGTTTAGAATTCTTCGGATAGCGCGACGTGGACGATCCGAGACCCTCGATCTCAGTACGCGGGGCGTACGAAGGTACGCAGGGCGTACTTCGGTCCAATCCGATGACTCCCCTTCGGATAATACCGGGAATATATAATTAATTTCATATTTATTTTAAATAAACTTCAAAAATTCATATCTCCCTCATACGAACTCCGTTTTTGACATTCTTTATATCCACGCGAAGGTGAGACCATGATCTACAACTTTCGTTTAGATTCCGTTGGCAAATTCCGAAATTATTTTTATTATTTATTTATTAAAATGACGTGATTAAGGAATTTCTTCAAAATTTCATAACTTCCTCATCCGAAGTCAGATTTGGACGTTCTTTTTATGTACGCAAACCTTGATATGATTCCTACTACTTTATTTAATCCGAACAAGATTTTAGGAAGGTTACATTTTGACCTAATTTTGATCGGTTTTACATTACATTGACTCGAAATATCGGGTTGTCACATCATCCCCCCGTTAGAAGGAATTTCGTCCCGAAATTTGAATTTTAAGCAAGGTAGAAATTTCAAATAACTAAGCAAAAAGGTGAGGGTATTTCAGTTTCATCTGATGCTCACGTTCCCAAGTGAATTCCGGTCCTCGCTTGGCATTCCAGCGAACCTTCACGATAGGGATACGACTTTGCTTTGTCTGCTTGACCTCACGGTCCAAGATCTCTATAGGTTCTTCCACGAAGTTGAGGCTCTCGTTGATTTCGATCTCGTCGAGTGGGATTACAAGAGTCTCGTCGGATAGACACTTTTTCAAGTTAGATACGTGGAATGTAGAATGTACGTTACAAAGTGCGTCTGGTAGTTCGAGTTTGTAAGCTACGGGGCCGACTCTTGCAAGAATCTCGAAAGGCCCTATGTACCTCGGATTAAGCTTTCCACGCTTGCCGAAGCGTATCAAGCCCTTCCAGGGTGAGACTTTGAGGAGGACTCGGTCTCCCACCTGAAATTCCAAAGGTTTCCTTCGCTTATCGGCGTAGCTCTTCTGTCGGTCTCTAGAGGCTTTCAATCGTTCACGGATCTGAACGATTTTCTCTGTTGTTTCCCGGATGATCTCCGGACCGGTGAGAGTACTGTCGGAAGTTTGCCCCCTGGCTAATTGGGTATAACCCACCTCAGCCTAGCACAGAGGGGATCTGCACTTACGGCCGTAGAGAGCTTCAAATGGAGCAGCCTTGATGCTCGTGTGATAACTGTTATTATAGGAAAACTCGACAAGGGGTAAATGAGTATCCCATGCCTTCCCAAAGTCAATCACGCAGGCTCGCAACATATCTTCTAGAGTTTGGATGGTCCTCTCACTCTGTCCGTCGGTCTGAGGATGGTAGGCTGTGCTCATGTCCAGCCTTGTTCCTAGGGAATGTTGTAGTGATTGCCAAAATCTTGAGGTGAACCTACTATCTCTATCGGAGATAATGGACATAGGTACACCATGTAGCCGTACGATTTCCCTAATGTATGTTCTCGTAAGTTTCTCCATCTTGTCGGTTTCTTTGATAGGCAGGAAGTGTGCAGACTTGGTCAATCTATCAATGATGACCCATATGGTGTCAAGTCCACCCGTTGTCTTGGGCAACTTGGTTATGAAATCCATAGTGATCCGCTCCCACTTCCATTCCGGGATCTCTGGTTGTTGCAATAAACCAGAGGGCTTCTGGTACTCGACCTTAACCTTTGCGCAAGTAAGGCATTTACTTACGAAGGTAGCAATTTCTGCTTTCATATTAGGCCACCAGTATAGCTTCTTAAGATCCAGATACATCTTATCTGAACCTGGGTGGACGGAATACCGAGTGTTGTGCGCCTCGGTCATGACTAAGTCTCGGAAACCACCGTGTTTCGGTGTCCAGATTCGGTTCATGAAATATAAGGCTCCGTCACCCTTGGCTTCTAAATTCTTGTCCATTCCTCTAAGGGATTCATTCGTCACATTTTCAGGCTTCATGGCTTCACGTTGAGCCTCCTGAATTTGCTTAGACAAGTGTGAATGGATGGTTATTGACAACGACTTGACCTTGCGACCAGAATATTCCTTCCGACTTAGGGCGTCTGCTACTACGTTGGCCTTACCCGGATGATAACGAATATCGCATTCGTAATCACTGAGTAGCTCGACCCACCGTCGTTGTCGCATGTTGAGCTCCTTCTGATCGAAATTGTGTTGTAAACTCTTGTGGTCGGTAAAGATAGTGCTCTTCGTTCCATACAAGTAATGTCTCCAGATCTTCAGAGCAAACACTACTGCTCCTAGTTCAAGATCGTGGGTCGTGTAGTTAACCTCGTGTGTCTTCAATTGTCTCGAGGCGTAGGCGATGACCTTACCTCGCTGCATCAGAACACATCCGAGCCCTTGATTCGATGCATCGCAATAAACTACGAAGTCTTCTATTCCTTCTGGAAGGGATAGTATTGGTGCGGTGCACGCCTTTCTATTCGTTTGAGCGTTTGGAACGCTCTTTCTTGTTTCTCTTCCCAGTCAAAGGCCACGCCTTTCTGGGTTAGGGTTGTAAGAGGCTTCGCTATTCGTGAGAAGTTCTGAATGAATCTACGGTAGTAGCCAGCGAGACCTAGAAATTGACGAATTTCTGTAGGCGTCTTCGGTGCTGACCAGTTCTCAATGGCCTTAATTTTGGATGGGTCCACGTGGATTCCCTCTTCGCTTACCACGTGTCCTAAGAATTCGACTCTTCGGATCCAAAATTCACATTTCGAGAACTTCGCATAAAGTTTCTCTTTTCGTAATGTCCCTAGAACTTGTCGTAGGTGATCGCCATGTTCTTTCTTACTTCGGGAGTAGATTAGGATGTCGTCAATGAAAACGATGACGAACTGATCCAAGTAGGGTCGGCATACCCTATTCATCAGATCCATGAAGACTGCGGGCGCATTGGTCAATCCGAATGGCATCACCACGAACTCGTAATGTCCGTAACGAGTTCGGAAGGCGGTCTTCGGCACATCCTCCTCTAGCACTCGTAACTGGTGATATCCGGATCTCAGATCAATCTTAGAAAAATAGTTCGCCCCTTGCAGTTGGTCGAATAGATCATCTATGCGTGGTAGAGGATAACGATTCTTGACCGTCAGTTTGTTGAGTTCTCTGTAGTCAATACACATACGGAAGGATCCGTCCTTCTTCTTAACGAACAAGACCGGTGCTCCCCAAGGTGAGAAACTTGGCCTTATAAACCCTTGCTGAGCAGTTCGTTAAGTTGACCAGAGAGTTCTTGCATCTCGGCTGGTGCTAAACGGTAGGGCGACTTGGCTACTGGGGTAGCTCCTGGGACCAAATCGATTCTGAACTCGACTTGTCGTTGTGGAGGCAACCCGGGTAGTTCTTTTGGGAAAATGTCGGGGAAGTCGCTCACTACTGGGAGGGTCTTTAGTTCTTTCGTTTCTAGGTTCGTGTCGACGACGTGAGCAAGGAATGCATGGTATTCCTTACACAGGTATTTCTGTGCTTGAATACTTGATATGATGCGAAGACTTGCACCGGGTTTGTCGCCATAGACTATAAGAGTTTCATTAGACGAAAGGTTTAGACGGACTGCTTTCTCGAAGCACATGATGTCGGCATGATGAAGGCTTAACCAGTCCATGCCAATGATGACATTGAAACTTTTTATTGAGACTGGCATGAGGTCGATTGGAAATGAATGGTTATCTAGAGTTAGGGTACAACCTAAGTATATGCTACTCGTATTTTCAGTTTTTCCATTAGCCATTTCTACTGTGAATAGTTCTTTGAGTGCGTGCGGTGGTTGATTAAGCATGCGAGCAAATTTATGGTTTACGAAGCTTCGCTCCGCTCCACTATCGAACAGAATGCATGCATAGGAGTTATCGAGGAGGAACGTACCGGTCACCACTGTCGGGTCAGCAACTGCTTCCCCGTGGCCAATAGCTAGTACCCTCCCTGCTCCTCCAGCATTCCTCGCTTTGGGGCAGTCCCTCTTAAAGTGGCCTGCTTCACCACATCCATAGCAGGTTGGGCTCGCGCCAGAGCCAGGGACTTGGTTGATAGGTTGTGCCGGGAACTTACAGAATCGGACGGTGTGTCCTTTCCTGTTGCAGTTAGAGCACTGCAACTCACGGCAGGGGCCGTTGTGGTGGTAGCTGCATTTGTTGCACTTGGGCGAACTTCCAGCATACCGACTCACCGGAGCAGTAGTAGTAGCAGTAGGGGTTACTGCGGCATGAATTGCCACCAATTGCTGCTTTTTGGCATCCTGCTGCTTCTTCCTTTCATCCCAGAATTTCCGCTTAGTATCGGCGGGTTTGGAGGGTTCCGGGATGGCTAGGGTGGTGGTGGTTGCAGGGGTTTTGACTCCATGGTCAATGAGTCGTTGTGCCAATCGTTTGGCACTGTCGAAGGTAGCGGGGTTTGACGCTAGCACATTCCCCTTATACGGAGGCACTAGTCCCCAAATGTACCTCTCGATCTTCTTCCCCTCGGTGGGAACCAAATTGGGGCAGAGGGCCACCAGCTCGCTGAATCGGGCAGTATAAGCGACCACATTGGTGCCCTTCATTGACAGGTTCCAGAGTTCCTGCTCCAGTTTCTGGATCTCGCCCCTCGGGCAGTATTCCTCAGTCATGAGGTCTTTCATTGTTTCCCAGCCCATGTCGTTAGCTACGACGAGAGTTAGGGCTTTGACGTGGCCGTTCCACCACGTTAGGGCTTTACCCTCAAAGGTGCATGCGGCATATTTCACTTTGCACGCAGCAGGGCATGAACAGATTTCAAAGACTGATTCAGTCTTCTCGAACCATTGTGAGAGAGCAATGACTCCGTCGGTGCCATAGAAAGGCTTCGGCTTGCATTTTGTAAAATCCTTGTAAGAGCACTCCCTTGAGCGCACAGGGATTTCGGTCGGAATAGATTCCACAGGGGTTCCACCTCTGCTGGCATCAGAAGAGTGATACTGAGCCATGGCAGTTGCCACTGCTGCAGCTACGACAGCATTCAGGGCTACAGTATCGATGACCGGAGGCGGAGGAGGTGGTGGAGGTGCAGGATTATTCCTATTCCTGGGAGACTTGCGAGGAGGCATCCTTCAGCTATAAGTTTATAAAGGTAAGAAAGATGGTAAGAATCAATTTGTAAGCAACGTGAGAGTGACACATGGACTAACTAAACATAGTCCAACAGTTGAAAGAGTGCTTGAAACCACAATAAGAAATATTAGAAGGAAAGCATAAGTGTATAGATTTTTCCCAGATAGATAGATCTCAAAAATACTGGCATTACTGATGTAATAAGTTCAGGGAAAAATCGACCTAACAGTAGGTCATACATCATACCATATAGAAAAGTTTGATAGTTCTTAGATTTCAAATTTTGAGTAAGGAAAGTTAGAAACATTTTACACACGAGTGCTACTTGGAGCACAGATGTTAAAGGCTATCCTTTAATTAAAAGACGGAGATGTACTAGACATCAACCAACGGCGATGGGAAAGTCCCGGGCGAGTACTGCGGTCGGACACTTGACGAAACACCTCTTGAATGGGTCGATCCTGAGTCCTCTGACGAGCTCGAAGTTCCAATATTTCAACTCGTGAGGCAGCCAACTGCTACTTCAGGGTTTTATTTGTCGTCCGGGTCCATTCCATGTCTTCTTCAAGACGGCGGATGCTGACTGTGTTGACACCTGAGTCGGCATCAATCTTTATGACCCGGTCGACGGCTGCTCCACCTTGCTCGACAATACGAGCTATTCTGCGGATAATGACAGGCAGAGCTCGGTCAGTAGAGCCACCAGCGCTGACGTTGTAAAAGGTTTGTTCCCCAAAGTATGGTAAGGGTTGACCCTGATCATTATTCCAGCGGTTCAGGTTGTTTGCCCACATGGGTGTAGGACCGGGAAATGCCGGTCGAGGGTTGTTGTTCGGGGCTTGACCTACAATCGGTAGGTTGTTGACATCAGGCTCGGAGTCGGATCCATCTGAAAAGCCTTCTGCGAAGTGATCATCGAAAGGGATTGGATGCTCAACTTCGGGCTCTTCATCGATCCACCCGGCATTGCCTTCATTGGGAAAGTACGGGTCGCCATGATGGATATCTAGTCATCAAGATCTACGCGAGAATAGAGGTATAAGAATATAGTATACGTGTAACTAGTAGCGCAAAATACTCCTATAGTATTTTAAGTTTAAGTTCTATTGATCTTCTTGTGGTATTGTTGGTAAGTTTTTAGACTTGTTAACCTATCACAACCATTCTAAGGCATGTGCTAATCACTCCTAGGATCAGCATAGTTGATCAGGCTATGCCATTCCCAGGACTGACCATACATCCCCGAGCTCACTTGTTATATTTAACAATCGTAATACTTTTGTTCTTGTCATTGTGACACTTATTTTAGTATGAATGCAGACTAGTATACTTAGTTAAATATTTTATTATTTTAAGTATAGACTCTTGGTCAGAGTTTAATCCCTAATGGGTTTATAGTTTAGTATATCTTTTATGGGTTGATATACTCAATTCACTATAAACAATGCTCTGATACCAATCTGTCACACCCCAAAACCAAGAACGGCGGAAACGTTATGGGGCGGAGGACGTCATGTAAGGTAATCACAACACAGTAAATGTAAATAGGCAAACAACATCATCCATTGCATTAAATATATAAATTTAATACATGTGTGTTCTGTACAGTTTTATACACCAAAAAATATAACGTAAATCAAAATAATAAAATGATGAGTCTTGAGTACGCTCCATCATCTCAAAAGCTGGCATCGGTACCTGTCTACTGATGACCTGAGAATACAAGTTATTTTGAAAGAGTTTATCAGCATTAAGCTGGTGAGTTCATAAGTATTTTTGTGTCAATGTTCGTTGTCAAAAACGTTTGAACCTGTCTCAATGTATAAGTTTGTAAAAGTTTGAATCTCTCAGAAAATCCTATATTTTCTATAATAGTAGCCTTCTACCAAGGCTTAACTGTTTTGTAAACTCGTCTGTTGTAAAAGTGTATAATTACCCAAGTATAACTATCATTTGTTAAAATATAGTTTGTACATTAATTCTTAAGTGAGATTATCACCAAAATATGTAATGGGTAAATCATTGTAGTACTGTAGTTTTGTATAATAAGAACTACTGTTGTACTAATTACTACTACCTTAAACCGGATTTATATTAAGGTATAATGTGATAATTGCACCATACTATCGACTGATAACAACGACATCAAGAACGGTCGTAATAACGGAATGACGTTTGGCACCCGCAGACCTGCAGGTCCGGCTGTAGCTAGCAGCAAGGTGTAGGATAGTCAATCCAGTATAGATCTATACGCAAACTCAACGCTCTCCCTCCAAGAGAATTCTGGCTACAACTCGGGCCATGACATTTAAGGCATGTTCCGACACAGTGGATCACATTTGTTATCGTGTTCTTGCATATTTGATGAAATGTTTCTTGTTCTAGTATAGTTGTATATGTTCTCGTAGTATAGTTGTATATATTCTCTTCCTAGTATAGACTCATGAATGAACTGACTCATTGATCTAGTAGTTGTAATAGTATGATTCTGTGTTACCCCGATGGTAACTTGTTAACAGTGCGTTTAGTACGTATGATTATGGAAGTACTTTTATGTCTATATATGTATATTTGATATATAATTAATATGGAAACGACCTTCGGATGGTCACCCAAAATCCTATCAGACCACATCCAAATCGAGGAAAAGGAAACAAGGTGGGTAGCCTTCCTAAGTCTTTTAAACATTACTTATATAACTACACATATACGGGCATGCAATTTATAAAATAAAAGCATAAATAAGTATTTATAAGGCATTTGAAACATAAGTATTTATTTTTAAAGGAAGATTGACTTGATGTCAATCTATAAAACCATTTAAAGGTGTAGATTTGATTAAAACAGTTTAAGTATAAGGAACATTTGTTTAAATCACAGTTGCAATGTAAATTCGTAAAGTAAATGGGTTTGGAAAACATTTAGAAGTAAAACAGTTTGATAGATAGTTTGAATAGTGATAAAATCACTGGTTTCCCTAGTTATTAATCACATGTGATTAGTGCAATCATATGTGATTGAAACAATAACTATAAGTATTTAACTTGTATTCCCCCCCTTTGAAAACATATAAACGCATTTAGAATATTTAACAGGTTGATTAAGGGGTATGAAACTCACTTGATTGATTGAAGAAAGCGAGATGGAAAACCGGGCAGAGTTTCGTCTCGGCAAACGGATTTTTCTCGGGATTCTCGGGAATCTCGGGAATCTCGGGAGTAAAATCGACCCTCGGGACTTGAGCAAAAAGACCAGAGCTTCGGGTTATAACGGGCACGGAAAACGAGGCAAGGTTGTGAGAGAGAGGAGAGAAATGAGCAACATTTTCGGAAAGCCTCGCATCCTATTTATAGGAAGGCTGAACCGCCTCCGAACGTGGGGCGTACGCTCGTACGCAGCGCGTACGCGTACGTCATGCATGACCGAAGCCTCGACTGCCTCGGTTCGGATGGGACGGGTTGCTGGGTACGCGGGTCGGATGGGACAGCGGGTCGGACGGGACAGCGGGTCGGACGGGTCGGAGCTTCAGACGGGTCGGACGGTTTAGAATTCTTCGGATAGCGCGACGTGGACGATCCGAGACCCTCGATCTCAGTACGCGGGGCGTACGAAGGTACGCAGGGCGTACTTCGGTCCAATCCGATGACTCCCCTTCGGATAATACCGGGATTATATAATTAATTTCATATTTATTTTAAATAAACTTCAAAAATTCATATCTCCCTCATACGAACTCCGTTTTTGACGTTCTTTATATCCACGCGAAGGTGAGACCATGATCTACAACTTTCGTTTAGATTCCGTTGGCAAATTCCGAAATTATTTTTATTATTTATTTATTAAAATGACGTGATTAAGGAATTTCTTCAAAATTTCATAACTTCCTCATCCGAAGTCAGATTTGGACGTTCTTTTTATGTACGCAAACCTTGATATGATTCCTACTACTTTATTTAATCCGAACAAGATTTTAGGAAGGTTACATTTTGACCTAATTTTGATCGGTTTTACATTACATTGACTCGAAATATCGGGTTGTCACATTATGTCATTTTAAGTTAGCCACCACCCCTTCTTACGTCCATAAAACCCTAGATTGCCTTGGATGAAGCTTGGAGCTTGAAAGAAGACTTTTGGTGCTTTGTGAAAGAAGAGAAGGAGGTGAAAGACTCAACCTTTGGAGAAGAGCTTGGAGATCCAGTGCTAACATATCCATTTCAAGACTTTCAAGGTATAAAGTCTCTACCTTGGTTATTCATTTCATAGATCTACTTTGGGTTGGTTTTTGGCCATTTTAGTCCCTTTTGTTTGGTCTTGGTGAGCTAGGGTCGTTTTAAGGACTCAAACTAGTAGATCTGGACATTCTAAGGTTCCCTCTCTCATAAAGGTGCAAGATTTGTGGAGATTTTGAACTCAATTATGCATTAAGACCATACATTAAGCTCTTTTGAGCTCTAGAGTCCCATTAAGCCATGCATGTTAGTAAAGTTGCCAACTTTACTTGAAAAGTCACCTTAAGGAGTCAGACTGGAGAGTGGGAGCAAGGGCTGAAGTGATTAAGTGCTTATTGGAGAAGTTTGGAGTACAGAGGAGTACGTTGGGCGTACCCATCTAGTACGCGGTGCGTACTAGCTCCAATAGGTGTACGCTTAACATACCAGATGAGTACGCAGGGCGTACTCGACTAGGCTGGGCCTTTCTTGGATTGTGGACTTTTTGGGATTTGGCCCTTAGACCAAGAGTTGACTAGGGTTGACCATTCAATAGTTTAGGCCTTTTTGGACATTGGGCCTTCTTGGGTTACGTCCATAATGGATTTGAGCCTTATTGGGCCTTGTGGTGCATTTCGGGTTCAGGCTTTCTTATAGGCTTGTAAGTGCATGGATTTTGTTGGACCAGCTAAGGATGTATGTTTGGATTGGGAATAAGTCATTGGGCTTAGGGGTAAGGCCCATGAAAGGGTTTGGGCCCAATTTGGAAAATTTGGCTATTAGTAGGCTTATATGGATTTTAGAGTTTTGGACTTGTTTGGTTTTGGGTTGGGACTTAGTTATGAATCTTGTTGGGCCAGGGGTAAAATGGTCATTTTACTCCAAGTATGGATTATGGATCATGGTTTGGGACCCAATTACTAATTGGGTGATATATTGGTATTGATAGTTCGAGGAGTTGCCAGGGTAGCAGCTAAGGATTTCTTGCAGTGAACTCCAGCAATGTGAGGTGAGTTACCTTCCCTATATGAGTGGGTCGAAGGCACCAATTTCGGCCCACTAATAGTTATTTATATGCTTGTGTGCTATGTTATGATGTGGTAGTTTTAGGAGGGGTGAAGTAGGCCCCGTAACCAGTTGAAATAAATTGTAGGGTATGTCGGGCACCCAAATATGTATGACAGTATGTTATGATATGATATTTTGTGGTAGTGGTAGGGGTGAAATATACCCTGTAACCGGTTGAAATAAACTAGAGGGTAGGTTGGGCACCCAGATATAGCTGACATAGGTAGGTCGGGCACCCAGGTATGCCTAATAGGGGTGACTCAGACACCCCGGTATGTCTGACATGGGTAGGTTGAGCACCCATGCATGCTCAGCAGGGTAGGTCGGGCACCCATATATACCTGACAGTATGTTTTTATATGGTATGTGGTATGACACTAAGCTTCGTACTTACAGTTTTCAGTTTTGGTTTCAAGTACTTCTTCTTCAAAAGGATAGGAGCCGACATGATCGCAACGCATCACACTATGATTTTCCGCATATGAGATCGTTGGGAGTTGTACTCTGATAATATTTTTTATGGCATGTTTTGGTTAATTGACATACTGGTTTTGATATGGATTGACACTATTGATGTTTCAGACTACTGATTTTCATAATTACTTATTTTTGAAATTTTCGGATATGAATTTTGGGATGTTACACCTAAGCCCCATGACAACTGAAGATTTAGCCGCAACCCAGAATAATGAAGCAAATCCGAAACCGAGTGCTACAACTCTCCCCCACTTAATTTAGATTTTGTCCTCGAAATCGCTCCTTACAACACTCAAATCATACCAACAACCCGAGGAATGCAACCGCAAATTTTGCGTATAAAACGACCCCACCAAGACAATCGAACCCAAACAAAATCTCCCAAACCAAAGAAGAATAAACCCTTAGCCTGTAACGCCCGTGTTTCTAGGCTAGGCATTAATATTGACATAATGGTCTAGGTTAACCTTTGTAACTCATTTAGAAGAAATGAAAAGGAATTATGTGAATTTTATGTGAATTATGTGTTTTATGCTTAATTATTAGGGTTTAATTAATTAAAAATAAAAATAAGCATCAAAATTAAAGTGTGAGATAAGCCAAATTTCTTTACATAAAGTTGTAGCGGTCGAAACAAGGATTTCGGGGATATAAAGAATGCCGAAATCCGAGTTATAACGAAGAAGTTATGACCTGTCGAACTTTCGCGACAAAACCGGCACGGTGCCGAGTGTCGTAAAAAGTGAGTTTTTGATAAGCTAGTTTTTAGCCTTAGTAATCTAAACGAAAGTCATAGTATTCGTCAAACCGAGAAGTTCGATAAAAAGAACGCCCAAATCTGACTTCGTATGAGGAAGTTATGATTTTTCGAAGTTTCAGCTTAGCAGTAGACAACTAAAAACTCGAATTTTAGATCGAGTGATTTTTAGCCAACACAACCTAAACAAGAATTGAAGGTCTCATTATTAGGAGCACAACGGTAAAAAGTCTGACGAAAACGGACGTCAGATGAAGAAGTTATGAATTTTTAACGGATTTTCTGTCCCGGTCTGTTAAAAATAATAATATAAAATTTAAATTCAAAATTAGCCGACGAAGTCTAAACGGAAGTTGTAGAGCGTAATTTTAGCTACGCGTGCATATAAAGAGCGTCAAAAACGGAGGTCGTATGCGAAAGTTATGGATTTTAGAAGTTTTGGCGCGAAAATCGAGAAAATTCGCATAGTCACGAGTTGCCACGTCACCCTCGCTGAAAAATGCCACGTGTCCTGCTGAGTCACCGAAGTCTGTTGAGTCACCCTCGCATGAACAGTATCCACGTGATCCTCGCATGCAACCCACGTGATCCGACCCGCGTGTAGGCTTCTGATTCGACCAAGAAGGAGACCCAATCCGAACCGAGCATCTGTCCAAACGGAGGCTGTTGACCAATCCGAAGCTCGCACCTAGCTCCGAGCCTCGCAAGTGTAAGACGACTTCGCAGTCCAATCAGCGAGTGCCACCGAGACCCTCGCACATGCAGACCAGCTGCGCATCGGACACACGCCTCGGACCAATCACACAAAGCCAGCAGCCCTTCGCACGCGCAGCCCTCGTGCGAGCCTTCGCCTGCGAGCCCTCGGATCTGCGACGTGTAGTTCCTTCTCAGCTGTCCGATCATAAGCTCCACCCTATAAATAGAAGGGTGCGAGACCTCCCGGGGGTATTTTGAAAACTTGTCATTTTTAGCCCCTTTCTCCATATTTCTTTCATATTATCACCCCCGAAGCCCCGGTGTCGATTATAAGCCCCGGAATACGCCACGAAGTGCCCATGAAGCCCGGAAAATTTATCTTTTCGGTTTCGAAGCCCGACCTTCCGCAGAGCCCGGTTTCTCAATAAAACTCCCGGTTTTATTAGAAACGATCGTTTTAGGAAACGAATTGCTACCCGGTTTTCATTAAATCAAGTGAGTGTGTAGTTACTTTCAATTCACACATAGATATGAAGTATTTACCTTGAAATACGTGTTATGTGTAAATATACTAATTGTTTAATTGAGGTAACTGTTGAATTGATGTTTTATACAAGTTTTAAACTGTATATGCTTTTTATCTAAGAAAAATGTTGGGTAAAACATGGGTAGATGAAATAGTGGGCATGATGAAAGGTGAGTTGGATAAAGGAGATGATCAATAATATTGATCATGAGTTGAGGGTGAGTGGTGAAAATTTGAGAGAATCACTTACCCAAATTGTTGGCCCCCATCATCCAGCAGAGTATGGATGACAACCATGGACTATTCTAGACATTCTATGGAACACTAGCAGGCCCGCAACCTGTAGGTGTAATGTACTATATGTTCATTTGTTGTACTCTAAAACCCATTGACATGTATTGCAGGAGAGAACTCCTGTAAATAATACTGTCGATAAATGAGAGCTATGGACTTAGCACATGTTGAATAAACTTTGGCAGCTATGGAATTAGTGCCCATTGTATAAACCCTGGTCACGAGATGACTTTGTGTCTATTCCTTAGGATGAATCCTTAGGAAGGAGTGATAGTTGATTCTTAGGCTAAACCCTTAAGAAATAAATAAAATAATGGGGTTTGGGGTAATTCGGTTGATTGATTGATGTTTAAACATAATAAATTTATGTATTGTGGGTTGAAAACCCTATATGCTCACCAGGATTCCAAGCCTAACCCACTCAGCTGTTTATATTACAGGTAGAGGACCCCGAGCATAGTCGGATGATGATGATGAGTGAATTTTGGATTATAGGCCAGTAGTTACAAATAACTGTCGTAAGGCTAATAATGTCTTGTTTATGCTTTTGATCTGTATCGGAACATGACATCCCGAGGTTTTGATATAAAAGGAAATGATATATTTTTTAAAGAAAGGTTTTGACAAACTTTTATCATATTTTGTTTTGGGGACCAATTCCGCAACATATTTTATAAAGATTTCTCTGATTTGATTTTAAAAAGAATAAATTAAATCGGTCTTTTGTGGCCGAGAAATTTGGGGATGTCACATAGCCCCTGCAGAAAACCAATTTTACCTTTCCGAAACCTAAAATCTACATCGGTCTGACTCCCCGACTGACCGCCCAAGCTGATTCATTAACATGCCAATTTCTCATCGAATAACAAACTAAAAAGAACACTTCCAACCCTGATTATCTTGATGCGACCAAAGGAAACAAAGTCACTGACCATAAACAGTTGTGGAACACTTACGCTTGACAGAAAGCTCATATAATCCTTTGAGTAGAAGATTCATCCCTACAACAGTTAGACTCATACGAGAGCTGCATAACAAGGTCAAATCACTTACTCTGAGATTACCTAATCCAAACTGTAAGTGACTCAACATTTCCCGAACATCAAGCTACTCTACCCACAATAATCTCAAATCACCAATACTGCCCGAAACATCATGCTACCTCCTAGCTACATTCCAAAAGCAACTGAGACCTCCTTGGTCCCAACTTGTCTGCCAACTATCTGAAATACCAGATTCCTGCCCGGAGACTGAGTCAAAAGAAACCCACACGACTTCTGGACGAAAGCCTCAACTGGCAATAATTACCCGAACCACATCGCCACCAAATCCACTGCTAAAAGAATGCTACATGACCAACTGAAGAATCATATCATACACGGTCTCCAATGACCTATCATTTCCTGATTCCAAACATGTTGTGGCTTTCCCACAGATAGTACCATCCCAAGACACAAACACAATGGCTTGATCTATCAACAAAACTAAATCTATTCATTACCCTTGAAGCCTACGATTGATGCCCCTGGCATATAGATACCCCAACACTTATTCAACTCAAATGAAGACCCTGCACAAAACACTCGCGATAGTCAACTTGAGATCTTACCCAAAAACCAACTCGATACACAATTCATAACCCGAGATCCACAAATCTGTACTTGCATTTCACACCAAAACCTTCTGATTCCCGATGACCCCTCACCTGACCGATACAAATGTTCCCAAACCAACTCTAAGACTACCAGTCTCGCACCTGGTCCAGCCATTAGGTTCCTAAGAGTCCAAACAACAAGGTTACCCAGTCAATAAACCCCTCTACGCCACATACTGACCGCCCACTTGATCCTTCTACTCAACATCCAAGACCTTGACCCAATGGTTTCTACCAGGTCCAACATGTGTTCCCATAAACACAAGGGGAATCACCCATAGCTCCACCCTTCGAGGGATACTAAAGCCCGACTTCGCCTTCGACCCCAATGGTCGTAAATCTGAAACATAAATACTCCTCGAAAATCTTGGCCAGCGTGCCCAAGGCACGAACTGATTTCCCTTTTGCACTACTGCCCACGTCCAAAGATAATCTACCTCGAACTGGCGAACGCTACGATCCCATCGTGGTCTTACAACACTTATAACCAACCATGGCCTTGCTACACCCTAATCATCACCACTCCACGCATCCTGAGCAACAACTTGCATCCAATGGATGTCTGAGGCACACTTCAAATCCTGAAGTCCACACCCTGGACTCAACCACAAGACTACCATGCATATTAAGGGAGACGTCAATCCATGGTTGGAAGCTTCCTTAACTCCTACCGACACCACCTCAATTTGAATAGACATTTGAGTCGCATCTCTCCCCCTGACCAGGATATGAAACTTGCCCTAGTTCCACACGCTTTCTAACTTCCGGGAATCTTGATCGATTCTCCCCCACTAGGATTCGACAAATCTCACTCTCACCTCTTAATTCTGATGGATCTCCGACCCGCCTACCACAAATTGCATGAACCGACTATGATCACCCAACTCCTGAACCCCTAAAGGATGCTCTTGAACCTTAGCCAAACTGATAATCTAAATCACCTCCCACAATACCCTACCAATTCTCCGATTTCTTATGCGGGCAGCAGAAAACCATAGCCCTTTCCCTGAACTGACGAATGCTCATCCTAGCTCCAACTCTCGAAGAATCTTTAAATACTAGATGACAGCAACCTGAGAAATTATAAAACTCACTTGACATCTCCCATTACTAACAACTCATGCAACTGATACCACCAACTTCCTACCACCACTCAATTCCTAGCAATGGTAATGTTGAACCCCCACAGTTCTTCCATACGAAACTGCCCCTCCTACCAGAACAAATACAAAACCAGTGAACCCTACGATATAGGGGAACTATCCCGTTGAACCCTAACCAAATATATTCTACACCACACCCTTGAACCAATCTCGACCGAACCCGAAATAAAAACCGAACACATTGGAACCTGCTACACGAGATACAACCCCTTAATAACCCACTAATGATTCAAGGCATGCAAAAGACATAAAGCAAATCTAGAAGATATATCCCAACTTTCAAATAATTAACCAAGGGTAAAGCTTACCCAAACCAATTTAAAATTCCTAGCAACAAAATAGTGATAACATCCGAAAAGAACACAAAAGATAGCATACCCGCAAAATCACCTGTTGGAGCACGGACCTCCCCGGTCTGACACTGCAATGACCGACTCATCTCTTTTGGGGCTCATGTCCTACCCTCACAACTATCATAGATCCAAAAAATAGTCGGAGCAGGTGCACTCATTGCTCTCCCTCCTCCTTGGACAGACGGCCCACTTGTGGCCTACTTGATCGTATAGAAAACATAATGGGCTTGCCCCCATAGGACAATCCCTGCTGACATGATCAATCCTTCCACACTTGTAGCAACCCCCACCCGTGGAACGACAAAATCCATCGTGTAGTTTCCCGCACGTGTCACACTGAACCCGGCCCTACTGGCTTCCCTATCGCTAATCTGAAGTAGTGGATCTTTTCTTGAGACCCTCCCTTGTCTGCACCTGATCTGGCCCCTTCGTTCCCAGGTGCCCAAGTCAATCTCTCGCTCACAGAATGATAGAGTGCGATCCCAACGTTAGCCATAACCTCAGAACAAAACACGCCCAAGCGCTCATCAAAGCTCTCCAAAATCCCCTCCTTAACTAAACCGGAGATCACAAAAGTCTGCTCCAAACTATCACAGTAATCTCCGACAAGATGAACTCCAGCATCTGCTCGCTAATTGGATTTGTACCCTCACCTAATCTGGAACCAGGACCTGAAACTCCATCCTATAAGTTCGTACCAAACTGAAATACACATGCAAAATATCAGACATACCCAAGAATCCTCTTCCCACGAGCTTCTTAGATTCTCGAAGACTCTCCCCGATTCGAGTATGGATCCTGTGCTTTCTGTAGTACGGGCCCAATACTACCATCCACACCTATCCATACTTTCCTCAAGAATCATCCCGAATCCTCTAAGTCACCTTCTCAAACCGATGCACCCAAAACTCACTAAAAAACGTAACAAAACCTGCTGAAGCACTTCCTAGGCTCTCCTAAGTTCCCGACCTCAACCTGCATCAGCTGCTAAAGAACTCCCATAATGACATACACCTACCTCATGAATATATTCATATTCACTTAGGGGATAACTCTCATTACCCAAGAGTTCCACAAAACACAAAGCAAGAAGCATTTGTGTAGTAACACTCCATTCCATAAAAACGATCATAAAATATTCAACCCACATACCACAACTCTATTGGATTAGGTGTCTAAGCCCATAATTATAATTGGTATGTACTTAACCCGAGAGTAGCATGGTCCATTCCGGGTTGTATATCTCCAAGACAATTTGATAGGATGGATATTTGAGTAAGATTCTATTTATGATTTACTCATATATTATAAGTATAATATATTAATTGAGAAATCATATAATTTAATTAGTATTGATCAAGAATTAATTTGGAACTAATTTAGTGATCAAAAGAGACAAATTAAATTAATTGGGCTAATTGTGTGTATTAATGAAACATATGGATTGGGCTATTGATCCTTAATGGACTAAGTTTATGTAAGAATCCATAAAGAGTTAGTACACATAAGTTATGAATCATAAGCCTATGTGTATGGATTAGGGTTTACCCATGACCCTTGGTGTATATATATATATATATATATATATATATATATATATATATATATGACCCTTGGAATCCTACACTATATATATATATATATGTGTGTGTGTGTGTGTGTGTGTGTGTGTGTTATCCCATAGCCTAAAATTGGATACTAGAGTTCTTGGAGCTTATATAGCCGATTTTGTGCCTAGTAACCTCTCTCTCAAGTCCTCCATTTGTTCATGGTGTGTTGTGAACCGTTTGAGGCATCACACTTCGGGTGCTAAGTTCTTAAAGGCCAAAATTCAACAAGCTGCAACAAGAGGTAATCTTCTAACTTACTTTTATGATTCATATGACAAATTGTATGCTAGTTGTAGGCTTCTTGCTTTGGAAATTTTTATTGCATGTATAGCTAGAGAAAACTTAGATCCAAAGCATTCTGTAACACCCATAAAATTCGAGCCAAATTAAAACATTTTAATACATTCAAAAACCATTAAGTTCATACATTCGTTTTTCAAAATAGTTTAAAACTCAGAGTATTCACCAGAACCATATCAAATAAATCATAAAACATGAGGAGCGGTACGATCACGCCTTAGCCTTGCCACATTCTCCTGAAGTACCTGAAACAAAACATTGAACTGTAAGCCTGAAAGCTTAGTGAGTTACCCCCAAAATACCAACCACACATAAACACACTCATAACATGTCGCAAATAGAACAACCATGCACATCGGGTCTACTGTGTGACTGGTCCGCCCGCACCGGGCCTTCAGTCCACCCTCCGAGTCTATTCATGTACATCGAGTCTATAGTGTGATTGGTCTGCCCGCACCGGGCCTTCAATCCACCAGGTCTACTCTCTGAGTCTACAGTATGACTAGTCCTCCCACACTGAGCCTTCAGTCGGCCTGGTCCATTCTCCGAGCCTCGGCATGTCTGGTCCGCCCTCTTGGGGCCTTCAGCCTATCTGGACCGCTCGCTGGGCCTTCGGATCATCCGATCCGCCCTGGGTATGTTAGCCTACAACACAAAGCAGGACCCGCCTCAACCCAACCCCTGTCAAACAACCATGTGCACATAAAACAATTAATCACATAACAAATCCTTAACCAGACAAACAGTCTAACAGATCACATAGCATATCAACATCCTAACCAAGATTCCGACCTAACCGGTCACTAGCATAACATTACCCTATATACCGGGTACCGACCTTATCCAGGTCACTAACATAACACCATCCTAAATACCTGGATGCATAACTAGCAAAGCAATAACATAACAAACAATACCCGGATTTCCATCCGATAAAGGGTTGGCCTTGGTACCGCAGACCCTGTCAATATAGTGAGGATAACTCACCTACAATTGCCGACTGGAAAGATAAGACCAAGCTGCTCCAACCACCGACACGATCTTCACCACAGAACACTACCAAAAAACCAATTCCATAAATACCCAAAATTACCAAAATACCCTTAGAAGTCAAACTGGTCAAGTCTTGGTCAAAGTCACAGTCCTCAGTCAAATTCAACTTTCCTGGTTGATTCTACTCGTCGAGTCACCCCCACGAATCGTCGAGTTCCTATACTCAGAAACTCCCATAATATGACTCAACTCGCCGAGTCGCCCCAAGAATCGTCGCGTCCAACGATCTCTGAGTCCCATCCTATCCGACTCACTGAGTCGCCGGCCGACTCACTTAATCCAAGGCTTTAACCAAAAGAGGTTGGGGTCTGTGACCAGACTCGCCGAGTCCAAGGCAATCTTCAACAGACTCACCGAGTTGTTCTTCCAACTCGTCGAGTCCATGCACATGTTCATACAACTCGTCGAGTACACCCATGTGACTCGCCGAGTCTCTCCAGTTCTCAACCATTCAGAAGCTTTTCGAGCCATGCAGGGGCTCCAATCCATAGATCCACCCTTCTACAATCTAACCCTCATATGAAGTTGCAAACTTTACGTGAAACCAAGGAGATATAGGCCCAAAACATACTAGGGCTTGGGTTTTAGACAAAGGAGCTTCACCAACAACTCAAAGACTGAAGGTTTATGACATTCTAGGCCATCATGAGTCTAGATCTGGAGTAGCAACCCCATATCTAACTCCAAATCCGAGATAGGTCACAAAACAAGTTAAAGAACTTCCAAAAGAACCACCAAGGATGAAGCACAAAGGAAATAGCTTAAGATAAGGGCTCCTTACCTTAGAGATGTGCCCAAATCTGATGTAGATCCCAGATCTATACAAACCCCTTGATGCTAGCTTCCAATTTCTCAAGCTCCTTCCAACAATTTCCTCTTCCAAGTCCCAATCTCCTCAACAATGAAGCCTCACACGAAATTAGGATTTTCTGGAACTCTCAGGGGGACTAGGAGGCTGGGGGAAGGACATAAAGTCCTTTAAATGGGGTGCAACCCTCGATATTAGGTTTTTCTCTCTTCAGCACCAACTTGGCGAGTTGGCCACTTAAACCTGCGATCAATCCCGCTCCGACTCGACGAGTAGCATACCTACTCGTCGAGTAGCTTCCTTAATTTACACTTAGCACCTTCCAACTTCTTGCTTCCAAACATGGGATGTTACACATTCAGGGTTGTATGTGCACCATAAGATGTTATAGATATAAAACCCAACAATGGTGTAAGAGCCACGGGTTGTTTCTGTTATATTTGATGCATGGCTAAATGTTAAGAGCTGGAAAAAAATGAAATTCGGCACTCTGCCAAGGTGAAATCGGCGAGTCCACTCATGAAATTGACGAGTTCATCATGAACTCGACGAGTCCATTATCTAAATCGACGAGTTCAGCAGTCTATTGGCAGATTTTCGGGTTTTTTTTGGCCATAATTGGATTTGGATCATTACCTTAAACTGTTTTGTGTCATAAAATCCGTTTTTCTAGTATGTTAATGATTATCCCATCCAATTAAAAGATAAATTGTCAAATCTTGAAATTATTACTAGTTTATATGATATGCTAATTGTTTGTAATATTTTTATTTGAAGTTATCTTGCTCTAAGAGTTGCATTATGTGAAATTTGTAAAAGATAGAATTATGATTATTTTAATGGTTTTAAAATTTGATCTAAATGTTTTTAGTAGTTACAAAACTGCCATCAAGTTTGGAAAGCCAAAAGTTTTTTATGGACTTACAAATCTTGTCATCAAGTTTGGAACTTAAAAGATTTTCAAGAGTTACAAAACTTGCCCTCAAGTTTTGAAAGTTGAAAAGTTATATTTATGGAATATTGAAAAGTTTTCAAAAGGTGCAACTCTTGGGTTCATAACTTAAAAAATTAATTAAGTATTATTTATACCAAGCATTCTTCTTACGGCTAGATCCAATCTCCTGGTCCCTGCGGAAAGGAAAAATAATTTCACACTATTCCTTTCGGTAAGGGAGGATTAGGGAAATCCTATTGATTTCAGCTTTCTCCAGATCCGCTCTTCATAGACAAATTTCGGATTTGCGATCTCACGTAAGATCGGTCCAAGATCATGGGATCCTTTTCTATAAGATAGGAAGGGTTGTAGCACAAAATGTAGTTTTAAGTAATTTCCCCATAGATCCTATATCTATCTATATGAAAAAGAAATCATGTAACAAAGTGGATTATTATTTGTACAATTGGTACTTCGAACTTGGAACGAGCATGAAGAAATTAACGATACTTCTTTATCTTTTGAGTTGTTCTGCCAAATCGGTCACTCAAGATCTTTGGTCTCTACTCGGACCCGATGAAAAAAATGGGATCACTCTGCACTCGTTGAGAATGATTCCGGTCTAGTCCGTGGCCTATTAGAAGTGGAAGGTACTCTGGTGGAATCCTCATGGACATGCAGTCATTAATTTTGAATTTTTTATATGTTGAACCTTAATGATTTTCTTTTGAATAGCTCAAGTTAACTCTTATGGATTTTATTAAATTAATTAAAGTGTTTAATTAAAAGAGAAGATTAATAAATCCATAATAATAACATGGTTTAAGATTAATTAAGTTAAGAGTATAATTTATTAATAGATTAAACCACCTAGTATTTTAAAAGTGTAAAATACACCATTATACTATATAAAACTATAAGTTTAATAATTATATATATGTATAAGACAAGTCAGTCTTACCGTTAGTAGGCCTCATTCAGGAAGTCAGTCTATAAGGGGGGTATAAGGATACTGCCTATAAAATGGTGGTTTAATGGGTGTCCACTCTCATCCACCGCTTCCTTGACTGGTGGAGGGTCGTTATCCGAATAGGTAGGATAGAAAATTAATTCTCATTAAAAGTATAATGAAAATTATAAAATAAATAAATTTTTTATAAAATTCCCAATCTTAGTTACTTTAGGAAAAATGTGAATTTCATGCTAATGCATAAAATTGCACTTTGCACCTTGCAAAGTCGTTAGTGGAGCGTGTGTTGTTAACCGACACACTAACTATAACTAACAAGGGTGGAAAAGGGTAGCTTGATGTTTTTCATAGATCAATGGAGCGTGTGTGGTTAACCGTCACATTGATTAAGTGATAAATGACATCGAGAGTACCAAGTATATTTGCATGGTTATTCACACTTTGTTTGTGATCCTGTTATCCCAGTCACAAACTTGAAGGGCATAATCGAGATTGAACATGCCATTGAAAAGTTCAATGAATCTCAAAAGATCTAAGAGTTTCATTTAAAACTAAATTCATTTAAAATTTTGTTTTCATGGTGAACTTGGTAAATCGTCATTTACCTACCGACAAATAATTTGCAATTGGATTAAGGCACCCCTCTTCCGAATTGTAAATTATTGTGTTGGGTCCTAGCCTTATATTTCATTCGGGTGTTATATTAAGGAATTAAATCAAATAAACTTGAATTTCTCCCTTTTAGATGTCTAGTTCAGACAACTATGGTCTTCCCGAATCTTTTGGAAAAAGCCTTCCTCATGAAGATGATGTTCCCAGAAATCATACTTCACTTCCGCCACCTCCTCCAATAGTTCTCCTTAACCCAAATGTTCGAAGACTTGAAAAGTTCAAGGTCACTCAAACCTTATTGGCAAGCAAACACCAAGATGGAAGGTCTGTGTGTGCACATGTCTTGGAGATGAAGTCACACATTGACAAGATGGGAACGTTAAGAGTCATTGTGTCGAGGAAGTTAGTTGTTAACTTGGTTCTCCAGTCACTTCCAGATTCGTATAGTCAGTTTGTTAAGGACTACTATATGACAGATCGCGACGTGACCCTTATTGATCTTATCTATTTTCTAATTGTCGTTGAATCAGAAATGATTTGACGCATTGGTCAAGAAAATTTGATTAGAAGATCTACCTCCCAAGCAACCATGGACATTGAAAATAGAAACACTGGAAGTCCAGAAAAATCTTCTCTTCCCAATGGAAAGGGATCGGCCATGGTCGAACCATTTGACCTAAGGGTAAAGAGAAAGGCTAAGTCTAAGATTGTCATGTGTACCATTCCAAAAGAATCAGTTTTTTTCTACTGCCAAGAGAAGGGGCATTGGTTGCGAAGTTGTAGTATCTACCTGAAGGACCACAAGGATGGTAAAGTCAAAATGTTTGACTCTACTTCAGGTAAGTCCATTGTCTAACTCTATTAAGTTCCTATTTGGAGATTCTTAGTACATGATGTAATGTAATTACATTTTGATGTTTTGTAGGATCGAAGAAGAGAAAGGAATCTTAAAGGAAGAGTAAGCTGAATCTGATCGTGAAGAGATGGATTTTGTTCGCCTGATTCAATGATCGAATATTTGAGTAGCTGCTTAGGAGTTATGATAGATTGCTTAGAAATATGTAGTAGCATAGTCTTCATTTGTAATTTCATTGTAAGGAAAAAATTTCCACATTTTATAAATAAATAAAAATTTGATTTTATCTTATCTTATATCTCCTTGCAATGACATTTGTGAAAATTGATGTTTGTATGTTTATATTGTTAGCAATGTTGAAAATGGATTTGATTCTTTTGTTTGTGGCAGTGTCTAAATTTACCAAATAAGGAAAGGTTCACATCACCCAAGTTTCAATTGGATAGAAACTTGGAATCATGTGACTCGTATTATGTGATGAATGAGAACCTTCATTTTTGGGAAATTAAGACTAATTCCTTGTTCACATGTATATGTGAGTCAAGTGAAGGACTAGGGGATCATGTACACTTGGTTATGCACTGGCCAGGTCCACCTCAAAGAACGACAAGACTATTCATCATGATTTACTAAAGTTAGTAAATATGGTTATACTTACAAGATTAAGTGTAATTCTGAATCATTGAATAAGTTTCAATGTATAGCAGAACGAATAAGAAGAATCAATTAGGTAGAAAGATAGAAGTTTCTCTAATCTGAAAGGAAAGGAGAGTACTTTAGTATCATGTTTTATGATCATCTTAATGTCTATGAAAACCATATCACAATTGATCCTCTAAGGATACCTTAGTACATTTGTATGGCTAAGAAGAGGAATCAGGAATTATTGAAATGGTTAAATCAATTAAGGTGAATCATACTTCGTTCCAAAATCAAGTCTTAGAGTCATTCTCCAAGATTATGATTGGAGTGACATGTCTTAAGTAGGCTTATAACATATCATGAAATATGGAATAGAAATTTTTTCTAACTCTTGCATATTTCAAATTGGTAGTTGTGATGTGTTGGCTAAAACAAAGACCAAGTTAGAGCAATTATATGAGGTGTCATTCTTGATAAGAATCCGCACTAACTCTTGAATATTTGTTTGTTAAGGAATAGTTATTGATAGAGAATCTTATATGTCAAGAAGCCAGTGGTAGTCTTAATGATCTTGAAAAGCTTCAAGGACTAATCAAGAATAAAACCTATTGTTTATCACTAGCACACGACTTGAGGTTCGTTACCTATCGTGCTAACATATTCTTGTTTCTGTGCCCATTCTAGTTAAAGTTGACTATGCATGTGAATTCTATGAGTTCTCAAGTGTTTACATAAGGCAAAGCACCTTGATCAGTGAAAGTTCATTGATCAGTAAGGGTGATTTGCTGAACAACTTGGAAGACATGGTAGGATCTTGTATTGCCAAGTGGCAAGAAATTAAGATTGAACAAGTTCAGTCCATATGAGTTTGAATTTGTCATAGATCTAGTATGTGACAACCCGATATTTCAACTCTTTGTAATGACCTAAAAAGTCAAGTATTGTAACCACTTTTGAGTTAATAAAATTAACTTTGATAATAAAATGTCCAAAAAGTTCTATTTAAATTCCTTCTATGTTTAAATGTCATTAAACCATGATCGTACGTAAAAAGAGCGCCCAAATTCGACTTCGTATATTGAAGTTAAGATTTTTCCAAGTTCGGCTTAGCAACAGACAACTAAAAACTCGAATCGGAGATCGAGCGACTTTTGGCCGGAATGACCTAAATGAGAATCGAAGGTCTCGACAATGGTATTTCAGCGGTGAAAAGTCTAGCAAAAACCGACGTCAGATAAAGAAGTTATGAATATTTAAAGAAATTCATTAATCACGTCATTTTATAATTAAATAATAAAAATAATTTCGGAATTTGCCAACGGAGTCTAAACGAAAGTTATAGAGCGTAGTTTGGATATAAAGACCATCGAAAACGGAGTTCGTATGAAGGAGATATGATTTTTTGAAGTTTATTAAGTAATTTATATATATATTTATATCAAAAATCCGGTAATATCTGAAGAAGGAGTCAGCATCCTCATCCGAGTTACGCGCTGCGTAACCCCGTACACCCCGCGTACCCGAGGGCCTTGGTCTCGGTCCGTCTACGTCGCCACTATGCGAAGCTACCGACCCGCCCCATCCGACCCGCCCCATCCGATCCGTCCCATCCGAAGCCGAGGCAGTCGAGGACTCGCTCATGCATGACGTACGTGTACGCGCTGCGTACGAGCGTACGCCCCGCGTACCGAGGCTTCTCAGACCCCCTATAAATAGAATGCGAGGGTTTCCGAAAAAATTGCTCATTTCTCTCCTTTCTCTCACGATCTTGCCTCGATTTCCGTGCCCGTTCAAACCCGAAGCTCTGGTCTTTTTGCTCAAGTCCCGAGGGTCGATTTTACTCCCGAGATTCCCGAGAATCCCGAGAAAAATCCGTTTCCCAAGACGAAACTCTGCCCGGTTTTCCATCTCGCTATCTTCAAACTTTCAAGTGAGTTCATACCCCTTTAATCAACCTTTGAAATGATTTTAAATGTTTTAAATACTTATGGGGGGGAGGGGGAATACAAGTTAAATACTTATAGTTATTGCTTCAATCACATGTGATTGCATTAATCACATGTGATTAATAACTAGGGAAACCAGTGATTTTATCACTGTTCAAACTGTTTTACTTCAAAATGTTTTACAAACCCTTTTACTTTTCAAACTTATTTACAACTGTGATTCAAACAAATGTTCCTTATACTTAAACTGTTTTATCAAACCTATGCCTTCAAATTGTTTTATAGATTGACATCAAGTCGATCTTTTCTTAAAATAATACTTATCTTTCAAATGTCTTATAAAAACTTATTTATGCTTTTATATTATAAATTGCATGCCCATATATGTATAGATGTATAAATAATGTTTAAAGGGCTTAGGAAGGCCATCCGCCCTATTTCCTTTTTCTCGATTTGGATGTGGTCTGGTGGGATTTCGGGTGACCATCCGAAGGTCGTTTCAATATTAATTATATATCAAATATACATATATAGACATAAAAGTACTTCCATATTCATACGTACTAGACACACCATTAGTAAGTTACCATCGGGGTAACACACGATCATACTATTACAACTGCTAGATCAATGAGTCAGTTCATTCATGAGTCCATATACAACTATACTAGGAAGAGAACATATACAACTATACTATGAGAACATATACAACTATACTATGAGAACATATACAACTATACTAGGAAGAGAACATATACAACTATACCATAACGAGAAACGTTACCCTTACATTAATACGTTAACAATTGTGATCCACTGTATCGGAGCATGCCTTAAATGTCATGGCCCGAGTTGTAGCCAGAATTCTCTTGGAGGGAGAGCATGAGTTTGCGTATAAATCTATACTGGATTGACTATCCTACACCTTGCTGCTAGCTACAGCCGAACCTGCAGGTTTGCGGGTGCCAAACGTCATTCCGTTATTACGACCATTCGTATGCCGTTGTTACCAGTCGATAGCATGGTGCAATTATCACATTTTACCTTAATATAAATCCGGTTTAAGGCAGTTAGTACAGCAGTAGTTACTATAAAACTAAGCTACAGTACTACAATGATTTACCCATTACATATTTTTAGTGATAACCTCACTTGAACTTTAATGCACAAACTATATTTTGTTAAAAGATAGTTGCACTTCGGAAATTACACACTTTTACAACAAACGACCATACAAAACAGTTAAGCCTTGGTAGAAGGCTACTTTAATAGAAAATATAGGTTTTTCTGAGAGATTCTAACTTTTACAAACACTTACATACATTTTACAAACTTATACTTGAGACACGTTCAAACGTTTTTGATAACAAACACCAACACTAAAATACTTATGAACTCACTAGCTTAATGCTGATAAACTCTTTCAAAATAACTTGTATTCTCAGGTCATCAGTAGACAGGTACCGATGCCAGCTTTTGAGAAGATGGAGCGCATTCAAGACTCATCATATTATTATTTTGATTTACCTTATATTTTTGGTGTCTAAAACTGTACAGAACACGCTTGTCTTAAAATTATATATTTAATGCAATGGATGATGTTGTTTGCTTATTTACATTTACTGTGTTGTGATACTTTACATGACGTCCTCCGTCCCAGAACGTTTCCGCCGTTCTTGGTTTTGGGGTGTGACAGATTGGTATCAGAGCATTGTTTATAGTGAATCAAGTATATCAACCCATAAAAGATATACTAAACTATAAACCCATTAGGGATTAAAGCACTCTGACCAAGAGTCTATACTTTAAATATTAAAATATTTAATTAAGTATACTAGTCTGCATTCATACTAAAATCAGTGTCACAATGACAAGAACAAAAGTATTACGATTGTTAAATATCACAAGTGAGCTCGGGTATGTATGGTCAGTCCTGGGAATGGCATAGCCTGATCAACTATGCTAGTCCTAGGAGTGATTAGCATACGCCCTAGAATGGTTGTGATAGGTTAACAAGTCTAAAAACTTACCAACAATACCACAAGAAGATCAGTAGAACTTAAACTTAAAATACTATAGGTGTATTTTGTACTACTAGTTACACGTATACTATATTCTTATACCTCTCTTCTCGCGTAGATCTAAATGGTTGGATTCCATCACGGCGACCCGTACTTTCCAAATGAAGGCAATGCCAGGTGGATCGATGAAGAGCCCGAAGATGAGCATCCAATCCCTTTGGATGATCACCTCGTAGAAGGCTTTTCTGATGGATCCGACTCCGAGCCTGAAGTCAACAACCTACCACTCGTAGATCAAGCCCCGAACAACAACCCTTGACCAGCTTTTCCAGGTCCTACTCCCTTGTGGGCAAACAACTTGAATCGCTGGAGTGATGAACAGGGTCAACCCTTACCATACTTTGGGGACCGAAGCTTTTACAACGTCAGCGATGGTGGCTCTGCTGACTGAGCTCTGCCTGTCATTATCCGCAGAATAGCTCGTAATGTCGAGCAAGGTCGAGCAGCCATCGACCGGGTCATAGAGATTGATGCCAACTCAGGTGTCAACACAGTCCACATCCGCCGTCTTGAAGAAGACATGGAACGGACCCGGAGAACCAATGAAACCCTGCAGCAGCAGCTGGCTGCCTCACGAGCTGAAATCTTGGAACTTCGAGCTCGTCAGAGGGCTCAGGATCGACACCTTCAAGAGGTGTTTCGTCAAGTGTCCGACCTCAGGGCTCGCCCGGGGAATTCCCATCGCCGTTAGATGATGTCTAGTACATCTCTGTCTTTTGATTAAAGAATAGCCTTTAACATCTGTGCTCTAAGTAGCACTTGTCTGTAAAATATTCCTAACTTTCAGTACTCTAATTAGGAATCTAAGAACTGTCAAACTTTTCTATATGCTATGATGTAAGACCTACTGTTAGGTCGATTTTCCTTGAACTTATTACATCAGTAATACCAGTATTATTGAAATCTATCTAATCTGTGGGAAAAATCTATACACTTGTGCTTTCCTACTAATATTTCTTATTGTGATTTCAAACACTCATTCAACTGTTGGGCTATGGTTAGTTAGTCCATGTGTCACTCTCACGTTGCTTACAAATTGATTCTTACCATTTTTCTCATCTTTATAAACTTATAGCTGAAAGATGCCTCCTCGCAAATCTCCCAGGAATAATCCTGCACCACCACCTCCTCTGCCTCCGGTCATCGATACTGTAGCCCTGAATGCTGTCGTAGCTGCAGCAGTGGCAACTGCCATGGCTCAGTATCACTCTTCTGATGCCAGCAGAGGTGGAACCCCTGTGGAATCAACCCCGGTTGAAACCCCTGTGCGCTCGAGAGAGTGCTCATACAAGGATTTCACAAATTGCAAACCGAAGCCTTTTTACGGCACCGGCGGAGTCATTGCCCTCTCGCAATGGCTCGAGAAGACTGAATCAGTCTTCGAAATCTGTTCATGCCCTGCGGCGAGTAAAGTCAAGTACGCCGCATGCACCTTTGAAGGAAAGGCCCTGACATGGTGGAACGGCCATGTTAAGGCACTAACTCTCGTCGTAGCCAACGACATAGGCTGGGAAACAATGAAAGACCTCATGACTGAGGAATACTGCCCGAGGGACGAGATCCAGAAACTGGAGCAGGAACTTTGGAATGCAGTGCTCTAACTGCAACAGGAAAGGACACACCGTCCGTTTCTGTAAGTTCCCAGCACAACCTATCAACCAATTCACTGGCTCTGTCGGTATGCTAGAAGTTCGCCCAAGTGCAACAAATGCAACTACCACCACAACGGCCCCTGCCATGAAATGCAGTGCTCTAACTGCAACAGGAAAGGACACACCGTCCGTTTCTGTAAGTTCCCAGCACAACCTATCAACCAATTCACTGGCTCTGTCGCGAGCCCGACCTGCTATGGATGTGGCGAAGCAGGCCACTATAAGAGGGACTGCCCCAAAGCAAAGAATGTTGGTGGAGCAGGAAGGGTACTAGCTATAGGCCACGGGGAAGCAGTTGCTGACCCGACAGTGGTGACTGGTACGTTCCTCCTCGATAACTCCTATGCATGCATTATGTTCGATAGTGGAGCGGAGCGAAGCTTCGTAAACCATAAATTTGCTCGCATGCTTAATCAACCACCGCACGCACTCAAAGAACTATTCACAGTAGAAATTGCTAATGGAAAAACTGAAAGTACGAGTAGCATATACTTAGGTTTTACCCTAACTCTAGATAACCATTCATTCCCAATCGACCTCATGCCAGTCTCAATAAAAAGTTTCGACGTTATCATTGTCATGGATTGGTTAAGCCTTCATCGCGCCGACATCATGTGCTACGATAAAGCAGTCCGTCTAAACCTTCTGTCTAACGAAACTCTTATAGTCTACGGCGAAAAACCCGGTGCAAGTCTTCGCATCATATCAAGTATTCAAGCACAGAAGTATCTGCGTAAGTAATACCATGCATTCCTTGCTCACGTCGTCGACACGAGCCTCGAAACGAAAGAACTAAAGAACATCCCTGTAGTGAGCGACTTCCCCGACATTTTCCCAGAAGAACTACCCGGGTTACCTCCGCAACGACAGGTTGAGTTCAGAATCGACTTAGTCCCAGGAGCTACCCCAGTAGCCAAGTCGCCCTACCGCTTAGCACCAGCTGAGATGCAGGAACTTTCTGGTCAACTTAACGAACTGCTCGGCAAGGGCTTTATAAGACCGAGTTTCTCACCTTGGGGAGCACCGGT
Source organism: Lactuca serriola (assembly GCF_051521515.1). Taxonomy (NCBI): domain Eukaryota; kingdom Viridiplantae; phylum Streptophyta; class Magnoliopsida; order Asterales; family Asteraceae; genus Lactuca; species Lactuca serriola. The sequence continues at coordinate 35,949,911 of NC_136411.1, forward strand.
CTTGTTCGTTAAGAAGAAAGACGGATCATTCCGTATGTGTATTGACTACAGAGAACTCAACAAACTGACGGTCAAGAATCATTACCCTCTGCCTCGCATAGATGATCTATTCGACCAACTGCAAGGGGCGAACTATTTTTCTAAGATTGATCTGAGATCCGGATATCACCAGTTACGAGTGCTAGTGGAGGATGTGCCGAAGACAGCCTTCCGAACTCGTTACGGACATTACGAGTTCGTGGTGATGCCATTCGGATTGACCAATGCGCCCGCAGTCTTCATGGATCTGATGAATAGAGTATGCCGACCTTACTTGGATCAGTTTGTCATCGTTTTCATTGACGACATCCTGATCTACTCCCGAAGTAAGAAAGAGCATGGCGATCACCTGCGACAAGTTCTAGAGACATTACGAAAAGAGAAGCTTTATGCGAAGTTCTCGAAATGTGAATTTTGGATCCGGAGAGTCGAATTCTTAGGACACGTGGTAAGCGAAAAGGGAATCCACGTGGACCCATCCAAAATTAAAGCCATTGAGAACTGGTCAGCACCTAAGACGCCTACAGAAATTCGTCAATTTCTAGGTCTCGCTGGCTACTACCGCAGATTCATTCAGAACTTCTCTCGAATAGCGAAACCTCTTACAACCCTAACCCAGAAAGGCGTGGCCTTTGACTGGGAAGAGAAACAAGAAAGAGCGTTCCAAACGCTCAAACGAGCCTTGTGCACCGCACCAATACTATCCCTTCCTGAAGGAATAGAAGACTTCATAGTCTATTGCGATGCATCGAATCAAGGGCTCGGATGTGTCCTGATGCAGCGAGGTAAGGTCATCGCCTACACCTCGAGATAGTTGAAGACACACGAGGTTAACTACACGACCCACGATCTCGAACTAGGAGCAGTGGTGTTTGCTCTGAAGATCTGGAGACATTACTTGTATGGAACGAAGAGCACTATCTTTACCGGCCACAAGAGTTTACAACACATTTTCGATCAAAAGGAGCTCAACATGAGACAACGACGGTGGGTCGAGCTACTCAGTGATTACGAATGCGATATTCGTTATCATCCGGGTAAAGTCAACGTAGTAGCAGATGCTCTAAGTCGGAAGGAATATTTTGGTCGCAAAGTCAAGTCATTGTCAATAACCATCCATTCACACTTGTCTAAGCAAATTCAGGAGGCTCAACTTGAAGCCATGAAACCTGAAAATGTGACGAATGAATCCCTTAGAGGAATGGACAAGAATTTAGAAGCCAAGGGTGACGGAGCCTTATATTTCATGAACCGGATCTGGACACCGAAACACGGTGGTTTCCGAGACTTGGTCATGACCGAGGCGCACAACACTCGGTATTCCATCCACCCAGGTTCAGATAAGATGTATCTGGATCTTAAAAAGCTATACTGGTGGCCTAATATGAAAGTAGAGATTGCTACCTTCGTAAGTAAATGCCTTACTTGCACAAAGGTTAAGGTCGAGTACCAGAAGCCCTCTGGTTTATTGCAACAACCAGAGATCTCGGAATGGAAGTGGGAGTGGATTACTATGGATTTCATAACCAAGTTGCCCAAGACAACGGGTGGACTTGACACCATATGGGTCATCGTTGATAGATTGACCAAGTCTGCACACTTCCTGCCTATCAAAGAAACCGACAAGATGGAGAAACTTACGAGAACATACATTAGGGAAATCATACGGCTACATGGTGTACCTATGTCCATTATCTCCGATAGAGATAGTAGGTTCACCTCAATATTTTGGCAATCACTACAACATTCCTTAGGAACAAGGCTGGACATGAGCACAACCTACCATCCTCAGACCGACGGACAGAGTGAGAGGACCATCCAAACACTGGAAGATATGTTGTGAGCCTGCGTGATTGACTTTGGGAAGGCATGGGATACTCATTTACCCCTTGTCGAGTTTTCCTATAATAACAGTTATCACACGAGCATCAAGGCTGCTCCATTTGAAGCTCTCTACGGCCGAAAGTGCAGATCCCCTCTGTGTTGGGCTGAGATGGGTGATACCCAATTAGCCAGGGGGCAAGCTTCCGACAGTACTCTCACCGGTCCGGAGATCATTCGGGAAACGACAGAGAAAATCGTTCAGATCCGTGAACGATTGAAAGCCTCTAGAGACCGACAGAAGAGCTACGCTGATAAACAAAGGAAACCTTTGGAATTTCAGGTGGGAGACCGAGTCCTTCTCAAAGTCTCACCCTGGAAGGGCTTGATATGCTTCGGCAAGCGTGGGAAGCTTAATCCGAGGTACATAGGGCCTTTCGAGATTCTTGCAAGAGTCGGCCCCGTAGGTTACAAACTCGACCTACCAGACGCACTTCATAACGTACATTCTACATTCCACGTATCTAACTTGAAAAAGTGTCTATCCGACGAGACTCTTGTAATCCCACTCGACGAGATCGAGACCAACGAGAGCCTCAACTTTGTGGAAGAACCTGTAGAGATGATGGACCGTGAGGTCAAGCAGACAAAACAAAGTCGCATACCCATCGTGAAGGTTCGCTGGAACGCCAAGCGGGGACTTGAATTCACATGGGAACGCGAAGATCAGATGAAACAAAAGTACCCTCATCTCCTTCATGTTCACTAGTATCTTTACTACTTTAAATTTCGGGACGAAATTCCCTCTAACGGGGGGATGATGTGACAACCTGATATTTCAACTCTTTATAATGACCTAAAAAGTCAAGTATTGTAACCACTTTTGAGTTAATAAAATTAACTTTGATAATAAAATGTCCAAAAAGTTCTATTTAAAATCCTTCTATGTTTAAATGTCATTAAACCATGATCGTACGTAAAAAGAGCGCCCAAATCCGACTTCGTATATTGAAGTTAAGATTTTTCCAAGTTCGGCTTAGCAATAGACAACTAAAAACTCGAATCGGAGATCGAGCGACTTTTGGCCGGAATGACCTAAATGAGAATCGAATGTCTCGACAATGGTATTTCAGCGGTGAAAAGTCTGGCAAAAACCGATGTCAGATAAAGAAGTTATGAATTTTTAAAGAAATTCCTTAATCACGTCATTTTATAATTAAATAATAAAAATAATTTCGGAATTTGCCAACGGAGTCTAAACGAAAGTTGTAGAGCGTAGTCTCACCTACGCGTGGATATAAAGACCATCGAAAACGAAGTTCGTATGAAGGAGATATGATTTTTTGAAGTTTATTAAATGATTTATATATATATATATATATATATATATATATATATATATATATATATATATATATATATATATATATATCAACAATCCGGTAATATCCAAAGAAGGAGTCAGCATCCTCATCCGAGTTACGTGCTGCGTAACCCCGTACGCCCCGCGTACCCGAGGGCCTTAGTCTCGGTCCGTCCACGTCGCCCCTATGCGCAGCTACCAACCCGCCCCATCCGACCCGTCCCATCCGATCCGTCCATTCCGAAGCCGAGGCAGTCGAGGACTCGCTCATGCATGACGTACGCGTACGCGCTGCGTACGAGCGTACGCCCCGTGTACCGAGGCTTCTCAGACCCCCTATAAATAGAATGCGAGGGTTTCCGGAAAAATTGCTCATTTCTCTCCTTTCTCTCCTGATCTTGCCTCGATTTCTGTGCCCGTTGAAACCCGAAGCTCTGGTCTTTTTGCTCAAGTCCTGAGGGTCGATTTTACTCCCGAGATTCCCGAGAATCCCGAGAAAAATCCGTTTCCCAAGACGAAACTCCGCCCGGTTTTCCATCTCGCTATCTTCAAACTTTCAAGTGAGTTCATACCCCTTTAATCAACCTTTGAAATGATTTTAAATGTTTTAAATACTTATGGGGGGGGAGGGGGAATACAAGTTAAATACTTATAGTTATTGCTTCAATCACATGTGATTGCATTAATCACATGTGATTAATAACTAGGGAAACCAGTGATTTTATCACTGTTCAAACTGTCTATCAAACTGTTTTACTTCAAAATGTTTTACAAACCCTTTTACTTTTCAAACTTATTTACAACTGTGATTCAAACAAATGTTCCTTATACTTAAACTGTTTTATCAAACCTATGCCTTCAAATTGTTTTATAGATTGACATCAAGTCGATCTTTTCTTAAAATAATACTTATCTTTCAAATGTCTTATAAAAACTTATTTATGCTTTTATATTATAAATTGCATGCCCATATATGTATAGATGTATAAATAATGTTTAAAGGGCTTAGGAAGGCCATCCGCCCTATTTCCTTTTTCTCGATTTGGATGTGGTCTGGTGGGATTTCGGGTGACCATCCGAAGGTCGTTTCAATATTAATTATATATCAAATATACATATATAGACATAAAAGTACTTCCATATTCATACGTACTAGACACACCATTAGTAAGTTACCATCGGGGTAACACACGATCATACTATTACAACTGCTAGATCAATGAGTCAGTTCATTCATGAGTCCATATACAACTATACTAGGAAGAGAACATATACAACTATACTATGAGAACATATAAAACTATACTAGGAAGAGAACATATACAACTATACCAGAACGAGAAACGTTACCCTTACATTAATACGTTAACAATTGTGATCCACTGTATCGGAGCATGCCTTAAATGTCGTGGCCCGAGTTGTAGCCAGAATTCTTTTGGAGGGAGAGCGTGAGTTTGCGTATAGATCTATACTGGATTGACTATCCTACACCTTGCTGCTAGCTACAGCCGGACCTGCAGGTCTGCGGGTGCCAAACGTCATTCCGTTATTACGACCATTCGTATGTCGTTGTTACCAGTCGATAGCATGGTGCAATTATCACAATTTACCTTAATATAAATCCAGTTTAAGGTAGTTAGTACAGCAGTATTTACTATAAAACTAAGCTACAATACTACAATGATTTACCCATTACATATTTTTAGTGATAACCTCACTTGAACTTTAATGCACAAACTATATTTTGTTAAAAGATAGTTGCACTTGGGAAATTACACACTTTTACAACAAACGAACATACAAAACAGTTAAGCCTTGGTAGAAGGCTACTTTAATAGAAAATATAGGTTTTTCTGAGAGATTCAAACTTTTACAAACACTTACATACATTTTACAAACTTATACTTGAGACACGTTCAAACGTTTTTTATAACAAACACCGACACTAAAATACTTATGAACTCACCAGCTTAATGCTGATAAACTCTTTCAAAATAACTTGTATTCTCAGGTCATCAGTAGACAGGTACCAATGCCAGCTTTTGAGAAGATGGAGCACATTCAAGACTCATCATATTATTATTTTGATTTACCTTATATTTTTGGTGTCTAAAACTGTACAGAACACGCTTGTATTAAAATTATATATTTAATGCAATGGATGATGTTGTTTGCTTATTTACATTTACTGTGTTGTGATACTTTACATGACGTCCTCCGCCCCAGAACGTTTTAGCCGTTCTTGGTTTTGGGGTGTGACATAGTCTTATGATAATGGTTGGAAATGACAGATGCACATGGATAGGAACACATACACCATAAAATTCAAGTGTCATAAGGTTTCTCTCCAATTCATGAAAATGATTGTGAGGAAATGTTTTCACTGAGTAGATTTTAAGGAGATAACAGTTGTGTTAATTTCATTCTCAAATTCGATTATGATTATGGAAACCCTTTTCATAGTTCTAATTGTGAGAAATGGAAAATAGTTTGAACATTCAGAACTTATTGCTATAAGTTCTGAAATAGTTTAGACACGCATATGGGCTTTCTAATAAAAGGTGTGTGAGATTAGATAAAGGCTTATCGAAGCATCTCGTATCAGAAATCTGAACTTTGGAAAGAAATGCAATAAGTATTGATTTCTAGAAGTCCAACTGATTTCTGGGTACATGTCAAAGCTAGTGGGAGCATAAGTGTTATGCTAGTTAGAATATAATTATCATGACAGTGGGAGCAGGATTATCATATGAAGTGTTGCAAGTTAGCAATACTAGTTATAGGAAACAATGATTACAAATTTGCAAAGTTGCAAAATTTTGAAAAGTTGTTTCGCATCTAAAAGTTTATGTTGAAGTATTAGTAAAACTTAGTCAAGGATATATATGAATACCATGTTGAAATATTTCAACATTGGAAATTCTATATATGGAAATATTATCGCAAAAGACTGGTCAAGTATCATGTCTTTATGTAAGATATTATGAATCGTGTCCCATATGCTTCGAATATAGGATCGATTACATATGCTATAATATTCACGTGTTCTAATTTTCCAAATGTCAAGGGCATTAAGAGGGAAAAGGACTAGAACCGGGTATGACTAAAATGGTTAAACAACTGTCAAGGACGATCTAAGGTTCGCTAAGGATTGATCGCTTGTAGTTGGGAGTACAGTAATGGATGGACCATATTGACATTATTATGAATAAATAGGCTTCTATTTATAATGATTTGTCATATGGAATATATGGAAATGTTTCCATAATGGGAGATGGATATTAAGAATCTATTCATGCAAGAAGGATGTTCAAAGGAATGTACTTTGAATTTGAGACTTCACTTCCTTGGAATTGTCCTGTTTTCAATCTCCAAACGAATACTTTGTAATATCGTTAGCAAAGTCTCTGTGACCTTTGTACCTCGACATTACAAAAGGATCATTGCATCGTAGTGGCAAGAATTAGGTGTTCTTACACTAAGGATTTGGAATTGTGAAATGAGTATCATTGAAATGTTTTCAATTGATCTATATCACAAAATAAGGGCCATATGTAAACATAGTTGTGCATGCTTGAAGCATGGGATAAATATTGTTTTAATTCAAGTGTTAAGTTGATTAATGGAAACATTATACAATGAATAATGTGTAATCAATATGGTGATTAAATAAAAGGTGTTTTATTTATATTCAAAAGTTTTGAGACCATATTGGATTTGATTATTCTTGTGTTTCACTTCACATATTTTGACTTCCCGAATAATAAGATTATTCAAACCATCCACAGTCGATCATACTTTGGAAGTAGGTATTGAGGCAAGACTGTCATGAATCTGACTTTAGATTGTCTAGAGTATTTAGACATAGCACAAGTTTGCTACAGTGTTCATGAGTAATCCTGTAATAAGATTTGAGTATTGGATTAAGCCCATGCTCATTTAAATCACTTCATGGATTTTATCATGAGTGATTAGTGAGACGATAATATCTTATATTCTTGAAACGGAGACATATAGTCGTAGTTTACAAGTCGGTTGCACATTGATGATATGTAAACGCACCAATAACTTGGTGTTATAAAACATATCGTTGTGTGTAATTTGATGAGTAAATAGAGCAAGCATGTGAGTCGAATATTATCCATTCCTTTGACCCTTATAGGGATAAAAGCGATATCAGTGGGCCCCTTGATGATTTAGTGATGACAAACCTAAGTGTTGGGCCCGGTCAGAACTAAATTGATGTGATCGATTAAGTTTTATGTCAAACAAATTGGAAATCGGGAAACAAACTGTTGGACCATAAGTATGACGTTGTTCCATGTATTTGTCCGGTTGATATCTTGCACAGAGGATTATATGATCACTTATCTAAAATGGAGCGTCTTGTTTCAACAGAGGCTTTTAAGAGCTACAATTGCTAGTCGGTGTTTGAAGTTGTACTTGTAGTTATAGTTATTAGACTTATCCAAGTGGGAGACTGTTGGATTTAGTGTCTAAGCCCATAACTATAATTGGTATGTACTTGACCTGAGAGTAGCATGGTCCATTTGGGTTGCATGGCACCAGAACAATTTTTATGGTTGGACTTTTGAGAAAAGGATATTTGTGATTTGTTAATATATTATAAGTTCTATTGTTCTAATATATTAATATGAAATCATACTATTTAATTAGTATTGATCAAGAATTAATTTGGAATTAATTTTGTGACCAAAAGAGACTAATTAAATATAAGGGGTTGATTTGGTAAGTCATTCATTCTTATGGTGTGGCCTAATGATCCATGACTCCTTATGTTGGGCTAAACCCATGTGGTGACCCATGGATGCTCCATGGAGGTTAAAACCCATGGAGCATGAGGAATGTGGAAAGTCATGGCTATTAAGGCTTACATGGTGTAACTCTAATTCCACCACACTATATAAGAAGCCCCTAGGCTACCAAACCCGGCACCCTAGTGTTCTTAGAGAGCTATAGTCGAATTTAGTGCTAGATAATCCCTTATCAAGTTCTTCCAATTGTTGGTGGTGTTGTGTGAAGAATTTGAGGCATCATACTCGGGGTGCTAGGCTCTTAAAGGCTTAAGGAATCAAGCTACAAGAAAAGGTATGTCATTCTACTAGATTTTTGTATTACATATACTTCATAGTATGCTAGTTAGGATGAAACCTTGGAAAAATCAAAGTTTGCATGTATAATAGAGAAACATAGATCCAAGGTTTATAGGGTTGCATGCACACCTTAGGAGTGTTAGAATGCTCAAAACTCTTCAGTGGTATCAGAACCTAGGCTTATTTTCTATTATATTTGATGCTACTTGTGTTAAAAGCTTGAAAAAATCAAAATTTTGTTGTCTGGACAGTGGACTCGCCGAGTCAGCCTTAAAATCCTACCAACTCGTCAAGTCAGTTCATGCACTCGACAAGTTCGTGCTTCTGGATGCAGATTTTCGAGTTTTAATTAAAGCTGGAATTGGGCTAGGATCATTACCCTAAACTATTTTTGAACTTATAAACCTGTTTTTGATGTGGTAATGATCATGTTAATCCAATTCAAAAGAGAATTGTCAAAGTTTCAAGTTTTATACTAGTTTATATGATTCTTGAAAATTGTTGATGTGAATTATCCTTGCTTATGTGTTTTGCTAGATCATAGAAATTATTTGAGACTTGCTTGTTAGTTTAATTGTTGATCTAAATGCCTTTTAATGGACTCCATAACTTATCCTCAAGTTATGAAATCCCAAAAGTCTTTTCCTTAAAAGTCATCAAAACTCATAAGTTATAGAAATGAAAGGTTTTGAATAGTTTCAAAACATGCCCTCAAGTTTTGGAATTTGTAAAGTCACTTTAGAATACTTTAATTCCAAACCTTTGAATTTTAAAAGTTTAAAATTCAACCCTTATACTTTATAGTATTATAAGTTAAACATATATATATATATATATATATATATATATATATAGTCTTACCGTTAGTAGGCCTCATTCATGAAGTCGGTCTATAAGGGGCGTATAAGGTTACTTCCTATAAAATGACAGTTTAATGGGTGTCCACTCTCACCCACCGCTTCCTTGACTGATGGAGGGTTGTTAGCCAAACGGGTAGGATAGGACTATAATTCTCATTAAGTATAATGATAATAAAGTAACTAAATGTTTTATTAAATTCCCAATCTTAGTTACTTTAGGAAAATGTGAAATTGATGCTAATCCATGAAAATTGCACTTTCCACCTTACCAAGTTGTTGATGGAGTGTGTGTGGTTAACCGACAGATTAACTTGGACTAGTAAGGGTGGCAATGGGTGGCTCGATGTTTATCATAAGATCAATGGAGCGTGTGTGGTTAACCGACACATTGTTTGGGTGCTAAAGTCGAGAGTACCAAGCACATTTTGCATGGTTATTCACACCTTGTTTGTGATCCTCGGTATCCCAGTCACAAACCTGAAGGGTATAATTGAGATTTAAACATGCCATTGAATTGTTCAATGAATCTCAAAGGATCTAGGAGTTTCAATCCAATTAAAACTAATAACAATTTCATTTTTCATGGTGGAAATTGGTAAATCGTCATTTACCCACCTTCAAATATTTTGCAAGATGGATTACGGCATCCCTCTTCCATTTTTGTAAAATATTGTGTTGGGTCCTAGCCTTAATATTTCATTTGGGTGTTTTATTAAGGACTCTTTATCTAATCTAAACTTGTCTTTCCTTCGTTTTAGATGTCTTCCAACACTGCTTCTGGCTCAAACCCTATTGGCTCCTTTTCTCTAATGAACCCTAGCACTAGGCCCAAAGATGGCCCAACTAACCAAGCCCACTAATGGCCCAAACATATTAGGCCCACCAAAGCCCAAAACCAAAAGATCCACAAAGTCCCACTAATGGCCAAATTTTCCAAATTGGGCCCAACCCCCATATGGGCCTTATCCTAAATCCCAATAATTTCCTTAGTCCCAAAAAGTTGATCTCAAACCGCCCAAAAGGCCCAAAGCAACAAGGTGGCCCAAAAGATGCGAATCCCAAAAAACAACAACCCCAAGCCTAGCTAAACATTGTACGTTGGGCGTATACTGTGAATCCAGATCACAACCAAAACAAGGTACACTAGGCGGACCATCAGTTACGTGGGGTGTAACTCGACTCCTTCCAAAACTACATTTCTGACTTAAGTAGCTAAGCCCTTTGCACCCAAACTTCAAAGACCCTTAAAATAAAGCTCTTAATGCATAAATTCGGCACCTTTACGCATTTGCATTGCTTATTTGGACCCAACAACCATCTTAATCCATTAAGACCCATTATAATCTAACTAGAACATGCATGGACCATTCTTAAACATCAAGCCAGCATTTTTATGAGCTAGCAACATCAGAAGAGGCAAGATCTATCATTCCAAGCTCCTGGAGTGGCTCAAACTCACAAGGAGAACTTAATACACCATAAAAACCCTTAATCTTGCCCTAAACTCAAACTAGCATAAGAAGAAGTCAAGATAAGAAATTTTTACCTCCTAAAGCTTCCCAAGAGTGTGAAGATTTTGGATCTATAACCCCAAGGCTACACCAAGCTTGATCACCAAGATCCACTTCCTTGAAATAACACTAAGGACCCTTCAAAATTACCTCTAAGCTCAAGAATGCACCACCAAGCGGATTAGGGCACAACCCTAAAAAGTAGGGTTTGAGACTCTGCTCGTTACATTGGGCGTACTCACCCAGGCATGTGCCCTCTTTACCATGCACGCATGGGACTACTATGCCACTCTTTTCCATTAAGGGCCATTTTTGCCAATAATCCAAATTGCCATAACTTCCTTATCTTAAGTCTGTTTCCAACGAACCTTATATCCACGGAAAGGTGGTGAAAAACCCTATGCTTCTAACAACACACCATAGCCTTAAAACTTCCTGAACCAAAACCTAAAATTCAAAAAGGACCAAGTTATCAAATTACGATTATACCCTTGGCCTCCGAAAGCACCATTGGACACTTAGATCACTGAAACCATAACACCCACATCCAAAAAGACCAAAACCTTTCAAGGCCCTAATCCCTATGACAACTGAAGATTTGGTCGCAGCTCCAAATAATGAAGCAAATCCAAAACCGAGTGTTACACAGCCTCCACCATCAATTGTCCATAATCGAAACCTTAGTGTGTGTTTGTGAATTTTGAGCCTTAAAGAGTGTTTGTTGATGATTTTTGAAGGAGAATCAGAAGAGGACCATTTTGGAGAAGTGTCTTGAGCTTGAAGATATGGGGTTAGCTCATCATTTGCAAACTTTTTGAGGTAAAAATCTTAAATATTGATGATCCATGAGGCTAAATCTACTTATGTGGTTATTTTATGCTTTTTGAGTCCTTGGAGTGGTTGATGAGCTTCTTGACTCACTTTAGAAGTTATGGTGTAAGATCTAGGGTGATTTTGGTCCCCTTATTCACAGAAAGACAAGCTTTGTGGTGTATCTTGGATCATGCATGTGTTAAGAACTTGGTTAAGTCCTTTTTAAACTCTTGAGCCCCATTAAGACATGCATGTATGTAAAGTTTCCGACTTTACGTGAAAGGTCACCCTAAGGAATCAGATCTAAGAGTTTGGCTTGAATCTCGATGGATTTGATGCTTAATAAAGTAGGGTGGTCAACTAGGGAGTATGATGCGCGTACTAGCCCCAGGATGAGTATGCTAATCGTATGAGTTGAGTACGCCCCGCGTACTCAGCAGGTGGGCTTCAATTTTAGGGTTCTCGGTTTTGGTCCCATATTTGGACATTAGGAGATTAGGACCTTGTTGGGCCATTATATTTCTATTTTGGGCTAATTTCTTTATGTTGGGTTTTTTTGGTTGAAGGCCTGGGATGGGATTTGGGCCCAATTTGGAAGATTGGGCCATATGTGGTGGTGACCATTTTTGGAATTAGGCCTTTTTGAGTAGTTGCATTGGGCTTTGGACTTGGGTCAAGTTAGGCAAAGGGTAAAATGGTCTTTTACCCTAATTTAGACTCTTGGTATGAGTCGGGATCCAATTATTAATTGGATGTTATTTTATGATATAGCACGGGGATTTTTGGACCAGCATCCAGAGATTTATCTATGAGATTCAGTAGTCTACGGTGAGTTTCCTCATTGTGTTTAGCAGGTTGAAGGCACCAATGCCGGCCCATGGTTTATTATTTTAGGATTCTAGATGTCTGCGTGACTCTTGCATTATGTATGCATTGGTATGTATGTCGAGGGGGCTCAATGTCGGGTGAGGCCCGATGACTGTATTGTATGTTATTATCTTTGTGATTATCGCATGTGTTAGCCATGTAAATGTCAATTGTCCATTTCTCGTTGTTAGGCCCGTGCAGGCACCAGCTCCTACTACTCTCTAAATCATTGATGGCCGTCAGAGGAGGGATGACGCCACGAATGCCAAAGGTCGTGCATTTTAGCTGACTGCGGAGGAGCCCAGGGCGGCACCCGCCGTTGTTATTGGTATGTATTTATTTATAATTTTCACAAGTTAAATTTATTTATGCTTATGTTTAAGTTCCTAATAGGTACCTTATTAGTGAATTCATTTTCTGCTCTTGTGCTTTTCAAATCGGGTGCGAGTCGATCATTTGTGTCTCGATCTTTCATTAGAGATTTTAATGTGACCCTTAGGGAGTTAGAGTGTCCATTGAGAGTGCATCACTAATGAGCACAAGGTTTCTACTTCACATCTTAAGTGACTATACCTTGGAGATATTTGGGGTGCTCTACATGATTGACCTAATCTCTATCCCTATGGGGGATGTGTGGATGGTTATAGGGATGGATTGGCTAAGCAGATTCGGATCTATGATTGATCGTGAGGGGTAGCTTGTGATGGTTCGAACCCCAAGTGGGGGAGAACTAACCATTTATGGGGAGGGTACCAGGGTTAGGTTAGCTTTTTGTTTTGCCTTCATGGCTAGGTAGTATCTGCAACATCGATGTTCAGGTTATCTTTCATATGTGGTCAATAACTGAGTTTAAGGGAAAAAGTAAGTTTTGGATGTGCCAGTGGTTAGGGAGTTTCCGTATGTTTTCTGTGACATCCCCAAATTTCTCGGCCACAAAAGACCGATTTAATTTATGTTTTTTAAAATCAAATCAGAGAAATCTTTATAAAAGATCTTGCGGAATTGGTCCCCAAAACAAAATATGATAAAAGTTTGTCAAAACCTTTCTTTAAGAAATATATCATTTCCTTTTATATCAAAACCTCGGGATGTCATGTTCCGATACAGATCAAAAGCATAAACAAGACATTATAAGCCTTACGACAGTTATTTGTAACTACTGGCCTATAATCCAAAATTCACTCATCATCATCATCCGACTATGCTCGGGGTCCTCTACCTATAATATAAACAGCTGAGTGGGTCAGGCTTGGAAGCCTGGTGAGCATATAGCTTTTTCAACCCACGACACATAAATTTATTATGTTTAAACATCAATCAATCAACCAAATTACCCCAAACCACATTATTTTATTTATTTCTTAAGGGTTTACCCTAAGAATCAACTACCACTCCTTCCTAAGGATTCATCCTAAGGAATAGACACAAAGTCACCTCGTGACCGGGGTTTATACAACGGGCACTAATTCCATAGTTGCCAAAGTTTATTCAACATGTGCTAAGTCCATAGCTCTCATTTATCGACAGTATTATTTACAGGTGTTCTCTCCTGCAATACATATCAATGGGTTTTAGAGTACAACAAATGAACATATAGTTCATTACACCTACAGGTTGTGGGCCTGCTAGTGTTCCATAGACTGTCTAGAATAGTCCATGGTTGTCATCCATACTCTGCTGAATGACGGGGGACAACATTTTGGGTAAGTGATTCTCTCAAATTTCACCAGTCACCCTCAACTCATGATCAATATTATTGATCATCTCCTTTACCCAACTCACCTTTCATCATACCCACTATTTCATCTACCCATGTTTTACCCAACATTTTTCGTAGATAAAAATACATATATAGTTTAAATTATTTAAAAACATGTATAAATCATTCCTTCAGCACCCATCTCAAATAAACAAACAATATATATTCACACAACACGTATTTTATGTAAAATACTTCATATCTATGTGTAAGGTGAAAGTAACTACACACTCACGTGATTTAATGAAAACCGGGCAGCAATTCGTTTCCTAAAACGATCGTTTCTTATAAAACCGGGAGTTTTATTGAGAAACCGGGCTCTGCGAAAGGTCGGGCTTCGAAACCAAAAGGATAAATTTTCCGGGCTTCACGGGCACTTCGTGGCGTATTCCGGGGCTTATAATCGACACCGGGGCTTCGGGGGTGATAATATGAAAGAAATATGGAGAAAGGGGCTAAAAATGACAAGTTTTCAAAATACCCCCGGGAGGTCTCGCACCCTTCTATTTATAGGGTGGAGCTTCTGATCGGACGGCTGAGAAGGAGCCACACATCGCAGATCCGAGGGCTCGCAGGCGAAGGCTCGCACAAGGGCTGCGCGTACGAAGGGCTGCTGGCTTCTTGTGATTGGTCTGAGGCGTGTGTCCGATGCGCAGGTGGTCAGCATGTGCGAGGGTCTCGGTGGCACTTGCTGATTGGAATGCGGAGTCATCTTACATGTGCGAGGCTCGGAGCTAGGTGCGAGCTTCGGATTGGTCAGCAGCCTCGGTTTGGACAGATGCTCGGTTCGGATTGGGTCTCCTTCTTGGTCGAATCAGAAGCCTACACGCGGGTCGGATCACGTGGGTTGCATGCGAGGATCATGTGGCTACTGTTCATGCGAGGGTGACTCAGCAGACTTCATTGACTCAACAGGACACGTGGCATTTTTTTAGCGAGGGTGACTTGGCAACTCGTGACTATGCGAATTTTCTCGATTTTCGCGCCAAAACTTCTAAAATCCATAAGTTTCGCATACGAGCTCCGTTTTTGATGTTCTTTATATGCACGCGTAGCTAAAGTTATGCTCTACATCTTCCGTTTAGACTTTGTCGGCTAATTTTGAATTAAATTTTATATTATTATTTTTAACAGACCGGGACAGGAAATCCGTTAAAAATTCATAACTTCTTCATCCGACATCCGTTTTCGTCAGACCTTTTACCGTTGTGCTCCTAATAACAAGACCTTCAATTCTCGTTTAGGTTGTGTCGGCTAAAAATCGCTCGATCTAAAATTCGAGTTTTTAGCTGTCTACTGCTAAGCTGAAACTTCAAAAAATCATAACTTCCTCATACGAAGTCAGATTTGGGCGTTCTTTTTATCGAACTTCTCGGTTTGACGATACTACGAATTTCGTTTAGATTACTAAGGCTAAAAAGTAGCTTATCAAAAACTCACTTTTTACGACACTCGGCACCGTGCCGGTTTTGTCGCGAAAGTTCGACAAGTCATAACTTCTTCGGTATAACTCGGATTCCGGCATTCTTTGTATCCCTGAAATCCTTGTTTCGACCAATACAACTATATGTAAAGACATCGGGCTTATCTAACACTTTAATTTTGACGCTTAGTTTTATTTTTAATTAATTAAACCCTAATAATTAAGCATAAAACACATAATTCACATAAAATTCACATAATTCCTTTTCATTTCTTCTAAATGAGTTACAAAGGTTAACCTAGACCATTATGTCAATATTAATGCCTAGCCTAGAAACACGGGCGTTACAACTCTCTCCCCGTTAGGATGATTCTGTCCCCGGAATCACACAACGACTAACAACTACGGGTAGCGACTCACTATGTCACTCTCCGTTTCCCAGGTGGGATTTGGCCCATTTATATATTTCCAATGTACAGGCACTAAATCGACTATCTTACGTTACAACTTCTTAGTCTTACGGTTAACGATTGCCTCAGGTTCTCCAATTAACCTCTTGTTCTCGTCCAAACTTAATTCAGAAATGGGAATTATGTCGGGTACACCTCCCGTGAACTTTTTCTAATAACACACATGAAAGGTGTTATGAATACTCTCTAGTTCTTCCGGTAATTCTAGCTTGTAAGCTTGATTCCGGATTCTCTGAAGAACTTTAAATGATCTAATAAACCTTGGACTCAACTTTCCCCTTCTACCAAATCTTATAAGTCCCTTCCACGACGAGACTTTAAGTGAAACCGAATCTCCAACTTCGAATGATATCGGTTGTCTTTTCTTGTCAGCATAGCTCTTTTGAGCAGCTAACATCTTTTTCCCTAATCACTTCCAACTTTTAAGCAATCTAATGGACTATTTCAAGTCCCATAAACTGCTTTTCCTCGGCTTCCAGCCAACATGATGGCATCCGACACTTTTTCCCATGCAAAGCGTGATAAGGTACCATCTTGACACTTGAGTGGAAACTATTATTTATAGGTGGATTCTACTAAAGGTAAGTGTTCATCCCAGTTACCTTGAAACTCTAGGGTACATTCTCTCAGCATATCCTCCAACGTTTGAATCGTTCATTCGCTCTGACCATCGGTTTGCAGATGGTAAGCTGTATTCAAACACAACTTGGTACCCAATTTCCTTTTATAGACTCCTCCAAAACCTTAAGGTAAAACGGCTGTCACGATCGGATACAATCGTTAACGAAACACCGTGAAGCCTCACAATTTCCTTCACGTAAGAATTTGCAAGTTTATCCATATACCATTTCTCTTTGGCTGCTATGAAATGCGCACTCTTAGTGAAGCGATCAATGATCACCCAAATCATGTCGTGACCGTTCCTTGTTCTGGGCAGTTTAGTCACAAAATCCATGATGATGTCTTCCCATTTACCCATGGGTACGGATAAAGGTTCTAAACTCCCATACGGTTTCTAATGTTGTGCCTTAACCCTAGCACAAGTTACACACTCGGCCACATACTTAGCAACATCGAGCTTCATTGTCGGCCACCAATAATAGGGTTTTAAGTCCCTATACATTTTTGTACTGCCGGGATGAATCGAGTACATGGTCTTGTGAGCTTCTTCCATCAGAAGATCTCTTACTCCGCCCGTCTTAGGTACCCAAATCCTATCTTGGAATACCTTCAACCCTTGGTTGTTTGTACCGAATAATAACGTTTTGCCCAAACGTTCTTCCTTTCGGTCACCTTTCTCTAAAGCTTCCTCTTGAGCTTTCTTTATACTTTCCACAATTGTCGAGACAACTTCAATTCTCAATGCTCTTGGCCTTTTCTTTTCAAGGTTTACCTTCCGAATGAGAGCATCAGCAACCACATTTGCTTTACCAGGGTGGTAAAGTATCTCGTAGTCGTAATCCTTCAGTAAATCTGGCCAACGTCGTTGCCTCATGTTCAATTCCTTCTGATTAAAGAGATATTGAAGACTCTTATGATCAGTGAAAAGTTTACACTTTGTGCCATAAAGATAATGCCTCCATATCTTTAGGGCGAATACTACCGCTGCCAACTCCAAATCGTGAGCGGGGTAGTTCTTTTCATGATCTTTCAATTGCCTCGATGCATACACTATCACCTTATCCCTTTGGGTCAGAACACATCCTAACCCAACTCCAGAGGCATCACTATAAACTGTGAAGTCATCAACTCCTTTAGGTAACAAAAGAATCGGTGCTTCACACAACTTCTTCTTTAACTTCTCAAAGCGTCCTATGCTTCTCATTCCAAGTATAGACAGCTCATTTGAGGGTCAAAGTTGTCAATGGAGTCGCGATCGAAGAAAAGCCTTGGATAATTCAGTAATAATATCCAACTAATCCTAAAAAGCTTCAGATCTCCATAAGACTTTCAATTGTAACCTTCGAGTTACAAAATAAATCCTTATTAAGGACTCCTCCTTCTTCTTGGAATAAGTATTTTCCTTCATTTATTGTAACAGACCGATGGGTCATGTTCTAATGATCTCTCATTGTATACTGCGCTACTTAGACTCAGATCTCCTAGGGACAAATTTCAGAACAAATTATACCTTCCTTCATGTTCTATTGTGATACAATCACCGTTCAACATGTATCATTTCTAACTACCAACTTCTTTAACAATGAGTGTGATACTTCTATTGATCGCTTTGATCATCTTTCATTTCAATCTTCTGGCTTAAGTCAAATGTTACATCGAACTTGGTTCTCTGAACCACATAATAAACTCATCGTAGTCGGACTCAATTCGATATGACCACTAGGGTCGGAATAACAATCATCTTCTTAGTCATTACCGAAACGATGGTAACGACATACTAGAACAAGGCGGAATCAAATAAT
Source organism: Lactuca serriola (assembly GCF_051521515.1). NCBI lineage: Eukaryota > Viridiplantae > Streptophyta > Magnoliopsida > Asterales > Asteraceae > Lactuca > Lactuca serriola. Next base: position 35,968,374 of record NC_136411.1, read on the forward strand.
AGCTTCTTGGTAACCTTGTGACTTTCCCTGATGCAAGTGCGAGTCCTGTGCTTCCAGTAGTATAGATCTCTACTACTATTCACACCTACTCATACTCGTCCCAAGTACTGTCTCGTAGTCCCCAAGTCTTAAAATCACAAAACAATTTAACGCATACAAATGTGTCCAATTAATCATAAAATTTTCCTAGACTCTACTAGGACTTCTTGCACGCGTATCTTCAATGATCAACTCTACTTCAACTTGGTTGGTGATGGAAATTCAAGATGATTGGGACAACTTCAAAAATTACACCAGCCATTCTATTCATCAGATGAAAAAACCAGGGTTTATTTTATTTCCTTGAAACGATTACACAAAGGTTCAAGTTTACCCTATACTATGCCTCTCATAGGCTAAACTACTTGTTACTATTCACATTACTACTTCGTAACTTGATCTGCGGGTATCAAGTCTTGACTTTTACTTCCTAGTATTATTAATCGCTTCGTCAAGGATATCCTTAAATTCCTTTGGCATTGATGGTGCACTTGGCCTTGTTACTTCATGGTCCTTCTGACAATTCTTAGAAATATGGCCTTCTTCTTTACATCCGTAGCACACCTGCTTGGGAATCGTACACTTATTGGCGTAATGCCTTATTTCTCCACACTTAAAGCACTTCACCTTCCCGTCACAATTCCCAGAGTGTTTATTTTTGCGATTCCCACACCATTTTCCTTTATCTCTTCTTTTGCCAGACTTTGAGGATATGTTGCTCTTGTTGGGCCTGAAGACCCCTCAAATTTCCTCTTCTTTCCAACTTCAACTTTGTTGGCGGTTGTGTCATTGATCATTTCTTCAATAGACTTAGCAACCCTAATAGTTGCCTCAAGAACAGATGTCTGACCTATTGGCACAATAATTTCATCCTTACTTTGTTGAAGTAAACGTTTTGTTTCTTCCATCAGTTCACCTAACATCGTACGTACCATTGCCTGCACTCCAGTCATCGTGATTGGCTCAGGCTGTGGATTATCACTTCCGAACCCACTTTGAGTACTCGGCATTTCGATCTATACACCAATCGTAGGTGAATTTAGATCTTCATTTTTGTTAGATGTTAAGTCTTCGAAACGTTTATATGTTAGTTCCAATATCGTAGTCATACGTTTAGAATCCTACACACATAAGGTTTCCAGATCCGGTCGGGAACAGACCATAGATCCAAACATATAATAGCATCATTATAACTATAACACAAAACCTTTAGCACATAAGGGCATTTTAGGCATCTTCCCTAAAATAAACTAGTGCTCGTGTCTACAATATGGTAGACACTCATGTCACAATCATCACTTAGCATTCTAAGTTCAAGTCTAGAAATTCTACAATTTCTTAGTTCGCTTAAACTAATGCTCTGATACCAACTGTGACATCCCCAAATTTCTCGGCCAGAAAAGACCGATTTAATTTATGCTTTTTAAAATCAAATCAGAGAAATCTTTATAAAAGATGTTGCGGAATTGGTCCCCAAAACAAAATATGATAAAAGTTTGTCAAAGCCTTTCTTTAAGAAATATATGATTTCCTTTTATATCAAAACCTCGGGATGTCATGTTCCGATACAGATCAAAAGCATAAACAAGACATTATAAGCCTTACGACAGTTATTTGTTACTACTAGCCTATAATCCAAAATTCACTCATCATCATCATCCGACTATGCTCGGGGTCCTCTACCTGTAATATAAACAGCTGAGTGGGTCAGGCTTGGAAGCCTGGTGAGCATATAGCTTTTTCAACCCACAATACATAAATTTATTATGTTTAAACATCAATCAATCAACCTAATTACCCCAAACCCCATTATTTTATTTATTTCTTAAGGGTTTACCCTAAGAATCAACTACCACTCCTTCCTAAGGATTCAACCTAAGGAATAGACACAAAGTCACCTCGTGACCGAGGTTTATACAACGGGCACTAATTCCATAGCTGCCAAAGTTTATTCAACATGTGCTAAGTCCATAGCTCTGATTTATCGTCGACAGTATTATTTACAGGTGTTCTCTCCTGCAATACATGTCAATGGGTTTTAGAGTACAACAAATGAATATATAGTTCATTACACCTACAGGTTGCGGGCCTGCTAGGGTTCCATAGACTGTCTAGAATAATCCATGGTTGTCATCCATACTCTGCTGAATAACGGGGGCCAACATTTTGGGTAAGTGATTCTCTCAAATTTCACCACTCACCCTCAACTCATGATTAATATTATTGATCATCTCCTTTATCCAACTCACCTTTCATCATACACACAATTTCATCTACCCATGTTTTACCTAACATTTTTCGTAGATAAAAATACATATATAGTTTAAATTATTTAAAAACATGTATAAATCATTCCTTCAGCACCCATCTCAAATAAAAAAACAATATATATTCACACAACACGTATTTTATGTAAAATACTTCATATCTATGTGTAAGGTGAAAGTAACTACACACTCACGTGATTTAATGAAAACCGGGCAGCAATTTGTTTCCTAAAACGATCGTTTCTAATAAAACCGGGAGTTTTATTGAGAAATCGGGCTCTGCAAAAGGTCGGGCTTCGAAACCGAAAAGATAAATTTTCCGGGCTTCACGGGCACTTCGTGGCGTATTCTGGGGCTTATAATCGACACCGGGGCTTCGGTGGGTGATAATATGAAAGAAATATGGAGAAAGGGGCTAAAAATGACAAGTTTTCAAAATACCCCCGGGAGGTCTCGCACCCTTCTATTTATAGGGTGGAGCTTCTGATCGGACGGCTGAGAAGGAGCCACACGTCGGAGATCTGAGGGCTCGCAGGCGAAGGCTCGCACGAGGGCTGCGCGTGCGAAGGGCTGCTGGCTTCTTGTGATTGGTCCGAGGCGTGTGTCCGATGCGCAGGTGGTCAGCATTTGCGAGGGTCTCGGTGGCACACACTGATTGGACCGCGGAGTCGTCTTACACGTGCGAGGCTCGGAGCTAGGTGCAAGCTTCGGATTGGTCAGCAGCCTCGGTTTGGACAGATGCTCGGTTCGGATTGGGTCTCCTTTTTGGTCGAATCAGAAGCCTACACGCGGGTCGGATCACGTGGGTTGCATGCGAGGATCACGTGGCTACTGTTCATGCAAGGGTGACTCAGCAGGACACGTGGCATTGTTTCAGCGAGGGTGATGTGGCAACTCGTGACTATGCGAATTTTCTCGATTTTCGCGCCAAAACTTCTAAAATCCATAACTTTTGCATACGAGCTCCGTTTTTGACGTTCTTTATATGCACGCGTAGCTAAAATTACGCTCTACAACTTCCGTTTAGACTTCATCGGCTAATTTTGAATTTAAATTTTATATTATTATTTTTAACAGACCGAGACAGGAAATCCGTTAAAAATTCATAACTTCTTCATCCGACGTCCGTTTTCGTCAGACTGTTTACCGTTGTGCTCCTAATAACGAGACCTTCAATTCTCGTTTAGGTTGTGTCGGCTAAAAATCGTTCGATCTAAAATTTGAGTTTTTAGTTGTCTACTGCTAAGCTGAAACTTCGAAAAATCATAACTTCCTCATACGAAGTCAGATTTGGGCGTTCTTTTTATCGAACTTCTCGGTTTGACGAATACTACAACTTTTGTTTAGATTACTAAGGCTAAAAAGTAGCTTATCAAAAACTCACTTTTTACAACACTCGGCACCGTGCCGGTTTTGTCGCGAAAGTTCGACAGGTCATAACTTCTTCGTTATAACTCGGATTTCGGCATTCTTTATATCCCTGAAATCCTTTTTTCAACCACTACAAATTTATGTAAAGACATCGGGCTTATCTCACACTTTAATTTTGACGCTTATTTTTATTTGTAATTAATTAAACCCTAATAATTAAGCATAAAACACATAATTCACATAAAATTCACATAATTCCTTTTCATTTCTTCTAAATGAGTTACAAAGCTTAACCTAGACCATTATGTCAATATTAATGCCTAGCCTAGAAACACGGGCGTTACATTTTCCCTAAATATATACATAGTGTGCCTCTCGTGAGGTAGTTGGAGTTTAGGATTGACATGATCCCAGATACAACCCCGATTGCCAAGGCATCGTATAGCCACATGCCACCAAAGATGCAGGAGTTCTCCTCTCAGTTCCAGGAGCTGTTAAGCAAGAAATTAACCGACTGAGCAGTTCACTCTGGGGAGAACCAATTTGTTTTGTTAAGAAGAAGGACAGTTTTCATTAGATGTACATAGATTACGGGGAGATAAATAAGATGAAAATGAAGAACTGTTATCCACTTCCGAGGATTGATGACCTTTTTGACCAGCTTTATGGTGCGTCTTGGTTCTCTAAGATTGATTTGAGTCTGGGTTACCATCAAATGAAATTCATAGAGGAGGATGTGGAGAAGATAGCTTTTTGTACTCGGTATGGTCATTATATGATCATGGTTATGTCGTTTGGGCTCATCAATGCACCTATAGCATTCATGGATTTGATGAATCGAGTATGCAGTTTGATGCTCGATCAACTCATTATGGTTTTCATTGATATTCTGGTCCACTCCAAGACCAGGGAGCAATTGTTTGAAAATCAAAGTAATATAAGTAATGCAGAATCTCCATTGCTCCTGACGTGTGTGTACAATCACGCCTTCACCTTTCCACGATCACCAATGGTAACTGAAAAACCTTTAATCCACAACTGTAAGCCAAAGCTTAGTGAGTTCACCTACATAATCACATACAACACAACATAATAAATAGTTATGGGTTATCAGCAACCTTGGGGACTATCAGCAGTCTGAATGTGCTAACAGCATATCTGGTAGGTTACCAACAACCATGGGGACTATCCAGCGGTCCCAATGGGCTAACAGCACACCTTGGAGCTATCAACAACTCAATAGGACATAACAACAATCAACAAATAAGAACATAATATAGGCAACACCTACACCAATTTATCGGTCTAACAGCTTACTACCGTATGTTGGTCCTCATATAGTACTCCATGTCACCATTAGTTGTAAGTCCACAAATCCGGATCCAACCAGTGATCAAACAAAAGAACAAACAAGAATCGATAAGCACAAGAAAGAGTAGAAGCAAGAAAGTTCCAAATTGCACATGTTTATATATAACCGTAAACGTCAGGTACAAAGGAACACACACATACAGCCAATAACGACTCTGACAAGATTGACACCTTTTTATAGGAACAGTTACCCATAAACGGGTTCATGGCCGCAAACACCATACGAACCAAAAACATGTTGTTTTTGGTTCACCCAACCGCAAACCCACTAATTACATGAACAGACATTAATAAGACTCATACAGATGAATGCATAGCCCAAACCAACAAAATATGACCTAACAGTCCCCCCTTGGTTTGAGGCTAGCATGAAGTTGGTCTTTCTCTACAACCAGCACATCAGATCTTCCCATTGCACCTAGCCACATCTTCTTCTCAATGATCTCCGCAATCATGCTTGTAAATTCTTTTGCAGCAGCTTCAAAAATTTCATGCTTGCAGACGATTTGATGATGAACGAAAGTGTTTTTGTCCCTTTCACCGAATTGTAGCAAATCCCTTTTGTCAACAATGCGAAAGACACCATCTGGGAATTTGATGACAACAAAAGTTGTGGCTTCATCAAAAACCCAGTATTCCATTTTGCGAAGAGATCCATCACAAAGTTCTTAGCAATTGGAATTTGTGTTATCTATTTTGTCAGGGGCCACATGACATTGTTGAAGCTCTGTTTGGTCTTGGGGTGAAGAACATCTTTGGCTCTCTTCAAGAAAGATTCAGCATTCTTCATACCATCAAATTTTATTTTAACTTGATTGTCCAAGAATAGTTTGAAATCTATTCCACGAGGATCATTGGATGGATTGGAGAATGGGGCTTCAGAGAGCTTAGTAAGATCAACCTTGGTCAACGAAGAGAAATCATTCTTGTCCTCGTAATATTCAATGTTATCGCTTTTTCGCTTCACCAGCCAGCAATTTAATCTGTCATGAAAGCCCCACATAACAATTCCTAACCGATCACCATATTTGTCTCTGAACCTCTTCTTTCCAAGATCAGTCACAGTGGGTTGAGGCTGGTCTCCACGAATATTCTGATCGCAATTCTTCATGAAGAGCCACTTCCCTTTCTTCTGCAAAGATACTTGTCTCTTAGCATGTTCGATAGTAATTCTTGGATGAGCTTGAGCAGGTTCTGTTTCAAAATGGTCAAAAACTGTTGTGGTTCTGACTAGTGGAGGATTAACAAAAGGATCTTGTTGAGATGTATTGGTTGGGGCAGATGGAGAAGTCTCGGCTTCCTTTGGATCTTCGACTGTAGTTTTGAATTTGTTGCCAAATTCTACAATAAGCTTGTTCTTCAAGTCGTAGTATCCTGAAGTCAGGGCTCCAAGGTTGACTTGTAGAGCAGAGATTTGTTTTGATTTTAGTGTATTTTCTACTTCAAGCTTGGAAACTCGAACGTCAAGATTTCCAATCAAAACATCCTTCTCGATGATCTTCTATTTTAATACACCAATCTCTGCTCTAAGTTCTGAGAGCGAAGGGTCTGCTCCCCTGAGCTTCCTTCACCAATAGATATACCTTTGGCTCGGGTAGAAGAAACAAAATCTTGTTGCACCAACAAGCTGGCAAGCCTCTCAAAGGCAGCATCATGCGCAGGTATTGGTGGAGAGGAACCCCCAGGAGCTAAAGAGCTCCCGGCTTCATGAGAAGATCAAATAACACTTGGACCTTCTTTCAAAACTTGACTTTCTTCAGGGTTTGGTTGGGCTAGTGTTGCAGCAGCAGTGAAATGTTGGGCATGTGGCACTTGTTCCCTTGGAAGCGCTCCCGGCCTAGGATCAACTTTTTTCTTTTGATTGGAGGCTGGGAGGATTGTGTCAAAATGAGATCACTTTCATATGGCAAGGATGTTGGAACAACAAATGGAAGGGGAGGAACCCTTAAAGATGTATCCATATTAGTTGAAGGTTCATCCATCTGAGTAGAAGTTGGATGTGTTGCCTTGAAAACATCACCAGATCCCTCAGTCTCCATTGCAGTTTGTGCAACATCATTGACATTGTCAAAGAAAGAATCGAGGTCTTCACTGTTTAGCCTTATATCATGACTTTGCTCAAGGCCGAAGAATAAATCATCATTATCATAACTAGAAAAATCACCACCTAGATCCATAATCTCTTCATCATCATCCTCATCATAATCATCATCATTCCCTTCCACATTAACCATTGGTACATGTTCCTCAGCAATGATTGCAACTAGAGGAACAAGATCTTCTTCATGTTCTGAAGCAGTGATAACATCGTCTTCAACATCTTCATCGTCGGATGAGCTTTCCGATTCTGATGCATCATTTATTTCCGCAAAGTGCCCGAATTTTTCCAGAGGCTATTTTCCTTTAAATTCAAATTTTGTACACTTTTGATTCTGTTTCATCAATCCAAAAGTATTTTCTCCCAAGGACTTCAAGTCCAAAGTTTCTCCTTTTCTCTGCAACTTTGGATATTTGTTGTCAAAAATCATTTGTAGAAATCTCGGGAACATTAGTAACTTATCCTTCCTCTTTCCTTCTAAGTTACTCATCATCTCGTTCAAAAGGTATCTGTAAAAATTGAAATCAAGGCACGTAGCAAGAGCAGCTACGACACCGGTGTTTAGCAGCGAGATCTCATCAGCACCGGCTCTCCTGCCAAATATGCAGATAATGAAGGAGTGTGCAAGAAATCTCCAATAAGGAGGCAAGAGCTTCTTTATGGTTGGAGGAAACATTCCCTCATATCCCATCCTTTCAACAATTTCTTATGTCTATTCCATGGAAATCTCAATAGGAAAATCGGGCTTGTCATTTATCTGCAACGCCTCCCGAATGATTTGCTCAGTCACAATGATCTTCTTTCCATTAATAAGTGATTCCACTAAGTCTTCACTATTATCCTTTTTCTATACAGAGGCGTTGTTCCAGAATTGCTTAATCAAGTCTTGACATATGATAGGATTTATCCTGAAAGCATGTGCAAGACTGTTGGATTAGTGTCTAAGTCCATAACTATAATCGGTATGTACTTGACCCGATTGGCATGGTCCATTTGGGTTGCATGGCATCGGAACAATTTGGATAGACTTTTGTGAGAAAAGGATAATTATGATTTCTTAATATATTATAAGTTCTGATATATTAATATGAAATCATATTATTTAATTAGTATTGATCAATAATTAATTTGGAATTAATATTTTGATCAAAAGGATACTAATTAAATATATGAGGATTCATTGTGTAAACCATTCATTCTTATATATGTGGGCTTATGATTCAAAGTTCTTGATGTTGGGCTAAACCCATGGATAATCCATGGAGGATTTAACCCATGGAGCATGAAGAATATGGAAATACATGAGTTACATGGTGTAACCCTAATAGCCACAATATATAAGGACCCCATGGCTCAAGAAATAGGCATTATGTGTGTACACATGAGGGCTAGCTGATTTGAGCATAAGAACCTTTTCTCTCAAGTTATTCCAAGATGTTGGTGATGTTGTGTGAACCATTTGAGGTGTCACACTTGAGGCACTAGGCTCTTAAGCTCCATGGAATCAAGCTACATGAAAAGGTATGTCTTCTAACTTGTTTATATTATCCAAGTATCAATGATTGTATGCTAGTTAGGGTAATACCTTGGAAAGTTCAAGTTTGCGTGAATAATAGTGAAAACACAGATCCAAGGTATTTAGGGTTGCATGTACACCATAGGGGTGTTAGAATGCTCAAAACCCTTCAATGGTATCAGAGCCAAGGCTTTTTTTTTTCTTTTATACTTGATGCAAATTGATGAAAAATGCTGAAAATTTTGATTTTCTGCTGTTCTGGACAGTGGACTCGCCGATTCCACTGATGGACTCGCCGAGTCCATGCATAAAATCATCCAACTCGTTGATTTGGTTCACGCACTCGACAAGTTAAACCCCAGACAACATATTTTCGAGGTTTTTGGATGGAATTGGACTAGGAACATTACCCTAAGCTGTTTTTGAACTTGTAAAACTGTTTTTGATGTGGTAATGTTCATGTTAATCCAATTTCATAGATAATTGTCAATAGATTCATGTTTTGTATTAGTTTAATGGTTAGGCTAATTAGATGAAAAGTGTTTGATTTGAATTATCTTGTTCTTATGAGTTGATTTAGATTAATAGAAAAGTTATGTGATAATATGTTTTCAATCCAAATTAATCTAAAAGTTGTTCATAATATGTGTTTATGTAACTTGTCCTCAAGTTATATGAAAAGTCACATTTATGATTATTAAAACTCATAAGATTTCCATAAGTTATGAAAACTGGAGAGTCTCATTTTTAAATGTTTTAAAGTCTTCCATAACTTGTCCTCAAGTTATGGAACTTGAAGAGTTTTTCATTAAAACTACTTTAAACACATAAGTTATGGAATTGAAAAGTTTTTGAATAGTTCAAAACTTTCCCTCAAGTTTTGGAATTTGTAAAGTTTCCCATAATGAATACTTTAATTCCAAGTTAAGCCCTTAGAATTTTAAAAGTTAAAATTTAACCCTTATACTTTATAGTATTGTAAGATAATATATATATATATATATATATGTGTATATATATATGTGTGTGTGTGCGTGTGTGTGTATAACAACAAAGTCAGTCTTACCGTTAGTAGGTCTCAGTCACGAAGCCGGTCTATAAGGGGGTATAAGGTTACTGCCTATAAAATGGCAGTTTAATGGGTGTCCACTCTCACCCACCGCTTCCTTGACTGGTGGAGTGTCGTTAGCCGAATGGGTAAGACAAGGACTATAATTCTCCCTCATTATAACTATAATGATAAAGTAACTAAACCTTTTATAAATTCTCAATCTTAGTTACTTTAGGAAAATATGAATTTTGTGCTAACCCATAAAATTACACTTTGCACATTGCTTAAGTCGGTTAGTGGAGCGCGTGTGGTTAACCGACACACTAGCTTGATTTAACAACGTAGCCAAAGGGTAACTTAATGTTTATCATAGTATCGGTGGAGCGTGTATGGTTAACCAGCACATCAATTGAGTGGTAAATATTAAGGGTACCAAGTATATTTGCATGGTTATTCACACCTTGTTTTGTGGTTCTCGGCATCCCAGTCACAAAATTTGAGAGGGAACAATCGAGATTGAAACATGTCATAGAAAAGTTCAATGAATCTCAAAAGATCTAGGAGTTTCAAATCTAATTAAAACCTAATAAATTATTTCGTTTTTCATGATGGAAATTAGTGAATCGTCATTCGCCTACCTTCAAATATTGTATAGCTTGGATTACGGCATCCCTCTTCCAAGTTATAAAATATTGTGTTGGGTCCTAGCCTTAATATTTCGTATTGGGTGTTATATTAAGGACTTAAATCAACTACCTTGAATATCTCCCAAAATATGTGTCACACCCCAAAACCGGAACAGCGGAAACGTTCTGGGGTGGATGACGTCATGTCAAGTATCACAACATATGCAGTATAGTAATCAAAGTACAACAACCATTGCATTAATAGTAATAGTTTTACATGGTTTACATTACATAGAAACGTCAAAGTAATACAAGTAATAATATAGGTGCAGCTTGGTACTAAACCGTCTTCATCAAAAGCTCCTGGAATGTACCTATCTATTGCTGACCTACGAATACAAGTTATTTGAAAGCGAGTATCAGCATTTTTACAAATGCTGGTGAGTTCATAAGTATTTAGTGTCATTTTATCCAAATAACTTTATATAAGTTGTAGTTTTAAAGTATACAGTGAATTAGAGTCCTTTCCAGAAAATCCTATATTTTCTAATTAAAAGCAGCCTTCTACCAAGACTGGACAGAGTTATGTGGTAAAAAGTAGTTTTTCCTTAACACTATCATTATCAAAATGTGGTATTGATTTTGAAAGAAAGTAGGAGAATATCAGGGGAAATGACCTATGCCTCAGCAGTGAAGACTGCTGACTAAGGCAAAAAGAAATCATAGACTCCAAGAGAATATCGAATGAACGGTACGCCTGGCTCAGTCTAACAAAAGATAGACACAGACCCCAGACGGTATCAAATGAAAGATACGTCTAGCAAGGTCTAAAAACAGTGAACACAGACCCCGAGTATCAACTGAATGATACGTCTAGCAAGGTCTAAAACAGTGAATACAATGAATACAGTGTATGAAAACCCGTTACCTTAAGGCCATGAATTATAAGGTAACCCCGAGATACTCGTAACCATACTGATAGACACTAGAGAACTTGACGCCCTGCAAGCGTCAGTGTAAGTATGACATTTGTCACCCCTTGGCTTGGTAGGCCGTGAACTATAGCTAGCAGTCAGGGTGCGGGGGTGTCAATCCCGTATAGATCTATACACACAATGTCCGCTCTCCCTACAAGAGACTCTGGTTACTATCCTGACAACAGAGAAGGCCGTGTACTGAAGATGTATCTTGTGTAGTGAGATCTGATGTGAAATATTGGACTAATGATAGAGACTCATAACTGAACTGACTAAAGTAAACCTATATGTCTATGCTTGTATACATAGTATATAACTAATGATCAAATGACCTTCGGACGGACATCCGATCCCACCAGACCATAACTCAACGAAGAAAAGGAAATAGGGAGAACAAGCCTTCCTAAGTCTTTTAAACAATATTTATATATCTATACAAGCACAGGAATACATTTAACTAAGTAGAAGCATTTAACGAAGTTAAGTGTTTAACGAAGTAGAAGTGTTTCACAAAGCATAAGTGTTAACAAGTAGGGGCGTATCGTGAAGTAGAAGCGTATCGTGAAGTATAAGCGTATCGTGAAGTATAAGAGTATCGTGAAGTACAAGAGTATCGTGAAGTATAAGCGTATCGTGAAGTAGGAGTATTAACAAGTATAAGTGAAGTAAATTCGTGGATAAGTATAAGTGAAGTAGAAGCGATATCAAGTATAAGCGCATCACAAAGTGAAAGCGTTATCAAGTAGGAGTTTAAACTAAGTAGAAGTGAAGCAGTAGTATCTAACAAGTAAGAGTATAAAAACATGGGAGAAAACCTTGATGAAAACTTAGGAAAACCTTTATACTTAAGAAAATCACAACATGGTATTCTTTTGTAAAATAAGTTTGAAAACCTTTAGAAATCATTTGGGAACCTATCATAAACAAGTTTTAAGATGAAACTTTGATAAAACAATATAAGTAAAAGTTGAACAAGTAACGACGTTTTAGAAAACCATTTACAGTATCATTCTCGGTAAAACAGTTAACAGTGTAGTAAATCCTTGTGCATGCGGGTTATCAATCACATGTGATTCATATGATAACTGGCATGTTTAACTTGTATTCCCCCCCCCCCCATAAAAGCATGTAAAAATATTTAAAAGGTTCATTCTGGGGTATGAACTCACCTGATGTAAGTGGATCCGACGAAGGTGCCGGTTGGGTGCTCGGTGTCAAGTAAGGACTTGGACACACTTAGTGACCTATTAACATATGATAACATATGTTTACATACAATTAGTACATATAATACCAATTAAACAAGTATACGCATCCTAAAGTGCGGAAAACAGTTTGATTAAGTGCTAGGGGTGTCCCGAGTAACATTTAAGGGTGTGTATGGCTCGGATAAGGAGTTTACTCTTCAAGAGTAAACTCTATATAGAGTTCATGGCCATGGGACTAACTCCCCATGAGTTTACGGCCGTAAACTCATGGTGAGGGTGTTCTAGGATGCTTAAAGGCCTTATATCAATTGTGGAATTTTGCTAGGTCCAAATATAAGGTGTATGAATGGATTTAAGGCACCTAAATGGACCAAATGGGAGTTTACGGCCCTAAACACCATATTCACATGAGTTCACGACCGTGAACTCATGGATGGAAGGTTTATGGTGCAAAATGGCCTTGAAACGCTTGGGCATTAAATCTAGGTTTGAGTCTAATGCATTGGAAAGGGTTTAAAGCTCTTAAGGGACCATTTGAGGAGTTTACGGCCCTAAACTAGGAGTTTACGGCCGTAAGCTCCTATACACTCATTCTTTTGGTGTTTTAAGGTCCTAAATGGTAGAGGATAAAATCCTAAGCATTTTTCCAAGTCAAATGGGGAGTTTTGGGCACCATTTAACCCCTTTATAGGAGTTTACGGCCCAGGTACCCATTCATGAGGGGTTTACGGCCGTGAACTCCTTATGGAGTTGTTTTAATCAAGTTTAAGGCCCCTAACTTGTTGGTGGTCAATTCTAGAATTTAATCTAAGGCTATTGAGGTGTTTAAGTGGCTTTTAAACACTCAAATATGAGTTTACTCCCCATGAAGAGGAGTTTACGGCCCAAGCAAGTTCTTGGGCAGTAAACTCAAGTTTACTCTCCAAAAACTCATTTCAATGTGTTTTAAGTCCGTTTCCATAAGTCATTTAGCCATATCTAAGCCTTAGGGGTAGTTTAGAGGGGTTTTGGGGCTTAAAAACCCCCCATTAAATGGTTTTCACGGTCCAAGAGTGTTCTTGGGCCATAAACACCTAATCTTGGCTCTATTTTGTGTCTTAAACTCGAATTTGTATGCTAGCTAAGCAATACAACAAGTTAGGATAGTTGGCTTACTCGTTTGGGGCTCGAAACGGACGATTTTTGGCTCGAAATATAAGTTGTAGAGAGAGAGTTGTGACATCCCCAAATTTCTTGGCCAGAAAAGACCGATTTAATTTATGCTTTTTAAAATCCAATCAGAGAAATCTTTATAAAGATGTTGCGGAATTGGTCCCCAAAACAAAATATGATAAAAGGTTGTCAAAACCTTTCTTTAAGAAATATATCATTTCCTTTTATATCAAAACCTCGGGATGTCATCTTCCGATACAGATCAAAAGCATAAACAAGACATTATAAGCCTTACGACAGTTATTTGTAACTACTGGCCTATAATCCAAAATCCACTCATCATCATCATCCGACTATGCTCGGGGTCCTCTACCTGTAATATAAACAGCTGAGTGGGTCAGGCTTGGAAGCCTGGTGAGCATATAGCTTTTTCAACCCACAATACATAAATTTATTATGTTTAAACATCAATCAATCAACCTAATTACCCCAAACCCCATTATTTTATTTATTTCTTAAGGGTTTACCCTAAGAATCAACTACCACTCCTTCCTAAGGATTCAACCTAAGGAATAGACACAAAGTCACCTCGTGACCGGGGTTTATACAACGGGCACTAAATCCATAGCTGCCAAAGTTTATTCAACATGTGCTAAGTCCATAGCTCTCATTTATCGACAGTATTATTTACAGGTGTTCTCTCCTGCAATACATGTCAATGGGTTTTAGAGTACAACAAATGAACATATAGTTCATTACACCTACAGGTTGCGGGCCTGCTAGTGTTCCATAGACTGTCTAGAATAGTCCATGGTTGTCATCCATACTCTGCTAGATGACGGGGGCCAACAATTTGGGTAAGTGATTCTCTCAAATTTTCACCACTCACCCTCAACTCATGATCAATATTATTGATCATCTCCTTTATCCAACTCACCTTTCATCATACCCACTATTTCATCTACCCATGTTTTACCCAACATTTTTCATAGATAAAAAGCATATACAGTTTAAAACTTGTATAAAACATCAATTCAACAGTCACCTCAACTAAACAATTAGTATATTTACACATAACACGTATTTCAAAATACCCCCGGGAGGTCTCGCATCCTTCTATTTATAGCGTGGAGCTTCTGATCAGACGGCTGAGAAGGAACTACACGTCGCAGATCCGAGGGCTCGCAGGCGAAGGCTTGCACGAGGGTTGCGCGTGCGAAGGGCTGTTGGCTTCGTGTGATTAGTCCGAGGCGTGTGTCCGATGCGTAGGTGGTCAGCATGTGCAAGGGTCTCGGTGGCACTCACTGATTCGACCGCGGAGTCGTCTTACACGTGTGAGGCTCGGAGCTAGGTGCGAGCTTCGGATTGGTTAGCAGCCACGGTTTGGACAGATGCTCGGTTCGGATTGGGTCTCCTTCTTGGTCGAATCAGAAGCCTACACGCGGGTCACGTGGGTTGCATGCGAGGATCACGTGGCTACTGTTCATGCGAGGTCGACTCAGCAGACTTTGGTGACTCAACAGGACACGTGGCATTTTTTTCAGCGAGGGTGACGTGGCAACTCGTGACTATGCGAATTTTCTCGATTTTCGCGCCAAAACTTCTAAAATCCATAACTTTCGCATACGAGCTCCGTTTTTGACGTTCTTTATATGCACGCATAGCTAAAATTACGCTCTACAACTTCCGTGAACTTTTTCTAATAACACACATGAAAGGTGTTATGAATACTCTCTAGTTCTTCCGGTAATTCTAGCTTGTAAGCTTGATTCCGGATTCTATGCAGAACTTTAAATGATCCAATAAACCTTTGACTCAACTTTCCCCTTCTACCAAATCTTATAAGTCCCTTCCACGACGAGACTTTAAGTGAAACCGAATCTCCAACTTTGAATGATATTGGTTGTCTTTTCTTGTCAGCATAGCTCTTTTGAGCAGCTAACATCTTTTTCCCTAATCACTTCCAACTTTTAAGCAATCTAATGAACTATTTCAAGTCCCATAAACTGCATTTCCTGGGCTTCCAGCCAACATGATGGCATCCGACACTTTTTCCCATGCAAAGCGTGATAAGGTACCATCTTGACACTTGAGTGGAAACAATTATTTATAGGTGAATTCTACTAAAGGTAAGTGTTCATCCCAGTTACCTTGAAATTCTAGGGTACATGCTCTCAGCATATCCTCCAACGTTTGAATCGTCCATTCGCTCTGACCATCGGTTTGCATATGGTAAGTTGTATTCAAACACAACTTGCTACCCAATTTCCTTTTATAGACTCCTCCATAACCTTAAGGTAAAACGGCTGTCACGATCGGATACAATCGTTAACAAAACACCGTGAAGCCTCACAATTTCCTTCACGTAAGAATTCGCAAGTTTATCCATAGACCATTTCTCTTTGGCTACTATGAAATGCACACTCTTAGTGAAGCGATCAAAGATCACCAAAATCATGTCGTGACCATTCCTTGTTCTGGGTAGTTTAGTCACAAAATCCATGGTGATGTCTTCCCATTTACCCATGGGTACGGGTAAAGGTTCTAAACTCCCATACGGTTTCTGATCTTGTGCCTTAACCCTAGCACCAGTTACACACTCGGCCACATACTTAGCAACATCGAGCTTCATTGTCGGCCACCAATAATAGGGTTTTAAATCCCTATACATTTTTGTACTGCCGGGATGAATCGATTACATGGTCTTGTGAGCTTCTTCCATCAGAAGATCTCTTACTCCGCCCGTCTTAGGTACCCAAATCCTATCTTGGAATACCTTCAACCCTTGGTTGTTTGTACCGAATACTAACGTTTTGCCCAAACGTTCTTCCTTTCAGTCACTTTTCTCTAAAGTTTCCTCTTGAGCTTTCTTTATACTTTCCACAATTGTCGAGACAACTTCAATTCTCAACGCTCTTGGCCTTTTCTTTTCAAGGTTTACCTTCCGAATGAGAGCATCAGCAACCACATTTGCTTTACCAGGGTGGTAAAGTATCTCATAGTAGTAATCCTTGAGTAATACTAGCCAGCGTCGTTGTCTGATGTTCAATTCCTTCTGATTAAAGAGATATTGAAGACTCTTATGATCAGTGAAAAGTTTACACTTTGTGCCATAAAGGTAATGCCTGCATATCTTTAGGGCGAATACTACCGCTGCCAACTCCAAATCGTGAGCGGGGTAGTTCTTTTATCAAACCTATGCCTTCAAATTGTTTTATAGATTGACATCAAGTCGATCTTTTCTTAAAATAATACTTATGTTTCAAATGTCTTATAAAAACTTATTTATGCTTTTATATTATAAATTGCATGCCCATATATGTATAGATGTATAAATAATGTTTAAAGGGCTTAGGAAGGCCATCCGCCCTATTTCCTTTTTCTCGATTTGGATGTGGTCTGGTGGGATTTCGGGTGACCATCCAAAGGTCGTTTCAATATTAATTATATATCAAATATACATATATAGACATAAAAGTACTTCCATATTCATACGTACTAGACACACCATTAGTAAGTTACCATCGGGGTAACACACGATCATACTATTACAACTGCTAGATCAATGAGTCAGTTCATTCATGAGTCCATATACAACTATACTAGGAAGAGAACATATACAACTATACTATGAGAACATATACAACTATACTAGGAAGAGAACATATACAACTATACCATAACGAGAAACGTTACCCTTACATTAATACGTTAACAATTGTGATCCACTGTATCGGAGCATGCCTTAAATGTCATGGCCCGAGTTGTAGCCAGAATTCTCTTGGAGGGAGAGCGTGAGTTTGCGTATAGATCT
Organism: Lactuca serriola; assembly: GCF_051521515.1. Classification (NCBI taxonomy): domain Eukaryota; kingdom Viridiplantae; phylum Streptophyta; class Magnoliopsida; order Asterales; family Asteraceae; genus Lactuca; species Lactuca serriola. Next base: position 35,985,864 of record NC_136411.1, read on the forward strand.
ATACTGGATTGACTATCCTACACCTTGCTGCTAGCTACAGCTGGACCTGCAGGTCTGCGGGTGCCAAACGTCATTCCGTTATTACGACCATTCGTATGTCGTTGTTACCAGTCGATAGCATGGTGCAATTATCACATTTTACCTTAATATAAATCCGGTTTAAGGTAGTTAGTACAGCAGTAGTTACTATAAAACTAAGCTACAGTACTACAATGATTTACCCATTACATATTTTTAGTGATAACCTCACTTGAACTTTAATGTACAAACTATATTTTGTTAAAAGATAGTTGCACTTGGGAAATTACACACTTTTACAACAAACGAACATACAAAACAGTTAAGCCTTGGTAGAAGGCTACTTTAATAGAAAATATAGGTTTTTCTGAGAGATTCAAACTTTTACAAACACTTACATACATTTTACTAACTTATACTTGAGACACGTTCAAACGTTTTTGATAACAAACACCGACACTAAAATACTTATGAATTCACCAGCTTAATGCTGATAAACTCTATCAAAATAACTTGTATTCTCAGATCATCAGTAGACAGGTACCGATGCCAGCTTTTGAGAAGATGGAGCGCATTCAAGACTCATCATATTATTATTTAGATTTACCTTATATTTTTGGTGTCTAAAACTGTACATAACACGCTTGTATTAAAATTATATATTTAATGCAATGGATGATGTTGTTTGCTTATTTACATTTACTATGTTGTGATACTTTACATGACGTCCTCCGCCCCAGAACGTTTCCGCCGTTCTTGGTTTTGGGGTGTGACAATATCATCCATGATAACAACCCGGATGAAGGATTGTGAACCCGTCACGGGCCACAAGAAGAAAATGCAAAGGTATGTGGACCGTTTGCTGAAATTGAATGTGAATTTCCGCAAGGAGTTGGCAATAGACATCATTTTGCACTCCTTACCTTCATGTTATGATCAATTCCGTATGACATACCACACTCAGCAAACTTCAAGGACTTTTGAAGACCACGGAAAGTGGTCTTAAAGGTAAGTTGGTTGTTACCACTCCTACTCCTACCGCAGGCCTTGTCTTGGCAATCGGGAAAGGCAAAGGAAAGAAGAGGAAGAGCCCTTCGAAGGGTACCAAGGGGAAGACCCTTGATGGATCCTCTTTAAGTGGAACCAAGAAAGGTTTCTTCACTCCTTCTGCTAACCCTAAAGAGGCTGAATGCTTCTATTGCCATGAAAAGTCGCACTAGAAGCGAAACTGCCCGAAGTACCTACAAGATGTAAAGGATGGGAAAGTGAAACCCAACCATGCAGGTATATACACTATATTGTCTAATAATTCGCCCTATTCTAATTCTTGGGTCCTTGATACAAGTTGTGGTATTCACATATGTACTGATTTTCAGGGACTACGAAGAAGTGAGAATGTGAAGCATGGGAAGATAAACTTGATCATGGGGAATAGGAAAGCTTCACCTGTCACCAAGATTGGAGTTTATTCTTTGTTGCTAAGTAGTGTATTAGTATTAGATTTGAATAAGTGTTGTTACTCATCTAAAATGGCGAGAAATATTATTTCCATTCATGGTTTGTACAAACAAGGTTTTACCTTTTCATTTGATAATGATACTGGTGGTATTAATGCTTTCTTTAATAATGCTTTTTATTTTAAAGCATTACCTTGTGATGGTGTATATGAAACTGTCTCGGTTGTTGATAACCTAGGAAATAATGTATTGTGTATAGTGACATCCCCAAATTTCTCGGCCAAAAAAGACCGATTTAATTTATGCTTTTTAAAATCAAATCAGAGAAATCTTTATAAAAGATGTTGCAGAATTGGTCCCCAAAACAAAATATGATAAAAGTTTGTCAAAACCTTTCTTTAAGAAATATATCATTTCCTTTTATATCAAAAACTCGGGATGTCATGTTCCGATACAGATCAAAAGCATAAACAAGACATTATAAGCCTTACGACAATTATTTGTAACTACTGTCCTATAATCAAAAATTCACTCATCATCATCATCCGACTATGCTCGGGGTCCTCTACCTGTAATATAAACAGCTGAGTGGGTCAGGCTTGGATGCCTGGTGAGCATATAGGGTTTTCAACCCACAATACATAAATTTATTATGTTTAAACATCAATCAATCAACCGAATTATCCCAAACCCCATTGTTTTATTTATTTCTTAAGGGTTTACCCTAAGAATCAACTATCACTCCTTCCTAAGGATTCATCCTAAGGAATAGACACAAAGTCACCTCGTGACCGGGGTTTATACAACGGGCACTAATTCCATAGCTGCCAAAGTTTATTCAACATGTGCTAAGTACATAGCTCTCATTTATCGACAGTATTATTTACAGGTGTTCTCTCCTGCAATACATATCAATGGGTTTTAGAGTACAACAAATGAACATATAGTTCATTACACCTACAGGTTGCGGGCCTGCTAGTGTTCCATAGACTGTCTAGAATAGTCCATGGTTGTCATCCATACTCTGCTGGATGAAGGGGGCCATCAATTTGGGTAAGTGATTCTCTCAAATTTTCACCACTCACCCTCAACTCATGATCAATATTATTGATCATCTCCTTTATCCAACTCACCTTTCATCATACCCACTATTTCATCTACCCATGTTTTACCCAACATTTTTCGTAGATAAAAATACATATATAGTTTAAATTATTTAAAAACATGTATAAATCATTCCTTCAGCACCCATCTCAAATAAACAAACAATATATATTCACACAACACGTATTTTATGTAAAATACTTCATATATATGTGTAAGGTGAAAGTAACTACACACTCACATGATTTAATGAAAATTGGGCAGCAATTCGTTTCCTAAAACGATCATTTCTAATAAAACCGGGAGTTTTATTGAGAAACCAGGCTCTGTGAAAGGTCGGGCTTCGAAACCGAAAAGATAAATTTTCTGGGCTTCACGGGCACTTCGTGGCGTATTTCGGGGCTTATAATCGATACCGGGCTTCGGGGGATGATAATATGAAAGAAATATGGAGAAAGGGGCTAAAAATGACAAGTTATCAAAATACCCCCGGGAGGTCTCGCACCCTTCTATTTATAGGGTGTACCTTTTGATCGGACGGCTGAGAAGGAGCCACACGTCGCAGATCCGAGGGCTCGCAGGCGAAGGCTCGCACGAGGGTTGCGCGTGCGAAGGGCTGCTGGCTTCTTGTGATTGGTCCGAGGCGTGTGTTCGATGCGCAAGTGGTCAGCATGTGCGAGGGTCTCGGTGGCACTCGCTGATTGGACCGCGGAGTCGTCTTACACGTGCGAGGCTCGGAACACACGGCAGGCATTGCGAGGCTCAGACTAGGCTACACACGCGTCGCTCCTCGGATGTGCCACGGCTTCGGATGACTCAGCAGCTCGGTGACTCAGCAGGTTGGTGACTCAGCAGGTTGGTGACTCAGCAGGACACGTGGCACTTTTTCAGCGAGGATGACGTGGCAACTCGTGACTATGCGAATTTTCTCGATTTTCGCGCCAAAACTACTAAAATCCATAACTTTTGCATACGAGCTCCGTTTTTGACGTTCTTTATATGCACGCGTAGCTAAAATTACGCTCTACAACTTCTGTTTAGACTTCGTCGGCTAATTTTGATTTAAATTTTATATTATTATTTTTAACAGACCGGGACAGGAAATCCGTTAAAAATTCATAACTTCTTCATCCGACGTCCGTTTTCGTCAGACTTTTTACCGTTGTGCTCCTAATGACGAGACCTTCAATTCTCGTTTAGGTTGTTTCGGCTAAAAATCGTTCGATCTAAAATTCAAGTTTTTAGCTGTCTACTGCTAAGCTGAAACTTCGAAAAATCATAATTTCCTCATACGAAGTCAGATTTGGGCGTTCTTTTTATCGAACTTCTCGGTTTAACGAATACTACGACTTTCGTTTAGATTACTAAGGCTAAAAAGTAGTTTATCAAAAACTCACTTTTTCGACATTCGGCACCATGCCGGTTTTGTCGCGAAACTTCGACAGGTCATAACTTCTTCGTTATAACTCGGATTTCGGCATTCTTTTTATCCTCGAAATCCTTGTTTCGACCACTACAACTTTTTGTAAAGATATCGGGCTTATCTCACACTTTAATTTTGACGATTATTTTTTATTTTTAATTAATTAAACCCTAATAATTAAGCATAAAACACATAATTCACATAAAATTCACATAATTCCTTTTCATTTCTTCTAAATGAGTTACAAAGGTTAACCTAGACCATTATGTCAATATTAATGCCTAGCCTAGAAACACGGGCGTTACATGTATCGATTCTTCCACTAGCTTGGATAAAGCATCTTTATGGCATTATCCTCTTGGACATGTAAGCAAGAAACGCATAGGCCAACTCCAAAAGGATGGAGTCTTGGTGTCGTTTGACCTAAAGTCAGATGATAGCTATGAATCTTGTTTTCTTGGGAAAATGACAAAGTCACCCTTCACTGGTACTTGTGCTAGGGGTGAGGGTTTGTTGGACCTCATACATATTGATGTGTGTGGACGCTTCAGAACCGCCACTAGAGATGTTAACCGCTTCTATGTGACTTTTACTGATGATTTTAGTAGATATGGATATGTCTACTTAATCAAGCATCAGTCATAGACCTTTGAAAGATTCAAAGAGTTCAAGCAGGAAGTGGAGAATCAGTTGGGCAGGAACATTAATATGCTACGATCTGATCGAGGTGGTGAGTATCTTAGTACAGAGTTCCTTGACTGTCTTAAGGAATGTGGGATTATCTCACAATTGACACCTCCCAGGACACCACAGCGTAATGGTGTGGCTAAGAGGCACAATTGAACCTTGTTGGATATGGTTCGTTCCATGATGAGTCGAGCTTCGCTACCAATCTCATTTTAGGGGTATACCTTAGAGACTGTCGCCCATATTCTTAATCTAGTCCCTACAAAAAAAGGTTGCCAAAACACCTCATGAGATGTGGACCGGAAAAGTTCCCAATCTAGACCACATCAAGATTTGGGGTTGCGAGGATTTTGTGAGGCGCGAGTCTCATGATAAGCTCGAACCTCGAAGTGAGAGGTGTATTTTCATCGGCTACCCACATAGATCCTTTGGTTACATCTTCTACGGACCTAGTGATAATGTGGTCCTTGTAGCAAGGAGAGGAGTCTTTAGCAAGAGAGAATTCATGAGCCAAGGAAACAGTAGGAGGCAAATTGACCTTCAAAAAAATTCAAGAGTCAAGTGGTGAAGGAACCTCAAACCCTAGCAATCAACCTGAGGAGGAAACTCCTGTTGATCCGACAGAAGAGTCTGTACCTATGAGGCATTCCACAAGAGTTAGGAATGCACCTGAGCATTACTATGGTTTCCATATTACTGCAGAAGGTGATACATTTATCAGTTATAGCACACTGGTGAGTCTGGATGAACCTAACAGCTACATGGAAGCCATGGCAGGCCCTGAAGCTGCTAAATAGAAAGAGACTATGGACAGCGAGATACAATATATGTATGACAATCAAGTTTGGAACTTGGTTGACAATGTACCAGGTCACAAGACAGTCGGGTGAAAATGGATCTTCAAGAAGAAGACCGACATGGATGGTAATGTACACACTAATAAGGCGTGACTGGTTGCAAAGGGCTTTTCACAAAATCTGAGAGTTGATTATGATGAGACCTTTTCACCAGTACCGAAGATTAAGTCTACTAGGGTTATGTTAGCCATTGTTGCATTTTATGATTATGAAATATGGCAAATGAATGTCAAAACCGCTTTCCTTAATGGAAAGTTAGCTGAGGATGTTTACATGAGTCAGCCAGAGGGTTTTATCAGTATAGAGTACCCTAATAGAGTGTGTAAGCTTGAGAAATCCATCTATGGATTAAAGCAAGCACCTCACGGATGGAATCTTTGCTTCGATGAGAAAGTCAAAGAGTTTGGATTTTCGAGGAGTGAAGATGAATCTTGTGTATATGTCAAGGCTAGTGGGAGTATATTCAGCTTTTTGGTATTGTATGTGGATGACATACTACTCATAGGAAATGACATCCCAACTTTGTAGGAAGTTAAGTCCTAGCTTAGGAAGTATTTCTCTATGAAGGACCTTGGAGAAGCTGCCTATATCCTAGGGATAAGGATTTTGAGAGACATGAGTAAAAGACTAATTGGACTAAGTCAGAGTACCTACTTGGAGAAGGTGTTGAATAGATTCAGCATGCAGAATTCCAAGAAATGAGAGTTACCGATCCAGAGTAATGCCAGACTCAGTAAGACTTAGAGTCCGAGTACAGAGGTCGAGATAGCAGAAATGAGTCGAGTACCGTATGCTTCCGTTATAGGCTCGATCATGTATGTTATGACTTGTACGCGCCCTGATTTGGCCTTTGCATTGAGCATGGTCAACAGATATTAGAGGAACTCTGGAAAGGCTCACTGGACTGAGGTAAAGAACATTCTCAAGTACCTGCGGAGGACTAAGGATTAGGTCCTTACCCTCGGTGGGAGTGATGACTTGAGAGTATTGGGGTATAGTGATTCTAGCTTTCACATTGATAGGGATAATTTCCGCTCTCAGTTAGGCTGGGTCTTTACCTTAAACGGAGGAGCAATTTCTTGGAAAAGTTCCAAGCAGGAGACAATGGCTGTTTCAACTTGCGAAACAGAGTATATACCGGAAAGAGAGGCAGCAAAGGAGGCTATATGGCTAAAGAACTTCATTGGAGACCTTGGAGTTGTACCAGCTATAAAGGAGCCTATAGAGATTTTTCGTGATAGTTAAAGTGCAGTTGCCTTAGCAAAGGAACCAAGGGATCATGGGAGATCCAGACACATCGACAGAAAATACCATTTCATCATACATCGAATAGAAGAAGGACTCCTCTTGGAAAAAAGGGTATCATCGGATGAGAACCCGGCAGATCCCTTCATGAAGGAACTAGGCAGGGTTAAGCATCTCCAGCATGCAAAGCACATAGGGCTGAAGGATGATATTAGTTTTAGTAGTTAGATAGCTTTGAAATGTGTAAAGTGTAGTTGACATTTGATGATGAATAAAAGTTGTATTTATTTATGATTAAAGTGTTGTTATCATTTGTCAATCGTTTACTATCATTTCATTTTGCATGTTTTGACTTCCAGAATAATTATGTTATGTTATTTCATGTTATTCAAATTCTCCACAGTCAGTCATATGTTGGAAGTAGATATGAATTAAGACTGTCATGGGTTGGCTTGTAGAGGTCTAAGATGTTGGACATAGCAAAGTGGTGCTACAACACTCATGAGTGCTCATAAGTTCTGAGTATTGGATTCAACCCACGCTCAATGGTATCACTTCATGGAATTTATCTCGAGTGATCATGAGACGGTAATATCGTATAAGTCTTCAAACCTAGAGATATGACTTGTTGCCTATGAGTTGGTTGTACATTGATTGTACGAAAACGCATTGGTAACTTGATGTTATAAAATGTGCCTTTGTGTATGATTCAACAAGTAGTAGAACAAGCATATGAGTCGAAGTTTATTTGTTCCTTCTTGGATTAGAAGCGATATCTGGGCCCCTCAATGATTTTGTGTTGACCCATGTACCGGGCCCGGTCAGAACTAAATTGATGTGTTCAATCAAGTTCTACGTCAAACAAATCAGAAATCGGGAAAAAACAGTTCGACAATAAGTAAGACATTTTTCCATGTAGTTGTCCAGCTGATATCTAGAACATATGATTATATGATCACTTATCTTAAATGGTGTATCATCATCATCTCAGTTCCGAGAGACCTTGAAAGAGCTACAATTGCTGATCGGTTCCTGAAGTCATACTTGCAGTTATAGTTATTAGACTTATCCAAGTGGGAGACTGTTTGATAAGGTGTCTAAGTCCATAACTATTTCTGGTATGAATTTGACCCGGTTTAGCATGGTCCATTTGGGTTGGATGGCATCATGCACTTGGGTAGACTAAAATGAGAGAAAATGAAACTTATGGTTTATTAATATATTATAAGTTCTAATATATTAATAATATTATTTAATTAGTATTGATCAAGAATTAATTTGGAATTAATTAAGTGATCAAAAGGAGACTAATTAAATATATGGGTTGATTGTGTAAATCATTCATTCTTGTATAGTGGGCTAATGATCCATGGTTTATCAAGTTGGGCTAAAACCCATAAGATGCTCCATGGAGGCTCCATGGTATTTTTGAACCCATGGATCCAAGAAATGAAAAGTCATGTCAATTAGGGTTTACATGGTGTAACCCTAATTATGACACACTATATAAGCATCATGTTGTAGACCAAAATCTGCCACTAAGTAAGAAAAGTGAGGGCTAGCCGATTTCTACAGTGTTTGCATTTCTCTCTAAGTTATTCCAAGTGATTTGGTGTTGTGTGAGACATTTGAGGCATCACACTTGAGGTGCTAGGCTCACAAGGTTCTCAAGGAATCCAAGCAACTAAAGGTATGTGTTTCTTACTAACTTTTATGTTTAAAAGCTCCCCATGTATGCTAGATAGGTTATGAACCTTGGAAAAACAAATTTTCATGTATCATAGAAAAACATAGATCCAAGGTTTCTAGGTTTGCATGTACACCATAGGAGTGTTAGAATGCTCAAAACCCTTTAGATGTGTCATACAAAGGAGATCAAGCCATTGTTAGAAGTGATCATAGGATTTTTAGCAGTTATATCGTTGACGCTAGCAATAGTGGTTATTAAGATGTAGTTTTTTTGGTTTTTCCTGTATTAGTAATATAGTGAGGGTAATGAAGAATTGTTACATCTATGTAATGTTTTTTTTTGAACGGTTGAATGTTACATGTTTGTAATGTATTAAGGGTATTAATGGTAATGTTATTAATGGTAGTTAATTTCTACCCCATGTATATGTTGCATGAATGGAAGTACAATGAAAGTACATTGCATAAAAGGAAGGGCTAATGAATGGAAGTACAATGAAAGTACATTGGTTACATTCACAATGAAAGTAAACTTTGCATGAATGGAATTGCACTAACTTGCATAAAAGGAATTGCACTAATGAAAGTACATTGTTAATACTTAACATTTACTAGAAAATAAAATAAAAACATCATGGTTACCATAATAGGGGGCATCCATTATAAACCTTAATATAAAGCATCCATTACATAAGTTTTACTAGCATGTAGTAGCCATCCATTTTGTATACCAAAACATGATACCATCCCCACTTTTGCCCTCATATACCTAGGTAACTACTCCAAATCTACTGGATAGCTAGATGTGGAACCCCTTCCATCTTCGTCAAAACAAGGTTTCTTCAGCTTTTGCAGGATGATCCTTTCTGGGGGCTTTCTTGTCCTTCTAGGTGGTACATACCCTTCATCATCAGCATCATTTCCCTCCATATCTGTTGCATCATCCTCACCGGCACCATCACCTTCATCCTTAATATCACCATCACCCTCTCCATCATCCTCACCAGCACCATCACCCTCTCCATCACCCTCACCAACACCATCACCCTCACCAACACCATCACCATCACCATCACCCTCACCCTCACCTGCTACTTCACCAGCATCATCATCATCACCCTTACCCTCATTTCCTTCCATCACACCATCAACATATGGAATATCCTCAACTTCATTCACATACTGTTAATAAAAATTTGAAAAATACTTATTAATAAAAGATATAAACATGTTTGTTACTAATGTTAGCAATTATAAAATGATGAAGTCAAACTAACCGTCTCAACTGGTGGCATGTCATCCAATTCAACTTAAACCCTTCTCATGCTCTCTTTTTTAGTCATAATATATCCTGCCCCAAGTAGGTCTGCTACACTTTCTAGATCTACCATCACCATCTCTGGGAGAACATCACTTGCATTTCCTTCAGTGAATTCAGGTTCAGGATTACCCTCATTCTCATATTGACTTTTTTCATTAGTACCTTTAAGAATAGCATCCATTGCATCTTCAACCTCATCAAGTGTTTTTTTCAGGTCAGTTTCAACATCCTCAACGCCTTTGTCATCATTAGCATGATGAATACTTTGAATAATAGCATCCATTGCATCTTGGAATCCATCACCTTTCTGATAATTATACTTTGGTTGGCTAAGAGAAGCTTCAAAAGTGCACATCATATCAACCAATCTGTCATCATCAATATCTTCTTTGTCAAACAAATCTTTCATTTGTTCCTCACATCCCCTACCTTCAACATGACCATCTAAACCAACATGCTCGACAAGTATAAATCTATCTTCAACAATGTCACCACCTCTTTTTATCCCCAACTTCTTTTTGCTTCTAACAAATTTAGAACATGATGCTTGATTTGGGTCAGATTGGACCTTTTTCCTTGGCCTTCCTTTCTTCTTTGGTGGCATAGGAACTGCTTCCTGCCTCTCAGACCTATCACATGATGCTTGAATGGGTTCAAATTGTTCCTTCTTGGCCTTTCTTTCTTCTTTGGTGGCATAGGGACAAGTTCCTACCTCTCATACCTATCATATGATGCTTGAATGGGTTCACGTTGTTCCTTCCTTGGCCTTCCTTTCTTCTTTGGTGGCATAGGGACAGGTTCCCTGGTTGCATTCTTGCATCCCTTGTGGTTATGGCCATACTCAAATCACTTACCACACCTTACAGTTCTTGGGGTGTGGACTCTTCCATCATTTTCAGTTACATGTCTCCTTCTATTGACCTTTGGCCTACCAGGCATTCTCCTTGACACTGGTGGCAAGGGTTTTATGAATTCAGTTTGAGGCCATAGATTTGAACCATTCACTAGACTAATGTTAGCAGAGTAACACTTAAGGAATTGTTCCTTGGAAAACATGTGATCAATGTACTCATCAGGTGTTTGTTGGATATAGTTGATGGTTGCAATGACATGAACACATGGGATCCCAGCCAGATCCCATAACCTGCAGGTACAATGCCTTCCATCTAAATCCACCATGTAGCTATCACAACCTCTCCTTGCTTCAAACACATGTTGTTGACTATGAATTACTAACCAAAACCTACATCCACAAGTTACATGTTAAAGTTTTACCTTATGAAATTAAAACAAAAGTTACATGTTAAAGTTTTACCTAATGAAATTAAAACAAAAGTTACATGTTAAAGTGTTACCTCATGTTCTTCCCAAAAAGCTTCATCTTCTTTAACACTGCTGGACATATACGGGTATTCCATTTAGTGCTTTCCTCAATCATGTGAGAAAACCTATCCATGATGTATATCCTTATTTCTTCAAGCATTGTGATCAATGGTTTTTTCCTAGCATCCACAATGATGGAGTTGAAGCACTCTGATATACCATTCTCCACTGCCTCACATGCATACCTTGTACTCATGTAAGCTCTACACCATGTTTGGGGTTCTTTGGACATCAGATGCTCATATGCACCAAGATTGAGCTTTTTAATTGTGTCCATATGTCTCTTGAAATCACCTTCCACACAGCTCATAGTTGCAGCCCAAAACAGCTTCTTCAACTTCACCCCAGTGTAAGCTTTTCTAAAATTTGCATATATGTGTCGGGCACATTGCCTATGCTCCACATGTGGCAATATATCTTTAACAGATTACAACAAACCCTATACAAAAACCAGCATACATGTAAGTATTTATAAGTAATTTGAAAAGGATTAATATGTTATAAAGAAACTTACTTTATGTTGATCTGATATAACTACCAAGACCCTTCCATCAATAAGGTCTAGATCACCACTAAGTAGCTCAAGGAACCAAGTCCAATTGGACTTATTTTCCACATCAACAACAGCCCAAGCAATTGGATAAACCTGGTTGTTGGCATCTCTACCAATGGCTATTAGCAGTTCGCCCTTCACCTGCCCCTTTAGAAAGCACCCATCAAGCCCAATTACTCTCCTACATCCTCTTTTCCAGCTATCATTTAATGCTTTGAAACAAACGTAAAACCTGTGAAAATAATTCTTTCCACCTGGATTGGTTGTTACACCAACTTGACATGTGGACCCCGGGTTTGAACTTAACAATTCATGGGCATAATCCCATATCCTTGCATAATGCTCAGTGAGTTTACCTTCTATTAAATTTTTGGCCCATTTCCTTTCCCTTCTAACGTTTCCTATTGATACCACACACCTATACCTTTGTCTGATGTCATCAATCATTTCCTGAAGTTTCATCTTTGGCTTATTTGCAATTTCAGTCACATAATGTCTTCCAATCCATTCAGGGGACACAATGGATCCAAACTTAAACTGCCTAGAACATTTATGGTCACCATTCATAGCTTTGATCTGAAAAGATCTCTCTTTGTACATCCATGCAGCATAAATTCTGAAAGGGCGTTTATTCTCTTCCTTCCTATTGCCACATCTTGCTACAATTCTTTTACTATCACATTTTTCAAAGTATATTTTATAGCCATGTGACACTGCATAATTGGTGACACAAAACTTCAGTTGGGCAGGGGATTCAAAGATGTCACCAAGCTTTGGTACCATCTTGTCCAACTTAATGGTTGGGTCATGAATTCTATAGTTGTTTTTCAACACCTCATGTTCATCTTCATCACTCTGCCAATCAGTAGCATTGTACACTTGTGCTCTGATTTCAACTATCATACTAGAATTTCGTAGGTTTTCATCACTTAATAGAACATTTAGGAAGATATCCTTACATTTATTGAGTGAGAACACAAATTCTTCCTCTGGTTCGTGGTCCATGTAAATGTCATGGAGTTCAAAATCCATTTCACTCAAGCCAGCAAATGGGCTCATGTATGTCAGCAAAGGAGTCAGCGTACCCTTCATCTGACGAAGCCATTACACCCAACTACATCAACACACTAACTTTAGGAACACATTTCAAGAAATGTTGAATGTGAACGTAATTTCAGTCAATCTGTAAAAACCTTACCTTTTGAAGAAATTTTTACGCTAATCGTCTCCAAGAAAACCCTTTTTTTCTCTGTGTATACAGTCGATGAAATGGGAAAAGGTGAAGAGTGATCGAGTTATAGAGGGAAATGAGATGCGACAGGTTAACGTATGTAACGAAATTGGAGTTTTTTGCCAAACGACGTTAATGAGCCTTCCACCTAAGCAAGCGGTAACCGGTTGATTAAAGGGAAACCGGCTACTTGGCAAAAACGACACATTAAATGCAAGTTTAGGGCAAAAACGGACCTACATTTGAACTGTGGGTAAATCCGTCAATTTTGTGCAAATTTGAGGGTTTTTATGCCATATCCCATGTAATTAACGTTCTCAAAACTCAACACTCCATTTGTAACAGTTCCTTTCTGTGTTATCTTCCCGCCTTCTCCTCCCGCGAAGGAAACATAACCCCCATTGAAATTTTGAATGTCATGCAGCTGGGCGATGTCTCCTGTCATGTGCCTGGAATAACCACTGTCAACATACCAGGGTCTGGCGACATTCCTCTATAGTTGTTCCTACACGATGCACGAGATTAGTTAGATTTTGGAACCCAGGTCATTGAAACACAGGGTTTTCCCTTTTTAGCAACAAATTTTTTTTGTTGGGTCTAAAATATGGTTTATACTTTACTTTTCTAGGCTTTAATAGTTTTTGGTCTAGTATCGAAAATAGCCTTGGGTTTATGGTTCATGTGGTGTTTGCGGTTGGGTGTGTTTGTGGTTGCAAACTCGTTTGCGGATGTAAACACGTTTACGGTTGTAAATGTGTTTGTAGTCATTGTTCCCAATATATATAGTGTCAGTAGAGTCATAAGAAAAGGGGGCTAAGTGTGTGTAAATCAAGGTGTTCTAGAGAGAGAAAGTGAGAGAGAAGAAGAGTATGTGTGTGTAAGAATCCCATATGTATGGAGCATCAATCTTATTATTGAATACATCATATATTCATCTTCGTCTTCTTCTCCTTCTTCCATATTTGATCTTGCATTGTCCAGTTGATTAGGATTCAACACCATCAATTGGATCTGATTGATACATCAAGCAAAATTTGGGACTTACATTAGCAGACCACTATTAAATGCATAACTACATGTAATCATAGTTGAGATAGACAGTCGAACATGTGACCCCCCTCTAGAGCCACAACCAAACAAGGAACATTAAATAAATCCTAGATCAAGAGTTCTCAGGCTATCCTACATGTCTACATACAACCCATAGAACACTCAACTAGACGAATACCGACCTCCTGGTACTCTAACCAACTTACCATTACCCATATGTCAATATGCACAATTATAGGTTATCAGCAACACTTGGACTATCAGCGGTCCTGGAGTTATTAGCAACTCAGTAAATAATCATAACAACCATCATCTACTAAGACTCGTCTAGTCTAGCATGCGTCCTACTATGATATAGGTAATATAGTGAGAAAACTCACTTGAATCGAAGACCCATGGAAACACAGCAACACGCTCAATACTTGCATTGATTGCTCCCACGAACCAAATAACACCAAACAAGGTAGAACCTTAATTAATAACCCAATTCCTTTAAGTTTGACCCAAATTCAAACTTCTCAAAAGAGTCAATGGTCAACATTCAAACCCTCATCACGACGTAGGGGACTCTTGGCCACATCGTGGGAACATCCAAACAAAACAATTGCGATATCCTCAAACACCACGACGTGTCGAGAATATTGTCAGGTCGTGGGAATTGGTCCTGGATAGCTTAATGGATTAAGCTCTTAATATATTAAGTTATACACCCATCTCCTCTAGAAGGCTTTCTTACACCCAAAGGATCATAAAAATTGATGTTTTATAGACATACATGCCCTATACAAGTCTTGAACTCAAGTTAGGTCACAAATGATGAAAAAAAAGGTCAAAACCTCGTGCATGAGTTCAAAACTCCACCAAACTTCAAATCTAACACATCTAACCCTAATGGGACACTAAGGATCCATAAGGTTTCCAACTTTATTGAATCCCAACACTCCAACTAGTCTAAACATGGAGAATAATGCATAATAATCTAAATCTAGCAACATAAAATCATAAAGATTGGATCTTGAATACTCATAAAGTTCTAGATTTGCAATCTGTATCTATGCACCAAGGATGATTCCTTCTCTATCAAGGCACCAAAAACACCATCAAAAGCTCAAGAACTAAAAAATAGAGGTTAGGGTTTTGTTGAACGGGTTGGAGGCTGAAGAGGATGCCCTAAACATTTAGTTTAAGGGCATAAATATGGAAGAAACCCTAAAAGATCATGGGCTTGGGATGCAATTCGTGGTTACATCGTGACCTTCCTTCCGTCATGTTGTGACAACTATCCTAGATATGCGTTCATCCAATTGGCATGTCACATCGTCATTCTCCATTCATCACATCGTGACACAAGGGTTTTTTTCAAAAAACGTTACCTTTGATCCTTCTAAACCCTCAATTGATCTATTCTGGAAAATGGGTGTTACATAATCCATCATGACACTTCCCACACTTCCCAAAGTCCCTCTGCTCTACTACTCCTTATCTCTAATATGTGATCTTGAACCGCTTGGTCTCTGGCTGCGACTGATCTAGGACTGGCCTCTTCTCCATCTTTTAGTTCTCTATCTCGATCTCCCTCTTCCGAAAATTTGACTATACCTCTGCCAAGGTTTAATACTAGTTTTTTCCCACTAACTCCCTTGATGTGCACAAAATTACTCACTAATTTTAATATTTATAACCTAACAAACTTAACTAACTATGCACTTATAGGCAGTGTACCTAGTCAGATTACAGTATAGCTTGGGTAAGTCGGGTGTCGATCACAGGGAACGGTGTTACTAATTAATTTACTTACTATTAAATTAACCTAATTATTAACAAGTTTAAAAGGGGTTTTATCTGGTTTTACAAGATCAGATGAACTTAAGTCAAATTCAATAAATAAAAACACACTCTTATTTAGTTTTGAATCCACTTCTCCCTTATGGCTAGCTAATGATTACGGATTATTAAGTTGGTTTTTTTAGTTGTATTAGTAATTTAGTTCTAACTTTACCAATAATTAACTAATTCATGTCAAACCATGTATGTTCACACATAATTAAACACAGAACTAATTATGAATGTAAATATGCTATGTAAGATTTGTTATATAAACGCAATTATGATCACAATACACGTTCTCTAGCACAGCTAAGCTTTATTTATTCTAATTACTAACTAAGATTGGTCAATCCTAGCTCTAACAATTCAGTGTTCACAAAATCATTAGGTAAACAAGTTCATGCAGTTTAATGGTCACTAAGCTACACAGAATATGCAATCAAACAATTAGATAAACAAATAATAGCATGATAGGTTATACAAATCAAACACAAGCAGTTTTTACCAACTAACTTAATCCATAAACATTGAACTATTCATAAGGTTGAAGCTTCATCTAGCTAAACAAGAGTAGCTAGATTCAGCTGCTCATCCTAGCAACTAAATCCACACAGCTAAAAATAATAAAAGACATGTTCTAATTTAACCAAAATATAGACCTTTGTTCTTTTTGATGTTGAAAACCTTCTTCCAGGACCTTTCTTTCACTCCAAATCGTCTTCTGGAACTCCTTCCTTCTGCCCAAAGATGCCTCTATTCGTAATGGTCAAGGATTTATATAGTTGTTGATATCTATAAATTCACGTCGTGAATAGTAAGAAATTCACGTCGTGAGTTGTAGATAACCGTGCCCGTCAAGGATTCCTTCACCCGCGTACATATCTTCTAGAACCAACAATTCACGTCATGAATCCTTTAAGTCTCACGTCGTGAATAATCTTTTTCCAGATTTTCTTCACTTTTACTCTTTTAATTCCCAAAGTTGATTTCTTTAACGCTTTCAGTCCCTTTTCTTCAAAATGTCTTCTTTTTGGCTATAAATAACATTTAAGCTCATAAGTACCATTATTCTAAACAAATTACCAACTTTTAATAAAAATGTACTTAAATATTGCCTAAAAATAGGTATAAATATGGCAATATCAAAATACCCCACACTTAGACTTTGCTTGCCCTCAAGCAAATTTAAACTTAACCCTTGATTACTAACATCACATAGAACAATCCGACTCTAGCTCAGCCATTATGCCAAGACCTCAACGCATGCATTTGTGTCTAAAATTTTCCTAAAGGACCCCCCCCCCCCCATACTTTAAATACTCACAATCTTCATAAACACTCGCCCACTTTTTCCGAACAATGCTCATTTTATGCAACCCTCCGAATCCATCCGCAGAAAACCTCCTTATCCTCAAGGTATTTTTAGTTGAGCAACCTAAGCATACATAATCTAGAATTACAATCATTGATACCACTATGGAGCTTTTTTGGAATTCTTCATTTCCTTGACATTTGATCTTTGATTTCTTCGAATTCACCAACTTATTTGATTTTTGGTATCTTCAACTTTTGAATTTCTTGGAATTTTGATCTTTTGATCTTCACTTTATTTGCTCCAAAATTCTTCAAACTTTTCTCGTAATTCTCTCTCTTTTTTTTAACATGTACCTCTCTTTTTTCACTTAAAACCTACAAGCTTAAGCAGAGGCGCTCAACCTCAACCTTTATCGGTTAATGAAAAATTTTCCTGGATACATTTCAGGTTTAGGCTGCTAAACATATTGCATCCCTCAAACCAAGCGGGGTTGTGTTTTTGTTCCATGGTTTCACTAAAATAAGGGAGGCCACAAATGCACTATAACGTGTATTGACTCAACTAAACATTTGAACTTTTACCGGATCATCCCACGTAACACTAGCAATTATAATTCAAATTATTATTACTAGATTTAATTATTAAAGATTTCAATTTCAAAAATTTTCAATTTTTACTATCAAATTCTATGATTATCTAGCAATTTACTTTTTCTACCCCTACCCCACACTTATTTCATACAATGTCCTTATTGTATGCATCAAAATTAAAGAAACTTAAAGAAAAGGGAGAAAAAGGAACAGACTCCCCTGGGATAGTGGCGTGAACATCTCCAAAAGTGTGGAAAACATGCATCTTGAATATGGACTCCAAAAATAGAAACTTGGTTCTTGAACTCGCGAAATAATGAGTGTACCGGCAAAACACGAAATCGAGCCTTCAATCGTCTTCAAATATGGTGTAAGTCTCCAAAAGTAGAATGACCAATGTGGGAAAGCATACGCCACATTGTATGGTGGTAAAAAAATGAGCCAAAATAATCTTGAATATATTGACAAGAAGAATAGCATCAACCCATAGAAGACTAAAATGTCAAGGGCCTTGAATCTTGTAAAAATCTAATATTCACGACGTGAGTGTGAAACAATTCACGACGTGAGATCGAAACTGAGCGTATTCTGAGAACCTCCTGATAACTTACTCACGACGTGAATAATAAAAGTTCACGTCGTGAAAACTGGACAAGCAGAAAACATTGCCCAATTGTTTTTCTAATGTCTTAATGTATTAACACTCTTCCAAAGTCATCAGTTTATGACTCTTTCGCTGACGCTCCACTCTCTTAACTCACCCCACACTTATTTTGAAAATATGGGTCTCGACTCTCGGAATTAAACACTCCTGGCTAAAAACGTACGCATTCATAACTCGCTATCCTCTCAAGGTGCTCCTTAGCAATTTCTGAGAAACAATCAACAACGAAGAATAAAAGTAACATAATATTCAAATTAGTTCTTACAATCCCATAAAAACAAACTAAAAACAAATCAAACAAAATAAATAATGATCAATCATCCTCCTCATTATCATGCGCTCCATTGGTACCAGCTTCATCACCTCCACGACCACCATACTCCGACCATCGTGGGCAAATCGGGTAATGATACCCTAAATGAGGCGGCTGCTCCACCCCAAGATGTCGGACAACATTCTCCATCGTGCCCCCTATCCAATTCACACTCAACGATAACTGGTCAAAGTAACCAGCCATATCACTCCCAAAAGGCACACCAACCATGGAAGCAGGTGGGTGTATCGGCTGCCCGCGGTCTCCCCTTCCTCTCACGTTCCTGCACCTCGGTCTCGGCTCTGGCGCAGGTTGATTGGCTAGCTAATCATCCTCATCATCACTCTCAACATCTGATGGAACTATGCCCCAATGCGATCCAAAATTTCTGACCACCTGCATAGTTTCCAAATATCCCATACCAAAGTCATGCTCGTCCACACACGTCATGGATCTAGTAATATCGGGAACAACCAAATGATAAGAACGGGCCAAACGAGTAACAAAATGCCCGCCACAAATGGGGCTCCCAGGGCGCGAACTCGCGGCAGACCCGGCCAGAAAACGGGCTAGAAAATACGGGATGTTGCAACAGACACCGGGCTGTAAGATGCACCATAAGAAAAAGAAGTTCTGCTTAGTCACTTTGTCGCCATGCCTCTTATGGTTGATGGAAAAGGTGATGAACCGGTGGAGTAAACGATGGATCGGGGACCGAATACTGCTCTCGGGAGATACTTCGGAATTAAACATCCCGGAGGCAATGTTATGCCAAAAAGAATACCCCGTGACACCCTCCGCATATCCTCTAGCAGCCCCACTCAAAAACATGCCAAACTCGGGAGTCATAGCCTCCTGTCGATCATACAGTCCTACTCTCCAAGCAAACTCAACCAGGCTGCACTCCTGTTACTCACCCCCCCCCCCAATCTAAATACCAACGCCTGTGGCCAATGTGGATCTTGAACCATTTCCTGAAATGTCACCGTTGCGAAAAACTTGACACAAAACTCCTTATAGACCCGCTCTTGCACCCGGAACAGATTCTGCCAACCATAACAGGTAAACGAATACCCATCTCCAATGAATATCTTTGTGAAGAACGGGCCCACCCGGTCTACGAGCCCTACTTCCCTCAATCTTGTCCAATTGATTGTTGGAGCAACTGCAATTTCCATGTTGTAAAGCCACCCCAATCTGTTGTTCCAACGGGTAAAAACATCACGGGTCGTTGTTGCGGGAAAATTGTAAAACAGGTGCAAACCCGCAACCCCAGCTGGAACCTCTCTTCTTGGAGCCATTCCTGCAAAAACAAGGGAAAAAACAGCCAAAACAAATATCCACAAATTAAACATAGAGGAACATAAATTTTGTTCAGCCCTAGAATTCACATCGTGAATCCTGGAAGATTCACGTCGTGAATTCGCGAACCCAGAAGGCAGAATCGTAGCAATCGGGGAAAAAATCCAGTCAAAATATCCATGGGTTCTACTCCTATACTACTTTCAAATACTTAGCATGAACATTCAAAGGTTATTTTAACGAATTAATCTCGTCATTTCACTCAATTAACAAACCCTAACCCTAAGTTCATCTATTAGGGCAGAAATTAAACTTTATAACCAATAATTATTACCTTTGTTGGAAGTATTACGTAAGCACAAGGAAGATTAGTGGATTTGTCGGCTAAAGTCGCAGCAATGGGGACCAAGGGGGGACCAATTTCAGCTTCCACTTCATGAAGAATAAACAATTGAAGGGTGAACTGGTTTCTAGGGGTTTATTCTGTGGTCCCGTACTTTTGAAAATTCACATCGTGAATTCGGTAAGATTCACGTCGTGAATAGTGTCTGGGCTGAAGTTTGGGCCATGTACTCACGGACTGATCTTAGGCTTACTAGTTCAATGGGCTAAGCCATATCATGGATTATGTGTCCAGTTCATTCATAATTCACGTCGTGAACGGCTAACTATTCACGTCGTGAATTAAGTCTGGAAGAGAAAATTCAATTTTTGACTTTGAACTAAGTTCTCAATTATTACTACTTCCGTTTTAAGGTCCCTACATTATGTTCTAATAGAGTTGGATGACTTGATCTAAGTTTTTAAAACTAAAATGCAAAAAGAAAAAGAAAAATTTTGCAAACCAAACTCGGGTTGCCTCCCGAGAAGCGCTTCTTTTTCTTGGAGACTTGAGCTGGACTCCGTGCCTCCTACGTTGAGTCCTCGGAAGAATCCACCACTAGGATCTTTTGTTCCTTGAATCGTCTCTTGTAAGCTTGAACTCGACTTTTGTATGCCTTCTTTGAATTTTCTTTTTTTAACTTTCACCTCTTCTTCAAGCTTGCGTTTTGTGCCCTTAGTTTCTTCCTTGCGCCTCATCGCATCCTCCTCCTCTTTCACCACCGGCTTTGTCACTCTTGAAGTGACCTCCTCTTCATCACTTGTCATCTCCTCATCCTCTTTGCTCACCCAAGAAGGTGGACTTTTGTAAGCTATGACTTCAATCAAATATGGAACAGATGCCCTCGGTTTTGTTCTTTTGACTCGATGAACTGCCTTGATCTCTTCTTCCATAAGCTTCTCCAATTCTTCTAGTTCATTGTATTTGTTAATTGTGAACACTTCTTCTTGAACATGTTCCTTTGGGAAGCCATCTTCTATCCCAAAAACTTCTTTTTCATCTCCAACTCTCAAGGTGAGCTTAGACTCGCGGATATCAACAAGAGCTCCAGTAGTGTTAAGCAATGGATGGCCAAGGATAATTGGAACATCGGGATCTTCCTTCATATCCATTACTACAAAATCTATTGGAAAAACAAATGTTCCAATTTTTACCAAAATATCCTCCACTATGCCCCGGGGTTGTGTCACTGAACGATTGGCCATGTGAATCTTCATTTTTGTAGCCTTCATTTTCTGAATCTCCAATTTTTGATAAAATGAAAAAGGCATCAAATTAATGCTAGCCCCAGAATCAGCTAAAGCATTAACCTTCATTTTATTCCCAAACTCACATGGAAGAGTGAGGCGTCCAGGATCCCCCATCTTTTCTGGTGTTTCTCCCAACACAGCTTTTGAAGTTTGTTCACTTAGAATCACTATAGACTGCTTCTTTAATTGCCTTCGAGTGTCTATCAAATCTTGCAGTAATTTCTGGTTCTCGGGAGCTTTGGATAAGGACTCGACAAAGGGAGTATTAATCGGGATCCCCTTCACATGCTTGACAAACTCTCTATGCTCTCTCTCCAGTGGACTAAGGGTAGCTTGGGAAGGAAAAGGCAAAGGCGGATGATAAACAAAAACAAATACATAATTTTTCTGTTCATGACGGGCCCACGTCGTGAACATATAAGGTTCACGTCGTGAATTCTGGAACTCAGCAGCTTCATGATTTTCGAGCTTGATCTTCTTCATCTTTGGATCGGGCTGTTGTGGTTCTTCTTCCAATGCCTCCAGGAACTCAGAGATGGCTTCTTCTTCGGTGTCTATGGCCATTACATGAGATTGGGTCTTCGTTTCGGTATTTTTCGGGGATAACTTCTCATGAACTAGAGTGGCTAGTTGACCAAATTGTACTTCAAGGTTATGGATGGAGGCTTGCTGATTCTTTATCAAAGTTTGTTGTTCCAGAATGGCAGAATCAGTGGCATCGTGTCTCTTTTCCGAAGCTTCCATAAACTTCATTAAAATGGTCTCTAGGTCGGGTTTCTTCTCGGCTGGTGGTTGCTCCTTTTGATAAAGGCCTCGACCTGTCTGCCAATACTTCTCTTCTTTTTGCTTCTTATACTCTTCATATGGCAGCCACTCCTTCTTCGGTTTCCTCCAGTCCTCATCAAACTTATCCCCACTAGAATAGCACACTTGAACTTTTCTGTTCCCATACTCATCTACATTGCAGTCCTTGGTCAAGTGTGGACCGCTGCATCTCTCGCAACCCACTCTTATGGCATGTATCGACTGGTCCATCTGTGTTATCCTGCGGTCCATATTATTCAGCATGGCCATGACCGCTGCTATTTCTTCAGTTTGGGCCCCTCCTCCGCCTTTGATTCCTTTTTGCCTCGGGTTGTGGTATTCGCGAGAATGCTTCGCGAATTCTTCAATTAACTCCTTGACCTTCCTTGGATTTTTCTTTGTCAAAGGTCCTTGAGAATCAAGGAGTTGTCTTGTCATCACGTTGACCCCATCATAAAAGATTGACATCTCTTGCTGCACATTTAGGTCATGCTGAGGGCAATTTCTGAGCAAGCCCTTGTACCGCTCCCATGCTTCGTATAGTGACTCCCCCGGCTGTTGCTCAAAGTTGGATATTGCCTTCTTGAGTTTGGTTATCTTAGATGGCGGGCAAAACTGGTCCAGGAATTGCTCACGCATTTGAGCCCAAGTGGTGATTGTACCCGGTGGGAGTGCTTTCAACCACTCCTTAGCAGCTCCTTTGAAAGTGATGGGAAGCATCCTAAGCAAGACTGTGTTTCTGTTGACATTTGGGACATTGAAGTAGTCCGCAATGTCATTGACTTCATCTAGATGCTTAAAAGCATCCTCATGATCTTTCCCGAAACATAGGATGTCCTTCAGTGCAGTCAATATGTGTCCCTTCAGCTCGAATGTGGCAGTGGCAGGTATTGCGGGTTGGACTAAACCGGGACCCACATCTTCTCGGATCCGCTTCTTGTAAGCTCCCATGGACATTTCTTCAATTGCTGCCATCTCGTTCCTTGGCTCGTTCTCGGGTTCGCTCGTTTGTTCTTCAAATTCTGGCTCGGTATCGTATTCGGACTCGGGTTGGATGGGTGTTTGATCCAAGTGCTCAATATTGCTCTTGTGTCTCGCGGATGAACTTGACTCTCCTGTCTTCTTTCCCGACTTCCTTGAAAAAGCTGACTTCAATTCATGCAAGGGCATCTTTTTCTTGTGAATTGCAGACTCGGGATCTTCAACTGGTGGCACCAAGGGTGTGTTTGATCCTCTGGTCATGAACTCCTGCAACTTGCTAAACTAAAAACGTAAAACTTGACTAAAATAAGAAAAACTTAAAACTGAAATCTCAGCTTTCATGTCGTGAGTTTATTAAAACTCACGTCGTGAACTCTGTGACAAAAAAAATAAACTAAGCTAAGCTAGCAAAAATAAATAACCAATTAACCTTTTTGCAGATTCTATTCCACAAAAAGGGGTCGATTAATCTAATGCAACTAAATAAACTAATAATCTAAGTCGTTCCCCGGCAACGGCGCCAAAAACTTGATGTGCACAAAAGTACTCACTAATTTTAATATTTATAACCTAACAAACTTAACTAACTATGCACTTATAGGCAGTGTACCTAGTCAGATTATAGTATAGCTTGGGTAAGTCGGGTGTCGATCACAGGGAACGGTGTTACTAATTAATTTACTTACTATTAAATTAACCTAATTATTAACAAGTTTAAAAGGGGTTTTATCTGGCTTTACAAGATCAGATGAACTTAAGTCAAATTCAATAAATAAAAACACACTCTTATTTAGTTTTGAATCCACTTCTCCCTTATGGCTAGCTAATGATTACGGATTATTAAGTTGGTTTTTTTAGTTGTATTAGTAATTTAGTTCTAACTTTACCAATAATTAACTAATTCATGTCAAACCATGTATGTTCACACATAATTAAACACAGAACTAATTATGAATGTAAATATGCTATGTAAGATTTGTTATATAAACGCAATTATGATCACAATACACGTTCTCTAGCACAGCTAAGCTTTATTTATTCTAATTACTAACTAAGATTGGTCAATCCTAGCTCTAACAATTCAATGTTCACTAAATCATTAGGTAAACAAGTTCATGCAGTTTAATGGTCACTAAGCTACACAGAATATGCAATCAAGCAATTAGATAAACAAATAATAGCATGCTAGGTTATACAAATCAAACACAAGCAGTTTTTACCAACTAACTTAATCCATAAACATTGAACTATTCATAAGGTTGAAGCTTCATCTAGATAAACAAGAGTAGCTAGATTCCGCTGCTCATCCTAGTAACTAAATCCACACAGCTAAAAATAATAGAAGACATGTTCTAATTTAACCAAAATATAGACCTTTATTCTTTTTGATGTTGAAAACCTTCTTCCAGAACCTTTCTTTCGCTCCAAATCGTCTTCTGGAACTCCTTCCTTCTGCCCAAAGGTGCCTCTATTCGTAATGTTCAAGGATTTATATAGTTGTTGATATCTATAAATTCATGTCGTGAATAGTAAGAAATTCACGTCGTGAGTTGTAGATAACCGTGCCCGTCAAGGATTCCTTCACCCGCGTACATATCTTCTAGAACCAACGATTCACGTCGTGAATCCTTTAAGTCTCACGTCGTGAATAATCTTTTTCCAGATTTTCTTCACTTTTACTCTTTTAATTCCCAAAGTTGATTTCTTTAACGCTTTCGATCCCTTTTCTTCAAAATGTCTTCTTTTTGGCTGTAAATAACATTTAAGCTCATAAGTACCATTATTCTAAACAAATTACCAACTTTTAATAAAAATGTACTTAAATATTGCCTAAAAATAGGTATAAATATGGCAATATCATAATCTCATTCTTGAATATACTCAAGTAACGGGTCATTTACACCTGCTCCGAGGATGCGTACTCGGGTAAAAATAGGGCCCTCTCATGAAACATCATGATGACCTCCGTCATCGACTCTGTCGTCTGCGTGGACAAACACTCCTAATCCAGTCTCTCCCTCTCCACAAGTGGGACATACTATATCTGAAACATCTCCAAAAACTTCTCCCAAGTCATTGTGGTACGCTCCACGGGACAAAAAGGTCTGATTCGCAAACTTCCACCAGTCCTTCGCTCTAGTGCGTAGAAGGTTCATTGCAAATTTGTCCCTCAGGTTCTTCGGAAAAGAACATGTATAGAAACATCCCTCCACATCACAGATCTACCTCATAGAAAAAATCGGGTCCTTTACTCCATTAAACTTTTAGGTCTTCGTGTTACAGAACTTCCGATACTACATCGACCCACCTCCCTGAAGTTATGCAGCAGCGACGACTGCAGTGGTTGCGGAAGCGGCACCCTTAGTGATGGTGGCATCACTCGTCGAACACGGTGACCATCATGGTCTTAATATACCCAAACATCTCTAGAATCGTCTCTCTGATAGCAACAGACACCTCGACAGTAATAATTCCACGGATTTCCTCATCACTTAGACCTGGTCTCTCCGGATCTTTTGCACCCGAACATGAACCCCTGGTCATCACCATACTGAAAACATACAAAGGAAAGGGTCAAAATTAGGCCATAGTTATCATAGGTTATACACTTATCTACCAGCTCCTCAACGCCCCTGGGACTTTTCATGGACCTCATATGGATCATGTGCTTCCAGTAGTATGGGATCATACTACCTTACATACCTATATGTATTCGCCTCAGGGATCATCCCAATGTTCAAAGTCACTGCACTCAATCACAGATAGGCGTGTTGTCACACCCTCGGTCGGTGGTAGAAACGTCAGGTTGTGCGACATTAGGATGTTGGATTTTAGGCCATTGACATACATTGAATAATACATTGATATATCATACAGCTTCACTTTTTATTCATTAAATAAAATATGTTACAAAGTTGTTCGAGGTATAGATATAATACAAAAGCAAAGTACAATAGTAAGGCACGTAGACTTCAAGCTGCATCACCAGGGTTACTTCCCTCTTCATTCGGGCTCATTCTCCTGAGAATACATGTGGTTTTGAAAAGTCAACATAATGTTGGTGAATCCACGAGTTTTACTATTATAAAACGTGTTGTAGTTTTTTAGTTATCTTAGTTATCCTAAGCTTGATCCTTCAAGTTGAGTGTACTATCACTATTTTCTTAGGCCATTTCATTGTAATAGTCTAGGATAGTTAGTTTTTTATTTAAACATTTTTATACATGTAAAGATAAGTTTTTGATGATACGAAGATTGTGTGGGCTTGTGTGAAAATGATGATGAAGATTGATGTAAAGACACTCCCGACCTTAAGTGTTTTGAAGATTTATCGCTAATATTCTCTACACCGAAGAAACGTACTTTTGGTTACTTTATCTAATCAAATATTTTGT
This sequence comes from Lactuca serriola, assembly GCF_051521515.1. Classification (NCBI taxonomy): domain Eukaryota; kingdom Viridiplantae; phylum Streptophyta; class Magnoliopsida; order Asterales; family Asteraceae; genus Lactuca; species Lactuca serriola. Next base: position 36,012,705 of record NC_136411.1, read on the forward strand.
ATTTATCGTGTCAATTAAGCATGTTGAGTATGGTCATTTGTCCACCATACTTAAACATGACTTAGTATGTTTGTTGTACTTGTTTAGTTTGTAAACAGAGGGGTTAGGAGTTGTTCAAAAGTGTGTCTTGTATCCTTCACATTATCAGTAATACAAGTTGCCCTGATTACACTTTTGTTGTTCATCATTCATTAACTTCAATTCTTGCAAGCAAGCTTAGATAAGATACAAAATAAGTTTTTATTACTTGGTGTAATTGTTGTTCTTATAATTTCCATTGAACTGTTCTTCATTTTGTATCTTATCTATTGTTAATTTGTTAAAGATCCACTAAAGAACTTTTATTCCAGATATGTTCTATCATCACTCAGTTCTTTTCTCAACAACGGTTAGATAGGTTTAAATGAAAAAAGAACTTTAAAAATGTTTTATAAGGTATAAAAATATATAACTATGATTTTCATATGTATTTATTCTATTTATACGTATTTTTTACGCATAAATTATTATATAATCTGATTCTTTGGGGGTTATAGTTGATGGTTTGTTTAAAATTCAATATCTACTACTCGACGTGAGAGTTTCTTCTCATTCAGCTCATCGCGAATAAAATGAATTCAAATTAAACATTTTGGATTCAATTCAGATAGAATATAATTTGAATGAAGATATACATTAATTTGAATGAAGTTATACATGTATCTAATAATTAATATAATGAATCATGGATTTCATTTAATCTATTATGAATTTGTATATATTGTTTGTATAGATAACTAAATATATTAAATAACATAACTATTTTTTTCTTATATTTATATATTTGAGAATGTTAAAAGGAATCTTTCATTTGTTTTACTCTTTATTGTATTGGATTGACCCAAATTTTGCAATCCAAAAAAAAAAGTGTTTGAGGGCGAATATTTGCTCTTGCAATTTCTATTTCAGTTATATCATTAGTTTGTAACTTTTCCGAATGAACTGGTTTCTGGTTGGTTCCGCCATCCCAATCCATGAATAATTCGAAATCGGAATCCAAGTTAAAATTAGATTAATGGGGTTTTCTTTGTTGACATAAAATCTAATTATATAAAAAATCAAAAGTCATAAAAAATCCGTCACTTTTTCAATATTCATGATTATTGCTCAAGAAACCTCTATTAACAAGATAAAAGATGAAATTCTTATTTTGGTGTAATTAGGCAAATCCAAAAAAATATATACTCTTCTCCTCATATATAATAAAAATCTATAAAATATAAATTCTATTTTGACTAAGAATCCATAATGTACGGGATTCTAAATAAACTTTCAATATATTCAATATAATTATAAATATAAATAGAGTCTTATTAAATTTTAAGAAACTTTTTGCTTGGTAAATGAAATTGGAAGATAAAAGCAAAAAATGAAGAAAATAATATTTTATCCATAGCTTTTCAAATATTTCATATAAAAAAATAAAAAAACTATATTATATACTCATTTAGATAGATACTTATATTTATACTTAATACTTACTAAGTAATAATAATTCCAATTTAGAATTATCAAATTATAATAATATATCTTTACATATAATAAGATATCTTTATCTTATAAATATAAAATATAAATAATAATAACAAATACAAATAGTAAATCCAGGTACTCATTATATGAAAACTCTTAACTTTTCCTATGTTTTGGTGTTGCTAGGAGACCTAGTATTTCCGACAATCATAATGGTTTCTTTATTTCTTCATGTTCAAAAAAACAAAATTGTTTACAGCTAATGGCACAAAATCTCATCTATTTTTTTTTCAAAACTAACGCCTGTGTCATAACACAGATATATATTTAACAAAATATGGTATAATAATATGTTTTTATATGTCAAAATATGTATTTAAAATATATTTATATATGCATTTATTTTATAACATTAATAATAACAAATTTTATAAATAGTATATTTATTTGCATTTTCAATAAAATAATAAAAATAAAAATAAAGGTTTTGCAAAAAAAAATCTTAATATTTTGTGCCAATGTACCAAATAAAATCAAATTAATTTGTTAGCAGCTGAACCGGAAAAAAATAGTCAAAATGCAACATTTTACCAGTTTTTAGAACTCTTTTATAAAAAAAATTTAATTATTTCGTAAACAGACACAAAATATTATGATTTTTTCGGAAATTTTCTTTTACTAAGTATGCAAAGTCAATTTAGATCTGAAGATCAAAATATAATTGCTTTCTCAACTGAAGTTTATTTGTTAAGAAAGTTGTTTTATTCTTATGACATTCGTTTAGATATATAAAGATTTTAGTTTGTTTTGTGTTTAGAGATTCGCTTCCTAGTATAGAAACTTAATTATAACACTGAAATGAGTGGGATTCGCTACCCCAAATGTTAAGATTAAATGTTAAATGGAAAAAAATGAGGTGACATTTAAAAATCTGATGTGCCAAGGTGCTAAGAGTGTTACCGCTTCCTCCGACCTAAATGGTGCATGTTTTAAAATTTATACGCTCCGGTTCCCATCATCTAATTGGCTATGTAATACACTTTGATTAGATTTGAACAAAAATTTATAGTGGTTTTTTTGCATGCGCTTCCTATCCTTTATATAAAGCTATTTCAATATGAATATGTTTTACAATTTTTTTAAACTTTCATTTCCATCTACTACCCCAAGTTTGCTTGTTTATACTTTCATCTACTAATCATTATCGACCATACATTTGTGTTGAAGTGTTTATATAGATGTATTGTATGGTGATTTTATATCACTAATATTATTTAATGTAACGGTGTTAATTATTGATCAATGTCATTTTGACAATATTGAACAAATTTGTATGGTGCTGAATGCATATTTGTTTAATTTTGTCTTTGTTGAAAGTATATTGCTATTTATGGGCGAAGCCCCTGAACTGACGGGGGTCCAGGTGCAGCGCCCCTGGGAGTGGGGTCCAAGGGGCAGAGCCCCTAGCTAGGGTGAAATTTTTTATATGAGTTATGTTGCTATATAAAAAATGCCACATAAATCCGTATTTTCTATAAATACAACCGGTTTTGTGATCTATAATAGACCCGGTTTTATGTTAGTTTGTGACAGGTAATGTGAGATTTAGGACAAGAAGTTGTTTTCTTGTAACTACCATATGACAATTTTAAGACAGGAAGTCAGTTCTTCTTATATGATCAATTTCGAAATCATTTTTGGGTACAGATTTTCATAATGTCTTCTTCATTCTCCATTCTAGAAAAACAATGAGTTTCATCCGATTAGAGATTTTAAGTGTACCCTCGAAATGTTTTAATCTGAAAATGTTTCACAACTCTCATTGATTCAAGTATATCTATACCCTGATTTTCTAACATATTGGACGTCAAGATAAATCTGCTACTTTTGAGGTACTTTATTAATTGATCATTTGTTTCTTTCTTCTATGCTTTAGTTATTTGATGTTCTTTTTCATATGGGAAAAAAAATATTTCAGAGAGGTCAAACAAACTTCAACTTGGTTAATTTCGTCATCCAAACCTCCACATTCTTATTATTCACTTATTGTTTTATGTGTTTAGATTTGATCGTTCCTTCAGAGTATATATGTAGATTTGAAAGTCGATATGTCAAACAAGCTTTAACAGATTGCCTTTAGATGTAGGACATGCTTCAAAGTTTTATTATTATCACGTTATTTTATGTATGTAGATTTGTAACCATTATGTGTATAAAACTGTAAATGTATAAATTTTTTAAGAGTTATGTGTAACAGTGTAAGTGTATATTTATCATAAATACATAACTTGTAAATTTTTACAAATTCAAAATATACAGACGTATTTGGCATAGAGCGTTTAAGAACTTCTACCTTCTAGCATTTGACAAAAGGCTCCGTTTTGAACAAAAACATTCATTTGGCACTAAAAGCTTTTAGCGTTCAGTTTAAATAAAACATTACAAATCTAAAAGCTATCTTATGTAACGTTTAACAAAACACTACCAACAACCAATTACCAGCTACCCGTCACCCGCTACTGGTTAGTTTGTTGAACACGCCCTATATGTAAGATTAAAAACTGTTCTTTTTTAAAGAAATTTATACTTAAAATGGTGTAGTTATGTAAATAGTCTGTAACATTAATTTTAATTAATTGTTTCGTCTTTCATCCGAAAAACATAAACTTAGCTGTTAAACATTTTCGTTGCCTGTATAAACCAAAATTTTAAATTAAATAAATATTTTGGTTTCAATGGATTAAATATTAAATTTTCTTAGAAAAATATATTTTAAGAAACGGAAATAATTAATTTTACAAAGATCGTCGACGATTTCATGAAAAAAAAAAAAAAGAAACTTAATTATTTCCTGCATCCTTATTTCAGGTGCATGAAATCGTCTCAAAATCGGAATTTTTAGAGCATTTTAACAGTATTTTATAAACTATGTTGTAATAGTGATTGAAACACTATATATTAATTAGGAACTAATTTTTACACAATTGTGAAACATAAATTATTATCTATGACTTCGCATATTGTTTGTATACCATATGTTTGGCCTTCTAATGATTTCAAATATACCTACAAATATCCATTTATAGTTTTGATTCGCCCACCTAAAAACCAAATATTTTGATTTTTATACCGTAATTAATGATAAGAAATCATGATAAACGTACAAAAGTCAAAAATATTTTTTTTAGTAAACGGAATATCAACTCTCTTAATAAAAATTTAGCCTCAAATTAAATTTCCATCAATTACCTTGATGGGAGCCCGGACTACCCCTCACATTTTTTAAAATTCTTTGAAAAAAATTCAGCCACTTTAATTTTGTTTTGTTCTCGATCCAACCACTATATATAGTCAACCTCAGCATCTCAAAAGGGATCCCATTTTGGATCAAAAAGACTCCACACTTTAAAAAAAAAATGCAAGAACAAGAGATAATAAAATATCCATTCAATGTGATTATAAGTTAAAACAACAAAAAACTTGAACCATAAATCTAGCGTTAAAGTTACCAAGAAATATCATATCCTTTTGTTTTTAAGCATAAATTGAAATAAAAATGGAACCCCAAATGTCTACAGCTCCAAAAAAAAAAAATAATAATAATAATAACTGAAATATCCATTGGCAAGTAAGTATACCACCTCTTCAAAACAACTTAAAAAAGTCACATCACATGATCTCATCTCATCATCTCATCTATCTGATTGTTACAAACTTGTTAGTTCCATGTTTTGCCCAATGAAGCCTCAAATCAATCGCATTCGCAAAGTTATAACCTTCGGATGCTAATTTCTCCAACACTTTCTTGAAAGCGCCATTACTCATCTTCCTCCCTGCAATTCTTGCACCACGTCTTTTAGTGCTCATCGGCAATGGATACATCGATATGGTGGTGGTGCAACAGGCCGACTGCCACCCACCGGAGCCCCACCTGTAACACTGCTGAGGTGCCCCTGTACATGAACAAACAGGTATAGGAATACCAGAAATGTCCATGTCAATCCCGTTTATCACCACATCCATACTTCTCTTCACAACCTTTGACCTTTGACCATGGTGGTTGCCGCCGTTTTCTTTGGGTACACCTGGAGGTTTTCTCGGTTTTTTTGCTCGTGGGGTTTTAGGGTTTGTTGTCGATCTTTTCTTCACAGGACCACTGCCGCCGGTGTCGCCGCCAGTGCCAACTCCACCACCATTGTCGTCGAGAGTGTCTTTTGGGAGATCGATGGGTTGTTGTTGTTGTTGTTGTTGTTGCATCATGTGCATTGAATTGGAAGCGGAAGCATCGGGAAGAAGAGAGAAATTTGGGTTTCCGGGAAGCATATGGAGGAGTCGTTCTCGTTGTATCCAGCTGTCTCTCATGTAATGAAGAGGTATCGGTGCTTCTGAAACGACGCAGTTTTGTGGGCGGTGGTGGTAAGCCGCCGCCATGGATGATGCTCCGTTTTGGTTCATCATGAGGGGGTTATCTCGGGAAGATAAGAAAGGTTTTGTGTCTCGATGATCTGTGAGAGGAGACATTAGTTGTAAACCGAGATGTTCTTTGAATGAAGGCTCGTAATACCCCCAATTTCGCATGTTCAATCCGTCGTCATCCATGGAAGCTGTAGATGCAGCAACAAAACACCATTGTCACATTTTTCAAGACGTGAAAGATTAGCGATATAAACAGAGGCAAAACGAAGACGAAAACGAAATCGAAATAGAAACCCTTTACACCAAATATGAAAGAAAAATTGAAATGCTTTGAGATCCGATGCGAACATGATGATACAATCGGCTAATGAACAAATCAAACAGCAATCTATAACCGTAGAAAAAAAAGGATAAGATCCAAACAACAGATGCAATTCAGCAATTCAAATACGAACAGATTGAAGATTCTAGGGCTCCAAAAGTAGATCTAACACAAACGGTGATAAATCAAACAGATCCACAACAAATTCATAGATAATAACGATTGCGGATTCAGAAAAAACATGCAAATAGCCAAAAACGCAATCCGATTACAAATCGATTTCAATTTCAGATCAAGAAAGGGGTAAAAAAAATCAGATCTTGGTGCAAAAAAGAAATTGAAGATCGGGTGAGATAACATGAACCCATATGTGTATGAGCTCCAAAAAGTTCAATAAGTCAAATATTTTAGATGATAAGAGAGGGAAAGAGAGAAATAACAATTTGTATATGAGAGAGATAGAGGGAGAGAGAAAGACTTACTTGTGTGGGTAAAACAGCTCTTTTTTTTTTCTGGAGAGAGGAGAGAGGAGAGAGAGAGAGAGAGAGGGGGGGAGAAGGAAAGAAAGAGATAGGAGAGAGGAGAGAGGAGAGAGAAAGGTTAAGGAAAAAGAAAGGGGACTTAAAATGGAGGTTCTTCCATGGACAAATGAAACAATAAATAAAGCAAAATCCAACCGATAACTGTGTTGAGTTGTTGTTGTTGTTGCTTGCACTTACAGCAGCTGACATCAAATCCAAAACACCAAGTCTTATCTCTCTCTTTTTGCCCACCCCACCTCCCTTTTTAATTGTCTCTCTTTTTATATTCCCAAAATATTTAATGTTTAACAAAAGTGTTTATTTTCAGTTGTAAATTTACATAAGCAATATCTAAAACAATAGTATTACTTTGACGTTTTAAAATACATAAAATAAAAATATTAACATAAAGTAGCTAAATCCCTTAAATTACTTCCCAAGAATTTAAAAAAATAAAAAATAAAAAAAAATAGTTAATGGAACTTTTTAGCCATGATTTGTGTAGGTTGTCACCGACTAAAATTTTGATGGCTCGTGAAAATATATACTTGAACGCGATATATGTATAAAAATCTTGATGACCTACTAAAATATCTGCAAAAAACTCGATATAGGCCTAAGTGTTTGGTTTCGATGTGGTCTCTAAAGTCATCCAGTATACCTACAACGAACATGATCGTTGTTGATGTGGCCACGAACCACGACCGTGCACACTATCCTGCCGGTCTGTGGTGGCTCGTAGTTGTGGTGATTTGTGGTGGCGAGCACGGAGGCGGATGACCTATCAGTTTCTTCTTCACTCTCAGCGTCTGCTTCTCTCTCTTCTCTCTTCTCTCTTCGTTCTTCTCTTCTGGTCGTTGTACCCACTCCGAAGTGGGTTCGTGGCTTTTGGTGGATAATCGGGAATCTCTCCACGACCGTTGTCGTGGAGAGTATTACTGATGGTCTTATATATAAGCTATTTTTTTAACAAACTGCTAGAAATTCTTTTTAAAAATATGGATGGAAGAGACAAGAATCTACTTAAACCAATGAGTTAATTATTTCTAGCTATGTTTTTAATATGCATTACCATAAACAAGTATGTTTTTTATATTTTCCGTATATGATTATATGAGAAAACCTAGATTTTCATATGTAATCACCTGCGAAAATCTAGGTTTACTCATATAATCACCTACAAAATTTACGTGTTTTCATGCTTTAATCTGTGAAGATTTAAGTTTTCTCGATCCATGACATGCATAGTATTTTCCTTTATAATTGCATTTACGTACATATAGGTGATACCATGTACATTTATTTTCATCTTTGAATAGTAATTTTTTTAATGTTTTAGACAAATTCATGAGTGTTTTTATCGATGACGTCTTAATTTATTCAAGGATTCAAGAACATGAAATTCACTTGCGGATGTTATTTAACTTTCTCATGAAGGAAAATATAAACAAAAATAAAATCCTTAAGTGCGAATTTTGTTTGTGTGAAGTTTACTAAGGTGGCAAAAAAATTGAATGGACAAAGTTTCATAATGAATAGTTTTGAAATTGAAGAAATTGCTATGTGAAGCTCCAAATTTTGCATTTTTGTAAAGTGTCAAGGACTTTATGGTTTATTTTGACACCTCTCGAACTAGTTGGGATTTTTGTTGATGCAACGAGGCCGAATTATTAGATACATATCTCGTCAATTCAAGGACTCGTGAAAAAGGTATCCAACTCATGATCTTTAGTGAATTGCTATGGTATACACATTGACGATATGGAGACACTACCTAAATGGAGTTAATTTCCAAATCTACAATGATCATAATGTTTGCGTGATCTTTTTTTGACCAAAAAAGATCATAATAAGAGACAACAAAAATAGATAAGGTTATTGAAAGACTACGAATATGGTATCTTTTTTACCAAGAAGCCCATAACTTGTTACTAAGCTTTTATGTTTAGTTTATGTTAAATTTATTATGAATTTCAGGTACAAACTCAACAGCGGCGGCTCAACCAATTTGAGGGCTATAAGTGAACCAAAAATTTGGGGCCCTTTGGCCTTTATTATACTCCTCAATTGTATTGACACACAAGTTTACTATTTATGTTTTCTTCATGGATAATTTTAATATGGTATAAAGGAGTTTTCCTGTTGTAATAACCTAAATCAACAAGAATTGGATGAAAATTTATATATGATTCTTATAACACCTAATATAATAAAAGTACATAACAAACATGCTACAAAAAGCTATCATTCACTGTCAAGAATATATGTATTTAGGAGTAGATAACTCAATCACATAGCTATATTCTAATCGAAAAAGTAATTGAAAGTGATCTGACTAACGAATCAAATCACCCCTACATTCTGCTTTCTTTAAGATGTGATTTTACTCATATCCATTTCAATTAATGATAATACATGTAGAAGACTTCTAATAGAGAATCGACAAACGATATAAAAGATACTAAAATAGATTAAGGAAAGAAAAATAGTCTACCAGTAAAATAATGTGAAAGTGAAACACATACATATGGGGATTTGAATCGAGAATCAACATAGAAGTCAAATGAATAGAAGATAAATGTGTATTTCTTCAGACTCGTTCATTTGGAAATCAGAAACGGATGAGATATTGTGTCGTAGAAATCAAACTCGGTAGAAGAATGCAACGTCATTTTAGTTTCATAAGTCTAGCGATCGTTGATTTATTCTTTTGTTTGAATTATTTTGTAGTTACGGGATTGGGTGTTTTAATGGACTAAACTTTTGTACTTTGGAGAATATGGGGCCCTTAGAATTGAGGGCCCTAAGCCCTAGCTTAAAAAACTTATACATAAAGTCGGCCTTGAAACTCAAGCTTAAAGGGTAATTACTAAACAGTTAGGTTTTTTTAAAAACAACAAACTAACTAACATACTACTAAATAACCACCTATGTCTCCGCCGAGGCTTGAACCCATGACCTCTCAAATAAAAGAGTCGCTCATTACCGCTAGGCCATTGACCATTTGGTACGATACAGTTGTTAGCATGTGTTGACTTGTTCCTAAATGTCTTTTGGGTATTTTTGTTTATCCACGTGAACTTAACTTTGGTAAACTAGTATGGGTTTTTCATGTAAGACTCTTTCGAAAACCTAGACACTATCTAGCAAACCTTAAATAGGAAGATTATTGTGTATAAAAATGTAAAGCATTTGGGGATACATGAACGTAAATATAGTTATGAATTGTACCAAGTAAGGGTTATATGAAAGGTGAATTATGACTAAGTTATGAAAAAATTTGTTAGTGGGTATTCAGAAATTGTCAATTCAAGGACTTTGTGGTTTATTTTAAAGCCTCTCGAACTGGTTGGGATTTTTGTTGATGCAACGAGGCCGAATTATTAGATACATATCTCGTCAATTCAAGGACTCATGAAAAAGGTATCCAACTCATGGTCTTTAGTGAGTTGCTATGGTATATGCATTGACGATATGGAGACACTACCTAAATGGAGTTAATTTCCAAATCTACAATGATCATAACGTTTGCGTGATCTTTTTTTGACCAAAAAAGATCATAATAAGAGACAACAAAAATGGATAAGGTTATTGAAAGACTACGAATACGGTATCTTTTTGACCAAGAAGCCCATAACTTGTTACTAAGCTTTTATGTTTAGTTTATTTTAAATTGATTATGAATTTCATGTACAAACTCAAGCTTAAAGGGTAATTACGAAACAGTTAGGTTTTTTTAAAAACAACAAACTAACTAACATACTACTAAATAACCACCTATGTCTCCGCCGGAGCTTGAACTCATGACCTCTCAAATAAGAGAGTCGCTCATTACCGCTACGCCATTGACCATTTGGTACAGAACAGTTAGTTGTTAGCATGTGTTGACTTGTTCCTAAATGTCTTTTGGGTATTTTTGTTTATCCACATGAACTTAACTTCGGTAAACTAGTGTAGGTTTTTCATGTAAGACTCTTTCGGAAACCTAGACACTATCTAACAAACCTTAAATAGGAAGATTATTGTGTATAAAAATGTAAAGCCTTTGGGGATACATGAGCGTAAATATAGTTATGAAGTGTACCAAGTAAGGGTTATATGAAAGGTGAGTTATGACTAAGTTATGAAAAATTTTGTTAGTGGGTATTCAGAAATTGTCAATTCAAGGACTTTGTGGTTTATTTTAGCGCCTCGCGAACAGGTTGGGATTTTTGTTGATGCAACGAGACCGAATTATTAGATACATATCTCGTCAATTCAAGGACTCATGAAAAAGGGATCCAACTCATGATCTTTAGTGAGTTGCTATGGTATACGCATTGACGATATGGAGACACTACCTAAATGGAGTTAATTTCCAAATCTACAATGATCATAACGTTTGCATGATCTTTTTTTGACCAAAAAAGATCATAATAAGAGACAAGAAAAAATGGATAAGGTTATTGAAAGACTACGAATACGGTATCTTTTTGACCAAGAAGCCCATAACTTGTTACTAAGCTTTTATGTTTAGTTTATTTTAAATTGATTATGAATTTCATGTACAAACTCAAGCTTAAAGGGTAATTACAAAATAGTTAGGTTTTTTTAAAAACAACAAACTAACGAACATACTACTAAATAATCACGTATGTCTCCGCCGAGGCTTGAACTCATGACCTCTCAAATAAGAGAGTCGCTCATTACTGCTAGGCCATTGACCATTTGGTACGAAACAGTTAGTTGTTAGCATGTGTTGACTTGTTCCTAAATGTCTTTTGGGTATTTTTGTTTATCCACGTGAACTTAACTTTGGTAAACTAGTATGGGTTTTTCATTTAAGACTCTTTCGGAAACCTAGACACTATCTAGCAAACCTTAAAAAGGGAGATTATTGTGTATAAAAATGTAAAGCCTTTGGGGATACATGAATGTAAATATAGTTATGAATTGTACCAAGTAAAGGTTATATGAAAGGTGAATTATGACTAAGTTATGAAAAAATTTGTTAGTGAGTATTCATAAGTTGTCAATTCAAGGACTTTGTGGTTTATTTTGACGCCTCTCGAACTGGTTGGGATTTTTGTTAATGCAACGAGGCCGAATTCTTAGATACGTATCTCGTCAATTCAAGGACTCATGAAAAAGGTATCCAACTCATGATCTTTAGTGAGTTGCTATGGTACGCATTGACGATATGGAAACACTACCTAAATGGAGTTAATTTCTAAATCTACAATGATCATAACGTTTGCGTGATCTTTTTTTGACCAAAAATGATTGTAATAAGAGACAAAAAATGGATAATGTTATTGAAAGACTACGAATATGGTATCTTTTTGACCAAGAAGTCCATAACTTGTTACTGAGCTTTTATGTTTAGGTTATTTTAAATTGATTATGAATTTCATGTACAAACTCAAGCTTAAAGGGTAATTACGAAACAGTTAGGTTCTTTTTAAAAACAACAAACAAACTAACATACTACTAAATAACCACCTATGTTTCCTCTGAGGCTTGAACCCATGACCTCTCAAATAAAAGAGTCGCTCATTACCGTTAGGCCATTGACCATTTGGTACGAAACAGTTAGTTGTTAGCATGTGTTGGCTTGTTCCTAAATGTCTTTTGGGTATTTTTGTTTATCCATGTGAACTTAACTTTGGTAAACTAGTATGGGTTTTTCATGTAAGACTCTTTCGGAAACCTAGACACTATCTAGCAAACCTTAAAAAGGGAGATTATTGTGTATAAAAATGTAAAGCCTTTGGGGATACATGAATGTAAATATAGTTATGAATTGTACCAAGGGTTATATGAAAGGTGTATGACTAAGTTATGAAAAATTTTGTTATTGGGTATTCAGAAATTGGGTTGATACACAGGTGAACCACAAGCACTACCTTTGGTTGAATTCAACAGAAGATCACCATCAACAACGATGTGAAACACTATCTGAAAATACAACCAAATTCATAAGGAGCTTGCAGTTGGTTTTTCTTTAACCATTGCTATAAGGATAGAAAGTAATACCAAGGAATCGAGGGCACACAACAAAAATTGAACACCAATGCATATATATACAACACAAATGAACACCAATGTATAATATATACACAACACAAACATCATGTGGCTGTTCATGCCTTCTGCAACTTTTCTTTCTCAATGGAAGCTCTTTTCTCATAAGCATGTTGAGCAACCCCCTTTGTCAATGCCTGATAATGTAAGTCAAGCGTTTGTGATAATTTCTCGAACCTCATTGCATCTGATTCTTGCAAAACTATGAATTCATCACATAAAAACCCAAAAGGTTAAAAAATCCGAAGATTAAATTTGGAAGTTAAAAAAAAACTAATTCGTACTTTCTTACCTTTCATAGTATCCACAAACAGAACAAAGGGATCCACTTCATCAGTCGATGACTTCAAGTCTTCATCATCATTGATGTCATCATGATAGTCGTCAACCCCCATTTCCTTATCAGACGTATCAACCTCATCATCCGTTTGAAACTCATCATCATCATCCTCAGTCTCTTCCTTATCTTCTGTGTTCATATTATTACACATACTATTAATATATGATGTAAATTTATATTCATGAAACAAGCATGAAAAACAAGATTTTTATGGAGAACCTGCTACTTGATCCTTGTAGGCAACAAGTAGGTCAAGTGTTGCCTTATAAACACGCCCTAACACCTCTTCTGGCAACTGATCAGCAAGTGAAAGCAATGATGTCAACCCCAAACAACAAACTCTCTTATCATTTTTGCTGAAAACAATCAAAACAACAACCAGATAAACTAGTCTATAATAATAATGCTTTTAGGGGATAATCCATATTATAGAAACGATTAATTAGATACCTCCTAAAAGTCGCATACATGCCAGTGTTTCCAGCTTTTTGCAACAACTGAAACCAATGGTTAAATATTTCTGTAGCCACACCAAACTTTTGCAATATATCAAAAGTCAAAGATGCATTGTAGTATAAAGCATCAGCAATCTAAACAACAACACAAACCTTATCAATGGTTATCAAAAATCACGTATAGAAATCTAGAAAGAATCATAAAAAGATATATATAGCTCATGATTAACTTACAACTTGCATCAAAAGGCACTTCAAGTTGTGGCTTTCAGTTTGGTGAAACCTTTCAATTGTGATTCTAATATATGACTCAACCCAATGGTCCACGTGTCCCCTACAGTTCTGTAACACTAATGATATAAGCATAGGTGCAGGTTCTGTGTTTTCATCTTGCAAGTTTTTTTCACTCATTACCTGATACAAAAGAGAAAGAAGCCACTGAAAAAAGAAATACAAGTATGGAAATATAGTAATACACAGTTTCTTAAGTGTCAAGGATTACAGAAGATATATATTGTTTCATAAAAAAAATTATACGAGCAACATACTTTGGAAAGCATACACCATAAACTCTGTTGGTAATCAGGCTCCTTCCATGTTAGATAGTGCTCTGTATTTCCACATATATAGTTTTCCAAAATAGGATGGATATCTAAAGAAAAAGATAAAAGCCCAAAAACATTAATTTGTATATGTATAGAGCTTTTATATGAAGAAAAATACCGTGTAAATTTTCAATAGCCCATCCAGTCGAAGCTTCCATTACTAATGGCCAAAGACTCCACATATCCATGGATATTGTCAGTGGGGAAAACGTCATGTGTGATACAATGTCAAAAACTTCTTCAAATTCTGTCAATTAAGTGACTTGTAAATATAACAAATAGTTATGTTTATACAAATGTCAAACACAAGAAAATAAAAATATTAATTACCTTGTCCATTAGTTGGAAGCATTATTTGTCGCATTATTGGAAGTAGAATTGGCTCGATATGAGAAAACAAGTGAGGAAATGTACTCACTGATTCAAGAACATTACTAATGGCAGTTAGACATCCAGCTGCTAAAGTATCACTATCATCATCTTCTTCAGCTGTGTTCATACACTTCCAAAATGCAGCAACCTGTGTAATGATTAAAAAAAAAGTTAGAGTGTTGATAATAACAAAATCTTTAAGAAAAAATTCATCACCAGATTCTGGCATAAGCCAACAACATAGGGAGCCATCTCCTCTTCACACAAGCGAACAATAGTCTCAAGGGTAGAAATCAAATCCATGTTTTCAACTTCATTCATAACCTTCAAAAGATCTGAAAACAAACCATGTATAAGAAGAGAAAACAAACAAAATTTCGAATTTGAGTCAATACAATATATATATATATATATATATATATATATATATATATATATATATATATATATATATATATATATATATATATATATATATATATATATATATATATATATACCATCAAGTAGCTGCGGAAGAACTGGCTTCATTTCATCAAGATCTACAGAATAAGATTACATTATTATGGTTCAAAAGAGAGAAACTACAACAAAAAGGGAATATATCAATATATTTAATTAGTGGTTTAATTACCTTCACATGCTTTAACAAAAAAACACAACGAAATAACCGAGTCAACACGCACTGGAAGCTCCGAGTCACTCATCCCAGCAACAACACTTTGTAGTGCTTTGCAGAAATTATTCGGGTCAGAAAAATAAATATGGGCATATTTTCCTGCAACCCATGCAGCCTAACAAAAATAACCTTTTATAAAAAAAAAGTTCATAACTATATAAAAAGAATAAAAATGAGATAACTTTTTTTTACCTTTGCTCTAATATGGCCCACTGGACTACTAAACTCTGGGAAAACATGTTGCACCAACATTTGCTCGAGCACAGACTTATAAGCTTCAGTTTGCATCAATTCATCACACAGTGTTCCAATAACAAGAAGTGCACCATCTTTTTGTCTATAAGGCTTAATCTCAACCATTACATCCTTGTATCTGATATAAAATAAAGTTATAAACCATTACAAACTTTGAAATCTTTTTGTGTAGGAAAGTAGAAAACATGCTAAATAGTAGCTAAAGAAGACATACCTCTTAAAAATTTCCAGAATGAATAATATAACTTTTTGAAGGATTTTTTTCCCACTTTTTTTCACTAACTTGCTCAAAAAATATAGTGCTGCAGTCCTGGGACTATAATCTTCAATCATATCTGCAGTATGAATAAAGTGTTGAGCACCTAATAAACTATGGTTAGATTAAAAAAAAAGATATACAGAAGACTCACCATAACCCTTTCTCACATACTCATGTGGATCTTCCTCCCAGAGCTTTTGATCGTTGTCATTGAAGCACATAAGTGGAAAGATTATCTCAAAAAGAATCACATCAAGTCTTGATTGGAGCAGATTGTATGTAGCAGCTTTGGAAATACTGAATGATACAATATGGAGTAGATCCAATAAAAAATAAAGTAAAAAGAAGAAATAAGAGAAGTGTGAAGATTATCAGATGAAACAAATTACCTATTGCTTAAATATTGTAAAATAAGATAGGTGACTCTTTCAGGTAAATAACCACCATTATCAACACGAATCGCATTTAACAAGTTCATATGACATTCCAAGATCTTCGCAGCATATTTTTTCTCAAAGTGTTGTGCAAAAGCTCTATTGTCTGGATATTGCAATTTCAAATCTCCATACCTTGTAAAAGCAAAATCATTCAGATGTTTATAAAGTCTTAAAGTCAATATGTCAAAAAAGCTTAAAACCATGACTTACTTTGTATATACGAGGTTTAATATATGAACAGTCCATTTCTTCACCTTCCACCATCCCCATGACTTACGAAGGTCTGGATCAGCAGGTTGACCCTCTAATGGAACTTGTCTCTCCAATATATTCAAGAAAAGAATCATCCAATCATTGAACACATTCGAATCAAACAATTGATTTGGAATCTCCATCTGAACAACAACATTTGAAAGTAAATTTCATTGTAATAAATGTGAATGGGAAGTTCAGTTCCTTGTAAGAATGTTGCAATGAAGTAGTAACTTACAAACATGGAAAACCAATATGTTTTGCATATGAGCTTAATCGAATAAGCTACTTCTATTGATGGATTTTCTATATGTACAAGCCTGTTAAGGATACTGAGCAAATGAGGAAATGTCTCCTCAACAACATGATGAATTGGTGTCCTCTCTTCATATGACTTGAACCTATAAATAGCAAGTTATAAGTACATACATTAATCAAGATTCAAAAGATTCACATGCAATGACTTACTTATAGGGATCAAAAAGGAAACACCATAACTTATATGTATTCTAAGCTACAATTTAAGCTTTTGAAAAATCAAGACTTACTCATATTTTCTAGAAAGAATTTGTAACACAAATAAAGCTCCTAAAACTTGTTGGCCTTGCAAATTAAGTGTCACCCACTGTAAAAGACTCGGCCATTGTTCAGGATAATCTGCATGTATAATTGTCTTGAGACACTCTCCCAATTGTACCCTGTAAACAGAATATGGTGTTTAATTTATTCATGAAAGGAAAAATAAAAAAAAATAAAAAATCAATATCTATAAATTTAGGAGATGTCTTTACTCATTACCTCAACAATATAGGAACTTGTTCTACAAAAACAAGGATGTTCCTCCTCACTAAGTTTTTATCACTTGGCGAAATCTTGATTTGTTCCTCTACATTATCAAATTTTGAATTCATCATTCTCATATACAATTACAAATTTCTATTACGTAAATTTGTTGGGTATATATGTTACATGATTTTCAGGTGATCATTTGGATTTGAGTTGTATTGTATGGATGTCGTTTGATTAGTTCAAATCAAAGTGTAGTGGAGAAATCGTGTACCTTGATCATGAGGTGACCAATTTTCTGCTATAAAATTCTTAAAATGAATACATGCAACCTGTCGCAATATAAGATCATAATTTCTATCTCCAATTATATGCAGCAGCCTCGTCAAATGCTTAGGAGTATACTGATACTGAAAAAGAAGATCATCAAAATCGAATCAGATTACATCATTACAAATCAAAACTAACAAAATCATCTTCCAAAACAAATATCAAAATGAGAAGTGAATACTTTATTGAGACTCTCTTCAGCGGCTTTTCTTTCAGCGTGATTGGGACTAAGTGCTCTTTGGAGAACGACATCAAGACTTGGAAGATACATATAGTATAACGATCTTGGAAAATAATCATACAAGGATTATGAGGGAAGTGAATACAATCATATGACTGATTGAGTTGATCTTGAGATTATGCTACTATAATCTTAAAAAAAAATGTAAAATAGTATATTTGATTGACTTGGAAACAACTATGACTAAGTGAGTTGATGTTGAGGTTATGCTACTATAATCTTTATAGAAATATAATTTGTAATTATAATTATATTTGATTGACTTGGAAACAATTTATATATCAACTAACCAAATAATCTATTTTACTAAAAACAAAGTTTAAATTTTTCTTAAACATATGTGGAGCCAATCAACCAGATTTGTTTATTTGTAAAGTTGAGAACTTTCTTAGATACATTGTATTGTAAAACACCATTAAAACTTACAAAGTTCATTGGCTTGCTTAATTTATTTTTTATTTTTGTAGAAATTGATCTAGTATTAATTGTTCCAAGTTTATGTATTCAATTAATAATCTCATTTAGGATGTCGTGATCATTTAATTGTTTTTTATTCGTTACTTCTGTATATAAATTCAAAGAGTATTCACTATTTCAATAAATTAATCTATTATTATAATCTTTGTAAGTTGATAAAATTTTACTTTATATCACTGTAACATATTAGTCCTGTATTTAAGTAAGCGTGATATTTACAAATCTGAAAGTGGCGGACGGCAGACCTACATAATTTATATTTTTATTGCTTAAACAACATTAGAGTAAATTACAATTTTGGTCCCTTATGTATGTACTTTTCAGTAGGTTTGATCCTATTTTTGAAAAAATGATGTGATTGATCCTCATGATTTTAAAATCCATGAGGTTTGGTCTGCAGCCGAGTTAACGTCTAATACCCTGATAGGAGCCAATTTGAGATGGCTAATCTCCCAAAAATTAAGAAGAAGGATTAAAAACACAGGAGAGTGGAACAATTTTCTGCTTAATTCTTGAACTCAAACATACGATTACATTCAAATAAATATGTTTCTAAACTCTAAGCTTCATGCAACAAATAAACAGGAGAAAAGAATGGGAACGTAACATATATACTGCACTAGTGGGAAACATGCTAATTAACATTAAAGAAACATGCATGCAAAATGAAAGGTGGGTTCCTAATAGAATGCAACAAGCTACTCTTTGACTAAATAAAAGGAAACGTGGCTAACGAAAATAGGTTAAGTAGGTTCGTATCATACCCTTCGTTAAGTACACAAAAAATAACGAAGTTATCCCTCCTTTTGTCTCTTTCTTATGTTTGTCTTTTCTTCTTTTTAGATTTAATATTACTAAATAAATGGATCCCACCTACTCCGCCCTCACCCCTACCTGCACCCCAAACTCGTCGATTGGGTGAATTTCCGATGGTGGACAGGTGAAACTCCAAAAAATCCCCTTGATGTGTCATGTGAGAGAGAATGAATGGTTAGATAGTGAAGGAGTTCCAAATATAGGGGTAGAGAGCATGAGTATATCAAGGGTTGTGGTGACGTGGTTCAGGTCTGTTGGGAACCAGTAGAGAGGAGCAGTGGCGGTTTTGTATAGGTGCCCATAGTGGCACCGGCAACACATACCCTGTCTGTTTGCAGTGAAAAAAAAATTGATTTTTTTTATCTATTTTTCCTACACTGGCAACACCAACTTCAACATCGGCGACACTTAGTATATATTCTTACATCCGCCCCTAGAGAGGAGGTGGGTGACAGACTTAGAGGTAGCCTTCAGAATCAAGGTTATAGTCGGAGATGGAAGTGATCGCCATAATGGAGGCTATTACTTCGTGAAATGCAGAAGGTTAGAGGTTAGTATAAAGTATCACGCTGAAAAAAAAAAAAAAAAAAAGAATTTTTGGTTGACGTGTGAATATGTTACAAATTTCGCCACCTTAAGTTTATTGGTTTTATTAATTTGGTTTGAGGGCAATCTCGTTATTTTACATTCATTTAATGGAGCCATATAGACGATAATGACTAAAGTATTATAAGAATTTCAATACAACTTTTCATATGCTTAAATCGAGAAGGTTGATTATCTTTAGAAATCAACAGCCCTTTCATTCATCCATTTATACAAGATTTGGCGTGTGTGTGTTTGAGAGAGAGAGAGAGAGAGAGAGAGAGAGAGAGAGAGAGAGAGAGAGAGAGAGAGAGAGAGAGAGAGAGAGAGAGAGAGAGAGAGAGAGAGAGAGAGAGAGAGACTCATCCTTTAATTTTTAATTAATAAATTATTAAAAATATATATAAAAAATACAAAAATAAATAAATTAAAATGGCAAAACAATCTTTTCAAGTTCTTCACGACCAAAACCACAAGAAAATCTTGACATTGAACCATCCATACAAGTTGAAAAATGTTTAAACCCTATCTAAAGTTTTTTGAATACCACAGGAACCAATTTTATAGTTTTGTCTAAAAATAATGCTAAAGAACTAAACCTTTCATTTATTATAAAAAATAGGGACTAATTATGCAATTTAGTCTAAACTTATGTTGGAGTGATAATATCTTCTCAATAAAGAATAAACAAATATTGCTCAATTAGCACATTTATTTCTCAAAAATTATAAAAATTTAAAGCCCTGTCGTAGCTCATTCAAATAAATCATCAAATCATACCAGTACATTATGTAATTTCCCCAAAATTTCTAACCTAAGAACACACCCGAATCAGATAAAAACTAGAATGCGATCTTGTAAGAAATTTACACAAAAATTTGTGTCTAAAACACCATTCAATAACGTAAAACCAAGATATACATCCATATCCATAGGAGGTAATTAATCCATCATCACCTCAACTATGAAGAAAAGAAAAAAAAAAAAAGATGGAGAAAAAAGAATAAAAAAATAATACACCCAATTATGTAAAGCTTCAAATGATTGGTATCATCAACAAACAATTCAAAACCCCCCACCCAAAAGGGCTTTTCCTTTATCATCTCACTTTCACTTTCACAACTACAAAAACCCAACTTACACCTACAAACACACCACCTCCTCATCAAAAAAAAAAAAAAAAAAAAAAAATTTACTCTTTTTGAGTACTCACCATTGACCGCCACTCACCACCATTGACCGCCAGTTCCACACACCAAAATTTCAACCACCAATATATTATATCTATATATAACACAAAACACATCATGAGGCTGAGGCTGAGGCTGCTGCTGACGTGGCCTTCTCAAGCTTTTCCTTCTCAATTGCTATTCTTCTCTGATCAGCATGCTGAGCAACCCCATTTGCCAGTGCTTGATAATGGAAATCAAGCGTCTGTGACAAGTTCTGAAACCTCGTTGGATCTGACACTTGCAAAACTACACACAATAAAAAATAAAAAAAGTTATGGTAAAAAAATATATATATTATATAATTCATGCTTTATTACTTTTCATGGTATCCACAAAGTAAACAAAGGGGTCCACGTCATCGATAGGCGACTGTAAGTCCTCGTCATCGCTGAAGTCATCATCTGAATCGTCATCGTAGTCATCGGTTGATCGGAATGCCTTAGCCTGATGAATATTTTATTTAATTCCAACAAATATAACTTTCTTTTTTTAAAATAAGTTGCTATTTTTTTTCAAGTCAATAACAAACCTGTGCAGCTAGTTTTTGAAGTCTTAAGCTATCTGCCTCGTCACCGTCCTCGTCATCGAATCCCATTTCCCTGTCGGACCCATCTGCCTCGTCATCATCACTTTGTAAACCATCGTTCATGTCATCGTCATCCTCCTCAGCCTCTTCCTTCTCTGCTTCTGTGTATCACGAAAAAACTTTGGTGAATTACATTTTTGGTCCCTGGATATATCTGATTTTTGCAGTTGTGGTCCCGAAAATCGTTTTGTTACATTGTTACTTGGGGCATGGAACAAAACGTTATGGAAAGGACAACAATTGCAGAAATTGAAAAAGATGAGGGACTAAAAATGTAAAATTTTATATTAATGATATGAGGAACCTGCAAGTTGATCTTTGTATGCAACAAGGAGATCAAGTGTTGCCTTGAAAACACGTTCCAAGGCTTCTCCTGGCAACTGATCCGAAGGAAGTGAAAGCATAGATGTCAACCCCAAACAGCAAATTTTCTTATCATTTTCCCTGAAAAAAATTAAATAAATAAAATGATTCTAGGGTGATTATTTATTTATTTATTTATTTACCTTTTGAAATTAACCCGGACACCGTTCTTTTTAGTTTGTTGTAACATTTGAAACCAAAGGTTAAAGATTTCAGTAGCACCAAGCTTATGCAGTATATTGAGTGTTAAAGATGGATTGTAGTATAAAGCATCAGCAATCTGCATGATAATAAAATAAAAAACATTATCAAGAATTATTTAAGATGAAAAATAGAAAAGTGATTTTGATTTTGATTTTGATTTGATTTACTTACAACTTGCATGAGAAGGCACTTCAAGTAAGGTCTTTCAGCTCTACGCAAGCGTTCAACTGTTATATTAATATAAGGCTGAACCCAATGGTCCACCTGTCCCCTGCAGTTCTGTAACACTACAGCTATAAGCTTAGGCGCAGGTTCAATGTCATTGTCTTCCAAGTTTTTGTCATTCATTACCTGACACAAAAACAGACACCTCATCATTATTTTTAATCTTATAAAATAAAAAAATAAAAAAAAATAGTTTTAATATTTCTTACGTTGGAAAGCATAACCCACAAGCTTTGTTGGTAGTCTGGGTCCTTGCATGTGAGATAGTGGACTGTACTTCTGGATATGTAGTTGTCCAAGGGAACAAGAATATCTACAAAAAGAGTATAATATAAGGAATTAAAAACACAAAAAAGTTGACTAAAAAAATATAAGTTAAACATACTTGGGAAAAAGTCAATGGCCCATTCAGCAAGAGCTTCCATTAGTAAAGGCCAAAGACTCCACATATCCATGGAGATTGTTGGTGAGAAAAAGGTCATGTAGGATACGATTTCCAAAACTTCTTCGAAAACCTCTGTTTAAAAAAAAATTAGTGAACTGTAATTTTTTTATTATAATAAATAATAAAATATTATTATTACCTTGTCCATCAGTTGTGAGCATGCGACGCATGATAGGAAGTAGAGTTGGCTCAACATGAGCAAAGAGGTGAGGAAGTCTGCTGACTGATTCAAGAATGGTGCTGATTGCACGAAGACATCCAACGGCTGCTAATGCACCTGGATCATCAGCTTCATCATCTGCTTCAGCTGTGTTCATACATTTCCAAAATGCAGCAGCCTGTATAATATAATATATATTGATTAATAATAAGCCAAGTTGCTAAATGTACGATTTTATCAGAAAAAAGAAAATGAATTACAAGGTTCTGGCATAAGCCAACAGCATAAGGTGCCATTTCTTCACCAAACTTGTCAACAATAGTCTCCAGGGTAAACACCAGATCCTCGTTTTCAACTTCATTCATAAGCTTAAAAAACTCTGAAAATAAAAAGGGAAAAGAAAATAAAGCTCTTTATATATACTCTGCTTTATTTCATATAATACATACCATCAAGTAGCTGTGGAAGAATTGGCCTGATTTCACCAAGATCTGAAAAATAAGTGGTTTTTGTTAAATTAAAGAATTCCAAAAATCAGAAATTCCAAATAAGTTTATAGTTTAGTTTACCTTTGCAGGCTTCAACAAAAGAACGCAAAGCAAAAACAGAATCAACACGAACTGGAAGCTCTGGGTCCCGCATCCCAGCAACAACACTTTGTAGTGCTTTGCGGAAATTATTCGGGTCAGAGAAATTAATATGGGCATATTGTCCAGCAACCCATGCAGCCTTAAAAAAAAAAAAAAAAAAAAGTTCAGAACTAAAAAAGAATAAAAAGGAGATAAAAAAAATCTACCTTTGCTCTGATATGGCCCACTGGACTACTAAACTCAGGGAAAACATGTTGCACTAACATGTGCTCGAGCTCAGATTTATAGGGTTCAGTTTGTTTTAATTTATCACACAGTGTTCCAATAGCAAGAAGTGCACCATCTTTTTGTCTATAAGGCTTAATCTCAACTGGTGCCTCTTCATATCTGATATAAAATAGTAAAATGTTTGTGAAACATGGTAAATAGATAGCTTGCAAAGAGTAAAAGATATACCTTTTAAAAATCTCGACAATGAATAATATAAATTTTTGAAGGTTTTCTTTTCCACGTTTTCTAACTAACTCACTCACAAAATCCATTGCTGCAGTCCTGGGACTGTACAGATCTTCAATGATATCTGGAACAAGAAATAGATGTTGAATTGTCCAAGGGCAAAATGGTCATTTTCAAAAAGAATTAAACAGCTGGCGTGTTTGTTCACTAAGGGAACGAAAATCGTGAGGTAACTTCAAAATAAGGACCAAATTTGCAAAAGAAAACTCTTTGGAATTTGGAACCAAAATTGAAAAAATAGGAAAACTCGGGGTCTAAAACTGTAATTTACAGAAGACTCACCATAACCCTTTCTGACATACTCATGTGGATCTTCTTCCCAGAGCTTTTGATCGTTGTCATTGAAGCACATAAGTGGAAAGATTATCTCAAAAAGAACCACATCAAGTCTTGCTTGGAGCAGATTGTATGTAACAGCCTTGGAAATGCTGCATGTATATATGAAACGTATAAAAAAAATACAAGAAAAAATAAATAAATAAGTGTGAAAATAACCAAATGAAACGGACCTATTGCTCAAATATTGCAAGATAAGATTGGTAACTCTATCAGGTAAATAAGCACCAACACGAACTGCATTCAACAAGTTCAAATGACATTCCAATATTTTCCCAGCATAGTTTTTCTGAAAGTGTTGTGCAAAAGCTTTGTTTTCTGGATTTTGCAATTTCAAATCCCCAAACCTGTGTTAAAGTTACACAAAATCATTCAGATGTTTATAAGTTCAAAAAGTCAAAAAGTCAAAGATGACTCTGACTCACCGAGTATAGAGGCGATTTAATATATGAACAGTCCATTTCTTCACCTTCCACCATCCCCATGACTTACGAAGGTCTGGATCAGCAGGTTGACCCTCTAATGGAACAGGTCTCTCCAATATGTTCAAGAAAAGAATCATCCAAGCATTGAACACATTTGGATCAAACAATTTCTTTGGAATCTCCAGCTGGATATCATTTCATTGTAAGAACTAAGAAGCAACTGATATACTCTCAATAGAAGAATATTTCAATGAAGTAACTTACATAAATGGAAGACCAATATATTTTGCAAATGAGCTTAATCAAATCTGCTACTTCTATTGATGGATTTCCTATCTGTACAAGCCTGCTAAAGATATTCAGCAGATGAGGAAATGTCTCCTCAACAACATGATGAACTGGTGTCCTCTCCTCATCTGACTTGAACCTACATATAGCAAGTTATAAGTAACATACATTGATCAAGATTCAAAAGCCTACATATCAACATTAGTGAACTTACTCGTATTTTCTAGAAAGAATTCTTAGCACAAATAGAGCTCCAAAAACTTGCTGCCCTTGCAAATTTAGTGTCACCCACTGCAAAAGACTGGGCCATTGTTCAGGATAATCTGCATGTATAATTGTCTTGAGACACTCTCCCAACTGTGCCCTGTAAAGTGTAAAAAGAGTATGATGATTTGTTGACAAAGAACAAAAGAAGCAATATCTAAAGTAATTGTCTTTACCTCAACAATGTCGGGACTTGTTCTACAAAAACAAGGATGTTCTGCCTCACCAAATCCTTATCACTTGGCAAAATCTTGGATTGTTCATCTACGTTAGCAAAGATTGTATCAAAGGATATTCAGAAGTTGGCAAGCTTTCAAGCTAAATTTTCTCCAAAACAGGAGGCATTAAGTTGTATGGATGTAGTTCAGTAGGATCAAATTGAAGTGTATTATGGAAAGCATGTACCTGGATCATGAGGTGACCAGTTTTCTGCTATGAAGTTCTTGAAATGAATACTTGCAACCTGCCTCACTGCCAAATCACAATTTCCATCTACGATTATCTGCAGCAGCCTCACCAAATGCTGAGGAGTATACTGATACTGAAAAAGAAAATTATTTCCAAATTAACATAGTAAACTCGCACAAAACAAACGGAAAACTAAAATTACATGACTCCTTCACTATAACAAACTGTTCAATTCATCGTGAAAGTAAGATTCCATCCACAAACACAAAATTTGTGATATTTGGCCAAAATCGAGTCGGTAAACAGAATTGAGATTCACAGTTAAGTAACACAATGAAACAGAGTACATCACTACAGAATCAAAACTAACGAAACAGCAAACACTTGTAAATCATCATCCAAATCAATCATAACGAATGAATACGATTTCCAATGTAACTTCGATCCAAATGAGAAGTAAATACCTTATTGAGGCTCTCTTCAGCGGCTTTTCTTTCAGCAGGATTGGGACTAAGTGCTGCTTGTAGAACAACAGCTAGACTTGGAAGATCCATGTCAGTGTCGTTTGAATCAGAAGGATAACGATTTTGGAAATCGTAGAAGGATTGTGAAGGAAGTGGTGACAGAATTCCTCTAGGGTTTACAGAAATCTGCAAGGAGAACTATGGAGGAAAGAAGGAATAAAAAGGAGCTGTATACAAATCATTAGGGTTTAGAGAGACAGCAGGTCAGCAGCAGACCATTTTGGTTGTTTAGCTACTATTGGTTCACGGCGTAGGCGAGTCATCTCACGCGCTGTTTATCTTAAGGAATAAATAAGTTTATCTTCCTAAAATTCATGTTAAAAAGATATTCGAAAATATTTAAACATCGTATAATCTGATTTACCATGAAAAAATTGGCATTAGTTAGTTACTGCTTTTACTAATAACTTTTAAATGATGCTTAAGATGCTATAGTTAAGAAATTAATGTTTTTTTAAACATACTCCAATTACTACAACCAATTAACTTTGTAAAATAACATACAACCAGTTTAGAATTTGGTTATAACATGTAAAGAATATTTAAGAAATGAAATTAATGTTCTCAGGATTTAGATCTTATCTACGATTGTTTTTTATTTTGAAAAATTATGATCGTAAAATCGGATCATAATCGAAATATCATACCATAACTAGTTTCTTTCGTATAAGTGGTAATTTATATCAAGATTTGCTCGAGTTAAATTCACAAAAAGATTTGAACTTCAACTTCAAATTTTAGAGGATCATATGTGAAATTTTTCAACATTAGATGATAAATACTTGCGATATACAACAATATATGATCTCATAATAATATAGTAATATTATTTTCTATTCTAAAGTAAAATAGCTCACAATATTTTCAACACAAACGTTGTAAACACAACAAGGGGGAGTGGTTTATTGAGTGTCGGTGGACGGAATAGTTTGCAACGTTTAATTTGTTGATGGGCGGTACCGTCGACGGAGAGAACGAAGAAGACAGGGGACGAAGTTGTTGGAGGGAGTACGTGAAGAGATCAAGTTTGTAAGATTGATAGAGAGAGGGGTGCATGGGAAACATATGGAGATGTAGAGTCTATATTGTAAATAAGTATTTAACAATTGTTAGAAATTTGAAATTAATATTACGTGAGTCTATGAAGGTCTAGAAAACCTTTGATCATGACATGTTGTCGATTTCGTTGGAATTAAATTTCTTTAGTTTTTGCAATCAAATGCAAGAATTTGTGGTAATTTTATTTCGATTCCTATAAAAACTCATAGAATACCCCTAAGCAAACGGCCTAGCTAAAAGAATTGTACGATCTGACAAATGTAACACGCCTACTTTTCGGGAATGTTTATACCAAGTTTATTTAATTCAAGTATTTAAGGATGATGGATTTTGTGAATGAAACGGAAGGGCCACGCAAACAAATTTGGGTCACAACATAACTAAAAACCTTTAGTCGCAGAGCGAAACCGCAATTTGCACAAAACCCTAAACTTCGGGTTGTGGGCCCTATTTAAAGACATTAGCTCTTAGGGTTGTCCTTTTTGGCAACCTCCATCCCTTATAAATGTTTCTCCCAAAACCATAACCTCCATTTCATGAATTGTTAAGCTTTTAAGTTTTTTGTGTGTAGATTGAAGGTGTAGGAAGTTCCTTTGGTGCCAAGAAGCTAGATCATGTGGCATATCAACCTTTAAAGCAATCTATGGACCTTGGTAAGTCTCCAAGTTCTAAGCTTTTTGATTTTTGCTTTGTAGATCTAGGTTTATGAGCTTGTATTGGTCCTTTTAATGGTATTTTGATGGAGTTTGGACAACTCCAATGTGACATCTCCAAATTTACGGTCATTTTAAAACTTTTATTTATGCTTATTTAAAAATCAGAGTACCCTTTTTGAAAAGTGGTATTGCGGAATTTTGTAACGTCCATAAAAATCATGCCAAATTTAAACTTTTTAAAACATTTCAAAACTAATAATTATTACAAAACTTGTTTTCAAAATAGTATAGTGTCAGAGTATCCCAGAATCAAATCGTAAAAACATATGGAGATGTACGGTCATACGATCACGCCTTCGCCTTCTCGTGATCATCAGAAGTACCTGAAACAAAATCAACAACTGTAAGCCTGAAGCTTAGTGAGTTTCCCTAAAATATCAATGTCATACAACCATATCAATAACATATAAACAAACAGCATGCATAATGAGACTTCAGCCTGACAGGACCGCCTCGTAGGGCCTTCAGCCTATCTGGACTGCTCTCCGAGCCTTCGGCACGTCTGGACCGCTTCGCAGGGCCTTCAGCCTATCCGGACCACTCGTCGGGCCTTCGGCCTGACTAGTACTCCCTCCCAGGCTAGTAGTCTATCTGTTCCGCCCTGGGTATGTTGGCCTTCAGCACAAAGCAGGATTGCCTCAACTCAAACCCCAATCAAACAATCATGTGCACATAAATATCATACTCTAGCATGTATATAACAGTCAAAATAATCTAACATATCACTAAGCATAACAACATCCTATAACCAGGATACCGACCTAACCGGTCACTAACATAGCATTATCCTATATACCAGGATACCAACCTAACCAAATCACTAAGCATATCACCATCCTAACTACCAGGATGCAAATCAATAAGCACATCATGCAATAAACCTAGATAAAATTCCGAAAAGGGCAGCATTGGTGCCTTAGACCCGATTGATATAGTGAGAAGAACTCACCTCACACTACTGAAGTCCCGCGGACAAAACCCTAGTTGTTGGATGACAAATTCCTGAATTGTCAACATCAAAACAACACCCAATTAATAATTGAGTTCCAACACATAATCATAAGTCCATGCTTAGGGTAAAAGACTACTTTACTCCTAACCTACCTTGATTCAAGCCCAAGGCCCAAGCTCACACTCCAAAGGCCCGAAAAGTCAAACAACGTACCAAAGCCTAACATATAGCCTAATTTTCCAAATTGGGCCTAAACCCCTCGCATGGTCTTACTGTAACGCCCGCAGATCCGGGCTAGTCAATTTAGAGACAATAAGTGTCGAAAATGACTTTTTGGCAAAATATTATTTATAATAAATAGTCTTAACCAAGTTGTAGAATAGGTCTCAAGGTTTCCGTATATATAAAGAACACCGAAATCCGAGTTATAACGAAGAAGTTATGGCTCGTCGAAGTTTTACAGCAAAACCGGTACGACATCGGGAAGCGTAAATAGTGAATTTACGATAGAGCGAGATTTAGCATTAGCAATCTAAAATAAATTCGTAGAATATGTTAAACTAAGATCGTCGATAAAAAGAACGCCCAAATCTGACTTCGTATGAGGAAGTTATGATTTTTCTAAGATTCGGCTTAGCAGTGCACGACCCGAAACTCGAATTTTAGTTCGAGCGGTTTTTGGCTTATGCGACCTAAATGAGAGTTGAAGATCTCATTAATAGGAACTCAACGATAAAAAGGTGGACGAAAACGGATTCCGTATGAAGGAGTTACGAATTATTCGCGGTCATTTAGCAGTCTAAACGCCTCCTACTGTTAAATTTGAGATCGGTAGAGAATTAGCCGACGGAGTCTAAATGAAAGTTGTAGATCTTGATTTTACCTACACATTGAAAAAAAGAACGTCAGAAACGGATCTCGTATGCAAGAGTTATGATTTTTCTAAGTTTGAAGGCTGATACGCGATATGATTTTTCTAAATGAGAGTTATGATTTTTCTAAGTTCGAGAAAACCCGCTGTAAGTGAGCTATGCCTACCCTATCTTTAGTATAGCTTATGTTTTAATATAGTAACGTTATTAGGAACTTATAATAAGTATTTGGGCTATTATTATGAGTTATATTGAGTGTTATTTAACGCTTATATAATAATAATAATAGTTAGACTATTAATTTGTCACGGTTAACGACAGACTAAACCCTAGTCATATTGATACTAGGTTTTGTCGAGGAAATTGTTTTAAGAGTAACGAAGTGTTGTCCGAGTGACGAGTCACCACCTTCCCAGGTGAGTGCATGGTCCCCTTCAACTTACACATAGATATGAAGTATTTACTACGTGCTATGTGTGCATATTGTCTGTTTACTTGCTGTCTATGCTCGGTGAAAGATTTTATACATGTTTTTGATTTAAACTATATATGTATTTTATATCTACAAAAATGTTGGGGTAAAACATGAGAAGATATAATATATGAAATATAAGTTAGATGATGAGTTGAGAGGTGATATAGACCATGAGGTATGCGTGAGAGGTGTACGATGTGAGAAGCCTTTTTCCCAAACGATGTCCCCGTCATTCAGCAGAGTATGGATGACAACCACGGACTATTCTAGACAGTCCAGTAGAACACTAACAGGCTCGCAACCTGTAGGTGTTGTGAACGATGTGTTCACCCGGTGTACTCTAAACCTTGGTGACCATGCAGACTTGGTGCCTAAACCTTGGTGATCATGCAGACTTGATGCCTAAACCCTGGCGACTATGCAGACTTAGTGCCTAAACCCTGGAGACTATGCAGACTTAGTGCCCGTTGTGTAAACCATGGCAACGATGGACTTCGTGCCGATTCCTTTGGATGATCCTTAGGAACGAATGAACGAGGAATAAGCTGATTCTTAGGGTAGATCCTTAAGAATAGAGAATATAATGGGGATGGGTAATGGGGTTTAATTGCTTGATTGTTTAAACATAATAATTATATTATTATGGGTTGAAAACCCTGGTGTGTACTCACCAGGTTTCCCAACCTGACCCACTCAGTTTATTTATATCACAGGTGTTGATATGAAGTCACATTACACTGGGAGATTTAAAGAGATGTAGATCACTAGTCTAAATAAATGTAAGTTCTGTTTATGCTTATGTTTCTGTATTAACGATGACATCCCGAACGTTTTAAAATGAATAAAATACGTTTCTTCGAAAATGTTTTAATAACGTATTTATCATGTTTTTCTGGGGACAAATTCCGCAACATTTTTATTAAAAGAAGTACTCTGATTTTTATAAAGCATAAAAAAAATCGGTCTTTTCTGGCCGTGAAAATGGGGATGTCACACTTACCTTAAGGCCCAACCATTTATTATGGTCCAAACACTTGGCATTCTAATGGTCCAATGTCTCATAATCATAAAGGCCCAATTATGGCCCACCTATGGCCCAATTTTCCAAATTAGGCCCAAGCCTTTCAAATGGGATTTATCCTTAAGCCCAATCCAAATATTCTAGTCCATATACTTGTTACTGGATGGCCCATCAATAGCCCAATCACCAAAGCCCAATAGAAGGGCCCAACTTAAGGCCCAAGCAAAATTAAGGTTTTCACATAAAATGGCGATTAGGGTTAAGTGTTTCTCACTTAACCCATTAAGTCCATCACTCTACTAGATAAATCATACGGTATGTTCGAGTGTAATTCATAATTCAATTCCAATGAACCAACGCGGGTCCTGACAAATCCAAAATACACATTTCCAAAATTAGGGTTTCCAACCAATTTACAAACCAATTAATCCAAATTAGGTTTTTAGGTTAATTAGGGTTTCATTAGGCCAATTAGGGTTAAATAAGTTGGGCACCACCCACTACCACCTCGGGTAGTGGTGGTCAACGACGGCTTACGACGGCGGCCACCACCTCATGGTGGTGGTTATGGTTCTAGTCCAATTAGTCCAAGCATCCCAAAAGCAATCTAAACACAAGCAAAAGCACACCGTCACCCAACACGACGGCTGCTGGTGGCGGAAGGTGGCAGCCACCACCTCATGGTGGTGGTTATGAGTTTCTTGATTATGCTAGTCACTAATTACAAATATACAATGCAATATCTCGAAATAAACCCACACACAATAAGATAAACACACCCACACAGCCACCCTTGTGGTGGTCGGCGGCGGTACAAGGTGGCATCCACCACCTAACGGTGGTAATGGTGGCTTTTCCCGAGAATTTAGGATAAAGAAAGCACCCCAAACCCCACTTCACTGAAATGAACACACACAAACATGCTTTGCCCAAAACAATAATACAGCCACCCACCCGGTGGCATACAGTGGCATATGGTGGCGGCAGTGACACAAGAAGGCGGCAGCAGCGGTGGCACCACTGGCAGTCATCGCGTTGGGCAGCAACTCACATCAATAAGCGGCGTACACGCTTGGCGGTATTGATGGTGTGGCTGACGACGGGACAGAAGAGGAATGAGGAGCGACTACAGCGGGGAACGGAGGTTGCGCCTCCACCGGAACACGAAAACGGTGGCTACGAACTCTGCTCTTTCGACTTCTCGCTGCCATGACGTTGGCAGCTTCAGCTCACGTCGGAAATAGCGGTAGTGGTCCCGACTGAATGATGGCATGAGGTTGTTCCTCATCCTCGGTCACTGTAGAAATGATGACAGCGACTCATCCCGGTGGCTCTCCGATAGCGATAAGGAGGACTCGACTCGGCAGTTGATGGTGACGATAGAGCGGTGGCTATTGGCGGCTGGGTTGCGGTGGTGGAGGAAGGATGGGGGTAATAGAGGTGGTGCAACGCCGGAAGTTGAAGAATGAAGGTGGCAGCTGTAAGAGGCTCCTAGGGTTAGGGCTATGGAATAGTTAAATACCCGACACCCTTTCAAACTTCATTCCATAATGAAAGGAATGGTCCCTCTCCATAAAAATCTTTTCAAACCAAGGCCCATAATTTACTCTTCATACCCCTGCTCCCACAGTTCTTTTCATATTAAGTCTAATAGTTACCAAACAGCCCCTCCTCTACAAATTATTCTCAAACAAAGTTCATATGTTACCATTCAGCCCCTTAGTTTCCAAAATCTCTTAAAATTAAGTCCCAATAATTAACCAGGTAGTCCCTGCCTTCACAAATATTTACAAAACCAATCCGGAACTTACACTTTTAACACAAACTTCTAAATTATGACAGTTATCTCCTCGAAATCAACACCTTGCTATATAATTATTTATTTTAGGGATACTATTCATTCATTACCTTGTCTGTTTATTTATTTAATAAATGGGGTGTTGCAAATTCGTTCCCAGAAAACATGATAAATATATTATCAAAACATTTCCGAAGAAATGTATTTTGTTTATATTAAAACCTTGGGATGTCTTTGTCAATACAGAAACAGAAGCATAAACAGACCTTACATTCATTTATACTAATGATTTACATCTCCTTTAATCTCTCAGTGTAATGTGTCTTCATATCGATACCTGTGATACAAATAAACTAACTGGGTCAGGTTGAGAAACCTAGTGAGTACATAGGGTTTTCCACCCACAATAATATAGTTAATTTGTTTCTTCACATAATTCATGTCGAACAATTAACCAGATTAACCATCCCTATTTTCTTCATTTAATCTTCCCTAAAGATTTATCCTAAGGTTCATCTCCTACATCGTATTTACCTCTCACCTCCTTACATTGCATTTCCTTATATGTTCGTTCCTAAGGATTTTTCATAAGGATCATCGCCTACATCGCATGGACAATACTGATTTGGGGATTACTCCCCCAATACGTGTCTAATAAGAGTTTGGTTATCATCGTGTGAATACGTAGTTACAACATCGCCTGAACTCGTAATTCAAAGTAAGGGTTATAGTATCATCGCATGAATACATAGTTACAACATCGCATGAACTCGTAATTCATCACATATAGGTTATGAGCCTGCTGGCGTTTCCACATGACTGTCTAGTATAGTCTGTGGTTGCCATCTATACTCTCGTAGATGACTACATCGCTACATCGCAACATCACCAATCAAGATTATGGAATGTCCTCACATCTCACATCACCTATTTATCATCACGTATCTCTCGTCACCTTTCTATCATCACCTTTTTCTCATCACCCGTCGCTACCCATTATATATTTATAAAAATACATATACAGTTTAAATCACTTAAACATGTATAAATCGTTCATCCAACGTACATATCATGAACACATATAATATGCACATATAGCACGTAATTTATATTAAATACTTCATATCTATATAAGATGAAAGTAACTATGCACTCACTTGTTAAACTGATGACTCGAAATTTGGACAGCGTTTCGCTTCTAACAATCATTTTTTCCTTCGACGAAACTTAATATTATTATTGCTAAATTTTAGTCTAATATTTATTACAAGTAATTAGCTCAAGGTCTACGAGAATTATTGTTTTATAAGTGTTAAACAATAATTTTCAACCACTATGTACAGACAGGGGCCATACATGAAACACCGAAGGGCAAGACCATTTTGGCATTTAAGCTGTTTTGAAATTCAACAACCCTGTGCGGCCCTTCAAACCAAATTCCCCGTACGGTAAGTAGTTAAAAGATATTATAATAACACTTTTTATAATACTTATATTGTTTATAGGTTATAATAATGATATTAAACTTAAACATAAGTTATACTTAAAGTAGGGTAAGCATAACTTAATTATAAGGGGTTTGGCTAGGAACCGGACTCAGTAGGGGCAGAACTTCGTCATTGAATCTTTCTAAAAAAGATTCTTATAGCGCTTCAGCACTCACCTTACTATACTAAAACTACAGAAAGAGAAGTCGAATCACGAATGACTAAAATGCTTGGGGAATAAGAAGAGAAAGACTCTTGAATCAAGAGAATGATGCAAGAAATATGAGAGCATAGAGCCTCTTATTTATAGTAATTGAATTTTAAAAAACCACCCTCTATAGTTACTTAAATTGAATAAACACCCCTTTATCATACTATTTTAAATAGATTTAACGATATTTGTACTAAACTACTGTCGAAAGTACTCAACACTAGTCTTATAACGACCGCATCATCGATACCTTTCTAATGATATATATATATATATATATATATATATATATATATATATATGTATGTATGTATGTATGTATGTATGTATGTATATGTATATGTATATGTATATATGATTTATAGTTTATTTTAATACGTAAATATGTTATTATAAATTATAACTTGTTCATATGAACTCCGTTTTTGACGTTCTTTATATCCACGCGTAGCTATCGACGAGATCTACAACTTTTGTTTAGACTTCGTCGACTAATTTTGACTTTATTTTCCGTCAATATTTTATAAAATTAAATGATTTTGTTAAATCATAACTCTCTCATACATACCCCGTTTTTGGAATTCTTTTTCTCAAAATTCTTATTTTAAGGAGTACTACGATTTTCATTTTAGTGGCATTAGCTAAAAGTCAATCATTCTCTTCATAGCTTTTTACGTCATAAATTTGTTGTGCGCGGCTGACTTTTATATATTATAAAAATCATATTTAATTTATACGGAGTCGAATTTCTACTAAATTTATATTTTCGGGATCGGGAAGACGTGTGCTTTCTAAATATAATATATATATATATATATATATGTGTGTGTGTGTGTGTGTGTGTTGGGTTAAAGATTCGTTTGAAGATTGCGTCATTGGGCTCGACTGTTAGTCCATTTATTTTGTACTCCGGTTTGGGCCTGTCCAACCGAGAGCCTGTTAAGTTTATTATATAAGTATATGCTTGCATGCATAATGAGGTTAACGATCTAGATTACAAGATAGAGAATTACGATAGCTTTGATTTTCTTTGTCGTTCTTGTAAACCTTCTAACCCTCTACAGTTGATGTTCTTGATCGAGCTCTTCTGAGGGTTATTTTATAATCATTCGACACATTTGATTCATTCTTGACTTGTTCTTTATTTTCGTGTTCTTGTTGTTTAATATTTATTTACCTGTTTAAGATCTAATCGATCTTCAAGATTAAGTTTTAATCTCAACAATTGGTATCAGAGCAGGAGGCTGTGTAATCGATACACATCTTTTCTGTGAAAAGGTTTCAATTAGGGTTTTTCCGCAATTACTGATATTTATTGAGCCATCATCTCATTATTGACGTATCTTGATATTTATTGTTTTGCCCTAATCTGATTTATTACAAGTCTGATCTTTAAACAGGTTATTCGATCATTATGGATAAGTCGCAATCGAATCCCATCAATATTTCCAACAGCATTGGTTCAACCACGAAGATTCCCATCTTATATACCCATGATTATGAAGTTTGGGCGCATCACTTCGAAGACTATGTCATAGGATCTGAGGATAATGGATATCTCATATAGGAAGCAATTATCAATGGACCGTTTTCTCACTCTGCAACGTCGAGGATTATCAAAACTCAAAAGGAGTACAATGATCTGCTAAAGGATGTTAAAGATATTGCGCAAGATGAAAAGGATAAATTCCAGTGCAATATCAAGGCGTTAAGATTGATCAGATTTGCCCTTCAGTTCGACACTTTCAGGTTGGTAAGCTCATGCACGACGGAAAAGGAAGTTTGGGATAGACTTCGTGAACTGTACTCTACAGACGAGGATCTTGAACATTCTATCCAAACCTTGCTCTTATCTGAGTTTGGAGAATTCAGGCAAGGAGCCGAAGAAAGTGTGACCCAGACGTTCGATCGCTTCAATCATCTTCTTAGCAAGAT
The DNA here is from genome assembly GCF_051521515.1 of Lactuca serriola. Taxonomy (NCBI): domain Eukaryota; kingdom Viridiplantae; phylum Streptophyta; class Magnoliopsida; order Asterales; family Asteraceae; genus Lactuca; species Lactuca serriola. The sequence goes on from NC_136411.1 coordinate 36,049,520, forward strand.
GATCAAACATGACATCGAAAGGAAGCTTATCGAGCAGAAGGTTACGTTCTTAAATGGTCTAAGATCAGAATGGAGAGCAGTGGTGTCTACAGTTAAAGCCCATGAGCAGTTTAAATCATATTCTTTGGCGAAACTAGTGGGTATTCTCAAGTCCCAGGAAAAGATTGTGCTGCAGGAAAAGAATGTTGTTTCAAGCCTAGGTTCACTGGCCCTCCTGTCAAAAAGTAAAGCTGTGATGGAGGATGAAGACCTCAACTTGGAGGAGTATGACCTCACATCTGAGGATTATGCTATGATGGTTTCTAACCCCAAGAGGTTCATTAAGAAGAGATTCCCCAGCAACAAAAACCGAAACTGGTAGGGGAGTTATAGTTCAGAAAAGGTTAACAATGAACCGAAGGTTGAAGAGCCCAAGAAGGAACCGAAAGCAGATGGTGGTTCTGGAGTAAGCTGTTACTACTGTGGAGGGAAAAATCACTATGCTAAGGATTGTGTCCTCAAAAAGATGGCTGAAAAAGATGAGGAAAAGGATGAGGAAGCTTTGCTACAGAAAAAGCTTGATGAGATGAGGAAAAAGAAATCTACCGTTAACCCTTCCATGAATGCTCTTATTGTGCAGGGTTCGGTTGCTGATGACGAGTTCGGTGGAGTGGAAGTTTGGTCAACCGACTCTGAAGACGATGAAGTGAGGAAGCCTTCTCATGGAAAGGCTTGTGTGGCAAAGAAGGAGAGCAGTGGAGGAAGGTGCTTCATGGTGTCCGATGTATCTTAGATGAGGGGATACAACACTGATGGTGGAAGCAATGAACCGAAGGAGCAGCAGGATATGTGCTTCACGGCCAAACCGCTCAGCGTGCAGTTCAACGAGCTCGATGAACTGATCAAGAAGGTACAATCGGTTTTTGTTTCATTTAAAGTACCACAAAGCTCATATGAAAAAGAACTAAAAAGTGTTAACTCTCGAATCTCTCATCTAGATAGTAGTTTAACTCAAACTCGAGTCACCAATTCTAACCTGACTGATCAATTAAGCAGGGCGTCTTCGAAGAGTGAGGAGCGGCGCATGTGGATCGAGTTGAAGAAGTCTGAATTAGTTAAAATAAAAGACGAAAACATTTATTTACAGAGAGACAATTTAAAGCTGTTAAAACAACGAAATGTTTTTTGTTTGATTGCAAAACGTCTTTATACTAATATTACTCAGCTTCACTTGGACTGTGAGATAGGACAAAAGATCCATCGCATGATTCTGCCCTTCCTTGAGTTTAAGAAGGATGAAATTGATGCTAAAGCCTATAATTGTGAGAGTGTAATATCATCTGATGACGTCAATCCGACCTATATGTATGGACTGGACAAATTGAATCTTTCATTAAATCCAGGGACCATAAAGATATGCTCAAAAACCTTTTAGATGAAAATGATAGACTTAAACTGAGAACCGAAACCATACAAAAATTTGACTCTTTAAACGCCAACTTGAGCTCAGAAAACAAAATTGATGTTGAAAATGCATCTGAGCTTAATGAGGACGACAACATGAGTGAAATTTATGTAGAGGACACGGTTGACTGCTCAGAATTTGTAAAAAACGAACCTGAAAACCACAAGAATCTAATTTCTGAAAATTCAGTGGAGTTCGCTCGATTGTCCCAACAAAAGTCCCCGATCTTAGCAAAGAAAGCGGTTGTATATCAAAAGGTCAGGACCACTCCAAATCAAGTGTACAAGGTCACTGGAGTAACCGAACATCAGACCGCTGAACTCACAGCTATTGTAAACGAAGACAATGCTGATGGCTGCGATGAGTACTTCTGGTCAGCTCCAATAGATAATGCAAACGAAACGGTAGGCTTATCAGAAAGAACCTCATGGATGAGTAAAGGTAGATACATACCAGAACCCTTGAATAAGCCAGATAATTTCGATGAGCCAAGTACTAGTGGTACGAAAGACATTCCTCAAGAGAATGGAAGTTCGGCAAAAGAAGACATTCCCTCTAGTTCCTCAGTTCAAAGTGAAACTCCTACAGTTCAAAGTGAACCAGCCAAGGAGAAACCGAAAATGAAAGCCAATATTCATCATCAACCGAAGCAGATGAGGAATAAGAAACGTGAAAGGAACCAGAGATACAGGAAGAATCTCTCTGAAAGGAAACAATTCTGGCAATCCCAAAATGCATATTTCTCACATCAAGACAAGAATCTGAAGTTTGAGAACAATCCTGTCAAAAAGCATGAGAGCCACAACAACCGAAAGCCAAGGTTCGGTTCAGAAGAGAATACCAACCGAAAGCAAAGGCTCGGTTCTGAGAATGACTCCAACCGAAAGCATAGGTTCGGTTCAGAGAACTGCTCCAACCGAAAGCATAGGTTCGTTTCTGAAGTCAAAAGAGATCAAAACTCTAAGGTCAGTCCCACCAATGATCAAAAGCAAAAGGGTCACCTAGAGTCTCCAGCTAAGAAGTCATCTCAATCTAAACCCACTCCTTCTCATTCATCTAATTCTTCTACTTCTTCCAATTCATCTCCATCTCACTCAAAAGCTCATTCCGTTTGTTCTCAAAAATCTCATTTGTCAGCTGAACAAAAGGGCAAACAGAAAATTAATGCATCCAATCCAGAGTCTAAACCGAACGCACCTAATCCTAATAAAATAAAAGTCTTTACCATCAAAAAGAAAGATGAAACAACACTTATAAAACGAACATATCTTGTTGACATCTCTCTTACTATTCCTGTTCCTATGAAAAGCTCACGTGGACCCAAGAAACTTTGGGTTCCTAAATCTGCTTAATTTTTGCAAGTTATAAGTAACGAGCAGTTCGTCGAAGAATGGTACATCGATAGTGGCTGCTCGCGTCACATGACAGGAAGGAAAAAAGAGCTCAGGGAATACAGGTCTCTTTCAAATGGTGGCAACGTCAAGTTTGGAAACAATTCTTTCGGCACCATAAAGGGATACGGAATGATAACTAATGGTGATTTTACTATAAGGAAGGTGGCTTATGTGGAAGGACTACAACACAACCTCATCAGTGTATCTCAGCTTGTTGGAGGTACAGGTCTCAAAGTCTCATTCGACGATGAAGGTTCTGAAATTATTGAGAAGAAGACGAAGAAAGTAATTCTCAAATCGGAATGTAAGGGTGAAATGTTTCCTCTAAACCTTAAACCCATCAAAGGAAACCCAGCTATATGCTTGTTATCAAAAGCACAATCTGACGAAAGCTGGTTGTGGCACCGAAGACTCTCTTATCTCAACTTTAAAGATATCAACAAACTTGTCACTGGAGGTCATGTTTGAGGTCTTCCATTGCTCAATTTCGACAGAGATCATTTGTGTGCTGCATGCGAAATGGGGAAGCAGAGTCGTCAAAGTCATCCATCTATAATTAACACAAAAGTTGTTGAACCACTCGAATTACTTCATATTGATTTGGTTGGTCCATCATCTATCGAAAGCATCGGTGGTAGCAAGTATATTCTTGTTATTGTTGATGACTTTTCACGATTTACATGGGTGTTCTTTCTAAAGCTCAAATCTGAAGCGACTCATAAGCTGAAAGTGTTCATCAAGCAGATTGAAGTACAGCTCAAGAAGGTCGTTCGCAACATCAGAAGCGACAATGGTCTGGAATTCAAGAACAGGGAATTTGAAGAATTTCTAGCAGAAAAGGGAATAAGTCACAACTTCTCAGCTCCCTACACACCTCAACAGAACGGAATTGTCGAAAGACGAAACCGATCTTTGTGTGAAGCTGCCCGAACTATGCTAAGTTTCGCTTCTTTCCCTCTTTATTTTTGGGCTGATGCAATTTCTACTGCTTGTTTTACACAAAACAGGTCTTATCTCAACAAACGATTCACGCTCACACCATATGAGATTCTCAACAACAGAAAGCCTAATGTGAAATTTTTCCATGTGTTCGGCTCACGGTGTTTCATCTTTAACTCTAAAGAACACCGCAACAAGTTCGATGTCAAAGCCGACGAGGGAATCTTTCTGGGTTACTCTCTCACTTCCAAAGCATACAGAGTCCTAAACAAGCGTTCGAGAAAAATCGAAGAGACCTATTACATGACTTTTGACGATAGCTATGTCAAAAAGCTACAGGCCAAAGAAGACACAGCTGGGGACATCTTTCCTCAAACTGGCCAAGTCACAGTCTCGATCGCTAATCTATACAAGAAGTTTCTGGAGCTATTTGACAAACCAGAGAAAGCTACTCTCTCAGAAGCAGGCGCAACAGACAACAAGGTAGACCACATGAAGCAAATTGTCGAAGAAGCTGCCAGGAGAATGAATGAAGGAGGATCGAATTCTGATGGACCTCCATCCAACGATGCTTCAGTCGAGGGGGAGCCAAGCTCACATGTTGAGGGGGAGCCAAGCTCTACAACCGCTACCGAAAGTCCAACCGCAACCGAAAGTGCTTCTCCAACCGAAGGTGCATCAACGCCTGAAAGTCCAGCACCACAAAAACCTCTGAACCTCAAGTTTCTCATAGCTCATTAATCGAGGGGGAGCATGGTAATATATCACTTGACTACGAAAGCCAATCCGAGCCAGAAGAAATGATCAATGCTGAACTAGACCCAACCTTTGATCCAAACTACCCTCCTCTTACCAAATGGACCAGAGATCATCCTATCTCTCAAGTGGTTGGTGATGTCTCCGAAAAGGTTCTGACCCGATCATAACTGAAGGCAAAACAGACATCCTTATTTTCAAAGGTTGAGTTTTGTATGTTTAACTCATTCGTATCAAAAGTTAAACCGAAGACAGTTAATACTGCTCTCGATCACTCCGATTGGGTTCAAGCGATGAAAGACGAACTGAACGAATTTGAAAGGAACAAAGTCTGGCGCCTCATTCGAACTCCTCCAGATGCCTCGGTTGTTGGTCTCAAATGGGTCTTTAGGAATAAAATGGACAAGGAAGGGAATGTTATAAGGAACAAAGCTCGTCTGGTAGTAAAGGGATATTGTCAGGAGGAAGGGATTGATTATGAAGAAACTTTCGCTCCCGTAGCTAGGCTGGAATCTGTTAGAATATTTCCTTCTTACGCTGCCCACAAAAACTTTGAAGTTTTCCAAATGGACGTCAAGTGTGCATTTCTTAATGGAGAACTCGAAGAAACCGTGTATGTGGAGCAACCTCCTGGGTTCGTGAACGAAAAATATCCAAATCATTGCTACATTCTGGATAAAGCTGTGTATGGCCTCAAACAAGCTCCGAGAGCCTGGTATGAAACGCTAACTAAATTCTTAAAGATGTCTAAATTCAAACAAGGTTCGGTTGACCCAACCTTCTTTCGCAAAAAGGAAGGTAACCACCTTATGATAGTACAAATTTATGTCGATGACATCATCTTTGGCTCTACGAATCCCAGCCTAACAGCTGAATTCAGAAAGCTGATGGAGACTAAATTTGAAATGAGCTCAATGGGTCCTATTAACTTTTTCCTTGGTTTAAATATTAGACAGGGACCCGAAGGCATCTTTATCAATCAGGAAGCTTACACGAAGACTCTCCTAGCAAAGTTTGGTATGATGGGAGACTCCAAAGTCAAAGTCCCAATGGCATTCGACACCAAGCTAACTACATCTCTAGACAAACCGGCTGTTGATATCACGCTCTATCGTCAAATGATAGGCTCACTAATGTATCTTACTGCTAGCAGGCCTGACATCATGTTTTCTGTGTGGTATTGTGCTCGATTTCAGGCAAACCCACGCGAACCTCACATGCTTGCAGTGAAGAACATTTTACGCTATCTCAAGCGAACCACCTCCTTAGGTCTATGGTATCCTTCCAACTCAGGCTTCTTCGTTCAAGCCTATTCAGATGCTGACCTTGGAGGATGTGGACTCGACAGAAAAAGCACCACTGGTGGCTGTCAATTCCTTGACGGGAAGTTGGTTAGCTGGCAATCCAAGAAACAAACGTGCGTGTCGTTATCTACTGCCGAAGCAGAATACATAGCCGCTGCATCCTGCACCTCTCCAGTAATTTGGATCCAGAGTCAACTTCGAGACTATGGACTCAATATGAAGAAGATCCCATTATATTGTGACTCTGAAAGTGCAATTAGGATCTGTCATAACCCAGTGCAACACTCTAAAACCAAACACATAGCACTGAGGTATCACTTCATCAAAGATCACGTGGAAGATGGAAACGTCGAAGTACACTTTGTCAGAACCACTGACCAAGTGGCTGACGTCTTTACCAAAGCTCTTCCTGAAGCATCATTCAACAGAATACTGCAAGGGCTAGGTATGATGGAATCAAAGTCAGTACCTCACAATACCTCTCAACCTCAAACGTAAGAAGCGAAATTGACCGAACGTTCAGGTTCGGTTAAATCATCTGACTCGCTCTTCACCACAAAGGTAGTTTTCTTGGTTGTATATTTCTAGTACACAGTTGTTTATCTTATTGTTAATAGTATTTTCTGAGTCCATGTCTAAATTCCTTGGTTTTCTAAAAATTTCCAAAACCGAAACCTACCGAAGGTTCGGGTTCGGTTTCTCAAAATTTTCTTGAACCGAAACCAACCGAACGCTCGGGTTCGGTTTTTCAAAATTTTCTTGAACCGAAACCAACCGAACGCTCGGGTTCGGTTTTTCAAATTTTCTTGAACCGAAACCAACCGAACGCTCGGGTTCGGTTTTTCAAATTTTCTTGAACCGAAACCAACCGAACGCTCGGGTTCGGTTTTTCAAAATTTTCTTGAACCGAAACCAACCGAAGGTTCGGGTTCGGTTTCTCAAAATTTTCTTGAACCGAAACCAACCGAAGGTTCGGGTTCGGTTTCTCAAAATTTTCTTGAACCGAAACCAACCGAACGCTCGGGTTCGGTTTCTCAAAATTTTCTTGAACCGAAACCAACCGAACGCTCGGGTTCGGTTTCTCAAAATTTTCTTGAACCGAAACCAACCGAACGCTCGGGTTCGGTTTCTCAAAATTTTCTTGAACCGAAACCAACCGAACGCTCGGGTTCGGTTTTTCAAATTTTTCCCAACCGAAACCAACCGAACGTTCGGGTTCGTTTTTTCAAAGTTTTCCAAAGTTTTTTTTCTTACTCTTTCCAAGTCTTATTTTTTTTTTGCTTATTTTTTATCTTTTAATTTTTTTTATCCTTTTATTTTTTTATTTGTTTTTTTTATCAATTTCAAAAACTCCAAAAATATTTTTCTCTTTTAATTTTGTTTGTGTTCGTTCGATTATGGGGATATAATTGTTGGATTACTTAAGTGTCCCTAGAAGTATGCTGCTGTATGTGTCCCAAGCCTCATAAGATTTTGAATGATAGCCTTCATGACCTGGTATAAACAAACCTTGTCTTCCCAATAAGGCTACCACATTTATTCTAATCGTGAGCTACCTCACTCTCTTCTCACATGAGTTAAGAGTTTTCTGCTTGGTCCTTATTTTCGCAGCAGAGGTACTTTATTTTCTTACACCATCTCCATTACATTTCTCCATTACATTCGTTTCATCAACGTAACCCTTGAGACTCTCAGAAATTACCACTGAGGTTTAAGGTTACACAACAGCTGTATTTATGATCTTAGTTTCGTGCCACTACAAGCTGAGTGAAACCCAAAATTCAACACCAAATCTGAATTGACGGTGAACAATTAATTTGCTCAAGTTTTCACCAAAGAATTGACGGATGTACCTTCATGAAATCTCAAATTTTATTTTTTGTGATTCCTATGAAATTGTTAAACACCATAACATTTCTTCCCTTGAGATCCAGTTTTTAATTTTTTTTCGAGATTTTATATTTTCCAAGCCAATTTAAAATTAATTCCTACCTACTTGTTCAACAGACTACACCGGTCTCACAAGTACTTTGATCACTTTCTTTCTTATTTCAAGATTAGAATTGTTGCATCAAAGCGAAAGCCACCCTGAAGTAGACTAATTAAAAGAAGCCTTTCAACATTTATTAATAAGTGTTTGATCGTAATTCAACGGGAATCCACATTAACACTTTGAGGTCTCTCTTGATCTTGAAGGAAGAGATTCATGCCCGGGATCATTTGTTTCGTGTCATTATTGACATCACAGTCATTCCTAAAAAGAGTTGCTTTATTTCTTTTCCTTTTTACACTCTTCGCACGAAAATCTTTGATTTTCCAAAATTCTGTTACTAATTATTACAGGCTGTATTATTGCTTTGGTGGTTCATTATCAAGCTGAGGTCAAAAATCATCCACGTGGGCAATTTATTCAAAAGATGCGATTCAAAAGATAAGACGAAGGGTTGCTGACTCAGGCGGGAAACAAAAGGATTGAATTTCAACCGGTGGTAAAAAGGGGCGCGTGTGAATTTGAAACGCCCACTCTTTTACTGACATAATGGACGTGTGTGCGAATTTCAAGCGATTCCTTTCTGGCACTTAAAGGCGCGTGAGGATTTGAAACGGTTTGTTCTGAAACGGCGCTTGTTGGGCGGCGTGTTCCTAGGAATCTGACACTCTCTCTCCTACGTGATCATCGCATGCCTTAACTGTCACGCATCTGTCATTCTGGGAAACCTTTTCGTATTTCCATAGAAGATTTGGACAGATTTTTCTCTCTCCTTACAATCACTATAAAAGGTAGTCTCCACTCTTATTTACCTCTTTACTGCATCCGGATTTCCAAAAGAGCAAAAATTTCCCTAAAGCCTTCCTGTTCATCTTCTTCTTCCTACCTTCAACAATGGCAGAATCATCATCCGTCCATGCCACCTCACACATCCTTCCCATTCGTCCTCAACAGTGCTTGGTGATTGACCTAACACCTCAGGCGTATGATTCTTACATGTTTCCGATCATCGAGTGCCTGAAGTACTCGCAAATCGCTCCTGCACTATCTCGGGTTGAGTCTGTGCCCATGGTGCTCCTATCGCAGGTGTATGCGACTGCTCATTACGATAAAGCAGTCGACAGGGTGTTCTTCGAGGTGTCTGATCACAAGACCTCGATTTCAAGGCAACGATTTGGTACACTGCTAGGGTTTGCTGCTGACCCTTCACGAATCAATCCAGAGACGATTTCGGTGGGCCATCTTTACAACATGTTTTACAATATGGGGTACACGGAGGTGATCACCTCCGTCGCAAAGTTCAAGAAATCCTGCTTGCCGCCGCAGTGGAACGACATGTTCACAGTCCTCTTCAAGGGCTTATCTGAACGGAGCTCAGGATCCGATGGTTCTAGTCGACTGTTCTTGTCGATTATGTATGGCGTCTACAACGGAGTCAATCTTGACTATGGGTTCGTTCTCTGGCAACAATTCATCCAGAGCCTCTCTTCTTCTTCACGACATTCTGAGGTGTCGTATGCCCGATTCTGGACTCTAATCACAAAGTGGGCAATGGATAAGTTCGACATCCCCACTGCTGCTGCTGCATCGATGTCTTCGGTTGGTACTTTTCATACCACGAAGATCATCGTCTCTGATGCATCCAAGTTTTCTTTCATTGGCTCTATTCCGGAGACAATGTACGGTGATGTTCCTTCTGACAGCAGGATCATCAGGACGATTAAGGAGTTCAAACAGTCAGGACCGAGGAAACTCACACAGGAAATGCTCAAGTCCATCCATGATGCTGACAAACCTGTTCATAGGGGTAAAAAGGCGGATAAAGGGAAGCAAGTGACCAAAGCTGCTAAAGGTCCTTCTCCCAGGAAGAGGAAACCAACCAAACCTGCAACATCCCCGCAGTCGAAGAGAAGGAAGACTCAACCGAAGCGAAAGCTTATCATCCCTTCCTCTTCGAGTGACTCAGAAGGTGAGAGTTCGGATTCGGACGGCTCTCAACGAGGCGAAACCCCTCCAAGAGGCAACACTCCACCCCGATCTCCTACCCCAGACATGGAAATCCATAATTCACCCATTCCTTCACCCACTCAAACAATTCCTACTTCCATTCCCACCATAACCCCCACTACCACTATTCCTCCAACCTCTTTCCCTATACCACCACCCATTTTCACTGATACAACTACAACAACAACCGCAAAGGTTCCAACCAACGTATCTGATACGGGGGTTCATACCGATGCAACCGAAACACCACCTGTAACCGAAACCCCACCCGTAACCGAACCACCTCAAACCGAAACCCAGCATACAACCGAACCTACCCACACTCAACCACCACCCGAAACTACCCCAACCAACACTCAACCTGAACCTACAAAAACCACCACACCCCCAGCTTCACCACCCCCACCATCTCCAGATCATGCCTCTGATGGAGATAACCCGGTCCTTGGCGGTGAAAACATGACCTTCGATTCGGTCTACTTTAGTCCGTTTCAGGTACGAAGTGACGATGAGGACGATGCTCCGGTAACGAAAAAGCATCTTAAGGAGCTCAACGAGAAGGTTGACTTACTTCTTGCTTCATCTTCCAACAACCAGTCCTCTCTGTCTGAAGTCGCTCTTCAGAAGATTGTTGATGCCTTCTCCAGGGCTCAGCATGATTCTGTAGCTTCAGCCACAGCCGCCATAGACGCCTCTTCAAAAGCCTGTGAGGCCGCGACCGCAAAAGTCGATAAACTATTCTCAGACGCCTCTTCCCTGTTGAAGTCCTTACAGGAGAGCGCTGATGTCGCCAAGACAACTTTGGAACCAATCGTTCAGCAATTGGCCAAGTTCGTCTCAACGGAGTTACAGTCATTCGCTACACTTCGCCAATCAATCAGCGATGACAACTCGGCTCTTCGTGCCTCCATTGACGAGCACCTCGCTAAGCTACAAGCGGATCTCGCAGCTGAAAATTCGTTAATGGACGTTCTAGCAAGCAAAACCACCGCCCTTAAGGTCAAGAGCACTCAGCTTTCAAACTCTCAACAACAGCTTGATGCTCTTCGATCCGAACGGGAGGTTATAAAAACTTGTGTTTCGGATGTACACGCTGCCCTATCTAACATCCTGGAAGCACACGATCCGATTCTCAACCATTCGGTAAGGCGAACCCTTGCTGAAAAACTTGCTCCTGCCCTGGACCTTCTCAGCAAAATTGAGGGCTTACCTAGTTTCGTGTCAGATCCGAAACAAGGGGGAAAAGGGAAGAAGTCCGGATCGAAACCACCTCCTTCCTCCAAAGCTACGCACACAACCGAACCACCTCCGACTGGTCAAACTTCGGGTTCGGGTGTGAAGGATAAAGGGAAGAACATAGCTGAGGAAGAAGATGAAGATGAAGAAACCATTGCGGACATGTTGAAACGTAAAAACAGTCGCAATGTTGATGATGATATCAATCGTGTGGCGCGAGAGGCTGAAGAAGCCGAACGCAAGAAGAAAGAAGCCCACGATCTCCTTGAGAGCAGGAAGACTCTCTTCCCTGCCTGGACTCGGGAGCGAATGATTAAGGAGGCCATAGATACTCCTAGCATCCTATGACTCGAGCCGGTGATCTCCTTCGACTGCTATAATTCTGTCGATTCGCAGTTCGACATGTCGTTGACTCGAAAGGCGTTTATCTTCCACGCCTTCTCCAATATTTTTGAAGTCCCTCATCCGAACCCTGAGGTTGATAGGGAGCTGATCGAATTCTATCTGAAGGCTGCTCGTCCTCAGTATCAAACATGGAGCGCCCAGAAGATAGTGAATGTTCGGGTTTTGAAGCCTTATACCGAAGGAAGATTCATCAATGTTTGGTTCAGGGTGATTCGAGGGTCTGCAAGAACTGAACATCTTATATCCCTGGCAGATCTACCGAACCTAAATCCTCATGATTGGATCGTTTTGCATAACATCCTCTTGACGAATGAAGCTGAATATGGTCCGATTATAGACCATCTCAAAAGGATGTTAGTCTGTTACATCATGGAGGTAGCCCTAATGGATCAGGAGGTAGCCACAGTCTTCAAGAAGAAACCGAAGATAGCTCATGTGGGATCGGCCAGTGATCTCAATCAAATGAAAATGGGCAAGATCGACCCGAGACGCAATTCGGTCATGTTCACTAGAGCAGAAGGACAGAAATGTCTCTTTGCTTTAGCTGACAAACATCTTTACACCACTGCTTGTCTAGATCACGTGTTGTCGATCATCCGAAGGTGTAAAGAGAATGCAACGGATGATGTTAAATACTTCAACGACATGATCCAATGGTACATCAGGTTTAGACAGACGATACTGGCTCTTATCTCGCGTCTGTTTAATACCGTGAAGAAGAAAGTACCTGCTACTGCTGCTGGCCCAAGTAACAAGTGAAGATCTCGCTCCAATTGACGCAAAGGGGGAGATTGTTGGGTTAAAGATTCGTTTGAAGATTGCGTCATTGGGCTCGACTGTTAGTCCATTTATTTTGTACTCCGGTTTGGGCCTGTCCAACCGAGAGCCTGTTAGGTTTATTATATAAGTATATGCTTGCATGCATAATGAGGTTAACGATCTAGATTACAAGATAGAGAATTACGATAGCTTTGATTTTCTTTGTCGTTCTTGTAAACCTTCTAACCCTCTACAGTTGATGTGCTTGATCGAGCTCTTCTGAGGGTTATTTTATAATCATTCGACACGTTTGATTCATTCTTGACTTGTTCTTTATTTTCGTGTTCTTGCTGTTTAATATTTATTTACCTGTTTAAGATCTAATCGATCTTCAAGATTAAGTTTTAATCTCAACAATATATATATATATATACATATATATATATATATATATATATATATGTTTTGGTGCACTTATTTTTACGATTTACGGACGATTCGGCTGATTTGTCCTATTTTATTATATTATAACAATAATGAAACACATATTATTCATATAATTCTTCTTTACTACGTCAAATAGGTTGCAATTGTTAACTCTAACTATTACTTTGTTTAAGATTATTTATCCTAGATAATCTGCTATAAAAAATCATTTTTAACGTTTATTATATCTTAATTGACTAGCCCGAATATGCGGGTGTTACATCCAGGTCCAAAGGTTATGTCTTGGGGTCTTCTTGATCCATTGTGATGTTAAGAATGGACCATTGTCTTTCCCTCTTTGTCATGCATGGATTTGGGTGCTCTTTTGGTCCCATTTTAGACCTAGAAGTAAGGGTTTGGTGCATGAGGGTTTCTGTGACATCCTCATTTCCACGGTCAATTTAAAACTTTTTCTTTATGCTTATTTTAATTCAGAGTATTCACTAAATTATGGAATTTGCTCCCAAAACATAAATGTTGAAGCATTTCTGAAGAAATATATAAAAGTTTGGGATGACATCATCGATACATATACATAAGCATAAACTAGTCTTAACATCCCTTACAACAATTTATTCATACTAATAGCCTACACACTCCTCAAATCCCTCATCAGATTTAAACTCATCATCCATGTGCTTTCATACCACTACCTGTAATTCAAAGAAACCGAGTGGGTCAAGCTTGGAGCATGGTGAGAACATAGGGTTTTCAACCCATAATAATTAAGTTCTTTAATTATATATTTACATCAAATAATTCACCTGATTACTTATTCCCGTTGTAACGCCCAAATCTTAAGGTACTTTATTTGTAATTAAAATTATAATTTTGAGAAATGACACGACATGGTGGAGGCACCACCATGACGTGGCGAGGCGAGAAGGGTTCGCGTGCTTCATTTAAGCCACCATGGTGTGGCAGTATTGGCCACGACGTGGTGGACGGATGACGTGAAAACCCTATTTTTCCAGGTTTGCTCTCTATTTAAAGAAATAAAGAGGCTAGGGTTTGCTCATCCTCAGCCTCCATCAACCCCCTCAAGCCCTAAAGAAAACCCTAATCACTTTCATCTATTATTGATCTAGTTTTGATGATCCTTGAAGCTAAATAAGGAAGGAGGAAGAAGGAAGCAAAGATCAAGCAAGCAAGTCACCATTCTTCACCTTAACGCCTTTGCAGGTGTCCAAGACTCGATTTTTATCATGCTAGGTTGCTAGATCTTGAGTTTTGTCCCATAAACTTCTTGTTCTTTCTTTTTTGGGATGGTGAGATCTCTTAAAGTTTGCAACTTTATAAATCTATGGGGCATTTGGTGTAATTTGTACCTTAGATCTGGAGTTTGGTTGGGTTTTCAATCCATGCATGAGATTTAGGTCATAAACCCTCATTTTAACCTAATATGGGTTCAAGACATGCATTGGACATACATGTCTATAAAGCACCAACTTTTAGGTTAGTTTTGATGTTATAATTACTTTTGGAAAGGATGGACTTTGAACCTTATGGAATAAGTGTTTATTGGTTAAGTTATTGCATTGTTAATCCTTTTGGGACTTAGAGATTTGGGTTTTGGACCTTTTGGGTGGTCCTAGTGGATAAAGTTAGAAACTTTATCCTTCTAGATCACATTTTGGACCAGATATGGGATCTAGAGCTCTTGGAATTGAAGAAACTGTTTAATGCATTAAGATGTTGGAACTTCGGCTACCACGACATGGTCTTAGGTTAACACGACATGGCGACTGGGATTTTCTCGACTGTTTGGTCGTACGTGGGCCATGACGTGGCCAAGGAAGACCATGTCGTGAGGGTTGGCTGGAGTCAATATTGACTGTTGACTTTCACCGTTAACCTTGAGGGTTGACTTTTGACTTGTGGATTTTTGTTCAAATATTAATGTCCTAATAGGTAGATTAAGGTTTTT